>NC_046221.1:34825464-36025464 GCF_009819885.2 Catharus ustulatus | reverse complement strand
TGAAAAAAGCACTTGATTAAAAGAGAGGATGACACTTCTGCTCATCTTTTCTGCTTTTATTTTCTGGCTTCTTGATAAGGCAAGACTGGGTTTTCAACCCCATTCATTCTCCTAAGTCTTGCTATCAGCAGACACTTTCAGAGAACGCCATTGGAAAGGGAGCTTCAGTCACCATTGACAATAGGATTTAGAAGGTTTTAAGAGTTTGTGAGAAATAGGGCAGACTATCTCAGAATTTCCTCTGTTTTCTTTGTGTTGGAATAGGCTCCCTTCCAGCATTATTATCTGGGTTGAATCCTAGTTGAAGGGTTTTATTGCATTTATAAGAATAAATAGCACTGTTGGTAGCATCCACATTTCTTTGCTGTGCTGCAAGTACAAGCACAATGAATTAGACTGGGAACAAGAGTAGAAAATTTAAAATACACCTTCTTCTCCTGAACGTTCACTGTTTGTACTCCCCATAACTTCTGGCCTTTCTGTTTCATATTAGGACCTCCTGACTGGATTTTTGATTTAGACTGTACAGTGGGACTGAATCCTGGGGATCCCAATATGTAGGCTATTGGTGCAAATCTGCAGCATTCAAACTGCTCTTAAATATTTTGTCCGTACTTTTCTGTAGCCTCTCTAACTTTCCTAGCTCTGCAATATCTTCTTTCCCTACATCTAACATAAATCACAGTTACATTTTGCACTTAAATAGATGCACCTGCATTATTAAGCTTTGTTTCCTAGTTATTGATGTAATAACATTATATATAATAATATATAATGTATAATATATAATTTTTTTAAAAAAGAGGTTAATAATGACTTAAACTTACCCACAGTGTCCTCTAGCATTTTCTTTGCAATGAACCCTCTTATCCCTGTTTCTCTGTTACTTTTACACTTTGAAAAAATGTTTTCACCAACATTATCTCTTCTTTGTGTTTTCTTTTTCACGCAAGGCTAGTAATTTTATTTAATTGTAATGATGAGGTGCCATGAAAAGCACACAGTTGCTAATCTGTGAGAGTTGTGATAAAAATACCCCAAATAAGATTGAGCTAGGGTTACACAGGGAGCCTTAATCTGCAACTTCTATTTTTTGAACTCTTCACTTGAAACAAACTTTGCTTAACAGGGCAGCTATTTATTGTTTTTCCAATGAGGCATAGGTTCTTCTGAGATTTATTTCCAGTCCCAGGTCTGACCTTCTGCTTTATCTTTTTCTGCCCACGTTTCTTTGCCAAGCGTCTCTCTGCCCCAGCTCTGTATCTTCCTCCCCATTTTTTTTCCAACTTTTCCAAAGTACATTTTTTTTACCCAGCCAATCCTTCCAGGCCTGCCATCTGAATTTTCTCCCTAGTGCTCCCAGTCTCATATCAGCCTGCTCTCTGAACTTCTCAGCTGCTCACACATGTTTTGTTCTGCCACCTTCACCTTCCCCCAGACCATCATTCCTTTTCTGTTCTTTACGCCTTCCCCCTTGCTACCTCCTCCCCAAACTTTTCTTCTTGCAGTTTCTCCTCCAGTTTTAATGTTCTCCATTCTAAGGCACTTTGATATCCAGCCTTAGAGGGAAAACTACCACTTCCACCATCCTCATGCCAACTGCCCGGCATTCTTTTTCCATTCTCCATCCACCATCCCATCTTCTCCCATCCTCACAGCCCTACAAATCAGTTTTATTTCCTTTGGTGCATCACGGACAGAGTAATCATCCTGCCAAAGTACAGTTTTAAACACAGAAGCTGTTTAAAGGGAAAATTGCCAGGATGTTTTAAGGTAATGCTTGAAAATCATTGAAAAACTAAAATGGAAAACATTCTCCTCTAAATTTTCCTGGGCCAAAACTCTGGGCTGGAAAATACGAACTTAACGTGGCTGAAGTTGGGTAACTGAAACCAGGATTTATAATTGCTTCAACACTGATAACACAGAACATACTGGGAAAATGCAGTAGCTACTGTGTCTCTTGTGCACATTTTCCATGGTCATATTCATTTTATAACACTGTCATTACAGTTATTTTTTACATGTGGCACTGAAATCAGCAGCACGTGTAGAAGAAAATAGGGGAACATCTACTATATTGCTCTGCAGTAGTTTGTTTGGTTTGTTTAATAGAAAAATTCCACGATTCCAGAAGTGTCAGGGTTGACAAAAAAAATCTGTTACCAGTGAAGAAACAAGTTTCCTTGTACATCCAGGTTTTCCATTGACAGCCTTGTAAGCACAAACACTGAATACGTATTTCCTCCTTCATACCTGAAGGTAAATCGTCTATACTTGCCAACATCCCTTCAGCAACAGTCTCTTAGAGAAACAAAGAAACCTTTAGAGAGAGGTTTCTGAACCATGCACACGCACAGAGAGAAGGACAGTTGCATAAAAGGCTTTTGCAACCTGTTGAATTTTTCACAAGGGCACATAGTGACAGGACAAGGGTGAATGGATTTAAAATACAAGAGGGTAGGTTTAGATTAGATTTTAGGAAAGAAGTCTTTACTGTGGAGGTGTTGAGGCACTGGCACAAGTTGCCCAGAGAAGCTTTGGATGCCCCATCCCTGGAAGTGTTCAATGCCAGCTTGGATGGGGCTCCGAGTAACCTGGTCTAGTGGGAGGTGTCCCTTCCCATGGCACAGGTGGGTTGGAATGAGATGATCATTGAGATCCCTTCCTACCCAAACTATTCTGTGATTCTTTGATGATTCTATGATCTATGAAAGTACACAACTATTTATGGCCATCTAAACATTTTCTGATCACCTCTTTGACTAAACAAGCACCTTCACTTTTACATACATTTTATTTCCTGCTTGAGGAATTATATTAAAAAAAAAATAAGATCATCCTGATGTATGCAAGTCTGCAGCCTATGGAAGACTCTTTGTTCCTGGAATATGGTGAGAGTATAATGGCTAAAGAGCAGACAGAAAATCCAAAGCAATTGGGGTTTTCTTTTTGATTTTTTAAAAAGGGGTTGATAAATTTAAATATGGATTCCCATCTTCTTGGGCTTACGGCGAATGCCATATGAGAAAAAATGCAAGAGAATATTTTCTCCATACAATTTAGAGACCCTAAGTATAATTTATTCCTTTTAATATCAAGAAACAACATGATATTAGTTTCTGGATGGTAAAAGGAAAAATGAACAATACCCTACAAGCTAGTTTAGTGATGAAGAGCTAGGGCAGGCTTTTCTTTTTCATGTGCCCTACATTTTTCTTTATTGTGAGTTTGGGATTAGCTTTATTTGTGCAAATGCTACAGAATGTGTAGTCAATGAAGATGTTGTGGGAAGGTTTTTGTACAGGTAAATACTTCTTCCTAGGTTATATTATTACTTTTTTAAACCCTTGCCCTCAGCACTCCCAGAATTTGAGACTGCTAACATCTCCTGGGCAACTTCTAAAATCTCTCCATTTCATACTTTTCTCCTTTATAGTTTAAAGACATTTATGTTAAAAGGGGCCCTGTAGAAGTTACTGCTTTTAGTGATAATCACTGGTGTTAAGAAATCTCTCTGGGGCACCAAATTGTCTGTAATACCTGTAATATAAATTATTAACTGAAGTAAAATCAGAAATAAAAAACTTCAGGGAAAAATAATGGGGAAGTAATGATTCAAAATGGTAAAAGAAAAATCACTTGCCTTGTAATTCATTCTTATAAAAATTCAACCATAATACCCAGTACCCATGAACAAGTGGGAATAAAATAAATTAATTTTTCCTGATATTTGTCTGGTTTATGTCTTTAAACTCTTCTGTTACCATATAGGTGTAGATGTTTCCTCTTTTTTTCTTAAAAAAAGAAGCCTTCACTGGCTCTCTTGCAAGCCTCTGCCTGGATCTTTTTGTTTCAATAAACATACTCTGTGTAAAGTCCACGTAGATATGTACAGGCCTGTTTGAATTTCTTTCAGAAGAAGACAATGATTTCAGTGTTAATGGATTCTCCAGAATGGATACCATATTATCAGCTAATCAGATCTTTTTGGTCTTTTTTTCATTCCTAGTTGAAGTAGATATTCTCCCGGTGTTTTGAGCAACAAAACCTCCCAGTGGATGGATTGAATTTCCTGTATTAGAGATATTTACTTTCCTCTGGATCTGTGGTCTCCTCGCATCCCTGAGCAGCAAGGCTCATCTTGGGGGAAGGCTGAACATGGAAGGAAATGGGGCAGAAGTGCTGGGCTGCACAGGCACAGAGCTCAGAGCTGCCGCCACCACCATGTGTTCAGGTGGCTTTACACCATGGCAGCTCTCCTGCATTAACAAGGGGTTTAATTAATTTGTGTTTCTTAATTAACAGACATCTTGACTTTCATGCAGCTTTCCTTAATTGTCCCAAAGATGCTTTTAGCTGTTAGTTTCCACCCTTGGATTTTGTTGCAGATTCTGGCTGACCTTCTCTGTGGCCATTCACTGCGGGCACGTCACTCCTCTCCTCTTGCATGACATATGAAGAGAAGCTAATTCAAAGCGTTCATTGTTTATGGCTGGGTTTTTCAGTTCCTTTAGCTTCAGGGGTTTAAAGCTGGGGAACAGCTAATCAAAGGCTAGTGCAGAAAACTGATTTCAGCTGTCTCTTCATAGGTTTCACTTTTTTTTTTTTTTCAGGCATCTTCCCCCCTCTCTAGTGCACTCTCCTTCCTTAAAACTGAGAAGAAAGCGAAAGCAAGTTTAAAATTTCCAGAAAGGCATGCCTAGCTACAGGAAATTAAGGGCTGATTGGCCATTTTTATGCCCTCCATCCTTTCACTGAAATACTCAGTCATTGCTGATGGCTGCCTTGTGGACTAACAAACTTTTCTGCAACCTTAAACGTATTTACTGCTTGCTTGTAACCAGGGGGTACATACAGCACTTCAGAGAAAAAAGCCCTCTTTATGGCCAGGGCTTAAGCCAAAGCCAGCTACATTTCCCTCTCTTTATCTTCTTGAAAGGAGAGATCTGATTCCTTCAACGATACTGTTTATAACTTCACCAGATGAAAACTGTCATATCCCATTGCCACTGAGACTCAGTGGTATCTATTCGCTGGCTACAGAATTAAGAAAACAGAACTTAGTTCAGCTTTAATGCTTGCATAAACACGATGCAAATTTCCTTCAAATGAGCCAGGAAATTCTAAATATAATCTCATTGCAAAAAAAAAAAAAAAAAAAAAAAAAAAAAAAAAAAAAAAAAAAAAAATTGATGTCTCCAAAGGTCAGTTTAGAAGTGTTGTGACCTGTGATGTCCTTTAGTATTGGCTGCATTTCCCACAAACTATCTGAATTTTGGATGACATAACTGCTCAGGCTGGAGTTATATTTTCAACACCAAGTAATGAGACAGTTACATCTTTAAGTGACATAAACATAGCAAAATGAGTTTTCTAATCATAAGACTACCAATCCAAACAACCACAACTATATGAAACTCTGCTGTGTATTTCAAGTAATGAACTTTAAATGTGTTGCTTGAATTGGGAGAACATTTCCTATATAAGCCTGATTTGTATTTTTTTTATAGTATAGTACATTTACCTATTTTTCCCCCAGTGATTTCTGTGTTACCAGAAAAATTATTCCTATGTTATTGGAGAAATTACTTCAGATTGAACAGCCTCCAGTCTCTGGAAACTATCTTACTTTATGAGTACTTGGGAGCTCAAGAAATAAATCTTCGTTGCTTTGTACTCTGACAGACACCAGTGAGCAGAATGATGAAAGGGAAAATTTAGGATCCTCATATGGTAAAGAGTGATAGGAGCATTCTTCTGTTGTA
Organism: Catharus ustulatus; assembly: GCF_009819885.2. Taxonomy (NCBI): domain Eukaryota; kingdom Metazoa; phylum Chordata; class Aves; order Passeriformes; family Turdidae; genus Catharus; species Catharus ustulatus. Next base: position 36,019,696 of record NC_046221.1, on the reverse strand, counting down.
AATCCTGTGAATATGGAGCATTTCAAGTACAGTGTAATTCTCTGCATCAGAGTCTGATTCTTGAGTTCTCTATTGCATATTTCAGCTTTGTAACCAGATTATCAGATCACCTGACAAAAAGGTGGGTCTAAATTCTCTCTATACCTACCTATATCTTTCAATTTATGCACATTCCACCTCAGTTTTTTGAGAAAATTATTTCAGAGCAGCAGTCTATCAGGGGATGCTACAATTGCTTTTAATGTGTATGCAACAAATTATTAACTAATCTCCCCTGATTTATTAGAGGTAAATTTTAGATTAAACTTGCTTTACTGTTCTGTTGCACATTTCAAGATCTAGGCTTGCTTAACAGCACTTTGTCCTACCAAAATGAGAATCCAGTGAAAATCCAAAAACACTGTAAAAGCTCCAACAACTCATGGACTTCTTATAATAATGAGTCCCATAAAAGAGCTAAGATGAAAAATAATCTATTCCAGGCAAGTCTCTAATCTTAAAACATAAATCCATTTTGGTAGAACATGAAACAGTTTCTGCTGTTAAGCAAGCCTGGATCTTGAAACACAGATTTGTAAAGCTAGGCCCCCACTGCATTTGGTAATTAACAAATTCACCAGTATCTGAGTCCTGGAGTTATCTGAAAGCTTTCTAGAAGACTAGAAATTATGTTTTGAAATAATTTCCTGCAAATTTTTTTTTTTCTATAGGCTGAAAGGCTTTTATTTTCCATCATTTACTCCATAGGGAAGTAGCAATCTATGGAGACTTTTGCTGGTTTTCCTTTCCGTGATTACAGAATGTGATGTGGCTACCTGTAAGGATGGTCCAGAGGTCTACAGATTTTTTATCTAACCATTTGACCTTGAAAATGCTCCAGAAATGCAGGTGAAAAGCTGCAGGCCAGCTCTTTTTGTGGTCTTCACCCCATGAACCACCATGATTTGGACCCTGAGCATCACCTTGGTTCTCATTTCAGAAGCTGATATCTCATCCTGAATACCCTTAAGGACCTTCAAGTAAAAGTTAAAACACATCTGACCATGGTCTGGTATCCCCACTGCCTCACCATACGCAGGGAAAAGACATTCTTCATTTGCCAGGGCTGCTACTTTGTCTCCTTTGTCAACTTGCACTCAATTCACTTTGACGTTTTATTATTCTCCTGTGCCAAATTGGCCTTATCCCTGCAAGAAACTCTGAAAAGAATCTGAGTCCTTTCTGAAGACTGGGCAATTCTTTGTTTCTTAATATAAAGACAACTTTGGAATTAAGTAGAATCAGGAATCAATCTCCGTAGGGGTCTCTGGCAGATAGCTACATTCCTCTGATTTCAAAAACATTCATAATTTGATTTCCAAGTAGATTCTGTACCAAATTGCTTACAAAAAGTTATTTCTGTACGTTACCTGAGTCCTAGATATGGAGAAAACAAAAAGATGCTTACTTTTCCCAAGCTGGTGCTACACATACAAGCTGCTTTTGTAGAAGCCCTATTTAGTGACAGTTTTGCATGATAAAATAATAGCTAGATTCCTATGACCTTATTTCAACTTAATTTTTTCAGCAAAAGCAAATACCAGGACCATACTAAAAAACTTCCAAACAGTCCAACACGACTTTTCATGGCAGCCACCTGTCATATACATGGTTATTTATAAAAAAATCCCCCAAAAATGGAAGACACGCTCACTGGAGAATTTGGTTCCTCAAAGCTCTACTTTTTCTTTGCTTTCTTCTTGGCATCTGAAGGAAATCTCCACTTATACTGAAAGCATATAATGCTTTAATTTCCTCAAAGGTGTAAATTAAACAGAATTATTAAATTTACTTTGCTGAAACTTAATTGCATATTTTCATTAACCATACTGAAGCTGTGTTTTATTTTTACAGTAACTTAATAAGACAAAGTAGGCCTACCAAATTTCAATTAGATTTGCCTAGAAGGGAAGGCAAAGACGAGAGAAAAATAAGTATAGGAAATAATTGAATAAAAGATAATGGCAAATAATTTTGCTTGGTAATAAAAAGGTACAGAGGCAAAATGGAATTTCCTGATATCCCAAGGAAAACCTCAAACAAACCGCAGCTGAGTGGATGAGAAGTTTGTTACTTTTCTATTTCAGCCTATGCTGTGTTATTGCAGTAAATGGATTCCACAGGCTGTGTATTTGAGAGCTTGTGGTCAGTCCTGCGTGCTTTTCACTGAGAGGCCAGTGTTTATATAATAAAAATGCATTGAGAATAGCAGTAAAAAAATGCTTTAGGGAATTCCATAGTAGAAAACACTATTTTGCTGAATTAATTACAATACCATGAAGCGAAGTGTTGCATGAGAGCACAGTTATGGGTTATGGTTGTTCATTTAAAGAACAGGGTTTTGTCAGGGAGAAGTCTAATTAAGTGTGTGGAGATGAGAGGGAAGAGTCAATGTTTGCTTTCATTTGTTATCTTTTGATACCCCTGTCAGACAACTCAAGATCACAGGCAGTGCCCTAACAGTGGGTCATTTTGCTTCTCCACACTATTGTTATCACTGCTGTAAGCTCTTTCTCTTTTTTTTTGTAGAGACAAATATCTTTGCACATGCAAAGATATCAGCAAGCTGCAGGAAATTCAGGCATCAGTAACAGCATAGCTCTGGGAAACCTTCACAAATTAACCAGCTGAGGGAGCACAAGGCATCGGCTTTTCAGTAACTGCACAATGGACTTTAGGGACTTCTAGAAGAAACAGTGGGTAATTATTAAATCTGCTTCACTTAACTTTCCAGCAAAACATCTGAGGGTCCTTCTTCTCTCATGGAATAGTTTGGGTCAAAATTAATTTCTTGAAGGGGGTCAGAAGTGATTTTTAAAGGATATGACTCCTTTATTTAACATACTGATCAAGAATATATATAAATATATTTAATTGAAATCAAGTAGACACTTTCATTTTAAAAGTCTGAGGTGAAATCCTGGACCACGTGAAATTAATAGCAAAATACAATTCATGGGATTAGAGCCAAGTGTTGATCCTTGCTCTAAATAGAGTTGCATTAATGTGCAAATATAGTAATAGTTACATCATACCAGATCTAAAGCCTGCTCAGCCCATGATCTGCCTGTGGCAGCCAAGAAATAACACCACCTGCAAAAGCAGGACAAGCAATCTGGGGTCCAGAGAATTCCTGAGTTAGTTGGAATATTTAATACAGGTTTCACAAAACAGTTAGGTGACTAAGCAGTGTGTCTATCAGTGTACACTACCTGGGCTTTGCTGCTCTGTAGGACAGAAGCGAGCCAGGGTGCTGTCTTCAGCTCTGAGCTGCTGGGCATCCATGCAGGGATGTGCAGCTGAGGCAGTGTGGGGCTCCTCTGCAGAAAAGCCCTTTGAACTTGCTCTGCAGCCCTGATTATGCAGATAGGCAGTGCTGGGAGAGGAGAGGCGGCGGGAATAACTGCTGCCACATGTGAAACTCTGCTCCCAGGATATTGTTTTCATTACAGTTCTGTTCTCTGCAGCTACTCGGACTCTGAAGTGTCAGATTCCAGTTTGATTTCTTCATTAGGAGAGCCACTGCTTCAGTAGTAATGAACAACAGAAAGCACGAAAACACTGACAATTGCTGGTCTTGTTTAAAAATGTTAGCGTGGGTTAGGCAGTGTCTAACACTAATGCCTGGGACAGGTTCCTTCCCTTATGCTTTGCATTTCTGGAAAATAACTCAGGCTGTATTCACAGAAATTGGTTAATCCATACAGCATAGCTCGGAAAAGACAAGTAAACTAGTAATGCTGCTTCTTTTTGAAAAGCAGTGAAACAGACTCTACTCTTTGTAAAGGACTCGGAGTATGCTGCCATTCTGATTTACCTACCAACATAACTTGCATACACATTAGAGTAAAATTGGTCTCCCATTTTCTGAAACAGAAACCTGGTGTCTTGTTCCTGTAAAGCACTGTCCACCTCCAGAACAAAATATGACACCTTCAGTTTTTTTCTCCTCTTAGGAAATATTTTAGGTTACCTGCATTTTTATGGTATTGAACCTATGCCTTTCTTCAGGTTTATGAGAGTAAATAAGCCCTAGTTCACTGGTTTTTGCCTTTCCCTTGAGGAAATTATGTGAAACTTTTTTTTTTCTTCTTCTTTTTTTCTTTTTTTTTTGATTGTTTGTTTGTGCTTTAGGAACTCTCTTCCTGCCTTGGGCAAAAGTGGAGCTATGGTAATGAAAATGCGTACATAGTTAAAAAAAAAAAAATCAAAGGGAAAGTCTTTGTCCTAGAAGAAATGATAAGGAATGCTTTAAGGGTAGATTAAATCCATTTTAACTACTAAAACTTTATTCCACGGTCTCTGCTTGTGAGAATGAAACTCCTTTTGATAAGAAAAACGCTTTCTTTCGGCCTAGACTAATTAATCTTGGAAATAAGATAGGTGGATATGGAGGCGCTGGTGAAATGTGAGGATTAAATTTTGAAATTTGACCAGCAATGTTGGGAAGACAAAGAGATGGCTGAACAAGCAGGGACATCTGCAGCTGCTAGCACAGGTAAGCTGCATTTTCCTGCCAGAATGAGACTCTTCACTGCTGCCCCCACTTTTCTAGCATCAAGAACAATGAAGCAGTTTGGTATCAGATCTTTTCTTACAAGGAAAGTCAAAGGTATATTTTGCTGGTTCTCTAAGGGTTTTCTAACTTGATGACGAGATTAGCATGATTTAGGACCTGTATGCTGACATGAGCAGAGATAGAGGCAAGCAAAGGTAATGTTTATATACCACATACTTTTTGAAGCATTTCTCTTTTTCCAGCTTGACCAGAATTACTGTATTCCTGCCAGATTCAGTTTGTGCCAGCTGCTTCTCATTCAGCATTTGATTTCCTGAAGATACCAGGGCAAAGTCACTGTATGAAATACGGAATTTAGAACAGAGACAAGTAAGTTTTGCTCTATTATTGGACCATTGATTTTGATTATAACTGACCTTAATAGCAAAACATTCCTACCAGAGAGCCCAAGGGTACATTAGGAGGGAAATAGTGGATCTCCACCATTTGGAGCTCAAATAAGACTCTGAAATTATATGCATGGAAGTTGTGCACACCCTCTTCTCATAGGACTCTAGTCCAGGGACTGCTGGACCACTGGACCTGGCTGTTAAGCAAAGAGAAGCATCAATCAGTCTCCTAAATAATGGCAATGTAGGCCACCACATTGAAGCCACCAGCAGGACCACACTGGCAGGCCAGTGTCCTGTGAGAAGAGGGTGTGCACAACTTCCATGCATGTAGTTTCAAAGTCTTATATGAGCTGCAAATGGTAGAGGTCCACTATTTCCCTTCCATCCAAGGCTATTTGCACTGTAGCACGATGCTGCTGTGGCTAATGACCTGTCCCAGCACAGCACAGACACATCACCACCATCAGAGCTTGTTCAAGGGTCTTTAACAAGGTAAATAGAAGGGTTTTAATCATATGCTGAACCTCACCTGAGGAGAGGATAAGTTGCCAGATTCATACCTTTGCAAGTCACAGATTTCAAAGCCATTTCTCCTCATCCTCTCAGTTAATGGAAAAGATTTATTTTTTTCTTCCCTCCCTCTTTTAGTGTCTAGAGATGTGTTAGAAAGAAACTTTTCTTCTGTGTAACTATTCTGATCCGCTTTACTCTGTTCTCAAGGCAATGCCGGAGCTGGCTCAAAGGAAGTGGTGGAGGAGGAGAGCAAGATCTGTTTGTGAGCAGTTTGCACAGAGTGGCTCAGTTGTATCATAAAGTTACACCTTGGGCTCATTGGGATGAATGGGGCAGTTCATTGGTCTGAATGCTGCTACTCCAGGTGCTCTGCACCTGTTGTTCTGCTCAGACATTGGCCTTTTTCTTTGCAACCATAACAATTTTAGACACTGATTAAATAGACCCAATGCTGTGTATGGTGAATTAGGAGCTTGAAAAACAAAGCTGGTATGTTATGCTTCTGTGTTCCTTGATAATTACTAAAATCATTCTGAAAAAAATACTTTTAAAGGGTCAGATTTCTGTGTGGACTGCTCAATTTTCATTGTACATAATGAGATATTTTTATTCAAATCCTCCAGATGATTAGACATTTTTGGCCATAGAACCTAGAATCCCTTCAGTTATGACATTAACTATAATTTTTGCTCATTAGGAATAGATGAGGCAAATGCTGCAAGAAGATAGAAACAAAAAAGACCAGTCTTTGTGAGGCAGTCTAACAGAGAAATCCTTGAACCCTAGCACAAAACAGACCATGTGATCTCATTTTTAAAAATCTCATTGATTCAATCACCCTAGTACTCCCCCCAGTCCTCCAATCTTAGGATGGGAAATCTGCACCTACTATCTGGTGCTGAATTAATCTATCATCCTACCTCCCAGATTATGATCAAAGAAATTGTTTATGGATGTGGGTGGCATGAACTTTACCTTTTCTTTATATCTCTATTCTCTTTGCAATTAAGTGGACTCATTTATCCTACTTTGATAAAAGCCCATTTGCAAGTTATTTTCTGATAGATTTATACCGCTAGTAGTTGTCAAAAAAATTCAGACATCACCAAACTGATTCTCTGTTTTGTTGACTTATATAAAATGCGTTCTAACGCATTCAGATCTTTGTTAGTTACCAAAAGCAAATGAAAATTATCTTTTAGAAGTAAAATATCCCTTCTCCAAGAACCTGTACAGGATTTTGAATGTCTGTCTGAAAGATGTGGGATGCAGAGTCCCCTCAGTGACAGACTCGCGGGACAAGAGGCGGAGAGGCACATCCAGCAGCTGGCTGAGCAAGCCCTTGAAAATATCCAGGAGAAGAAATGGAGAGATGCCACTGAAGTACGTGCTGAAGGACCTCGAGCTGGCCTTCTGCAATTAAAACCATCTGAGAGGCTGGAGGTCAGAAAGGGGCGCGAGGGAGGTCAGGAGCCGTCTGGAAAAGGTGTCCCTTGCAGCGGCGCCGAGGGCGGAGAGGCAACCAAAGGGAAAGGAAGAGCTGGCCTCAGTGTTTGCTTTGGCCTAATTTCAAACAGGGAGAGCCCCTTCAGAATCTGTTTATACAATCCTGTCTTTCAAGAGCTGTTTTAATTCCTTTAACTAAGGCTCTGTGAGCCCTGAAGGTTTGACTTATCCCATGGAAATCAGGAGATACGCAGTCTAGGGAGAGCTGATGTGGGCTCGACCACATGCTTTATGAGTTTCACATTCAGAAGCAGTAGCTCTGTTTTAAGGCACTGCTGAGCAGAGATCTTGAGGAGGCATTGAGCTCTCTGATGGATACCAGCTAGTAGCTGTTAGAGCTTATGGCACAGACATTTTCTAAGCACAATATACTGCAAATAAGTTACAGCAAGCTCTACTATCCTAACCCCATCATTTGTATGCCTAATGTATAACTTTGCTTTTCAATAAGTATTTTCACATCATATTTATAACTGTTGGTCATCCCTTGTATCTGGGCTACTACACATTTAATATGCAGAAATCTGCCCCTCATTAGCATTAGCAAAAGACAGCAATAAATGAAGACAAATGCTAAAATTAAAATAAAATTAAAAAGGCAGCATTATTTTTAGCCTTCCAAGGGGTCTGGCAGTACACTCCTCATTTTGGAAAGGGACAATTAGCCAGTTTGATAAGGCTGGAGCATGAAACACATCCACCACAATGAAACGTTTTGATTGGCATGAGCGCTAAAAGTCCTCCAAGTCCTTGGAAACTTCATGCTTGAGCTGGGCCAAAACATGAAGGCTACGCTCAGAGTAACTCTTCAGAAAATAAGCACTTGCTATCAAAAATTCCTTTCTCCTGGCCCAGCAGCACAGTGCCAGCCCTCCCAGCAGCCAAGGCAGGACATCATCCCACTGCATAGCCATCCCTGGAGCAGCCTGTCCATAACACTGGGACAGCTGTGTCAGGGACAATGAGAATGCTGATGCACCTCTGCCACTCAGGAGGTGAAGAAAATAGCCTGGTAAAATTGCATGTGTCCTAGAAGCTTCTGACAGCATGGATTGATGTGTCTTGTTTGGTTTTGGGGAAATCCTTTGTACAAAGCACACATTCTGCTGATACGGCTGCAAATGTGCACATAATAAACTGCTACAATATTCCCATTTCTCAAAACTTGTAAAATCTCTCAGTTAGGCAAGGCATAGATTCACCTGGCACAAATTTCCTCTTAGGCCGAATGCTGGCTGTTTCTAATTTCCTCGGTGCCTTTAAAGCCTGCATTGAGGCCATAAGGGCCCCAGGTGCTCGTGTCCCCCTGTGAAGTGGGCAAAGGTGTGTGTTTCATCTCCTAGCCATGCTACAAAGACGAATTCTTTAAAGACAAATCCGTTCAGACACTGTAGGAGGGAGGTCAGATAAACAAACACCTGTATATCTATGTCCACGTATAGGTAGTTTGTCATTTCTTCAAAAATTGTATCTACCATTGTTCACCTCCAGTGAGGAGATATCTGTATGGCTGAAAACAAAGTTTGGCTCCTGTTTGGGGGGCTAAATTTTGGGATATCCAGGTCTAAAAGTGTGACAGGCAGCATTCTCCAAATGCCTACAGATTTGTTTGTGTCTTTACAGTAATTTCACGAATACAAGCCGCACCAATTTGACTAAGATTTTGCTCCTAAACTGGAAATGCGGCTAATACTCAGGAGCGGCTAATATGTGAATAATTTTCTGACATTTACAACCTCAGAAGTGCCTGCCAGAGTGCCAACCCGAGCAGCTGCAAAGTCGGCATTTCGCGATTGTTACAAATTGCTACTCTGTTGCACTGCGGGTGGAGCCAGGCAGCACGGGGGGCGGGGAGAGAGGAGGGGAGAGCGCTTTCCTTCCCTCCTCTGCCGCAGCCCGGGGAGAGAAGGGAGGGACCCACGCCGCCACTGCCGCGGCTTTGGGAGGCGGCAGGGGGCTCCGTCCCCGCCATTGCCACCGCGGGAGCGGGTGGGGGCTCCATCCCTGCCTGCCACCACGGGGCAGCACCGGGTCGTGGTGACCCGTGCCCAGTGGCAGCGGCGGCTGGCCCCAAGCGGCCCCGCCGAGCGGCAGCGCCAGGCTGGGCTACCTGGCCCCGTCGGCAGCCCCGAGCGGGCTGAGCCTGCACAGCCCGAGCCGAGCCAGTAAACCCCGCCCTGCTGCGGTTCTGTTACTAATTGGCAACTTTGTTGCACGCGGGTCCTCGCTGTGAACGGCAGAGCGGCTTATACTCGGGTGCGGCTTATTTATGGACAAAGAACGAAATATTTGCCAACACCCAGAGATGCGGCTTATAGTCCATGCAGCTTGTATTCGTGAATTTACTGTACTTACAGAAACCAGTTCCAGGCTTACCAAATAAAGGATTTTACCTTTCCCAACAAACCTTTCCCCCGCTGTGTTTCAGACCTGCTTCCCCCAGGATAGGCACACTGCTGGCTCCTGCTGAGCCCATTGCTGACCAGTGCCTCCAGATCCCTTTCTGCAGGGCTGCTCTTTCTTTTCTCTTAATGTCACAATACACATGGAAAATAAATGTTTTGAATATCAACATTTCAAATAGAAAGAAAACAAGTGTTTAAAGGTGGCCTTCATGCTCTCACAATAAAAAATAAAAAAAAATACTACAAAGCTGATTTACACTATCTGATCCATTAATCTTTGTCTCAATAGAAATGAAGTCGTGCAATTATTTAAAAGGAAGCTTTTTTGTCTTTGATGTAGTGTATTTAAGAGATTCACCTATTAGACTGATGTGAGTAATAAAAGCTATCACAGCATGCTAGAAAAGGGATATCTATTCAGAAGCTCGGTGGGACTGTGAAGGTATCATTAATCTATTTTTTCTGAGCCTACGTTTCAGGCTGTCATCTTAAAGGACTGACTTGTGACAGAAATGTCATAGAGCAATACAAGGTGTTCCAGATAAACTCTAAACCCAACTTGAATATTTTTCATGTGACCACAAGATTTGGTGTTTAGAAATGGAAGGCCTGGAGGAAATGGGGAGCCAAGGTGAAAAACTGATAATTTTAGGAGAGGTTTAATGTATCTGATAAGGCCTCTGTTAAAAGAGTGAAATAAATCATGTTATCATTCACCTTAGATTTCTGCTAATCACCCAGACTAAATCTAAACAAGGTAAAAGACTTCACAACAATTTATGCCAGGCCATTTTATAAGATAAGTTCAAACTTAGGGACTGTTTCTTTTCTATGGTAGAAGCTGGACACAAATGTAAATTCAACACTTATTGGTTGGAATTTATCTTCTAGTGAGTTTTTTTTACTGCAATAACACAGGTAAGTCCAGTCCACTTCAGCACTTCAGGGACTTTTTATGCATAAGCATGTATAAGCCTTCCCTTAGCCCTATTTTTAAGGCTGGAAACAAAGCAGAGATCCCTTTGAAAAATATTAATTTCAAGTCTTTTGAACTAAAATCCAAACTGGAAAGCTTCTCTGACAACACCTCGAACTGGGCACGAATTCAACTATTGTTGACTGCTGGCTTAAAAATCATAGACATCTAAAAATTTCAAATTGAATTGTACCCAGAAACTAAACTATACAGAATCTAGTGTTAAGGAAGTAGGGGACTGGAGGTGCAAGGGGAGAATGGGGAAGTGAGGAAAACTCCATTATTCATGGGAGAGCAGAATAATTCAGTTCAGACTGAATTTTAACTCTGAGGTTAAGTGCAGATCTTAGTCCACTACGAAAAACAAAAGACAGAAAGGAGCATTTGATGACTGTGAGTAAATTTAAGTACAGTAATTTCACGACTATAAGGCGCACCCTTTTGACTAAAATCTCCCCCCAAAACCGGAAGTGCGCCTTATAGTCCGGTGCGCCTTATCTGATCTACAAAGTTGCGACATTTGCCACCCCGGAAGTGAGAGCCCGCCGGCTTCGGGGCCGCCCCCGCGCGGGGCGGACCCGCCGGCTTCGGGGCCTCCCCACCGGCATCGGGGCCTCCCCCGCGCAGGGCCGTCCCACCGGCTTCAGGGCCGCCCCTGCGCGGGGCGGACCCGCCGGCATCGGGGCCTCCCCGCCGGCATCGGGGCCGCCCCCGCGCAGGGCGGACCCGCCGGCTTCGGGGCCGCCCCTGCGCGGGGCGGACCCGCCGGCTTCGGGGCCACGCCCGCGCGGGGCGGACCCGCCGGCTTCGGAGCCTCCCCACCGGCATCGGGGCCTCCCCCGCGCAGGGCCGTCCCGCCGGCTTCGGGGCCACCCCCGCGCGGGGCGGACCCGCCGGCTTCGGGGCCTCCCCACCGGCATCGGGGCCGCCCCCGCGCCGGGCGGATCCGCCGGCTTCGGGGCCGCCCCCGCGCGGGGCGGACCCGCCGGCTTCGGGGCCACCCCCGCGCGGGGCCGGCCCGCCGACATTGGGACGGCTCCCTTGCGGGGGGTGTTAAAGCCGCAGGGATCGGATCGGCTGCTGCGCGGGGGGGGCGAAAGCCGCAGGGATCGGATCGGCTGCTGCGCGGGGGGGGCGAAAGCCGCAGGGATCGGATCGGCTGCTGTGCGGGCGGGGCGAAAGCCGCAGGGATCGGATCGGCTGCTGCGCGGGGGGGGCGAAAGCCGCAGGGATCGGATCGGCTGCTGCGCGGGGGGGGCGAAAGCCGCAGGGATCGGATCGGCTGCTGCGCGGGGGGGGCGAAAGCCGCAGGGATCGGATCGGCTGCTGCGCGGGGGGGGGCGAAAGCCGCAGGGATCGGATCGGCTGCTGCGCGGGGGGGGGCGAAAGCCGCAGGGATCGGATCGGCTGCTGCGCGGGGGGGGCGAAAGCCGCAGGGATCGGATCGGCTGCTGAGTGGGGGGGGCGAAAGCCCCCGGAATCACGGCGGCCGCCGCGCGGGGGGGGAGAAAGCCCCCGGAATCACGGCGGTCGCCGCGCGGGCGGGGCGAAAGCCCCCGGAATCACCGCGGCCGCCGCGCGGGGGGGGCTAAAGCCCCCGGAATCACCGCGGCCGCCGCGCGGGGGGGGGCGAAAGCCGCCGGAAGCACCGCGGCCGCCGCGCGGAGGGGGGCGAAAACCGCCGGAAGCACGGCGGCCGCCATGCGGAGAGGGGGAAAGCCGCCAGAATCGGAGCGGCTGCCACGCGGGGAGGGGGCAAGCAGCTGGAATCGGGGCAGCGGCGGCACGGGGCAAGCCTGCCGGCATTGAGTCACCCGGAGCGCCAGGGAACTCCCGGAACAGCGGGGCCCTGGGGATGCTGCACGGAGCGGCGGTGGGCATAGCCCGGCCCTGCCGGGTACAGGCAGGCCCGGGAGCCAATGGCTGCTGGGTTGAGGCGGGGCCTCGGCCAGCAAGCGCGCGGGAGGAGCTGGGGGCGGAGCCTCGCTGCAAAAAAAAACCCGGTGCGCCTTATAGACCGTTGCGCCTTATCTGATCTACAAAGTTGCAAAATGTGCCGGCTCCCGGGGGGTGCGCCTTATAGTCCGGTGCGCCTTATGGTCGTGAAATTACTGTAATTACAAATCTTAACAGACCTGTCTTACACTGTATAAATTGTAATAAATTAACTTCCACGAAGAATAGATAACCTTTGACTCCTCCCTATACTAGAGTTAGGCTGCAAATATGAAACTGCTAAAATCACAAAGTAATTCAATTCCATCCAGGTGTGAGGGAACACTTTGTGCCATATTATTGAACTAGTAATATGAAAGTGTTCACTTCTCTCACTGTAGATTTGATACAAAAAATCTAAACAGTCATTTAATACTAATACTTGGAAGGAGATTGAAAATTAAACTTACCAGAATGTGACCTAGAAAAATTCATGCAGAAGAAAAATTTTTATTATAGGGGTTATATTTGAAATGCACCCATCCATCTTGGCTTACAGTGATTTTTCCTCCAGATATTATCAGGTTTGCTATATAATAATACAAACCATCTTCCTTCCCTCTCTCAGAATATTAAAGAATGTATTAACTTCTACAATGTCTTTTCTTGCCAGGCAAGCTCTCAGTATGATTCAAACAAACGACCTTGCCATGCCACCCAGTTGGTGTACAAGCAAAAAACCATGTTTTAATGTAAATAAATGCCTTACTCTTATACCAGCAGTAGGAAATAGCCTAAATGCAGCTAGTGTAAAATTTGGTTTATCCTTGCCATGTGGTCATGCATTTCAGTGTATATTGATCCAAGAGGAGGAGGAGCTGCACTCATTTCAAAGAGGTAACTCAAGCACATAATATTTGACTTACACTCATTTATGTATAAGTTAGACTATCAGACACTGTGAGAAGGACATTTTGATACATTAATGAGCTTTTTGATGGTTTTTTAATCCAAACCCTATTACTTTCTTCACTAGAGCTTAGTCTGTCTGGAGAGGAATTCCTTTCCATACGCATGGAAAACACAGCTTTATTGCATGATCATGGTCTTACCTCTCCTCCACCTCAGTTTCTGTGGAGGCATTTCCCCTTACAGTAGGGGTTATTTGAGGATTGCAGTAGACTCACTCAGAATTGCTATGACCAGCATAAATGATATAGATTTTGGTCTGATCTTGGTACTTGAAGTCAAACCATTGAAAACTGCTGCTCATGTCTTTTTGGCATTTGGACATGAAATTAGAGGCTGAAATGATGCATCTGATTACATGCCCCATAACTGGTGTAATTCATTCTAGAGACAGCATCATTCTGAATTTTCACAATAATGAGCCAAAATTTTTTATAGGAGTATGTCATAAATGCATATTTAGGTCCCCATATAAATCTGCTTTTTCAGAGATTTCTTAGCTTGAACTTGATATTACAGGCATCATTTTTTGATTACTGGTTTATTTAGGTCTGTCAGAAGACGCTTATACACTCTATGGAATTGTAGAGTTGTAGCAAACAAAAATTAGGTAAAACCAATTCTTAAGAGACTTCTAGTTGTAAGTGTTGCATCTGAAAGGAGCTCAGATATATGATGTGGGCTGATAGCAGGTTATTATATAAATGACTGATGGAAGATACAGTAATTTCACGAATACAAGCCGCACCAATTTGACCAAAATTTTGGTGGAAACCCAGAAGTGCGGCCAATATTCCGGGGCGGCTAATACATTAACAAAATTCTAAAAGCTGCCAACATGGAAGTGAGAGCCCGCGGCAGCCCCAAGCCAAGCTGGAGCCCGGCCGGCCCCGGCAGAGGTGGGAAAGCCTGGCAGAGGCGGGGCCAGGAGTGTGGGGGGCGGGCGGCAGAGCCTGAGCCAGCAGGGCAGGGCAGGGGGGCGGCAGAGCCCGGGCCAGCAGGGCGGGGGAGCCCGGGAGAACTGGGGCTAGCAGTGCAGGGGAGCATGGCAGAAGCAGGAAGGCCGACGGGTGGGGCTGCCTGGCAGCGGGGGAAGCCCAGCAGAATCGGGGCCAGCAGCGTGGGGGAGCCCGGCGGTGCGGGGGCCTGCAGTGCCGGCCAGGGCGAGGAAACGCGGCGGTGGTGCAGACGGGAGGGGGCGGCCGGCGAGCCTGGCGGCGGCGGCAGCCCTGCCGGCCGGGCGAGCGAACGCGGCGCGGGGCGGCCGGTGAGCCCGGCGGCGGCGGCGGCAGCCCTGCCAGCAGGGCGAGCGAACGCGGCGCGGGGCGGTGCTGACGGGAGAGGGGGGCCAGCGAGCCCGGCGGCGGCGGCAGCACCACCCGGCCAGCCCCGCCGAGCCATGGCGCTGAGCTGGGCCACCCGGCCCCGTCGGCGACCATGAGCGGGCCGAGCCTGCCTGGCCCCGCCCCGAGCCAGTAAACCCTGCTATGCCGCGATCCTGTTACTAATTGGCCAATTTGTGAAAGCTGCGCACGGATTCTCGCGACGAACGAAAGTGCGGCTAATATTCGGGGTGCGGCTTATCTATTGACAAAGACAGCAACATTGTCGAGGCACCGGAAGTGCGGCTTATAATCCGTGCGGCTTGTATTCGTGAAACTACTGTACAAACTCACCTCAAAGTTTGGATATTTTGCTAGAAAGAGATATTTAGAAGGCTAAAATTATAATTTATAGTTCAAGTAATTCAGCCCTTTTGTATAAACTATATTTTTGCATCCCGCGATACAGTCCAGAAGCAAAGACCTTATGAGCATGGAGTTCAAATGATCAGGAATACACTAAAATACTACTGGGAGCAGGTTTGATGCAATTGCCTTCAATTCATTGCCTGGCATGCATAAAATGTACATTTAAATAGCTACTCACTCCCTTTCTCACAGAGTGGGGGGTAAGACAATGTGTATCACCTTTGCTTCCCTGTGGCATTTTCTCTTGGGAGAAAGTGGGATAGCAGACATGGTAACTGAAGCATGACTGTTTTGCAAAGAGTATCTTTCACCTTCTCTTCTGTTGGAAAACAAGCAATTCTCTGGGTCACAAGAGGTATTTGAGTTACTTTGCTCTTGCTGTTTCCTCTCTTCTGACAAAAAATATGATAAAATGCATCAAATGATGTAGAACTTTGAAGTGCTAAGAAGGATTTCAAGAATCAGGAGAGGCTTTTCTTTATGCGATAATTGTGATGCTGGAAATAGGTGCTGATTGTGTTGTTTGAGGCACTTTTAATTCTGTTCACAGAAACTTTCCCTTAGAACAGGAGCCTGAAGACTAGAGTGATTGTGGAAACTTTTTGCTCCCAGACTGAATAATTTCACCCATGTGAGAAACCACACTTTGCCCAACAGGACTGTAGTTGCATAGTTTTTAGCTGAAAATACGAGGAAGACAATAAAGCCTTGTTAGCTGCATTAATGCATACAAGAACCTCTAACCACATAGTCTCTGGTCTTTTTTTTTTTTTTTTGTGCAGAAATAAGTTTCCCTGCTGGTTACACACTGCCTATATCCCATCTCCTATACACAAATCACTGATGCAGACACTGAGGAGTTTCTACCAGAAGTTACTGCTGCATCAGGAGGAATGGATCCAAAATGAGGTGTTGGTTTTTTTAAACCTGGTAACTTGCTGTCTTTGTAATTAGAAAATACAATAAACTACTTGGTAGTATATAATTTTCCCTGTATTTTCTTCCTGAAAGAAACACACACACACACACAGACTCCCCTTGTTCCAATCAGTAGATGGAAATTGCAAGGCAGAGGTTTTTCAGTGAAATATCCTAGCTCTTAGGAGGAAAGTGGGGAATAAAAAAAAACTCCACCAAGCATCTGAACTCTGACCAAACTCAGCTGTAGTCAAGCGACCACTAATGCACCTAAAAATACAGCTGGGTTTATAATACAGCTTGCTGTAACTCACTGTGTGGGATATGTGAAGGAATGTCCTGTAATAACTGCTGTGATGGGTCCTGGGGCCCTCTGTTCTGTTATCAGGGCACAAGCAGTTGCAGATGAAGTACATGCCCAGAGCTATTTTATTTAGTACTGTAAAGTACCAAAGTCAGAAAATACCCACAGCATTCTCAGAAATGCTGTCTGTTGCAAAAATGCTCCTTGAAAGCAATTGTGGAGTTTTTAGAGGTTCTAATATAAATAAAGCAGCTTTCATTTTATGTGAAAACTTAAGGTTCTCTTCTCCCTCCAGCTGCACAGAAAAGCTGCGGTGTTGTCCTTGACCCAGTGAAATGAGGACAGGGGAGGCAGTGATGCAGCCCAGGGTGTAAGAGGGGACTTCCGCTGAATTCAGCCCCTGAGCCATCAGTGCCAGCGAGGACGGTGGGACAGGACCCACATCACATTGGGATGGCACAAACACACAGCTCAGCTGCACTCTTGGATTGCAGGGCCAAAACTGTCCCCTCAGTTCATGCATAGGAAATTGTTCTCTGCTGCTTGTTAGAGGATGAGGAGGATACAGAAGGAGATTTGGGTCTAGAATGAGTGCGTCCCTAACACACACCTTACAAGCTATCATCTGCATGTGTTCATCCAGTCAGAGATGGGTTATTCAACACCCTCAAAGGCAGACTGTAGCTCTTGAATATATTGCTCATTGTGTTTCTTTTTAAAGTAGTGGAATTACAACCATATATAAAGCCAGTAGCACTCAAGTACTCGGCAGGCTGAGCCAACACTCTCCAAGATGAAGCTGGCTAACATTGTTTTACTGGCGCTTTTTGTTTTGCAGAGTGTTCTTCAGCAGCTGCTCCAGCTGACTGTCTCACTGCAAAGCTATTACACTTTGCCACTGGCAGTATGGATATCCTGAAGAGTTTCTGGCTTCCCTTAATTGAACAGAAGAAACTAATTTAAATTTTAAAAAAATATAATTAGTTTGACTTCCTCTACCAGGAATTCTGTAATTGATACTATGAATAAATTATGGGATGCAATTGTGAGGGTTCTTAATTACAAAGCTTCTTAGCTGCATAACTTCTGTGCTGATGAGTGTTACATGTTTTGCCCTCCAAAATGGAGTATAATTCTTGTGTTGGAATATATCTTGCATGCTGAAAGCTGAAAGTGGGGACTGAAGAACACATCCTGACTGAACACATGCTGGGGCAGGTATCACTTGCTTTATCTGTGCAGAATGCAAATCCAAAGCAAAGCAATGGGTTCGGGCTCGTTCTAAAGCCAGGAGTGGTTTAAACTTAGTGATTATAATTAGCACAAGCCCTGTGCAATATACTTTAGTTTTCTACATGTCTGAATTAATTCCCAGCCATTGTCATGTTTTATGGCTGCTTGGTGGGAGTTTCTTCCTCTCCGAGCAAATTTTTCAGGAAGAAATAATTCAGTCGCTTCTCTCTCCTGTTCTTAGATGAGTCATTTCCTCATGTATGAACAAAAGTTTGCTTTCAAGTTTTTTGTTAAGTACAAATGACATCACACATTTACCCCCAATGTAAAGGGCAAAATTTAGAATATGACTAGATCTAATAATTACTTGGCATAAAACTTAAATAAGAATAAAGAAATCTCTTTGATGAAATGTAACATTCTTTTCCTAAAAATGTCTTTGATATGAATAGCAACATAGACCTTTAAACATCTCCTTTTGTTAAAAATCAGTTAAATCAGGGAAGAAGGAGGGAGGGATGGAGGGATGGAAGGATGGAGGGATGGAAGGATGGAGGGAGAGAAGGATGGAAGGGAGGGAAGAAGGAAGGAAGGAAGGAAGGAAGGAAGGAAGGAAGGAAGGAAGGAAGGAAGGAAGGAAGGAAGGAAGGAAGGAAGGAGGGAAGGAAGGAGGGAAGGAGGGAAGGAAGGAAGGAAGGAAGGAAGGAAGGAAGGAAGGAAGGAAGGAAGGAAGGAAGGAAGGAAGGAAGGAAGGAAGGAGGGAAGGAAGGAAGGAAGGAAGGAGGGAAGGAAGGAAGGAAGGAAGGAAGGAAGGAAGGAAGGAAGGAAGGAAGGAAGGAAGGAAGGAAGGAAGGAAGGAAGGAAGGAAGGAAGGAAGGAAGGAAGGAAGGAAGGAAGGAAGGAAGGAAGGAAGGAAGGAAGGAAGGAAGGAAGGAAGGAAGGAAGGAAGGAAGGAAATATCCCTCTTACAGCCTCACATCTCATTGCTGCATGGTTGAATTTTATTCACTCTTCTGAATGCCCCAGAGTTGGCAATTTTGGCCCTCACTGCAATTTTTGTTTGCTCCAACTCTGCAATTTCTTGTCCATCTGTTTGCCCAAAATTCACAACGGAGGCTCCTCCAGCTTCTCGAATTTGTTGCCTTCACCATTTCCAGGGCCCATGAGCCTCAATGCTTTTCCCCACCTGGCTGGATGATGCTAGACATCACCCCAGCTCCACTGGCTGGGTACTCACTGCTTCTTGCTGCTCTAAAACATGAAACAGCAAAAAGAGCTACACAGCCCATTCCACCATTTGCAGGTGCAAAAGTGTTCTCATGATACATAACCTCAAACAACTATTATACCAATATTTTTTTACTTTTGCTTTTAAAATTTAGATTATACAATAAATTAATTCATTAAAAAAAACCCAAACAAAAATAAAACAAACAAACAAGCAATGAAACAAAAAAATCCCCCAAACAAAAAAATATCCCCAAACCCTGAAGGAACTCCTTTTATTTAGAGACAATGTTAAACTGCAATTGCCTTTGTGTATAAATCAATCATTTAAGATAATTATCCCAAGAAAAGACATTGCATCCTCAGAAAATCCAGATTAAGATTAAACTTCAAGGAAAAGGAAACAGATACAGAGCTACACAGCTGAACAACCTTTGCATTGCCTTGTAGCATAGAAGTGAAAAATGCTGTCAATCCAAAACTCTAGCTGGGATTCAAGCTCCACATTGCCCTATCATAGCAGCATATTTTCTGTGGCAGCCAAAGCAGGTGGATTTATTACAAAAGCTGCTTTTGGGATCAGTTGCCAGAAGCTGGTTTTCAAAATTAGATGCCGGAGATCATGTTGGTGGGGCATTATCAATATACGTAGTTCTTTACTATATGCAGTAGCATTACAAAGCCAAAGAGTTCATGGGAAAACATTTTCTGATATAAATCTTCTTTTAAGAGGACTACTGGAATTGCTGGATGAAACTGGAGGGAACAGAGGGAAGGTGATTATTGCCAAACAATGACTTACTATTCATCATGCACTGCTCATGCTGGAACAGGGAATGGACAATTTCCACTGGTTTATCTTTTTGATAAATGACAGTTATGAGGCAGTTGCTGCATTAGAGGAACTTCTGGCTGGAAAGCCTTTTGAAACAGATGACTATATTAGAATTAGTCCTCTGGAGGGATCAAAAACTCTTGCTGCTTCCTCCTCTCAAATCATGTTATATTCCAGAATGTTTCAGAAGGGATCTTAACTAATTTATATTATTTTACTGAAGATAAAATGTGCAAAATCTTATGAAAACCGTTTTGCTGCTTGAGCATAGGACATGGGGTTTTTTCCTCGGTGTATTTTCTCTGTGCTACGGCTTGGAGATTAGGTTGTGGGTTTTTCTCTGTTGCTTGGACATATGATTGTATCAAGCTGATTTTAAAGCAAAACAGAGTTTGGTACCTTTCTCTCTTGCAGATTTTGAAGTATTTAATTGCATTGCTTACAGACTTATCAAGCTTTTCTAGAATATGCTTTATACTGCTACTTTCAAGGAAATAATATTCCAGCAGGTTTAGGCAGTGATTAAAGTATGGTATATGAACAAATTTGCCATTTTTCCAGGCTCTCCCACAACTTTGGCTGCATTGTTCATACTGAAATGAGAAAAGGACCTCAGGAAATAATTCACATGCATTTAATCTTCTTGCATTAAGTATTTGGCTGCTGCTATTTTAATTGGAAAAAGAAAAAAGGTGAATGGTATACTTTATTCTTCCAATCCCTGTGACTGGTTGAGAAACAGGTTTCATAAAAAGACATTAACATAGCAAGCTCTTGTTATCCACTCACCAATGATTCTGCTATGCCACCAGTATGTAAGAGTGGCACAAAATCCAAAAACTGTGAGAACCATGTGATGATTTTCTGGTCTGTGGCATGCCAGTGTGAATTGTGTGACTCTTTTGCTTATCTCCTGAAGACTGGTGGTAAATCACTTTTTACTCTCAGGTTACTTGGCAAGGCTTAACTGTGCCTGTTGTGGCAGTTTGGGAAAGGTTTGATACAATCGTTACTGGCACTTCATTCTGTGGTCTTTGTGTTCCACACTGAGTTACTCATTTGGAACATTAGATGACTGTTGAAAGCTTTTGTCATAGTTGGATATTATCCACCCATCTCTGGAAGCCTGTTTTGCAGAGCCTGAGAAGTGTGCAAGTAAGATGAACAAGGAAATAAAGAGAACCAAGGCCAGCAGCAGTCTGATTTTCATGAAGATGCAGCTTCCCCACAAGATTGCATAAGGAGCAGGCAGCTAGCCATGCCAAGGTCAAAAGCAGTAGTAACCAAATGTCTCAACCTTTGGTTGCTTCCTTTTCCTACTCTTGCCCTCCTTCAGAGCACAATGCACAGTGTTGCTGAAAAGGGGATTCCCCTTTGCAAAGTCTGTCCTGGGCTGGAGTTCTCCAAAGACAGATGGATCATGGCTCTGCCTTTCCCCCAGGGACACTTCCCAGCACCAGATGTTGTCCTTTATCATGGCCACTAACACTGCAACTAATTCCATGTCCTTCTCCACTGCCGCTACTTGCCTTTGCCTATTTCAGATAAAAAGATAGTGAGAGGCATGTCCCAGGGAAAAGGCTGGCACAAGGGAGCTGTGTCCTGAGCCCTGCCTGCAACCTCCCCACCTCCTGTCCCATCAGATAGAATAGAAAAGGAAGAAGTTGATTACAGGAACATTCCATGGCTAAGAACCCGCAATCTTTAAATACAAATTTTGTCTTGCTTAATCATGTTCCTGCTTGCCTAATTATTTAAATAGTGGAGATTTTGTGTCAATTTTGAATAGCTGTAGGTGTTGGTGATAGTGTAAATGAAGCATGGTAATATTTGTCCAGGGCTAGGCCAGCTTTCCAGCACAAAAGGTAGTTGGCAATTATTTCCTAAGGATGTTAACTGAGTTACAATTGTATTTGACTGCTTTCACAGCTAGATAAGGTCATGGTTCTTACACAATCTCATTATACATTACTTTTCTTGTAGCAAAATTGGTTTAATATACTCCTACTCCCTTGTCACAGCAGCTGTGCCTTCTTTGCTTTATGAGTGTGACTACCTGTCAGCTAGGCTGGGCACAGGCTTAGGGAACAAGGTAAGACAAAAAGCAAAAAAAAAAAAAAATTATATTCTACTGTCAGCCCCAGAAAAATATTATTATACTGCATGTCAAGCCACTGAGGAAGCAAAGAGTGGCAGGCAGTGGAGAAAGGTATAGGGATATTGCAGCTGGAAACACTGCTGAGGAATTCCATGCCCTCACACATTTCACAGCCCCAGAAGTTCTGAGCTACATGTCAGAACAGTTATTATCTCCTCGAGATTTTTTGATAAGCACTCAGTATCTTACACCTTTATACACCCTCTGTAACAAATACATGACAGTAAGCATGGCAGATATGGAATTTGAGGAACACCATGTTTAATCTGGTTCCTTCACTATTCCTTCTCTTGCCATCCGCTTTCAAAACATGTTTTCAAAGTGCCATGAATTGTGTGTATATATGGTTTGTGCATGTTTTCTAAGGATGCCATCATGCTGTTGGGGTTTTTGCCAGATTCCAGCAGTTCAATGTCTCCATGACCTATGCAGAATTTCTGGACCATGCTCAATCATGAGTGGGAACTCACTGTTCAGGTCAGTCTCTTGTTGCAGGCACACACTGGCGGTGCCAGTGTCTAGCAGTCCTGGGTGCCTCCAAGGACATGTGTTGCAGGAGAGAGGGATTTTTATCATTCTTATAGACACAGATATTTAAATTCTGATGAAATCTCAGTAAAGAGAGCATATAGGCATTTTGAACCTTTCCAGGTGTTCTTTCATTGCATTATTTCTCAGTCTCGTTCACTATAAATTCCATTAAAATGGAAGGACATAACTGGGGATGATGGCTGGGAAAAAATGTGGTAAAATTCAAGCCAAATCCAATGAGTGTTTATCAGTCATGGCCGATGTCTGCTCTGTGCTGAAGGAGGCAAAGGAATGAAGGAGAAAAGTGTAAGTGATCACACAGGCATGACACAAGTAACAGTTTGTCTATCCTAGAAGTTTAAGATTTAAAAGAAAATCTTGCCCTTTATTGGGTTTTGAAAGCAAGCGATATGTTAGTGTATCCTATGGGGAATGTGAGGACTTTGTCATCTTCAAATAATTTTTATATGTAGTATTCCCCATGTTAAGATTGGTAACAAGAATTTGACTTCTCAAAAGTCATAAACAGAAGCAATTAATGGTTGCAAGTCACTTGATTCTCAGACCCATGGTTTATCTAGCAGACTTTCCCCTTGATGTTCATTAATGTTACAAACAGAGTTTCTATAAAGTTGGTATTTGCTTTCTTTCTGGGATTGCATTTCTGGTCCTCTTTTATGAGGTGTTTTATTATAGGCTTTCTTTGTGCATCCCCTCCATCATCCAGCTGTGTTTGATGTGGCTGTGGGTACTGGATGCCCTTGATATCCTACCCGACCGTGGCTACTTCAGAGGATCCTCTTGTCATCAGACAAACACTTCTAGCCACATAAACTAAATTAAAAGGAGTAGAAAAAAATGTTTAGACTAGAACAGAAAATGATGCTTGCTCTGATCAGAGTGAGAAATTGCCCTGAAACTATAAGAATTTCCTGTTGCTAAAATATTGTGTGGGTCTTAAAAACTTTGTAGGCAAAACTTCGTTTCTCTTCTGACCAGCTAGAAGGGTCAACATGCCTTGGGGTAGGTTGTAGGATTGAAGTGTTTTAGAGTTCATCTAATCAGGAAATTATGGCTGTAAAGTTGCTTAGCCCTGTCACTTATCATTACACAGCTCATTAAATCTCAGCTAATTGCAGCTTCACCCTAGTATCCAGGTCCTAATGTTTCTGAGCCTAATTAGCACACTGAAATCCTAAAATCTAACTGATTTCCCTTATTTTAGTCACTTCTTGTACAGAAAGTAATGGAATGTAGAGGTTTAACTTGTTCAAAACACTAAAAATTGTACCCTAGTTATTAAATCTTTTACTCCAGTTGTTCAAGATGTAAATGCTTATTCCCAAAAGGGGCTGGAAATGCAGAGGAAATTATATTATTCTTAGTGCAAGAGATGCCTGTTTCTGCATGAAAATTATTTCTTTTTCATTTATTATTCATTGTACTTCTTTTGCTCCTTCTGTTCCTTCCCATGAATACCTCTCTACAGAATTATCTATAAATTATCTATCACATTGTTGTCATCATATGATTTGCTGGAAAAGCCATGTCTCTATCAACTAAAAAAATTATTCATAAGCAAAATCACAAGAAAAATATTCGAGTGGTTATTTGATATAAAAACACCCCCCCACACATTAGATAATTTGAGAATAATTCATATCCAAAAAGTTTTACTGCCCATGTTCAACGGAAAAAAATTGCTTGAATACATCATATCTTGTACTCGAAATATAAATAACACCTAGTTTAACTATAGAATCATAGAATGGTTACAGTTGGAAGGGACCCTAAAGATAATCTAATTCCAACCCCTTGCCATGGATAGGGATACCTCCCACTTGATCTGGTTGGTCAGAGACCCATCCAACCTTTTCTTGAATACTTCCATGGGTGGAGCGTCCAAAGCTTCTCTGGGCAACCTGTTCCAGTGTCTCACCACCTTCACAGTAAAAAATTTATTCTTAATATCTAATCTAAACCTCCCATCTTCAGTCACAAGTCAATCCCCTTGTCTTATCACTATGTGTTCTTGTAAATAGTCTCTCTCCATTTTTCTTATAGACCCACTTCAGGTACTGGGAGACCACAATTAGGACACCCCAAAGCATTCTCTTAAGGCTGAACAATCCCAATTCTCCCAGCCTTTCCTCATAGGAGAGGTTCTTCATCCTTCTAACTATCTTTATGGCTCTTCTCTGAACTTGTTCCAAAGGTCCATGTCCTTTCTGTGCTGGAGACTCCAGAGCTGGATGCAGTGCTCCAGGTGGGGTCTCACCAGAGGGGAGCAGAGGGACAGAATCATCACCCTTGATCTGCTGGCCATGCTGCTTTGGATGCAGCCCAGGATATGTCTGTGAGTGCATGGTTGGCTCATGTTCAATCTCCCATCCACCAGCACCCTCCTTTTTGCTATTTTCTATTAGAACAAATTAAAGCAAAAGTCATGGCTTAGAATCATTCATCATTTCAGGTGACTACTTTCAGAAGCAATCCATGAGTTGGAGTTGTGATAGAGCGGAGTTTTTTTTCCCCAGGATAGACTTTTGAAGATGGAGCTAGCATGCACCAAATTTAGCACCATCTTAGCTTGAAAGACTGACTTTTATTTTGCAGTTAAAAGAAACTAATCACTTTCAGTTATGCTTATATGATCATGAGACAAATACAGCTTTTTTACTTATTCTCCCAAAACTACCTGTTTCAATTGACAGTTTTCTTTTATTTTTTAGAAAACAAACAAACAAACAAACCTGTAAGTAGTATATATGTTTTTCAAGTTCAAGAAATTCTGCAGCAGTGGGAATAATTCCACCATAATTAGCATTTAGATCACTGAAATCAATTGAAAATTCTTGCCTTTTTGAATGAAGCTTCTGCTTTTTTTAATACTTTCATCATCTTTATTCCGCCTTCATAAGCAAGATTTAAGAGTCTTTTCAAATGAATTTGGTAAATAAATTCAATTTGTAGAGTCTCCTGTTTGAGATATACTGTCACTGTGTGATTTTCTATGAGGAGCTGATGTTGTGAGGAAGGATGTTAACACACTAGCTATTGCTGCTGGTTTTACTAGGTTTTGTTATACTTGTTAGCCTTGATTGATTCTGTTAATTGTATTGCACTTACCTATGGGCTGTCTTCTCAGACACTCTATGTTTTTGAAAGTGATAACAATCAATCCTGAAGGCGAAGAAACCTCATAAAGTTAGAAAAAATTATGGCAGTTAATCTAAAAATTTACCAAACACAAGAACATTTCTCTAGGTTGTCATACAGCATGCATTTAATTTTCACAAAACTACACTTTTATGTGCAGAACATGGCAGTGCAGCTCTGCAAGATCACCCATCAATCTTCTGATGCTAAATACTGGTGCCTGGATAATAATTATTACTTATCCCAAGAGGATCTCCGCACAACTTTTCCTGTTCAGAAAGTCTGTTGCCCTGATGCTGTCTCATGAGATGTACATTTTCCACACCAGAGCAAATTCATAAATACTAACAAACCGGGTCTTGCAGAACTTGAGTGATGTATGGAATCTCTTCATTTAATAGATTAAAATACCAAGAGCTGGAGAAGTTAGCATTGGGTAAATTATAGAGAAAAATGGTGAGGAGCTATTGCTGAACTCATGTGGTGACCAAGCAGGGTTATCTTATGCCATTCTTGGCATCAGGATCTCATGCTTTATGGAGCCAGAACAGAGTAAAAGTTTGTGAAGTTTGATCCTGGATCTCCTGCTCCCTGATGTGAACAGCGCTCGTGTGATGGCTGTTTTTAAGTGCTACTCACTTACCATTTGAGACCTTTGTATGAAATATCCCTATCTAGCCATCATCAGAACAAATGAGTCTTGTAGGTTACATCTGGAATAAATGAGGCAGTGTTCCAAGCTCCCCAGGAAAGCTTGCAAGGCCTTTGCATGTCTGTTTGGTCAGAGCCATCTTGGAGCATTTTCCTCTTCTTCTATTGATTGATGCTGAGGCACTCTGCCCCTGCATACCTCTGCACAGAAGTACAAATGCTCAGCTCTGATTTTTCAGTTCATCACACATCAGCTATCAATCTGCACTAATTTATCAAGTACTGGAGGCCAAATGTCTTCCCTCAGACATTTTCTTTTTTTTTCCCCATTGTTGGCTAGTCTGCATGCTACAGGACAGTTGAAGACTCCAGGTGGGATATCCTTCATCCAGCCTGTTTTATATACCAAACCATGCCCATTCTGTCCCTCTTCCCAAAAATGAGACTGGTTGATCTTGCTGAAATGGCTCAGTTTGTTGCAGTGCAGCTGTTAGGCAACATGGAAAATTTGTCTCCCAAACCTGTTTAAACCCTGAAGTCCCTCCAGCAGAGTGGCAGATTGAGGTCCCACTGGGGTTCCTCTGCTCTCTCAGGCATCAAACTTCTATACTTAATAAAATTTACAGCATTGACGTAATCAATTGACTTTCTTTACTCGACTTGAATCATGAAGGAATGTTTGTCGGCATTATTTCTGAATGAACTCAAAAATGTTAAGGCTGTTTTAGGGATACCTTGCTCGTTAATTTCCAAAGGACAAAATACAGGATGTGCAACTGCCTGTGACCATACACTTTCTTCTGAACTTGTCCCATTGCTCAGGAATGTTACTGCATTGCGTCTGACTCATGGGAAAATAATAAGCAGAAGTGTCTCTTCCTAATTAGGACAGGCACTACGAAGTCTCATTTCAAATTTTGGATATAATGTTGCATTTACTTTAGCAATTAGAAACACACTGGTAGAAAGTTGTAGAACTTTACTTTGAAAAGGCAAAAATAAATACAGATGGTGTTGAGGGTGTGTGCATCTATTTTTTCTTTTGGAAAAATGCACATGTAAGATTCAATATTATGTAAATGCATTCATCAGTTATTTCTGTGTAGGATCTCCATCCACATAAAACATAAACATGTAATCTCTTCCTGCCTCTTTGAAAGCAAAAGGTCCCACAGAAGAAAATATTTTCTTAAAAGAGAGATTTAAACACTTGATTCTGTTTTAAAAACTCCACATAGATACTTTTTCATCCAAGAAAAAGACAATAGAAATAACAAAACTGGATTCTTACAATGCTGTTTCCTGTGACATAGCCTAAGCTCAATTTACTCCTTGCTGCAGTATCGTTAAATTGCCTCTCTGTCTCTTAAATCTCCCACAGTACCATGGTCTCTCTCCTCTGCCTTCTGAATAACCACAGACTTCAGCACTGTTTTTCTTAGAGTAATAATCTGTGTTTGCTTCTCCTCTGTTTAGAAATGGCTTTTCATGAACATTGAGTTAACAGTGGGTTAAAAAGTGGCTGGATATGGTGGGGAGAGACAGATGGACACCACAGCTGTAAGAGTCCCATACCCTTCCAAAATCAGGATAAAAATGGAGCTGCTGCACTCCCCTGTGACTTGCATAAACCGGGTATTATTTGGTACCACTTGTCAAACTGAAACATGATCTCTATATGTCAATGCCTTTCTCTAAATATAAGCAGAAAATCAGTTCCTTTGATTTGACCACTGTGTTTCCCTGAAGGAGTGAGAAAGAAGCCCTCTGCTTATTTTACCTCTTCCTGTTTTCCCATGCTGACCTATCTGGGGCTGTTTAGACAAGGCACAGAGCAGACTTGTTAAGGGGGCTGGCATTTGAGAGATCAGAATTTTGGTCTGCTCTTTTCTGCTGGCTTACTGTGTTATGTTGAGGCAGTCCAGTTTCTGCTTTCCCTTCTTGCTCAGGTTGTGGCAGCTTTGCAGAGGGGCTGTAGCTCTGAAGAAGGGGAGAGCCTGTGGATAAAATGTGAGAAGAGGAGGAGGAGGGAGAGCAAGGTGAAGGTGCTGCTTTCTGGCAACAGCAGACTCAGACCAGCTCAGCTGCTCACCAGAGCACACTGTTCAGAGCATTTAAGAGTTGAAATGTAGGCTCATTCACAGTCCAGGCAGTGATGGAGAAAGGCTGTTCTGCACAGCTCCTGAAACCCCCCCACCTTAGTTGGCATGTGCAAATTTTCACATACTGAGTCTTCCTGGGGGAGAAGTGAAAATTCAGTTTAATTGAGAGTACTAGCTTCAAGTGACTTAAATTGTAATCACAGTTTTATGGGTTTCTGCATAAAGTTATCTCCAAATTTCTCCCATGAACATCACCAGAGAAAACTTTACCAGATGTAACAACTAGATTTTAACACTGCTTTCAAAAGGATAGTAAGCTGTCACAGAGAAGAGATAGGCATTTTTTAGCAATGGCTGTTAGGAAAATCAGAGAAGGAAGATTTAAAAAGTACAAAGAAGCTTCCAGATCTGAGACACAGTCTTTTGTCAGCATCCCATTTCTATTCAAGCACTCTGAGAGGGGTCAGAGAGAGCAATGGCAACAGAGAGCTGTGGCAGCTGTGGGTGTTTTGAAGATGAATTTCCAAAAGTAGAAGGTTATGATTTATCCCTGTTACTAAGACATGACTATAAGCCTTCAACAGAACTTTTGGTGACCTTGAGGATGCAGTTATGTTTTATCTTCTCTTGCTATTAATGTTTTAGTTCTTCAGAATACCAGAAATAACTTTCCATTTGGGATGGATAAATATTTTTATTACAATGTTCGCATTTATTCTTGACTGCTGAATGCATACCTACCTTTTTTGATTTGTCTGACATGGTTCAATGGCTTTCATGAGCTCCAAGTCTGTAGTCCGAGTGTTTAACTGCAGAGAACTGATATTTTAAGCAGAAACTGCTCTTGATAGATCACATCTTTGCAATATCTTTAGTACAAGACAACACTGTGATCCAAACTTACAATTTTTCTGCTGTATGTAAAACTTTATTACCAACTTCAGTTACAAAATTTGAGTTCAAAGGCTCAACTACTTGATTCATTCAACCTGTCCCTCCTCCTTTAAGAGTCTTAGGTTGAAAAAGCACAAATGGGATGTATCTGAGTACTTTTATCTTAAGCACATATAACCTTGAATAGGTGAACATAAATCTGAGGTGGAAATCATTCCTGAGATTGGCTCTTCATAGGGAAGACCTTTTGCATAAATCAGAGCATGTACTATTACAGCCCTTTTTTGTCAAATGGAGTATGAAAGATACATGTATACACTAACACACACACAATTTATACCCATGTTGTAGTTTAGTACAGCTTTTGGAGTGTGGTGTCTGATACAATGTCTGATAGTGGGTTGACTCTGGCTGCATCCCTGACACCCACCAAAGCCTCTTAACACTTCCCTCCACAGCTCGACAGGGGAAAGAAAATATAAGAAAGGGATCACGAGTTGACATAAGGACAGGAAGAGATATGAATACCATCACATACAAAGCAGACTTGAATTAGATATCTTAATTGAATTTATTCCTAACAAAATCAGAGCAGGATAATGAAAAGTAAAATAAGACCTTCTTCAAAACATCCCACCACTCCCTTCTTCCCAGCTCTAGCTCATACCCCTCAGCAGGGCAGAGAGATAGGGAATGGGGTTTTGGTCAGTTCATCACTTGTTCCTGCTGCTGCTCAGGGAAAGGAGTTCTTT
The DNA here is from genome assembly GCF_009819885.2 of Catharus ustulatus. Lineage (NCBI taxonomy): Eukaryota > Metazoa > Chordata > Aves > Passeriformes > Turdidae > Catharus > Catharus ustulatus. The sequence goes on along the minus strand of NC_046221.1, from coordinate 35,989,927 downwards.
CACAGGAGACACAGGAGACTGCTCTTCCTGAACTTCTCCAACGTGAGTCTCAAAGGCAACAATTCTCTGCGAATTGCTCCACTGTGGATCACTCTTCCTCAGGGTGCAGTTCTTCAGGCACATGGGGTCACAAGTCCTACCAGGAAGCCTGCTCCAGTGTGGGTTCCTCTCCTCACAGATCTGCAGCTCCCTGCCAGGACTCTGTTCCAGAATGGGCTTCCCAAAGATTCATAGTCTCCTTTCAGGCATCCAGCTGCTCCAGCATGAGTCTCCTCCACAGGCTAGAGGGGAATCTGCATTCCCAATGACCTCGCTGGGCTGCAGGGGCACAGCTGCCTCAGCATCATCTGCACCATGGGCTGCAGGGGAATCCCAGAGTCAGACCAGGAACATTTTCTCCCCTCCTTCTCCACTGACTGTGGTATCTGCAGAGCTGCTCCTCTCATGTATTCTCACCCTGCTGTCCTCTGGCTGCAGTTACATCTGTACGATAATTTCTTTCCTCTTCTTAAATCTGCCATCACAGAGGTGTTCCCACCATTTCTGGTTGGCCCAGTCTTGGCCAGCAGCATCTCCATCCTGGACCCAGCTGGTTTTGGCTCTGTTGAGCATGGAGGAAGCTTCTGGCAACTTCTCACAGAAGCCACCCCTGTGCACCCCCCCTACCAAAACCTGGCCATGCAAACCCCATACAAATGACTACTCAAAATCCTGAAATTTTACCTCTAGTAAACCCTCTGAAATATTGTACCATATGACAGTCAATCGTAGGCTTAAAAAAACCCACAACCTAAATTCTAACTTCTGCCTCCTTAAAGAACTGCACCCGAGCACACAGAGCAGTGTAGCATGCAATCTGGCAATAAAGACAACCATCTTCCAACCATCATCTTCTTGCATATTTGATAACCTGAGAGGGAGACTGGATGAGCAGTATAGGTTAGATATCAAACTTGTAGATTGCTTACAGGTCTCTGAGAACACAAGTTGACTTTATGAATCCAAATTAAAAGAATCATAGATTCACATAAACGTGTGTAGGTGCTTTCCTGCTGCACTAAAGCAGCCATTTCTGGGATAGTGATAACATTTTCAGCTTAGTAAAGAAAAGAACCAGTTCTTTTTCACGCAGATCCAGGCCTCCGAAAGAGCTGGATATGTCCTTGGGTAATTTTTTTACTCCCAATACTTACTTTGAAAGTTCTTGAAATTGTAGTGTCCATACCCTTCTCCATCATGTGTGCACAGAATCTTGCATATATAATTGCTTCCAAAACTCAATAAACCTGATCTTGCAATGCTGGCAGATGCAATGTATGCAAATGCTAGTTCTTTTACTACAAGTTTGATGAGAAATGAAAAACTCATCCAGACTATTTTTGTTTTTTAAAGTCTTTTCACTTAATATATCTCAAAGAAAAATGTGGTTATACTCCAAACAAATACAAACAACAACAGCAGCAAAAACTGAAAGAAAAAAAACCCCGAAAACAACAAAAAAAAACCAATCAAAAAACTCCCTCCCCTCCAATAATCTAAACACCACACATGCACAAAAGAATTGCAGATAAATTACTTAATATAGCAATGTCTTCCTTTTTGCAAGTTCAACTTGACTCCAAGTTTAGTAAATGTTCTTTTAATGTGTATTTATGAGCAAAAATATGAGTGAGTGAAAAGTATAGACAAAGGAAACAAGCCTTTGCTTTGTCTGTCCACAGTCCACTAAAACTCTAGCTATAAATGCCTAATAGCAATTTGCTGTTTCTGCTAATTTAAATTAGCCTTAATGAGATAAATCAAGCCATTGGTGTCTAATTGGGCTTTAATGAACTGGATTCCTCAAGAAGAGATTTATGGAGAGTTTACCTGACACAAACAATTGCAGTAGGGAAAATCCTTTTCCTCTCCTCCCACTTCCCCTGCAACAAGGAAAAAACACAGGAGGCACAAAATAGCACAAAGCCAAAACTAGTGTGTTGCCATAGCCTAAAGCATTCCAAAATTAGCCAGAATCTCCAGCAGAAGAAGGGCAAAATAAGCTCTCTCCTTTGCAGATGTTTCACTGTCATCCTGACTCTTGACTTGGTTGGGTCAGTGAATAATAAAGTGGTCAAAATGCAGAATGCATTGCAGCCAACTGGGATCAATCTGCAGAAGGAGCTGAGGTAGCTGCTCTGGTGCTCCCCCTCTCAGGAAATCACAAAACCTTGGAGACTGGGATCACTGGGTCATTGGGAAAGGTCAGCAGGTTTGTCAGCAAAATATTATCATCTCCTAGGAATACACCAAGATATAACAATGAAAATAATTTAAAAACATAGAGGGCAGTGGGACGGAAGAGTAAAACTTGTTTTGCATTAAGCAAAGAGCCTGAAACAATCCTCAGGTGTTACTGCAAGGGTGTAGCTAAGGGTGCTCTGGAAGAAGGAACATATTTGCACATCTTGGCCAGTCACCTGCTTTCCCAGGCCACAGCTCAGTGTGGAAGGATGCCCCCTAATTTCCTCTTGCTACTTGCACTTAGCTTCAAAAGGACACTTACCCTGTAGGCACATTTCAAAACCTTTTATGCCAATGGTTCTGAATTTTAAATTCTTTGTTTATGCTACAGGTAGGGATTTATCTTCTTGGTATACAGATTACTTTATTGACAATTCTTATCCTGTAAGTGTCTATGGCTGCATTATAGGTAAAACCACCCAAGCAAATGCAAATCCAAATGAATATAACACATTTGCATGTGTGCTGTTAGCTAGTGATATGAAATGTTGAGTTAATAAAATCTTTAATCAGAGTTTAAATACAAGCTCTCTATTGCCTATCACCTAAAAGTAAACTAAGAATTTGTGTTGGCAAGGCTGTCCTTCTATCTGTCTTCTAAATGATGAATTATGTATTAATGTAATACAGGTTTTATGGAAGATCAGAGACTGCTCTGGGTCCCCAAGGATATCTGATGTGCCAGAGAGTATTCAAAAGTCATGAGCCAGGCTTCAGATATAATTGGATTGCCACAGGAGCAGGAGGCTTTCTAAATAACAAAGGAAAAAACAATATGTAACTTGTGCTTCTTTTCTTTTGCTTCTCTTGTTTTGAGTTTCTTGTTTGCAGCAAACTCAATTTTGCAAACACAAGGGGAAGGAAGTGTCTCAGTAAAAGAGGGAGGGAGGGAGAGAGGAAGGGAGATGAGAGTTCATCCTCACAGGAGTTCTGAGCTCTGCACTTGCAGAAAGAAATAATATCACCATATTTGACCCTGCAGCAGTTTCAAGGCAAAATGGGGATTTCCTGGTGCTGCAGCAAAGGGTAACTTCTCTTATGGCAGATCAGTTTTGAAAAGCATGCAAAAGAATCGTGAGTTTTTCTGCCAAAAGGAAGATGATCAGATCTCCAGTAGCCTTTATTTTTTTTCCCTGGCTCAATGGCTCCAGGCCATTGAGCAAGTTTCTACTGTGAAAGTCTGAAATAAATTAAATCCCTTTTGCTTCAGATAGCAAAACTCCCCAAACTGCTTAATATTAAATACCTGGCATCAGACAGAGGGCAATTTGAACATGACTTCAATCAAACTTTATTACTATTAAGCGTGGAAGGCAGAATATATTTCATACAAGCATTACTACTTAGAATCTGACTTGCTGCCAAGCTGCCTCAGAGCTGCCTTCCATATATTTGGCTTTCCTTGGGTCTCAGCTTTCTTACACAGCCTCAAGCTGACACTCCCATCGGTGACTGCGTGCCCTCGATGGTTGGTAGTACAGGAAGGAGTTTAAGGCTGGCTCAGAGCCCAGACATAACACCGAATATGCCATAACTCAGCTGCCACGGACACGTCCCCCAAAATTCCTCCTCTGAAAATTAATAGTGTTTGTACGGCTCAGTACCTGCATATCTAATACACGTTTATATGCCAGGGGCCAAGATGCTGATAACATATTAATAATTACCACTAAGAGATCTTAGAGCCTTAGGAGGAGCAAAGTGAGAGAAATAGAGAGATATAGAGAGAAAATATATCAACTGATAATAAAGGAAATTCTAGCAAACTGATAATGCACTTAATAAGTTTCTCATGGCTTCTCAATAAAATAGCATTAATGAGAAAATGTTTTATATGCACTGGAATGGTCTACTTCATCTTTCCTTATTGTATTCTTTTAATAATCTGCTTAACACATACAGGCCTGCTGAGTTGTCTTGCATGTTAGACAGCTTGTTCTTAATAGTAAAAATCATTAAAGTAGAATTTCATTCAAACAAGCTGCTATTCCAACAACTACTCTTGGAAAAAATTGTGGAGAAATACTGTGATTTCTGTCTGAGTTGTATTGTAGTCCCATATTTACATTTCATTGGAATACATCTTGTTGCATTTTCTATGTAGATAAAGGTATAGACACTTAAATGAAAACATTTAGCAGTAGCAAATAAAAGAAGAAATTAATGCTAACAATGAATGTAATCTGAGTTACATTCTTGTTAGCATTTCAAAAAGAATACTTTGCAGGAAAATATCACAGTTAAGATGTATAATCCTAGGCATATAGTAATTCTTGGTGTTTACATCCATAATGTGATGTAAAATATAAATTTAATGGTGTCTATGCTGGTAAATATTTCAACTGCAGAAAATACAGTAATTTCACAAATACAAGCTGCACCGTTTTGACTAAAATTTTGCCCCCACACCGGAAATGCAGCTAATACTCAGGAGCGGCTAATATGTGAATAATTTTCTGACATTTACAACCCTGAAAGTGCAAACCGAGGTGCTGAGTTGAGCACCTGGCAGTAAAACCCGTCATTGTGCGATTGTTAAAAATTGGTTACTCTGTTGCGCTGCTGGTGGAGCTGGGCTCCACGCCGGCAGCACGGTGTGGCGAGAAGCAGGGGAGCTCCCTCCTTCAGGCAGCCCAGCCCGGGGGAGAGACGGGGGCTCCCACCTGCTGGCCCCGTGGCCCCGGGGGAGGCAGAGGGCTCCGTGTTGCCATCCCTGCGGCTCAGGGAGAGACAGGGGGCTCCTGTCCCCGCCTGCCGCTGCTGCGGGTGCTGGCGGACTCTGTCCCTGCCTGCCACCACAGGGCAGTGCCGGGCCGGGGTGAGCGAGCCCAGCGGTGGCAGCAGCCGGCCCCCAGTGGCCCCGCCGAGCGGCAGCGCCGGGCTGGGCCACCTGGCCCCGTCGGCAGCCCCAAGCGCGCCGAGCCTGCACAGCCCGAGCCGAGCCAGTAAACCCTGCCCTGCCGCGGTTCTGTTACTATTTGGCAACTTTGTTGCACGCAGGTCCTCGCTGCGAACCACAGAGCGGCTTATAATCAGGTGCGGTTTATTTATGGACAAAGAACGAAATGTTTGCCAACACCCAGAGACGCGGCTTATAGTCCATGCGGCTTGTATTCGTGAAATTACTGTACTCTTGATGTTATGAAGACTACAGATCTCTCAACATCCCTCACCCACATAAACATTGCAAGTATTCATTCATCTGGTTGGGATGAGACTTTTGAAAAAAACCTTTGTGCCTAGCTTGGTATTTTTAGTAGTTTTTAGAGGAAAGACCTTTATATTTTGCACACAAAAAGGTCTTTTTGTTGGTTTAAATCCTACAAAATTGCTGCTGGCTCCTGATTGATACAAAATGTAAATACTACTTCAGCCTAGAATTTAGAAATTAATATTACCCCATGTATTGCTTTGTTGACTATTGATGTTTCCTCTAAATCAATACATGTTTTCAATATAGGGATGCCTTTTTTTCTTTACTCCTGCTCCCTGGCCAAAAGCCTCTGCCTGTTTCCCCCTAAGTGGATGGAGTACACCCATGACAGAGTCCAGGAACATCATTTCCCACATTTACTATGGCATCTTCCACAGATTTATGGTTCCTCATGCTGCCACCATGAACCTATGCCAGGAAATGCTCTGACACACAGTCCAAAGGTTAAGTGCATTTTTTAGTATATCAGCCACTTTTGTAAATGGTGTTCATAAGGAAACATTAAACTTTACAGTGTGCACAAACATTTTAACAAAGTTTTCTGCTTTATTTATATGCTGCAATGGTTATACACCATATTTTGAATGACGGTTCTTCAAACCATTTCTTTTTGTGCTGTAAGCACTTATGAAAAGACAGGGTACATTTTTTGCTCACTTAAATGTGTTAGGGGCATCAAGGGATAATTTTTCAGACACTTAGTATTTTGTTGCTTCTACAGATGTAATTAATTACAAAAATCTTTTCAAACACTGAAATTCTAGTTCAATTGCATTATGAAAATATATGGTCAGACTGCCTTAGTGTTTTTGTTTAATTAATGGCTGCATTAAACTATCTGATTTCCTAACTGCCGTCATGTGCAATCTTTTGCATTGACATTTAGAGGAGTGTTGATTGAGGCTAATCTCTCTGCACTTCCTTTACAGACACAGGAAAGAAAAGGGTTGTTCAGAGCTATGATTTAGAGTGTCTGAAGTCAAGCTTCTGCTCTAAGTTGCCCCCAAACCTACCTATCACTGACGCACATTTTCGTTGAGGTGAACCTTTGTGAATTCCTCCTTTGTCATTGAAATATGAAATGCATGTACACTGTACAGCAAAACAAGATAAAATGCTGCCACTGAGATGTCTCAAAAAGTGAGCTTTCTGTTCTGTTCTGGAGTTGTCAGGAGTCTATGGAGAATGTTGGAGTCAAACATAGTATAGAATTCTATAGCCTTACAGAATCTGGATTTCTAGGTATTTGTGATTAAAATTTGTTATGAAAACTACCACAGTTTCTATGAATGAGCTAATAATTGGATTCTCAAAACAAAAAGCAGGCCTGGGAACTGATGGCCTGCAGAAACCCTGGTGCAGAAGGAGGAAGGCAAAGTATATGGGCAGAGATGGCTTAGTGTAATTTTCACTTCTGAAATCTTAAGCTGCTTCCAAAGATGACAAAGTAATCAAGCAAGAACTGGTGATGTCCCCACTGGGTCCAATACTATTCAACATCTTCATTACTGACCTGGAGGATAAGTGTAGACTGCTAGCAGCTGAGAATTAAACTCGAAATAAGTCACTCCCTTTCCCCTGTCCCACTCTGGTGAGGGAAGGACAAAGAACAGAGTATAGGTTGAGATAATACTTTACTTAAAGAAAGAGCAATTGAGTAAGAAACATACAGTGGCAGCAGCAATATTAATTACACAAGCATACAAAAAAGAGAAGTGCTTTATACACAAAAGGTGTTCACCACCTTGACTTAGCTCTGCATGGCCACTGAGACAAAGACAAGATGGCAGGGGGACGTTCCTGTGACTCAGCAATGACAGTGGTTATTCCTGAGACAAAGACAAGATGGCAGGGGGATGTTCCCATGGCTCAGCAGTGACACAAGGCTGTTTCCAAGACAAGATGGCAGGAGGATGTTCCTGTGCTCAGTGCCACATGGCCTCCCAGCACTAAAACAAGATGCACACTCTCCTGCAGCTAGGGTATCCCATCCCTGGGGCTATGCACAGCTCCCTTTGGCTTGGCTCCTTTTGTCTCAGGTTTGAAGGCCCAAGACTGTTCCTTACAAGGACTATCCTCTTTTTCAAACTTAAAACATGAATTGGTCCCCAGTAGAAAAAGTACTTAATAAGGAGATACACATTAATTTCTTTAAAATCTTCACTGCATCTTCAGAAAAATTATTACAGAATTAACAATGGAAAGATTTTCCAATGGAAAAAGTATCAAAATAATCTGTGTTCTGTACTAGTTTAAAGCATATTCATAAGGTTCCTGTGATGTTTTTCTTCTTATATATGACCTTTTTGTTGCCCTTGTTAAATTTTCTGGTAATTAAATTACAGTTCCCACTGCAAGTAATTTCTTTACCATAGTCCAGGTAACTCTTTTGGGTAGCTGGAAAACACCAGCAGAGGTGCTTAACATTTTATGTTGGGGACAAGTGCTAAAACAGTGCTGGATTTTGCTATACTTTGTTTTGGAAATTGGAAATTTGCCAGTTTGTGAGAACACTCTAATTTTGGAATATAGCTATGAAAGCTGAGAGTCTGAGGCCTCTTATGGCCATTCCAAAAAACTGGCAAAATACTCCACTAAATGTCTTGTAATATGAAAGACAAGCTCTCGAAGGGGGCTGGCAACAGACAGAGATTCATATCACAACTGATAACTTCTTTGAGTTCTTTAGTGATCTATTAAAAAAAACTCACCAAAATATATACAGGGGTGTGAGAGGAGTGAGTTCAAGTTTGTCAGAGTGGAAGAAAACATGTCAATTTTCTTATATAGCACCTCAGAGCAGTTATTTTTTTCCTCTCGATATTCTTTCAGTACTCTGTCCCATTACAATATAATTTACTGCGTCTGTAGTTCTTTCTTAGTTGCAACTTGAAAATTAAAATCTGTTAAAAAAGAAACTTGATTAGACTCCATTCCACTTACACAGAAATGGTTAAGAAGATAAGAGCCAGAGCACATACTGATCTTATAGCTAAAGCCAAGAATAATTTTGCCTGTGACCTTCGGGATCCAATTCAGAGAGGCATAAAAATGGTGTCCCAGGAGAGCACAGACATCCTATGGATTTGTAAGCGGTTTGGGTTGAATTTAGTCTGTGTCTACGGGGTTTTTTTGGGGTTTTTTTCTGCACAAATTGAAGTACAGTAAATTCACGAATACAAGCCGAATTGAGTATAAGCCGTATCTCTGGGTGTTGGCAAACATTTCGGTTTTTGTCCATAAATAAGCCGCACCCGAATATAAGCCGCTCTGTCATTCACAGCGAGGACCTGCGTGCAACAAAGTTGCCAAATAGTAACAGAACGGCGGGAGGGCGGGGTTTACTGGCTGAGCTAAGGCTGTGCAGGCTCGGCGCGCTCGGGGCTGCCGACGGGGCCAGGTGGCCAAGTCCGGCGGGGCCGCTTGGCGCGATCGCTCGGCGCCGCCGTTCGGCACGGCCGCTCGGTGCGATCGCTCGGCGGGGCCGCTCGGCGCGATCGCTCGGCGCTGCCGCTTGGGGCCGGCCGCCGCTGCCACTGGGCTCGGTCACCCCGGCCCGGCGCTGCCCCGCGGTGGCAGGCAGGGACGGAGCTTACCCCGCTTCTACGGCAGCGGCGGTGGGTGGGGACGGAGTTTTCCCGCACCCATGGCGGCGGCGGGGGGTGGGGACGGAGCCTGCCTGCTCCTGCCGCGGCGCGCGGGGACGGAGCACCCGGCCTCCTCCCCGAGCCGCGACAATGGTGGCGCGGGGGCCCCCCGTCTCTCCCCCGGGCTGCGGCAGAGGACTGAAGGAGGGAGCTCTCCTGCCTCTCTCCCTGCCCCCCGTGCTGCCTGCAGGGAGCCAGGCTCCACCCGCGGCGCAACAGAGTAACACTTTGTAACAACTGCGAAATGCCGGCTTTGCAGGTGCTCGGCTCGACACTCTGCCTGGCACTTCTGAGGTTGTAAATGTCAGAAAATTATTCACATATTAGCCGCTCCTGAATATTAGCCGCATTTCCGGTTTGGGAGCCAAATCTTAGTCAAATTGGTGCGGTTTGTATTCGTGAAATTACTGTAATCTCTTTTGAGAATAGGCCCACAAGTCCCTGCAGCCTTACCATGTAGATCTGCTCCCCCTTTTGCCCTCACTGTCCTCAGCTGACAGTCTTCTTCTCCTATTCAATTTGCCACCCAGAGACAATGCGCCTCTTGGCTGTTAAGTTCCTTGCCTCTGGGAAGTCACAGAAATGCCCTCTGAATATTTTGTTGAGGAGAAACCGTCTCCACCAGGAAAGGGTTGTTAAGCAGTTCATTGCCTGGAGCACATGGAGGAGCTGCCCTGTCACACACCCTCTCTCCATGGGAGGGGTTGCTCCTGCTCCTCCCTTCTCATGTGCTACCAGAGCATTGTAATGCAACACAGAAAGAGGGATTTTCTTCTGTGCTCCAGGCCCCTTCAAGGTGGCTCTGGTTCTCTGTCACAGCTCTGTCCAAGGGTCTCCATTGTAACAACAGAGGGGCCGTGGATTTGCTGTGGGTCAGCAGCTGGAGGATTAGTTGAACTATGTAGCCTGCCCAAGCATCTCCTATAGTGAAACATAACTAAGCCTTTCTGGAGTTTAATCTACACCGAGAGTGCAAACGACGTGCAGTTAATTTTCATGGGCTGGGGTTTTGGTTTTTTCTGTTTTGTGATGGGAGATACACAGTAGGTAGAACAAAAATGCTAAGCACAAAAAGTTCCCCTTTTGAAAGCAGCATCTTAGGAAGCCCTCAGGTTTTCTTCCATGTTTTCTTTCTGTGAATGCAACCTCCTCCATTTTCACCTGGTTTTGTGATAACTGGTATTCCTGAAGCACTTTGCAACCTGGAGTGGATCCCATTTAACCCAGACTGAGCAAATCATGGGTGAAAAGACAAGTAAAATTATTTAATTGAAAACCTTGTCAGAAACTACCGGAAAATGAGGATTCAATTCATTCTTTCCATAAAATAATGCGCACAATCATAAATAAATAAATACCCTTTATTTGTCTCTCTCTTGTCATCACACTTTTGTGGTGAAAAGTTTGTTCAAGAAGATGGGATAGATTTTCCCTGGTGCCTGTAACAAAGTCCATGGTAGAATCTGGGTCTTAGAAGTCTAAGCCTAGTGATTTATCCACACATAGACTATACTGCCTCTACACATACGTTGAGAAAGATTCTAACATTTCATAACATGTAGAAAGGGAAAAAAGGAGACTTACACATGTTTGCAATAATTAAGTGGTGTTTAATTCTGAATCCAAGCCTTTTCATATTTTATATAGCTGATTTTAAAATGTTGGCAGAGATCTGGTCTTCTCACTACTCAAAGATCAAATACAATCGTTGAGCAGTAACAAGAAAATGTTCTCCATGAAACTTAAATCTTCGGAGACTTTACAAATGGTAAGTGCATGGAAATGGAAAAATGGGCTGTAATTGCCATGGACTTTCATTTCAGCATTAGTTACATAAAACAGAAACGTGGGCTTGTGTTGACAAAAATGAAAACTTTTTCTGCCAAACCCCTTGGCTTTTAAATTTAAAATAAACTACAGTATGATAGATGCTTACTGTCTATGCTCAGGGCGTTAAAGAGAAGGGAAAAAATGTTGTCTTTAAGAAAAAAGCCATAAAATTAAAAGCAAAGAAACATGACTTCAAGAAATTGGGTACAGTTAAGTTTTGATCCTTAATGCAGTGTAAACTTGTTTTTGAATTTTTATGAATATTACGAACATAAACTGGTTTGAAAGAATTTCAACACAGTTAAATGTAAGTGTTTTTGGAGTTTGCACCATTGGCTGATGCATTTTACAATATATTTTACTTGGTACGATTTTCCAGTATAAATGAGGTCAGAAGAAATGGAAAACATGAAGATTTAAGGATATGCTACAACCACGTTTTAAGTCACTAGTACTGACAAGAATATGAATCTTACTATACCTGATGAGTTCATGAGTTCCTATAGCAGCTATAGGAACTGGATAAAACTAAAGGCTAGCCCAGAGTTCTGTCTCTGACACTGGCCAGAAGCAGATTTATAGGAAAGATGTGGAGCTGAGCAATGCCAGTCTGCAGCCACTGATCACTTGAGGACCATGTGAACCAATTGTGATGTATGGAAATCCCTGCAATCTCCCTTTGGCTCCCTATCCATTTCAAGCACTCACAGTACTGTGATGCAGAGATTCATAGCCTACCTGCCAGTTGGATGAAGAAGCTCATCCCTTTTTTTAAATGTCACCTCTTTTTAGCTTTATTAGATACACTGTAGGGCCTACACTGAAAACAGAGAAAAAACTGATTGCTATCTACCCTCTTTCTGCCTCTCATGATTTACTAGATGCATATTTTATTTCAAATGTTCCCTTGCAGACTGAGGAGACCTGCTTTGCTCAGTCATGATCTGGACACTGCCCCATGTTTCTCTTCCTGTCCCTTTCTGCACCTTAACACTGTCAGGTGGAAGAAGGAGCAGAGGGTAGGAAAATAAACTCATGCAATATTCAACCTTTGGCGGAATACATGACAGAGATGGAAAAAAGTTGCAAAATTGTCACATGTGGATACCCAGGTAAATAAGAAAAAAACTTGCATTGATCAATTACAAATTGCAAAGGTAGACATGGTGGAACATCAAAATATTTGAGATAAAGTTGTATTAAAGTATATTTTAGGAATAGGCTGATACATTTGTATTTTGAAAATGGTTTTTGATTATTCTTCCAAGTACTGTTGATTAAACCAAACTAGAATGGGTCTAGATATATTGGTCTGGCAAGAAACCAAAACTCCAAAACAAAAAATCCCCAAACAATTCAAATCCTTTTGCCTAAGAGAGTGTAGATTAATTTCAATGATGCAAATGCTCATCAAACCTTTATATTTGCAACCTAATTTTAAAAGGCTAAATGCTAAGGTAAATGTATGTAATGAACTCAGAGGGGGTAGTGTAGAATTTTAACCAAAACAATTGAATAAATAAAAACAAATGCCTGGCAGCTTTCTAAGCAAGATCTTTCAAAGACAAAATACAGGTAGCAAACTGATAAATCCTAATCAGATAGTTCTGGTTTGGCCCATAATACATTATATTAGACAATCTGCAAGCTGCTAAATAGATTTGGGCTAATTATTCTTGGACCAGTTCTTTTTCAGGAAGAAAACCTCGATTTTATTGCAGTCTTTGTTAAATTAAAAATGCAGATGCCTGCTCTGTGAAGCATGTGCTTGGATTCTTATTCACTGCTTAGGCACAGGTCTCTGAAAAGAAAACTTGGTGGACAGCTTGAGTATGGCACAAAGGCAGCATAGACCCTCTGAGTATTTAATGCTAATTCTTGCTAAACACATGTGTGTGAAAGCCTGAGAGATGAGTGGGTACACATTTTGTAATCCTGAGATCCTCCCTTTTTTCCCAAAATATTATTCTCAGTGTATGTTCATTTTGAGCTTCTACTACCAAAAATACTTAATCATGTGTACTACAGGCTGAATTAAGAGCTTAACTACACTAGGATTTTGTTTGGCTAGTCAAATACAATAGAAATCAACCCATCTTCTACATTCTCAGGTTAGCTGTGATTTTAAATAGGAAATTAATTCCTAATTCCATAAATTAGGAAGCAACAGAACGGTAGTTTATCTTTGCTGACCATATAACTTCTTAGATTTAGATTTGAGAGCATCTTTAATGGTTGTCATAGTTGTCATTCTGTCAAAAAGAATGCTTAAATTTTTTATTGTGACTGATTATTTTCACAGCCTTTGTAACCCTAATGTGTTAAATAAACACTTCTTGTCCAGCCACTGAACAAGCTAGCATGCCAAATGATTTGTGGCTTTCCACCTGAACTGTTGCTCATGAAATTGGGATTAAATGCCTGCAGGGCCACATGTGGTAAAAGAGTCCCATCTTAGATTGCCTACTGTGCCTCCGGGATTTCAGCAGCAGTTAAGGTTTCCAAAAGTAATCTGAATAACAAGGATGCTTGCATGGTTTACACTTAGAAGCACAACTCAGAAGTTCAACTTTATTAAATGAAAATATTAAAATTAACATTGTTTTCCTGTCCATTTCTGTCACCCAAGGAAGTAGATGTGAATATCTCACTGCTGCTACTGACATAGATACAACTTAATCAATTAATCAATCATATGTACCAAAAAAAAAAAAAAAAAAAACCCAAAAAAACCCCAAAAAAACCCAACAAACCCCAACCCCCCCCCCCAAAAAAATAAAAAAAACCTAATTCCCTCTTCCGTAGTTTCTAGTTGAGATAAACATGCCAGCAAAAATGTAGTAAATGTTGAAAATATCCTGAAGTAAGAAGGGATCAATTATCCTGCCACCATACTGTTATACTGAATGGAAATTATCTGCTGTAAATCACTTAGATTGGACTGCAAATTAAATCCCAAGATGTGCCGTAGACTCCCAATAAATCCTACTCCTGTTGATCTTTAATACAAGAAAACTGTAGTCCTCCTTAGGCACTTCATAGGCATTACTGTAAAACAATATTTTATTAATAAATTATCTGGTTCTGAATTATAAAAGTGTCCAAAGGTATGATCCATGCCAGTCTAGTTCATGGAGGGGGACTTCTTGATAGAGCAAGAAAGCAACCTCTCTTACTTCCCCCTCCAAAGTTTTAGCTGCATTTATTTAAAGACGATGGTTTTAACTAACTTCAAACAAACCCTTGGTGACCTCAGCTGTGTTTTGAAGCTCCAAATTCCCCCAGTTAGCTGCTGAATCTCCAGGGACTTCTCTGCTTTGGAACAAGACTGGGAGTGATGGAGCTGATTCCACCACTACATCCAACCCAAGGGCAGCCACAATGCACAGCCTATGCAGCCTGTTCCAAACATGGAATGTGCTGCCAGTGGTATGTGCAGAATGAAGAACTACATTCATTCTGGCTGGTGAGGGTCAAACTGGGCAGGCACAAGCCCATGGTGTATGGAAAATAGCTGGGGAGACACTTTCATTTGTGCTGGCAGAGAAAAAAGGGGCTTTTAATAGCACAAATTTCTGTTTTATAGAAGTAAGTGGCAGTAAATAAAAGGGTCTTTATTGCCTGGTGTTCACAGCTGACACAAAATAGACATTGCCTGTGCAAGCATTGATTTCAACTCAGTGGTGACTTCTCTGGGGTGTGCTGTGGAGAGAGGAGTGAATCTGTCTTGCATGCTCTTCCTTAGGGAAAGCAGGGTCCTCTTCCCTTGCATTAACTCTTGCAAAAAGTAGGACAATAAATGATCCTTTTCCAGTGCAAATGTAGAGTGCCAACAAAGGAAGCACAGTCGTTTGGCCTTCTAAAAAATTTGCCTTCTATTTTAAACAGTACAATTGGCTTTGATTTTAAAATTATATTTGACTGGTCAGGATGCTGTTCCCTGCTGGATATGTGAGTGGGCTCACATGAAATTCTCATTGTTTTTATTACTCTGAAGCCATTGTAGTAGGTTCAGGGTGTATTCTTTAAAGAAATGCATGTTTAAAATAAATTTTGAATCAAAGAAATCTTGAATATATCTTTGGAATTTTTCATGCAGCTTTATCTAAGAATAATAAGTTTTCATAGTTTCAATGTGTAAATAGTGCTTACAGAATCACAGAATCACAGAATGACTAGGTTGGAAGAGACTTTCAAGATCATCGAGTCCAATCCATGCCCGAACACCTCAAACAAACCATGGCACAAAGTGCTATATCCAATCTTTTTTTAAACACATCCAGGGATGATGACTCCACCACTTCCCCAGGCAGACCATTCCAGTACTTTATCACTCTTTACTTAAAAATGTTTCTGAATGTCCAGCCTTTATTTCTCTTGTTGCAGCTTAAAACTGTGTCCTCTCATTCAGTCAGTTGCTGCCCAGAGAAAGAGTTTAAGAACTGCACAAAATCTGGTGGCAAATTTCTTCACACATTAATTATGTAATGTTGGTATTTATCAATTTCATATTCCAGGCTGACTTTCCACTGCTTCTGGGAACTGCAGATGAGACTGTAAGCCAAGACACTCACTCTACTCACTCAGAGCTGTTCCAAAACCAATCTGAAGCTCCTGATCTCCATTCATCCCTCAGCTCTTGGTTGCATTTCACTACACATTGAGTCTCTGTTTCCTGCCATTGCCAACCATCTGCATGAGGAGTGAAGCCGCCTCTTATCAGCTTACTCTCCAGCTTTACCATGCAAGGCAGGTTGCCCTTTGAGTTTTGGAGCAGAGTGCACTGCTTTCACAGCACATCCCAGCCAGGAAACAATAATTCCACATCAGGAATCCAGCTGCTCTCCCAAATGATACTGCACTGCATTACCACAAAGCCACAGGGCTGTTCAAAACACCCACTATCAGCCAACTTCCAGTCCCACACCAGAGATCAGAAAACAAGAACACACTTGGCATTTTCTGCTCTGTGCTTCCAGCAGTTCGCTCACCCAGTTATGCTGGGGTCTGTCCACATCTGTTTCACAGTACTCCTCTCATTGGCTTAATTGAACATGCTTCCCTGTATCCCAGACAAACCACAAGGAACCATAGCATAAAGCTAGCTAACAAGGAAAGGAGGAGAGAGAGAGACAAAGAAATAGCAGCATTTTGGCAAAAATAAATCTTCGTTTCTGCATCAAGGAAATAAATATAAACTTTCTCTTTGCAGATGTTGCTTATTACACACGCAAGTTTTTGTGGGGTTTTTTTTTGTTTTTTGGTGGTTTTTTTTTTTTTACCTAAAATATCTGCAGTCTTCACTCTAAGTCTTTGACTTGCCCTTAGCAATAACTTTTTTTGGATAAAAGGAAGGATGTCAGTGAGAGCTTGGTTTTGGTGGGATCCAGAACAAACACACTCCCTTTAATAATTCATTCATTCTCTAATAATATCCTTTAGGGAGACTGGCTACTTCCACTGATTGTTTTAGTATTTATTTTAAACAATAGGCTTACCCACTTAACAAATTAGGTTAAACTTCAGAAGTCATCACTTGTCGGACATTGTTTGGTGTTCATCTAAGATATCAGACAATGCCGCTCTGTGCTGGAAAACTCTGGTGCAGAGAAATCCCTTTCCTTCAGCTCTTTCATGTGCAGTGCTGCAGAAGTGCCTCAAGGACTTTCCAAAGTTCTGACAGCAAGCCACCAGAGATATTTGTTTGGATTCAGTCCATAGCTGAGCACAGTGAATAATAGTATTTATGTCCATCATGACCTTGGCATTTCTACAGGAGGTATGTTGTGGAGACCTGACCACTTTTCACCAGAGCAGTGTTGATCACAGCTATTGCAAAGGTTCATCCAGGAGACAATAGTTGTTAGAAGTATTGGTGGGAAGGAAAGGATAGAGAAATGGATATGAAAAACACAGCTGGAGGCATTTGTTTCAGCTATTGGAAAAGGCATGTTACAGAAAAAAGAAAAGAAGCCTCAGTTTCCTTTTAAAGTGTGTTATTTGTAAAAGAGCAAAATGTGGCTTAAAGTGAGCAGAAGGTAAATACGATCCAGAAAGAAACATTTTCCTGCACAGCATGTCACTGACCTGTGGGATACAGCAGGGCACCGGGTCAGTCAGCTGCTGTACATTCCTTCACAGAAAGGCTGTGGTAAACCTGCTGTCTGTCTCTGCATCTGGTAAACCTGACACATGGTGAGAGCCACAACTTCTATCTGCAGTTACCTCTGACACAGACTGTTTGCCATATGCAAGGGATCACGCAATCTCTCCTGCAAGCCATAATGCAGCCTAAAACAGAGACCAGACTATTTTAGTCAGGATTATTTTAATTGGGACTGCACACAACAGGAGTAAAACCACTAAGATACACCTCAATGATGTCATTCAACCAACTTGATGTTTGTTTGTCTTATTTAAATTCCTGACTTATAAAAATCCACAGTCATAGAATCAGTTAGGTTGGAAATTACCTTTAAGATCATTGAGTTCAAATGATAGCCTAGCACTGCCAGGTCCACCTCTAAACTGTGACACTAAGTACCACATCTACACATCTTTTAAAAACATCCAGGTATCTAAGTGGTCCCCCACTTCTCTGGACAGCCTGCTCCAGAGCCTGACCACCCTCTTCACAATGAAGTTTTTACTAATATCCAATCCAAACTTCCCCCGGCATAACTCAAGGCCATTTCCTCTTGTTCTGTCACTTGTTACCTGGGAGAACAGTCTAACTCCCATCTCACTACAACCTCCTTTCAGGTACCTGGAGAGAGTGATAAGGTCCCTCCTGAGCCTTCTCTCCAGCCTAAACAACCCTGGTTCCCTTGCCCACTCCTCACATGACTCATGCTCCAGACCCTTCCCCAGCTCCGTTGCCCTTCCACACTCCGGCACCTCAATGTCTTTCTTCTAGTGAGGGACCCAAAACAGGACACAGGATTTGAGGTGCAGCCTCACCAGCGCTGACCACAGAGGCACAGTCTCTTCCCTTGTCCTGCTTGCCCGTACTGATTCCGCTACAATTTAACGGGGTAGCTGCATCCTAAAGCCAGTGCCCTTCCAACCACAACACAGAGGTCAAAGAGGAAGCTTGGGTCACAATTATTGTCAGCAAGGACACCACATCCCACCTGTACCTTTGTTTCCCCTGCATGCCCACTGCAGATGAGGCACATGGGCTCTGCTGGAGCAGCCTCTCCCAGTGATTCTTTGCAGCAGAGCCTGGAGCAGGGCAGCTGCAGATGTTCTGCACCCACCTGACTGTGCCAGCTATTGTCTCGTGCCTCAAGTTCCTGCAGAGCGGCAATTAAGGCAGAAATCTGGAAATCCACAGCGTGGTTAGCAGCTTCTGGTCATGGTGCTGATTGGATTAGGGGAGAGAGTGCTGTCTGGAAGGATACAGCACTGGCTGCTCTGGGGATTTAAACTGATCCCCCTGCCAAAGGAAAATGAGTGTGGTGGCTGTGGTTTGCTTTCTGTTAACATTATCTTAGAGTTTATGTGCTATGGAAATTGGCATAGCTGGCAAATCCTGGGAGCAAGGCCCAGAACTGATTTAGCATGAAGTCTGAACTTTCTCTCACCCTCTGGAGCCCAGGTTTTCATACTCAGTGTCAATGTGAAGATGGGGTAACACAACAATGCTTCTCCTCCTGCATTTTCTTCTTGTCTTGCATGAATGCCAGAAATCATAGAACATAAAATTTTTAAAATAAATCTACTTATCTTCTCGTGGGAATAATTATACATTTTAAATCTGTATCCAGAAAAGAGGATCTCATATATTAGAAAGTCAGATGCAGAAATTTACTTCTCAGAAAATAATAGGAAAAATTATTTGGATAGAAGTAGTTTGGTTTTTAAAGGTAAACTTAATGAGTTGAAAGTAATACATAGTTTAGAGTCTTTTGTGCCAAAATACAAGAAAATATAAATAATAAAGGGTTTAACCTATATGTTGTTAGAAAAAAAACATGGCAGAGAGGTTAAAAAAAGCTGTCATTCTGTAATGAAAATAAGATTTCCTCTTATTTTACTAGAGTGGGCTTCACTTTTCTTTAAACAATAGAGATTAACTAACAGACCATATATATAGTTGCAAGAATCATTCAGATGTCATTGGGCACTAGTTGTGCTGAAGTTGTATGCAAACTAACATACACTGAATTAAGTACTCAGTTTTTGACATGATTAATCACTTCAATTTTTTTTAATAGAGTGAATACTATAGGAGTAATTAATTTGCAAATGTCTGGTTGGTAAAGTGTAGGGTTTTAAAAATGTATCTTAACAATATGAGAAATTTTCAAAAGTCACTTATATTCTCAAAAGCAAACTGGATGCATAGCATAGACTACTCATAAAAAGAGAGAATGTCAATCTTTATATTGTTTAAAGGCATTTGAAACCATTTGAACTATTTTCCTAATTGCCATTTCAAAATCCCCTACTAGCCAATCAAAGAAATTGGAGATAAGAAAAAATTTGCTCTTTACTTCAGTAGGCTATAAAAGACATATTCACTAGTACACCTTAAAAAGCAGCTCAGGAGGAACAGTAACCTATTTAATCAGAAGGATTCTACCCCTGATTAACAGTGAAGGAGAAGCACTGAATTACTTACTAACATGCCTCCCAAATGCAGTGAAAGATTTGACTATTCTCTTAAACAAAGAGGTTGTAGGAAAGAATTGGATGGATGGGAGAGTTTGAATTATTAAAGATGGGTCCATCAAGGTGTATTTAGAGTTACTACAGCCAGCTGACTGGCATTCATATGAGATTTTAGGCTGAAAAATAAATTTCAGAGAGGGTATAGCACTACAATTTGGGCTGATAAAAACTGGTGAGCTGCAATCCCTGCCGCTAAAGACAACGTAATTCAGGGAGAGTGGGCAGTTGTTTGCAGATTCTCTTTCTGTAGTCCTAGATAGGCAGGGACATTGCCTTGCAAATCCAAGTTGCTGCAGATCCTGGAAAATTTGTTGAGCTCACCTTAGAGCAGTGATTCAAAATGACAATAATTCACTGTCCTCTGAATACAGCTGAGTTTTAGGAATAGAATGCTTAGGGTTGGAAAGGACCTTGAAGATCATGTAGTTCCAACACCTGCAGGGACACTTTCCACTAGGTTGCTCAGACCCTCACCCAGTGGGAACATTTCCAGGGATAGAGTATCCACAGCTTTTCTGGGCTATCTGTTCCAGTGCTTCATCACCCTCACAGTAAAGAATTTCCTAACACCTAATCTAAACCTACATTTTTCAAGTAAAGGTGTCTCAAGAATGAAAGGTGGAGAGGAGAACTCCAAAACCACAAAGGTAACAAAAAAGGAGTATGTCTTCCCTCCTTAAAATTTTGAAATTATGAGAGTAATCAGAAAAAGGTTTTTTACCTCATATGTTGTTACAAAATGAAATTTTCATAGATTAGACTGGTGATATACGTATGAAGAGCTAAATCTCTTCAATTGTAAACTTTCTTATCCCCAGTGTCCAAACTGCTGACAAATGGTTCAGATACACTATAATCATGGAGAAAAAAGACCTTTTATTATTTAAATATGTCAGTATTAAAAAACAGAGGGGATGAGATAAACTACACATAAACATGAAAATATATTTGAAATCTCACTGTGTTCTTATATTTCTCCATAATCTAGAAACATGGTACCCTGGTCTCACTAACAGCAGTTGAGAGCCAGGACAGACCATGAATGTTCTTTCCTTATCAGTTTAACAAAAACAGTTAAATAGAAGATCAAAGAACCTCACATGAGACAAAACAAGCACCAAAAATCTGCCAAATCATAAAAATCCATTCCATAAAATATATAAGCAACAAAAAAGAGAGGAAAAAATGTTTCCATTAACCCAACAAGAGTCAGTGCAGAAAGTAAATTAGGAAAGTTTTAATTGGTAGGTTTATTGTGGTGTATTGTGGAAGTAATAATTCATACTAAAACTCTTTGATTAATAAATTAAATTTGAAATAATGGTAGTCATTTTAAATAACTTTAAGAGGAAAATAGTTTATATTAATATATATATAAGGGTTATTCTCTTAATTTAATAATATCTTAATTTACTAAAACAATGCAAATTCACGTAAAGGGACTCATAGATACAAATGTTTGTAGTTGTTAGACAGTGAAATACTGGCCATTAACTTATTGCTTACCTTGTTGAATACTACCATAAATACAAAATATTATAGGTCATTCTGTGATGAATCTTCTTTTTCCTCTCAACTTATACAAAGGCTGCAGAGAAAAAAATCTCTATCAGGAGTTGAATCATGAGACAGAAGATTCATAAAAGGTATTACAACAACATCTCCTTGGACATGATATCAGCTATCATGTCCCCTTCCATCTATGTGTACAGTTGCTTTCAAGCAACTGAATTAAATGTGAGTTTGTCCCAAAAGCAGCTTTTCTCCAACTCTATGCTTTTAAAACCATATATATTTTTCTCTCTGGAAGTAACTTCAAGATTTTGCTTATCCCACCTTACACCAGAAAATAGAATGAACACTCATGCAGAATTAGGAAATTATAAAACTGTAATAACCAGCTATTCATGATTATTAATATATTAGGACCATGACAGTGAAAAATTAAAAAGATACTTCTGCTTGAGAAAAAGATTAACAAACAGAAAGGCAAATTATTTTGTCCTAGACTGTAACTTAATTCACAGAACTGGTAACAAATAGCTCCTTCTGCAGCAGTATGACCCCATTACCTCTCTAAGTCACCTAGCATATTCTTCAGAATTCTATATTTCACTTTTAACCTCTGTGTCACATGGGGCAGCAGGCAATTTATTTCTCATACTCTCTTGATAGACTGCCAAATTAATCCATCTTCTAAACTAAAAGAAAAGGGAAAAAAAAACCCAAACCCCTCACACCCTCACACAAAAATATAGGCAAGATTCAAACAACTAAAAACTTGATTAAACTTCTAAATCCACAATTTTAAAAATTAGTTCCATAATGGATTGACATACATCAAACAATAGTTTAAGGTTTTTTTTAGAAACAGTTTACACAGTTACTGTAGGTTAGCATTTAATAGACTCTGGACCTCCTTTATTTACAGGAAACCAAAGCAGATTCTGAATGAACAAACCTGTCTGTGTGGCTAAGACCAGAGTTGAGCCCAAGCATCAGGACTTTTTTGGAGAGAATACACATTAAGAGAACATCATTTGCAGATGTTCTTTATCCAGTTAGATTCCCTGGCTTTTCACTATCTCTGCTCACACGAGGCATGGCCAAAACAAACAAGTTGTCCTTTGCTCAGCAAAGTGCATTTGATGGTGTGGATGGGAGGCCTCCAAAGCAATGGTTCTCAGCATTCCAGCTGATCAGCTCTTCTAATTGGCTCTGTCTCCTCCCATCTCAGGATCTTCTCACAATAAATCTAGCTAGGAAAAGATGCATAAAATTCAGTATAAAGGAAGTACCAAGGAGATGATGTGAATATAGCATTTCTTTTCAAGCTGCATTCCTAGCATAGAAGACTAGAGTTTGTTTCCTCTTGGCAGACGTAGAATGTAAACAATCTTTCTTGGTCATCTTGCTGCTTGATCATCTGTTTTTATGCAGTTTATACCCTGTCTCATCAAGAACAAGTATTAGAATGGAAAGCACAAGATGAGATAAACAAGTTGGGCTGTGCTGGTGCTCCTCAAAGTATTAAAACCTCTCAAGGACAATTCACGTGCCCACTTAAGACATCTGAACTGGGAGCAGAAAGATAAGTCCTGTCAGGGATTTCTTGCCTTAGCATGTACATATACACCATATACACACTTCTAAAGAATATTATGCAGAAACTATTGGTCAAAGATTGTGTTACCACAGCATCCCAAGATATTTTCAATGCTTCATATTTCTTCCTATGGCAGTTTGTAACTTGGTTTTTTTACAGGCTTTTGTAGAGGTACAAATGGTCTGTACAAATCCTTTTAGATTTAACATCTATTGCAGTTATCCACAATCACTAAGGCCTGAAGCTCTCAACCAATGCAATTGCCTTTACTCCTCTGTCTGTATAAAGGGCCAGAGTGACTCATAGACTCTTTGAGAGAAGTGGAGAAGAAAAAGTCAATGCTTCAGATAAACTTCAGAGTATTTGGAGTTAAATTATCTGAGATTATTGCAAGGTTGTCAAAGTATAGGTAATATTTAATATAGCTCTGGAACCCAGCTGTCTACTAAGTTAAAGCTTCTTTAGATAGCTGAAGTTTCTTTTTTTTTTCAATTAGATATAAAAGCCTTCCACTTTAGAACAGGCTCAGTTAAAGCAAACATACTTTTTTATTAAACAATTGGTAAAAGGCTGAGCCAGTTTACTTGATTCTCTAAAGCTCTTCATTCAAAATAAAAGTGTGTTCTCAATAAAAGTTTGCAGCCCAGAAAGCTCAATTTCAAATAAAAGATGCAGAGCAAGTATTTATAAATGAAATTAAATTAAATGTGAAGGACACGTTTTCTAACTTAAGAGAAACAAGAGACATATTAGATGCACTGGTACACAACCATACAGGCAGTTCCTATGAAGCCTAGAGCAAACTTACCTCCACAGGAATCTCCACAGAGCAATATTATAAAAAATGAAATGTTCATGTTTCTTCCTTTTTAAAGCAATTTCCTTTAAACACATTATATTTTCCAATGCAATTCACCCATGAATGTATCTGTCAATTACCATAAACCTATTAAAACTACTGTTTATTTTAGTGTTTTTACAGAACTATGTCTTTGTAACATACATTACTAACAGGCATAACGATTGCATATGACTTCAATATAAGGACTTTAGAGTTTGCAGTTTTGATTTCCTGTACCTCTCTTGTATTTCTCACTTGTTTATTTGGAAAGCTGATACACATAAATATTGAACGACTTGCCATGAAAAATGAATCAAATTGAGTAATAGCTAACTTTCAAAAAGATTGAAAAGACTCATGGATTTTTTTAAAGATTACTTCTATGTAAGGTATTTGATATATGTTTGCAGTTCTGTTTAAATAAAAATGAAACAACTTGTCTGTAAAATTCTTTCCCCACTTCATTGATCTTTTTAATTTTCCTGATTTTCAACATGCAGACAAGCACAAGGATAAAGGAAAGGATGTTCAAAGTCTTCACAAAGCAGAAACAGATATGTAAAAGTTTAAGTGTCAGACCAATGTCACAGAGCTGTTTACCATACTTATGCATTCAGTTCATGAAGCTTGGGAACTGTGAAGTGAGTACTTCACACAAACAAGCAAAAAAAAAAATCCTCTCTCTACTTCAGTTTTCAAGCCTGGAAGTTGGCATGACAACTCTAAGAAGTAGTCAAGTCAGGCACTGACTGAGAGTAAGAAGCTGAAAGAAACTATCAGAAACATATAAAAACCAGGAATACAGAGAACTGTAGGAAAAAAAATAATAAAGTGTGGACATCACAGAGTTTTAGACATGAAGGTACTATCACCAATATTGCAACTGTGTCCCTGCATAGCAGTAGGCAGAGTATCATATAGCCGAGGTGGTGACTAGTTGTTTCTCCAGCACATAAAAAGATTGTGCTACTCTAGGCAAAACTCCAGCTCTGCTGTGTGCCAACAGAAATAGCTGAGCAGGCTGCACAAGGGCAGCTTCACTGTGAACAGCTAGTAGTGACACATAAAGAGCTTATTAATCTTCCTTTATTGTCGAAGCAAGTTTAATTTCCAGAAAGTACGTATTAATATCTAAATCAAAGGAAAGAATTCAGAAGGGTGTTAAAAAGGGGGGAGAAAAAAGAGAAAGAAGAAAAAACATTAAAAGAGAAAGAACAAGAGGAAATCTTCATAGCTATGGTAGGATAGACTATTCTGCATCTTCCTCTGCAAATGTTTCTAGTTTTTGGTTGTTACCACAGGGTTATGACAGAATGAATTCTCTTCTATCTCCAACTGACATATGAGTTGATAGTAGAGCAACAACCCAATTTCACAACACATAGCCCTAGATTGGCCTCAGAAACCATTCTCTTCTTACCTAGGGGCATCACTGTCATGTGTGAGGACAACTAAAGTTAGATTAGCCAACAGGAGAAATATTCAGTTCCATATTTTATACATTTTCTTATCCAAGTACATTTTTCTAATAATCCATTTCAATTGAAATAATGACCTTAAGTTGTTTGCACACAATTACAGTCTTGTTTCTTGCCTTTTTTCCCCCCAGAAACTTGGTCATTATTGACTGTTTTTCCATTGATTAAACTCTGCATGTTTTTATTCCACTTCTTAAAATACATGCATTTTGAATACAGACATAGCTGTAGGATAATGTCTATTTTATTCCTTAGCCTAGTAACTATTTTTTTCTGATGCCAGAACCAGGACTTTTAAATAGGAGCAAGATGAGAAACTCTCACTTTTACCAAGTCAGAGGACAAACTGACCTCACCACCACTGACTTTGCCTATATGAGATGCCAAAAGATGAAGGAGTCCAAGCATCCCACTTTGTGTTTATTCTACTGGTGGACTTGACAACTCTGAAATGGAAAAAAAAAAAAGAATTTTCATAGAGATGGAGAAGTTTGAAAGATTCTCTCATAAGACATAAAAGTTTACAGCCCTAATGGCCAAGTGGCAAATGATGGGAATTCTTACATTCCTTCTGCTTCAGATATTTATTTCCTAAGCTATAAATACAATTATTCTTCTGATTTGGGTTTACTAATTTTAACTTTCAAATTTCTAAATCTATGATATTCGCAATTGATTATGACCTAATATAAAATTCCACTGTTCATTATTAGCAGGAAAAGAGATAATCATCTCCCAAAGGGATAACAGTTCTTCTACACACAAATTATGTTTCACATGATATTTCACGTATGAAAGTAACAAGTAATGGCCCATAGAGGAAGGTTTTATTTACGTTATAAAATCATAAAATGGTTAGGGTTGGAAGGGACCAACCAAATCCACTAGACCAGGTTTCTCAGGGACCCATCCAGCCTGGCCTTGAACATTTCCAGGCATGGGAGCCCACAGCCTCTCTGGGCAACTTGTTCCAGTGCCTCTTCAGCCTTGTAGTAAAGAATTTTTTCATAATACCTGATCTAAACCACGACTTTTCAAGTCAAGGGGACTCAAGAAAGCAAGGTGGAAAGGAGAACCAAAACACAAAGCTGTTCTTAACATAGGAACATTGAACCAGAAAGGAGGAAGTCCTACCTCCTTAAAATTTTGAAGCAACGCAAGAAATCAGATAAAGATTTTTTTTAACCTCACAATGGTTTAAAGCAGTTTAGTCTTTTATTAGCAACTTTAATAATGTACTTAAACAATTCTCTCACTATATACAGTGTATATATTTAATATATGCTTTCACTGCAATTCCTGCTGAATGTTAAACTCCTTGTATCATGGCTATTATACATTGTGAAGTCCCCGGGAATTCTAAATGAATGTCTTCCTTCAGATTCCCTTTTATTCTACAGAATGAACAATATTGAAGTTGTAACTGAAAAGCTCAATCTTTCTGCACCTTTCTTACTACATTTCAACCCTTGAACATGGTAATGTTACCTAATATTACCATTGGGGAAAAATACTAATTATGTTGAACACAATTCATTTTTATTGTAATTTGCCCTCACACATAACTCAATCTCTCTAGTTTATAGAAGATTTTCAAATATTTAGAGGAGGGATTGAGTAAAAATGCTGCATGCTGATGTACCAGCACTTTAACTCATGTAAGGAAAAGCCTTTAATGGTATTGCAAATAATGCCAACTGAAGATCTGTCCCAAAATGTACTGTATACTCAACTTAAAAGAGAAGTCACTGAGGCAAACATATCATTAAAAATCAAATATTCTGTGCTTACTGCACTTTCCCCTAAGAAAAGTACATGTATGTTATACGGCAGGTACAGGTCTAGTGTTTAATCTGAGATGCTAGCTAAATAAGTATTTTTTTTAAAGACCAGTTTCCATATGTTTAGACTGGACAGCACTGGGTTGTGTGAGAAAAGTTCCCTTGTGGCACTACTACTTACTTTCTTCTCTCACATGGCCTATACAATCAACAGTAGGTCAGCTATTAAGAAGTCATTGCAATATAAAAATATTTATTAAATACCAAGGACAATCAAATTTACAGTAAGAAACAGCAGAGCAGAATGATAGATTCCTCAACAAGTAACCTGAATAAACCATAAAAAATAAATCTACAAGATTCTCCTGTTAAGTTGCAGCTCTCCTTTCTGCACCTATTCACTTCCCCTGCCTCTGAAGCAGTTTCTGAACCTGCATTGATTAAAAATGAGATATCTGTAGCACAATACTTTTGCAGTGCTCCTATAGATTGCTGTTAACAAGCAGTCCATCACAAATGTGGCTTCTATTAAGTTTTATTACTTTCAGGATGTTAATTTTGGTACAGACTTATTTTCCTAATTTTGTGCAAAACCCCTACCCAGGTAGGGGTAAAACAAACAGTGATGGGGAGGTGGAAAAAAAATACAAGTGAGCTAAAATAATCCTGCTAGAACAATGCTGATGTAGCTATCTAAATATTCAGCACTAATCTGAAACAGGGGTTTTTTTTTGACAATTTTACAACGACTAACTGAAGAAGACTAGGCAGATGCCCTATCAAGACTCTTCAATGTTTTTCATATAATAGAAGGCTACAGAGATAAAAACAATATTATATATGACTATAGAAATTAATATTCTAAATCCAGTGTGCTACATGAGAAATATGTAAGAGTTCTTAACCAAAGAAAACCCTTACTTTAGAATATGGCCCAAATCCACTGTCCAAGTAACTTCAGACTTCTCAGGAGATTGTGAATTTCATACCAGATCATCAGTTACCATGTGAAACCTGGAAAAGAGACAAGCATTGCTTTTCACAATCTGATATGGAAAACAGAAAGAGTTAGTTAGTTATTTAGATCTTTGATAATGTATGAAGAGAATTACAGTACTCCAGGAACTACAGAGCATTTCAAATGTTAAGAACTTCAATTAGCAATTTTTAAAAAATCACATTAAAATACTCGATAATTTGAATAGTTAAACATCTTAAGAAATTTCAGAATTTAGCTTGCCTTTAAACCTTATCAGCATTTATGTACATATATATTTCATACATTCTTGTATTAAGTACTGCATTAAATTCTGATATTAAACTCTTTATGAAGGAAGTAAAGGATCTTGGCTTAGTGGCACAGAAATTCAAATCCTTGAAGAGATTGCTATGAGGAGGACATGAGAGTCAAATTTTACAGGAGACACGGTCTGGAAGGGTTAAGGATAAAAAACATTTTTTGAGTCCAAATACTTAAATGTTTCCATGGAGTAGTAGTTTCTATCTTTGTCTCTATCAAAGATCAGCCCACAACCCCCACAACTTAAAAGTCTTTTATTTGATGACTGTATAATTTGAAACATCTGGAAAGCTTGATTTTCAAAAGGAGTGACCTCTAAATTAAAGGTGGAAGTTCAGTTAGCAGAAGTTACATACTAAAAATTAAAATACTACATAAATGATGACTATAAACCAGGTGATGAGCCTCTCAATTTAGACATTCAAAAGTTATTGAGCTCTGTTACTCAGTTAACCACCCAAAAAACAAAAGTAATTCTTGTCTTGTCAGCATGTTTTTAAGATAAGGTTTCTTACTTACAGTGGTGAAAACTACAGACATGCACATTAAATCAGCCTATACATCCTCTCCTTCTTCCAAAACTGCTGTAACACTCATCATCCTTATTGCTTTCCCTGTCTACATTCTCTCTTTCTCATACCACATGTTTTTTGGGGATTGTGAATTACTTTTTTCCTTAGATTTTTTGATTGTTTAATTAATTGTGATCTCTGACCCTACCCCCCAATATCTGCAGCTCCTCCTCTGTGCAGAATTGCCAGTAAATTAAATAAGCATTTTCTATTTCATCATCCAGATTTTTAATGACAGATTATAATGCACAGCAGAGGATAAATCCTTGAAGAACCAAAGCTGATAAACGCGACAAGTTATAAAGCAGCTACCAACACAGATCAGTTTTAAGTCTTCCAGCCACATTTAGTCCCCCTTTAGAATATTATCATCTAGCCTGTGTATTCCCAGACCCTGAGAATATCAGACCAGCTTCTTATTTATGTTAAATGTTCTTCCAGCTCTTTCATCACCAGCTCTACACATTAACCTACACGTCATAGAAAGCCTCCCTTTTGTCCACAATTCCAGACAATAATCTTATTTGGAGCTAACTGAAACATATTCAGCTAAAGTAACATATAACTCAACAGTATGGAGCATAATGGAATTCTACAAATAAATCAGCCATTTAAACAAGTCTCAGCTACAGCATGAGCAACAGCTTTGATCCAGTATCACATTTCATCATGTGGTATTAAGTACTGTGTAATCAAAATGCAAATATTTATAAAAATAAAAGAATGTAAGGTCCACAATGGTTTTGCTTCCACTTCAATTTTCTAGGTCCCCTCATTTTAACTAGAAATGTTTTGAAAAACTCTACAAACACTTTATCAAGGTTCTTACACAAATTAAGTGTCTGCACAGAACAACCCTCAACATATGATTAAAAATATGCATGTGTCTGCTTCAAAGGTTCTTTGTCTACGGCATTAAGGCAAAATGTTTATGTTTCCCCAACTAAACACACATATATCCACAGGTCAATTTATATATAAATGCTCAGTTCTTAAGATGGAAGGGTCGTGTAGCACTGCCTTACTGCTCATATTCATTAAAAACTATGATTCTTGGTACCCACATACCACCAAGTATAGCAAAAATGTGGTATTACGAAAAAGTGACAAAATATTAGAGATTTTTCAATTAAATCTGGAGTTTCACCCTTTATATATGACAAAAATGTACAAGTTAGTGAAGGGAGTTGAATGAAATGGCCTTGAGTGATTTCAAAGTGAGCATAATTTTAAGCATATGAAACTCTCTTCAGGCACTAAACAGATTTCATCTGGAGTTGGTGTAGATTTCTATCACTCATATCCAATAAAGAGTAATTAAAACAGAGATGAGACAGATTGGCATCTGGGAATCAAGGGAATCAAGAGCCTATCTCTTTGTGGTAGCTTAAACCAGCTTGGACTGTTTATCACAGCAAAACAGCCTGAAGAGACAGGACTGGGCTCTCCATAAGTATCAGAACACTAAATGCCAAAGATAAGTAAAGTTTTTTTTAAATTAAAGGGTAATTTAGAGCCTCAGGAAGAAATGCATACTAAATAGGAAGAAGTTATATCAGAATTTGGAAGTTTGCCTACTAGAATCAGAATGTTCTCATTCTTGCAGTACAAGCAAAAGGAGCAAAAATACTGACGTAATTTCTCAAAAGGATGCGAACAAACCATATAACACACTTCGATAGCACATGACTAAAACTGGTGACCTAGTCAGTCTTTCTAAACAAAACTTTTTCATGCTTAATTGATTTCTTAAAAACCATCTAGGACTTGAGGCCAGATATTTATTTATGAAAACATACAAGCACATGAGTCTAATAATGTCAAAGGTAGGCTGAGTTACTCCATTTCAGGGACAGTACACAGTGTTCAATTATTTAAAACTATTTAAATACTGATGACAATTTTTTGATACAGATAACTGACAAGCTAAGTAGGTGCTCTGTTGCACCTGCTTTCATGAACTAGCAAGTTGGGGTTGTGAAAAGTTGAGGAAAACCTTAGCTGCAATGACTACAGCATTGTGGAGTTTAATATCCTGAGTCAAGTGAGCAAGATAAACTTTTAAAATTACTATCCTGGCCTTCAAGAAGGCAGACCTTGCCTTCTTCAGGGACCTGTATGGCAGGATACATGGGATACTGCCATGAAGGACAACAGGGCAAAGAAGAGCTGACTGATTTTCAAGGGCAATATTACCAAAGCATTTGATAATTTCCTTACACTCAGGAAAGCAAGCAAGTTTGGCAGAAGACTACAGGAGGTGGGCAATGCAACAGACCACTTGAAGAAAGAGAAACACTGTCTGAATAGGGAGGCATGTAGACGAAGCTCAGCAGAAGCCAAAACTACCCAGAGATAAGAAAATGAAAAATAAGTAAGGCTTCAGTACCAGCAGAAAAAGACTAAAGAGGTGACACCCCTGCTTAACAGGGCAGTGCATCTAGTGATGAATGAAATTGAAAAATCTGAGGTATTAAATACCTTTGTGCTTCTGCTTTTATTGGCAAAAATTTTTTTCTTAGGTCCCAACTCCTTCATGTTAGTAGCAGAATCTGTACAAGTAAAGCATTGCCCACAATGATCAAATCAGAAACCACTGATGCTAATTGTGTATATACAAGTCCAAGGCTGCTCTCCACTGCCTTCAAAAGATATTGGGAACCGTGGGAGGTCCCAATGACTAGAAAAAGTCATCTTCAAGGAGAGCAATGAGGAACTAGGCCACAACATGCCACTCAGCCTTGACTCTAGTCCAAGGAGGGTTCTGGAGTAAGCCTTCTGAAATGTCATTTCTGAGCACACAAAGGACAAAAAAGTGATTGAAAATACCCAGCATGGATTCATTGAGTATAAACTGGTCTAACCAACCTAAATACCTTTGGTGATAAGGTCACTAATGGTGAGTGGACAAAGGATGAGCAATATATGATGTTTACTTCAATTTTAGCAAAGCCATCAAGTGTCCTGTAATATCACTACAGCAACATTGGTGAGACACAGGTTAAATAAGTGGATAAAGTGGATGGAAAATCAGTTGGATTCCCATACAAATTGTGTTCTGATCAGTAACACTAAGTCCAGCTGGCAGCCAGTTGCTATTGTCATGCCTCAGATATCAAAAGTGGGTCTTTATCCACTCTCTAACATAATTCAATTCTCTTTCACATCCTTATTAACAAGCAGCAGAACGGGACAGAGTGCACATTCTGCAGTGACATGGATGACAATGCATGACCAATATGCTGGAGGGCAAGGGTGATCTTTAGAGGGACCTCAAGTAACGCAAGTAAAGAAACAACTGAATGCTCTTGAAACTGAACAAAGGCAAATCAAAGTCATTGGACGGTGTATTTGACTTCTAAATATCTCCAAGGATGGAGACACCACAGGTCTCTGGGAAAACTCCCTGTGCCATTGCTCCAACATTTTCACAGTGCAGAAGTGGTTCTTGATGTTGATTCAGAGCCTCCAGTTGAAGCCCTCTGCCTCTGGTCCTGTCGCTGGGCACTACTGACTCCATCCTCTCTGCACCCCACTTTCAAGTATTACCATACTCAATAAGATCCCCCTGAACCCTCTCTTCTTTAGGCTAAACTTAAAGCATTCTCAGCCTGTCCTTGTACAATGAATGTACCACTCATTCCAGTCCCTTAATCCCAGTGGCTTTGGGATTTTTGATTGCCCCAATACAAGAACAACAGCATTGCTCTACAGAAGAAAGTACAGTGGAGGCCCACAAATACTCACGAGACTGAATACTTCCCAGACAATGAGGAGCAACTTAAAGAAATGGATTTGTTTAGTTGTAAGAGAATTCTGATGTCTTTAGCTAGCTAATGGGAGACACCATGATCCTCCACCTTTGGAGAGTTGTCAGAGCCCTGAGCAACCAGATCTAGTTGGAAGGCTGGACTAAGTGGCACTGAGCAATTTCTTCTAACCTGACACAGGAAAGTTGCATCAGTGAGTGTTTTCTATTTTTCTGCGTATCTATCAGAACACATTTTACCAATTAGTAATAGAAGTGCTGATCTAAGTGGCATTTTGTTTAGGTCTTTTCTGCTACAGACTCTCCAAATTCTGGGATGATAGGAACAGAATAGAGCATCTATCACACGAAAAACATGTCAGGGGTATTAACCACTATGAAAGAGATTGCCATAAGCAGACATACCCTTTTATGGAGAAAGAGAAGAAGAAAATGTTTGCAAGAACACTTGCCTGATTTGTTACCCCATTATGGAAAAAGTGGTCTAACAATACTGCAGAGATTGGATATATAAACAGATAGATAACTATGTGAAAGAATTGCAGACACCACAGCAGTTAATTGGCCCTGCATAAGCTACACATGCATTTGTTTTACATAAATTACAGCACTCTTATCGTGACACAAGTAGGGTTCTCTCCTTTCTTACAGTCACAGATGCTGAACCATGCAAGAAGTATGTACTTCCATTAAGGAGTTTCTCCCTTAGGAAAGAAGTGTTGGGTAAAGCCAAATATGTCAGCTAAATAATCACTTATACTTTTGCAAGTATGATTCAGTTAACCTCACCTCTGTAAGTGATAAAAACTGGCAGACATCACTGCACAAAAGAACACAGGCACCTAACTCTCCATTTATTGTTATGGAATACTGATACTACAGCAACAGCATCCACTGCTTGATTTGCATTTAACCATATAGATTGAGCTAGCTGATTTTCACTTGCAGAGAAAACATGTGAATGCAGTGTACCTGTGGATATAGCTACTACTGGTTTCACAGAGTTTGGGCAGGGAAACTCCAAAAAACAGATTTGAAATTATTTGGTAGGTAAACCGATATGCACAAAGGAAGCAATTGCTGTAATCAACACAAAGTCCTGGAACTGCCTGCCCAGAGGAAGTCAAAGAGGCACATCCTACACTATATGAAATCCAGTGGGGTTTGATTGCTTGACAAAGTACACACACACAGTGGTAAATGCATGTCTAGCCTCGTATCATATGTCAAAAACAAATAATTTACTCAGATGTTTATTCTGAAAAGATTGAAGATACTTGCAGCAGAGATTTGTAGGCCACAGACTTCTATGGATGATAGGAGCAGATATCTATAAAACATCTGGTAGATGTCATCCTGTGGAGCTGAACACACATGTAATATTAACTGCTGGCCTGGGAGTCATGCTTCACTCCCGAAGAACTGGATGTGGCTATTGACATTTCATTACACACAAACCATGGTATCAGGAAAAGGTTTATTTAAAAATTTATTTATTTACAGTAAGCACAACCAACCTAAATTACACAAACTGTTTGTGCAATTCTGAAGGAAAAAAATACCACTTTGGGCACTAGAATGCTCCTATTTTTCATACATTATAGTATTTGCATTACACACATATATATATTCCATTGACATATGGAATATCAAAAAATTGGTGAACACTTTAAAAATGCTTTAATCCATGGGCTGTAGGAGTGACTAATAAAGATGGTGTATGAACTGGTTTTGTTAATATTTCACAATGCTCCTCAAGATTTTTATCTGTTTGAAAAGCAAAAATAACTACAAAAGTGTAGATTCATATCGTGACATTTAATCAGCTAGAAAACAGTAATGGTGTAGTATCCTAATTTTTCTTTGTTCTTACTTCAGAAGAACTTCAGAAGAACCATGACTCATGGAATAATGTTGTATCCAACAACTTCCTATGACAGTGTAAGTCAAAAAACTTCAAATTAAGTTCTTTTATTGTAACCAACTAAACACGCTGATGTATCAACTTACAGAAACTTTTATTCATTTAAAGGGGAATTCTGTCACTAAGGTTGAATAAAGTTTCTCTGAAGCCAGTTAGTTTGGTGAGAAAGTTCAAAACTGACACTTCTAGAAACATTTTTTTACAAGTTCAGATTAAAACATTTGTGATGTGCATTGGGCAGAAAAACTGTACAAACCAATCAAAATATTCCTCTTTCGAAATTTAGCTCCAGATAACTAGCTATCATTACTGGAACTGCATAAATCTATCAAATACCAGCTCTTAAACTTACCAGTTTAGCACCAGTTCTCTTATTCTGGAGTCAAGAAATATTAATTTTATTTAACGGAAGTTTCTCATGTGGGCATTGCCACAGCCAGTATATGCTGGGATAGGCTAATTGAGCATGCTGCTTATTTCACTCCATTTTGCATTCTGCCTACAAATATGTGTTCACTTGCAATCACCAGTACTCTCACCAGTGCCTAAAACCATCCCTTGAAGAAAAAACCAAACAAACCAAAAAAAGAAAATCAGAAGTATTAAGTATAACAAACATATGGTTATCATTTAGCCATGAAACAATACCTTATTTAAGATCAGTTCCCTCATAATTATCATAGGAATAGATGTGTCTCAGTGGAAGGATGGTATTTCTGATCTTGCTATTTTTTCTGGGCCCTTCAAAGTCCTCAGACTTCAAATCTTAACCATGAAGGTAAGTTTTAAAGTAACCTTTAAAGCTTTTAAGAATAGGTTACATGTAATTCTCCCTCTACCCAGTTTCTTCATAGGTGGATGCATGCTTTTCCAGATTGGGGTACAAAAAGATTGTTACTTCTCAATCATGCATTTAAATTTTATTGTGTGCTTGGATAAGGAAACAAGAACTACAGCAATGGGAAAGTTCCTCTTCTGAAGTAGGAAAACAAATGTGGCATCTTTAATCTCAGCAACTGTGTTTCTAATGTATTTTGAATATTAAACTTCCTACTTGAATTAATAAAAAAAATCAGGAAAAAAAAACCAATTGCAATTCTTTATTTTGTGTCTGGTACAAAATATTTTCAGTGTGAGAACAAGCATGTGATGAATTGTCTTCCTAAGAATCACTAGTTCACTTTTTTTAAAATTCCTGCCACTTATAATTCCCCAAACACAGTGAAAATAATCATACTGGCTAAGTTTCAGAAGACATAAATCAAAAGCAATACATAAGACAAAATCTGACTTTAAGTATTTGCAATGACATATGACTAGAAAAAGATCGATGGTGCTTCTACAGGAAGGACAGTTTATAAATTGCCCTCATAAGCTTAACCAAGTTACAAAAGAATAATCCAAAGGAACAGAAAATAAGCATACCATTACAGAGAATGGTGTAATGGTTTTCTAAAATCCTACTATTTAAAGTACACCCCAGTTAAGAAAATGTGTCACTAGTCAGTTAGTCTTTGCTCAGAATTAAAGAAAACTTTCAGTTTCCCTGAACCATGGGGGCTTTAAAAAATGAGGAAAGAAACATGGACTCTTTGCAGGACAAAACCATATCCCTACTTTTTCTGAATAGTAGACATGATGTGATGTATTGAAAAGAAAAAGTTGAAAAGTGAAAAAATAGTCAGTAAGGAAGAGGCTGAGCTAAAAGGTCTGGATTCTCAACTCATGGTCATTTGAATAATGAATAAATGCTGGACGGGTCTCTGAGTAACCTGGAAAACGAATAAAAAAGGTCAGCAAGTGTTATTTTTGCAAAATTTATTCCAACAGATTTGAGGAAAAAACATCTTACTAGTCAAGCATGTTCAAAATACAGCAGTTAAAATAATTTAAACAGAAATGTTCTAATTCATTCAAGAAGTAAACAAGCGTCTTGAGTACACATTCAGAAAACATCAACAATTTAGGACACAAATTCAAAACAAGGTAAGCTAAGAACAGGCCTATTTGATGGCAAGGTTTCTTCAGGACCAAATCAGAGTTAGATCAAAATAACATGAAAGCAGACTACAGGACCTCACCACAAAGTACCACTCCTGCTACCTGCTCATGTTGACATGGCCACTAAAACAAAGCTCCCACAAAAGCTATCTCAATTCTGCCTTTTGGTGAGAGAAAGAAGCGGGGCATGTAGACAGCTTTAGACCAGAAATGCCATCTAAGTGTGTGCAGTTGCATACAACTTAATGTGCTAACAGCTTCCAACATATCTATCAAATTTGCAACACGGCAGTCCGGTCATTACCTTCTTTTCCTCATCATCATTGGTTATCTGATACACCTAAGTATTAGGGCATTTCCTCCTGCCCTTTGGCACTTATTTATTCGATTGGTGATGTCTTAGAAAAACAACAACGGGAAAGGCAAGTCATTGAAAGGATGGGTACCCAGTATGTTTCAGTATGCTTTCCAACACTTTCCTTTTGCTCTGAATTTGTGTGTTGTTGAGCAAGAAGGATCTTTAAAACGGGAATTTCTGAAGAACATCTGGATCAGTCTGACAAACCCCTCACGGAGCTGGAGCCATGTTCAATTGCATCCTCACTGGCAGCATTGTCGGGAACCTACTGGACAGGATGGTGCGGAGAAAGAATGAAAATTCATTCCCTTATGTACTAGAGGAGGCTTAATCCTCTGATTGCCGTTTGCTCCACACAAAGAAACGTCCTCGGTCCGTAGTAAAACGTAACTATTGTTTTTGGCAGATTTCTAAATACAAGGGGGGAAAAAAATGGGGTGGGCAGACGACGTCTAGTTTACTTCTGTTCCCTTCCCCCTCCCCGATGAGCAGTTCTATCTGCAACCCATGTGGCTGGGAGGCAGCTACAGCCGGTTCCAATTCCTACTTTCCCACTCTGCGCCCCTGCTCGCTGCCGGGGCTGAGCCGAGCCAGGACCGGCCGCGGGCTTCCTCCCCCCCGCCCCCCCGCCGCGCCGTCCTCCCTCTCCGCCGCTCCATCCGATCCTCCGGTCCCCCAGGGCACAGTGTGGGAAGTACGAATTTCCGCTGAGTTCTCTCGGCAACTTTCGGAGCTCGTCTTTCTCCCGCTCCCCGCTCCGCCCGCCGTCCCCTCCCCGACCGCCCCCTCGGCCCCTGGGAGAGCCGGCGGAGCAGCCCCGCGCTCCGCTCCGCTGCGCGCCCGCCCCCCGCGGCAGCGCCGGCTCCGCCACCGCCGCCCCGCAGCCCGCGGGCCGCGACGGGCGGCACAGCCCGGGCAGCGGCCCCGCCAGCGCTCCCGGCCGCCTCGGGCGAGCCCATGGTGCCGGGCACCGCGACCTGCAGCTGCAGCCGCGCTTGCCTGCCCGGCGCGGAGCTCAGCCCGGCGCGGAGCAGAGGAGGGCCCCATTAGCAGCCGCGGAGGAGGCGGAGGGGATGCCGGAGAGACACAAAGCCGGCGGGGGAAGCAGCCCACGGCTCGTCCCGGGATGGGGGCGCCGCGCCGAGTCCGCCTGATGGTGCTGCCGCGGGTGCTCTGGGGCTCCGTCCCCCTCATCCTACTGCTGTTGCCCGTGGCCGAGCCCATCTGCCCCGAGCCATGCGACTGCCAGCAGCACCAGCACCTCCTCTGCACCAACCGGGGCCTGCGCTCCGTGCCCAAGACTGCCGAGCCGCAGGATATCCTCACCTACAGCCTCGGGGGCAACTTCATCGCCAACATCTCCGCCTTCGACTTCCACCGCCTGGCAGGGCTCCAGCGCCTGGACCTGCAGTACAACCGGATCCGTTCGCTGCACCCCAAGGCCTTTGAGCGCCTGGAGCGGCTGGAGGAGCTCTACTTGGGCAACAACCTGCTGCCAGCGCTGGCCCCGGGCACGCTCAGCACCCTGGCCAAGCTGCGCATCCTCTACGTGAACGCCAACGAGATCGGTCGTCTCAGCGCTGCCTCCTTCTCTGGCCTCGACAGCCTCGTCAAGCTGCGACTGGATGGCAACGAGCTGGGCTCGCTGGGCGATTCCACTTTCTCAGGGCTGCCAAACTTACTCTATCTGCACCTGGAGTCCAACCGCATCCGCTGGCTGAGTCGCGGTGCCTTCACTGGCCTGGCCAAGTTGCGCTTCCTCGACCTCTCAGGGAACCAGCAGAGCTCCCTTCGGCACCCAGACATCTTTGGGCCGCTGCGCTCCCTTCACACCCTGCTGCTGGCCAGCAACAGCCTGCGGCAGCTGACAGGGGGGCTCTTCCAGCACCTGCCCGGCTTGGCGAAGCTCTCACTCAGTGGCAACCGACTGTCTCACCTAGCCCCAGATGCTTTCAGGGGGCTGGGCTCGCTGAAGGAGCTGCGCCTGGAGGGGAACCTGTTGAGCCACCTACCTGCCACCCTACTGGAGCCGCTGGACAGCCTGGAGGCACTGGATCTGAGCCGCAATGCACTGACCGCCCTGCACCCGGCTGCCTTCCGCCGCCTCGGCCGCTTGCGGGAGCTCAGCCTGCGGGACAACGCACTGGCCACGCTCCCCGGCGAGCTCTTCGCCTCCAGCCTGGCCCTCTACCGCCTGGAGCTGGAGGGGAATGCCTGGAGCTGCGACTGTCGCCTTCGCGGCCTCAAGCGCTGGCTGGCGGCCTGGCACTCCCAGGGCCGCCTGCTCCCCGTCTTCGTGCAGTGCCGCCTGCCACCCGCCCTGGCCGGCAAGTACCTCGACTACCTGCAGGACGCCCAGCTGCCGCTGCCGCAGGACGGCGGCCCCTGCCCCGATGGTGCCTCTCCTTCCCCGCCATCCCCCGAGGGACTTGGTGGCAACAACAGCGCAGCGGGGCTGCCCCCAGGGCCACTGCCAGCCGCCTCCACCGCCCGCCTGACGATGGGGCTGCCCATGGCCGCCAGCCCCACGCCGGCACCGCTGCCCAGTGCAGCAGCGTGGCCCCGACGGGCCGCTGCCGCCGGGGTCCCGCCGCTGGTGTCCGACCCGTGCGACTTCAATAAGCTGTTCCTGCACAACCTGTCGGTGGAGGCGGTGGGCTCCAGCTGGGTGACGGTGCGCTGGGCCGTGCGGCCACACCGCAGCCCCCGCCTGTTGGGGCCAGCGCGATTCCGCCTCCTCTTCGACCGCTTCGGCGCCGCCGTCAAGTTCCAGCGCTTCGTGTACCTGCCGGAGCGCGGGGAGCCGGCGGCCACGCTGCGGGAGCTCCGCCCGGACACCCCGTACCTCGTCTGCGTCGAGGGCGTCCTGGGCGGCCGCGTGTGCCCGGTGGCGCCGCGGGACCACTGCGCCGGGCTGGTCACCCTGCCCGAGGGCGGCACCGCGGCGGCGGCGGCGGGCGGGCCCCGCGGCCCCGACCAGCAGCTGCTCACGCTGGTGCTGCTGGCGGTGAACGCGCTGCTGCTGCTGGCGGCTCTGGCCGCCTGGGCCGCCCGCCTGCTGCGCAAGAAGGTGCTGGGCCGTCGGCGTCGGAAGGCGGCCCCGGTGCACGTGCGGCAGCTCTACTCCACACGACGCCCGCTCCGCTCCATGGGCACCGGAGTCTCCGCCGACTTCTCGGGCTTCCAGTCCCACCGGCCGCCCCGCGGCGCCGCCGCCTGCGCCCTCAGCGAAGCCGACCTCATCGAGTTCCCCTGCGAGCGCTTCATGGACAGCGGCAGCGGCCGGCACGGGGACGAACACCTGCTGCAGCGCTTCGCCGACTGAGGCCGCGCAGGCCCCGCGGCGGGGAAGGCGGAGGCCGGGCTGCGAGGGCACGGGGCGGCCCGGGGGCGCGGCCTGCAGGCGCGGAGCTGCGGCACAGCGGCTGCGCTCAGCCGCCCTCGCTGCCGGGCTGAGGCTGCCTGTGCGACGGGGTTACCTCTGCCGAGACCTCGTCGTTCTGTCGGGAATCGCCACTAACCCAAGGAAAAGCCCTGACAGGCGGTAACTGTGCCTTGCCATGAGGAGCAAACGGCAGAGCTACTGCCAGCAGCAGCCAGCGCCTCCCTTAAGGAAACTCAGAGCTGTTAATTTAAGTGGGCTATGTTACAGGTGGATTCCTCCGAGTGCAAGTTGGGAGCAAGTTACAGTGAGCGGCCTGGCCCTGTGTGAGGAGCTTTGAACAAGGCACCAGTCCTTCATAATCAAAAATTTGGGTTGAGCATCATCTTTTAATTGCAAGCAGGAAGTTATCTGGAGGGCTACAAATTTGCTGAATAGTTTGAAGGCTGTGCCGTTTCAGCTCAAACCGAATGTGAGGCAATTTAATGTGCACAAGTGTGCTTTTATACTTTTCTCTAAAGGAGGAACAATTATGCAGCTGGTTAGTTCTACAGGAATATATTGCTGACACCACTAAGAAAAAACTAACAGATTTTTGTAGAATGTTTACAAATGAGCTATTTTTAAATTGTTTTTGAATAAATACTGCTTGGTACTTGTACACATTAATGTGTGCTGTAGTTATCTGGGTCCATGATGGTCAGCAGATCGCTGACCCTCACATAATGCATCTTCATTTCTAAATGGGTTGGGTGCAGAGGTGAACTATTGATGGATAAATAATCATTGGTGCCTTATTTCAGAAACAATAATAGGTGAGAACATTTCAGGAATGTGAAACAATCTTTATCCTAACAGGCAATTCTCTCTTAGCCTTAGCCTGCTAAAATTAGAAGCTTTATGTACCTCACTGTGAAATTAAACTTTTTGTGTATTAATCTAGATTATGTGTTTTGTGTAGCTGAGTGAGTAATGCTAGAGTTAAACCCTTATGCAGTAGTATATAATGTTTGGGTTGTTTTGGTTTGTTGGTTGTTGTGGGGTTTTTTAAATTAGGATTTTGCTTTTGGTTTCAGAGCAATGCTAATCATTTTATGGTCAGTTGCTCTCCAGTTCCCCGACATTTTTCTAAATATTTACAGAATGTGGTTCTGTTATTACAAAATATGGTGATTTAGTTTACATTAATAATTCTCTCTGTGTGGTCTACAAACGAGCTAGTTAAAGAGGTTCAAATCAGGATTGCACTTTAAATGCAAATGTTTTAGATGGAGTTTGGTAGATTGTTGAGACCATTGATACAACTTCTGCTCCTTTGAATTTAATGTGCAACCTCAGATGAACTCTTGTGGAACTGAATGGCTTGAAGGAAGTGTTAGTGTACCATGGAGACATTTGTCTCAATATCGTGCATTCCCTGCTGACCCGAGGTGTTCGTGACTACAAGTTGTTTATTACCATAATTGCATGTAAGCAGTTTGGGGGGGTTTCTCTCTCTCACTCTCTTTTTTTTTTTCCTTATCATTTTTCAGATGAACAAGTGTTTACAAAAGATACCATAGTAACTGGTACTTTCAGTTGGAGTTCGGTGACTGAATAGAGAGAAAATACTTTGTGTTCTGAGGGAGAGAGTGTAGAGATCATTTGCCTCAATATTTGTCTTTTCCATGGAGAAAGAAAAAATCGAAGTCTTGTTTCTTGGGTCAGTAGCAAGAAATCCTTTGGGATTTCATTTTGACAGGCTGTAGTTTTCATGAATATCAGGGGCCAAACTTGGTTGTCAGTGTATAGATTAAAATTCACTGCAATAGACACAATGGTGAATGGAATTAAAATTGAGGGAATGCAATATCAGGTTTCATTTTTTGTTAAGAATTTGCAATTTCTGTTCTTTTGGACACCTGGGTGCTTTTGGCCCTTAATGATTGTGGAATACACCACTGTTTGTTGTTAAAATGCAGTGGGCTTATTGAGTAAAGCTGTGTATCACACTAACGTTAGCTCTATCACTGGATATTCTTCCAATGGGAGATGCATAGATGCTGTACATGGTTATAGTCAATTGTCAATAAATCCATTTGCTGAAAGAAAATTTGTGTCTTACATTGTATCTCATAATGCATCCCTCTTTAATCATAGATCAGCTGTAACTTCTTCATTTTATGAGCACAAGGACTGTGGACAGTGTCTCATCATTTTTTCTCGTCTTTTCATCATACACAATGTTTTTAATTTCGTTTTTAGTATGTTTGGACAGTGCAAACAATAAAATAACAAAAATGGGCAGTTCTAAAACAGGTAGACCACCGTCTCAAGATAGGCTAATAAGGTGCTGTTACATCAGTGAACTGTTGATCTTTTATGAGGAAAATTAAGAAATAAAGAGTGTTTGGGATCATATCAGTAGTTTATGCTCATTGGAAGTTACACTTCTGAGGGTTTTTCAGTATTATCAGGCTAATGACATCAGCATATCTTGTTCAGCATATGCATGTTGTTCTAATCAAGAATTCACTGCTTCTATTTGAATTTTTGCAAACATCTGGAGAAATACTAGAATGAGATGGAACTGGCTTTTTGTTCCAGCCTAGGAGAAGTAGACACATAGACCTGCACAACAGCAACAACAAAAAGAGTTGACAGAATTAAGCTGTTGACTTTTTAAAAGCTACAGCTTCTGTAACTCTAGAAATACTTACAGAATTTGTCTGCAGATATTACTTGCAGCATCTTTGCAGAGAGGGAAGTGTATTAGCAGGTGGTTGAGGAAAGAAATGTCAGTGACCTTGAATGACTGAAAAATGTAAATATAGCATGGCTCTGGTTTTACCAGTAGTATTTATAGATATTTTGGTCTTTTTTAAGTCAGCTCCTTTCTAAAGAATGACTGTAAAAACAGTCATAACTAAATGGATGAATCTGCCCTCAATTTGTGCTCAAAATGTTTATCCTTCTAGCAGAAATAGAGTTTTGTTGCTGTGTCCTCTCATGGAATCCATGCAGCTCAGGTAAGAGAACTGAGTACTGATCTGCTGAGTAATTACTGAACGTGGTATTTATCAAAGATTGAAAATCATCAAAATACTGCCCCATCAAATTAAGTGGGCTGCTGGGAGATCTGCAAGAGGTACCAGGGCTTCCCTAGTGTCAACTTTGCCTGATTTGACAGCCTCTGCCACCTCCTGCTCCCCATTTTCAATTCCTGACTTCACTTCATGCAGATGGCATGGTTGATTGTGCAGCTGGAAGGTGAACTGTGAAACTGATCCTTCTGGAAAATAACTTTTGCTAGCACCTCCCCTCTTCACTATTTTTCATCCAGCTCAGTGTCTTTGATTCTGCTTAACTCACACAAGTACTGGAAGTAGCAAAATGTGGGTGTGGAGTTCAGAGGCAGGAAAAAACAGTCAAAGATTGGAAGCTACTTAAACAATCTCAGTTAGTCTTAACATTCAGTTTGTCCACAGTCTAAGAAAATCTAGCCTATTTACATTAAAGTCCTCTGTAGTTGATAGAACTTTACTGAAAGTCTTTAATGATCTGCAGAATTGAACATGCTTAGAACTGCTCTTTATGATCCTAGGAATATTGATGTTACAGCATGGGGCTAGAGGGAAACAATCTGAAGAGAACAGAGGTACAGTGGTGTCAGTGAATGTGGATGAATACCCCTTGTTAAAAAGCACTGCTTGACTATCAGAACCTCAATTAGCACAGTAAAATTTATAAAAATGTTGATCTCTATGCTGTGCTGTTTACTTTTCACAGTGCACTGCAAGTGCCACATTTTAAAATACCATGAACATCTGAACCCTTAGAAAAAGGGACTGGGTAAAGTATGCATGTCTCTTGTGCCTTCTCTTTTCTGCTTTTCCTGGAAGAGATTTGAAAAATGAGGATTTGGGAGGAGAATAAAAGCCTGCTCCAGGATATTTATTTGTCTACTCATCAGGATATTTATTTGACTTGTAAACTAACATTCTGATTGTAGGGGACGAGTCTACAAAAATAATTTGTTTCCATGACAGTATACGTATTTGTAGAGAACTCCACCAATGAATGAGAGAAGTACTACTGCTCCCACTAATTCATGTTTCTCTGGCCACCAAGGGTGTACATACGTTGTGTAAGGTCCACGAGCGAAGCTTTGGCATAAAAAATATTTTTAAGATTAAAATTAATTAATTAAATCAGACAAATTATGCAGACATAGGGATGTACTTGATTTTTTCATATGGGCAACTCCTTTGAGACAAGTTGTTTTATAAATGTTGAATCTATAATCTTATATTTTCTAAGTAGAAATGAGGAATAAGTATTTGGAAACAGAGTGTGCTGGATGTTGGATTTGCTCTTTTTGCTCCATGCTAAATATAGCATAGTTTTGGGAGCCTGTCCAAATACTGCTGTTGTGTTTTTCTTCATAAAAAAAGTTGAGTTTTCTCAAGTGCATACTT
The DNA here is from genome assembly GCF_009819885.2 of Catharus ustulatus. NCBI lineage: Eukaryota > Metazoa > Chordata > Aves > Passeriformes > Turdidae > Catharus > Catharus ustulatus. The sequence continues at coordinate 35,945,308 of NC_046221.1, read as the reverse complement.
TAATTCCCATAGAAATTAAATTCCTGTAGAAAAATAGTCAATTGTCTTTAAAAACAAATATTTATCTTAGTATCATTGTACATTACTTTATTTATAGAGATGCTCCTTGATAAATCTTCTAAAATAATTGATATCTCATTTGTTATTATAAACAAGACCATAGGAATTAGAATTAATACTACAGTATGAATAAATAGTTGGAAGAAAACTCTTTCAAACATAATAGAGATATTTACTAACAAAGAGGAATCTGACACTTTAAAGAGACTTTATGAGTTTTTATGCTGTGTCTCCTTTGTTGTTGGATTCTTAAAAAGTGCATTTATTTATAGTTTGATAATCTATGTTTAATAATTCTATGCTGTAGAAATAAACTGTTGTCCAGAAATGGGAAGACCCCCGCATACATAAATCTCAAAAGTTATTGAGTGTTAAAAAAGAAAAAGTTGGAGTACTGTTAAAAGTATTCATTCTCACCAAAGTATAACCTGATTTTTCATTGCAAAGTGCATTTGAAGCTGTTGCCAAGTAAAGCAGTCCACAGCTAATAAATTGTGGTGTTTCTTGATTTCAGATAATAATCCTGTTCTTTACTTAGGGTGCTTTTTTTAATGTCCAGACAAACATAATCTCTAATCACTTTTTTTTTTCCCCAAATATTTCAATTTTGTATATTGTTCAGTATTTCAAAACACTTTATTGCACTTCTGAGTTCCATCCACGTGGAACATGTACCAAGAGAGAATCTGAACAAACATTAAAGCAATCTGTCAGTCAACATATGCATAGCACTTTGTAATGTAGCAAGTGCTCAGAGGTTGTGAAGTGAGTGGTTTATTTTTTAGAATATTGTGAGAACGAATGCCCAACAAAACATTCATGCAGAGTCACAGCTGTGCCTTCTAGTGATTGCAAATGTCTTACTGTATTGTAGCACCTTATACATCAATCTGGGCTGGTTTGCTTCACCATGTGAGACTAGGAAAAAAAAACCAAAACCCTTGACTATAGGACAAGAATTCAAGGAAATAGAGCAGATAAGCTTTTTGTGAAGTCCTTGGCAAAAATCCTATTAGCCAGCATTTTCCTGGTTCACTTAGCTTCTCATGTGTGCCATTTGTTCCATTGTCATTAGTTCAGTGTATGTTTGTTAACTTGAAGTAAATATTTAGAAGTAATTTGAATAGCTGAAGAAGGCCTGGATACATATAATAGATAAAAATCATATACAGAAAGATAATGAGACAAGTTTTCTCATTGAGAGATTGATTTATCTCCTGAGGGACAAATAGTTCAGGGATGTTGTCTTTGAAATAAACCTGAATACCAGTTTTAAGTCAAAAAAGGAATATTCTTTCCCTGTAACATGAGAAAGGTAGGAAGGTTGCAAATTAGTTACATGGTGCTCTTATTTAATTGCTTGTCAACAAGAGCAAAGATTGGCATTATGTTAACAAATAATATTGCATGGAGATACATGTGTATCCTATCTGGACCCAGAAAAGTTCACTGAAATTGTTTCTGTGATTCATTGTTATACTGCTGTACTTCATCCTGACACTGAGAAAGACTTCTTTTGATATGTCCAATTCCAATCTTTAGCCTCTCAATCTGTCATTGTACCATTGACATATCTATGATTATACCATTTATTTTCCTCATCTTGCTAAATATTTAATATTGAAGTTAAAATTTTGAAGTTGCTCAGCATTGTAGCAGCCTCTGACTGCTGTAAAGCAATTTGAAGTAGGGGATGATACACAGTAGTGATACCAACCTGATGAAAGGTCAAAAAACATTTCACTGTAGAGGAACAGAGTCAAGAAAAAAATGATTTCAGAAAAAAAAAAAGTGTTGTTATAACATGGTTTATTTGCCACTACTGTGTCACAATCTAAATCTTGAACAAGCATGCTGCAAGACAGGGAGCATATGTTAGACTTATGAGACAGTTTGGAGTGGTGCTCAGTACATACAGCAGATGTTCTAGCTTGCCTTTTTTTCAGGAACAGCTTAATCCTTCTGTTTGCACTCCATGAGAGTGAAAAGACTTTAAAACTCTTAATGTAGGTACCCATCAGTAATAGGTCTGTGGTGATGGAATTAATTGTATTGGAGGACTGTGCTCTAAGATGTTAATCTTAAAACAAAATACATAACTTATCTGATCAATGTAGAGATGAACTTCTGTGTAAAGTGACATGGAAATGTCTGTCTCAGCTAATAATTACCAAAGAGAGAGAATCTGTCATGAGCATTGCAGTCAGTTGTTAACTCAGAAAGACATTACCATAAGGACCTAATTAATTAATTTTCCCCTGAACCAAATTTCTCCTCTTCCTCTTGTTGCCTAAAACCAGATTATTTAGAACATTTTGTCAAAACCTTCAGTTTTTCTTTCTCCCAGCACCACTCCTGTATTGGGAATTAGCAGCATAAAACTCTCTTGCAACTTTTTAGTGTGAGGGTGGCAGAAATAACTCAGAGCTATCTGTACTCACTGAGTTCAATATGAAAATGAATGAAGTAGTAAAAGAGCCAAAAATCGAGCTTCCCAGTAGTTTCTGTAAGCCTGGTGAAGGTGCTGTGATCCTTGCTGTACAGTTTTACTTGTGCTTTCCACCTGAGCGCTCTTTCTGGTGTAGCATTACCTTCTTCTGGCATCTCACTCCTTAACATAGGGGTTTTTTCAATAAATTTTTGGCATTGGGGCTAGCAGATGTTTAATTTTTTTTCTATCTAATTTTTGAATTCTGTGTAATGAGAGTTTGTTTTGGTTTGTTTTATCTGTTTTGAAATAAGAGATAACAGCCATTTACAGCCTATAGTTTACAGCCAAAATACAGTCTGTTCTTAGTAAGAAAAGGAAAGAGTATTGAATTTTCAATAAATCCAGCTTAAATGGAAGTTATTTTGTTCAGGAATGATTTGTGATTGGAATGGTTCACTGGAATCCCACTGATACTAATCTACTGCATAAAGTACAGAGCTTTTTGATTTTCCTGCTAGGATATATCCCTAAGAACCTGAGACTGTAGAGGTCCAGCAGAAAATAAAGGCATTCCTTCCTTCCATTTCTGTGTCTCAAATGGAAAAGAGATTCAGGCTCAGCATCTTTGTCACCAGAATGTATGTAAGAATTTTATTTATTCTATAACATATGTATTGATCTAAGCTGATTTGGTAACTGAGGAGTTATAAATAGTATTCACACTAAAGGGAGCATCAAAAACCTGATATTTTTGAAGAAGTAGTCTCCTTAGTTTTCCTCTGTAAAACTGAAGCCAGCACAGACTGAGGTAACTGGCAGTTTGCTGAAGGTGCTGACAGTTCTTTGAGATGTCTGTAGTATATAATTGGGTGCACTTTCCAATAGTGTCTCATATATTTTATTCAGAAGTATTTAGAGTAAGTCCCAGGCAGAAAATACTAATGAATTCCAAACTGTTAGCTTGTGGTGATACTGATCTACTCAGATGTTGGATTCGTTTTTTTTTATTGGCACTTGCAAGTGCACCTGAGGCATACCTGAATTTCAGTCTAATCATGTGCTTTTATCCAACCTGCTAAAATCACCTATCATTTCAATTACCACAGCTGTACCTGTAAATTCCTGCCATTTTCACTTATGAAATTTTACTTTTAGCTTTTCACTTATACTGTGGTAGAAAATCATCTTAATTTACTATCTCCTAGGCCTTGAGATATGCAGTTGCTTATGAAACACGAGAATTCACAATTTTTCCAACCTTCCAAATACAGTCAAACTCCAACAATCAGAACAGGTTGGTTTGTTTTTTATTCCCACACAACCCCCCACAACTTCATGGTAAAAACCATGAGGATTAGAGCTTTGCCATATACTACATTTGCCAAAGTCTACCAGAAGTGAGAGTGGTGACAGGACTCAAATGTGTATGTGCTAAAATAATAAATAATTTGGCTGTTCAGATTTGGAACACTACAAAATTTGAGCATGTGAGAAACATCACTAGAACTGATTTTGTACTGTGAGACTTACCAGTTATATTGTGGGGGGTTTCCCCTGAAACGTTCTTTGTTCTTTTCCCTATTTTATTTTGCTTCTCCACCTGGCTAGAGGCTTTTGGATTAATACAGTAAGAATGACTGAAATATGTGTTTAAGGATGCTGAGCATCCAATGTGTCTGAGAAGCTGGAAGTGCTTAGAAAATAGGTTGCCTTGCAAAATATGCAAAATAGAGATATTGAGAGGCATCCAAGTTCAACATTATGGTCATTTGTTGGATAGCTGTCCAAATTAATGTATTGTACTCCCTGTATATCACTATTAGCTGCTTTTTGTTTCTCTTTGTGGTCTGTAATGAATGTCAAGTTTTGTACCTCTTTCACTGTGTTTTGACCTGGTTCTGTAGCCACTCAGGTTGTATTTTTCTCCAGCATGGCCTGTACAGATATTGAGTATTGTTTTTATGCAATAAACCAATATCCATCAATAAACCACAAGAAAACAAGAATTATGGATTTAGCAAACGTGTTTCTTGCATAAAGATTTATCATTCAGCTGACAATAATGCAGGTAGACAGCCCCTGTGATCTATGTGATCTATTTGTTCTGATTCTTCAGAACAACTGCTGCCCCTCCTGAGAAGGAAAAGCTGTCGGACTTCTCCTGTTTGTGATCTTTTCATTTTGGTAGAAAATAGTTTAAGTTTCTTGACTGAAGGAGGTAAAATCCTGACATACAGGCCAGTGGTAGAGCTTTTATCACCTGTGTGTGTTTTCACTTCAAAGAGCTCCTGTTTTTCAGACAGTGCCCTTTGAATTAAAAGTGATCAAAATTGGACAGGAACAGACAGAAATGAATTTTTGTTCAGGAATCTGAATATTCAAAACAATAGTAATTCATACATTATAAAGAGGAATTAATGAATCTGGCATCATTCTCTAAGGCACTGATTTCATTTTAAGCAGCTCCTCTTGCTGTTCTCCCCAGCAGCGCTCTCCCTCTCTCCCATGCCACCCCTCTGAGCACTGCTGCCATCAGCCTGTATTTATCAGAAGCCTTTGGAAATTGATTTGCTTCTTGGATTTTGGTTTGGGGGTTTTTTTCTGCTGTTTTTTTCCATGTCCCCTCCTTCTTTGCCTTTTTCAGATTTTCAACATCAGGATTATGGCAACCAGGTCGTTACAGTAGAGCTGCCAAAACTGAGCCATGACCTGTGTGTTTTAAAGTCAGGGGTTAGAGCTGATGCTTTATCTGCTTAACTGCAATGCTGAAACATTTTAAACAACCTTTGTTTCATAATTCCTCTGCCCTTTTAGTGTCCTCAAATGGTCAATTTACTCTTCTGAAAAAGTAAGTGGAGTTTTCCTGACTCATCTTTTCCATGTAAAGTCATTATGTCTGACCCATAAATACAAACTTCCAAAGAGCACATACTTTGCATCTGAAAAGGTCGGAATGGCATGTATTTTCCTGAGGGGACAGAAGCCCTCTCAGTATGTCCAGGAAGACTTTATTAACCATCCATTTAAAGTACATGAAGTTAAATATCACTTTGCAAAAGGCATTATTTTGGGGAGCAGCATTGGATATAATTAAAACTATGCTTATTACCGATTTAAAAAAAATTTAAACTACAGGATTAGAGCATAAACCCACAGTTGCTTATGAATCCTCCAGATTAAATAGTTATTCCTATAATTATTTGTTTTATTGGTACAAACACATTATGCCAAACTGGTGTAGCACATCTGACTCCAAGGCAGCCTAGTTTTTGCTAATTTTGATGGACCTACATCAGACCTGAACTTGAGCCAATTTTTCTATTTTCCTGCTTCTGCTGCAAAATTTAGCTGTGGCTCTTAAGAAGAATTGGTGGTCTATTTAAATAGGAACCTGATTAAGCAAATCAGTTACTTATCTCTTTCACATAACTGTGAAGTTATACTCTGATAATTGGTGAAGCAGTGTGTGAAACTAATTGATTTCCGGAAAATATTCATCTGTGATTCAGCTACACCCGTTACGCTTCTTGGAATATCACCCGGAAAATCAAGCTACCAAAAGGAAACATCTGTTTGTATCTAAAAACCCAAATATTTCTGAAGTTTAGCAACACAAATTCTTCTTGGGGCTGCCACCGCTTAGATTCAGCTCTGGAACAAATACCAAAAGGATACTTGAGGTGACCTTTTGTATCAGATTAAACAAAATGAGAAAACACTTGGCAATCACACTTCCTCTGCTAGGCCATGGGAAACAGCAGAGCAGAGGAACAGATACAGTAAAAACATGTTAATTCAATCTCATTTGCTTTAGAAGATTCCAGCAGTGAAAAGAACAACTAACTGTGAAAAACCTGAGGTCTCTGTAATTTGGCACCTCTTGAAGACTGTCTAGAGCTATCTCAAGCAGCAATAATATGTGAGGGGATGGAGAGAAACAAAGTACGACTCTTCCAGTGGACTGCAGTTTTGGTATCAGTATTCTTGTTGCATGTAAACATACTGGGTTTGAATATTTTTTTCATATATTTCTTTAAAACACTGTGTGGATTTCAAAGTTCCCTGTGCCACAGTTATTCTGATTCTCTTGTTTGTTGGTCTGCTAAGAAAAGCTGGGGGAGGGAAACAAATTGTAGTTTCCCAGTAAGGCTAAGCTGGCACAAACCAGAATGCTGTTAAAATGACAGTCCTGTTTGCTGGTGGATGCTCATCCCCTCCATCTGTCCATCCAGAACATGCTGGGTAATAACACTATTGATAATATACATTGCTGTTGCTTGCTGCTTGTTGGCAAGGCAACTGGGTTGTTTGTTTGCATCTGACAATGCAAAACAATAGGAATAGTCAGCTCTACTAAGCAAATTATAGATCTGTGATCAAAGGACATTGCACTGTAAAAGGTGAATGGACAAAACAGTCCTCAGGGAAGGGAGGATGAATGCAACTGTTTACCTGTTAATGATTTGCATTATTATGCAGTAGGACTATGCCCCAAGGACTCACTCAAGGAGGTTAAATCTTACCCCTTCTGAGCAGTAGGGGTAGTTTGGTTTAGTTTGCTCAAGCTGGCTGTTCAATACCACAGGTGACTCTCTACCTGTCACAGCCTGCCTCCGTGGTGCCTCGCTCTGTGCTGCTGCCTTCTGTCCAGCCATGCTCAGATCTCACAGTTCTTCCCTGTGTGCAAGGGCTTAACATCTGCAGGCTTCTCCTAACTGGACAGGATGCCATGGACACCCTTCCTCCTCCTTCCAGAGGGAAGCAGCTGCAAGAAGAGTGGGAAGGCACAAGGACATTGGGACTTCCACACAGCCATGTGTGGGCGAGAAGCCCAGAAGACAAACTGCAGCTTCCAGACCAGTTGTGTAGCCAGTAGGCAGGGATGGGAAAACAAGAATAGGGAGATTTTGCCTGGAGACAAAACTTCAGCAACGACAAGGATGACGGCCAAACAAGGGCTTGGTGAGGAAAAAAGGGTTGCAGCATGCAGAACCTTTGACCGGGTTATGAAAATTCAAGGCCAAAAGTGCTCATAGGGTTGTTTTGGCCAGCTGAATTGTTTCATTCTTCCATCTCTGTCTAACAGTCAGGAGACAGATCTTCCTGTTTGCTTGGGCTTTTTTAGAAGAAAGGAATATGATGTTTCAACTCTCTCACCACCCTATAACCCTTCTTGTCCATCTGTGCACAGAGCAGTCAGAGTCCAAAGAGAACAAAATTATCTTGAAAATAAAGGGTCCAGTCACACTAGGCTGCTGCCTCCAGCAGCAAAGTGTTGTTTGCAAATGATAGTAAGCAGGTCTAAAGGTAGTTTAAATAGGATCACAGACTCTTCCTGGCTCTGGGGCATCTGTAAGGAGAGGTTCTACAGCCAGGTTCCACCTTTGCCGTACAGAATTTCTGCTTCTCTCTTTCTCCCTGAACAGGTTGCCATATGTCATACTTGCTTTCTCAGGCTCTTGGCATGAGACTTGCAGCTGTGGGTTGATGCTGCCAAATTACAAGTAAGGGCAAATATCACATTTCCTAGAAATAAAAGCAATTTCTTTAAAAGCTACTGAAAGTCATGGGAAACTTGCATTGTAGCATGTGTAAGCTCCCATCAGGGTGATGCTGTTGTTGGCTGGATGCTGTAGGATAATTTTTAGCAAATGAAGGTGTGCTGTCATGGCGTTGTCTTCTACTAATAAAAGAGGTGGTGATATGTGGGCAGGTACACAGAACCAAACTCAATTATTATTTCAGCCGCAAACCAAGAAGGTTATTGAGTCCTGTAGGTGGTATTCTTGTATGAATGCCATCTTCTTCCTCTGCTCTCACATGAGATCTCACTGCAATGTGCAGGGTGTGGAGAAAGTCCCTGCTGCTCACTTGCCCAGATTGGTAGAAAAGCTCTTAGAGGAAGAGTTAGCCTCAGGAGAAGGAGTTTCCTAAACCAAGAGTTTGACTGGCAGCTGTGCATACCCCTGGAGCATGAGGCAGGCTCAGCCCTGAGAAGAGTGCAAAGCACACAGTTATTTAATCATCCATTTAAACAGTCAGGCTACTCGCTGTAGGCACTGTGCAGATTTTCTGCATGTACCTGTCCTCCTTGAGTCTCCCTTCTTTTCTACTCAGAGTCAGAGATAGGTGAGAGCCAAAACCCCACTGTAAGGGCAGAGATACTGACTGAAGAAGAACACCGCACTGGATGTCCAAAATAGTCACTGAATTTTTGGAACGCGGGATAGAGATAAAGGGGCACAAACATACATCCATTTTTTAAAATGCAGCCCTTATGCTCTTCTGGTTTTCTATAGTTTTTGTTTTTTTCTGCTACTTTCCTTTTCTTTTTATTTTCACTCTTTATTCATTCTGTTCTTTCTCTTAACTCCTTCTTACTGACATTGTTTCTGCACATCTGTTAGACCCCTTACAGTCTTATTTCTGGCTGAGTGTTCATTAACCTTTTATGTTATATTGCAGGAAAAAAGTGGATTAATTATATTGTGAAGATTCCCAGCAACTCTTGACAGATTTTCTCATGGTAACTTTGACCCCTCTCCTGAGCACAGCTTCTCTTCTCCTTCCTTCAAAAGAGAGTTGAAGCTTAAAAATCAACTCATTTAAACCCCCTTGAAAGTCTTAGTTCAAGCACGTTTCCTCACAAGTTCATCCTTGGGGATGCACAATTTACCTCCTCAGAATTTCGATGTTGTCTCACATAATTACAGAGTCGATGTATTAAGATTATAAACAAGCCAGTAATTAATTGGATAATGTATATACAAAACCGAATGACACAAAAAACCTTGGCACATGTATTCTCTGCCTGAGTTGCCCTAGAAGTCTGCAATGTCTGTGTCTTTCATCACTGGGCATGGCTTCTCCAGAAAACAGTGGAACATTTCTAAGGCAGCTAGGTTTTTTTGACCCTTTTCTTCCTGTTTTACTTTGATTCCCTTTCCCAATACAAAACACATTTCTTTCTCTTCTATGTTTAAATATCCTTATTTGAATTGGTGAATGAGTTTATATATCCTTCATAAAATTTGGAAGTATATTTATTCTGAAATAGGCAATTTTCAGTCTCTAACCACTTTCACAGACACACAAAGAACAGCTTCCTTAGGTTTCACTCTCTCTGTTGCTGGAGGCATATGAAGTTCTGTAGATGATGTTTGGTTTAAAGACTGACTGGAGACTCTTGGGTGGTAAAGTAATGAAATAATCCTGCTCTGATATTGATTGCTATTCCATTATTATGTCATAAGTTCAACTGAAATAGATTTCCACAAATTATTTCAACAGGAGAACGTTTAAACAGTGTAACATACCTCAGATCCTTAGGGCCTGCCCAGCCTCATGCATTAGGTTGAAAGGAAGCTGCCTCAGGAACCTGGGGCTGTCTTCAGCAGTTTTCAAAAACAGTAACAGATCTCAGCTGAATATAGCTGAAGATTGTTGGTTCTGTTTTTTTACTGTTAGTAAAAAAATTCACCTGGTGGGTGAATTTTGGGGAAAAAGTGGAAGGGAAGTAATGAACACCTTTTCTAAAAAACTGTCTTAGGTAATTGGGTAGGCATTTTGGAATATATCCATTTGATAGGATTTGTAGGTGCAAACACTATTGATTGTGTTCCTGTTTGAGTACTCAATGTTTGTCACTACATCCCAGAATGCTTTTTCAGCTCTCTCAGCTTCTTCACCTAAAAGCCCTATGGCACTTCTGATGAGAAAGGACATTGCCTCCAGGACTTATCTCCTCATTTCGTATTTTTCTTGCAAGTTTTGTTGTTTCTGTGGCAACAATTTTCATGTTACTTCCTGATCCAGTTTTCCTCTAGAACCTAAATAATAATGTCACCTCTTTCAGTGTACTGAAGGAAACCAAATATTTTTATTGTGTTTTCTATCAGCAAATTCCTATTAGTGAGTTTTGCTAATAAGCAACATAAACTGAAATAACTTCATCAGACTAGAGAATTTAGAGAACAGAATTAATGAGAAATTGACTTCAATTGACAATTCATCTAGACACAGTTCTGGGCACCTGGGTCTATGTGTCCCTGCTTGAGAAGGGTATTGGACCACATAACCTCAGAGATCTCTTTCAATTTCACCTCATCACCTCTTGTGATTTTGTGACTTAATTTTCACCTTTGTCCATTTGAATTATTTAAGTGGTAACTGAAGCCATTTTCATCAAGCCACAAGAACTGCTGGTTGAAGACATGGAGTGTTTTTTTCCCTAACCACATACACCAGAATATATCTGCTGATGAACTCCAGTAAGAGAAAATAGAGTACATCCTTTTTCCAGACACTCTGAATGTCTATCAATAGTAGGATTGGTTAGTCAGGTTTGGTTTAGACGTTTTTCGGAATGAAAATGTGCTCTTTGTTGTCTATGATGGATTTCAAAGATCACTTGGGCCTGTGTCCCTTGAACCTGTTCAGATCACTTTCAGCAAAAAATAGTTGGTAAATTAAGTAATTCTTCCTATCTGTCTACAGCCCACAAACAGTCACAGTTTTCCCCACGTAGTACTGAAACAATCAGCAGATATTTATTATGATCAAGGTTTCAGTATGTTCCTCAGTGAATCTGAGCTGAGCTGTTTTATAGAATTCAAATATTCTAGGTAAAGTCAGTCAGTATTATGAATAGCCATCTAAATAATATGGAAACTTTAATCAGGTGGCCCCACCTTTGTAATTGCTAATTTCTCCTTGGAGTAACTATCATCACAACAATTATAATCACCTTTGGTGAAAAGACAAGTATAGACAACCACTGACACTGGGTCACATCCAATTTAGAAGTCACCAGAGTAATTGCCAGTAATTTTCCCAGCTGCAATCATCTGTGCTTTGGTTTTTTTCCCTGTTAATTCTCCTTGTGGTTTCACTTTGATCAGGGAAGAAGTAAACAATGCTATTATTGGTTGGCGCTTGTAGTTACTCTGTTTTGGTTTGGAGAAGGGTTCTGCAGAAATACTGAAGGGAATATGAAAATGGTTTTCATTTACACTTCCCTGGTGCCCTTTTAGAGCCCTCTTACAATGAATAAAACATTATTTTTTTTCCCCCTCTCCCTGAAACATCAAAAAAAGCCTCAGCAACACTGTCAATTCCAGTCATACAGAAATTGCAAGCATTAGCAAAACAGCAAATTTGCTGTTCATTTTAATTTGCTTTCAATAGTTCAAATTGTACTGTTCTTTATCTTAAAAAAAAAGCCCTCTGAGGGAACTGGAAACCTACTTAGAGAAAAAAAAGAAAAAAATAAAAGAAAAATCTCTCTTGCAAAAATTAAGAACTGGGTGGTTTCAGGAAAACAGTAACATTTATGTAAAGCTGTAAATTCAAAATGCTGTCATGCAAATCAGACTGTAAAACTCATCCCCAGAAAATAACGCTAGACAAGGAAAGGGGGTTGGTTTTTTCCAGATGAGGGATGTCTTATATATGATTTTTAATGCTTAGCTTCCTGATGAAAATGGAGGCTTTAATCTTGGTCCATATAATTTTTTGGCTCAACAGTACCTCCCTATGTCCCAGAGTTCAGAATTAAGTTCCTGAGTTCTAGACAGAGCTTTTCTTCCTGTTACCATCTGATGAGGCATGTTTGGTAGTATAAAAACCTGTCTCAATAATAATTTCTGTAACTGGAAAGCAAAGAAGAGTGACCAAACTACACATGATTTTTAAAACTCCCTATTTTCAAGTGATTTAACATTCTAAAGCAATTTTAAATGAACATTTTTTGCTACAGTTAAAAAATTTAGCTGTCCTGAAAAATCATGTTCAAACGTAAAACATTTGAGGTAATTTAATAGTTGGCACTTAAAGCAACTGCAATTTGATGTTCAACTCAAACCAGATGTTTATTTTTTTGTAAGAAGTCTATTCTGTTGTCAAGGGAGAGAAAAAGCATTCAAGGTTATGGAACAGACATTTCTTACTGCAGTTGATTAGAACAAATTACCAAGAGCTGCACTTCATGTTTGAAAGACTGAGGCGTTTATGATCTCAGGCCCCAACAATTAAAGAAAACAAAAATAAAGAGATTTAAAGTATACATACTGTGAACAGTTAAACTGCAAGAATGCTGTGGATCCCAAACAGCTGGATCCCATTTGAACTCAAACAGTTTAACAGCATAAGCCTGCACATCTTCTTTTCCACTTCTAAGGATCATCTGCCAGATGGAGAAGACCCCCCTCTCATTTCCTTGCACTGTACAATTCTGTTGCAGAATCAAACTACTCTTATGTGCTGGAGTGGAACCAGTACTTCTAAACCAGTGAAAGATATATAGCTCTTACAGAAGGTCAGTTTGATGCAAAGGAAACAGCAGTAATAAAAAATTCAGCTTTAGTAGTGAAATGCTTCTAAGAAAGTTATTTTATTTGGGTATCAAGCAAGCTGGTAACGTTGATGAATACTGGAATCTGCACCTTTATTGAAAGTGCATTAGTGAGAGTTCATGTTTTGAAATCATGGAATCTTAAAATGTGCCCAAAAGTTACTTCCTACTCTTTTTTTTTTTTTTTTTTTGTTTTTGAAATTGTGGGTCTCCTGTTGTGCTGATTGGACACTCAACAATGACTCCTCTGCTCCTCTGCACCGTGTCCAAACTTAGTATTTGGAAACAAATGTAGAAATAGGGTAAAAAGTAATCATTGTTTAAGACAGTAGTGATCCAGCAACAGGGCTGAAAGAAATCAACAGTGTGTGAGCCCTGACTCTAAAAACTGCAGTTTTCTCTCCTCAGCCTTGCTTCTGCCTCCAGTCACACAGAGTCTGTCGAGCCTGTCTGCAGTATGTTAAGAAATATGCAATTCCTGCCTGGTGTCATAAAATTTTGCTTCCCAGGAAGACACTGGTTCTGCTGTCTGTGGGAGCCTTCATGGACATGAAAGGAGAGGAGGAGTGGCTTTTTTGCTGTGTAATTTAACAATGCTAATTAAATAAAGATATCCACAGTGCATTGAGTAGCACTAATTACAGCCCTTTTTGCAGGGAGTGCATGGTAGGGGGGGAATTGCACAGAAACTAAATCACATACATGCATTTTAAGTGTATTTGCTGCAGCTCCAGCTCTAATAGGATCTCAAGAGGAAAAGTCCTGCTTGCTGTCTTTGGAGTGGAAAACTGAAAATAAGTCTTAGGACCATTCTCGAATTGCAGACAGGGGCTGTGTGAGACAATTTGGCTTTCAAATACTCAGCTTCACTAAAATACACCTTACAGTCTCAATGTCCAGAGATGGAGAGGAAGCCAAAATCAGTGTGGTGGTCACAGGGTTTCTGTGCTTCATCTGGCTTGGTTTGCAGTCAAAATGAATGCATTCTGCAGTAGAGAGAGAGGTAAACAAACAAACAAAAAAAAAAAAGCACAAAGACTTCCAAAGCCTGAATGGATTATCTTCAACTATAATCCCAAATTTCAGCCCTGAAGCACAAGCCTGTACAACATGATTACATGGTGTTTTAAGCATCAGCTGACTGACCTGTGCTAGAGAGGATGCTGAAACTTTGGTGATTAATGGCTCAGGATAGCAAGGCCACAGAGCTGCTGCCATGGATCATTACAACAATTCACTGGCTGCTAATCCAGCACCTCCCTTATATAGTTCACAGTGTGTTACTTCTGGCAGAAAAAAACAGCAGCCCTCACTTGAGCCACAGTGTGGTCAAGCTTATAGAAATTGCTTACTACTCCAGAAGTGTGAAAGAATATTATGTGATTTTGAGAAAAACGCCCTCAGTGTATTAAGACTTTACAGCAACTTTGGTAAAAGTGAACAAGCTGTAATAAGACTCATTGGCCCGTTTTAGAGGGCTTGAAAGGAGGTACATTACTTTTATGTTTAGCTTTCTCCAATCATTTAATAAGGTATTTCTTCAGTTTAGAAATAGAAAGATGGTTTTGGTAACTTCTGGTCCCAAGATTCAGCTGTGTTAGAGACAGAAGCTGTGTTTTTCCAGCGGATCTATCACTAGTTATAAGATTTCTGCAAGCTGAAAATACCTGTGGAGCCCTATTGACCCCACTGGGACTCAGCACGGCTTACTCAGTGTTTCTGCTTGTGATTGTAACACCGACACTGCTTCCAAGCGAGCTGTCTCTCCAGGCTCAGCAGTGGTTGAAATAACTGAAGGTAAAATTGGTAGTTACTAAAAGAAAATAGTTTCTTTGGGATCAAGGCACAATGCCGGTTATGTAAGTGAAGAAATTGAAGTTGCAAAGAAAAAAAAAATTAGAAGTATATGTGTCGACATGATGATACTTTCAGTGATTGCCATATAAGAACATCTTCGCTCATGGTGTTCCAGGTGGTATTTGTGTGCAGATAAACTTTTAACCTGGAAGAGGATGGTTTCAGGGAATTCCCGGGAATGCCGCACGGATGGAGTTCCCGCGGGCTGTCCCGGGCTGTCCCGGGTGACCCGCGATTCCCGGGAATGCTGCACGGATGAAGCGGAGCGTTCCCGCGGGCTGTCCCGGGCTGTCCTGGGGCTATCCCGGACTGTCCCTGGCTGTCCCGGGTGACCCGCGATTCCCGGGAATGCCGCATGGATGGAGCGGAGCGCTCCCGCAGGCTGTCCTGGGGCTGTCCCGAGGCTGTCCCGGGCTGTCCCGGGTGACCCGCGATTCCCGGGAATGCCGCACGGATGGAGCGGAGCGCTCCCGCGGGCTCCCAGCGCCACCCAGCGGCCGCGGCCGCTACTGCAGCCCCACCGCGGCCGCGCTTCGGTTCCCAGAAATGCTCGGGGGGCAGCGGAGAAACGAAGGCTGATTATGTGAAATCACAGAATCGTAGGATAGGGTGGGTTTGAAGGTCAGCTAATCCAACCCCCCTGCAAGGAGAAGGGACATCTTTAACTCGATCAAGTAGCCCAGAGCACTGTTTAACCTGACCTTAAACATTTCCAAGGATGTCACATCTACCACCTCTCTGGGCAATCTGTTTCAGTATTTTACTGCTCTCATTGTCAAAATCTTCTTCCTTACATCTAAACTAAATCAACACGTTTTTAGTTTAAAGCCCTTACTCTCTGTCCTATTGCAAAAGGCACTGCTACAAAGATTGTCCCCATTTTACTTACAAGCCCCCTTTAACTAATGAAAGGCGACAGTCATTTCCCCTTTTCTTCTCCAGTCAGAACAACCTCGATTCTCCCAGACTGTTTTCATAGGAGACATGAAACATCCCTCACCTCTCATTCCCTTCCTCTGGACCCATTCCAGCAGGTCTGTGTCTTTTGTGTGCTGAGGACCCCAGAGCTGGATGCAGCACACAGTGACAGTGGAGCAGAGGGACACACTGCTGGCCACACTGCTTGGGATGGTTGGATACTGCAGTGATAAGTGCGCATGTCGACTCATGGGCAGTTTTCCATCCACCAGTGCCCCCAAGTCCTTCTCAGTGGGGCTGGTCTCAATTCCTCCATCCCCCAGATTGTACTGATACCGGGAATTACCTGCTCCAAGTTCAGGACTTTGCACTTGGCCTTGTTTAACCTCATGAGATTCTCATGTCCTTCCTGGGGTTGGAAACAGAAAAGCACTAGAGGGTCATAAAGGTATGTGGCATTACCTTCTTCAGATGCACATAAATTACTTGTGCTTGAGGTCTTCCAAGCTGCCCTACTCTGGTTTTGTCAAATTCCTCTGCAAAACTTCAGGGTCTTTGTTTACCCTCAAACTCTATGTATCTTCAAAAAAATGTGAAATGTTGTCAGTGATCACAGCTTCTTTGTAAATGGGAAATGAAAATATTGGTTAATGTGTGGAAGGTTTTAACAAGGTTTCAAAGGCTGTTCAAGTGCTGTAAACTCCTCAATATTTTTTTCTATGGATTTACAAGGAATGGAGAAAATGATTGTTTAATGGTGCAGGAATCAAAAACTAATATAATTGATTGTATGTTGTAGTTGCCATATTATCATTAACTGCATTATTTGGTTTATTTTACAGTTTCAAAGCTCAATTCTTCAAGTCTGAACCTGTTTCATCTCTGCCAGAGCAAAAGTGTTTTAAAATATGATTATTTGATTTCTATTTAGATTGTGAATATAAGATCTTGAATACAGTAGGTGGTTTTCATGAAAATAAGATACCTAGCAGTAAAAGTATAAAAAACCCCCACCTTCAACCTACTGTATTCATTGTGATTAGTTGGTGTGTGAACTGTGAAATTAAATTAAAACCAAAAGTAAAGTAAAAAGGAAATGTACCATAGACAGCAAAAAATACCTAACAGAGTGATTTTTTCCCCCCTGTTTTCATTGGGAAGAGTTTAATGTCATCCTAGTCACATACAAAACCAGCCAATTAAAATTATTTTATTTTAGCAAGGCCTTCATTGCAATCTAAACTATTTCAGACTTGGACTAAAGTTGTAGAGCCTGGAGAGTGCCAGAGAATGTAGGGTGGGTGATTATTTAAATGATATAATAAGCTTTTTCAATCTATAACTTTCAATAACTTCATGATTTTTTTTCTTTTCTTTTAATATAAGAATTTATATTATATGTCATTGGAGATGTGTGTAGACATCCTGGTTTTCATTAAGTTTTAGTCCAAATTTCAACAGCAGGTCTGGTCCTACAATATTTCAACATGATTCCTGGTGCTATGCTTCAGCTTTCTAGTTTGGCAAATTAAAAACAAACAAATCAAAAGAATAACAAAAAAAATAAACTAAGGAGAAAGAGAGATTAATCTACTATATCATAATAGAAGATATTCGTAAGCAACTTTTTTTTAATATAGGACTTAATAAATGAAGTTATATGTTGGAGATAATATTGTCAGTTTATTTTAAGTATGCAATTAACTTTGTTTTTTCAATGTACTGAAGTATATTGAGTCCACTAAGACTGACAATAATCTCCTTTGGTTTTGCTGATGTTTTTGTGCTTTTGTGCTATGGTTAAGAGATGCTCATTTCAGAGCTTACACTGATATTTCAGCAGCTGACCACAGGGCAGCTTGAAGCTTTACAGAGGACTCTCCCCAGTGCTGAACAAAGTGTTCACAAAGGCTTCAAGCAGCGTATTCCCACCAGAACTAGGTTAAACAGACACTTAGACACTTGCTTAAAACCTACTTTCTTGTAGGGTTATTGGTTCTACTCCTATAGTATGAATCCAGGTGGAGTTATCCTGCTCAGCCTCTAAAAGGTGGGAGCTAGGAATGTGGGAACGTGGGAGCCTCTACATATTTTGTATGCTGCTCTTTAGGAGCAATGTATTCCTTTGCAAGCTGTGCTGTAAATTGCTGTAGAGGCCATCAAATTAGTGAGGTTGTAAAGTTTCATCATTTTACTCTTGGTTTGTTGCATTTTTTTGAGTGGGAAGGGATGTCTTCTTGAAGTTCCTAGTAAATCAGTTCACCTGGTACTGTAGATCAGTCTTTCCCCTTTCTGTCCTTTCCTTGTTTGTGGTTTAGCTCCTTCCTTGCCTGCATCACCTTGTGCCACCAATATCTATGCAGGAAAACAGGTCTGAAAACTGAGCTGGCTGACAAAAAGCCAGAAAAGATGGGGGTCTTCCAGCTGGATCAATTCCACTGAGCAACCTTGGCAAGAGAGAGGTGGTGAGAGCCAGCAGCACGAAGAGGGATGAGGGAGAGAAACATCTCCGACCACAGCAGGGTTAAGACAAATACTGAATCACAAGCCTTCCTTAAACATACACAGGACAGGTCTTCATCCACGAAAAGGAACCTTTTGGGTCTCCCTTTCATGTTAATTCCCATGCCAAATAACTTCTTAAAACTCTGTCCTTACAAATCTTTAACTCCTTCATATCTCCTCCCATTCCTTTGTCCATCCTCTTTAGCTGTTGTGTACTGGGGTCATAAAGTCCAGCACCCTCTCAAGTCCTCTTTGTGTTGCTTTTAAATAAGTCCTTTGTATATTCATTAATAAATGCTTATTTTGATAACTATGTGCACAGAAGGTTACCCAGCTCCTCACTTTAGTGATGGAAATAAGATTGATTGCACAAAATGTCAATGACAGCCAGGCTGGAGAGCCTGCCCTGGGAGGACCCTGTGAAATTTCTTTTAACTTTGACAAGAACAGAGCTTGAGACTAAAACAGCTGAAGCAAGTGGCAAAGACCATTATTGCTGGAAAGGGTATAACCCCTTGAGGGTAAGCAAGTGAGGGCAGCTTTGTGCAATAGTTGTCATAAAATGAATAAAATATTCATTTTCCCTTCTTCTCACAATAAATGCCTTGGAGGTTGCTCCATGTTTTTCCTTAAGAGAATTTTTTCCCATTTCACCCATATATTATTGCTCCCATTGGCTTTATCTGAACCATTGGCAAGCCAGAGTTGCAGGATTTACTTTTGGCATGTACAATGCGCATTTAATAACATTACGTAATTTTAAAGCACTTCACAGATGTTAGTGAAGCCTCCTGCCACCTTTATGAAGCTAACAAGTGTGATAACTTGGGATAGGGTGGGGAACAAGGACCAGAATTGAAAGTTTAGTACTACTTAAGTGTCTTTCTGTAGTCCTTCCTAGGAAATCTCCCCCTCCCTACTTTTGCCATGTCCTGCCTGAGTTACCCATGTTCTCCTTTCCTCACCGTATCTGCTTATTCGTGCTCCCAACCCTTGGCTGGATGGTGTTGGTGGGGCTGATGCAGGTCTTCTCCTGCCACAGAGTCAAACTGTCTCCAGTTTGAGGATAATGAAGTATGATAGCTTTGGGTCAACAGGTCACACTGCTGACTAAATTAGTAGCTTTAAGTGCTTCACATGTGTGGGAAAAAAAAAAAAGGTGTGAATTATGTCTGTTCTTACCAGTAACTGTGGTTGCTGAAACACTAAAATATGAAAATATTTTTTATTACTTAGGTTTACTGTATTCAGTTTTTCCATTGTTTATACATGCAAATATATTCATAGGGCTTTATTTTGCCTCCTTTTTCAGTTCATGTCACAGAATGATACAGTGTGGCTTAGACAGAAAAATCTTTTCATGCACTGATTTCTGGAGAGATTGATTTTGTTTTAATTTCTAATCTGAAAACATTTCCAGATCTAGTCTGACTTCAACTTTGTGACAATAAATTGTTTGTGATTAAATTAACCAGCTAGCTCTTCTTGAAAGTTATTTGCATCATTCCCAGTCTGATGAAACCGTGTTGGGGGGTTTGTTGAATGCCTAGGAATCATAATCCAGGCTAGTCCTTATATGGGATAGGTTCAATAGGCTATTTAGTATTTTCTAAGTATTATTTTAAGTTTGATCTTTGTTAATTGGATGGATTCATCTGGTGCTGTTTTCTGTTATCATTAAACTTCCTTCTGTGAGTACATGTATAACTGTACATGCTCTGTAGGCATATGTAGGAAACAGCTCCATGCTTTATCACTTTGACCTTGTTTTTCTTCTATGATTTCCTTTTTGATATGGCTGAACACTTCCATCCCTTTCTCACAGGTTGGTTATTACATTTGTTATCAAGGCTGTGGGGATGTAGCCAATAAATCAAGCTCCTGGCCCAGGCAAATGGTCACAGACCATAGCTTGGATTCTCCACACTTCCCCCACTCTTACATTCCCCAAAGAACAGAAAAGACATAAAGACATCATAAATATTTTTACTAATTCTTATTAAAAACAGGAAGAAGCACATAATAAATCAGTTTGGAAACTACAACTGGTGCAAAACCTTTTTTAAAAAAAGCTACAGAATTGTTCCCATTGTAGAGCTTGTGATTTGGTCCAAGGAACTACAGGTGTTTGTGTCCCACCTAATGAGAAGGGAAGGTGTGAGAATCCTGCATCAGCAGGCTTTGGATGACTTGCCTCCCTCATTAGAGCTAGCCTCTAAGGCTAGGCTTAACCTCAGAAGTGTAAATTTCCATGTCCCATCCAAAATTATCATCATTAACAGTGATTTATCCACAGAAATATTTGGTTCATTTTTGACTCTTGCTAAGTCCGTGGCCTTGACAGCTGAACGCTGAAGCTGTTTGCACATCATGCAGAAAGGTGTTTTCCTCAGTTGGAGTTTTGTCAACTCTTAATTTTGATTGAATGCCTCCTCAAGCTCATGTTACAAAAGAGATTAGGAACTTCTCTTTGGCCTCTGTTCCATGACTAATGCATTGTTTTATTTACTGTTCAAATGTCTGCTTTTGTCACTTGTGTTCCAAAATGCTGGCTTAGAGCATTAAGTCCTAGCTCTCTTGAAGCTCTAGTTCATGAGGCACTTTTTGGTTTTAATTCACTCATAGAAGCCAAATCTATTAGTGTCTGACACTGGTCAACAATAAATGCCTAGGGGAGAGTTTTAGGAGAGGAAAACATGTAGTGATGCTTTCCTGACAGGCTCTTCCAGCTGCAGCTGTTCATGCTCAGGGTTTGCCTGGTCCCAGGATGGTGCTGTAGACTTATCTCCATAAATCTGAATTCCAAAATGATGTAGGTGTTTTTGGGCATAGCACAGTCGCATGGCTTAGATAAAAGAAAAAGTACAGTAATTTCATGACTATAAGGCGCACCCTTTTGACTAAAATTTTGATTGAAACCTGGAAGTGCGCCTTATATTCTGGTGTATCTTATATATGGACAAAGTTCGGAAATTTGCCAACCTGGAAGTGTGAGCCGTGAGGCGTGGCGGCCACGGGAGCCCCGAGCCGCGAGCTGTGGCAGCCGCAGCAGCCGTGGCGGCTGAGCTGGGCCAGCCAGTGCTGGGGGTGGGCAGGAGTGCTGGGGCCCATGGCACAGGGAAGGCGCCTGGGGCTGCGTTTAAAGGCTATGGCAATCTGTGAAAAATGTTTGCAAATTGAGCACCAGCCAGTAAACCCCGCGATCGCGCGATTTCATTACTAATTTGTTACTTTGTTGTGCGCGGATCCTCGCTGCAAAAAAAAAGTGCGCCTTATAGTCTGGTATGCCTTATATATGGACAAAGTTCGGAAATTTTCAGACACCTGGAATTGCGCCTTATAATCCAGTGTGCCATATAGTCGTGAAATTGCTATATTTCCCGTTAATTACATGAACCTGCTGCTTGCTTTTCTCTTTAGATGGCTTTTTAGTTTTGGATTAGAAGGCAATAAACAATCTTTCTTTCCCTATTTACCTTATTTTTGTCACTAATGATTTCATTAGCCTGTAGAATACCACCCTGCAATCAGGTCTGGAGAATCTCCCTCCCTAATCATCCCTGAGACGACAGCTGTACCTTAGCACAGATCACCTTTGTTGCCTTTCCCACACCTTTCTAGGTCCTCTGTAACATCTCAAGTGGGGCAGAATTAGAACTACACAGCAATATCCATTTAATATCTGCAGCAATGGAGTATTCTCCTTTTTATTTTTTCATTTTTTCCTTCTGTTTTGTGTAATATGATCTGCCTTTCTTAACTGATACATATTCATACACATTTTAGCTTCCAAATCTCTTTCCTGAGTAGCTGTAAATTGTTAGAAGTCTCCATCCTGTACATAATACACAACTGATGGCTGGTTTTCCTGTCTCTATTCCTTGCAGATTTCATCTTGCCATTTCTTTACCCAGTTACTATCTTCTGATGTCTGTACAGTTCTTCCCAGCTGTCCTTTACTCTTATAATCCTCAACAATTTCATTGCTTCACTACCCATCTGTCTTTCTACAGTTTTACGAATTTGTTGAATAGTGTTGAACAGTCTAGTGTGAACCAGACTCTACCAGAGCATTTGATGTTCTCCAACAGAGAAACATGAGTATTTCTTCCTACTCTCTGGAAGACCTTCCCTCTTGCTCTGCAGCAGATTAACTTCTCCATATTTTGGTGAGAGACCTTGTCTAATATCTTTCAGAAATTCAACAATCAAGTGCAGTTTCCCATAGGCTAACTGGTTTATTTAATGAACTCAAATATATTAATGAGGTATCAGAGTATTTTCTTCCCCATTCTCCGTGAAATTATTCAGAAGATCATAATAGTCCTTACACACAACTTCATTGCAGCTACCACTAAAGCTTTTTGCATACTTCTTCAAGCCACAAAACTGATATTTTATGGAAGATACTCTGAATGCACTCTGTATGGCTTCTTTAGGAGAAGCAATGATTTGCCTTTGTCTCTTTGCTAGGATGTTATTCTGTACTACATGGTCATTCTCAGGTCTTTTTCAGAGTGTCTCCAGAAAACTGCTTTTGGATTTAACTCCGGTACAAGTACTGCTACCAGAAATCCTTACCACTGTGCCATTTTGGAATGTTGCTGTATGAAGGAGATATATATGCCCAATGAGGTATATTATTTTGAAAGTCTAAGTCTGCATCAAGCAGATTCAAGTCTAGTTGAATTTAAACCAAAGAAGGGTTAATTAGATTTTTCAAATGAGAAGTGAAAGGTCCATTGGTGAAATATTGGATGGCTGTCCCAGAATGATGAGGCAAAATGAACTAGGAGTGAAATTTAGCCATGGTGAACAAGGTCAGAAGAGCAGTTATCTTCTTTTTGCATGAGCAAAAAGCAAAGAGACAGTGACAATTTGTAAGCTATTTATATGGGGATAATTGTCTTGGTTTGTTTTCATAACATACCTGCTCCTTTTCCCTATGAAATTAATTTTTTGCTCTCTGTGCAGTCCCAACACTTGAGTCCCATAAAATAGCCAGGTTTTGTGTGCCTGGGGGAGTGGTATGAGAGCTAAGGGACACCTAAAAGAATTACAGCAGGTTAGTATAAAACTGAGGAGTTCCTCAGACAATATTTTGGCACTGGGGAGGATTATGTCATTTACCCAGGGGTCAATTTAGCTTTAGAACTTCTCACTGTTTCCATTTGCTGTAATCTTCAGAGACAGGACTAATTCTCAAAGTTTTCTAAGAAAATAGATCTAAACACGTAGAACAAACCTACACTTAAGATCTCTCCCTCCTCAAGTCTGCAGCTAACCCTTGTGAGCTCATGCTTGTGCTCATCATGTTCAACAAAAATATGTGAGCTTTCTCCAGGCTTTCTGGGCCATTTAGGATGAATAACCGTAGCTATTCTTGGAAAAAAACCCTCATGGCCAGTGTAGACCTTCAAACACCCATCAGTGGGCGAGATTGTTTGAATGCTGTCAATGGGATTCTGTATAGGCAAGGGGGGCTGCTACACTGAGCCCATTGTGGGACCCAGGCCTTCCCCCTCTTGCAGGATCAGATCTATTTGAGGAGCAGGCACTTAACTCAATCCAGTTCACAGGAGGTAATGAATAACCTCTCATCCTGCTCTTTAAGGCCCCTTTAGAATACGCTTTTTTGAAGTTTCAATGTAATGTCTGGGGGCGGGGGGGTTGGATTATCCATAATCAGTTGCCTGAGTTTTATTTTTATCAAGTGTTAAGAGGAGTAGGGTGAGGAATGCTATGAACCTAAATCTGGATCTTTCATCAGGCTGATCCACACAAGTATGAGGGGGAAGGTACAAATATGAGCTGTCTCCATGATGTTCAGTGAACACCATCTCTTATGTGCCTTGGAGGGAAAAGAAAAGGCTTCCTATTTTAACTCCATCCCATCGCACTCACTAGTTGCTGTATTTCAAACTCTCATGCAAGCTAAATGTTGTCTGAAGATATGCAGATAAACTGCAGTCACAAATAACAACAATATTTTAAAAATCAAATCTTGCTCTTTGTGAGTGATGGAGAGACACTGAATCTTTAATTTCCTCTCTGAAAGGCTATAAATCCCTCAAATGAGGGTTGCTTTACACAAAGAAGCACAGCACAAAGAAATTACAAGGGAGAAAAGGGGAGTAAAATGCAGGCCAATTATGCTCTAGTTCTGGAGTGTTGCTGCCAAGGCTATTTATTTTCACAGACAGTGTTAATTTTGTATGCACACACACAGCTTTGCTTGTGGATACCACAGTGAATTTCAATTTTGGAGGAGGTTCTGGTTCATGTCACCCTTAAATTCACCTCCTAATTTACTGGATGAGGATGTTTTTGACCAGAAATCTCCAGGTTATTTTCCTACATCTGATTCTTGGGTTTACACATCACCATCTAAAAAGCTTTGCAGGTGATCTTAACAAAATTCTTCATGAACAACCAAATAGGCCAAATGGAGTTGCAGTCTTTCCTCTGGGTAAGACATAGGCAAAACAACCTCTCTGATTTAAGGTTCAGGTAAAGAGGACGACTCAAAGGCAGGCCACTGAGGTGATGGCAACACAAGCGTGACAGTCTGGAGTCTTCTCACCAGCTGACTCCATATCCCTACTTTTCAGATAACTACAGAAAAAAACTAGCTAAAAAATGCCATGCATGACTTCTAAGTGAATCATTCTGTAGAGCATGTTCTGAAACGTTCTCCCTCTCAGTGGAAAATAATTTTCTGCACTTGTGGTGCCACAACTGAAACGGACCTTAGCAGTTTGCATCTGGCATTGGGTTCTTTGGCTACAGCAGATGTTAATTATGAATTGGCAAGGCACAATGCTGACAGTTCCATGAGTGGAGGTACAATACATGAAGTTTTACTGCGAGGATTGCAAGGGTTTGTTCAGTATTCAGTCATCCTTGAAAGGCATTCTTACACATGCAGGATTGCTCATAATTCTTTTCCCCTTTTTTGTAAGGCATTCTTTCTTGTTATGATGATGCCCAGTCTTCTGTGATTTAATGATCTTTGTGATGTGAGAATGGCAAAAGCGGATCCATGTATTTATTCAACTGAGTTTCTGTTTGAGTTTGATTGCCTAAGTGAAAAATTAAAACACTGTTAAATTTGGAGGGAAGACAGCAAAACACCTGTTAGAGCTCAACTTTGTAAATAAGGTTAATCTGCATAAATCACTGCATTGGATCTTATGTTAATTAAAGCTTTTGTGCTTTCAGTACACTAATTGAAGTGTTGAATGTCTCATTCTCCAACCTCCTTTGCAGGGGGAACTGCAGGTGCTGAGCATTTTTGAAAAGTAGGCCAGCATGGTGCACTCAGAATCAGAAGCCTCTTTGAAATGCCTGCTTCTATTTAGTAAACAAAGCTTTTATTTTAATAATGGTCTCTCAATAAATTTATCCTTTGGCTTTCCCTAAAAACTCAGGGAGGCAAATAAAAGATTCTTATGAATTGAACCCCTACTGAGGAACAGTGAGGAAAGGAATAGTATAGGTATCTCCTAAAGCATCATAAAAATGTAATTGTGCCCTTTGTGATGAATGAATTTACATTCTTCAGCAGTCTCCAAAATGTCTGTTACACATGACATGAGTGTGCTTGGGAAGGTATGGCTTCTTTTCACAGGAACCACACAAATGCTTGGGACACCAAAGAAAGTTTTTGGTTTACACTTTCTACAAGCATGACATTATTTCAGTTTTGGAAATCTGATTCCACAACGTATTGACTTTCATGAATGGAGTTCCCCAGGATTAAGGTAATTCTAAAAAGAAGGCATTTGTTTGGGAGTGCTCCCTGAAATGTAGAAAATTGCATGAATCCCACAACAGCAGTCATAGGCAGGAACTGTGAGAGGGTTTGGATGGACCCTGGGGGGATATGTCACCATTTGAAGCTATTGTTAGTTGAATCCTGTTGTTACTCTTCAGATAAATAGTAAGTACAGTAATTTCATGAATACAAGCCGCACGGACTATAAGCCGCATCTCTGAGTGTTGGCAAACATTTCATTCTTTGTCCATAAATAAGCTGCACCTGAGTATAAGCCACTCTGTTGTTCGCAGCGAGGACCCGCGTGCAACAAAGTTGTAACAGAACCGCGGCAGGGCGGGGTTTACTGGCTCGGCTTGGGCTGTGCAGGCTTGGCCTGCTCGGGGCTGCCAACGGGGCCAGGTGGCCCAGCTCGGTGGGGCCGCTCAGGGCCAGCCGCCACTGCTGCCGGGCTCGCTCACCCTGGCCCGGCACTACCCCGTGGTGGCAGGCAGGGACGGAGCCCTCCCTGCTCCCGCGGTGGTGGAGGCGGGCGGGGACGGAGCCCCTGCTGCCTCCCCGAGCCGCGGCGATGGTGGCACGGGGCCCCCCTGTCTCTCCCCCAGGCTGCGGCAGAGGAGGGAAGAGAGCTCTCCCTCCTCTCTCCCCGCCCCCCGTGCTGCCTGCAGGGTGCCAGGCTCCACCCGTGGTGCAACAGAGTAACAATTTGTAACAATCGCGGAATGCCGGCTTTTACTGGCAGGTGCTCGACTCGGCACCCTGGCTGGCACTTCTGAGGTTGTAAATGTCAGAAAATTATTCACATATTAGCCGCTCCTGAGTATAAGCCACATTTCCGGTGTGGGAGCAAAATTTTAGTCAAAATGGTGCGGCTTGTATTCGTGAAATTACTGTAATTGATACAATTAGAATTTTGCTGAAGATTAGGATTGATGTGGTCTATATTCCTTCAGAAAGCTCAGTGAAACACTTCATATCCACATATCCTGTATACATTGGATATATTCAAAAGTTTCTCTTCAGATACAAAACACTATTACAGTACCACATTTTTACAATGTTTCTATGTTGTTTTATAGCCCTACCATTGGGATAATAAGTGTCTTGTCTTGAGATTCCTTGGGCATTTCTAAGAGTGAAATTGCAGCCAATCTCTTAATCCTGAAATGCAAGTGAGATCTGGTCAGCAACTGGTCAAGCTTTATCTGAACTATCTCAATCATTAGAACCTAGACAGTGGTTTCTTTAAACATGAAAGACGTTTCTGAATTTCTGTTCCCTGTTTTGCCTTTGAAGTTTTGTGATCAAATACTTCTTCAGACATCAAGCCTCTGTGCTGAAGAGCATTTGTTTACAAGAGTGCATTGTTGTGAAAGCAGTGTAAATAAAAGCTCAAAAGGTCATGTTGTGTTTCAGTAATATTTATCTAACTTTCTCTTGATGAAATGCAAATAAATAATTTGTGTTATTTATATAAATGAGGTTAAATAAAGTGTGGTTCAGAGAAAAATGAGGACTTCTCTAGTACAATCTCCGTGATGCATAAGGAGCATTATCTATCTAGACACCTTATTCAACTACTCTAAACACTAAGTTAACTACAAATCAAATTGTGGAAACCCATTAGATCTTACTTTTCATACTCTCCTAACAGAAGTCTGTTGTAGTTTTTTATATATATAATTTTTTTACTTTTATTTTTTAAGTGTGATGGAGAATTTATTTTGAAAATCCCATCTCCTTTGCTTGCCAAAATAAAGACAATCATATCCTTTTTCAACAGCTTGAAAGACAAATAACAAATTGACCAAAAGGAGCAGAGGTACCATGCAATGTACTTAGCTCACATAAAAGGTATGAAGTGACCTCACAGCCACCCTGAAGTCAGTGACAGTGCCGCAGCAGACACTACGAGAGCCAAGCTGTTTCTCTTTGGTGATTTTATCTACTGATTTCCATGCGAGTAGATGAACTGTAACCCATCTGGCAGCAGCAGTGAACTGTTGCCTCCTTTATTGTACAAAGAACAGAAAAATAAAACCTTTTGAATCTACCTTGTGCATCTTCAAGTGTTGGCTGCTCTAAGCCATTGGTATCAAGATACTGACCCCAGAAAGTTTGGGTGCTCAGCTGAGCTGCATCCACATGCAGTTCTGGGTAGTAAAGTGGGGATAAAGTACTGGGAAGAGAGGGAGCTACGGTGGCATGCTGCTAAAGGAAGCAAGGCACCAGTTACGTCATGCTAAATATAAACCAAAATAAACAAACAGTGGTTTTTTTGGTCAGTAAACTATGGCTCCGCACACAAGTGAGAAATAAGCTCTTCATCACCTGTGATGGTGAGAACCTTCTCCTTACAAATGGTGAGTATTTGGATGGGGACAGAGTGTTTGAGGTTGCTAAACCATGGGTTCCCAACACTGCATGCATTTAGTTTTCTTGGCTTTTGAGTCAGGCAAAGACAGGAACAGTGAAAAACTCCTCATCAATGCTATACCTGCCAGCCTAGAAATCAAGAAGTTATGAGTCAGCCACAGAATGGCTGAGAAATATATGTGCTTTTCCCAAAAATAGGATTCAAGACTAAATTTCAGTCAAATACGTATTGAAAACCACCCTGGCATTCAGAAGAGTTTGAGTCTTTTGAAGGAAAATATGAGGTTTGAAGAAAACAGATTCCATGTTTCCACTCATTGGGGTGTGAGTAGTGTGTATTTCTGCTGCAGCAGAAATTTTCATCAAGTGCATCTAGGATTTCAAATTAGTTTTGCATATCTATTGTGCTACATTTTAATGGATCCTATAACACTTTTTGACCTTTAAAGAAGGTAATACTTGATTTCCAGAAGTTTATTATATAGTCCGGCTTTTAAAGAACTGTAAAATAAGTGAGCAAAAATTCCAGTAGTTATTGCAAAAAGAAAACAAACAGCTCTAGTGTTTCTGACAGTTACAGAAAGTGGATTGGAATCCCTCTTTACCTGTATGAAAGGTGAAAGCTTTTTTCTATTTCTTAGTTTTATTTCAAATTTCTTCTCAGTCTTTATCTGTATTAGATTTCTTTTACAGGGGAGAGAGAGAGGCTGGCCATTTCAGAAAAAGAAAATAATAGCAGAGGGTCTCAACATAAAGTGGGACAAATGAATTTTTTGAGCACTCCTCAGCATCCAAATTCCAGTATTGCCCTGAAAGATTTTTGAAGTATTCATTGTTCTTAAGATTACAATTGTTTCTAGCATGAGGGTGGGGGAGTACTGGAGTCCAAAAGCCAAAGTAGATGCAGTTTGGATCCTCAGCTTGCTTAAGATGCTCCTCTTTCCTCTCAGTCCTGAAGTCTGTGATTAGGGTACTGTCTGTGGGTCCTTCTTCCCTTGGCATTCATGGCAGCACTCCCAAGCTCAAGGAGCTCCTGTGCCTCTTTGGCTTTTGTGTAGCTGGCACAACAGATGGCTCAGGAATACATGTGCTTTGAGGCCTCTCACATTCCAGCTCCCCCCTTTTGAAATACAAACCCCCATCTAATATCCATAATCCTTCAGGTCAACTGTTTCACATTAAAAAGAGATATAATTTTGGTTTGCTAAACAAAATTTCCTAAGGGCAGACCTGCTAATGATTAGCTGACGTAATAATGCCCAATAAAAGCAACTTGCAATGGTGAAGCAGATATTACCACACCCAATAACCAATTTCATTGTTTGCTGATTTGTAGAATTCAATTGTGGAAAGTTTTAAGAAGACTAATGATATAAGTCTTGCATTCACCTTATGAATACTTCAATAAGTCACTCAGATTTTATTAGCAATAACCCAACAACCACCATATTTCATTTGAAAATTTGAAAGTGCTTTAAAAACAAGCCTCAGAACACCGTGATTTTTCTACACTGTCCCCTTAATACAATGGTTATTTCTTCTCAGATCATTTAGAAGAAGAGACAAGGTTAACGGGGTAAGACATAACAGAAGCTAAGCAGAGCCTTCCTTCCTTGCACCAGCCCTAACATTTCTAGGAGTGTACATGAACTACTCTGCAGCAGGATGCTGAAATGGCCATACAGCTCAGGAAGTAGGACAGAAACCAGATGGGGAAACATGATGGTGTGGTATCACCATCAGGAACGGCACCACGTGGCAGTGTCAGGCT
This sequence comes from Catharus ustulatus, assembly GCF_009819885.2. Classification (NCBI taxonomy): domain Eukaryota; kingdom Metazoa; phylum Chordata; class Aves; order Passeriformes; family Turdidae; genus Catharus; species Catharus ustulatus. Next base: position 35,915,262 of record NC_046221.1, on the reverse strand, counting down.
GAAAAGAGTGGAAGGCAGGCATTACCAATGAGGTCTGCAGTGGCCAGAGAACCCTTACTTTGCTCCCATTTTGGAATGCGTGGCTTTCTCTTTGTTTTTTTGGGTTTGCTTTGTTTGTTTGTGGGAGTTGTTTTGTTTGGTTTGGGGTTGTGTTGTTGTTGCCAGAGGTTTTTTTATGTTTGCAAAGGAGAACACACTTTTACAAAGGTCTACCTGAAAACCATAATATTCCATCCAATGTTGCTCTAATGGGATTTCTGTAAATATCTGGGCAACAATCAGTAGTTTTAAAATCATAGGTTTTGCCAGACTCTGTTGGCCTTCAGATTTTAGGATAAATTTGTAGGCAGTTTTACCCGAAATAAGGGAATTACTCAACTTTTTGCCAAACTTTATCCTAAAAAAAAAAGTATTTTGGTACAGCAGCTTTTTTCTAACCATTGCAGGCAGCCCTGTCATAATAAGTATGACTGTCACAAACTCATTTAGCCTCCTAAGTTTGGACAGGATGTAACTTACCTCATCTTTAAAGAATAACATTGGCACTCCTGCTCCCATTATCACTTTCTCTTTGGAGACAAATATTCAAATGCAAAGAGTCAGTTCTTTCTGCCATACAACTTTATAATGAAAGATCTAAGTTCCAAGGGTGAAACGCATACCAAATTTTACTGAACCTGGAAAGAAAGGTTTTCTCATTGAGAATGCCCAGAATCAGTTTCACTTGGGCAAAATAATTACCTGCAGTTGTCACAGGTGAAAAGTGTTAGCCAAGGAAGCACATATGCCAGTCTATTAATTTGCTGAGAGACTAGGTAGGGTGCTTTGAACTATATTTCTCTGCCTAGTGGAGAAAGAAACTGAGAATGTCCCTTGACTGATTCTCAAAACCGTATAATTAATGACTCCAGAGAGAGTGAGAAAGTTACAAAATTTTTGAAAGGGTATTCTGAGTTCTAAAATGACATATTTTAACATCAAGTAATCAGCAGATGAGATTCCCTAGCCCATTTAAATATTCAATACTTTATGCGTTATGATATCAATCATTCTTAAAAAGCACAAGCTCCTTAAAAATCGCTTATGTTTCTCCTTATCACCAATTTTTACAGTAAGTATGCAGCACAATTTACTGCCTTGGTCTGTGCATGGAATTTCTATTGGCAAGAGTGAGAGCTGTGTGTGCTCCCAGTCACGGGCACAGCTTGGCCTTTGGGCAGCTCTCCTTCAAATGAGCCCATGGGGAACAGTACCACACTGGGCAGCCAAAGGAGTCCTAATTTCCACGATTTTGTACAATTGAGTACTCTATTTGCTACCTTCCAAAAGCAGCAAAGTTCTAGCTGAAATGTAATTCCTAGACTAAAACCAAAAAGGTAAGGGAAACTTTTTAAACACTACACCAATAGATTTTGTTTAAAGTTATTTTTATTTTCTTTGCAAGGCCATAGGTTTAATTAATCTTGAGTTTCTCCAGGATTTTTAGAATTTTTTTTTTTGTTATAAGCTTATACACAGTGTTATTCTATACAATTCTGATTTCAACTCTGTCTACTTTGGGTAAGTGCTGCTAAGGACACTTATTCTGGAGTCACTATTTCATTAAATGCTCAACTGTAGAAAAGTTCAGTGAGGTTTTTTCCTCAGATCAGAAGCTGAATGACTGTTGTCAGTTAGAACATACTGTTTTCATAGGTAACTTAGGTGAAGACAATACTCCTGAATTTATCTTTGTGCCTTGGAGCATATACTTTATGTCTCTGAATTTTCTCTGTGTTTGCCTGTGCCTGTTGCCTTGTTGACCTGCAGTTAATACCTGATGAATCTACATCTTGCTAGTAACACAGAAGGACAATATGGCATCATTTTCGTGCATCTTTTGCTCATGTATGTCTACTCTGGAGCCACTACAAATGTAATGTGCTTCCTATCAATTATATAATCACATGAAAGTCAAACCTATGCAGGAATAAATTACAAGAGTGGGTAGACATTCTAGTGCCTAAGCAATGGTAACCAGTGCCATTTTAGATACCCTGCCTGCCCTTCCACCTCCCTTTCTGGAGGCTGCAAATGTGCTGTGTCGCATTTGCCAGCCTCAAGCAGGTGTCTTGGAGCTACAGGGAATCAAAGGCTACTTTGCATCTATTGCATTAATTGCCTGTGCTGTGGCACTTGGATTGTTCTTTGTATGCCCTGAGTCCTGGTTAAATGCCTTAAATGCCTTGGCCTGAACTTTTTTTTTTTTTTTTTTTTTTTTTTTTAAAATGAAAATTCTCCATAGAACAGAATTTAATTTTTCCTTTTGGAAGGTATTGCAAAGAAGGCAAATTCTGCTGAGTGCTTCTCAATGACATAATTAAAGACATAACACGAAAATTATGTGTCTGCAAGACAAATTGAAAACTTTTTCTCCTCCCACTCCTTTGAAAGAAAATGTGGAGTGAAACACAAAAATTCTCAACAATCCCTGTTTTGTGAGATTGCAAACATTTTAAGTGATTTATTATCACACCAGGTATTTTCTTTACCACACTTGGCTTTGACACTCTTTTAAACACAAACATACCCTCTATTACTTGCATGGTGTAATGCTGTAAGCACCAGGGTGCAGCGATGGTGGGGGGCTCTCTTCTTTTTCTTCTAAAGGCAGGAATTCTCTAATGTTTTAACTACACAAGAATGATCCGTGTAGGATGGTCCCATTCTCCCATTCCTCTGCTGCCTCTCTTCCTTTCAGTTAATTCAGTAAAGCCTCATGAGTGTTGGAAGGTAGAAGATGAAGTCATGCAAACCAACACACCTTAAATCACTGGGCAACAAAGGAACCCTGTTGATCTCCCCAGACTTTTCCACCCAGGAATGAAAACCCACATGTGGCTTACCAAATGCTTTTGCTTGTAACAGAAGTGGCAATTCCTCTTTTTGGGCCAAATGCTACTCTTAGATGCATACATGAGACCCAGCTGAGGAAAATGGAAGCCAAATGGAGCATCAATTAGAATTTGGCCCAGAGACACCAGGGGAATTCCCAGTCCTGTTAATTGACTGCAGTGGTGACACTGAGGTTAATAATAACACTAAAAAGTGATGTCCCCCACCATAGTAAATTTGTTGTGAAGATCTCCCCCATGTCACAGGCAGAAGCCTCTCCTATATTTCCCCCTATTCCATCTCAAGCAACTTTAGGTGACATGTCCAATGTGCAACAATTTTTCACACACACAAAAAAAATCAGCTTGGACATCTCTGACAGCCATTATGTACTCTCAGTGAAATGAGACAAGCAACTTTTCTTGCTGAAACCTATTAGAAGCTGGGAGAGATGTGAAAAGCCAGATTCTCAGCTGCACTGAGACATTTTGTGTTGTTAGAACAATAGGACCAAAAGGAGATGGATCTTCCCACACTGTGGTTTATTCCATTGTTGGGAAATCTGTAGCCCCAGTGGCTTCTGCAGCTGGTGGCAGGCAGAACACTGAAGACAGGAGATGACAGGACTAGTATTGCTGTTCCCTGTCCTTGCAGGCTATTGATAAACAGCTGGTTTAACTTAAAGCAGCCCCAAGCCTTTTTTTTAACTGCTCATGATCTGATTTAAATCAAATTAGAACTGGGAAGCTGTAGCCAGCTCCATTGTCATCCTTCTACCTTATAACTGCAACTGGCAGCTGTAGGGTACTGCTAAAAATACTGAGAGATTTGCTGCTTATCCCCATCAGAGATTCAGGAGGCTGTGCCATGCCTGCTGCTGTCTTGGAAGGCAGCTTCTTATAAGGAGGCACTCCCTTTCTCTCTGATGTAAAAATTAACTCCACTCCTAAAAAATCCTGATTGTACATACCCCTTCAAAGTCCTGGGGGCAAAGAAACCCCCTGTGTGCTCCTCTGAAATGGCTGCTGTGTGGGGAAGTGGATGTCTCCAAATCCCCCAGACCATTGATGGAACTGTGGCTTTGTGCCTCACATGTGGACAAGGAGATCTCTGCTCACTTCTCCCTCAATGATGGGACAGCATTCTCTCACTTCTTTATCCAGCTCATTCCTTTCATGATACTGGTTGGAGCTTTGTGACTGCTGCCCATATGCTTTTTTGAAATTGTCTGATGATTTCAACTTTACTAGGAGGGAGATAAAGATGTACACTCACTGCCCTGCATCCCACACATTGCATTGTTTCATTAAGTAGCAAGATTTAACATAAAATCAAGAAAGGTAGCTAATTTGGTCATGTGTTTCATGCTGAATTTATATTAGTGTGACACCACTAATGCCACTCATTCAAAGAGATATGACAAACCCTAAGGTTTACTGCTTTTTTGAACCCCTGTAACCAATTACACCAGGGCAAGGCATGTCTAAATTGCTATCAGTAGAAAAGCAGCATTTTAAAATCACTTTGTGGGGTATGCGTCACTTCAGATGGGTCTGAGTAACCATGAATCAAGCTTTGAACCTCTTACCACATGTTAGGAGCCCATCTAAATCTTCTCATCCTCTCAGTGAAGAACAATAGCTTTCACTTGAAGAGACAGTATTAAGTGGCAAAATGGATTAAAAGAAAAACAGAGGGGGGGGGGAAAGGAATAATAATAAAAAGCCTTCAATCACTTAACTTACAGATGCAACTAATTGATTTGAGGGTTGGCAAGGGAGTGCCATGGCAGCTAGTTTGATGTAGTAATTAATGCAATCATCCCTCTTTGTTATTACTTTAATAAGGTAAACACCCTGTTAAAATAAACTGAAACAGTTGTCTCTGGCCCAGAGCTTGCAGTTGTGGTGAGCAGCATAATAACCCCACAATGTAAAACTTGGACAGGAAAGAATGAATTACATTAATCCTCAAAGGTTCTTACTCCAGACTTTTGAAGTTTTAACTTTAGAGTGGAAAAGGAGATCTGAAACTTGGAGGGTATTCACCCCATGGCTCCTGAGAGAAAGCAGCATGTGTCTGCTCAAGCACACTGAATCCAGCTAATATGGGTTGGAGATAAGCTCAGTTTCTGCAAACACTCACACGTGGGCTTATCTGCACTACCACAAATAGTCCCATGATACTACAAGTTCAACACAGGCATAAAAATCAGCACTTGCACAGGTATCTTTTATACTCTTTTGGAGTATCAGTATGAAGAAGGAGAGTTTCAGTTTTGGTTTTAACCTAATGACTGTTTTTTAGAAGTAGTTTCCAGCAAAACACAGTAGCACAATTCAAAGGGCTGTTTTATTTGTTTGGGTTTTCCGCTTCAGGTTTTCATTCCAAACTATAGAATTAAGAAGCTATGTTGTGTTGTTAAGGATCCTTTCAATAAAAAGGACTTGCTGAAACACAGCAAAATGGGGGAAAAAAAATTCTGGTAAATAGTAACAACATTTTTCTTTCCTATTAACTTTACAGTGATTTAACTGTAAGATGTGTGCAACTCAGAATTTTATCCAGATATCTGACATTTCTCTTAGCTCCTAAACCCCACTGTTTTAGTGGTTTTATCTAAAAGGCATGAGTATTCCTTTGGTCTGAAATCTTTCCACATGGCCTAAAAACTTTAAAATACTTTCATGCAAAATCTGTCTGACTTCTTTGAGAAGTCCCATGTGACCAAATGATTTGGGTTTCTTCTTAGTTCCTGCTCTTCCCAATGATGCCTCAAGCCTTAATCACCTAAATGATGATTTACCAGATTCCCATAAGATACAGGTCCAAAGACAAATTAAATCACTGGAAATGCATGAGAAACTTTCGTGATGAATAATGTAGTTTCCAAGATGGTGAGTGCAGAGCATGTTGTACTAGGATAGATTTACAATGCAAATGGGTTACAAGGGGTTATGGCCTCCTTATTCATGTCAGCCAGCATAATGTGCTCAGGGTGTTACAGGCAAAATGGACTCCATTTGTGGAATTTTTACTTTATTACTTATTGCCAATTAACATAAATCTCTGATTACCAGTTAGAGAGCACTGAGAAAAGTTGGGCAGGAGTATTGATCTGCAGGAGGGTAGGAAGGCTCTGCATGGGGATTTGGACAGGCTGGAATGATGGGCCAAAGCCCATGGTCTGAGGTTCAACAAGGCAAAATACTGAGTCCTGCATTTGGATCCCAACAATTCCATGCAGTGCTATAGGCTGGGGTAGAGTGGCTGGAAAGCTGCCCAGAGGAAAAGGTGCTAGTTGAGAGCTGCTGAACATCAGCCAGCCAGAAGGTCAAAGCCATCCTGGCCTGTATCAGAAACAGTTTGGCCAGCAAGACCAGGGCAGTGACTGTCCCTCTGTACTGGGCACTGGCGAGGCCACACCTCAAAATCCTGCGTTCAGTTTTTGGCCCCTCACTACAAGAAAGACATGGATGTACTGGAGAGTGTCCAGAGAAGGGCATTGGAGGTGGTGAATGCTTTGGAGAATAAGTTTTATGAGGAGTGTCTGAGCGAGCTGGAGTTGTTTCGGCTGGAGAAAAGAGGGCCAGGTAGAACTTTATTGCTCTCTACAATTACCTGAAAGGAGATTGTAATGAGGTGAAGGTTCGTCTCTTCCCCCAAGTAACAGTTGCACCAGAGAAGGTTTAGATTGAATATTAGGACAATTTCTTCACGGGAAAGAGTGGTCAAATACTGGAAAAGGCTGCCTAGGGAACCACCACCTAAATAACTGGAGGTATTTAAAAGAATTGTGCACGTGGCACTTTGGGACATGGTTTAGGGGTCACACAGCAGTGCTGGGTTAATGGCTGGACTTGATCTTGGAGATCTTTTCCAACCTTAATGATTCTGTGATTCATGCCCTCCTTACACACTGGTCATTGCCTACTACCAAACCCTGCCATCTATCCCCAGAGCACAGGGTCCCTCTGCAGGCTGTGCTGTCCCCTCCATAGACACCTCACCCAGCGCTGTTCATTTAAGTTCTTCCAGGGTTAGCATTTTAACAGGAAAGGCTTCCGAAAGATGAAGACTGTCCTTGGTATGCTGAATGGAGAGATGCACTATTCACAGCATGTGGCTGTGTGTGCTCTTCAATAAGCTCCAGAGCTTTACTCCAATAGAGTACTTTCTCGTCAAATTTTAAATTTATCATTTCTAAAATGGTTGAAGCCAAGAACAGAAATAGTCTGCATAGCCCACAAAGAAAGCAGTTGAGATATATATTTCATAGAATCATAGAATGGTTAGGGTTGGAAGGGACCTTGAAGATGGCATAGTTATATATAAAGAGTAAGGATGCTACTTATAATAACTCTTACTTCCCTCGCTTTCACTCTTTGGCTGAGTCTTCATTCACGTTCCTACAGTTGCAGCCTCACATTTGGTTTCTTGCTGAAAACTGTCAGCTCTGGAATATGAAAATGAAGAAACCACCAGAGCAATCCCTGTTCCTTTCTATTTGGGGAAGTTTCCAGGCAGAATGAGAAGCCAGCCCTTTGAACCCATGGAGCTCCTCAGCGCCCTGCCCCGGACGAAAGAGCAGCTGTGAGAAAGAAGAGCCATTCCGTGGGTCAGGGCAGCATTTCCCGGTGCTGCTACCCTGGAGCCTTGCGGATCTCCCACCAAAGTGATGAGCGGTTCCCCATTCCGGCTAAAAGCGCATCGCACTGGCTCTTCCTCCAAGGGAACCCAGTGCCCACGCAGCCACGGCGTGGGGCTCGATCCATTAGTTGTCGGTCGGATCAGTTCACAGGGAAAGGAAAAAACCGAGGAAAGGAAAACAGCAGCACCAGCGGCGCTGACAGCGACCCGCGCCCCGGCCGGGCCCCGCCTGGAGCCGGGACCGCGGCCGGGCCGAGCGGGGACCGGCGCGGCGGCCGCCTGAGCTTCCCGGCGGAGCCACAGGGGGGCACGGCCGCACCGGGAACGCGCCGGCACCAGCCGAGCGGGATGAACCGTGCCGTGCTGTGCCGAGCCGAGCCCAGCCGTGCCGAGCCGAGCCGAGCCGCATCAGCTCTGTGTGCCGCAGCTGCCGGCAGCCGGTCCCGGGTGGCACGGGTTCGGGCCCGGGGAGATGCCCCGTCTGTGCAGGCCAAACGCACCTGCCCCAGGTGGTGCAGAACTTGGGGTGTTGGCCCGTGTGGGAGCGGGCTGGTGGCTGGGATGGCGGCAGGGGAGGGGTGAGAGAGCGGGGCTGTGCAGTGCTCACAGTCAGCGGCGGCCTGGGCAGGGGCCGTGCGGGAGCCGCGAGGTTTGAGGGAGGCACAGGCGCATCTCGGCCCAGCTCGGCTGCCCCAAAGGTGTGCGTAGAGAGGGCGACACTTGCTCTCAGCACAGCTGACCTTCCTCAGCTGGGCAAGGCAAGCAGGGAGGCATTTTCCTCTCCCAGCCTCCTGGCCTTGGCTGCTGCAGGCCGCAGCCCCGTGCCCGTGGGGCGAGCCCTGCGGGGCGCGGCAGGACGGGCCCTCGGCGCGGGTTCGTGGGACGAGCGCCTTGCACGTTCCCCTCCCATTATTACAGATGAGGCTGAGGCAGAAAGGCCCTTTTAAAACCGGGGGGTTGAATTTTGTAGTGGACTGAGTGGGCATCGGAGAGCAGATGTACCTCTAAGGAAGAACACAGAGAGGACCCTCTGCCAACCATAATAATTTGTGTGACTAATAGGGAACACCGAGAACTGTTCCATTATATCATGAGACATTACACCGTGCTTGAAAAAATAGTCTTTGATGACATGCAAAGGGTTGGCAAGAGCATTTCAGAGAATCCTCCTTCATTTCTTCAAGGATTTCAGCCCATGTTCATTATGTTATGCATAATTTAATTTTCTCAGCAGTTATATTGAACTTACTGCTATGGGTTTTACATGTCCATCATTTAAATTTGGGGAAAGAGAAGGTATATGAACTTATTTTTAAAATTACTCATTTATAGTTCCTTGGAGGAATTAGAAACTGGAACTTCACAATAATTTTGCCATGTATTTCTAGACCTCGCCCAACATGCTGCAGTTTTGCAAAATGCCAGATATTAGCAAAACTCTGCTTGCATTTAGTCTCACCGAGCTTACAGAGTGATATTTCCATATAAAGTACTACGATATCAACTCTCATTTTTTTTTTGTAATTCTAATATCACGAGTGTCAATCAGGAAGAAGATTGTTGCCTTTATTGCAATGAATATAGAGCAAAACAAAGAACTTTTTAGAAAATGAATATGCTCTGGGGAAATTCAATAAATCTTTGTGAGAAGAAAACGGGTCTTATATATAAATATATAAAAGCTGGCTGTGTATTGTGCAAAACTTGCTTAGTGCTAAAGGAGTAAATGTATTGTAAATCAATGGTGGGTCCCATAGCACATTATAGCATATTTTATTGGGTTTTTACCTTATGGTAAGGTCTTTTATTAAGAGTATATAAGAGCACACGTTACTGAATACCTTGTTTTTCACAGTGCTCTATACATAATGGAGGGATTTTTTTTTACTTGTTTCATTAAGCATTCCTGTAATTAATGCATTTAATGGGAATCCAGCAGTAACAAATATAAAATTTATTGTGGTTTTAAAAAAACTGCTTCGGTTACTACATTTTCCATTAGCAAATGGCAATGACCAAATTCCTCAAAATATTTCTGCACTCACCCCAGAAATCTCCTGCTAAAACAGGTGATGTTTTCAACTGTGTAATGGGAAAGAAATGCCACATAAATAATCCCTGTGAAAGATTCAGTACAAATCCAAAAAGTGTCTTTAAAATAATCCGCAAACCTCTCAGTCTCAAGCTTGATAAGAAGACGTCTGTATTAGCACTGGAGCTTGCTGGGTGAGTTATTAGGTGTTGAAAGACACCGTCTAGGAAGTCTGACCCATCAGAATTTGAATGTAAAAGGCAAGTGACAACTTCATGAATACATGAAAAGCCTTAGAGCCCGGTCCCAAAGCCCTCTTTCCCTGCCTGAAAAGCCCGTTTATCTTCGGATGAATAAGAGTTACAGAATTGGAACCTAAGGAAAAAATCGTTGGTATCCGTGGCCAAGGGAATGTCTCCCTCCCACCCATTTGATTAGAACCATGTGCAAGTTTGGCTAACGAGACTGTAGGGCTTTCCCCTCTCCTCTGTGGATGATTGTGGCATTTTATTTGAATGCTGGTATGGTTTCCCATTCCTGTTCCTTGCAAACTTTTGGTCTGGGCAAATAAAAAAGGAGATGTCAGAACCGGAGAATCTTTTTACAGCGTATAAAAATCTTCCCATCTAATCCAAGAGGAAATCGTAATGTGAAGAACATCGGTGTTTTAATGGCCTCCTAATGAGGACGAGCTTGGCCAGAGCTTTGAAGAAGACAAATGGAAAGCAAAACAGCTCATTTCTCCTTGAGGGCAAGGATTACAGTCTTAGGGAGGACTGCATGGATATGCCTTCAGCAGGTAAAGCTTTGCCTGCCCGCCGTCTCCTGGCAGGGCCCTGATGTACGGGCTGTTGGCAAGAGCAGGAAAGGGGGGGTAGGAGAGTGGGGGGCGTGCTCACACTTTGTGATTTCTCTGTCAGTCTATTCCTCTCTGTGTACTGCTGGGAAAAATGAAGACAATTATATTTACCTAAATCCCCAGGTAATTAAGGCACTAAATTAAAGCCTGAGAAGCACTTGAAACTTTCAGATGAAAGAGCCCATAGACAGACAGCCCAGTTGTAACCTCACATGTCTGGGGTTCTCCCTAAGGTATGAGGGATACACAGCAAACACTCTGTACAGCCGCAGATAGGTGATCACATCTAATTTAAAAGCCCTCATTACTCCCTCCTGACAGGTTTGGATGTTTGCCTGCCTAGTTCTAAGGCCAGTGTCGATCCATTTAAAATTAATATTTTTCATTCCTCTCTCTGCCGTGTGCATTTAAAAGCTGTCCTTGGCTTTCCCTCCTGGCTGCTGGCTCTGATTAACCCAGCAGCAGTGATGGAGCTCTGCTTTGCAGCTCTGATGGGTTCCTACTGCTCTCATACCACATTAGAAGTACAGTTTTCCTGGAAAAGGGACTGCCTTGTTCCTGACTTCTTCTATGGCTTTGGCAAGCCAAAGAGTCTTAATTTCTCATTGGGAAAAACAGGCCTTTCTCATCCCATCCCATCCCAGAAACAAGCTGTGAGTGCCAGGCGTGTGGATTGTCATGCTTCCTTCTGTGGCACTATTCCTTGACAGGGCTCAGCCCTGCATGCTCCCCTTGCTCGGCACGAGCTTGCAAGGAAAGCAGAAATGTTTTTGTGAGCAGATCAAGACGGTACCTCTTGCTGCTGCTGCTTAAAAGGGTCTTTGCAATTCTCCTGGAGTGACATGAGGCATAACATGACAGAGGAAATTGCCCTCATGGAGATATGCGTGAAGTTCTTTCTAATTAACTAAAATGTGAGTTCTGCTCTGGAAATCCACTGTATAAAGATTTTAGAAGTACATTGTAATCAGTAGCTTGGGTTTCCTTGTCTCTGCAGAGGGAGGATTGCTGCCTTTTTGAAGGCAGAGAGCAGGTCATGTTTGAAAGCTACTTCTGGCTTCATGGGCTATGGAGGGGAGGACAACTCTGGGTAAAGCCTTGGTGGCTCAGTATAGACACCTCACAGGAACAACAGGGCAGAACCACTGCCACTAATGGCACAAGATGCAGACACCATCTCACTAGAGCTTCTATCTGGTGCCCCAGGCACAGCCTAGGAGTACAGCTTCACCACGCAACAATTCACAAACATTTTGGCCATCCTTCCTTTCTCTGCTCACTCTCTGTCCACCCACCTGCCCACTGTCCTTCCTGCCCTTGCCAACTTCTGCACACAGTGAGCTGCATGGTTTGCCACACCAGTTAGCTACACTGGCAACATGATAAATACTTTTCCACTGCATTTTTCCTTAGTTTTAGTCAGTCAGATTGGCTTGAGGTGCAGTCATACTAATGGCAGGACATTGGTTTAGCTCAGCTTTTGCAGTGTAGTGGCAAGAGTCGCCAGCCGTGCCAGTGCCAAGGGTGTCACTAAAGTGGGAGCCCTGCAAACCTCTCTGCCACCATGGCCGTTGTATTGTATTGTATAATACCACACTGTATTGCTGTGGATTTGTGGGGCTATGAGTGCCCCCCCAGGCCCTTCACCTCATCCCACACAGTACTACCACAAAGAGGTAGCAGAAGCACCTACACAAAGGGCTGATAGTCCCTCAGCTGTTCTCGGAGATGAGTTTGGGATTGCAAGAATTAGGCACCCAAGGGATTGTTACTCAGTGCAGGTTGCACTTAGTCCATCTGAATGATAAAACCTTGCCTCTAAAGGCAGCCACCTTTGCAGAAGGACACTGGTAGCAAAACTACCACTTCCTCCTCCTCCCCATCCAGCTTGTGAAAACTGCCTGCCTTTAATTTTAATTCTGACAATTTAACATATAGATCAAAGCACAGGGAGCAGCCAGAGCAAAACACCAACAACAAAACCAAAGTCAGAACAACGGCTGGTGGTGTGATACCCTACACAACCCAGCATAACCGGAGTCCACAGCGGTGTCCCACTGCGGACAGTTCCTTTTTCTTATCCATGGCTACGTGTTGTCTTTGTAGCACAGCTTCTTGAAGCTAAGAAAAACTTCTACTAAGCTGGAATTGGATCAACCACCATATAACACAGAATGAAAATGATTAGTGGAACAAAAGGGAAAGTGCAAGGAGGATATAGAGTCCTTCCATACAAAGCCTCCTGTCTTCCTATGGGATCCATTATAATCCAGAGGGCCCCAAATTTAAACTAATCAGTTTCTGCCTTTATTTATTTTTTTCTCGACTCAATTTCCTACATGAACTGGTCAGGTTTACCAAATATTTTTCTTTCTTTTAAGTTGACTTGCTGTCAGCTGAGTGCAATGCCCTGTGAAAACACCTGCTGACCTGCTGTATACACACATACACAGGCACATATCTCTGCTGTCTGCGTCTATATATCTATATCATCTATATGTATCTGTAGAATCTATGTCTGCCTATCTGTATACCTGTATGTCTCTTTTTCTTGTTTTTAGAGCAGGACCCACATGTTGCAAACTCCCCATCTCTGCAAAATACACCTTCAAGCTTCCCTCTCTTTTGGGAAAGGCAGCTGCCTCATTTCTTCTAGTTCAGACTGCTCTGGCTTGCTCTGCTGGCAAGTCCTGGGGGAATGGACTGATCAGGTTCACTAATGGTCGGGCTCTTGTGGTATTTGCTTACCTAACACAATCAGAACACGCGTCTTAAATATTTTATCAGCTTCACTGGGTCATTCTCATGCTGTGGCATTGTATTGCTGAAGAATAGAGCGGGCTGGAGGAAAAACAGTGCTGAAGAATGCTGCAGAAAGAGAGTTTTAAGCACATGGCAGCACTAATGCCTCTCTTAGAGCCACTAAAATGTCCCTGTTGCAGCACTGCAGCTTGAGGCAGGGAAAAAAAGAAAAAAAAAAAAGAAGAAAAAAAAAAGAAAAAAAAAAGTTAAGGCAATTGCAATAACAAAGCAGACCAAAGAATTGAGCAAATCGTCCCAGACCATCAGTTGTTGGCTCTGACCTAAATGGTAGTGGTGGTCCTGGTTTAACTTTGATCCCTCCTTTCTGATGCTTGATTAATTTTTTGACTCCCTAGAAAAAGGTTCTCAATAATTTTTTGTGATTTATCTTGTGCCTATTCTCTGTGTGTAAGCTCACAAATGCCTGTGAGTAAAGTGTAAAGAAAGTGGGTGTAACAGGTTAATTATGGGGGTAGTCCCAGAGATGGAGTCTCCTGTAGTAGGCCCTCAGCAGCCAGTAGCTATTGTGTAGAAGAAAACATCCATTGCCTGCCTCCAGGAGGGCAGGGAAAGCTAAAGTAGGTCTGTCCTGCAAGCCTTTGCTAGAGCTGTGGGTAGAGAAAGTGATGCTAACAAGGGGTCCTAAGCAAGCACATAATTTCTGACCCTGCCCCCAAGGGCTGCATGTGGGAAGACTCCCCACTAGGTGCATGTGGGGAGATTCTCCAAAAGGAGGTCAGACATTCTTTGTCTCCTGTGCTGAGAGTCAGTGTGAATAGTGAAGAGATTGGCATCCTTGCATGTCCAGTGTTCCCTCTATCCCAGTATTTTAAGACTTTTTTTAACAAAAAAGCACTTGGTGTCTGCCATGTTTTTCCATCCTCTTGCTGAAGGGTTTCTCTAGCACCAGCACAATTTCCAATTTCTCAGCTCTTGTGTCTATTCACATCTCAGCTCATGGGGTTTCACCATCCTCCCCTAGCTCCACTTGCCTTTTTTGAGGAGGCGTTTGCTTTCTCCAAATTGCTGTTGTTGCTCTGTTATGCTGCCTTGATTTTTACCAGTGTCCTTGGGTACCTATGGTGTCCTTTGTGCTTGCTTATCATCCCTACTTGAACTCTGTGCTACATTGCCATTAGTTTTGAATACCCTTATAGCAAGTAGGCTGCAGCCTGGGTTCAGGAAAAAGCTGGGACACATTGAAGGGCTAAGTGAGTTCAGCCAACGTACAAGTGGCTGGTGTGGCAGAGGGAAGGAGTCTCTCTGTACCACAGCTCTGACCAGTATAAGCTGGGGCAACCTTCTTGCTGATGCAGAATGTCCTCAGCTTAGTCTAGTTCTGGCTGCATCCCTGCAAGGGAGAAGAGTGTGTGCTCACACTGATTCATTTTCTTGCTAATAATAACTTTGTTATGATGTCCAGAGATGCCTGGAGAGAGCAATAGTAACAGTGGACTGCTTGGAAGAGGAACAAGTTCTATGATCAGGTTTGGGAAACCATGAATCAGCTGTAAAGAGCAGTGTTACCTCAGCCTGAATACATCTTGCTTAGCTCATACTGTCAGGTGTAAATATAACTGTGTGGACAATCAAGTTATCCTGTGATATGTCTTCATGAGAGGCACCTATTTTTACAGATATGATGATCCTCTTTCAGTATTTGGCCCCAGAGCAAGAGCTGTGCTGTATAAATATATGTTAAGCACTGGCATGACATCCCTGCTTTAAAGGCATTGCAGGAGTATATGACCTCAAAAAGTATCCAGCTAATGCCATGCTTTGATGTTTGGGGAAAATGTCTGCTGTACCCCCTTAAAGAGGGAGCTGTGTGCACCCACACTACCCCATCTTCCAGCTTTTACAAGCAGAGGATGGGAACAGGGGCATGGCTCTGCCTTTTTCCTACCCATTTTAGGAGGGTGAAAGCTCTTGGCCAGATTTAGCCTTTTAAAAACTGGGGGGAGGCAGCAGAAGCTGTGCCTGTGCCAGGGCCCCCAAGGGAGCAACACGGTCACACCGCATGGGGCCAATGTCCTGCAGTGTGACACCAGCACAGAGCACTTGCAGGCAGGCTGGTCCTTGTCACCGAGGCTGCACCACTTGGGTCAGGCCCTAGCTCTGGGACTGCCAGCAAGACATCAAGTTGCATTAATCTACAGCTAATCTAATTCCCACTGGAGAGATGGGTTCATCCCGACTAACTTTAGATTACAGTTTATGCATTATTGTGCCAAGGTCTGTATTGGACCAATTTATAGTGAGAAATGAGGTTGGCAAGATAACAGGGGCATCACAATTAGAGCTAATTAGCCCAGCAGGAAATCCATTTCCAGGCAGCTTTTGGCAAGAGGAGAGGTTGGCGGGATAACAAGCATGGAGTGTATTTTGATACAAGCACACTCCAGCTGCAAGGAAAAGTAAAGTAACAGCTTGTCTCATCCTTATGAGGAGGCCTCGTGTCAGGCTCCACCACGTAAGTCTTTTTGTTTGAGGCTTTGCAGCCTCCCTGCTTGGAAGAAACTCAGAGAACTTGTTCTTACCAAGTCACCTCAGCTGCCTCGGAGGACAATGGTGAGCCACAAGGTCTGCACAGTGCCTTGCTCCTGCCACCAGACAGGAGTGTGCCCTGAACCGTGGTCCTCCTCCACTCTGGAGGGAGATGAGGAGTAAAAATAGAAACCAGTGAAGAGTAGATTGGTTTAATTGCAGGAGTTACATGTATGGTAAAATGCCTAGAGAATAGATACAGACAAACTATTGGAATTATTTGTATTTGAGTGCTTTATTATATTGGAATTGCAGTGATATTATTAACATTTGTACAAATGCACAAAAATCCTTTCTCTTCTAGCTAGAAAGAGATGTAAAAATCTGACCTAGTTGAACAGTCTCAATGAACTCATTGTCCATTTGTAACAATAATGGGTTCACAATGCAACAAAAAGCTTAACATAAAATTAAACATATTAAATGCTGCAGCAAGTATTTACATTTATGTACCAAAAAAAAGTATCTCCCTCCAGTAAGGAAGGTGGTTGCTTTACAGAATAAAACAAACAGACATACAAACACAAAACCTTTGCATACAATACAAACAACCTCAAGCCCAAAACTTACTGTGACAGCACCTTTTTAATATAATATATATATATTTATATATAAACTTCGATAGTTTAGGCTTACTCCAAGCAGTGCTAAAAGTTCCTTAAAACCAGGACAATGGCAATAGTCCAAAGAAGCAATGTTCACTGATGAGTGCTACCCAGTGTTTGAAGAGAGCTGCTACAGAGAGAGGGATACAGAGCTCACAGCCATGGGCTGGGAAACACTTGGGTCCCAATGATAAAGTCCTTGGCAAAACTCTCAGTGGCAATTGTTCTTACTCAGAAGAGCGAATACACCTTTCGTGCAAAGTAGTTTGTTTTGTGGAAGCATGCAAAGGTGATCTCTGTCAGGGAACTCCTTGTAATCTCTGCTCTGTGGGGTAGGGGAAGTATTTCTCTGAAATTTCCTAGATTCCAGCAAGGAAAACATTTCCCTTGAAATGCGCAATCAATCCTCCCTCCTCCCTCGCCCTAGGACACTGCTGCAGTTTCTGCAAAGCCGGAAGGAGCTTTCAGTCTTCATTCAGAAGGCTGTCATGCAGATTTTTAGTCAAGAAAGATATTTGGGTCTAAGACCCTCACGGCATCAGATGGCAGGCTCTGACCATGGGCTTTGTGAACAGTTCCACCAGGTGAAACTCAGCAACACTAACATTTAACTTGCATGAATTCAGAACTGGAGATCCTGAATCCCAGGTATTACACATTAGTCTAAATATAACGAGTTGCAGTTATTGATTCCAGTCCAAGGAGAGCCTGGGAAAGGATCAGATTTCCACTTAGAGAATCAATCTTGTCTCTGAGTGTGTGTGAACACTGACATTTTTGGCCTCGTGCAGTTTAGGATTTGCTCTAAAGTCGTTTTGAAAGCCATGGAAAACCAATAATGGTAAGCAATTTAGCTCTTAAGTGTAAAGCCACTGATAAAACTGAAATAACTGTAAGCTCTGGAAAAAAAAAACAACAACAAAAAGAGGTTATGGATGTAAACAGTCTCTTTTGCCTATGCAGCAAGATGATAGTTTCAGATGTTGAAAAATTGAACTTTTTTTTTTTTTGGTGTTCAGATCACTTGAGATTTTATTGCTTTTATTTGTCCTTAGAAGCTTTTTGTGTCTTCTTTTTTTTTTTTAATTTCTTTTTAAAGGTGCTGTCCCTAGTCAAGTTATAAGGCAACATATTTTATTGATTCAGAACTCTAATACATAGTATGGCCACTGTTACCACTGCAGCTTTGCAGCTACTGTGAGTTGGACAACAGTCAAAGTGCATCACAATGCACAACAGAGCCAGTCTCCTGACCTTACGATATACAGGACACTTTGGTTCTTGGGATGAGAGATTATAAATGTAGCTTAGATGCCGCCTCACATCACACACATTGCATAATAAAACATTTATATGCTGTCATGAAGAGGGTGTAAAGTCTAAGTCACACTGCAGACTGGCTGGTCTCAGCTTCTCCGCTCGGGCAGGTGTGAGAGACAAGTTGTAGATATGCCACCAGTGAAAGCATATAAATGTGTCTGGTGCAAAACTTTTACAAGAGTATTTATAAATGATTCAACAAGGGAGAGCAAGAAAGAGAGCAAGAGCTAAAGTGCAATTTTAAAAGAATATAAATAATTGAAATGTAGAAGTAAGATACTAATTAGTTGTAACTGGTTTTGTTTTATAGGCACAGTTTAGGTTTTATGTCTACAGATCAATTTTTTTCTCTTCTTCCCCCTCCAGTAATTTTCTCTGATGTATAATGGAGCTTCAATGGTCTAAATCTAAGAACACTGCTTGACTGAAGAGGCAATGATAAGGCAGTATAGTGCAACTCACTATGTGATATTTGACAAGAAATGAGGATAGGGTTAGATCTTCTGTGGTGATGCATAAAATCAGCCTTAAACAAAAAGCAGAAAAAAAAAAGACAGGCTTTCCAGTTATACGTTGACTCATGCTTTCTAAAAGGAGAAAGCACATTTTGCAATACAAAGGAAACAACTGAAGGTTTATAATTTGTTTCATTGTTGCAAAAAAAAAAAAAAAGGAAAAAAAAAGCAGATGTTGCTTTAAGGAAAACATTTAATTCTAGGAATTTCTGTACAACTGACCTCAGCAAACTTTTCCATCTTAGATGGATGACTTCTGCTTGAGACCCTGAAAGATTAAGATGCACACACACGTAGAGTAGTTTATTGCAAAACTAATATTGTATCTTAAAAAAAAACCCAAAAAACCAACAAACAGATTCTGTATAAGAATACTGTTCAAATGGAATGTGTTAAAATAACATTTATTAATAAATACTTTATAAAATTCTATGTGAATACTAAATTAATAGATTCCTGTTTTAAAATTGCTTTGGTCCTCATGAATTTTCATAAATTCACTCTATACGCTTTTTTTTTAAAAAAGGTATTAGCTGCTAAAAAGCACATTTTGTCTAAACTAAAAGGCTAGTTTTCAACACTAAATATCGTTGCTTAAAAAAATATGAATCCTCAAAAGTTGGGCATTTAACAACAGTTATAGCTGGCTTGTTAGTTAACAGGACTGAGTCATTAACACTAATTCCACACGCACTGAGGCACTGAACCATTGACTTTCCACTATTCAGAATATGGGCAGCAGACATTTAGCTTCATAGCAGGAATTAACTCCCAACAGCATGAAATTCTCCATAAATCATCATCATCATCGTTGCCGTTGTCCTTATGAAACACACCATGATAGCACACAAACTACTTGTCTCCCACAGGCAGCGTTATGAATATGGCTTGCATTAATTGACTTGGGGAAGGGGGGCTGGGGGTGCCAGAGCTGGATCGCAGCATCATTTCTTTCTGATCAAAGTATTGCAGTTCTCCGTGGCTGACATTTCCGACCTGCTTCCAACGTCGCACCCACGAGATGCTGTCTATTGCATGGTAACACCTCCTGCTGAACAAGGCACTGGCCAAGGCTCACCACCCTGCGAGTGCCCTGGAGAGTGGATGATGGAAGTGGTCTGAGTTGTCCTTCGCTGGCAGTGGGATAGGGCACAGAGCCTGGCGAGCCCGGCAACAGGCTGGATTGGCAGGGCAAGAGGAAAGTGGAGCAGTCTCCAGAAGTAGTTCGTGGGAAAGCAGGATTCCTCCTTGATGGAAAGAGCCCAGGAAGTGCATTTAGAGTGACGTGCTTAGGAAGAGGCTGCTGCCACTGACCACATGGCAGAGGGACTTTCTGGAGACAGAGGGCTGGGGTTTCTCCCGCAGCCCTTGCTCAGGCAGCCTCCAGTGCCCAGTTGGACCAGCAGCTTGAGGAAGGGCTGCAGGATCACTCCCCTGGAAAACAAGAGCATTTTAATGTGGAAGCAAATCTGATGAATAATATAAGGTGCCTGGTACAGTTGGTCCTTTTTCCGATGATACAGCCGATATAAATATGCTGCATGTTTCTTGGCCTGTGAACCTGCGACAGAGTTACAAGAAGCAATAGCAAATAGCTTTTCATCCTTTACTTATTTCCACATCACTAGCAAGGATTATACCTAAAGGCCAATAGTATAGAGAGGAGACATTTCATTGTAATTACACATTTAGGCCAACATGTGTGGTTGGCATGCCTAGTTAGCATTAAAAAAAGAAATAATTGAGCTATATATAATACACATCAGTCAAACTGTCAAGTTGCTGAACTTAACAAAACTTAGGCGAGGTTTTTGTATTTTTTCCTTTTTTTTCCTTTTTAATGTAGAGGCTTTCATTTTAACAGCTAAATATTTTAATTGAGGAGACTGAATAAAATGAAGCTAAACCGTAATTCTAGTGCAGTGTAGCTCAACTGGGTATTCTAATATTACCAACAACTTTGATTTTTATTTTTAATGTATTTAAGTGCTACCCATATAGAGGGAAAGTATTTTTAAATTAACCCTGCAATGGCATTCCCTTTTTGATGGTGAATGATGAAATTCAGATGTAGGGGAAATGCTTTTTTGGGTTTTTTACATAGTGGATACTCAAATGAAACATTTTTCTCAACTGCATATTTGAAAAAAGTTCTCTTGGGAGCCATGATGAAGCAAAACCATTTAGCTATTACAACTGGAGATTAAAAAAAATTATAGATTCAGTATTTAAAACACTTTAAAAGTATATGTTTGTCTAAAATATAATAGAAAATCCTTTACATTTGTATTTTTTCATAATTTTTTTTTTGGTTCTTAGACTATATAATCAAGTCAAGATTTACACTGTACATTAAAAATCTTCTTCTTTTGAATGTATTTGCATAAATGGAAAGCGAGCTGTTAAAGAAAAGAATACTGATAAAAAGTTAGTCACCAAGATAAGAACTAATTCGGTAATGAACAATGCTCAGAAATTTGCTTTCCCTTCCAGACAGGCCCTGCTCCTTACAGTGCCTCCTCACACTTCAGTTGTTTCACTTTCCCGCCCACATGGAGAAGACCCACCCTTCTAAAACCCATGACTCCTCCAAAGACCAAAGACACAGTCTTTGAGGAAGAGAGCTTTGCTTCAGAACAAAGTGTGTTCAGAGCTAGAGGATTTGCTGGGAAAAATGTGAATTTTACTGTTAAAGATGTGGCTCAAAATGTTTGAACATTTTTCACCAGCTCAGAGCCTGTTCCCTGGGCAAGCAGGGGGAGGTTTTGCTGCTGACAGATTTGAGAGAAAAATCAGGTCCCAATATACAGCAAGGCAGAATAATTAACTGGCATCATCTCTGTCTGATTTTCCCATCAATCACTGGGACCACTCGGGGATGCAAATCAGTTGTGCTGAGGGGCAGGCTCAGAGTCCAAACAAAAACCTTAATTGTGGCATAAGGCTCTTTTCCAGACCCTCTCTGCAGGACTGTATTTTATCCCAAGTGTGGGACTTGGCATTCTTGCAGCATTTTTTAGCCACTCCGTGCCTTCTAGAAATTATTTAGCATCCTAAAGAACAATTCCTTACCCGCTCTAAGCGGGTGTTAAGTGCCATTAAAGTCAGTGAAGCTACACTGCTGTCTGCCAGCTTGGGATCAGTCTGTGAACGTTTAAAGGAATGCCTGCAGAGAGCAGGTCTTTCCCTGGGAATTAAAAATGGCATTTTTCCAACTGGTCAGAACCATTACACTGATTTATTTCTCATTTATAGCCCATGAAGCCTGAGGCTGTTAGCTTTCGTTGCTAGAACAACGCAGCCAGGTTAGGGAACAGAACTTTTCCGAATTATTATACACTACATGGATTTTCCTACATTAATGACTGGCAGTGCAAAAAATTGTTGTGACTCTCAGGTGTTGCTCGCTGTGCCTCTACTGCACCACAGAAGCTTACAGGGTTGCTAGCATCAACACAGCTGGCTCACCATCCTGCTTCACCTGCGGCTGCGCTGTTTTCACCTTTCCCTATTTATTAAAAACACTAAATCAGGAGCATTTGTATTTTTTAAAAGCCAAATGCTTGGCGCAGCCTAACTGCGGGTGAAGAGCTAGTGAAAGCAGCAGCTGTGCTGACAGTTTTTAGGTGGGCTTGAAGTTTTTCTTGTTCATTACCATTCTTTGAGAAAAAGAGGGAAGCAGGAAAGCCTTGGAATGGAAAAAAAAAAAAAAAAAAAAAAAGCAAGGTATAAAAAAAAGTTGAGAAATGAAAAGGGAAGGGAAAAGGAAGGTGTGAGAATAACTGGAGGAGAAAAAGGCCAGGGTAGGAGAGAGAGAAGGGGGAGGGCTAGACAAAAGAGCACGGTATTTGGGCTTGATTTTGTCCTGAAGCCACATCCTATATAACTGCTCTGAAAGAGGCTCTGAATGCGAGACGTGGTCTGCTGATAGCACAACGCTAACTCTTTTTTATTATGCTGTCAGCAGATGCCCTTGCTCTATATTTATAGCCTAATTACTCCTAGTTACCTATGTTTGACTCTGTTTAATACTTTTCATGCCTCACATTGGCTAACAAGCTGCAGTTTAACACAACTTTGCATTTCTGAGGCTGCAGGCTAGACTGGTGAGAAGGAAACATGACTATGTACAGAAACAGTTAGGTTTATAAACAAGTAACTGGTACCAAAAAAAAAGGAGAAAGCACCAAAGCATTTCTCAAGCTGATAGCATATTAATTGCGTAACTCCCTTTTATGTAACTAAGTATAAAAGACATTTTAATAACTATAAAAATGAACAGGCAGAGTCTTTCAAGAACTGAGGAATCTTCCAGGCTTGAGTTATGGTTGCAAATGTCCTTAGCAGAGAGGACGCTTTGATACGGTACCACACTCCCCCAGCAGTTTCTGATCAACCACTTTTAAAGGATGGGGTTGATGTCTGTTCTGTGGCTGGCGAGCTGAGTGAGAGTGGAGCTTCCCACGACATCACTGACGGAGGAGGAGGTTGTTATGGTGTTGTGCTGGATGACTTGCTGCTGGGAGCAAGCTGGGACCGGGCTTGCAGGAGGACTGCTCTCGGGACCTGGGAAGGGAATGAGGGCACAGAGACAACACACATTCATTTTTCCATCTGAGTAAAAAACCTAGGTTGGGTGATACTCTAGGAAGTACTGATGATGACCTGAAGCATGCAGAAGTCCCAGGATTTCAAAATATAATTACAGTTATCCAACACTCTCTGTCTTTAGATTGTTTTAATTTTTGTTATTTTTTTCAAGCCAGCTTCTCTGGTATCAACCTGACTTCAGGAGTTGATTGAACCTTGAAAGAAATCCAAGACCTTAATAACTGAAACTAATGTTGGGATAAAATGTCTGATATCTTAAGGTCTTTAAAATCAGTTGGGATGCTTAAATGCTTTATTTGTTCCAGCAGGAATCAAAATTAGAGTGCAGTGCACTGCAGCACAGAAAATCTAATTCGAGCAACAGCTGATAGGCATGTAATGCAATTATATATTTTTTTCTTTGAGTACTGTTAAAGAGACAGATGCATAGTGATGCAGAGGAGACAGAAATTGTCTCTATTTTAAGACAATATCACAATCTAGCAAACTCTGAGGCTCTTCTGAACCATTCTATAATGAAACACAGAATTTGTCTGTAAATTACTACACTCACAAAGTGCATCAACTAGAAAAAATTGATTAAAAGTCTCGGTTAGGTGAGAATTTTGGGGGAGGGGAAAAAAAGAAAAGAAAGAAAGAAAGAAAGATGAGAGTTAAAAAAGAGTTAACAAACCTTGAAAACCTGCGCCAGGCCTGGTCTGTGCCACTGTCAGAGCACAGTACCATTTTCGCTGGAGGGGACTGTAATGTTTTCCTTTTTAACTTTCCTTTTGAGAGTTATTTTAAGGTTCTGGCAGCACCATGCCCAGGAGGACTCTTGCAGGTTTGGAGCTGTGAGTTCAAGCAGGATCCTCCACAGGGGAGTGAGCGTCCATCCGTGTGCATCTCCTTGCCGAAAGGAGGGGTGGGGAAGACTAGCTCTGCTGTGTGGGATGCAAACCGGGGCTTTTTTGGTTTTGAGCGGGGCTGGATAAATAAGGGCGGGAGATTGGATGGCTTGGATGATGTTTGAGAAGACAGGTTCAAGTGATAATATGACCAGGAAGGGGTTCTGGAGGGAAGAATTGGAAGGTTTGCTTTCCTGTGAGGAGTGTGGAGACAGTGCAAACATACCAGCTACTTACTTAGATATCCTTGTGATTCTTTCTGCATAGCTGTTATTGGACAGTCTTTATGTGTTAACAATAACTGTTTCAGCTGTGCTACCTCATTTTTCAGCATGGAAACCTCGTTCTAGAGAAGAAAGACAGACTTTGGTTAGCAACAAAGCTTAAACCAGGCTACTCTGCAAAGCTTAAACCCGAGAACGCAAAACCTGCTCCATAACTTCGAGAGAACTGAACAAAAAAGGCATTCAGGTGCTTGTGTGGCAGCTTTATGTTAACATTTGTCAGTGACATTATTTTGTAGCCTCTGAAGGCAGTCTGACAAATGGACTAACTTCACACACCAGAGATACTTAAGGCAATGTTTCAGTCTACTTGGGGCTCTCTGTACGAGGCCAGGGGCAGACCCATGGGGGCAAAGGCCTTGTTGCCATGCTCAGGGGCACTGTGGCAGGACTGCCGTCACCCATAGCTCAGGTGCTGCCAGTGCCTGGGTGCTGCTCACACCTCTGAGTTTTGTGGGAGAATGTTTTGGAGGAGGGCCATTCTACAAATGATTTTCTGCCCTTGGCAGCGCACCGGCACACCTCTGCATAAAACAGAAGTACTCTGCCTATCATAGAAAGGACAACACTGTAAGGAAGAATTTTATTATTGTATTTGTGGTATTTTCATCTATCCAGTTCATTTTCCTCACTGATAGACTGATCTACTTGTGCTTCTAGCTTGCTGGCTTTGAATGAGGGTTTAACTACATGCCCTGGTCTGAAGAAATTTTAAACAGACATGTTAATGGCACTTCAAAAATTCCACACGAAAAGCAGTGACAAGGAAAGAAAATAAATACAACTCCATCTAGTGACGGTTTCTAAATCCCAAGACAGCTTTTTCCTGGCTTATCCCAGTAAAATGTAATTATTTCTTTAATTGAAGCACACACATCTTGATTAACAGACTGATTATGCCTGAGCTCCGCTAGGAGCTGACTGTGCGGGGGCAGCTCCAAAGGCACCGTCAGTCAAGCACAAAGAGCCCCTCTGTGTCTTCAGGGGCGCAGACAGTGGCTCGCACCTGAAGCTGCATGTTTGTCTGGGTGAGCTCTTCTGCTTTCTTTTCCAGTGACATCACCCAGACCTTCCTCTTCTGTCTGCAGCGCGTGGCAGCGGCTCGGTTCCTTTCCAGAAATTTCCGCCTCCTCTCATCTGGGTCTTCGTCCACCACCCTCCTCCGGCGGCCTCCAGTCGGCTGTGGTGGCTGTACCGTCTGCGTGGGCTGCATCTGCTGCGC
Organism: Catharus ustulatus; assembly: GCF_009819885.2. Classification (NCBI taxonomy): domain Eukaryota; kingdom Metazoa; phylum Chordata; class Aves; order Passeriformes; family Turdidae; genus Catharus; species Catharus ustulatus. The sequence continues at coordinate 35,890,054 of NC_046221.1, read as the reverse complement.
TGCCGGCGAAACCTGCAGGGCAAGAACACCTTTTGCAGGGGCTGCCGATGGCGGGGAGGTTACACAGGGGGATGCTGAAATGGGAAGGGAAATCTCACGCACTCTGCCCACTCCCCAGCAAGGTCTGCAATGGGCTTAAGTCAAAAGCTGCACCAGGTGCCACTGAAAGCAGCTGCTGGCAAATCCTAGCCATGGTCAAAGGAGAGATTTTTTTTTTTAAATGATCCTCTGAACCTTTTTTCTCCCTTGAGTTCTTAAAAACATTCACTTGGGTGCATTCTCTGCCATCAACTCTTTCAAACCTGGAATGTCCAGTTTCCTCTCAGGATCTTTTAAGCGAAGCAGAGGGCTATAGTGGTCTAATTTCTGTGTCTCTCCTTCACCCTTTGACCCCCAGTTGCCTCCAAAATTTTAGACCATTTCTATTTCCCAAGCTTCACCATCTCCACCTCAATCTTTGCCATGTCTGGAGCCAGGAGCCTCAGAGCTCTTTGCGCCTGCGTGGAGCTGGGAAGCTGTGGGCTGGGATTGCAGACTTCACTGCCCCTCAGGGGGAATGAAAGGCTTTAGATTGAACCTGTGTTTTGATGTCCCTGCACTGTGTAGATAAGGGATATTCCTCTTATCAGTTCCCATTTGACCTCTGTGCTGTGGATGCTATACTTTTTAAAATTCAGTTTATCCCTGGCTTTGAGAGTAGAAGAACACCACATCCAGTCCACTGCTCCAAAACTATGGAAAAAACCACGTATTTATGCTTTTCCAATGCAGGGGAGTATTGATATTGCCCCTGAAAGTAACTGGCCCACAATATTACAGAAAAGGTGCATGGTGGGGGCAGCGCCATGTAAACTATTCTCCAACTGATTCCTGGGCAGATGGAATGTTCCCATGTTCCTCTCAGGAACCAGTACCAGATTTAATGTTCATCTGCCTGGAAATAAGCTTTTGGACTACTTTCCTTCCTTTCTGTGGCACCCAGGCTGCAAGGCTCTCTCTCCCTCTGCTTGGGGTCTGGGAACCCAGTCCATGGATCCTATTGCTCACACTCAGCTCATGTTGCTGCTGCCACTCCTGCACAGTGGGGAACAGTCTGGAAACTTGAATTGTTGACTCAAAATTCACCCTCTTGTTCTGGCAAAGGCCCAAACCTCCAAGGTGCTTCCTTTTGACTCCGGGGAGTGGATGTACTCAGTGCTTTGTCAGACTGAGCCCTGAATTTCAATTGCCGCAATTAACGTGTTTGCCTAACACCTCCGTCTGTCTCAATTAAAATGATACTATCGTCTTGAGTCTTGCGAAGTTGAGGTGGCTTTTCTGTCTAGAATCTAGTTTGCTCCCTCCCCCAGCTGACTTGTGGCAATTACAGTGGCAATTTTATGTGTAATTATTCTGTACATCTGATAACTCTTTTTGCATAAAGCCAGATTTATTCCCAGCTTTATGTTGCACTGTCAGGGAATCTCACAGGAGCAGAAAAAAAAAATTCTTTAAGAATAACCTTCTAAAAATAAATAAGCCACCCTACATTTTCTGTCTGATTTTTTAAATTTCAGCTTGCATGAACTCCCTATGTTTGCTGATAAAATCTTCAACACGCTGTCTACAATGAGGGTTGGAGTGCCAGGTCTGTGGCAGCTGCAGTGGGCACAGCCTCCATTCTCACCAGCATCCCCTGACTTCTGCCAGGAGACCATTGCCAAGGGATTCCAGCTGCTCCCTGTCCACCAGGACTGGGCATGCTGCCTCTTTAGCAGCATGTCTGAGTACAGAGGTCTCAGAAGTACCTTTTAATGTCGACATCTCATCAAAGACCTTTCATTTTCTCACACATAAAACCTTTCCAGACTTCAGAGATCTGTTATTTATGTTTCCTTATCCTTTTTACTCCTTTTCCATTCAGCTTTAAAAATTCTTGTTTCTTAACTCTCTCAATGAAGTCTGGTACAAAGGCTGAAAAATGTAACTATATGGTTTGTTTATTTTTTTAATTCCTCTCATGTGGCCATTTTCTCCTGAAAAACTAGTGAGTAATTTTGTCTTCAGAATATACCAGGCAGTCTCTGGGTAGTCAGAGTGCATTTTCAGAACAACAAAATCTTCTCTCCATCTCAGGAAGATATTAATTATAAGGGCTGCCATTATTACACTCCTAATGTCACGTGGGATAATTAACTGACTCTTACTTGATAGCTCTTAACCCTGAAATATGTTAGACTACATCTTAGTACCATTTAAGCATCATTCTCTAGCAGGATTTCATTGCCCTGACTAGGACATAAGAAAGAAAATGAACTAAATATAAAAATGTCAGTTAATTTTGGTGCTCTTAGAGGATGCTAATCACATATCCCTAATGAAGACAAACATAGGACAGCTAAGAAAATGAAATGGCATCCAAACCCCAACTATGCTTGAGCTATCACTCTGGCAAGTTTGATATAAAGAACTCTTTAGAGGACCAATGCAGAATAACAGTATAATTTTTGTAGTAGCTAAGGCAGCATAGCTAGAACTTGGTAAAATATCTCTCTTTCTCAGAAAGATACCTATCAGAAGCTGATTTCTACTTTTATCCAATATTTATTTTTGTTCTTTGCAATTTACCACAAAACTAATGCCCATTCACTTGTTCTATGAAAGCATAATGCCTTGGGCTCCTGTGTATCAAAATGGTAGCTGAAAAGCATGAAATGAATTCTAACATTACAGAAGGGCTCGGTGCAGAATAACACCAGTCTCAGCATGGGAGTATGCCGCTTACAGCAGCATGGACCATGCTGTCACTTGGCAGGTGATTTGGAATGGAAGAATCTGGCTCAGAAGAATAAGGAGGTTAATAATTAGAAAATCACACCATAAAATTAACGTCTGCTGGAGCAATCTGATCCCCAAAGAGGCCATTACCATGGGGACTATAGATGAGCTTTGAAAGTAATAACTATGTGGTTATTATTTAGCAAGCCCTTCTTTTCTCCCCTCTAATGCATCTGTTCAGGAATCGCTATTGCCTTGGCACCAGAGGAGCAGATGCACAGCAAGAGCTCTGCTGCCTGGGGGAGCTACTGACCCTGAGATTCCTACTCTGTCTTATTTGCTTGGTGACACTTACACCCCTGGACAAGGTGAAGATCTCCTTGGTCTCCCATGGGTTGCCTCCCATGTTGCCTCCAGACAACAGGCTGTGCATGGCAAAGCTTATCTGACTGCACAGACCCAGCTCTAGAGACTGTGTGGTGCTGGACACAGGGTGACCCTGACACAGCTTTCTGGCTGCCAGTCAGTCCACCTACCCATGTGCCTGTAGCTCTTCTTGCCTGCCTGAGGGTCTTTTGTGATGCCTACCTAGCAGGGAATACAAAACACAAGAAGCTGAAGATGTCCTAACTGGGTAAGAAAGTCAGAGTCCCTGTTCAAGTGGGTCTAGAGGAAGGCCCTTGGCTTACTGATCTTATCCTTAAAACTGTGAGGTTTGCTTCCCCATGGTAGCTGTCTTCCCTGGTAGTTTTCTCTTCATCCATTTAAAGCGGTGCTATGGATGTTTTGCAGCAGTGCTCCATACCATGGGATCTGATGCCCTCAACTGCATTAACATGTTTATCCTCTTAACCCCTCAATGAAGGTTAAGTGACTTCCCCCATGACATGGAGTCCTCTGTTGACTAAGCACAACTTTATCCTTACTCTCTCAGGGATCCCCAGTACAGCAATCAGGTTACTTTTGGTCTCTCTGATATGAGATGATGTCTATTTATTGGGGTTTTTAAACAACTCCAAGGAAAATAACTCATTAACAGATGGGAAAATAATTGAATTCACAAAGTAAAAACTGAGGTAAACTTAGGAAAGCTCTGGACATCTTCTCACAGGGGAGTCTGCTCCTCTCTTACTTAGATGGTTTCTCTAAAGCTTACAATTCATTTTACATTAGCAAATACTTCAGGGAAATCCCATGTGCTTCCAGACTCTACAGTAATAAAGCTAGATGTTAGTAAATAGTTAATGTTGTGGGACACTGGGATGTCAGCCAAATAGTCTTATTTTCTTTAATGTTTTCTAAGAGCTTGTCTGAAAGGTATTTCCAAGCAACACAATACTTCACAGATTGAACTTCTTATGGCTGGCATTCCTCTTTGTCCTTATATTCCATGTGCTGCCTGTTTGTCTTCCTTAACTTTGCTTTCCAGACCTGACCTGTCACAGTAACTGCCCCCAGAGCTTTATTTTTCTTGTGTAATCCTGATGCAGGAGCCTATCATCTTAAGACATTAATAGAATTCCTCTTGTAAAAATGACTCTTCCAAAGTTTGTCCTCACTAGCTGAGTAGTTAAAGAAACATTCAGTTCAGACATCGAATTATCCAAATTGCTGAAGCTGATATACCTGGTCCAAAAAATTGAGTCCTCCACCTCATTCAGTGGAGACCTTCACTGACTTGTCACATGAATACATGTCTAAATTGCCTTCTTTGTTTAAGCCTTTCTCCTTGGACTGGCTTCACCCTCTTTTTTCTCCTGCCACAACATGCACCAACAGTTGTCTGCACTTACAGCCAGTCTTTCTCTCATTCTATGCAGATGTCTGTCCTCTTCACAGGGTCTGACAATTCAATCTTTTCTAAGATGATGTATCCTAACTTAGAACTACTTCTAATATCTCCAGTCTTGGATACCCCGCTAGCCAAACACACTCACACCAATGCCATTTCCTTTCACTAAAGACTTTGTTATGTATTTCTGCAGGTAGAACTCATGCAGCTTATTAAATGTTGGCCTGGGAAGTTCGGATTCAAGCATATTAAGCAACATATATAATATGCCAATCACTGTAATAAACCTCATCCTTAAAAGGATATGTGGCAATCTGCAGAGCTCAAAGCACTGAAAAGCCTTGGAGCTCCTTATAAAGTAAGAAATTACAAATGTCTAATAAATTAGGCAGCAAAACAAGTTGTTGCTTCACTCCATTTTCTAAATAAAGTTTGAGCATCCCTATCACCATTAGCAGACATTTACAAGCAGCCCAAGGGGCTTGTATCTAACAAGACATGCATGCATGAAGAAACAATATTGAGATCAGGCTTTAACTCCACCCGACAGCAGAACTCAGGGATGCAGCAGGACACGGAGGTCTACCTGTGCTTGTCCGCCCGAGTGCAGCGGTGGGTGCGGTGAGGTCTGGTGGTGTGCCGGGTGTGCGTGAAGGTGCGAGTGGGAGTGGTGGTGGGGATGGTTCTGCTGGTGGTGAGGCTGAGGATGAGGATGGTGTGCTGGATGCTGGTGCTGATGGGGATATGAATGATGAGGTGGCAGAGTCTGGTGCTGATGAGGATGTGAGTGCATATGATGGTGCGGTGTCTGGTCCTGTCGCGAGCTCATCATTTCCATCATGTGGCCCATGGTGTTCATATTCCCATTCGACATGGCGGCAGGATGATGAGTCAGTGCTGCCTTCAATCTCTGGAACAGAACAAGGCAGAAATTTCAACATTCGTACATGCTGATCTGATCAATCAGAAATGCTGTTGCAGAAATGGTGCCTTGTCTTGTGTTTTGAGATTTATTTAGTGCTGTTCTCTTGATAAAAGGCATCTTACTTCAGTTTGAGAAAGAACATATTCTTGGGCTCTAATCTAGTTTTCTACTGCAAATATTTAAAGTTACAATTGAAATTTAACAGTTACACATTTCCTACTTGTGCTTCTGGGGAAAAATGTCTACCTCTCTGGCCAGCTAGTAGGGTTACCTTCATAAAGCTTGTACTCTCACAACTTCTAAAAATGAAAGTCTGATTAAAAGAAAGATGCAACAAAGTGCCTATCTTGTTTTTACCTCAGATATTATTTAAAAGACTCATTGGAAAATACATTGCATTGATGTGTTTTTCAAATTCAGGTGTACTGGTACCCAACCTGTTCTTTCATCATAAAGATGGGAAAATAATGAGGGTGGCCTCAACCTGATCCTCCTTCTTTGCTGAAAAGTTCAAGTGTGTGTTGTCCTTTTATCACGTGCTAACCTCTCTCTGTTTTGTACACCATATGTCACTGGATTGGGCCCTGGTATCTGACCAGGGCAAGACTTTCCTTAGTATCAATGGTATTTGTTCACTTTTACCTGAACACAACTAAAGGCCAGTAGGAAAAGCTGAAACATTCTGGACGGCAGCATAAGGCCTTTGTGTACAAAGGATGTTGCAGAAATACAGTGTATAAAAGTTCTCTTTTGGCACAATCACAAGGTCATCCCAAAGCCATGAGCTGTACCAGACACCTAGCTGGTGCCATCTGACCCTTGGACTACTGAAATTGCTGGCCTCCTACAAGACTGTGTCAAAGGCAGAGCCTCACACATGCCAGCTAAGAGAAGAGTTTCTTCCATACCCATAGAAACCTCCTGCACATCCATGGTTCTGCTTCTTGCTCAACATAGAACATTATGTGTAGGCAGCCACCCAAGACCTCTTTAACTCTTTATATTTTCAAAGAAGTCAATTGATTTACTCTCACTAATGCAAGTAATTAGCAGAAAATGTGAAGATAAAAAAGAAAGGAAGGAGGTGCATAGTATCACTTGATGCCAGAACAGCACAATTTGAATAACCCATCAACTACCTCATAATTCATTATCCAACCAGAGGATAGAATGAATAGCAGAGAGCTCATCTGTAGGACGTCGCCATAGGACAGCCAGCAAAAAGATGAAGTGGTAGGAGGCAGAGAGGTGAATGGTAGGAGGCAGAGAGGTGAGGCTTTCCTCATAGCAATATCTATCTGTGGGTCACAGATGATTGTACGAAGATCCTATAAACCTATGTGATCAAAAATGCTAGCAGGGGAGCATGGCCAGGCTGAACTGCATTTTGGTTCTGTCTTTAAAGCAAAAAGAGTGACTGCCAGGACACTCAGAACATATAGATGGGTATTTCAATCTATTTTTGTATTGAAATAACATCTGTCTCTTGCAGCACTGCAAGGCCACAGGTAAAGGCTTCTATGTTCAAAGCCATTACTGTACTGAGTGTGTACAACTGTGAGTGCGAAAGAAACTAATTCTTAAGGGGAAAAACAGAAGGTTATGGAAGGGAAAAAAGAAGTAACATTCAATTCAAAGTGTCATCCTCAAGTTTTTATATCCATGTACTTTTTCAGACTTCATGAAGGTCATTCTACTGAGACACTCTAAAAGATCTATTCATCTAAATTTGGTGACTTCTTCCTTAATGATCAATTGGTTTACCAAGACTTAAAAAAAATTATATATATATATATATTTGCAAAACACGTCAGTATCTCAGTTTGCAAGAATGAAATCGAGATTGATGTCTTTTAAGAAGTTTCCTTTAAAAAGTCTATCATACCATAACTACATGGCATGTGTCCCATCCCGAGGATCTTCTCAAAAATTGATAGGTGACTGTGCCAGTGAGGTTAAGTACCTAATTTTCTACCTCTAAAGTCAGAACAGGGGGCAATCTAACATCAATAGCAGTAACCCATCCTGGGCATCAAATGGAGTAGTGGAGCAGCTGTTTTCCTTAATGTTCCTAACTTCAAGTGCTACCATAGTTACTGCAAGCAGTTCCTCACAATATTCAGAATAACTGGTGTTACCCAGGAGTGTATTAGGAAAAATATAGGGACAAATGCATTAATAAGTCAAATCTTTCTCTATGTCATGTTTTTTCAAAACTCACCAAGATGTTTTTCATGGAGCTGAGCCACCATGCACGTCTAAGACAAAACACCAACAAAGCAGTTGTAACTTTGTTTTCTGAATGTAAATGCAAAATAACCAAGCTCCCATTAGCCAGTAGTTTTAAATACCTTACAAAATCTACCATGTCTGTTTGTCAAAGACCTCTGAAACCAAAATACAGTATATCTTCTATACTGCAGAGTTTCAAAGTGAAAAAAAAAAAAGGGAGGACTTATTCACATTAATCTGTGAATAAACTTTTTTTTTCAGCTGTAAAAACTGAGGCTTACTAGTGTGGTGCAACTTCAAGGAGAATAAATTATTTTGTTTTCTTTTTGTAGCCCTTCTACCACATCCATTTATTTGAGATAGCAAATCAAGAGAGACAGTGAGAGGTCTGACATGCAGCTGGTTTCAGTCAATAGGGGTCATTTCCATTTGGTCTGTGTATTTTACAAGCTCCTTGTTCACTGTTCCCAATGGGAGGGTGGGCCAGCTGCCCTGGATCCCAGTTCTGGTAAGAAACCAGCTCTCTACATCATCCTGTCCCAGGGCAGCAACAGCCATTGCCTCCCTTTAACTTCATGCTTGGATCAGCTCTGCAGCAGCAAGATCCTGTCCATGCCCACATCTGGAGCAGCCTAAATTTTCCAATAACCAGTCTCTGCTGCCCATCAGAAACATTCAGGGAACGATAAACTTTTTTTTTTTTCTTTTGGTCTTCAGTGAGATCAATTGTTTTCGATGTTTTAGTTAGAGCAGAGGGAGGGAAAATCACCAGAACTTGGAAAACTCTTTGCGCTGAGTATGCGTAGTGCTCAAAGGGCAGGCTGCAGTTTTGTTATTGTTTCTTTTATGTGTGCTAATTGCAAGCAGCTGTTTTAGTTTAGTGTCAAATAAAAAGTGATGGCATAAAAATTGAGCTTCACTGGACTGACGACACCACCAAATCCCCTCTAGAATGAAATGGTAACCCAAGATCCAATTCTGTGGCCATTTGGTTTTTTCAGGAGCTGTGTGACTGACTTCACCAAAGCCCACAGGGACCTGGGAGTTTGCAAATTGAGACTGAAACAGAAGACTCACTACTCAGACCTGCTTTCAGCTAAACATGAAATATCCGCTAACCTCAGACCAGTGATTTTTTAGGGCACAATCCCTTTTTTCTCTCTTTAATAAGGCAATTTTTAAAAAAATCCCCACCAAACCAAGAGGAATTTGGCCAAGTCACCTTTCCTGACTCTTGGCCCTTACTGATTATTTTTATTATTTTATCAAATTAACATACTGGCCAACATCAGTTATAGTTGCTTTCCACTCAGTCATGACATTTCAGTAAACGACTGTGAGTGACACAGACAACAAGAGAAATCTTTCACAGAGAATAGGCTGCTTTGCCTCTGATTAAGTGAATAAATATAATTCCCTTTTGATCCTACAGGAAGTCAGAAGCATATATATTGTTGTCTTTGATGCTGAGGAGGAAAGAGAAACAGTGGATATTGGCACTTCACAGGTATGAGTGCTGTGTTCCCTACACAGAACAGGGAACTGTTCCTTGTGGCAATGCCCCTCTCTGACACATTTACTCTGAAGATACCCCACTGAATGCCATATGAAAGTAACACCTCAAAGAAGTTATCCTTGTACCTGGAGTGTTGGGGGTTTTTGGAAACAAGAGTTTTCACAGTGCTTCCTCCATCTAAAGACTGGCATCATGGTGCAGTTAATTGCTTGATGCTTCCTTTTATCAGCACAGATCCTAACTTATACACTGAACATCTTTGGTCAAACCCCAGATCTGCCAAAAATAGCCTTCAAGCATTTGAGATCCTGGATGAAAAACAGTGTCAGCTTCCCTAACACTTTTTCTATTCTGGACCTTATTGCTTTCTAATTTTCCTCAAATGTGACATGTATTTCAAAGTTGGCTTGGTTTTTGCCCTACCTTCCTTTCTCAAAAATTGTTAGTGAAAAACAGACAGCATTTTTTTTCAGTTTCTTAAAAGAAGGAAAAAAAAACAACTGTAAATTTGGAGGTTGCTTTTCCCACATTTAAAAATGCAAATAATTTTATGGGTTTCATGTGCATACTAATACTTACAAGATTTAAACAATATTTATAATATTTATGTTATATTTTTAACAGGCTATACATATTATATGCCATAATCTGTGTATGACTATAAAATACAACTTTCTCCCATTCATGTCTCAATAGAGAAATGACAACAATCTTCAATTTTCAGGTTCTCTGTGCTTGCATCAAACAATAGGCTATTATAATACCCAGCCGAATTTTAGGTTGGGACAGACATGGAATCCTGGTTTTGAGTAGGATTGAATTGTTCAAAATAAGCATGCATTGCTGCACTCAGAAAAAAAAGCTCTCTTCCCTTCTGATCTGCATGCCCAAATCCCACAAAATTACAAAGAGACAAGGCCAGCTGCAGTATCTAGTTATTGTCTGGGGTATTCTTATCAGGAGATTATATCAGACCCTGGAAGGCACATGAAATATGATCTCAAAGATATTTTCTTGCACTAGTGACTGTGATTCTAGTCCCTATTACACAAGGGTTTACTAAGTTCCCCACAGGGGACAGAAGAGTCTAGAGCAGGGTGGGAAATCAGAAAGGATTACAGACATCAAGCATGGCCACACATCTGCAGTTCAGTAGCAACCTCAGGGCTGATTAGCCAAACTTCATGGCAAGCATACCACTGACTTCAGTGTCACTAATATTGTTTTATCATCTGTAGTAGTCAAGCTTTTCTTTTAACTCTAAACATCAGACCCAAAATGAATATACACAGTTAAGACAGTGACAGCTAAAGCTGTGAACAGAACTTCACCCTGCACATTTCAGAGCATTACATTGAATTTTGTCCTTTCCTTTAACCATCACTGTGACAAGAGATCTTAGCATAAATGTCACCCAGGTCTATTACGGTTGGCTGCTGACAAGCATTTCACGGTGTAAATAACAGGAACCACTCTTCACAAATGTTCCACTCGCATTCATAAAAATAAATTGGAAGCGATTCATCTCCACTCAATAAGTGAACTGCAGATACTTATGAGCACATTTCAGAGACTGGCAATTAGAAAGTCTCTGATGCCACATTAAGTGCTTTCTCCTACATTTCTTGTGCTGTAAAATACAGTCCTGCCTATTGATGGAAGGAGGAGTAAGGTGTGAGAAGGACATGAAATCCAGAACTGAAGTGACACATTACACTAATGTAAAGAGAAAAGTGGGATACATTTAATTCACAACTCGCCAGCAAACAGGGCCAAATTGCTAATTTTTGAATTATTCTCAGGCTATTTGGCAAATCTGAGTTACACTTTCCCCTTCTTTTGTGCTTTCCTCCCTACTTAGTTGGATTTTGTAACAACATGAACAATGGACTGTCATCCAGCCTTTGGTGCAGCTCAGCCTCTAATAAAAACAGCAAATTTTCTCCCTTGTATTTCCAAATGCAAACTGAATTAAACTTCAGCAGAAAGCAGCAAGAATCAACTGCACACAAGCAAAGCTAATAAAACTAATAGACACCACGCTGCTCAAGGACAGGTCAGCTGCAAGAGCTGCTCCAGTGTCCCCGAGCTCGGGGCACAGGGGAGCTCTGAGCAGCCACGCTGACATCAACCCCAGTGACGGACGACTCTCTGCATGACTGCCAGTTTTAAGTAATCCAGTGCAGGTCAAAGCCAGGATATTCTGTCGGAACTGCCATCTTCTGGTGATGGCATTTCATTGAGAATAGCCACAGCTCCAGGGACAGCAGAAAACAGAAGTGAGTTCATGTCCCAGCTCCACCCAACAATTTCCTTCTGCTCATCTCAGAACACCTTGCACTATCCTTGTGCAATGCACCACCTTTTTAAGGATTAGAAAAAGACTGAATTCTCTGTTCCTATTCTACATGCATTTTAATGAACAAGTAGATTATAATCAAGGCAGAAAATACACTGAAAGTATGGTTTAGATTTCTCACCATATACTATTTCTTTCATGATTCTTTTCTCAAATCAGTATTAAACAACTGGATTTGATTTGCGCAGGAGTCAGGAAATGTAAAGTTCAAAAAATCAAGCCCCTAATTCCCACCAAGTCTAAGTCAATCCCTCCATGTAGATCCATGACAAGGGATATTTAATTATGTAATCACACAAAAGAGAGCAAAGTGATTTATTACTGCCAAATGGTGTCATATGATTTCAACATACAATACCAATGGAAGGATCCAAAAAATACAACCAACTTCTGACTGATTTTCCCCACTGTGTGCCAGAGTCCAAAAGAAAAGCAGCTACTTAGCTGCTACCTACCCCTGGAGAGGCCAGTTTCTGACAGCAAAATGCCTGACACTTGGGAATTAATTACCTGCTGACTGTTTTTTTCTGGGACAGGCATAATTTTCTTCATAGTAACCAGTATGGGGCTGTGTTTTGGATTTGTGCTGAACGCAGTGTTGATAATACACTGCAACATTTTCGTTATTTCTGAGCAGGGCTTGCACAGGGTCAAGGGCTTTTCTGCTTCTTGTCCTGCCCCACCAGCCAGCAGCATGGGGTGCACAGGAAACTGGGAGGGGACATGGCCAGGACAGCTGATCCCACTGACCAAAGGGATGTTCCATAGCATCTGATGTCCTGCTCAGGATAGAAAGTGAGGGGAAGCAGAAGGAAGAGGGGGAATGCTCAGAGTGATGACATTTGTCTTCCCAAGTCACCATTATGATTGATGGGGTCCTGCTCTTTTGGAGATGGCTGAACACCTGCCTGCTCATGGAATTGAATTAATTCCTTGTTTTGCTTTGCTTCTGTGTGACTTTTGCTTTACCTATTAAACTGTCTTTATCTCAATAAATGCATTTTCTGACCTCTATCCTTCTGAATCAATCCCCCATTCCACCAAGAGAAACTGAGCTAGCAGCTTTGTGGGGCTGAGTTGCAAGCTATCAGCAGGCAGGCACATATCAAATCACCATTCTAGCTCTCCAAATAGTCAGTCTTTTGCTTACTTAGTCCTCCAGATTAATCTGTGTGCTATTCCCATGCATGCTATGCTGTCATCTGTGGAAAACACAGAAAAGAGAGGTGGCAATAAAATCACTCTGTTAATCACATCCTTAAGACACTAAGAAAACTTAAGCTTAAGGGAACCTGAGTCTGTACTGTTCATCTTCATGATTTATTCTCTCAGATCCATTTTAAAGCTCATTGCCAAGGTGAGGGACCATAGATTCTTCCTTCGCATTGGACATAAAACACTTTTAGGAAAGTATCTGGCAGAGGGGGTTGAAGCTCAGGTCTTCGTCACTCCTGCAAGCAAACACTCCAAGTAAGTTTCTAAAATCATGTTTCCATGCTCCAGGACAATGCAAGTGGAAAGTGTTTGTACAGCGCTTGCATTGCTGTATCTATATATATATATATATATATGTTGCCTGAGAACACAGCGAACATTTATGATTGCATTTAATGAGAAAAGTGGGAATTGATTTCAGAGGAAGTTGGGGAATTTCCTATATAAGCCAGATATAGACCAAATCCTCAAATCAGGGCACTCTAACACTGTAAGGAACACTAGGTTTGCATATTTTAATCTATACTCAGAGATCAGATGGGATTAGCACTGCAAAAATTTCTCCCTACAGAATACTGCTCTGAAGCCTTGAGACCCCTTAATATGTACTTCAGCTTTTTGATGACAATGCAAATTACTTACTTTACTTTCCTTTCCCCTCTCATGAGTATAAAACACACACCAAGAACACAAGAAGGGCAGGTTCAAAGTCTTTCCTGTCAGAAGATTTCTGAACTTTCATCACCCACCTCTCACTAAGGCTCATTATGATTAAGTCATTCATATTCAAAGAAAAATGCCATCCAAGTACATAAAACTTGGGTTTTTATTTTTTTCCTGCACTAGTGTAATTTTTGAATGCTCGTTTTTCCTGGATTAAGCCCAGCACATTTAAAGGGCTACTAGCAAGCCAGAAATAGGATACATGTGCACTTAAAAGTCCTTTGATTTCATCCCAGATGTGCAGTGCTCAAGGGCGTACACACACACACACACACACACACACACACACAGAGAGCACAGAGGACACGATCTGGTCTGTAGATTTTGTTTCAAGATTATACCAACCAGACTGTGAAATGTAAAACTGAAGCCCTGACCACTTACAGCCATTAGAGATCCCAGGGCTCTCTGTGAAAGAGTATTGATGTTCATTAGCCCCTTGGCCTGACTGGAGAATTCACTGCAGGTAATTAGACATTGTCTCATTACCATGCAGTTTCAGGTGAAGTTATTTTTTTTCTTCATTTATAAAGGTAAGTGATTCCTGAAACATTTTTAAAGCATTCATGGATTTTTTTTTTCGAAGAAATGACTAGAATATAAAGTACAGTACAGAGACATATAAAATGAGAGGGTTCTCATGGGCTATTTCACATTTTTAAAGCTTTTATTTCTTCATCTAACCCAAAAGAATGAAAATAACGTTTTAATGCAGTGGACAGCTTTAAATTATCTAGCTGTGAAAACATAATGTCTAGTGGCTTTTTAAATACATGCACTCTTGTATAGCATGTAGTAGGTAGATATAAACCACAAAAAGTGTGAACAGGTTAATTTAGTGTTAATTTTCATGGTTATAAAGTAAATGTAATTTATGCTGAGAGTTATATGAATGGATATCATGAATATTCAGCACAGAACACATCGGTGTTGTAAGTACTGTTTATTACATCTCCATGTAAGGTCACTTATGCCCTTCCTAATTTCCCCGTGTTGTCCCCTTGACTCCATCCCTCAAGCTGCTCCCCTCCTCCTTTTGTTCTCCACCTGCAATGCCATCCCTCTTTGTCCATAAACAGGTCAAGTTGCTGCCTTGTTTTTCACCACCTCACATGTATCAGCTGCCTTCAAACAGTGGTGTCTTGGGTCAGAAGCATTGAATTTCAAAGCCGCTTGAGGCTCCAGGAACAGCAACCTCTCAAGCCTCTACCAGATACCAGCTGCCTACTCTATCAGTGCCACGAGGCTTTTTAATACACTTTAGGATAGTTACAGTGGGAAACAAGAGAGAAAAAGAATGAAGCCTTCAACCATTCTTTTTTTATTGGAGTTGGTGATTTACACTAATGGGTTTTACTTTGTGTTTGAAAGGACTAGGAATGCATCCTCACACACTCCCCATGGTTCAGTTGACAAGCAATGACTTAGTGAAATGCAATATATTAGCAGCTCACTCTCTTGCGTGTGGCATGTTTACTCTTTGGCAATGCTGCTTTTCAGAGTAATGTGTCAGAGCAAACCAAAACAGCCACTTTCCCCAGCAAAGGGAAGGATGCTCTCTGCTTGGTAAGCAGACTCAACCTGTCATTTCTGGACAGCTGGATTTGGCTTTCCCTTGGCATGTACCACAGGATACAGAACAAATTTGCACAGGTCAGGGGCCCGGCTAGACCCACAGTTGCAGTGGCTGTCACACAAGCAGGATTTCCTTTCCAGCAACAAATGACAGGTATGGCGTATCCTGCCTCGCTTCATTGTGGACTGTTCCTCCTGCCAGTGGAAAGAGGGCATAAATTAACATCTAAGGCCAAATTCCTGGAAGAGGTGGCCTTTTTTGGGACAGATAGGAGGAGGGTCCATACAGCAACCTGCACCAAGTGTTGGGTGAGCTGGGCATGGGGCGATGCTAGAACCAGACACCTCTTCGCCGACCCAAAGCAGCTGCCAGCATCCTGGGAAGAGACAATTCCTGCACACCAGTCATCTGTCTGTGCTCTCTGTCCTTCACAGCACAAATGAGTCCAAAAAGCATGATCCAGTTGCTCCTGCTATTACCCTACCTTCCTTTTTAAATATTTCTTGTGTACTTCTAGTGAGAAAGGCATAAATACCATCTCGTTTAACACATCTTCCTGTCTCCTCTCCCTGCCTTGCAGACGGCATTATACATCTTCCTGACACCACCATTGTCTGATTCATTTGACATATGCACCAGAAAAAAAATGTCACGTTCTGAACAAGAACATAACACTCTGATCTCATTCCCATCTCAGACGCCACAGCGCCTCCCATTCCTTGCTGTGTTAGAAAAAGAAGGATTCGGAAGCTTTTCCAGCTTGCTTACTAGGAAGCTTACAGAGGAGATGTGGTAATGGGAAACCAGACCAGCAAAGGCACACAAGCACTTACACAAGCACGTTGGAAATCAAGGTAATGCCACAGGAAGTGCAGTTATTTACATCCTACTTAAGAGTCTGAAGCATTGAAACCTTTTTCATCTCCTGTTACTGAGGAACACTGAGGAACAGATATTTCCAAAATGGAACACCACTTTGAGAGGTGATGGCAGGGACATTCTGACTGTATTGATGAAAATCACTGACCCCTTCTGTCTCATCATTTTTCTCTCTTTTGAAACAAAAAATAAAGTCTCAGGTATTACTCACATCTGTGACATCAAAGATTACAATGAAGTTCCCTTTTTGTCTGGCATGCCAGCAAGTCAATGTAAGGCATCCTCATGCCTTGTCTCATAGAATCACAGAACTGTAGAGCCATGTGTGTTGGAAGGGACCTTCAAAGATTGTCTAGTCCAGCCCCCTGCAATAAGCAGGCACATCTACCACTTCTCTGGCTTTTTCACCATTGTCATCATAAAGAATCGTCTTCAAATCTTCTTCCCAGTGTAAATCTACCCTTTTTTAGTTTGAAACCAATACTAGTTATCCTGTCACAACAGGTATAAAATTTGTCCTGATCTTTCTTGTAGGCCCCCTTTAAGTACAGGAAGGCCACAATAAAGTCTGCCCAGACCCTTCTCTTCTCCAGGCTGAACAGCCACATCTCTCTCTGCCTGTCTTCATAGGAGAGGTGCTCCAGCCCCCTCATCATCTTTTTCACCTTCCTCTGGACGAACTCGAACAGGACCATGTCTTTCCTTGTGCTAAGGAACTCAGAGCTGGATGCAGTGCTCCAGGTGGGGTCTCATGAGAGCAGAGCAGAGGGACAGAATCCCATCCCTCCACCAGCTGGCCACATTGCTTTGGATGCAGCCCAGGATACAGTTGTGGAAAGTTTATATTGCTGGGTCATGTCCAGTTTTTCATTCACCAATACCCCTAAGGTCCTTCTTGGTAGAGCTGGTCTCAATCCCTTCCCAGCCTGTATTGA
This sequence comes from Catharus ustulatus, assembly GCF_009819885.2. Lineage (NCBI taxonomy): Eukaryota > Metazoa > Chordata > Aves > Passeriformes > Turdidae > Catharus > Catharus ustulatus. The sequence goes on along the minus strand of NC_046221.1, from coordinate 35,873,145 downwards.
TACTGAGAGTTGCTCCAATCCAGTTACATGACCTTGCACTTGGCCTTGTTGAACCTCATGAGGTTCCCATAGGCCCTCTGTGTGGCATCCCATCCCTCAGGTGCTTCACCACTCAGCCTGGTGCCATCTGCAAACCTGAGAGTGCACTTGACCCCTCTGTCTTGTGTCAGTGATGAAGATAATAAACAACACCCTTCCTTCCTGCTTGATTGCCACCCTCGTTGCCCCCCATGTGCAGCTTCTGCCACAGGAGGTCACAGCTGAGAGATGGCTGTATGCTGCCAGCTGAGACACAGGCAGCCTTGCCCCAAAAACGTGCTTCTGCTCCTCTTCCCAGTGAGCCACAGGAGCGTCTGCTCTGCCTACAGTCTTAATAACCCATTAGCAGCCCGGCCAAATGAGTGAACCTCTCACTGCTACTTCTCTTTGGACTTCTGCCAAAGGACAAAAGACCAGGGGCAAGGAGGGTTGAGACAAACCAAATCAGGTGCTTGGGTGGACAGGGGAAGGGGAAAAGTGGGAGAAGAATTGGACAGGAAATGTTGAGGCAGATTTTGTTTTCATTTTTTTCCCCTGCAGTTAAAGCATTGACAAATAATTTATCATGCCTTTTGATGGTGCTCCAGCTGGCAGGGAGAAGAGCTATCTGTTTATTAATTCAATTAGCCTGCTTATTTATCAGGGGAGGGCGAGAAGGTGCAGTCACAGGCCAAACTGTGCCAGTCTCAGACCGCCTGCTGTCGGGCTGAGAGGATGACTTGGAGCATGAACATCCTGCCCCCACCGCTCTGGTCGGTGCGCTCATCACCGCATTATCTCAGGCCTTCTGAGGTAAGAAGGGAAAAAATAAAATAAAAAATCTAACACACAATGCACACCAGTGAATGGCCAAAGCAGGCTTACAATCAAAGTCTCACAGCTTTGATGCCATCAGTTCCATGCCCTAAAAGTACTGGTTATGTCTGATATTCTGCCCTGAACTGAATGCTTTACTTAATTAAGACTGTTGAATACACCTTGAATTTTTAATACAATGGGGATAGTGTCCAAACCAACACAATAATACAGCTCATGGAAGGTGTAGGAAAGGGCAAGGAGTGTGCTGCCCAGGTATCCACCAAAATTTGTCATCTTTGAGAAAGGGACATTTGTGGAGGAGGAAGAAAATGTGGGGGAGAAATGTCTGGCTTTGGAATGGCACAGAAATGACCTGAAGAGTGGTGAGGCCACTTTGTTCTGCCTATCTAGGACTAGGAGTTTTCTTTGCCACTTGGCAAAAAGTTTCAGACTTCTGACTGTTGAAGCTCCAAATTCAGAAAATGTTGTGCAACATGCTGCTTTAGAGCTGAGTTGAAGTGTTTCTAAAAACACAAGATATGTGGGAAGTCCACATTGCTGGAGTGTGATTTCCCTATAGCTAAAAAAACCCCCAGCCCTAGAACCTGCAGACCCCCATTTCTATGTGATTCCAATTGTGTCATAAACAATGTTTATTTTTCTCTCACTTCTCTAAGCCATCCTGTTTCTTTTTCTGTCATACATGAACACAGTTGCAATATAGATGTACAGGCTTTCAGTTTATATGTGTCTTCGTAAAAGGTACGTACAGCTTCCCATTTATACAAGTCCTGCAATGCTTTGACTTAAAAATGAGACCCCTGATGAGGACACAGGGCTCTCCTTGAGATAAGGCTAGGACAAATGTGCTCTGAAATGCTCTTTCATTGCTCTTCTCGTTTTGCTCCTGCACCGCCAGATGCTTAGGGAAAATTGGCATTTTTAATTTTTTTTTGTCTAAGTTTCTTTAGACTTCTTCTATCTTCTGAACTCTTGCAGAATATTTCAAGGCAGGACACCATATATAATTAGGATGGCAGTGAATGTTTCCACTGCACATAAGCTCAAAGGAGCCTCTAAAAAAAAAGGTTCTCTATAAATACATCTCCTCCACCCCTCATTTTCACAGCCAAGTTTGCCTTTTACTTCTCCTGGTTGATGATTATTTTAATATTCTGAACCAAGATCCTGCTTGACAGATGATTCCACTACCACTGATAGTTTAGACCACCTATCAACATTTTATAAATTCTTAATTTTCTCACTGCAGCCATATTGAACAGTTTCGTGCAAATGAGGCTTATAATTACCCAGATAAATCAGTCCAAAGCAGTATTTCTTAGGATCTTTCTCAATTTTCTCCCTGGAGGATGGGATCCCATCTGCTTTGCTACATTCAGGCTAATTGAAGGTCACTGACTTCTCCAAATGGATTCATTAATTACTCTCGCCAGATTCTCTGAGGGGTTCCCCATTCAATGGGTGACACTTGTGCTGTGCTATACCATCCACCCATGTTTAGCAATGTATCTGTGACTCTCAGCTACAACTAAAGCATTTGCAGATGTGTTGGCAGGAGTGGTTCTGGCTCTTAACTGTACAGTGTTACAAAATAAATGTAATTCTGCTTCTCCTTTGCTTCTAATTTAATATGCATTCAGAATCTATAAATATTGTAACCATGACTGTTTCAATATGTTTTACTCCTTGCCATCATAAATACAAGCAACCACCCCAAAGACCAAACCAGGAGTTTAGAGGTATTGCATTGCCAACAGCAGAAAAATAAGACAAACAAGCATTTGCTGCTGTATTGCAGAAAATCTGGTATGGGCAGCAGCATAATGTGAAATTAAACTATTAAATTTGAATAGAAAGCTGTCCTATATAATTCTGAGCCTTCGTTGGTTTTATTTAGTACAGCAGCAGCCTGGGTTTTCAATAAACCCACATGTAATCATATTGCTCACTCAAACATCAGGCAGATACCAAAGGAAAATAAAGATCCATCTAACAAAGACCTAATTTAGGAGAGAATTACTACCACTTAGTTGGTGGTCATCTTCAGATAGGAGCAGGCAGAAGGGAACCTGCCAGCACTCATGGAGTCTGGCTCTGCTGGAAGCTGAGTGTATCAGTGTTCCCTGATAGCAGGCACAATTTCACACCACTTAAAATATTTGATATATCCAAGTGCTGGGTTGATTCAGGTCTATGAGGCAACTGGCCTGGGAATTTGTGACACAATCTGCTGTGAGTGAACAACAAGCCTTCATGCTTTCCAGGAATCCTAAAGCATTTTGTAAACATCAGATCCAACTGTGGAAGTTGCCAGGCATCTCTGCACAGGTCCATGCTGCTGCACCTCACACAGCTTTGAAGATGTGTCACTAGATATGGTGGGACACTCACTGTGCAGATCACTGAACTAAAACTCTGAGATTGCCTCAATATCAGAGAAACCCTGAGTGGCAGAGCCAGAACCATAGTCCAAGAGCAGACTTTCTTACAAACAGGTAACAGTACTGCTCCTTTCAGCTCTTTCCTGCTGATGGTATTGGAAGTCTCCAGGATGCAAAAAGGATCAACCTTCTTGTGCCTTACTAGAGGTAGTAACTTAAATCTAGGAACAGACAATAAAAAAACTGTATATATATATTTTTGGCTTTAATTAGGTGCCTGCTTTGAGCAGTCAATATCAAGCAAACAAAAATCCAATGATACAACTCATCTAAAAAATCAGTGATGAATACAGTTCTTCTCATGTAATATGTCAAAGACATAATCATTCAGATAAACAGATCATGTACATAGGGTTGTAGGTATGAACACAGGGGTGTACTTTGTAGGTATGTAAGGGTGTACTTTGCTCTACAATTTAATAAGTTATTTCTCTTCTCTGACATCCTTTCCTTCTTAGCACAGCAGCTGTGCCTCCCCAAAGCTGTGACCAAGATGGACTCGATAAGCAGCCTTTTATTTTTGACAGAAAAGTTCCTTCTCACAACTTTGCCTCTGATTCACAGTTTATCTTTTCTTCATGAGGTACCCCTGCTCACTCAGCAGCTAATAAATTCACTCCTTCACTGGCCAATACAGCAAAGCAATGCACCTTCAAAGAGAAGGTCTGAAGCAACTCTGTCATCACCTGGCAGGACAGTAATTCCGGATTTGAGTGACTGGCTATTTGATTTTTTTTTGGTTGCATTTTGTTTGTCTCTCATCTCTCCCTGGTTTATAAACAATCATTCAGCCATCAAAAAGCAGTTCAGAAATTGTTCACCAGAAAAAAGTAAAGCTAACCAAGGAGGCCATATCTTTTGCTGCTTGTTTCATTTTTTTCTGCATGGCAGACCAAAGGTAGCAGACAGGCAGGCAGGAGGGCAGGTGGGCAGCCCCCTTCCCGTGCCCTCCCCTGCCAGTTGGATGGTGGCTGCAGGGCAGCAACACTGCTCCGTGTCATCTGAGAACCTGGACACGTCAGTCCATCCCAGTCCATGCCAGCGCTGCCGGTTAACTCTGCGGCTGGTTGTGTTGAGTTCTCAGAAGGAAGCCAGGGATATTTCTGTTTAGGTTTATACATTTTATCACCTTTATGACAATGAAAATCTATAGCTTGAGTACTCTAGGTCCAAAGGGACCTGGGTGTCCAGGACCTATGAATCATAAGGAACATTTTTCAGTGAAAAGGACACTCAGTGTGTTTTGCAACGTAAGAAATCAGTCTAGACATTACCAAGTTTTAAAAAACAATGTCAAAAGCAGCCCACTAAAATTTTTCTGAATTATTTTTTAAAAAAATTTGAAACCAGCTCCACATACTCAAATGAACTTGATTACCAGCCTAAGACAGTGAGCTAGTCTCGGCTCTAACTGCAGCACTGCTACAACTTTTTAATGTGGAGCTGAGGAATATGACATATTATATACACCAGTGAATTGTAAAGTAGTTAATTTTCTGTGCAGCTGACAGAAGTGATCGATTGGCCTCACTCCTTACAAATGCCTCACCTTCTCTCTTCTCCCTCTTCTCTCCTCCCTCTCTGCTCCAGAAATGTCTCAGACCACAACATCCATCAAGTCAGATACACTATTTTGCACAGAGTTTCACAGGATGGCAAGCAAGGCTTTGTATTTGCTCTGTATTACAGACAGTTTGGCCTGCACAGCTCTGAATCAGACCACAGTATTATTTCTTATCACAAGCCCTTTTCTGTTGCCAATGCTTGAAGAATTATTGCTATTTTATTTCTCATTACATTTGAGGCGGAATAGAAAATGTAATGGGATATAGTAGCAGTTAAAACTATCTGCAAACTGTTTTTAACTTTTCCCAATTCTTTCCCATCACTTTTATCAGCAATTTTTCCTATTAAAACAGCATTCTGAAATATTTCAGTAAGATTAAGGGACAACCTCACTCATTTAGTATTTTCATTATTTTAAATTTATATAATTTCACCAGTCTTCAAAGTCCATACTTTGAAAAGGATATTTTTTTCTGTTATCTTCTTCTGATTGAAAACCATTAAGGCATAGATGAATGTGTTTTTCTGATCTTAAAATCATGATATTTTATGTAAGAGAGCAACATGTATCTAACAGGATTTCCCCATAAAAGTAAATAATGTTTTATTTTACAAGTGTTTCATAAACTGGTATGTTTGGATGGACCAAATAATGTTCACTTAAACTAGACATACACTAATTTAAACTAGAATTAGACAAATCTCAGCAGCTGCTTCCAGAAGGTATTATTATTTTTGTTAATATTAGCTGTGTTGATTTAAAAATAGAAGTCATCTATATTAGACATACTGTGATTTATTTTTCTTTGGTCTGTTCCTCCTTTTGATTCTGGGGGTTTAAATGACTGGAAAATAAGTAAGAGTATACTTTGAAGTAACAAAATCTTCACCCATGATGTCAAACTGTGCAGCTGGTTTCACAGCCTGTCTGCAGTGCAGCATCTGACTTCAAGCATACTTTCTTCAAGATTTGTTTCTCTCACACCGTGGCAAAATAGGATAAATTAAATATACCACAGCAGAGATACTGGAAGAATTCACTTCACGTATGCAGTTGTTGCCGTGGGACAGCTGAGTAAACAGCTTGCAAAAGTCTGTTTGAAGACTGCCAGCTAGTTACACCCATAATTTGATCTCTATTAACAAAAACAACTCAAACTGTCGCAATGCCCCAAGTTGATTACTGAGCATCTAAATTATACAGTGTTGCTTGAGTAACCCTCTGCAGCAGCAGGGGCTGTGTTTTGATACACATTCAATACTTCCCACCTCGTTGAGTAGTAGAACATCCACCAAAACCAGCAAATGCATAGGGAAAGCCACAGAGAGGTTTTGGCAATATTATCCCATGACTGACAGAAAAATAGTTGTGTAATACTGTTCAACTCAGTGAGTCAGAATAACAACTCTTATAAATATGTCCTTCGAGCTGGATATAGAACAATCCAGGGAGTGAGAGTGATCTGGGGGAAGGGGAAAATCTAGAGTAACTGTTTTTGCTAATAATGCCATAGTCATGTTCAAATAGCTGGTGTTTCTGATTGATGCTCAACATCACAATGTCAACAAATATACCTGCACTGACTTACTAAACTTCAAAGTGATGTGCTGACAAAAAAACATAAGGCTGCTAGGGCTGACAGCAGAATTAGAATGGAAAATAACAGCTTGCTGGTGGCCCTCTTTCTGAAAATCTGGGAGTCCAAGCGAGTTACTCCACGCTAATGTGAGGGTCAAACTATCCAAAAAGGCTTCTATGAGGACTCCATGGATTCACAGCATACTTCAAATTTCGGTCTGTTGATTCTGTTTGATTAAAAGGGGCTTCACTTATGCCACATCACACTAAATTATAGAAATAGAAATTTAGACTGAGGGAACTCAAGTTTTTGTTTGTGAAAACAGTATGATGGCTATTGTGCAGCACAGCAAAACATACATGTGGGCATGTTATTACATTTAAGCCCATGTTGTGTTAGAATACACTGACAATCACTACTGTCCTTTGTAACACATAAAAAACTCTGGAACTGAAAATATCACATGAGCCATAGGTTGGGAATCCCTGTTTTCAGTGATGGTTAACACAGCAACAGCACAAGCAATCTGTGCCTCTGCAATTTCTGAATGACCGTCACTCTCAATATTTGCAGCAATTTCCAGTTCTTTTGATGAATTGCCATTATAAAAATACATATTTTTAATTGTACTGAGTTTGATGAAGTGTTTAACTGCAAAAGGCCTGGCAAGACAGATGAAGACTTCAGAAAAATATTTTAAAATTATGCATTCAAAGAAACATGCTCTCTCCTGTTCAAATTTTTCTTTCCACATTGTCTTAACATATTAAGAAATCTTAGCACATTAAACAGAAATTGTGCAATAATTTTAGAGATTAATGGCAAGAGTGGGAGAAGACAATGACTTTTCTCTGAGAAATTATCTGGAGGCACTTTGCCTCCAGTCTCCAATTAAAAAGAAACCACAGAACACCTTTTATCTTCCTCTGTTTCAATTTCTTCCTCAAAATACTGTGCTAGAGCAGTATTCTGAAAAAAAAAACCCCATCCAAACCTAACAACCTCCCACCCCCCCCAGGAATGAACTAGATAACATAGGCAATCTGGGTAAGAGACTTTACAAAGTACACAGAGTTTGAGCATGATTGTGCTTACTTCACAAAAGCTATGCCCGTGTGCATTACTCTAAATTCTATAGACTGTTTGCAAGAGGTGTGGCAAGCTGAACAGAATTATGCATGCCCCTTGGTGTATCACTGCCACCAAAGCCAACTTTTCCTGCTAGGTTATGGCTCTTCAATACAGATAATCAATACAAGCCCAGTACAAGGTGCCAGCAACCATCCCAGAAATTCCACTGTCCACACAAGTGGTGTGACACAGAGTTTATCCACATTTTGCAGGTGACCTCACACATTGCCCTGATGTGGCTTTGCATTAGTGTTGGGACAGCGTTGTCTAAACAACAGATAGGATAGGAGATTGCAAATGATCACAGTGGCATTTAGGATGGTGGTGTTGCTGAATTTGTGTTGCCAGTGATTGCACACACAGATTGCAGAAGTGAATTGCTGCTTATGTGTCTGACAGTAGTTGAAGTGAGTCTTTTCCTTCATGCTGAACTCAAGACTGTGCATTTGTGCACCTTTTCATTGTACTCTCTTTCACTTGGCCCCTTGTAAAACCCTCCTGTGCACTCCTCTTCAGACCCTCACAGATCTTTGGGCACAGCTGCCACCACCTCAGCCTCTCACTCTGCAGCTGCTGCAAAGCAGTTCGAGGTCACTAGGTGGACAGCAAACTGCAAGCACAGTGTGTTATTGCTACCATGGCATTTCAAGTGGAAATATCTGCGAGGTTCTTCACAAACCCAGAATTTCCATAAGGTTCACTTCCAAGTGAGTATAGAGTATACGGACGGAGAATGAAAACAACGGGGGCGCTTGGTAACGTTTATAGTTGTGAAGGCAGCAGCTGAGTGAAAGCTCAAAGAGTTGGCACAGGTTCTCCTCCTCCTCCAGCATAGCAAGGAAAAGACATTACTGGAACTGGGGGGAGAAGGCGGGGATCTAACACTGTGGAAGAGCTCAGTGCTTGAAGAGTTACAAACATGCCGCCCATCAAGGGTAGGACTCTGCTGTTGGCAACACAGGGACTGCAGTGAATGAAATCATTAACCAAAGTTACAAAATATGGAAAATAAGGCATCAAAAAGCTGTGAGCCACCCACTCAAACCCATATGTGAAAGTATAAATCAAACACTAACTGCCCAGCAAACTGGCAGTTGGCACAATAACATTACATGCAGTGCCAGCTAAAGGTTTCCTTCTATGTTTTGAGGTAACTTTGATTTTTAAGGCCTTTGCCACAAAAGAAATTAATTAAAAATACATGTATGCATTTTAACATACATGTAAAATGCATATTACATACTTTCATGTAAAAATACATGTACATATTTTTACTGAATTTAGAAGCGGAGACCAAGAATAAAGAAAATCTGAGAGAGTATCAACGCTACTCTACATCTATTGGCTCCCACCACTGATTTCATGTAAAGCCCTGGTGAAGAAACTAAAGGGAATTGACTTCAGCATCTCTGCCAAATCTGTCATTTCAACAGGAAGCACTCTCTGCCATGCAGTAATAAATGTTTCTTGCTGGCAAATTCAATTTCTTACCACTTCTAGCATCTCACTAGGACTGGCAGCAGACACCTTCACCAAACTTCCAAGACAGCCTTTTATAACATCTACAAAGTGTCTTCTACTGTAACAGCGTTAAACCAGCAAAAACCTTTTATGTCCACTCTTTCCCAGTCATTGGTGAACTTTAATGGGATTCGTGGTCCAAAGGGCATGTTTTGTTCTGAATTTCCTACTGAATGTATTGGCAAAACAACAGCTGTTGTACAGTGCTAGGGCTGTCTCCCACCCACCCCCTGCTTTGGCACAGCTTGCTAGGATGTGTTGATTCATCCGTAGGAGAAGGGGAAAGCACTGGACCCACTGGCTGTAGCGCGTAGGAAGGAGGCGCGTCTGCCAGCAAATCTCTAGACTTTGATCACTCCTACTTATTTGCCTCTGTCTCCCCGCTGCACTCATTTTGCCTACAGTCATCCCACCTTGGCAAGGATGTTTGCAAAAGCTAATAAGCCAAGCATAGTCAAGCCTAGTTAGTATAGAGATGGGAAACCTCCAAGGAAAACCTAGCTACTGCAGGAAGAGATCCAGCTGGCACAAGGTTTTCTTTTTTAGCAAAAAACAGTCACCCAGCATTGCGCAGTAGGTGAGGGGTGGCAGAAATTCACTGGTGGAAAGCACTTTTTCCTCTCTTCTTTCAAACAGAAGCCTAGGTCACTTATAATAACCGAAGAGATGTAAGAATTTACCTAGAATGGTCATACGAAAAGAGATACTCAGAATATTTGTATTCTACTTCCTTAAAATTATGACCGCAAATCGAAAACATTCATCCCCCTTTTTTGTTTGAAGCTATTGAGAGAATTTGATTATCTGAGAAGCTACAACTTCGTACTTCAAAGTGTTTTAGTGTAAAAAGCCATTCAAGCTTGCTAAAGGCTTTGACATGAAATACAACACATAGTCATTTGGACCCACATAAAGTGCAACATCCCACCACCTGGGCAATGAAGATGGTATCTTACCTAAGCGTAAAAAGTGAATACCAAATGTCCAGTATGTCTTGGAGTAGTCTCAGGTAATCCCTGCAGTGGTCTACATCAGAAAGTGGGCCATGAAATGTGTGGAAATCCATGCACACCTTACTGTGCAGCTGGGAAGTCACTGTCTAAAGGCAGGGTTTTAGCTGGGAGTGAGTGCCTTATTTGTGTTAGTGCCTAATTAATATGTTTGTAATTAGAGCAAAACAAAATTATGACTTCACAAAGTAATATTCGGTTTACAACAAGTGCTGCATAGCTCATCTATCACACCAGTACCATCCCTGCCTTCCCTGCCCAATGTCTAAACAACAGTGGGATGCAATGTTATCCGTGGAGTTTGTTCATAACAGCGACATGCCCTGCCAGTCTAAAGATGGGAAGGAACACTGCTTTACAGAAACATTCAGGGGTTGCTTTAGGAATCGTTTTTGTTCCTGGTTCATACTTTCAGTATTAATATCTCCCATTTTATGGTATTTTTACCTCTGGGTTTCTGTTCTACCACCCACAGTCACTGTAATTTCCTATTACTTCAACATCCGCCCACAGATTCTCTGAACAATATATTGGGCTCTTCAGGCACTATGACAATACTGATACATAATAATTAAATTACTATACATTGGCATACCCATCCTACCTTCTCCAGCAACTTCTGAGGTGAGGCACTAACAAATTAGAACTTTACCAAGAGAGCCACATGGTGACCAACTAAGGATGCTACTTTGGTCCTGGAAAGGCAGAGGGGACATGTGGAAAAGCTTGACATTGTTATCACTGCAACTATTTTGATTTCCATATAAGTGAGAAACATTTCATTTTCAGCAAAGCATGACTTTTTGATAGAAATGAGTCTTTAATTTTGGGGTGTTTTCCTAATCAAAATCATGGAACAGGTACATTTCACTCAATTTGCTCAGCATCATGTGAAGATATTTGCAACTGTAAGCAAAGTATTTAAAATATCAGGAAGATTAGGAAGCAGAAGACATGAACAGCCTGCAGGATGATGGCCTGACAGATGATGTTTAATCAGGACTGGATGGAGTACTAAGTTAACAAATCCTGCCACTTCAAAACAACCAAAACCAAACATGTCCCAAAGCTCAGAATTCAAACTGGGAAGGAAAGAGGGTGACAGAGCAGGCAACCCTTCCCTGCAACTGCTCTGAGAGCTTTTGTGGAATACCATAAATCTTAACACACGGGATACCAAAGCCTCATTACTGGAACCATCTCAGCTTGCTGAGTATACTAGTAGTGCATGTGATGTTTATAGTAACTACACATTCCTGAAGAATTCTCAAAAAAAATGTATTACAGGGATTACAGACCTACTATCAATAAACTTCCTAATCAATATGTCTTAGACAGTCCATTCTCCTTCAGTCTAATACAGAGAAATGCTAAAATTGGGAATTTTAATGATATTATCACTGTTGCTGAGTAATTAAAATTAATGTGGAAATTTCTGTTAGACTGCTTAAGAAATACAGAAGCTCATTGCTAACACTGCTCATTCTGATGATAAGTTAAAAATTTGCTGAGGACATCAGAGCATGAGAAAAGGCAAAAAAATTTAAAGGAACAGCTTTTTCCCCGCCCCCCCCCCCCCCAGCGACAGATGCACAGCCTGTCATGAGCTGGCACACTCACATGTAATATTTTTTAGAGGCTACGATTTTCATTTATCTTTTAAAAATAATTACAGCTAGAATCTCAGAAGAAAAACTTCAATCATAATGAGCAAAAAATTAATAGAAACAGAACTTTTACCGAGTGATACTCAAGGTTATTTAAAAAATCTTTATACTGGCAAATGTTTTTGGTTCCATCAAAATCTTCCCATTTCAGTAGAAACTAATTTAATCACATGAACCAGAACCACCAAAAACAAAGAAAAAAAAAAAAACAACCCACCAAAACCCCCCCAAAAAAACACCGAAAAAACAAAACACCAAAAAACCCCCCCACACAACCAAAACAAACCACCTTTAAAAAAATAGTGTTTCTTGGTAAGATTTGCCCTTGCAAAAATTATTTGATCCAATTTTTAAATTTGGGATAATTCACTTGGAAACAGTGACCTGTTTCTGCTTCTATCCAATCAAGGAAAAAAATTCCCAGTAGGGCAGGGGTTGAGCCATTTTACTTTTAAGTTTATTTTTCCTTGTTGTATTTAATGTTCTAACCAGACGTCCTACAAAATAAACTACAACAAGCTTGTCTGGACATTTAATAAGGGCCAGATTCAGCAAACACCAGCTAGTAAATTTAGCATTTAATGGGCACAATTCATTGGCCCAATTTTGTAAAAAGAAAGAGACGTATTTAGGGAAAGATATTACATGCAGAGATGTCTCACAGAGATATTGCTAAAGTGTACATCAATTTTCATTTATACACTTTAATTCTTGGGTGTGATAACTTTATTGTGCAGAGACTTGCACCACAATTTTTGAGTATTTCCAAATAGATAAGTCCAGTAGACTTATTCCAATATGCCAGTTTCACAGTCAGAGAGAGTTCATCCAGAGCCTTTTTTTGACTTTTGACAACAGAGGTCAAAGCAAACAGGACATGGTAAAGACCCAAAGTATCCATTTCCTTTCTGAATGCTATTGGAACAATTTCTGTACTTCATAATAAAATCATAGAAGCCTTAGGGTTGGAAAAGACCTTTAATATCATTAAGTCTAATCATCAGCATAGCAGCACCACCATGTTCACCATTAAACCATGTGCTCAAGGGCCATATTCCCATGTCTTTTGAACACTTCCAGGGATGGTGACTCCACAAGTCTGTTTATAACCCTTTCAAATTTTATCAACCTGTGATAAAATTTTCCTAATATCTAATGTAAACCTCCCCTGCCACAACTTGTATCCAAACAATTGGATCATTATGTGGATGCATTTCTTTGTTATCAGAAAATCAATCCACTCCATTGGTAGAAAAAAAAGCAAAGCTAAAGAAGGCAAAAAGGACTCAGCTAATCTTAAGGATGTGTTTTCTGTGTTTTTGCTCCAGGCTGTGTGAAACAAGAAGTTTCACAACTGGATGTGGAAGCACCCAGCTAATGTGGCACTGAGGACCTATCCCACTCCCAGTAAAGTCAGTGGAAAGACTGCAGCAGTGCTGGATCAAGCCTGTTATATGAGGTGAATGAGTAATAAGAATAATATACAGAATGATTCACATTTAATAAGACTATTGTCAAAATGCAGTGCAATCAGGAGTTTTGGATCCCTGGAATGTCTGTCAGTGCATGTCTTTTCTCTCTATTTCTTTGCAATCTAGAATGCAAAGTAAGAGCTGGCTCAAACCACCAGTGATCACCAACAAACAACCGAACACAGAGAGTGAGGGGTGGTGCTCCTTCCTCAGCCCAGCTGGGTTCTGCAGATTTGGGGGTGGGTAAGAGCAATGCAGGGATGTTGAACAGGTCCAGGACACAGGGTCAGACCAAACTGTGTGGTCAGTTGTTCTGGTGAATTGTGCTGCCTCCACTGCCCCTGGTGCAGCCTGGTTCTCCCAAGTCCATCCTTTTGTCTGGAGTTGCAAACACGAAGGAAATGATAAAGTTTGCTCAAAGACTTCAGAACAGGACTGGAGAGGCAGTGCTTTCTCATCTCCTCTGCTAGCAAATGTGTCTGCCTGGGTGAGTCTGCATTGCCCCAGTACAAATTAGCACTCCTTTGTGTCACAGTGTCTGGGCAAATGGTAGTGAAGTACAGCTCAGCTAGAAATTAGAGCCCAGGCCAAGAAGAACAGAAACATAAAATGAAATCAGTGTGTTTTCTCACTTGCTTTACTAGTGTAAGTGCTATAGAAGACATGGTAAAGACGCTAAAAGGGCCTTTCTGAATTCATTTAGGTAGGAAAAGAGACATTTTCATTATTTATATTTAAAGGAAGAAAGAGAAAACTTAATGATGAAAATAATGAAGTGTGTTGCAATGGATGTTTATCAAAGATATCCTGGGAATGATCACACATAGTGCAATTTACTGTATTGTTTTGATTTTTAAAATGTAATTTGGCAACACAATTTCTTCAACTGTCTCTATTGATAGCAACTGATCACAACCATTGCTTGCTTGCTTACAACCAGCAGGAGCCTTTTAAATACCTGAAAACAATAAATAGAGCAATGAAAGGCAACCTATGCTTTCAATTCTTTTTTTTATTCAAGAACACCAAACAGCACTTCAATGACTAATAGTGGACCTCACACTATCTCCTGTTGTTGTCATTGTGTAAATGAATAGTGTATGCTGAATTTTATAAAGAGAATATGAATAGTAACAGACTGTATAAAATATTTATCTATGATAGAAAAGGTAAAAGCCACATGACACACAAGTGGGTAATGGTGATTTATGGAATGCTCACAGAGTGTAAATGACCCTACTAAATCTCATTATCCTAAGTATAGATATAAATTCCTAGGTGACAACCGAAATGTGAAAATAGCAGGAGCATTATAGATCTCCAGTCTCCAATTACTCCAAGGTAAAGCATGAAAGATTTTTTTATGAACAACAGAAGTATCAGAGAAAATAGCAGGTAATATGATAGGTAAAGACTTTATTATTTACTACTTCAAACTGCTTTTCATATTAACAGGAAGTGAAATCTGGGTCTGAACTCCACATCATAAACTTAACTTTGTTCCCACTCATATCAGCCTCAATTTTGCTTCCAACCTTCATGGGAATAGATGATGTGAAATAATACAAGAAACATATTAATTTTAAAATGTATTTGCCTTTTTTTTTTTTTAAGGCGCTGAGGTGCTGAGAAGTAATAACAGAAGTACTGCTAAGATTTTCAACAGCGACAGTGACTCTTAAGGCTGTATCCTTGCCTGCATTCACAGGCATTTTTAGACAAACAGAAGACTGGTATGAGTTTTTATATGAATGTACAGCACCCACTCTCTTTCTGAACTCAGAGACAGCTGAAATACCTGGAACTTCAATGGAAACGAATGTGCAATGTAAAATAGACTCCAACAGGAAGCATCACCTCCACAGACATCTTCAGTATTACCAATCAGGTTGCATAGATGTAAAATGTACCAGGTTGGCCCTTTTTACGCAGCAGCAAACCTATCTTGAAAAGTATTTATCTTACTTTACTTCCACAACAAGAAAAATGCTGTCACCTAAACATCGTTTATAAAGGGACAAGCACTTCCAGATAGTATCTAATTTGACTGAATTTCTTACATTTCTATTATTCCATCATGCCTGAGACATCTGCACTTGAAAAGTAGCAATTCAGAAGGGAAATGTCACTTTTTTATAAAAAATAATGGTAACAGCCTTTTTAAAAAAATAATTTTTCCATGTAAATTACAGAGGAAAAACATCACTGGGTTTCAGTCTGTATTTAACCTGATATGCATTAGCGTCTCTCCTCTTCCTCCTCAAAATAAAGTAAGCAGTGATATTTTCACCACAGTCCATATCACAAATATGATCTGAATTTTATGTAGCATAGAAAAAACCCAGAGGAATTGCAGCAAGGCTGCAAGCATGCAAAACCAGGGTGAGACCAAATTTTGTCTCTTCCTATGCTAGCAAGGGCATAATTGGCAACGGTGTACCTGAGAAGTTCAAATACAAGGTATAAATACACTCAGCAACCTCTGAGTGTATGTCCCATGAGCTGCTGGGTGAATCTGTCAAGATCAGGATAAATACACATGAGAAGATTGCTTTTAAATAAAGTACCCAACAAACTCTCCCAGGTAGTTCTGAAACAGACACAAGAGTAATTCTTAAATTAAATTATCTTCCTGGGTTAACTGCATTCTCCTCAATTAGCCTCTATCTGTATCTCTACCATAAGCAGTTTGTGAAACAAAGATGCAAATGCTTCATTTACTATTCTGGTTCTTATACAAGCCAAGCCCTTTTCATTTAATCATGCACATTGTTTATGTTGAATTAGTTAAGGCAACAATCTGCAGAGGTTTATTCATCTCTGATAATTACTTATAAATTTGTAAAAATGTTTGGGGAAAAGAAAGATGGGTGACTATGTAAACAGATAAGGAATTTGGAATTGAGAAGAGCAGAGATCCAACCCCAGCAGAGACTCAGGTCATACAGCACTGACTGTCTTGGTAAGGGATGGCTCAACCCCAGCTTTGCCATTCCATAAACCCACATCTCCATCGAGCTGCGTGGGGGCAACGAGGCGGGTGCTGGCTGTCTGTGAGCTGGTTGTGAGTCAGGGCACTACTGTCTGTCTGTCAGGCGTGAGGAGCGAGCGATGGTCCAGCCAGGGCTTGCAGTCAGTTCTCAGAATGCAATTTCAGAGACCTGCCAACTGGAGCTAGAGGCCAAGTCCCGCTCGGTTGACGCCCCGTTACTTGCAGACTTTTGCCTCCCTTGTTTGATTCTCCCTTGAATCTCCTCCCCTAGGGGAGGCCTGAGGTATGAATGCTCCTGCCCGAGCAGATTTGAAGGGAAGGGCCATGACGGATTTGTCCCCCGTCAGCTCTTTTCGCAGCTCCCTCCCCGAAAGCACGCGGCTCTTGGCACGGTCCCCATCATGACCGCATGACAGCAGATACAGGAGACGCCCACTGCTTCAAGACCTCCCTAAGTATCCCCACAAACACCAGCAAGGTCCCAAGGGCAGGAACACCCCTCTCTACCTCTGCACCACCCCACCACTGCCCTCGAACCAGTGCTCAGCACTAACCTCATAGAAATCCCGGAGCTCCAGCAAAAGGAAGGGGCAGATGCAGGGCTGCTGAACCTCCCACCATCTGTGCATCCCCAGAAGGGAGAAGGGAAAGGCATGGGATGGCCACAGTTTCTGTTTTTAATAAGGTGGAACTCTTGCTTAAGAGGAAATAGTTTTATGGACCATCTAGGCCTGGTCTTGAAACCTTGGCAATGCAGAATCATAGACCAACTTTCCTAACTTGCAACTTTTGCCAAAAACAGAGATGTTTCCATGAAACAAAAGGAAAAAACACACCTCATGCATAGTTTAAAATCACTTGTAAAGGCAATGTTTTTGGCATCTCTCCCAGTTACTCAATATGTGAGCTCTAAGACTTGATCGAAAAGAAAAAGCAGGGAAAAAAGGGCAATGTATTATAGTTACATTCCTGCTTTTGCCTTTTGGGGCTGTAAGAAAGAGCAATTCATAATTGCTCCAAATAACTGTTGTCAAAATGCTTTCCTTTTTTTGGCAATGTAGAAATTAATTAATTACATCTGTGATTGGAGGGGTTTCTCTCACTTGCCTGTACTACCTCCATTACTTGAACTAAGCCTCATTAGAAAGACATCAGCCCCTGTAATTCGATTTCTATTCTAGTATTGTATATTTGTTCTGTAGCTTTGCAAATAGACTTAAGCTCCCTTGTGTTGGAAACACTATTTACAGAATGCCTTATAAGGGAGCAGTTTGAACGAATGTGTACAGAGCTATGTGAAGTTAAGTGATCTGAAGACCTTTGGTTGAAAACCAAATTAAACTGCTTGTGATATCTGCATATGTTTCCCTGCTTCCCACCTTTTCTAAGCTCTCTTCTGAAAATAACGGATCCAGGCTAAATCCAAGTAATTAAATACTTCCAAGTCTTTCAAGTTTCTTCGCTGAAAGTGCAACTAATTCAGTGTCCTCTTAGGGCAGATGTCTATGGAGTGACAGGCGGATGGATGTAGCCCATGCTCAGAAGGTGTCAATGCCCTGCTTGTCTCTCTGGGAAGGATATCAGAAAAAAAAAGAATTGTTTTTCAAATGGCAGTGAACTGCCTCTTAGGGAGAGCTCAACCAGGGCTCAGTAGCCTAGAAGACATATCTAGAAGACATATTTCTGCAGAGGACAAACCATCCTCTGTCTCAGGGCTGAATTACTCCTGGGAAGTGATTACTGCTTTCAGGAGGAGTTCCATCCAAGCAAGACAGCTAATGCTTGGTGACAAGAGACACACTTTTCATAGCTCAGCTGGCCTCAATCCTTAGACCCAGCAGTGACAAGTTCCATGTCCCAGTACCCCAAATTACACAGTCTGAAGGCCCATGCCATTTCAAGCAGTCCTACATGCCGTAAAATCTAACCTGACGTTAACCTGCATGACATGACCTGCTTTGCTGCTGTGTCTTGGCATACCTGCAGGCAGGCTGACATGCTTCATGTGGCCAACATAATGCAGTAGCTTTTATTAACAAATTTAATGCCAATTCATGACAAAGAACACTGGAATGATTACTAACACTTAGCTGAGTCCCTTGGGAAAATATCTGAACTGTTCTAGTATTTAATAGCTCACCATAATGCAAAATGATAACAAAGACAAGGAAGAGTTGAGTTGGAAATCGTCCTTGAAATAAATTTCTCCAAAGGAAGTACGTTTGTTGTTCCAAACACATTTTTCATAAATAAAGTCAAAACAAACCTTGAAGCTCTGCATGGGAAGAGAGGAAAAGGGAACATATCGGGCATTTACACATTGAAATTCATCAAATAATGGATGAGAAATCAGAGCTGACATCATGGCATAACCAGCAGTTTGGGACCTATTTGCATATGGTTAGAAACTAAATTCTCCTCTGCTGCTGATGTCATTGGACAAATTTGCATTACTGGTGTGGATTGGCAGGATTTCTTTTCTTTTCCACATAATAAACACCCAGGGCACACCGCAGGCCTAGAAGAACCTGGGCATGTCAGGATCCCTGTGAGGATGTACAGTGCTGGGGAGGAGAACAATCCTCACCCCGGTGCTGCACATGGGAGCAAAGACAGAGCTGCCATCCTCTGCGTGCCACAGCCAGCACTCCATCAGCCCACATTCAGAAACAGCAGTGTGACATTTACAGACTCGATACACGTGGTAAGCAAATACTACAGATAGTATGCAGAAGAAACAAACAGGATGATTCCTCTTTCATCCCTCCAGGCAAAATAGCTGCAGCCTGCATGAATGCATCCAGCGTGTAAACCAATTAGGCACGTAGTGCAAAAGCTGGGGGATCCAAAGATCCCTCTTCATGACATAGGAGCAACCAAAGCCAACTTACAGTCACATTTGCTTTCCTCTGCAATTAAATCTAATACTGTTTCAAGTTAAAACAACCAGCCAAAAGTAGAATTGAAGTTTGGTCTAACATGTACTAGAATTATACACTGAAAGCTTTAGAACATCCTCACTATTTCAATTTCAGTGTGCTGTGACAAGGGAAATCTATGCAATTAATCATGCTAATTGAAATGAGAATTATTTTTTGGTTGAAGTAGTTCTTTTACAACTGCCTCCAGACTTTTTGCTTTTTATTAATACTATTAGTGCTATGGAATTACATACTCCTTATTTTATATGTGCTTTTCTGTAAGTCAACTGACAAAACTAATTAGTAGCCATGAAAGAGCATATTGATAAAATAAAAATACATAAAACAGTTCAGAGAATTCTCAGGCTGAACCCTATATATCATGGGGGTTTGCTTAGTACTCCAGGCCCATTTCCCTAATATAAATAAACTTAGGTAAAATTGAAGATTTTAAACTTGCCTTTAAAAGACCATACACTTCCTGAATGAACCATTTTTAAATTACACATAAACACATGTAATCAATCTTTACTACACAGCTAGGAATTTAGCATATGGTTGGGTGTTTTTTTCTTCTTTAAAGCTGGAGTTTGGCACTTGTAGATGAAAATGTACAATTATCAACAGTAACCTGGACTAAGACAAAAAGTAAATTTTACAGCATCCTGCAATGACAGCACCACTACAAGAGTTAAACAATCTACAGGCAGCAGCAATACTAAGTGAGGCCCAGGCAGAATTTGGCTTAAGAAAGTCACAAAAGCAGAGAAAAGGTGGCGAACATTTTTTAAATTTATCTTTGCTGTTTTGAAGATTATGGGGCAAAGTGACACCTGGAGTGAGTGGATGAAAGAATGCTGAAGTCAATCAAACAGGGACAATTTCCATTCAATTTGGGAATATGAATAGCAACACCAGACAAAGCTGAGTGTATCACATGTGATGTTTCCTAGTGCTCCCGATTTCTGTAACACTCCTACTTGCCTCTTCCCACAAGGTGCTCAGCCCTGTCCCTAGCAGGGTACTGGAAGCTGTACCAGATAAAACAGTAGAGCAGAACAAGGTGAGAGTTCTCCAAGCACCCCTGAGATGAGCACAGCACCAGGAGGCCACTGGGATTATTTAGTTTATCCTGTCTGCCTGAACGTGGGCTTAGAGACCTATACATTGCGGTCAGGGAACTGACCCTGCTTTGCTCACTGAGCACAGAGACTTGCTAGTTCCCAAGTGATTCAAAACTTTTGGCCTCATCTCCTGCTCCTTTGTTTGGGGTCATCAGAATCTCAGGGAATTTCATTTGAACACCACTGCATCTCTCATGGTCTGAAATCCTACCTGCAGTAACTACCTGACCATGCAGGGTGTTGGAGCAGAAGAGGGACAGGAAGGTTATGCAGCAACCAGGTAGCACTAAAAGACATCATAATCCTCAGCAACAGCCTGATAGCCTCTACCACCCCATCATTACCGTGTTTGGAGGACACCAGCACAAAAAATCTGCACCCAGATGCCTGCCCTCATCACAGACTAGCATCATACAGCCTCATGCACCTGATTTCCAGGACTTAAATCAAAGAAAATAAAAAAGGAGAGGCAGAAGGATGTAAGTACATGTATTTAAAGTCAGATTTCCCAAGGCTTTCAGAAATGCATATAAAAACCCTACAGAGCCTTATCTTTTTGGAAACTACTATTTATAAATACAAATAGATAGATAGTGTAGAAATATCACAGACTATAAGGATATAATACTGCTGTAAATTACATTCACTGTTCCTGGACTTGCACAAGGGTGATTACACCAAGAACAGGGAGGTATCATGGCTAGGATAGACAAAAGTAATTTAAAATATCCTGGACTGAGGCTGTTCCAGTAACTCCAATTTATCCATCTCCACTAGACACCCCAAAGTGGGGTCCCTGCCTGAGATGCCTCTCTATAAATTTAGTTCTACATTTCTAATTCACTAGTTTCCTCAAAGTATAATTACTTCAAAGGTAAAATACAGAAAAGGAAGAAATTAGTGCAAAGACAAGAAACAGTACCTTCTTGAAAGTGGAATCAAAGCTGCAGGAGCAGCACTCAGAGCTGAATATCCCTGTTTATTTACAGAGGAGTACAACACAGACAACAGCAGTCTGAGCCCCCCTGGTTACCTTGCCAGCTTGTTTGGACTCTGACTTAGGAGGACCACCCAGGCGAGGGCATGGCAGGCTCAGTGCCCACACAGACTATGGCCCTGCCTCTGAAGCTGCCAGCAAAGATGCCAATTAGGGCCAGAAGGGATTTGGACACCTGTCTGCTCTGAACCTAAATGAGACCACCAACTAATGCTTTACACACTGGCTCCAAAGCAGCTATCGCTTTCCAACTTGACTTCTGGAGGCTGGATCTGAACTACTGACCTGGAAGCAAAAGGCCCATTTATGCTTGGGCTGCACAAGCCTGAATTCCTCCCCCTCCACTTTCTCATTCTCTGCCTTTCCTGTCCTGACAAAAACAGGCCACAGACATTTGGGAAAGAAGCAACAGCCACCAGAAAATATAATTACAGCATAACAAGACCAGGCTTCAAAATGCACATTAAGATAAAGGGAGGTTTTGGCAGGAGTGAGGATGATGGGGGAGGGGGCGAGGGGATGCTAACAGGTGGCCAAAGGCAGGAGGAGGAGGAA
Source organism: Catharus ustulatus (assembly GCF_009819885.2). Classification (NCBI taxonomy): domain Eukaryota; kingdom Metazoa; phylum Chordata; class Aves; order Passeriformes; family Turdidae; genus Catharus; species Catharus ustulatus. The sequence goes on along the minus strand of NC_046221.1, from coordinate 35,851,310 downwards.
AGAGAGGGAAGGGAAGCAGACAGCCTGCTCCTTCCGGCAGCCCTGCAAGTTTCTCTTGCTTCCGCCCCATAATGTTTCCTTTGCTATAATAGAGTCAGATGCAAGTTACACCAAAGGACAGAACTGGAAAGAAGCACAAGCATTTACTCTTTTGTGTTGCATTTACTGTGCTTTCCTAATTAAAAGCAGCTTCTGGTGCATGTCTAGCTTCCATAGACTGAATGTGGCTATTTAAAATGCTACCCAGATATTTGGCTTTTGCCCACAGTTCTCTGGACACTCTTTTGCTTTTGCAGGGTCTTTATACAATTATGATTTTTTAAAGTTTCACATATTCCTCTATTTTTATGCCATTTTGCTTCCCACTATTACTTTCCCCATCACCCAGCTTTGTACCTCTCTCTCTCCTCACCCCCCAGCTCTTGTGCTGCCACAATCCCAAACTCCCAGATGGGTTGGAGAGGCTTAAGGAAAGAGAAGATTTTAGACCAGGAGTGACCAGGGACTGATGCAATTTTCAGCTCCAGTGCTCATGAGTAAGTTGGATGTTGCAGGGACAGGAAAAACAGAAATTATTTTGGTGTTTGGGGAATTAATAGTGCAAAGATAAAAGAGCCTCTGAGCTACTTTTTCTACAGGAAGAACACACACACACTGTCCTGCTTGGCAACCTAGGGTCAACAAGGTTTTGGAGCAGGTAACCAAAAAATGGCTAGTTTTCACAGGAAAAAGAATTTCCAAGCTTCGCAGACTGCCTCACCAACTCCTACCTGTTTTTCCTGAGGGAAAAAAGAGGGTACCAAAATGACCTGAAAAATCCTTCCAAAACTTTTACAATTTTACCTTGTTAACACTCATGGCTCAACCACAATGAGCCATGGCTCACCATGTGGGGGGGAAAAAGAGTAAAAAGGGATCCAAAACTGGTTAATAATCCCTGATGTTGACTTGCTCACAACTGAGCCTGGTGCAGCAGGAGCATAGCACTGAGTGTCCTGCTTCTGAAACATCTGACAGCATGTTGGTCTGATCCCAAGGTTATCAGCGGCTGACTGAGGGAAGAGTTTGGTAGGTGAGATAGAAACAGGCTGATCCAGTAAATCTGTGTTGAGAAGACTAGTGGGTTCGTTGCTGCATCACATGGCAGAGGCAATCAAGAGGGTATTTCTATTCCAGACAAATTTGCTGGAAATTCAGGGAGTGACACTGGGAAGGTGAAGCAGCAAGAGGCAGCGTGGGATGAAAAAAGAGCCCCGTTGGCTCCTGTGCTAGGTGGTGAGACTAGGATGGACAGTCTCATTTGAAGCAGAAGCTGCTCCAAGTCTACCCAGGTTTGTGAGCTTGGAGAATCTTGTGGAAAAAGGGCGAGAAGGGCTTGCTCACTAGGCAGGATTTTCCAAGTTCTCAGAATTCTAATTATGATGGTGGGCGAGGGACGGCAATTTGCCAGTGTACCCTTGGCAACCTGTTTATATGGCCTTTTAAGTTAATGCAAGGAATAGGTAAAATATGAACTGGCACACAGATTTAGCAAATCTCACACTCCTTCAAACACTCCTTTACTGTGTCACCCTTCCACTGCCCAGTTCTCAGATGCACAGATTGGGTTATGCCATACTCTCTGTATATGAGAATTCCCACTAGGGACAGAGGTGGTGCCAATAGGAAGCCATCAGTCTCTATAAAGTTAAGTCATTTCTTTTGAAAAGAATGAGAGGGGAAAAGCCCTTTGATGGGCCAAATGCTGCTCCCCCTGATGCTGGCATAAATCCTGAACATCAGTGAATATTACAAAGGGACTGGTCAGGATTTATGCCACATAAGTCAAAGCAGAATGAGGCCCAAGAACTGTTTATTTCTTTCTTTTTTTTTTTTTTTAATGAAGGTTTTAAAATAAACCATATGGATTTTCACTTATATTAGATGTGTAAAGAGGTCTCTGAAGAGCAGTTTGTAAAAGCAGGGGAAAGTTACACTGTGCACCAGACCATACAGCAGAGCCAGGAATGCATCTAGAGCCCTGCAAGAGGCATTCAGCTCTGCAGGCAGTGCCCACAGCGACTCTGGCTCAGGCCAAAGCACTGTATTCCTTTAAGCACAAGCTGGTGCACCATGTAGCAGAGAGGCTGTAGATTCAGCTGTGTTCTTACCTCACTTTCCCTTCTGCAGTGACCTCACCCTGTTACAATGCCACTATTCATGCAGATGGGGTGGAAGACTGCATACAAAAGTTTCATTTAGGCACATAAACATGAATATTTAGCCTGTTTGATTAGAAATGAAAGTCAAATGCTTCTACTTTTTGTAATCTGCAAGAGACTTTTATTTTTCAGTAATCCTGATTTTACAGGCAAACATTGAAACACAAGACAATGAACCACATGTATTAATTTCTCTAATAATCATGTTACTATCCTTGTCCTAAGTGATGCCACAGCAGCTTCTCTTGCTTAAAAATATTAGGAAGAGAAAGAAATAGAGCACATGCAAACATCAAGAGTGGATAGAAGACTAATTCTTAAAAAACAACCCTGAGTCGGATTCTCAGCAGGTGTGAACTGGTGTTGCTGAAGTAAACACAGCTCTATATATATTACTTACTCCTTGCTGAAACCTTAACCCCAAGCTGCCAGCAACATACATTCCATTTCACTAAGTGGTTAATGTCTTTCTCTCTGTAAATTTTACAGTTTTTAACCATGCAGATAGTCGTGAAAACTATAGAATTAATTTAGAATTGCTCCACTGTTGAACTTTCTGAAGCTCAGGGTCTGAGTGATTACTTACACCACCTGAACCAGCCACCTGGCTGGGCGGTCCACTGGTGCCACTGGAGAGCCATTCAGAGAACCTCACATTAGGCTGTAATTAGCTCTTAACCTAAGTGATCTATTAACCCTGTTGGAGCTTTGGCTCCTGATTTAGACAGGTGCCTCAAATTGGGCTATGTAAATAAACCCCAGATAGTTTCCATACCTAGACATGACATTCCACCAATTTCAAATGAAGGTGAGCAATTAAATAATTTTGCACCCTGTTTTCTCTGCTCAGTGGTTCTCTGCCTCAGCTACCTTCCCCCACCATGTCAACATCACAGTGTTGATTCTGAGCAGTTCCATGGGGTACAGTCATTTTGTGTTGACTGTGTTTCATGTACTTGAATGGTTACTGCTACAGGGTTTAGGTGGTCTGAGTGGATTCTGCTGCCTATGGGTTTTCATGAGCTTTCCATGGGCAGTATCTCTTCATAACAAGAGTTTCTATTACATGCTGTTTTGTATAAGCAACCACACAACACAGATGGTGGGAGTAAATTGCAGCAAAATGGAGCTATTTACAGAAATGGTGACACTTTTCACAGCTCCAGAGTAAGAGCACTCCAGTTTTTCATGGGTGTCCAGTAACACTTAGAGTCTAAGTTCAAATAAACAGATCACAATTTACACCCGTAGTGCATTCACCATGACAGCTATTCATGTGTGGCCTAAGCATAAACACATTTCAAGTAAAAGGAACCATTTAATTTGACTTGGGTAATTCTAGGGGCTATTCCCATCACTGGATGCACAATTTTCTTTGGCCATCTTCAAAAGAGCCCTGATGCCTTTCTGTTCAGCTCACTTGTACTGTACATGTCTTTGAAAATTTCTGTCCTCCTTCAAAGGCCAAGTTCCTGCCCATAGATGAGATTGTTTGCAAGTTTCTTCCTTCTCCTTTGAAAGTTTCCTTGGTTTACATCCTTCTTTATTGTTTTTTTTGGTCTTCATCCTCCCCAGCTTGTTAATAAAAAACAGAGGAGGTGAATTTCTGTCCTGTGAGCAGTTTGAGGAGGGACAGAACTGTCCACCACAACTCAGGAACTGAGGTCTGTCAACACTCTAGGCGTTGCTGGCCAACACTGTCTACAGAATCAGCAAAATATTTTGCTGCTTCTCCATGCTCTCCATCCTCAGTAATCTTTTATTCCCTTCCTAACCACAGTCTTGGATCCTTAGACAGTCCCCATCAGCATCTGGAATTCCCCATCCATTACTGCCAAATCCCAATCTGGTGAACTGTCTCAGGTTCATGAGGACATTGCCCAAATCAAGGTAATAATAATGATACAAGCGAGGTAATGGTCAGCTCCCAAATGGGACCTTGATGTCCATGGAGTCCTCCCTTAGCATCCAGTGAGGACTGAGGCTGACAAAGAGTAAGCACCAATACAAAGCACCTTGGGAAAATTATCTCCCGTGGTTCACCTGATAAATCACTGCTCTTCCCTGCATTTGCAGTTTTCCCACTTACTGTCAAGGAGGGACAGGGTTACCATGAGAAAAGGAAACAACAAACTTGGACCCTACAAAGCAGATCTGAGAGGCGACTTTTGCTATAAATTTGTTAGCCAGTTAATTAAACCCATCTTTACAGAGAGCCTAATAGCTATTAATCTCAAAGCGATGATGTTTAGAATTTTACAAGCAGTTTGGGTTGATAATTTACACAGACTTCTCCAGCTGTCCTGCTGAAGCAAGTCCACCAGTAGCATTTATGAATTCACATTTCTGGATGGATTATGGATCCCCCTTATCCCAGAGCAGTGTTGCAATAGTCTAATTTTGCTGTAATTTGCTCTCACCAGCTGTGTTGTGCGACCCCCTCATACGCAGCAACACATGACAGTAACTTTTCTATTTTAAAGAGGTAGAGTTACAAAACCCTCTTTTTCTTTCATACTTGGCAGGGCATGCTGAGGGACACCTAAGCACATGGTGTTGCAAACCATCCCTCCTTCTTCACTGGCTAGTGGGAAACATTCACACACATTTTGGCATCTGGTAAAGGTTTAAGAATTCCTCATCTTCCACCCAAAGAATCATCTTTCAAATCGAGACGAACTCTCAAAAGATGACAACTCTGACCCAAAACACATTTTAAATGCTGCACTTGCAGAAAACTGATTGTTGCAAGATTCCACTGTGATGACTAAGCAAATGTTTGGAAGACCCTAAAAACTGCAGAAAAGAAAATTTTAGCGTTGTTATTCAATATAAATTCATCCCTGACAGATTAGATTTTACCCAGTGGCACTTTCAATTACATGCTTCAAATAAGGTTTTAATTTAGATTTAATAAGACAGTTATTGCATGCTAATTAAATACTAATGGATTATTAAAAACATATTTTCTGCAGGTCTAACAATCTCATAGTAAGCACATCTATCTAAACCTGAATACACATGGTTTTAATCAGTCATTGGAATTAAGTTAAAACATAATTGTTGGAAGTTGAAATATGTGATTGGACTTGAGAAGACAATTGCAGTACGTCTATTACACAAACATGGAATTGATGGGAGAATTAATAGGGAATAATTGCATTTATCTGCTAAATACTCATATTGATTTAAAAGTATTCAGGACATACACAATAATTGTATTTAAAGAATAAAAGGATATAGAAGAACAAATACATTGAATTAACATAATACACAGGGCTATTCAATAAATTATATTTCTTTGAAAAATTATTCCCGACAAGAAGATATTTCATTTTTCTCTACACACAGATTTTTGCTTAGGAGAAGTATAGTACACTTTTTATATAGTGTCTGTTAACAAAAATATCTCTATGACTTGCCAAGAATGATGTCACATTTTTAGGCTTTGGCCAATTCCTTAGCCAAATGGAGTCTACTTCTGAAGTATGTAAAACTCTTTCAAAAAACCTGGCGGCCTCATTGAACACTTCTACACATATTGATGTATTAGGCATCCCTAGCAACCCAGTAAACAGAAAATAATCTGGAGGTTTATCTTAAATAATGAAGTGATTTAGTAATTACAGGTATTTTAATTAGCTCTAGTAAGGATGTCCTTAAAAACAATTGATTATTTAATGACCAACCATGCTCTGTTGCTCTGGATCACAGAAGTCACTGTTACAGTGAAGTCCTTACCATGCCTGAGTCCGTGCCAAGAGAATATGTGCAGCAGCAGAAGCCCTCATTGTGACACCTGTAATTCATGCTCAGAACTCTAGAATGGTAGAACTGAAGCAAACTCTATGCACTGAAATTATTACCAGCTCTTTAGGACAATCTTGTATTTCTCTGGACTATTGACACAAACCTGCAAATACACAGAGGTCAAGTCCATCTTTCTGCAATGCAGGGATTACCAGCATTTGTTAATCTATTCATACTTTCTGCTCTTGGCAGATCCCTCTGAAAATCTTTTGCAGAACGATCATCTTGGGAAGGGAATAATTTCCCTTTAGTTGCATCAGAGTAAAAGTGGAAATGAGGACTCTCACAGCAGGAGCCCCCTGTTAAATACCTTGGCACAAGATATGGCAACATAGCAGTCAAAAACTAATCACATGAAAAAGGAAAATTAATTTGGTGGTCTCCCCGCATACGCCAGTTGTGAGTACTTTAAAGCTGCTCTCTGTGTCTGTGCTACAGCAGCAGGACAACCATTGGGAAAAAAAAAGGTGCTGCAAGCCAGACTAGAGGTACCTTGGCAGGCTGTGTGGGTAAACTTGCCTCGCTCCTGCCAGCACCACAATTATTAGATGCTATCATCCCCTCGCATTCACCAGTACATGCAAACTTTTAAAACAAACAAGCAAATCAACCACACAATGAAGTAATGGGCTGTTTTGCATCCCTCCTGGCACAGATTCAACCTCATTCATCTGATAGCCACGCTACTGAAACCAAAGCACAGAAAACTCAAAGTCAAACAAATGAAAACGCATAGACTTATTCTTGTACTCACTCTCCCAGACAGCGCAGGAAAGGAGAGACAATACAGAACATTTGCGGCGGTATCTGTGGGATGACAAGCACTTAAAGCCATTCCACAGCACAAGCTCCGACCTAGCGCTTGTGCCAAGTTTCAATGACATGCTTCAGTAACACGAATTGCTTACTGTTGGGCTTCATTTAACCATCCTGCTTCTAGCAGTTCTCTGAACTATGGCTTCTTCTCCCCGAGAATACAAAAGCCCAAGGTATGAGTTCATTGCTAAAGAACGAAAGCATCTCAGCAGCCCAGGCTGCCTGGTGATTTGCTGAGCTCCTCTGAGCCAGTTGTGAGTTTTCTTCTAATTTAACTGTTAAGGTTTAAGCTAAAAAGGATCCACTCAGTGAAGCACTTTATCTGTGCAAGCATGACCCTAATCCAAGCCAGAAACAAATCTCCAGCAAGATTTTTTTGTTGTTAAACCGGGGAAAAGTAGTGCTCTTAAAACACTACAGTGTTTGCAGTAAAGACTGAGGTTATTAGGGTTTTGCAGAAATGCTGTGGTTTGGTCTCACCTTTAGAAGAGATGCAACTGAAGTGCCTTTTTATGCTTTTTATGAATCACTAGACAGGTAACAGGCTTTTTCCCACAGAAAGTCACATTTGCCTCAGTGCAATCTGTAATACTTGCCTCTATTGCTGACTAACTATTACTGTTGAACAAATGTTTTCCTAATGTTTATACCTGAAGCTATCGGACAAACTATAATGTGTGACCAGCCTTTGTATTTGGTAATAGCCCAACGTGGCACAGTCACAATCCATTCATTAGCTCTGGCAGCCAGCTCCAGCCTTCTGTGCAAGGAGCAAAGATTAATGCAGACATTGTACTCAGGGTGGCCCTCATACTGTGAACCCCATGGTTTCAGCTTCATTTACAAACCCAGAAATCTTTTTTTCTTTGCTGAGGAATAACACTGTTAATGAAATAAAGCAGTGATATTAATAAAGAGACATTACAATGTAAGACATCCCCAATTTTTACTTTATTTACAAATAAACTAGGATATTCCTCCTGCTTGGTTTAAATTATATGCCACTAGCTGTTTCCTGTGTTTGCAAATGCACTGGGACAATTTTTTGATTCGGAGGTGACTGACAGGTGGGAAAGGAAATGAACCTACTTAGTAATGTAAATAACACCTGCATGCAAAATGGTACCATATTCCTAGAAAACAATTCAGACATTTAGGCATCTCTTTTGCTCTGTCTTCTTCACAATAAGCAATCCTGTTGTATAATGCACTGTACTTTCCCACATATCCGGTTTGAATTTTATGTTGTTAGCTAACAGTTTATTTCTGGCTTTTTGAGGTCGTTTAGTTGATGTCATTCTTTTCATCCTAAATATTTGTTCCTTATTTTAAATTTATCCTTGACACTTATACTCATGCTGATAGAAAAAAGTAATTTAATAGAGCAATTCAAGGCTTGGATCCCCAAGCTACTTGAGCATCTGCTTAATTAGATTCTGAAATCACACTATGAAGAAACACAAAGACTCACAGTGTAACTGTGAACTGGGATGTTTATTGTCTGGATTCTCTGTATTTTAATTTCATTCTATATCTGCCATCTATTAGGCAGGCACAACATGTAAACACTAGTAAACATTATCTAAATTGAACTGTAAATAAAACACAGAATTGTTCTGAATTAAAATTTACTAGATTGTAAGGAAATAAGATTCCCTGAAAATACCATGCTCACACTATCCATGCCTTTTGAATGTATTCATTTAGCTTAAAAGCAAAACAGAGATAGCATATCTCTTACAGAGCTTCTCGATGACACCAGAGAGACTAGCCAACATGTCTTGAATAGCATTTTCTTTTACTGAAACAAGAGGCTAAAAAAGGAGGTATTCAACTCCACTCCACTCCTCCTTCTATATAGAAAATATATATTCTGTATATAATAAAAGTATATATAAAATATATATATATAATATATATATGGAAGGAAGGAAATTATGAGTTTGCCCATAATTTCTTAAATTATATGTTTTTCATAGTTCCTTTAGTGTGAGATTGACAGGAGTTACACTACTGTAATAAATTTACTTTGTCTTTTATTTCTTCAAAGCAAAAGAAGTTAAATTTCAGTAACAATTACGGCCTCAGGGAATCTAGGGTTTCACTTACACAATGGCAGTAAGTTTGTACAATCCAAGACATCTCAGGAAAGCCATGAATACGTTTTAAGATATCCTATTTCTCTACTGTGTATACTTCTCCATCTCCTAGCAGCTTTGTTTCAAGTACACTTCATTTAGAGGTTCCCATTCTTTTGAACTCAGTTTGCATCACTAGAAGTGTATCAGCAAAGTCTAGAGTCCTCTGATTGTCCTCCATGCACACCCTCAACAGTCCCCTCTCTTGCACATTAAGACTCACTCCATCCTAAGCAGCCTCCCCAGAGGGTGGGGAATCTTTCCATTGCTCAGGGCAGAAATAATGCATTTTCAAGGCCAAAAAACCCCCCACACCTTAGTATTATACAAGAGTAATGCCTAAAGAAGCAATAGCTGCGTCCCCTGTGGACACATGAGATGACATCATGGGTCCTTCCACCCCCAGAGCTGCCAATTCAGAGGTCTTCCTGAATTGAATATACAAGTGATTTCTGCCCTCCAAACATCACCAAAGCCATTAATCATGACCTCATGGTATACACAACAAGGAGAAAGAAAGAAAGAGAGTGACAAACTTTTAAGTTCTTTTTGCTCTTTCCAAGTACTTCTAATAGAAACATTTCTTCAGTGCCCACATGTATACATACACATTATAGAAAGGTAGGAAGACTGACCCAAATGCATCAAAAACTGAGAAAGATGTGCTTTCAAGCAGATGGGGTGTCAAAGCCTGCTGAGCATTTACACACTGTCAGAGCCGAGCCTGGAGCACGGACTTGCTCAGGAGCAGAGACAGGAAGCGAAATGAATCTGGAAGGAACACATGTCTACTGGAGTTCATAGAAAGGCTTTGTGCATGCCACAGGGCATCAATAATATACCTTTTGTTAAGATATAATAAAGTCTTGGCAAAGACAGGTGATGACTCAGGAAGCACAAACAAATAAAGAGAGTCTCTGAAAAAGTAAGGAAAACAACTGCAGCCCGTTTCAAGTTTAAAAGAAATATTACCCAATCAAAAGCAACATCTGGCAACTGGTTCTTCCCACCACCCCAGTTTAATTCTTACTGCTCTGCATTAGTGTTCAGCAAAGTCCAAAGGCCATGAAAGACAGGCAGTTAGGACCTCCTACCCTCAGACAGGTGAGGGATCATTTGTCCCCTAAGGAAGCCTCTGAATATAGAGCAGAAACACCCTCTCTGAACTTTCCAGAATGGAAACCAAAATATTTCTCTGAGGATATTTTTCCTCTGCTCTTGGGCTGGTAACCTGATGTGCACCTTCTCTCTTGAACTTGCTTCTCTGGGCACTGGTGTGGTGGCAGCCTGTTGGGTTGCAGACCATGCCGAGATCCCAGAGCAGCCAGGGGCTGGCTCACTTCAGAAGGCAAAGGCAGACAAATCTGATTCACTCTGCATTTTGAACAAACCCTTAACATGGACACAAGAAGCTGCCTCATCTTAGCCAAGGGAACAGATCAGGCTGCTCAGCTTCCATCCTAAAAGCGTGCTGGGCTGTGCCTTTACAAGAGGGCTCCAGCCCTGCTGTGGGTGAGCACTGAGAGCTGACAATCTGTGGGTGCTGTTAGGAGCTGACACAGGAGGCATCATCCTCGCCTGTTGGGTTTGAGTTGCAAAAGGGTGTGGAGATGGCAGGCAATGTGGAAAGCAGTGGTCAGTGCTGGGCGTTCTTCATCTCATAAACGTCGCTAATGCATGGTACTGCAAGCAATGTCACACACATGAAGCCAAGGACACCATTCCTCCCTTCTGGAGGGGGCTTTTAGGGCTGCCCTAACTCAAAATGGGGCTTTTTATATTCATTTGGAGAAAACAACACCCATACAGCTACTAACTTCTAGTCATCAAAAAGTACTAGGCTGCTAATATATCATAGTGACATGTCTCAGTAAAGCTTTGGAGAGAAATGCCAGTGGAAGACAGGTTTTATGGCGGTGATGTCCCTAGGCCAAATCCATCCTTTGCAAACACTTTGCTGACACCATTAAAGACACCCTGAGGATGAATTAGACTCGTTACATCTTACATTACATAATGAGAGCTGTATAGGGGAATTTCTTACAGTTTTATTCCTACAGCTTCTAATATTAAACAGGATTTCTACACCCCTAACTTTAAATGAAGTTTCTAAAGTATTTCAAGGCATACATCACCTAGATCATGTAAAACTAATTTATGAAACAGGTTTCCAAAACACAGATGCTTCACTGATATAAAACTAATTTATTAAACACGTTTCCAAAATGCAGATGCTTCACTGTTTGGCTCAGGCTGTTTCCCCACATTTCTATCTGCTGTTAAACTGCAATTGAAATCCCTCTCAGGACAAGACTGCACTTTCCATCTAGAAGTGAGCCCTAAGAGAGATGAGAATATAAAAGCTACTGAGACTTTATGATCTCCAGAGAACGAAAATCTCCATGGCCAATAATAAAATGAGCCATTCGTACTCTGAAAAATCTCTTTCCAGAAAAGCCATATTCAGCTGTCTTCTTTCAGGTACCAGAAAAGTAAAATTCAAGGCAAAGGACTTGTCCTTTCCACCATGGATTAAGCATAGATAAAATGGAGTATACACAACAAAGCAGAAAACTGCCTGTATGGTTGCAAGTTCTGTGCTGCTTTCAAGCCTCCAGAACAGAGCTCAGTTTGACATTGAAAAGCTTTGTAGAGGTTGGTCAATCTCTCAAACTTGACAGAGTCATAAATCCACAGCACTGTGCAGCCAGGCACAGAGTTGGGTTTTTTTCCAGGATGAGAACACATCTGAAACAACACGCTCAGACAGTATGGTATTATTTACTTACAGCTGAGCTTAGGAGATCGGGTAGCAGCCTCAGAAATTATCCCAATTATTTGAAATTGCAGTATAGTGTAAGAATTCTGTCAAAAGACAGGAGTGAAAGAGGCAGAGCAGGGGAAAAAACTAAGGTGGATTTTTTTTTTTTATTAAAGCAAAATGAACCAAGGCAAGCATTCAAAAATAAGTTACTGAAAAGCATTTCATAAACTAGCTTTAAAATCTCTTAATAGCATTAGCTTACCTTTTGTTTTGTCTGAAGAAATATATATGAACCAATAATGTTCTCATGAGATTTCATTACTGAAAAGGCTCATTAGAAAAGGCATTAAAATACTAATTACCTCATAAACTATTTAGTTGTGTACCCACTGGGATAGTACTTACGAGTGCTCAAGCTCTTCATAGATCCAGCTAATCAATTAATGCTCATTACAATCAGAAAGAGTATGCAGACTGCAGCATGCAGGAGAAATAAATAAGTCAGAGGTTAGCAAAGAAAGTGATTTGGCTGTAATCGAGCCTTCCTTTGTAACACAACTGTTGTCTGCTACGATTTAATTTTAATCAGCCTTTTTGATGCTTCTGGTAATGTGACCCTTCTTGTCTCAAGAATCTCAGCTATTGTTATTGCTGCTCAAAGTGCATAATTTATTATGGGAGATACATCAAATGCTACACAGAGATTCAAGTGGACAGGTAGGGTTTTCACTGATACCATGCTAACATTACCTGCTGGGTGTGTAAAACCAGAGGAGAGGGGCTTGGGGGTGTGTCCTGTGTGGCCTTCTCCATCAGAGAAGAGGAGCAGCCACAGAGACATGGATGTACTTCTGGCTGTCCTACAAAGCAAAGCCCAACACCAGCCCCTGCCTCCCTTACACCAAGGCTTGGGAAGGGTCAGGAGATGTCTGCTGGTGACAACTGGGCTCTCATAGTCTTTTACTAACCCTACGGGGGAAAGAGTCCTGCTTCACTGCCTGCAGAGATGGCATGTATGTTCCTTTACCTCAGGAGCACCAGGTCTGTGGTGTGTCTCTCTTCACTGGGTATGGTGGCCCAGGATCAGCACTGGAAGCACCTGGAACCTGAACAGAGTCTGTCACCATCAGTGTGGATATGGTCCATGACATGTGATGATACCATCCCGCTGAGAAACAAAGGATGGAGAGTGACAGGAGGCACCTCACAACTTCAGGCAAATGGCATTTTCCAGCTACATGTATATAATGATTCCTACTGTCCTGTAATTGGCAGGAGGCTCAACAGAATCTACAGCAGATTTTCAAAACAGAATTTAGAATCTGTTTAAAGACATCCAGGACTTAATCCTGATTCCTTATCATCTTCTTCACACCTGCAACTCAAGAGAGCTTTACTTCTGCTTCAGGCCTGAAAAGTCCCTCTAGACACCTTACATGCTCCAGAGAAATGCATGTTCATGATTTTTTCACCACCAAGAGAACAAACCAAAGATGGGAGGAAGTTTAGGGCTACTTCATCCAGCTAGTCATCACCCAGGCTGCAGTGACGAGGAGCCCTAGGGACAACTTTCCTCCTTCACTCCTGTAGGAGGAAAGAACGTACTGGATGGGTACTACAAGTCATACTATCCACATGTTATTTGGATTTTTGTGGGCAGTATTAAACTAGCATCATGAGTCACATATACCAGTTTTACTAAGGCTAGCATAAACACATCTTGAATTTTAAGTGTGGCAGAAAAGGAAGTTTTGCTTTCTAAAATCTTTAAACTGAGATTAAGCTACCTTATTTTGTTATTTCTTATTTAAATGAAAGATTTCAGTATCCATGAACAATCCCAGTAACCACAAATTTCACCAAAGGCAATTCATTTCTATTTTAATTCTCAATACTGATGTGGTTATATACCTTTTTTCACATAAACTCCAGATTACCTCTGGGAACTGTGTATGCAACTAATTCAAACATTGCTTGGATCAAGTTTCCAATCAAACTAATCCACCACTAACATGATTTAGAAGACTGACAAGCCTCAGCAAATTCACGTAGCTGAACAAATTGCTTTTTCTTTGTGCAAATGGTAGTCGCCCTAAGTGTTAGTAAGTGTTCTTTGGATAGCAGGCATGGATTTTCAGACATTTATTTTTTTTCAGCATTCTAAAGTATTTCAGGAAAAGTGGCTTCTAAACAGAAGATAAGGTAATACGCAAATATATAGGTGGACAAAGTTAGCCAAATAAGCCTAGATAAGATTATGCTTGCATAGCAAAATTGCATGGAATGGAGGAGGAAAAAAGACCCACTGTAACCACAGGAAAGAAAAATGGACATGTGCACAAACATGCACATCTGACATCAAACATCTGACCAATAAACCTAGGACTCTTCAGGCTGTTAGTTCTTCCTATCACCCACCACTGCCTCTAGTTTAAATGAAGTACTCAAAACCCCAGATTTGTACACATCCATATATTAATGTTTTGGCAGGATTTTTTAATTTAATAAAATTCCTGGGAGATGAAGTTAGAGCAGTATCTGTTACAAACCTCCAAATAAATAGTTTTCTCTCTGACATAGTCACACACTGCACACCAACACCAGCCTGCAGAGCAGCTGCACACGTCCATTAGATGGAAAGCAGATCTGGACTTCCCCACCCTTACCCTGGGTATCTCCCGGCTGCTTTGTTGGCAGCCAAAACAAAGTTCACGCTCAGCCTCATGCTAAAGAGCCTCTGTTAACAGTCAGGGAGCACAGTCCATTCTCTTCACATATATTTCTCCTGAACCACAAGCAGCACATAAAGCAGACTCTAGTCAAATCCAGTAATGACGATAGGTATTTTGGGAAGAAGAAAAAAAAAGCAAAAAGTTGGCACAGTAAGGCGAATGTCATACTTCAGTGTATAGTGGTGTTCTGTCAGAAGCCAGACATATTAAAAATATTTACATAATTTAAAATAATTTGTACAGGTCTAGTAAAGTCTATTTTAGGCTTTGGACTTTAATAAAAGTTTAAACATTTGCTAGATCCCATTGGACTTCATGTGTAACCTTGGCATTTAAGGGCATTATTGAGGATATGCCATTACTAAACTTTTCATATTAGTATAAGTGTGAACTGAAATACCAAAATAAAAATATAACAATGTTTCTCGTGACCCGCAAACAGTCCTGGACTTTATACGTATTTCCAGATGGGAAACTAAAAATGTACTCTATGTTTGCACATGTATGTTCAGAGGTGGCTTGTAGTCTAATTTAAACATTCCAGAATAATGTGACCTAAATATAACAACATGAATCATCCATCACTTTCAAAGAAATATCTGGCAATTTTTCATTACGAATCACTAGGGACAGATACCAATACCTGCCACAAAATCACTGGTGGTTGTTTGATATGATGAATCAATTATAAAAATCTTCTAATATTATTTTTGGGATTAGAGAAAATAATGTATCCTTAAATATTATGTAACGAACACCTACAGGAAGCTGAGTTGAAAAATGAAGTCAGATAAAGTTCATGTGAGATTCTGGAGCAGTTGTCAAAACACCAATGTGCAAGAATAGGAGGCAAATATGTACTAAATATTTAGTGTGTAAAATGCTATGAATAACCTTCCCACATATGCTCTGTTGTCAGAATGCAGGTAGTCTGTAGAGCATTCTGCAAAATACAGAATATAAATTCTAAATTTAAAAAAATGTTAAAGCCAAAATAAGCAAAAGGCTTTATCTGGCAGTATCAAATTCTGGAAGGGCCAAACCTTGCCTAAAGGAAGTGTTGATATTCATAAGTATAAACTAGATCCTCAGCTGATGCAAAAAACATAAAATTAATTTGAAGTCAAGTTATCCAGGTTTACAGCTGAGGACCAGGGCTAAATCTGAAAAGTAATCTCTGACTATACCAAAAATCCCGAGTCTGATATTTTGAAGGTAAAGGATTATGAAATTCTGCTTGAAGTTGCTTATGGGGCTTGTCTCTTTTCTGAACACTCATTTTGGAAAATTAAAATGGAGAGAAGAGGAGCTGCAGTGAAAAGGTGTATGTTTGGTTTTAAATTATTTCCAGTAGACAGAACAACAAAACTTCAGGAATCCTGTCTGCTGTTTTCTATCCTACAAAAGCTCTTTTTTTTTTTTTTCTCTTCACAACATAATTTTAAGACCAAGCTTTCATGAACAAAAACGTATAACATGAAGGTAACAATCCCTAATTAAAATACTTCCCCACTGATATTGTTAGTAAATTAAGAATCTGCTATTATCTTAAAGTAAGATTAATGGAACATTTTTTCAATATAAAAAAAGAGTTGGTTTCACTGTAACCTTCATATCAAAAATGGGAGAAAAACTAGAAGAGGAAGGTTGTGTATAAATTGAATTATATTCTTAAAAAACCTGATAGTTTTTCAGTCAAATCTTCATGCTAGTTCACTTTCAGCTTGTCAAAGTCCATGTTCCCCTGCCACTGCAATATTCCAGCCATGTCCAGTATTTCACTGTCTTCTTTCTAATGTAAGTTCTTTGAAACAAAAGAATCTCTCTGAAGCAGAGTAACCTGGATGTGCCCACATTGCTAGTCAGTCTTCAGCACATGAGCAAAAAATTGAGAAAAGGCAGCTCAGGTCCCCTGGGGGGGCATCCCATAAAGTGGGTTGTGCAGCAGACAGAATAAAGGGGACACCGAGTGCAGGGGACACAACTAACTAGGCTACAACCCGTGCAGTCTGACTACAGAGCACATTCAGGAAGATTATTCATAGCATTTTATACTAAAATCTCAGATAAACTTTACTGGCCAGCAATTTTCGCTAGCAAAAACCAGAGCTGTGCATAGTTTGCTGCATAAGTGTTTCCAGGGTGGGATACCCAGCCTGTCACAGTTTTTAAATTACCTCCTCTGAACATAAATGAGAAGCTGCACTGAAGAACATCTGGAAGACAGTGTATATCCTTGCCAGCACTGGGAAGTGTCACCGGCCATATCTGACAGAAGAAACAACAAATGCTGTGAACATTCCCTCGGACTGCACACAGCTTGCAGCGGGGTTTCAAATATGTCTGTGATCTTAGAAGGAGCTCTGCAGGGGTATTCGTTAGTCCTGGTTTGGATACGGTTGACATTATGTGAAAGTAAGTGCTCTCCTGAGATTTCAGTGAAAGCCACGATGCCAGGGAAGCTGATCTCACAAGGCTTCCATCATCTCAGATGACAGAAGTCTCAGAAGATCAGTTAATTTTTGTCATTCTGAGCCAAAAATCTCATCAGTAAAGTTCAGGAAATTTCAGTGGCATTAAATCTAAACACAAAGAACCACCTTCATTCAGATTTGAATCCTAAACTTGAGCCTGCACCCCCTGTAAGCTTGAGGAGTTCAGTTTTCCCATTCTTTCACCAGTCATGAAAAACAATCTATTTCAACAATTATATTGATATTACCAATGTTAATATTAACTTGAAAAAAATATATACATAAATTTTTTTCAGACAGAAATTGTGTGTTCTGGAACTGGCAGTCAGAAATTCTTCTGTGCTTGTTTCAGCTCTTCCACTGACAAATTGTGTGGCCTCCAGTGAGTCACTTCAATTTTCTCTCTCAGTTCAACAGTCTGAAATTATTTATCTCACAGGAAGACTACCATAATTAATAAACTGCTTCATTAGCTACTGCATAGTTTTTAGAAAATACTTTCTAAGCCTGTCCATAAAGAAGAGATTTATTGCCATGAGAATTTTTCTTCCAGCTCTTGTGTCCTCAGTGGTTAAAATATGGGGCTGGTAAAGTGTAAAACCATCTCCTCCACCCAAAGCCCATCACTTGTCACGAGATGCACTAGCACATCCTAATCAAATGCTGGGCTTCATGTGCAACAGCCTGAAGCTCAAAACAATTTCTATTATTTGTGGATCTTGTAAAAATTTTGGAAAATGAAAGCCGTACATATTCAGCAAGAGACTGAAATATATCTTCGTGAAGCAGAACTTCCCTGTAACACAATCATGTTTTTGTTTTTATAGTTTCCTTCTCTGGCTTCACTACCACAAGGGCTTGCTTTTACTTCCACCAGCACCCACTGACACACAGGTTTACACAAACAAATCCTTTTCTGTAAGGGGCAGTTGGGCACCAAACAGATTTCCCCTACATATACAGATGTATCAGACTTAAGTTTCAAAACCTTATGACACACAAAAGCCAACAGTTCATCTGTCGGGCTAGATGATAGCTACAGCAAGCAAATATTGGGATTGTATTTCAGTTATTGCTATGGTAACAAAATCAGGGTGGACACTGGGGAGAAAAGGAGAAACAAATCTACAAAGACAGCAAATCCTCTAAGGAAAGAGGGTGGTGGAGAAACAGGGAGAAAGAGACAGGGTGAGGGCTGGTGGGTGGGGGAGAAAGCGAGGTCACTTTAACACCCAGCTGAATCAAGGCAAACAAAATAATACAAATCCAAGTTCTTCTAGGGAAATAGTGCTGATAAGATCACCGCGGGATAAAGTGACACAAAGAAAGAAAAATGCAAGGAATTGTTACAACTTGTGCCTGCGAGAAGCAACAAAATTCATATACAGTCGGAAGAAGCAGGATCAGATATTGGGCACTTATTCGCAGCAGCTATGAGTAACTGAGAGAAGCCTTGCTTCTCCGGCGAACTTACTGAGCCACTGACAGCTTAAGAAGAATTAGTTCCTACCCAGTCTAGTACATAATCCAGAATTTAGGCATGACGGGTACAAGGTCCTGTTTCAGTAAACAAACCAGAATATCATTATCTTCACCCATCACCATAATACCTTAATCCGCAGCAAGGCACGCTGTCTGCAGGCAAAGCTGCTGCCCAGGAAAGGGGATCACAGATCAGGAGTACACTGAAAAGTTTGGCTTTGAGGACTTCAAAACATAAGCACAAATGTAACAGGAGATACAATTTCAGAATAGTGAGTTTTGTCAACAATTGCAGAAGTATCGTGGGTTTTAGCTATACGGCAGTCCCCTCTGTGAAAACACTTCTCAGTTACTGATACAGGAAGTTTTGTCACAACTCTATTTTTTATTTGGAAGACGTTGTTTTACACTTTTTTTTTCTCTTATGCTGCTTTCATTGCTTTATTGTGAAGTACAAGATGAGCAATTGCTGTTGAAAGCAGAGATGCAACATTTTTTCTTTCTGCTCAGCAGTCCAGGATCCATGCAAAGAAAAACCTTCTGGCCCTGAAGCAGTATGTGCTGTTCTGCTGAACTGATTCCATTCCCAGACAGCTTGATAGGAAAACACAGACTTCAAACTGTTTATTTTGTTCAACAAAGTATCTTCAGTCACAAAGTGTGAAGTATCTAAGCCTGGAGTTTCAGTGGCTCTGATCCTGCCTGGACTGCCGATGTCAGCTTGCCTGAAATCAGCGTGGAAACCTTGTAAACCTGGGCTCGGAGCAGGAATCCAGAGGGATGTCCTTCCCAAGGCTGCCAGCTGTCCCAGCCACTGCTGTTTGGGCAGCACTCTTTGCTTCCACATCCGAGGGCTGAACAAGTACCAAAGTGGGTACTTTGTGGGTACCAGGGTGAGAATTTACTCCAGCTGCTTCTCACTTTGCAGTGGCTGCACCATCACAGCCCACGGGCACAGAAGTGCATGTAATTCGTGAAACAAGGAGCAGCAGAAGACTCCATCCCAACTCAGACCATGATCTGCATCTGATGGAAGCCCTCGACCTTTGTGGCCAAGCCTTTCCTGTTTGGCTGGCATGTTGTGCTCCTGCAGATAGCGAGACGTGCTTGTCTTAGAGCCATGCAAAATGCAGCCAGGTCTCTGCAGACAGCCTGGCCTTTCCTCTGGGATGGAAAGCTGAGTGATGCTTGCACTGGGATTTACACAGCCACCAGTAGGATCTGGACCCTTACCTCTAATTAAGTTGAATAAAAATTAGTGCTGATGACAACTGGCTCACTCTAACTTCTTTCACTTCTCTCCTCCTCTGCCAAAGCTGTCCAGCACTCTTAGGTATATTAGGAGGCTTGGCTATTTTACCATTTTAATTAGGAACATGCACTCTACCAATTTATTACTTTTCTGATTATATTTTCACTCTTTCATCTGACAGACACTTTCAAATTATTTTATTTGTATTTTTTGCTGTCCAACCTTGCAATGCTTACAAGGCAAAAACAACAACCCACAGTCCTATGCACTTCTGATACAGAAATTATTGCTTTTCTTTTCTTTTCTTTTCTAAAGAACCATGCAGGTTCTGTCAGGATTACAGGCACAGCCAAGCAACACATATAACATTTAATTTAAATTTTATAAAACTACATATCCAGCAAGTGGCAGACAGAAATTGTAAAAGAAAAAATTAATAGATTAAATTGAGAACTGTATTTTTAAATGCAATTCTTTCATTGCCAGCCTGCTTTTTATACCTCCTTTCAATGGCCATAAATTTCTTCAGGTAAAGAGCAATGCCTTGCAAAATTCAGACAAAAAGGCATCAGCTCCATCGAAAAGACCTGCCTTCACACAGCCTTCCAGAGGTTCAGTGCACACTGTTTATCTTTCGCTCCAGTAATCCAAGCAGTATTGTACTTCCGAGTTTTAAAATCTCCAGTACTCTGAAACTGCAAAACCAAGCTGTGTGTAGGCAGTATATTAAGGCAAAGGCACTGCCAACAGATCCAACTTCATAATACTTTCAGCCTACTGAACCACATGTTAATATGCTACACGTGCGACTCTGCATATTTTTTACCGTGTACACTTAAGGCCTATATGTTTCCTCCTCTTTCCAGCGCAATATATTTTAATATAAAATCAATGTGTGTTTTTGGTGGGCAGCATAAGAGTTTTATCCACTCAGCTGTGAATCTAAGAAGAAAGCAGTATTGATTTAGATGTTCACTCATTCATTTACTAGGACAGTTTTAAAGCATTGGGTGATAACCTAATTGAGAGGCATATTGTGAGGGAAACTGAGATTGCTGTGATAAATTAAATCAGTTCTGGGATGTCATCTACAATACCTTAATACTTGATGGAATGTTCTCCTGAAAAAAATTAAACCAGGAAACAAGCATCTTGGGTGGCAGAACGTGGCTTTCCATAAATACCAGGTGATACAAGGTGATTAAAACATGTATTGCTTACTATAGAAACATTACATTAATGCCACACATATTCTATATTTGTGTGTAGATGTGCTTGTATATCAGACAATGTATATATTTATCAGACTGGCTTCCATTTCCCTTTATAAACAAATTATGAACCAATCACGAGTATGAATCTTTTGCCATCTTTCAGCTTTCTTTAAAAAAACCTGGCATCCCACAGCACCCCTACTGATATTATTTATTCTCATGCATTTCACGGAGGCAAATTAAGTCACGTGTGTCACCAAACAGTGTTATGACTGCTGCATGTCAAATCGTGCTTGCACTGCTCAGGTACACACTGCCACAAGGCCAGAAGGATCTGGGCTCACATCTGGGTCTCACATCTGGGTCTCACATTTACAGGAGCCTGTCCCACATTCTCTCACACAGGCCTCCTGAAAGTGCTGATACTCCCATGGATTTGGGCACCTGATGAATCAGGCCCCAAGTCCCCTTTTAATATCTCCAGTCATTAGCTACAAACACTTTAGATGACTCTGGTGTTCAACACATACATTCTTCTCAGGGTGGGGCCAGCCAAACAGAATAAAAACAATGCTGAATGCACTAATAGCAGTAATAGCATTAGCAGAATCCAGGGAAATCTGAAATTCTTTCCTAATGCAGGACACAGTCTGATAATGTACTAAGCACCCTCACTTTATACTTTTAACTAAGTCACCAGAGTGTGAGAAGTATCAAGCTTCAAGCATGAGGAAAAGTGAAATGGGTAACAATCAGAACAAACATCCTGTAACACAGATGATTCTTATTTAAAGTCCATTAATTTACATGTAAGAAATAATTTTGCTCTGAATATTTCCTACATTTCCTACATTTTTTTCTAGTTTGTATTCATGCAGAGTATTGTCAATAGATTCATATTCCTCAAAGCAGTGGCTAAATGAAGAGCCTTTTTATATTGCATGTGTGCTCATACAGAAACAAAGTATAAAATTAGAACATAGAAATACAAAATATTTTTAAAACTCCAAACCTGCATTTGAGAAGAGGAAAAGTCCTGGAAGTCCTGAAGTATACCTCTTAAGAGTTAATGTATGCATATTTTTTTCTACAGTTGGAAGAGTGGCAGAAAGGCCCTGAGAAGTAAAGGCTCTGCTTGTTCTCTACACCACATTTTGGAACTGATAGCAATTTGTTCATGTGTTAGATTTAGGGACAAAACCTGCTTACCCAGATTAAAAGGTAACTTGTATTAATGTACGGTTTCAGTTATTAAAGCACAGAATTCTCACCATATGCACTAATAATTTAATCTTGTTCTTAAGTAGCCTCACACTACCAGTAAAAAAGAGGCAGGGAGTGTGGGGAGAGAGTAAACTACAGAACCTTTAGTCCCCAAAACAGATGCCAGTTTTGGATTTATTCAGCCAAGGAGTATTTAGCTTGGCTCAGCTACACTTGCACTGAAAAAACACTTGCCTATTCCAAAAAGTTTTTAACAAGCTCTGCTGCACAGGCTGTTGCCATTTGGCATGTCACCGTCACTGTGTGGTACAGCAGAGAGAACTCTCGACCACAGGTTTTCCTTGGCTGGGGGAGCCGGCATTTTTGGCTATCCTTCTTCTTCTTGCCAAATGGCTGCATGTTTACGGAATGTGGTTTTAGAGAGAGTGTTAACAGAGGTTGGGTTAACAGCCTAACCCAGACCAACAGTGAGGCAAAGGCACGACCTACCCAACCTAAGAAAACAGAGGTAGAATAAACTTGTATGTGTTGTTGCTCTTAACCCAGAGTCTCCTGTATGCACCATACCTATGGACAAGTAGATATTTTTCTTTGCCTCAGGACAGAAGACAACAACTTTAAAGCTGTACCAGTCATGCAAAGTAGAAATATATAAAAATATGTGGTTGCTTAATCTTTGTCGGCTTGATTTCATTCTCTCGCTTATGACAATTTTACCTTGGCAAAATGCCAATGAAAGAAGTTCAATGAAGTTACTCCTGTTTTTCACTATGATGAGATATCTTGAGAGGACAAAAACCCTACAGAGTAAAAACTAAAAACTTCTGTCTTCATATTTCCATTAGAGAGCAGCAAACGGCAGTTCTGAAATGTAAAAAGCCAAAGCCTTTGTACATTGATAACTTGATTTCAAGGATATTAGTTCCAAATATATGCACAAGATATATAAGGTATGCAGAAGAGTGCATATAAAGCTGGGGAAAACTTACAGATGTCCACCTGTAGTTTAGCTTACCTACATTAATCCTATATCAGTACACATACCTGAGAAGCCTTGACCTTTTAAGATGTAGAACAACTTTAAAAAACAATTCTGGTTTTTTGTTGTGACATTTGACTCATGTAAATAAATTACATTTGTCCAAATTCTGACACTTCTTTTTGATGGGAACACCTTTGTTGCATTCCAGAAAAAGAAAATATCTCAGTTATATAAATACATATATATGTGTGTGTGTGTGTTGTTTGATATGCTCCTCTGACACACCATACTCCTATCTGGAAAAAACAAGGACTATGTATACACTCCCTCATCGGCAGCATATGCTTTATGCTGCACTCTTTGTTAACTGACAATTTTCTTTAGATCAAGTTGTGGAGCACAGACACCATTAGAGAAAACAGCCACACCATTTGCTTAAGTTCTACTGACCTGCACCAAAAATCTTATTTAGCACAATATGGTTCAGATAGTTCACCCCTCAGTTCCCTCTCACTGAGAGATCAGTTAGGACCAAGAACATCTTGGAAGTTCATAGACACAAAAGCAATTTACTGCAGCATATTAAAAAAAAGTATAACGTATGACTAAGAATGAAGTAAGCAGTGTCTGGCTACATCCCCCCCACTGTCTGGGCAACTGGTATGCAACAGCAATATGAGAAAATACAGTAATTTTAAAAAATTCTCTTTTTACCATTTTGGCTTCTGAATGCATTGGGGGAACTTGAGGTGAAGCACATGGATTGTTGAGGTTCGGTCCTTGCATCCCCATGATGTTAGAGTTCATTGACATTTGTCGCTCCATCTTTAAAAAAAAAATTAAAAAAAAGGTTTGAAAACATCTGGAGACATTTGCAAGAATTTACTCTCAGTTTCTATTTAAATGGACTCAGCTTTATTTCTTCAAGTCATGACTGGGAAAATAACAATCTGTGTCAAGAATTGCATATGTGTATGCACGTAGGCGTGTGTTTCATCAGAATCGGCCCTGAAAACTCACAGCCAATTATAAAGAAAGGGGTTCTTTAATAAACAAATGTAGCAACCACCCAGGTTTGCACTTTTTTATAATGATTTTCTCCCTTTCAGTATAACAACACTCAGAGTTAAGTGGTTTTAAAAGCATCACTGTATAAAATTGTAGCTTCCCCTCCCAGTGCAGCCCAACTTATCTTGTTAAAAGCATAAATAAAAATCTACAATCTCAAGCATATGGAAAACAAGTTGGCTGGTTTTCCTTCACTTGGACTGCTCAGCTGGGAAGAGTTTTCCACGTGTCTTGTAAGGGAAGCTTTCATGCACTGCTGAGATAGCAAAAAAACAAAGCAAGACTTCTCCTGGCTGTCCAGAGCCCTTTCTGCAAGCTATTCTCACTAGGCTGGGAGGGAGTGATACAAAACCTAATGGCAACAAATCCTCTAATTTCCTGGTATTCCCAAAAAGAGACAAGTCCCCCACACTGCCAGGCCTTGTCAGGGGTGGTAAAGCAGGGTTATGGTGCTGCTTGCAGACAGAGCTCAGCATCCCCCCTTGCTTTGAGCCAGTGTGCCAAGTTTTTGGCTCTGACAACAAAGACACTTTTGGGTCCTTCTGAGCAACCCAGGCGGGGCAGCTATTTTTTTTTTGTGCTCTGTGGTGAAGCATTGTCCCCTACCCTTCATGATGCCTGCAAGAATGGGTGCTGGGCTTTGGGGAAATGTGAAAATCCTGCTGCCCGCTGGCTGGGAAAAGCTGCCAAGGCCCCCTTATCCTGTCTCCATGGGGCAGGAGCAGCTCCCACTGCCATCTCCCCTGCAGCCCTTTCAGGAGTGCTGGGGCAGGAGGAGCAGCCAGTGCTGACAGGGTCTGTCTCGCCTCCCTGCTCGTATCTCCAGGGCTCGCAGCCAGAGCACACCTGCTCGTCTGCAAGCAAAGCTGCCCAAAGGGCTCCCCAGCAGCCGTCTGGGGAGCTTATTGAACTCACACCGCTGCTGGATGTTTGTTGCAGTTCAGGTTCCTTGGGAATCATGCCAGGAAAAAAGTTCCCACAATGATATGTCTTTTCATTTTTGTTAGACTTCCTGATCGATATTCCAGGAGAGCCTTATTGACAAGTTAATAATTAATAACTTATTCATGACTGCTCAACTAGCAGCCAAACCTGAATCTTTGTATCCCTGTGGCGTGTTCCCCTTGATCCAGCAAAGCCAGAACAAGCAGTGCTTTTCTCCCTCCCATGGTAAATTGCTCTCAGGTTTGTTTTGCAAACTGAACACAGTGAAATGAAGCAAAAACTTCTTCTTTTTCCATCCCCTCTTCCCAAGTCATCTTTACTTTTCTCTATCCCTAGCCTGCCCAAATATTTTCTGATGAAAAGGCTAAAATAATTTAAAATTTGAAGGTATAATTGTAAAGCAGCCCTTTGGCTCTCATAAAATGGGAAATATTCCCATTATGAAAATTATGAAAGATGAGCAGCAATTGTTACCTAGTTCTCAATAAGTGCAAGTTAACAGGTCAGGAAAGTAAACTACATTTCTTTCTCATTAACTGGTTATCTCCCACACAAGAAGATCATTTAGAGTTCACTGACATAGCTTATGTACATTGCTTTCCCAGTTTTTTTCTGAATTCAGAAAAATCCTTTTGTTCCAGCACAGACATAGTGATCTCACCTACATGAACAAGTATGGGAATCACAAATTGTAGTCTCATGTAAACTGCTTCTAATCACTCTCACACTAATTATTATGCCATTAACTTAATCAGAAACACTCTAAAGTGAAACACCAAAGAAGGTCCAGCTTCCTTAACTTATTACACTGGGTTTTTACAAAACCCAGCAGACTTTCACCTCTGCTTGGATTGAATCGAACAGAACACAACTTCTCACCCTGCACAAAAAGCCAGATCAGCAAACTTACAGGCATGAGAACAGCAGAAGATCCTGGCATGGTAGGGTTGGGCAGGGTGCCGGGCATAGAGGCAGGCATAGGCTGTCTTTGTCGGTTGTGTAGGTGCAGTAGCGAAGACAGAGAACCTGGGACAGGCCTAGAAGAAAGGAAGAGAAAAGAAAGCTGTCATGGGCTGTGGAGACCAAAATAAGCCTTACCCTGCCAGCCATTGGTAGGCACAGGCAGCTCCAGACAAGCAGGAGCAGATAAACCAATCCCGGATTTGTCCTTTCCTGCATAAATCAGTGGAACATAAAGTTTTCAAGAAGAAGATGAATCACCTTCCTTCTTCTCTTTATCTGTTAAAGCACCAGTATAGTTCATCTGATAAAAAAATGAATGTAAATGTATCAGCTGGTCTCAGTCTGAGCACCTCTGCACAATATAGTGGCTAGCAAAAGATGGTACAAAACATATTTTCTACAGACAAACCAGAAAAATCTGTTAGCATTCGTGCACTGCTGTAAGTTTAGCCCTCAGGAACAAAAATATCTGTATGATAGTTTTGCAGATTATGACAGAAAATTAACCACTCTTAAATTAATTTTGAAATTGTATCACCTGTACATAAGCTACTCTAAAATGAGTATTTCAAATCACTCTTGATATTCTCTCCTGTGAAAATCTACCAAGCCTTCATTCCAAAGCAAGATGACTAATTTCACCACTTAGAACACCACCAGGACACAAAAAATGGGAATCTAAAATTAGAAATAAAATTAGGAAAATAATATTCAGATTAAGCAGTTTATGAAAGCAAAATATATGGACACAGAAAAGCAGAGTGAATTATTTTGGCAAAAAGGATTCAAAAGATTTAGAAGGATTTTTTAAAGTACAGCACAGGGAAAACTGCATGTGAGAAAGCAGGCCCACTCACAATGAAGAATCATAAAATTAATGGATTAAACAAAGATGGGATTACACGTTCAAAAAAGCTTTTAAGGATTTGACCTTGGGAATTATGTTATCAGTTTTTTGTTGTTTTGGAGTATTTTTTAGTTTTGAAGAAATTGTGAGTTGCCTGAAGTTTTGGATGAGTGTAATTTGCTGCCTTCTGAAGCTTTCAAAAAGATTGAAAATAAAGTTTTTACATACAACAAACATTGATGGTACAAGTAGGTGTGTTAAATTCTCAGAGAACAGGATGCTTTTCTGTATAGCACATGGTTTATACTGTTTATTGGGAAGGAGACTTGCCCCTAAAGGTATGAGATGTTTTAGAGAAGAAGGTGCATAATCTGGGGTTTGAAGAGCCTCTGCAGGGGCTATCATGGAAAAAGTCTAAAATGTTTAGAGCCTCTAAACATCAGGGTTGATTTAAAGCCTTGGCAGAAGCATCCTTTGCATCAGTGATGAAACCACAGCTAGCCATAAAAAGCCTCAAAATTGTGTCGATCTGGTCAGGGGAAACAGAGTCATAACCCTAGAGTAGTAAGGAGTAAACTATCCCTCTTGGCCTGAATTGTGTCACACCAAATGATGGGGCTTTACATTTTGTCCCTCCAATCGCAAGTGGTACTGGCAATTGTACAGTCCTCTTGTACTTTTAGCTGTCACTTACAATTATCTAACAATGTGCAAAAAGCCCAAAGGCTGTGAGCAATGGGATTCACAGACACCCAGTATGGAGGACACCATATCCAGGGTCCCAAAGTGTGGGTGTCTCTCTGATGGCAAAACCACCTTCTTCTGACATACAAGTCTCCTTCTCTTTTGCCAAGACTTCAAAACATCTAATCCCCTTTTCATTAAAACTCCCCAGTATTTCCTATCCTTGGACTTGTAGTTGTTCAACACTCGTCTCTTCAACTTTGTTTCCCCAGAAACACTTCCGTCCCAATAAATGCCACCTCAAAATCCTTGCCCTGACAATTCCCTCATACCCAGACACTCGGCTCCTCCCACCCTTCTGCCCTCAGCTGCCCTCTTTCAGCAGCTGCACACAACTGAACCCATCCTTTTGTCTTGGCTCTCCGTGGAGAGAAAAAGCCTGTGTTTGGAAGGATGCTTTAAAAATCCTCCCAGACATATACAGTATTTATTCAGAAGGTGAAAAAAGAAACCCAAATAACAGCAAATGTATCTCAGATACAGACAAGGAGTTCTTCCTATTCCTCCCTGGTTGTCTGTTGATGGAGGAATATAATGTACTTACAGCTTCATATCATGTTAAAAAAACTCAAGACAACATTTTCCAAATGTGTAGTGTAATCCTGTGAGAGAGTGCAGTAAGTTCTGAGAATGAATGAATTTCTGGGATATGCAGCTGTACGGTCACTCAGCACATGGCTAAGCCTGGGGAGCTGCAGAGGTGGAATAAGTGGAATGGATGCAGTGCAGGAAATATGAGTTAAGGAAATATACTCAAAGTAGACAGACCCTAGCCCATTCTACAGTCCACTTCAACTCAGCTGCTCTGTGTACCAGCATTCATTCACACGTGAGGACAAATAAATAGGATAGGGTCAAAACAGCGTGAAAAGCAGATTCAGTGCTCTTTTGAAAAGCAAAAAAGTGAGGAGATACCAGGTTGAATGTGAGGAGATCTCAGTTTGGATTTTAGAGGCTGTGGTGACCCCCACATGCAGAGTCCACTTCCACTGGCCCATACTCACTAGAACCACTGGCCTGCAGAGCAGCCAACAACAAACTCAGACAGGTCTTCTCTACCTCATGCTTTAAAGTCCATATGCCAGATGGAAGGGCTGGAGCCTCATGGGGTACTTAAGGGGCAGAACAGAGTGTGCTGCAGCCCTGGCTGGGGATGCACATGGGGTTTCCTCTCAGAGGAAGGGAGGAGGAGTGGAAAAGAAAGGAGAAAGCACTGGTGCACTCTCCTGCCTGGCCTGGAGCAAGACTGAGGTGTGCACCCACCTGCCCACTCTGCAGCCCTCTGAGTCCAGCAGCTCAGATGTGTGGGAACTTAGATCTATGGAACGGAATCTATGGGAACTGCACTGGCCAGACCCACACAGTCAATAAAAATACCTCTTGAGTTTTCAGTGGGGTCAAAGTAAAACAAGCACCGTGAAAAGAGCTTCCCCCCCTGCCTTTTTTCATTCTGAGAGTGCCTTACATACAGACCCTTTGTACAATTCAACAGTTTCATAATAAGCTTAGGTGTTAGGCTGTTTGACAGAAACTTATTTTGGCCTGACCTATACAATTTGTGCAAGTGATTCTCAAGGGACTGCATGGTTTATGTTTTGCTTATATGTTCCAGACCAAAAGAATTTCCAAAATTGCTTTAATGAGCTTGGGAATATGGGGCATGGGCAAAAGGGAATTACTGGTATTTATTAAAATGGCAAAGAAGCTTCCTTGCTGTCCCCAGTTTTACCTTTAACGGTGCTTCATTTTAGGGGAAAGCACATACTTTACACCTAGCTAGGGGAAAAAAAATTCTTCAGTTCTTCAGGTATTTTTTCTTACTACACCCTTGCTAGTCTGTTCCCATGTCTGTTTTTCAAAAGGGGTGCAGAGCTGTCAGAGAAGCCTTGCACTTCAAGGTTGAGCCTCTTTGTTGAAAAGCCTGCAGTGCTCATGCCATTGATAAAAGTGCTACATAATGAACTCTGGATTCCCCCCCTCCCATATCAGGAAAACTGACACTGGCCAGTACTCGTGGATAATTCCATTCCTACACTGAACACAGGCCATGGATTTAGCACATGCTCCTGCACACTCACTCTCACAGATCTCAGGGAATGTGTATGGCACAGAACTGTACAGGCTGAGATACTCAATTTGTCTAAGACATCTCTTCCAAGGACAACACAATCTCTTGTGGTTGCTTTCTATCTGGCAGCAAAGAAAGTCAGTGAGAGTTTGTAATTGTTACTTTTAATGGTGGACATATTGAATCTGCTCCTCTCTTTGTAAATGAGGACATACTGCCTGCAGCCTGTCAATCTATATTGCTGACTGGGAGATTTTCATTCCTTGGCACCTGTGTTGCTAAATAAATAGGGCTGTTGGGCAAACAGCCCACAGATAAAGGACATGTAAGATAGACAACTGGCAGATGCTCAACCTCACTGAAAATCTGGCTATCCATGGAATTTTTTCAAAATTTAATAATTTTTATTGTGTTCCAGTGGAAGCCTGCTGTTGAACATGATGGGGTTTAGGTCAGCAATTGTATGCTGTCTGTTTGGGTGTACGTGGTCTGGATAGTCAGTGTTACAGTGGCTTAGTAAAATACCACATTAGCCAAGCTGCTGTAACTGACCACGTTGGCTCTTCTTCCTCTGCATGGTCGTGCTAACACCATGAGTCACCCTTATTAACATTTAAACAGACGGGTGGTACCCTGCTAAGCCATGGTGACTCGATCATGTTCCATCATATGACTCTACCCAATGATTAAAGATAACTCCTCTAATGCAATCAAGTATCTAGGATATATACTTCAGTGTGTGCCCCCTTGATTAATACCAAATACTCTGAGTTGATGCAATTGATTGCCTGATGACTAAACACTACACATGTCTGTTAAAAGACTAGGCTTCCCTTAAGTTGACCTCTTCAAGGACAATTTGGGCAGATGGCAATTTGTTGCTGAGGTCTCATGAGAGTAGGTTCCTACTAGAACCTTCGGGGCTATGTGCAAAAGGACTGATGCTATTTAAAGCATCACTGCAGAATGTTTTCTATTATAGTGAAGCACTCCAGGTCAGTGGGTCTTACCATGGCCTCTCTCCTGCTCCTTACTCCCGTGCAGGTAGCATTTTTGCAAGGCCATCAAGAATACCCACATCACAACTCCATTTGTTCAGCTAGCTCTGGTGTGGAAAAAGTTTAGCCAGAAGTATATCCAGTTGCATTGGAGTAAAGGAACACATCTCTTGACTTTCCATAGCCTTCGGACCCAGCCAGCTCACACCAGAGCAGCCCACAGGTGGCTGGTTGTGCTGTGGAAATTTGTCATGTCAGGTGAGCATTGGCTGAGGGATTTCTGTGCTACAACACACTTGATCAGATATTCATTATTTACATATATATGTATAAACTTGTATATATCTACATATTTATTACAACAGTGCCTAGAAGCCTTGGTTTAAAATACGTGGATGAGGTGAGGTTCTGCCCCAAAAAGCCTAGAAATCAAGGAAAAAATGAAGGAGAGTGAGTAGAAGCAATAGGTAGACAAATGTGGATAAGGCAAGCAATGATATCGTTACGATCAATGCAATGAGGAGCAATCACTGATGCCAGCAGCCTGGATCTTTTAAGGGATGCCAATATGTGCATGTGGTTTGAGTGGCTTTCAGGCTGAAGCCCCCAAGCAGCCTACCATATTGAGAATAAGCACAGCTGGCTGCAGTCTACCCTCTGAAAGTCTCATTCACAGCCAGGTACTGTCCCAAGTAAACTTTTCATTGCAGAGAGTAAGTTTCCTGGAGCGTGTGTTTCCACCACAGCTGCTATTACTGCAGCTACTGAAGCCAGAGTACCTGGCTCAAGTGCTGTCCTGGGCCTTCATTTGAATAATTTAGTCAGAGGCAAAGACATGGAGGGGATGTTTTAATCTGAGAAATGTGTTCTGACTGGAGGGGTTGCCTCATTTACTGCCTGTCTGCTGTTTTTTGATCCACACTGCCATAATTTAAACCTATCAATCTAACTAGAGCTTTCCTCATTTGTAATCCATTATTTCCCACTCTCAAAGTAGGGCAGTTCTGTCTCATTTCAATTTATCCATTTGTCATTTAGAGGAGAAAAAAAAGTAAACACAAGGGAAAGCAACAACAAAGCATCAGAGCAGTACTTGGAATACCTCACATAGTTGCAAGGGACCTCACCTGACCTGCTGTATCCCATGTTTAACGATGTTTTAATTCACATCACCACCAGAGAGCCAAGCTTTCCAAGAAGTGGGAGGTTTGTGTCACCAGGATTTTTCAGGGAGCCAAACCATATTCAGGGGAAAAGAAAACTGGCACCTAAGAATTCATGGCTCCCTGCCAACCTAGTAAAGATCCTTGTTTGTATTTCTCAGATAATTCAGACATCTGCATGATGTGGGCAGATTATTATTATCAGTAGCAGACATTTATACTGTGGTGGTGCCCAAAGGTCCCAGTCGGGACTGGGACCCCATTGAGCCTGGCACTGTACAAACACAGATAAGAGACAATTCATACAGAGCGTGTTTACATTCTAGGAACACAAACCAGATGAAAAGTAGAAGACAGAGATAGAACACACAAGCAAATAAATACGCTAAAGAATTGGAGACAGTTTAGAGGCACGACTCTGGTTGCCTTTTTGTTTCTTTGTATGTTTTTTATTTAACTGGTATGCTCAGAAATGACAGGACTGAGGAAATTTTCAAGAGGAAGGGAGTAACTAAGACTGAGATGCAGGAAGGGCAACACTCCAGAGAGGGAAAATTGTGGCTCATAACTTAGAGGATTTCGGAAGCATCCAGACAAAGCTGTGCTTTCTGTAGAGATTTTTAAATGGGTGTGCATGTGTCTTCATACATTTTTTATCTTTAGGTATTTTCCCAGTGTTGGACAAGAAGAGATTTCTGCCTGGGAAAGAGAAACCAGCTGATGGTAAAAACAGTGGCAAAGTGAAAGTGATGCTTGACATTGTAATGAGACATTGAAGGACTGAGATAAGATAAGGCTAGCTTCAAAAAGTCTTAAAGACAAGAAACTTGATTCAGCAGTGAAGGGGAAGCCCATGTAAGTATCTCAAAAGAGCTGGCACAATTAAGATAACAAGCTATACACTGGCACACAGGAAGAAGGAATTCAGCAAAAAGCATTACAAAAGGAGCAAGATGCAGCATACAGATATGAAATGATACAGAAGAAAAGTCAAAAGCAATTAAAGAGATGTTACTTCTCAATTCAAATATCCCTCAATGTCACTTGAGGAGAAGCTGCTCTTTAGAAACAAAGCAACTCCATCAGTAATGCATTCTTGGTCACTTGTTCTAATACACAAGGACAGAACACCCAAATGAAGAGAAAGAATAAGTAAAACAAACAAACAAACAGACAGAAAATTATATATATATATATATATACTGTAAAATATTATCATACTGTGGAAAAATGCCTTCAAAATTTGTTAAGAATTCTGTATTTTTCACCTGAGCTTGTAGGAGAAAAGTCACAATTCAGCAGTCCCATCATATATTTAGTGGGCCAAAGTCTATTTAATGGTTTAGTCAATGATAAATCTTTCCTTTAGAAACTCCAGTTTTGCTAATGCCACCTATATTTCCTGAACAAATGTTCAAGGAACCTCTGCAAATTCAGCACAAGGACCAGCAGGTCCTTGGAAGCCTCACAAAACCCATTAACATTTGCCTTTTGGCTCTTTCAGGTCTCAGAAACTGCTGGTTTCAATCTTTCTTTCCCTCTAAATATTTCACTGGGTCTTATTGCCTGACCCATTACAAGAAAAATAAGAAAAGCTAGAATGGTTTCTTGGACTATAACCTCCTTGGAGAAGTTTATGTTCTGCATAGTGTTATGCACACAGCTGGAGCTCACAAATGATATGCAAAGGATAATGGCATAGTTAAAGCAAAACAGGGAAATGCTGCAAAAGGTAGGTTCAAGGATTATAAAGAACTAGCTCATATAAAACCACATTCTTGCATTAAAATAAGAAAAAAAGAAGTGGGATAAACCCAAAAAACTACAACATAAATATGATTTGATCATAAAAGCAAGCAAACTGATTCCACTGCCACCACAGTCTCTCAGCTCAGACAGAATCAAGCTTAGGTCTTCAGGAAAACAAATAATTTTGCAGCCCCACAAATAAAGGTGTATCCTTTTTCATTGGAAAAATAGGCAGCTATAACACACAAATGCTTTAAGTGGCAGCTGACTTTAAACCAGGGATAATAATGGCAATAAAGCTTATACAAACACTTTTGAACACAACTATTCTTTTTAAAATCCAGGCTAAAGATTTCAGCCTGACAAGCAAAATCAAGAAAATTTGAAAATTTGAGGCTCATTGAGGAAAAACATCAACAGGTTAAACAGCTGGGAAAAAACCTACCCCCAGCATCCAGATAAAGTGACAACTGAACACCAAGTAAATCTTCTGCTAGGTTTGGGCTGTCTAAAGGTGCTGGACCCCTCATTTGCTCAAGTCACTCCTTTCACACACTTTATAGCAGTGCAAATGGATTTTATTTGTCCTTCACAACTTTGCATCTGAAAGGGATAGTAGGTTGCAAAAAGGATGGAGAAAAAGTACATTTTACTCCTAAAGGGCTGAGAGGGTCTTCAGAGAGCTCTCACTGATACTCATTACCAACTGATTCCTGTACTGCAAATGAGGTAAA
Organism: Catharus ustulatus; assembly: GCF_009819885.2. Classification (NCBI taxonomy): domain Eukaryota; kingdom Metazoa; phylum Chordata; class Aves; order Passeriformes; family Turdidae; genus Catharus; species Catharus ustulatus. The sequence goes on along the minus strand of NC_046221.1, from coordinate 35,816,942 downwards.
ACAAATTTCTCAAAATTGTCTTTCTATTTGCCCTTATTTTTCGGACCAGTGCAATTTAATAGAAATACAAAGATAAAAGAGTTTTGTAAACCCTCTTTATAATAAAAATGAAAAAAAAATCCTTTTGAAGTGATTTATTTTTCTTTTTCTTTTTTCATTTTTTTTTAACTTCCCAAACAATGAAGAAGTTTGTCTCTGAAAATAAGATGGTGAATTACAGCAAAGTTATGAAAACAAAGAACCAACAGTTTCTCCAGTGCAGGCTTGTTACCATGAGCTAATAATTCCAGACTTTAAGAAAGCTGAGCCTCTTTTTTAATAACTGCATGCCTCTAGGCAAAGTATTTCTACTAAAAATTATTGAGGCATGGAACAAGGCAAGGTGTGTGAGCTAATGTTGGATTGTTCAGCTACTAAACCAACTCCTATAGCAATGAGCCTGCACTGAACTGACAGATTATTTCTCTGTATACACTTGTATAAACACACTGCTTAAAGTCGAAATCTGTGTAAGCTTTCTTTTCAATTAAAATGTCAAAGATGACAGCACATGTTTTCACTGTCCTTCACGAGATGATGGATGCTGCAGCAGCAGTTTCATGCCTCTGTGTTTCAGAGATGTTTGCCTGCCTGGGTGTCTAAGAAAGATGTTCTTGCTGATGTCTTCATGTGCCTGCAGGCAGACAGCACTGCTATACTAATATTTTGGGTGGCTTTACCTCTCCTGACTTTTTCTTCCTCAACATTGCCCCCGTGGGGCCCCACATCCAATGCTGTAAGAGCTAAGTGGAAAGACTGCTGTGCACAAAGAGGTTGGGAAAAGGGTCCTGCGTTAATTAATCAAATTAAGATTGCTCCTTAAGTCAAGGCTTTAAATTACAGGCCAATTCAGGTACCTAATTTAGGTCCCCACAAAAAACCAGCTGCTGTGGGTAATCAACAAAAAGACAAAGTAGACCCCAAAAGCACCTTCCAGAAATTTAAATAGAAAATAATATTAATTAAAAGACAATTAATCTGAATCTTCGCATTTCTTCAGCTCCATATTAATAAACCAATAAAACTGTATCCATCAGTTTCTCATTCATGCTCATCAGTCTAGAGTTTATACAAAGACAGTGGCTCCAAGTGTTGCTGAGTCTCAAGACCACGTGGCAATACAGTTCACAGTACATGCAGCCACAATGCTATGGTTGGGCATGGAGCAGAGATTTGATCACAACTTTGCTAGAAAATAGATTGACTAAAGAAAACAGCCTAAATGGGAGAAAACCAGTCCAGCATGCCACTGGCAGATCCAGTCTGTCTCCTGCTGTAACAACACAAGTCTTCTGTATTCACTATGAAAAGCAGAGTTTGCTCTGGTTAGCAGAGCACAGTCACTAATGAAGACAATATGTAGATGTATATACATGTGAGATTGTTTATTTACTGAGATTTAAATTATACATTCAACACTAAAAATACTATATAAGTAATACATACTGTAGAAATCTTTAAGAAAGGCATTATATGAGATAATTATACATGATTTCCTAAACAAAATAGGAAATAAGCAAAATCGAGATTTAGAAACCTGGAAAACTCTCAGATGACATATGACATCAGTGGCAGACCAAAATCCAACTCTTAATCCTACACTTTTAGCAAGAATACCATAGAGAAATTCAGTGCTTTTAAATACTCATGGCATCCCAAGCACTTCTGCCATCAGCACATTGCTCCTGCAGTGCCAACCTCTCCCTACAGCCTAGAGGAAAGTTAGCACCATGGTCACAGCCCCAAATATGCTCAGTGTCTCAAAGCTGCTGGTTGTTTGAGTGGGTGGCAATGGGAGAGGAGACAGAGGAGCACATACATGAGGGTGTACTCTCAATTATCTGTTCAGCAAGTCATCTCCAGGTGTAAAAATATTTTAATGCTACCACATAGCTGTGTGTCTTCAGTGACCCTCTTCCCACCCCCAACTCACTTCACTGATTCCCTTCAAACTTTCATGAAGATCAAAATGAATATATGCCATTTCTTGGGAGGAACCTTTGCACATGCTTCATCTCTTAAACATGCTAAAAATCCCAGCTGACAGCTATATTAGTACAAATGATGAGAAGCACAGGGAAGAGGTGAATCTCAAGGCATACTGAACAAAGACATAGAGAACTGCTGCAGCTGTACTTCAACAGAGATCACCTCCAAGCCAGTGTTGTTTGCTCTCTTAATTTAAAGGATTCACATTGCCTTCTCTGATTACCTCTCACTGGGAGATATCCACTGATTGTAAGCATCAGTCAAAGAAACAAAAATCACAAATGCTGTTTTTACATAGCTAAGGCAAATTACACTGAAGGGTGGAAATCATATTAGCTGCTGTTTACTGATAAACTCACCTAGCACACTCCCTAAGAAATGCGTGTTCCAGAAATGCCCCATGAGAGCAACAGAAGCACTACAGGTGGTGGCTGTGGGAGATTTGCTGACACTTGGCTGCTGACACAGGCCAGCAGAGGTTTCCTGCAGCATGCAAAGGGAAGCAATGACAGCAAATAAAAGCCATTGTCCACTCATGTCCAGCCACAGATACATGGGAAAATTTCTCTCTCTACACATGCATGCATGCGTGTAGAGAGACAGCAAAAAAGAGCAGGCATTGAAGAAAGGTTATTTTATTCTACCAACAAAGTCTACATTGTCATCATAATTCACAGTCACTATCCATGCCCACTCCCTCCCTTTTAAGTACTGGTTCAAGCAGGAACCTGCAGCTAATTTTGAGGTTGGGGTTCATTTGTTTTCACATCAATGCAATTAATTTCCACTGGAAAATGCATCTCAGGCATTCAATCAAAATAGGCCTAAAATAATTCTGAAAAGCTCATCTGTCTCCAATCTATATAATGTTTTAAAAATTGGATGCATGCCCTGCAATAACATTGCACTTCACAAAGTTTAAAGCTCTAAACTTGAGGGTATCAGTTACATTGAAACTGCAGTAAATTAAAACATCCAGTTTCTGGTTTGCATTGATTTATAAATATCGACAAAACTACTATTGCAGTCATTACCACTTTGGGTGCTCCGAGCTGAATTTTCAACAGTTCAGGGTTATTTTCATTTTTGTTGTGGCTACAGTAGCCTTTCAAGTTATAGATCAAATTCCAGATAACATGTAAATCTTAAATCTTGGTTTAAGAAATATGCATACAAACCAGCCAATGTACATGATAAAAAGCAGCAAGTCTAAGTGACCAGTAATGCAAATAGCAAAGCACTTTTTTTCACTCTCTAGCTTAAAGCAGAAAGGATACTTACTGCTATGAAATGTTCTAAATAGAAGCAAGTGGAAATGGAATAAAATATGAAAAGGTAAGTATATTTAAGTTGTTTTTTTAACCAGGAATTCGATGTTCTCTTTTGAACTATTTAAAATGAGACAATCAATATTCAAAAATAACATTCAAAAATTTCCTCCTAAAAATCTTTCCACATCAGTCTATCTGGCAATTTTCAAAATGTGCTAATTTATGACCAAATTATTGCTGAGGAAATATAAATCTGAAAAAAAAAGAGACCTCATGTGCCATAACCCAGTTAACACAATCATTTGAGAAAACAAGAATAGAATGGATACATCAACAGCGAGAGCGCCAATTCTCAATGGTGTACAGCACACAGCTTTGCCAAAGACAATGGATTTAAACCAACTGGGAATCTCACTCACACACACACATGCACACACACTCCATAAACAGACAGTATGTAATATGCACTACATCCAGTTGTAAAACAAGCTTTGACACTGATCTGTGTCCTATGCTTTAAAAGAAAACAAAAATCCCCACCTTACACTTTGACATTTGTAGACTGCTACCAAGTAAATTCTCCTGATCCCTGGTGGTGATTAGCTTATGAAGTGAAGCACAGGGGTCACCATAATAGTCACAGAATTTCTCCTGACAGCACTGGTCAAACTCTACCTTTGCTCTTCTTGATACCGTCACTGAAGTCTTTGCAAAGCACCTTTCCACTATTCTGTTCAGCCTGTTTGCCTTGGGCTGCACATACTGCTGGGTTGAGAAAGACAAGGAGAAGTGGCAGATGGATTTTTTGGGCATGATGTTATTGCCATTGAAGTTCATAGGAGTGCTGCTAATATGGTCATTTAGAACAGAATGAGACCCATAAAAATGTATGACCCCTATGAAGATATTTTCCTAAATTATACCCTGAATACTGACTTAATGCCTACTATTGATATGCTCCATCATACTAAGAAAAAACAGGTTATTTTACATCTTTGCTTTCCGATTTGCACTGATGTGTTTGGTTTACTGTTTCACAGATGGGGTTTTTTTGTTTCTTTGTTTGTTATTTGAAGGGTTTTTTATGAAAGAAATACTGTCTTAAAGAGGAAACACTCTCCCAAACCAGAACTTTGTGTTGAAGATTAAAATAACACCCTCTGTACCAGTTTAGAGTAAAGGGCTTAATGGTCAGTAGAGAGTCGTGTAAAAAAAGCTCAGATCATTCTGTCAGCTTCCAAGAGTCTGAAGTATGAACGAACAGACTGACAGTTATTCATTTAATCTCTTTACATGAAATAAGTGTTCATGTAAAGACATTAAATACATGCATACTCCATGAATAGTCATGGTCTAAACTGTTTCTATTTTCCTCCACTTTTGTCCTTTTGAGAACTGCTGCTGAAACAGTGCTTTAACTAAAAAGTTGCCATGCCAGGGAAGTAAAAGAGCAGCATTATAATCAGCAGTGACATAAATTGAATCAGGTGAATTTTGAAACACTGTGGGTACTGGATAACTTTATGATATTGCACCTCATGGTTTTCAATGCAACAATTCAGCAAAGAGGAACTAATTTTTGCACAAAGTACTTCAAAAATGCCTGGCTGACCAGGCTAGGAGCTCTCTTGCTGCGTTTGCACATTTGAAGCAACGCCACAGATCTAGACTTGGCCTGAGTCTCCAGTAGACATGCAGGACTGAAAATGCCCTCCCAGAAACACAAGCATCGTTTAAACTCCCATGAATTCCCAATGCTGTAAAACCCAACTCCAAAGTGTCACTTTTCAGTTAAGTGCCACTATAGCCATCAGAATCAACTGTAGCATTTGCATCAAGAGTTTCCAGATTTAAGCTGTGGGAACGGGTAGGTTGAAGCTGTCAGTGGAAGGCCTCTGACAATGTAATTTGTTTGTCCTGCTGGCCTTACAGTCAGTGCATGCTGACATTCAAGAAACATTAGTTGGTTTTATGAGGTTTTTTTTTCTTCTTATTTTTTTAAACTGCTTGGAGCAAAGGAAAAGGACTCTCAGCTTAGGGAGGGGACATAGTAGAAGATGAATAATGGAAAGGAGATGCATCCTTTTCCAGATGTCTCCTATAAAATGAGTGTTTGCCCCATGTACCCTGAGACACGTCAATACACTGCAGGTGAACATGTTAGAAAATGTTAACTTTACCTAAACAGCAAAGTGGCAGCTCCACTCAGTTTGCACTAACATCATATCTATTTGACTTGGTCACAGGGAGCCAGGCATTTTACTGATCTGGTTAAAATATCTCAACAGTCACATAAATAGACCCAGTCCAAGCCTGTTGCATCACCTGCATTTATTTTTTACTGTTAATATTTAGCAATGGAAGAAAGATACAGATCTGTGCTCTATACACTTGCCATCTCCAGCAGTATGATCTCAGCTCAGAGAGCAGCAGGAATTTGCACAGCAGTGAGTATGGCTGATTTCCAGGGGTCGGAAGCCATGGCTTACTCACTCCACTCCAAATTTTCTGCTGTTATTCTATTTCATTTTTAATTTTTTTTAATGGGAAAGGCAAATATGATGAGCATAAAGAATAGTGGCAAAGTCAGATTGTAGGTCAGCATGTTTGTATTTTATTTTCCCCTGTCTCTGTATTTTGTGAAGCATGGATTTAGACCTTGTATTAGCCTACCAGATAGCAAGTCCTAAAAATGGCTCATACATAAAATTTGATGAGAAACTAAGCGTTTAGGAATATGTGTACCTTTAGACCAGAAATCTGACTCTATAGCAACAAACCATCTGAATCAACAACATTGCACCTCATATAAATCTGACCCAGTCCTTGTAGGATATGTAACAAAGGTAATCTGTAACTCGAGAAAAGAAAATGCAGCAGTATGTATGCAAGACACTTTGTATTTGGCAGACACATACAACCAGCTGTTTATTCTTCAGTTTGTGGCTATATATTTACTGGGACATCCCCTACCCTGTAAATCTTGCTTAGCTCCTGGTCTTATTTCCAGTGTAGATTTAACCCTGAATTATGGATAAGCACAGTGCCTGGGATTAAAATTTAAGTGTCATTTAGTATAATTTTGACATCTCCACATATTATAATGAGCTTCTTTTTCACAGGGGACTTGGAATCTGATTTTAATTTGTAGTAGGGCTATGGTCACCATAAAATGTCTATTTCATATATTCATAAGAAGCCTCTAATGAAAATGAAAATAGAAAGTGACTGTTTTCTTGTAGTTTCAAAGCCGTGTATGTGAAATACACAGTAGAGATCTGTCCCACGTGCAAATCCATTATCAATCCACCACTGCACCCTGGCTCCTGCCCTGCAGCAGGCTGAACAGTCTCAGCAGGTATTTTAGCTTGTGTAATAAAGGAACAGGTTATGAAATCATTAACACCTCAGCTGAGGCTGCCACAGGGATGCCCCTCTGCATTCCTTGTGAAGCGTTTCTTTGGCAGCTGCATCCTAGAAGCCTGTTTGGATGTTGTTGCTTGCCTTACCACACAAAGTGGAAAGTAAGCCAGTATTTTCATGTTCTGAACTTAAGAGCAGAGGATGGAAGTCTCTCTGGTCCACCTCTAGGCTAATTCTCCCCATTACACATGACTAATTCTAGGCTTGAAGACCTCTAGGAAGCCCAGCTGTCTGTAATCACACACCCAGATCTACATACCCGGTACTGCCAAGGACCTGAGCCATGCCCAAGCAGGCTGGAAGATACTTCAGCTTTGTCAAACACCACATGTTCCAGCTCCCCTTGTCCCGCAGGCAGCCACTGCTATGGTGCTTCAGAGCAGCCCAAATGCAGCTGAGGGCTGCCCTTCCCCTGGCTGGAGTCCTGCCTTGGGGTACAGTGCACACCCCATTGGCCTTTCCTTCTCCATAAACGCAAGCTCAGGTGAAACTGTGCCAGTTCAAGCACAGTTGAAACTAAACTCACTTGTCCCTCCATAGGAGAATCCATGTCCCCAACAGGAAGAAGCTAAATCCACTCACTGACTAGGGTGCTTTTGATGCTCCTTATGTCAACCTTGAGACCCTCCCTGCTAGTTTCATATATACTTGTGAGCTGTGCCCTTGCCAATGTAGCAAGGGAGCACAACTATGATCTGGGTCAGGACAATTGGTGGCCCTAAATACCAGAGGTACTTGGATCTATGAAAAAAGGAAAATTGTGCAACTTGAAGGAAACCACCAGCACTAGGTAGGGAGGAGAACTTGTTGAAAGCAGTGAAATTTTACTGACTTGAGTCACTTTGGGGTCTGGTCCACTGGTATTTGCAAAACTTAAGTCAGTTTTACCAACTGTAGTGAGAGAGCTCACAAAGGAAGGACCCGTGTCAGGTTCCTGGTCATTAAGTCAAGTCAGCTTGCGTTGCTGTCTTTCTGAATCGATGCACTGGGTCATGATTTAAGTAAGTGAGGGGCTGCATAAGTAAATAGCTAAGCTTGATGTGATATAAAAAGCACCACAACAGAAAGGAGAACTTAATGTAGTAATGAAAATCACTTACCCTTAATCATCCCTGAGACAGTGTTTTCACAATGCTACTTGATTTATTCAACTAACAAACATGCCTCCTTTGACTTTTCTAATAACAGGCCATCTCACTCGTGCTTGTTGGGATTTGAGTTCAGAGATTTTTTTAATTAACATGCCAAGTACATTATTTAAATGTCTTTGATGCCTTTTCTTTAAAATTATTTGCTAAGCAATAAGCCATATTTATTTACAAAGGAGACACCACCCCCACCAAAAAAAAAAAAAAAAGAGAGAGAGAACCCAAAACACTACCAGGAAAGTTTGGAAAAATAAGAGGTTTAGTCACAGGTGTGTAACGAGTGTTGCACATTGCAGAGCACATTATTGCTTAAAGACCTACTGAGGTCCAGATTCATTGCTGCTGACAAGCCTGCCACTTAGTGTGCAGGTCTGCAGGAGAGGTTGTTTGCTGTGTGATTTATGATGGTGCCCGTACTGTAAACTACCTGTGCTCTGCTGAGTAGCTCCATGTTTCCTCTCCAGTGGAAGGGCCTCAGCTTTTGGAAAAGCTGGACAATTTCTCAAGTGAGTACACTCTTGTGATACTGAGCCTAGCCAGACCACAAACTATTTTATTATGTTGTGCAAAAGCCTCTGTGCAAAGAAAAAAACCCCTCTTTAATTAAGATAGAGCAACCAGCACTGTGGTTGTAATTACCTTGGACTGCTTTACCCACGGGCATAATGAAATAAAATTGGGCCCTCTATATTTTTGTTTTTAAACTAAGTAAACCCAAATTAATTTCTTCAACTCAAACCAGACAGGTTTCTCTTTAAAAGGAAGGCCTATATGGTTGGAGGGGCTGGTGCAGCAGGCAGAGTGACATGCAATGATGACTGTGAACTGCAAACTGCTGGCAAAACATTTGGCTTGCCATTGGTCCGTGGCCAGTATTTTTCTTTGTTAATGAATCCCACATCTTTTCTAAGTTAAGCATTTTTTTCTTCTCTCCCTTAATTTTATTTGAAACATATTTTAAATATTTTTGTTTTTATGACGTAGTGGAACATGATACAGCCCCCTCCTAACCCAGAATATGGGAAAATCAATTAAAATTTTGACATTAGAAGTTATGAAATAAACATATGGTTTAACTGCTCAAACTTTTTTTAAAGCAACATATCAAGGATCAGCACAAAAAGAAATAGCAAAATGAGAACTCCACATTATGGGATAAAATGTTTACCTTGCTATTTACCAAAAAAAAAAACCTGAAAACTTGTCAGGTTTTGATAGATTCCCTCTAAGATGGAAGATTACATATTTTTCATTTGTGCTCTTTCCTGAGAAAAAGGCCATGAATTCTGAATGATGTGTATAATATTTACTACATTTTGTCTCACCCAAAGAACCTTCATTTTATGACTTAAAGAATGCAATCTTAAAGTGGAGTTTTATGTGCTTCCTCATTAACTTCCTACTCTTACCTGAAGAAGTAAAAATGATTGAAGAATACCCTATTGGAACAAAAATATGATTTTCAAATGCAATGAACATTATGGGCATCCAGTCACACCTGCCCCAGTGACCACCAGTACTTAGGACTGTGTGAAAGGGAAAACCCTTACAGGTCCCTTCGGTATTTCAAATCATCAAAACCCCAGACAGACAAAATAACAAGTAACTGAAGCTCCAGGGAATAAAGGCACCAAAGAGAAGATTTAACTCTCTGTTAAACTCTCTAGCTCACTAGGTTTCCACAAAAAGAAGCTCTTTCCCAGAGGTCTCAAAAGATTAGAAATGCTGTTAAAAGCGAAGAGTTATTGTTAATCTGTCACTGGTGAAAAAACAAGGTTTTTTTCAATTGTCCTCCATGGACATCTAGTCTCCAATCCTGCAATCATCTAGCTACATGAATTTACATGCCCTCTTTTAATATTCCTCAGTTTTACAAACCTTGCAAGATTTCTTCACCAACAGCGACTTGTAGTTCGTTTTACCAGGAAAAGAGATGACGAAAGTATAGCACAATGCATTGCTGGCCCTGAAACCTGCACCGGGTGAGGACAAATACACTGGAAAAAAATAAGTTGCAAAAACCTTTTCTGCATCAACCCCCTTACTTTTCATTGTGAGAATAGTGCCATGCTTGTGTTAGAAATGACAGAAAACTTTTCATAGAGGCTCCTGATATCAACTCAAACCCCTGAAGTTACATGAAGATAGAGACTTCAATTATCTACAGAGTACGTGCAAATTAAATATGCTCTGTCACAATGAATTCACTTGCACTGTAACTGCTGTGATTTCTGCAGAAAATTACAGCCAAGCTCAAAAGCTAGAGTAGCACTTTCAGGTTGACCAAAATTATTAAATTCACTAACAAATTGTATTCCATAAATCTTGGAAGTGGAAAAGAATAGAATATTTGGAAAAGCATAAAGTTTTAGCATTTCTAAACATTCCAGTTTGAAATGCTGTATTAATCTGGAAATTTATCTAGTTATTTTTAAAATGTAATTGTCTTGAATATCTGAGAATGTCTTTGTTGTTTATTTGGACAGAATAATTAAGAAATTAAATCACATTGACTTAAACTAAATTACTATTTTTATTTCAGCCACTAAGTCAACAAGGTTGTTATTCACATAAAACTGGTTACCATTATAGCTCACCTGCATGAAGTACACCAATGACACAAAAGAAACCTTAAATCTGTCAGTTTTTCTTCATTTCCTGCTCTATTAAAAACAACCCAATACTCCAACTCATTCCTCTTTTATGTCTTCTTTCCTAGATTTTTCCTAACTGATTTTAACAGCTAGCTAGAAACCTGAACATCAATATCAATGTATTAATGAAAAACAGAACTAACACTGGTATTTCAAAGCTATCTTGAAGACTGATTAGATTCAGTAATAAATTAACTGGCTAGGAATGCTGTTTTCAAGGGAAAATACGATATTCTACAGGAAAGTATGGGACTTTTTGTTTTGTTTTCCAAGGGGATTAGCTCTTCCAGCCAGGAAGTTTTTACCACACGTCCAGATTCCGTGATTTGCTCTGCATCCAACAGCAGTGCAAAAATCATCTCTGACATTTACTGAAGCATCAGGCACAGCTCTTTAAAAGGACAAAGCTTGTCTTGATTGCAGGAAAGGAGTTTTTAAACAAGGTGAATACATAACAATAAAGAAGGTGCCAGTGGCATAGAGAGAACAGAGCTGTACACTCTAAGACTGCACTTTCAGAAACTTCATAAATTTGAATATCCTTCTCTGAGCCTTTTAACTCAAGACAAATACAGGATTTAGTCAGTGTCGCTCCAGAAAATTTTGTTCAGTGAGGAGTCATACACAGATCCTCAGTCTTCATACTCTAGTGGACAATAAATTATTAATTTTGCAATAATAAAATAACTGAGCATGCACGATTTTACATGTGATAGTAGTGACAGCATATTGGATAGTCATTAGTTAATGGACAAACGTGAATGCAAGATAAGGTATACAGGGAGTTCACTGCAAAAAGGCATTAATGTGCCATTACTTTTATAGAGGGAACAGCTTTTGCTAGCTAAGTTCCTGTAAAACATACATTTTAACTTATAGGGATATTAGCAAATGGATCCCTCACATGGTTGTGGACAAAGCTTGTCTCCTAGTTTTGCAAAACATGCTGAAAATTACCATGGGGGGCTCAAAAGTTTTATTCGTTATGGTTTAATTCCATTATTTTTTTTAAAAATAAAAAAAAAAATAAAAGGAGAGGGAGAAGGGTACTTTTAAAGAGCTGAATAATTTGGAAAAACATCAGAGATAGATTTTCTCACAGGATTTTAGAATTCTCTTGCAATTCTTCACTATAAGCAAAAACTTCAGATGCTTAGAAGAGGAGGGGAAAAGATCCCTTTAGCTGTTTATAAACTGAAGACATATTTGGCTGTATTTTGGCTAACATTTCAGCCAAAAAATGGCTGGTTTTCATAATTACTGTTTTATCTTTGCATGTTTATCAGGCATCCACTAAAACTTGAGTGCCTGTCACAACATAGTGGGGAATTTACGAAACTGTGCATCTGAAAGCACAGAGAAATTCAGAGTCCACATTTGGAGTGTTACGTCAAGTGCATGAATTCTTTATTTCCCAAGTCAAGGTGGATACAAGCAGGCACAGGATATACTTCAGATGACATTATTGCTTTTTGCTCATCAGAATTCTTCCTGCTTCCATCCCCAGCACAGACAGCCCGTGCTGCCATCCTTTCCCATTGCTGCTCCAGTTTCAGTCAGAAGGCACCTCAGAGGGTCACCTTGTCCAGCCTCCTGCTCCAGCCAGGACTAAATGCAGTATCAGAGCAGGCTGATGGGCACCTTTTTCTCGACAAAGTGTGAAAATCTACAGCAGCAGAGACTGACTCCAGCCAGATGCTGTATGGTTCTCCTGCTGGAACCTTCCTTTCTTTAGGTCTCATGGAATTTTCTCTCACTGAAACTTGCGCCTGTTCTCTTCTGTCTTCACACTGCAACATGGTGCAGACCCTGTCTCCTCTGTAACTACCCTGTAATTAGCTGAGGGCTGCAATTAGATCCCCTGGTAGCCATCTCTTCAGGGTAAACAAACCAAGTTCCCCCAATCTCTATTTCTGTGGTTACTCCCTCCCTTCAGCCTAGGGAAGATGTCCACAATGCCATCTGTCCTCCATGCAACTGTTCCACCTGCCAGTAAGTCACTGCAGACTCACACAAGAACATTTGTGCAGTTTTGTGGTGCCCATTTGTCTGGATTATTCAACAGTCCAAGCACATTTCACCCAAAACTGCCCCAAACTTTGGGTGCAGAAATTTTGTATTGCCCTCACAACAGAGATCTTTCTAAGTCCTCTGGGGATTGTTTGGGCAAACCCAAATATCTGACCCAAGCCAATCAGTTAATGATTATATGAAATGTTTGTCCTGTTTGATAATTACTCTGCACAAGAGACATGCCAGTGCAGATGTGCTGCTGAAATTCAGCACTCCTTGTGCTCAGTGCTACACAGGGAAGCCACGGATCCTTCCTACACCCAGTTCAATCCAATCTACACTCCAAAACATCCTGTTATTGGAGCACTGCATCTTTAAAACAAGTCTCCCTGAGATAAAGAACTACCTACTAAAGGGAAAAAAAGAAAGAGGTATTAGGGCTGCAGCTGGCTGTGCTTTCAGTCAAGAACTTGTCCTGGGCAAGACCAGGTGAAACCAAAGTTTAAAACCCTGGAATGTAACACATGCAGATGCCCAAGTATTATTGCCTGTTTTATCATTTGCTATTCATCACACTTTCTGGGCATTTGCCTACAGAAACAAATCAGAAGTAACAGAACTATTTAGAAGTGAGACTGAATATCAAACAGAAAATGAAATGTACAAAGCTTAATTATCTTTCAGTGCATAGCAAGTAAAAAAAATTATTTTTCAAGACGTTTCTTAAATAACAAAAAAAAGGTATTTGTCAGCAAAAAAAATCCCAAATCCCCTTGCAAAAATTGTCATCAAATTTTAATAATTACTGAGCGTTGTTGGAAACTTTTCAATCAGCTGCATTTTGCTTTTCTTAGAAGACCTATATAAAGTCATGCTTTTCCAAGTATCTCTATACTCTTTTTTCCCCCCATAACACTTATTTTTGCATATTTTTACACATGTTGTTAGTAAGGTTTTCTACTTTTCCTAAAGTATGTACTGCAGGTTTCTTTATAGGGCACTACAAAGTCATCTCAAAATAGTTTAGAGTAAACTAAAAAATGGCTTAATTAATTACTAAATATTAGAATACCTACTGAATTGCAGTAGCTGGGAAAAGTTCCATACTGCACAAGATTAGAAAGTAAAAAGGCAAACTGAGAACTTAGTGATGCACAGCAATGTCCCCCTTTAACTGTTGCTTAAATTTTTGCCCTAAATTTGATTTCTCATTCTTAAAGAAAAACTTGAAAAGTGAGGGCAATCTGAGGGGTGCTAATAGAGTGTCAATTTCAAAAAGAAAGAAAACATCAATCAAATTTATATACCAATATCACCACCTTAAGTCGTGCGACTTGAAATCTAATTCAGGTGATAAATTCTTTCTGGTATGATTGCTTCGGAATAGCAGAAGTTAATTTTGCCTTGCAGCCTCAAAGATGGGGACAAACACACACACTCACTCACTCGCACATACCCTACAAATAGATCCACACATACAGAGATCTGTGTACCAATCTGCATTTTGTGCAACACATCCCTCTTTCATACTAATGGTCACAGGAGATATTGGTCAACAATGGATTCCAGTGGCAAGCAATCTGATCATTCAGGCAAACTGCAAAATGAACCTTAATTTAGTGTTCATATTGATTTTTCAGACAATCTTATTTCTACATGAGGTTTCTAAAGAAACACACTTATTGAAAGTATATCAGAAAACTGAAAAGTATTCAGAGCAATGAGAATTCCTGCAGTTCTGTGATACAAGAGAAATAGAGCTCATGTCCTTAGCGGCAAGGAAAGAAAAGTTCATTTTGACCTGGAAACCAAATGATAACAAAGAACACAGTACTGGAACTTTTCTGACATGTTCCTGAGTTGCCTTAAACTGAGGTCAAGGAAGAATCTGGTCGAGTACATTTTTTCTGTTCTGTTTTGTAAAACTTCATTTGGAAAAAACTAGCTCATGTTAAATCTGACATATAAAATTACTAGTGCTGATGGGCTTTTCCAGCGTGGTAAAACATACAACTGACATTACTTTTGACAGAGCTTGTGATAATGAACTCTTGTCATTATAATTATTATTTTTCTTCTGCTAATGGGCACAGATTTATTGATCTGTAGAAAACAGTGCCTATCTGAAGCACATTGCCCGCATTCTTTATGGTCATGGAGCAGCACAAGAGCTGCAGATATCTGCAGTAAAACTTTCCATCATGTTATTTATACTAATAGACCTTGTACTAATACAGAGCTTTAATATGTTTGACAAATGGTTGCAATTTTCAAAACTTCAATGCTCTTAAATTAAAGATATGATGTAAAAATAAAGACCACCCACAGAAATACAGTTTGTGCTGATCTGAGAGACTGCAGTTCTCACTCTCAGTTAGTAGTTTTTACCAAGAGAATGGCTAGTATTATTATAATGTACAGTAATCTTTCAGTAAATTAGAAGTTGTATGTTTTCTATGGAGATACTCACTTTAACACTGGAAGTTGATGCTACAAGGAAACATCAGGCCATAAAATAAAGAATGGAAGTGAGGATGGAATAAACAGTGTTGTGTTAAGTAAATGATACTTTCCTGGCTCTATGAGGATTCAAAGACCTAAAAAGTAAAATGTGTGTCACTGGGACTGAAAAATATTTCATGCTATTTGACAATACAGACTTTAAAAATGTGTTTGGAGGAAGTCGAGAGGGAGCAAGCACCACAACACAAAAATTCCATGCCACATGTACAAACAAACAGAAGCACCCACGTAGAGAGGAAATCACACATTAATAGAGATCCAAGGTTCATCAGTCTCTGGTATCACTGTGGCTGAACAAGTAGTTCTTCAAGAGGGCACATTCCAAAGCTAGAGATGTTGAAAAATACGTGGGTGCTCAAAGGATTGAAAAGAGGATAGTTGCCCAGATTTTATCCCGAGCCCATCAGCTCAGCTCTCCCATTCACTGCAATAAGCTTTGGATCAAGCTCAACATCCAAATGTAGTCCTCACTCACTAAAATTGGCTGGTCACACTGGAAACTGTTTTTGGAAACCCCACCCATAAACAGAACGTTTGGGGAGAGTATGGTAGTAAGCAACAAATAATTTGTCTCTTTGCCAGGACGAGGGGTTGTGTCTCTTGCTCGTTCACCCTCTGAGACAATAAAACAAGGGCTATAGTAAGGTAATATCTCTGAAGCGATCTCAGAAGGAATGCCACATGAATGAGAAATAAGAGGATAAGGGTTCCTTCAATTTTGAAGTAAAAAGTGGAAGAAATTACTAAGCAACAGGGTACAGAGAGACACTAGTAGATGGATGCAGTGTTTCCAACAGCTCGTTGCTCTGGGATCTTGTGAGTAGGAAGAACAGAAAGGAAATACAAACCTGAGTGTGGAAAGAGAGTTCCACTGTGGGAATTGCCACATCATCTAGGTGGAAGACAAAGATATGCAAGTCCATTTGCAGGAGAAAGAGAGCATAAACAGAGTTAAGTGGATATTAATGATCGCTAAACAAGGATGGCAAGCCTGCTCTGAACTTACAAATCACATCCGCATTAATACCAAATGAGTTCATTAAGATTAACATTATTATGATGAGTATCAAAGGGATTAAAAGAGATTATGGTAAATAAGAGAGTCAGATAGGAATGAGATGTAATTACCTTCCTATCTGGTTTATCTGTAGCTGCAGAGAAAGACCCAGCATTCACTTCACACTGGAGGAACCTAACTCACATTTTGATCTGAAGTGCAATTTTCAGTAAAGCTGATCTCAACAATTTGGGCTGAACACGGCCCAGGCATGTGCAGGACGAACAAAAGAAGGGTGGGAAGGTGAGAGTACAGAGAGATGGGGAAGGGCAGAGGAGGTTGCTTTGCCCCAGCACCCCCACCCATGTGCAGGAAACAACTTGGTCTTCCTGCCTGCTGCATCCAAAACTCGACGAGCAGCCAGCCCTGCCACCACCTCTGTCCAACACCTGACCTGCTCTGATCCCAGCACACGAGACACCAGCTCTGAAAGCTTCACAGGGTTCACAAACATCAACCAAGTCTTCCAAAAAGGTTTAAGGGAAAGGTCTCAAGTTAGAGCTAGGGAAACTGTGGAATTCAGGAGCAGAGGCAACACATTCAGTGAAATGAAAACAAGTCATCTGATATTTACCTCTTGCTTTTGTACCGCAACAACAGAGCCAATTCTTTTGAGCATGCAGAGACCAGCTAAGGAGCACCAAATTATGGTTTAAAATCACACAGCTTATAGAGTGGATATTCTGCCAATGCATACATCCAGCAACACAGGCGGAAATGTTACTTGGGATCTTGGTGGGGAAAATGTACTGGGACTCATCCAGCCGGGCTCTGCTAGGAGCAGATTGTCTTTCTTCACAGGTCGACCACGCACAGTTGGCTCTCCAGTGCAAACATCACTCCCAAGCTCTGGCGTGTTTGGCCTCTGGTTTGTTTGACAGGTTACATGTGCTTCTGAACAGATCTTCTGATGCTCATTTTCAGAGCACTGTTAACATTTCTCTTGGCTGCTGTTTAAAAACTAGGTCCCTAAAGATATCATCCTTCAACAAGAAAATCCTCTTGCCAAAAGACCCAGCTTCAAATGTGTGGAACTTGACTGTCGGGGCTGATGACCTCTGACCACGAAGCTGCAAGCCCACTGGCAAACCTGCACATTGGGTCCCAGCAACTAGCAGCAGAGGAATCCAAATGAGCAGCTACTTTCCTTTTTCTGTTGTTGTCCAAAAAGAGAATGCATTTTAATAGCACCTGTCAAGCACAACCAGAGCTGCCTGACTCTCATCTGGACAGTTATACTTCATTAATTATATATTTTGTTGCTTCAACAACCAATACACTCATACACACACACACACACACCTGTGTGTGTATGCATACGGAATTCACAGCTGCAGCTTTTTGAAAGAAGCTTTTACAACTGCTTTTGCTGTGGCGCTGTGTTGAAATCAGTGAAATAGCAGCAGTAAATTGTAGCTTAGAGTTGAAGTGCACTTTTGCAAGGCAAGAAGGATTTACATCTTTACACCCTCTACCCAACTTCACTGAGTGTGAATCAGCAGGGTGGGGAATTTGTGAAAGTTTGAGTACACAGCAGGGTCATCAGTCAGTCCACACTGTCCAGAGCACCAAGACGTTCTATTTTGCTGCCCTTCCAGACAGGTGACATGTTAATAGCTGGTACCAAACAAGTGAGACTCTGATCCCCTGTGGAATGCAATCCGATACCCAAAGACTTTCGGGCCACGCCGCACAGCGTATTTTACGTGTGTTTTTATAAAAGAAATAGCAGGGATGCATTTCTGCAGAGGAAGGATGGAGTGTGACAGTCTGTTATCCTCTACTCAGCATCTTGCCAGCATGGCTAGACACTGTCCTAGGACAACACTGACAGACTTGTCCTGAACAAAGCCTCCAGCCAGAAAAGGCAGGAAGGGAAAGAGTGAAGACAAGTCCATCCCAGCATCTAAAGCAGGCAGGCAAAGGGAAGAATCTACTACACTTTATTCTGAAGGTCTGTGGAACTGCACTTCCCAACATTTCTAGGAGAAAGTATGAGTCAGAAATCCTACGGGAGCTCCTGCAGCAGCACAGCTCCCTCCTCAACCCACACCTCCTCAGCAGAGCACTGCGCAATCCAGTCCATATGGTGTATCTGCACTGCAACAGGGGCCGGGCGCGGCCCAACCTGGCTCCCAAAGGATACACCTTTGGCCCCTGAGCAATTGCTTGTGCTTGAGCAGTTGACCAAGGAGCTTGAAAATCAGGGCACTTAGGGAAAACGTGTGAATTAAGTGCAGGAACGTAACAGGTCGACATAAGATGGCTTTGCAGAGGGCTACCAGAAGACATGGTCACGGGTTGTTGTCTTGTTCAGAAGGAAAAGGGGAGGTTTTGCCACCAACCACAGAACAACACTGTTGTTATTTTGCTCAGTCAGTCCCCAATAAAAGTTGTTAAAAACAAAATCACTAAACCCTCAAAAGCATGTTTAAGGCTATCTTTAGTTAACTAAGCAAATCTGTAGTTCACTGCAATTCTACCGGGTACCAATACAGTGCTTCCCTGAGAGACAAAAATTCCCTTTGAAAGAGGCACTTCTGAGAGTCTTTCCTTACAAGCAGACAGCTCTTGACACAGAAACCTGATGCAGAGCTCCTCCGAGCAGAACGAGTATCCTCAGGACACCAACACACACCTGATAGCTCGCATTCATCCCACGTCTAAACACAACCAATGCCCAAGCAGGGGCTTAGTGTTAAAATCTGTGGTCCACCCTAAGAGCAAAGTATCCACAGTGAACTTGGGGAAGAGATACCTTTCCTCACTCCACACAGACCTAGAGACTGTCAGCTATGTGGAAAAAAGACTAAAAGGTCTGTAGGGAGACTGACAGACTTAACAAGACAAGCACAGTGCTCTGTCCTGCAAAGGAAATCCACGTAAGCAGGTGCCCCAGGACCCTGGGACAGTTCTAGAGAGCAGAACCGTGACAGGAGGGCTGTGCAGGGTCGGGACCTCTGTGATCCCAGCAGAGGTGAGACATCCACGAGCCTGGGGTAAGCTGAGGATCAGAACACTGCTGGCAAGTGTTAGGGATGAAAAGCTGAGGCTCGTTGAGATGAGCTCTGCAAACTGCCTCCCTTGAACGCTTTATTTTCTACAGCGGATTTCCAACAGTAGAAGCTTTTACTCGCTCTGCTAGGCAGAGGCTGAACTGCTTTCTTCAAACAGTTTCAAATTCGCCAGCCACGCTCGAAGAACCACCCCTTTTTGCCTCTCTTTTCTTTTTGCACTCTCCGGGCTTTTCGTGAAAGAGACATCCAGTTTCAAGCCATTTAAAAAATATCAAAAAACCCCGGTGGAAAATAATTCGCAGCTGTGATAATATCACATTTTTTAAAATACCGTAATATAGTTTTACTTTTAATAATAAAAGATAAAAAAAGGGGAGTCTGCGAATAATTAGAGAGTGCAGTCTGAAGCCAGTTACAGTCACTGCAATTGATAATAAACTTAAAGCCCCTTGACAGCAGGTAAATGCTTTGCAACCCTGACCCCCTTCCTCTCACATTACTTAACAACCCTGCAGTTCCAGCATTACATCACCGTCCAAGCGATTGGTTCCCGCATTTTAACTCTCTCCCTGTCTCCTCCGATTAGGAACAACATAATGATGGGGGGGGACACACCAAACCACAACAAACTACCAAACTTCTCTCAAGTTTGCTGTGCTCCTTGTTTGGGTTTGGTTTGGTCGAAAAAAACAGCTTCTGCTCCTAGGAGCTGGGGTTACACGCACCAGAAAACAAACTCTGTAGAAGTGGAAAAGAGTGGGAAAGGGGGACTCGGGAGGGGAGGAGGAGAGAAGAAGGAGGAAGGCGAGGAGGGGGGGAAACTATATAGAAATCAGAAAAGGAAAAGAAAATTAAAAACAAACCTCATGGACATCACTGAGCCTGAATTCCCTGCTGAGGTGCAGAACATGAGAGCCCTGGAATGAGTGTATGTAGAACTTGAGCCAAAGCTTAACTAGCCCGAGTGAGTCATATCCTTCCCATTTGATTCCCGTCCAAGCGATGATGTAATGCCCTGGCCCTCTCCCTCGCTCCCGCTCGCTGCACTACCTCCCTCCTCCCCTTTTCTCCTTTTTAGCTCAGTGCTGGTGAAGTCACCATTTAAATCTGGCAGCGCTGAAGCAAAAACTTCAATGTAACCAAAACAGCCCCAGGCCAAGTTCCAGACGTACTGAGACTCAGTGGTGCAATTGCCATTGGAAACGAGTAAACAGAGAGAGAAACAGTGCTGCCTGCGAAGGGCCTACGGAGCGCAGGAAAACCCTGGGAGCAGGCGCGGGGCCGGCAGGATGGAGCGGGGAGCGCCGCGCGTCGCTCCCGAGCCCATCCCGCATCCCGCATCCCGCATCCCGCATCCCGCATCCCGCATCCCGCATCCCGCCCGCGCCGCGGGCAGGTGCGGCCGGACGAGCACGGGATGGAGCCTGAGTGAGGAGCGCAGGAGGAGCCGGGGAGCAGCGGGTGGGTGTGGGGGTCTGGGGATGGAGAGCGCTGCTTGGCAGGCTCTGCCTTGCACCGGGATTTCTCTGCCTCAGCAGAGCACAGCTGGAATTGCGCCCTGGTTTCTGAAGGAAAACGAGCGGGCTGTTTCTTGCACCGTTTGCAAACACACAGGTGCAAGGCACCTTCTTTCCCCAAAACAGGAAAAAAGTACCAGAAAAGCCATACAGCACAGCGAGCTTATGACTAACTCACTGCTGTGCTGCTCTCACTGCCTTTCCCGTGTTTCACTCACAAGTCTGGTTTCTTTAGAGAACGTTTCTAAATGGAACTTATAATAAACTTTCACTCACGCAAGGATAAGCTATCGTGGAGGAAAGTGCTGTGCCTGATCGAAGTGCTCCTGATGTTAAACGCTACAGCGGCTGTGGCTGAAATACCTCTCATGTCCTCCCCCACAGAGGGCTTTCTCACTGTTCATCACTCCCAATTGATTGTAGCAGTACCAACCAGCTGGTCCACAAAAGAATGCAAAGCCTAAGTAACAATAATCATAATAATAATCATAGTAAATGAAAATGTCTCAGCACACAGAGCATCCCTGAGAAATTCAAAGACTACTAGTTTCAACATCAAACTGCAGATGTAAGTATTAATGGCACGTGAAACACCGTAGAGGTATTTTAAAGTGTCTCTTTTCTTTATAGATCAAGAATTATTTCACAAAGCCACTTTGCTTCATATCTCTGAGTAAAACTCAGTTTTCCAACACTCAGTGGGTGCACTTATGCCCCTCAAATTTAGAAAACAGTGGGAAAATAGCAAAGTCAGTGTGCCTCCCTTTCTTCCTTATGATGATGTGAGTTTATGGAAAATCAATTTCTATTGCCTAGCAGCATTTTGCCACACTGGGGTTTTTTTGGGGGTGGGTTCTTTCATTGATCACATCAGCAGTGCAACAGAGATTATTGTAAAGTACCAAAGTCTCCTCCTGAGAATGCTCTCACGGTTTTAAATTATCATTAGAATATATTTCTATGGATCAACACTACTGGCTTCTGTCACAGTTTGATCTTGAATTCAAGTAGATTTAGTCACGAATTCAAATGATTTTTTGTTTAAGATAGATACGATTTTTACAGTCAGAATGGGAGGAGGAGAAAATTAAGGGTTTGTCCTATTCAGTTAAAAAAAACAGTTCTCCGCAGCAACCTGACCTGCTGGATGACATCCTCAATTGATACTGATGCTGCAGCCACTCAGAGTGACACCTTTATCAAGCAAGGCAGCTCTGAATTAGAGGTGATCAGCCATAATTATTACTGGCGCCACTGAAGCCTGTGGCTTGACAGCATCAGATGTGGTTGTTATAAAGTTTGGTCCATTGTGTCAATGGCCTGTATAACTCATTTATGTCTGAATTACCAGCTATTGATTTTTTGTCTTCTGTCATGTAATAAAATAAAAGTTAGATCATTCCTAAAGCCCTCTTTTAATTCCAGCCTTGCTGATAGTTCCATTTTAAGCTTCTCCCACTTCTCCCTCTCCATTTAAAAAAATGAAACTTTCACCCCTTTTTCTGTGCATGCCTAAGAGGTCATCTTCCTTCTTTCCTTGTTTTTATTCTGTCTTCTTACATTGACACTGCTGGATTACATAGCTTCTGCTCATTCAGTTCTCCACTGGCACTGCTGTAAACTTTGTCATGGGCCCAGGACAGATCCCTGGCTCGGAACACAGGAATGTGGCTACAACTGAGGCACAACTTTAAATCCCCAGGTCCAGTTTTGCAATGAAGGAAGCTACCACCTTAAGAGGAAAAGGATTACCCTGTGCAACTCAGGTTACCATGGGGCTGCTTGTGCACATACATCCATTCCTGCAGTCTTTGGTCCTCTTGTCACCCTTCTGAAAAACCCACACTTCTACCACCATAGATATTCAATGCAAAATGCAGCCAAAGAGATGATGCAGGAGCTGCAGGGTAGTTCACTATCCTCCTGAGGCTTTGAGCACTTGCTTGGCAAGTCTTCTCTTTCCAAAAGGAAATTTTGTTCACCAGAAGCAATAGCAGATCCATTGCCCATCTGTGAGCATCTTAACCATAATGTCACAGGAGTGACGGTGCGTGTATGGCAAATGGCCCTTCCAATTATTATTACTTTCATAGACACAAACTTAGAAGAATTAAACTGCTTTCAAAACAGTGTCTTATACAAGATATTTCCAAGAGTGAGAGGATTTTCTGAAATGAACAAGAAAGATCAAAGAAGTCTGAACTGCATTTCTAAATTACATGTTTACACTGAAGTCTTATTTCAAGAAATAAAGTGTTTTAAAACAGACATCATGCTCCAAAGGAGTTAAAAACTTATTTGTTCTTGCTGATGGGAAAACAAAAAGTTCTTTCCAGGCAGGTATTTCCAAAGCCTATTGATTTTTTCTTCCCCCTAACAGGAAGCACTGTTTTCCCCTTTTCCTTCCTGTGACAGACCAGTTAATGATAAAGAATGTCCTGTGCTCAGAGGAAATTCCACTTGCATGCAAGAGCTCCCTCTTTATCTGTTTACTTGTCTGTCTTTTCATTCTCCCCCCATTCCAACCCCAGCCTTAAATTTCCATGTTCATCAAGAATAGGGCTGTTGTGATGAGAGTTATGGGATGTTTTAATTCTAATGGGAGCCTTCTTCAAACTAGGGCCCTGGCCAGGACAGTTATGACTCCAGCTTAGCTGTCTAGTTCAGGAATTCTTGCAACACCCTCCCTGCAGAATGTTTCATCCTTGGGGAAAGGGTGGTGGGGCACACCACAGATGTTTGGTGTAACTGAAACTTGACAAAAATCACTGCTGCTGCTGAAAGTTTCCAGTCTCAACAACCAGAAAGCTCTGACTTTTGAGAGCCCAAACGTCAGAGTGCACTGGGATTATCCCAAATGCGTATTGTAGAAAGGAACTGGGTGTACTGCACTTGAGATTGTGGATGGACAAATCGCAGGTCCCACACGCATTTTAGGTGAGTGTGTCTCATCCAGCCTTTGGCACTGACTTTTGCCTGTGCCAATCAGTGGTCCAAAGCATCAGCAAAGACCCTGTGGATAAAAGCAGCATAACCTGATTACTTTTTTCCTCCACTGCTTGGCACTTAAAAAGGCTTGATTAAGAAAATATTCTGTAATAATGGTCCTGCACTCAGGAAAGTCTCATTTTCGTTCTGACATTATTTTTCATTTCTAACCCAAGAGCCCTACAGTCCCTGTGGAATTAAAGAGGCCAGATAATTTCAGGGTTAAATAAGCTTTAATGACTATCACATGTATGGAACCTTAAACCCAGTATTAAAAATTATTTTTTTAAAGTGGCATCTCTTCCTTTTTTAATTTAAAATAACCAT
Source organism: Catharus ustulatus (assembly GCF_009819885.2). Classification (NCBI taxonomy): domain Eukaryota; kingdom Metazoa; phylum Chordata; class Aves; order Passeriformes; family Turdidae; genus Catharus; species Catharus ustulatus. Next base: position 35,792,976 of record NC_046221.1, on the reverse strand, counting down.
CCAGGTGGTTTCCTAAGGATTTCTTTGCAAATTGCTTCCAGTGAACCTTTTCAGTTACAGACCACTGCAAACCCATGTGGTGGTATTCAGCATTTAGTTCAACTTGGGTGTCCCATGTTTTTGTGGAGGACAGAGGGACTGTCTGCACAAGGGGGGCTGTCTGGGCAGGATAGTTGTCACTAGCAAGGACATAAAAATGTAAATATCCACAATTTCAGAAGAAAGTAAAGGAAAGCAATGCTAAGAGTGGATTCTTCAAGTTGCTCATAAGAAAATGGGGTACATGTTCTAAAGTCACTTTGGTTCTTAAAAAAAATACGTTCTTTGTTTAAGAACACTCAGATCAAAGAGCTCACTATTGAGCTGTATCAAAGGTTTTCCTATGAATTGTAATGAAATAAAATATCTAGAAATATCCTTTGTGAGAACTGCCCAGATTTTTTGAACATAAGCATTCTAAGACGCTGGATTGAATGAAGCCTAAATGAAACCTGGAACAAAGATCTCCCACTCTCACACACATGCTCAAATGTGCTGCTACATTAGAAACACCTCACTGAAAATATTTAAGGAAGAAGAACTGCCAAAGTTTGGGTCCAACTTCTCTGGAGACAGAAATATGCAATGGGCATGATGGCCAGTAGACTTCCCCAAACATTTTGGCAATGAATCTTCATGAATTATCTCAAGAAAAACTTTCTCACTAACAGTTGTAAGCACATTAAAGCCATTTGGGATCATGAGGGGGTTTGTGCTGGCAACATTCAACTTACTAGGAAATAGAATAGCCTACTTTATACTTGCCAGATAGCCATGAGGCCAGTGGCAAGTGGCCGATCTGGAAGTGAAGAGCTTTGTATCCCGTTACATATCACTGAGTCATGCAGTGTGAGCAGCCTCCTCTTTTACTGGAGCTGTAAACCACAAATACCCAAGACGAATAATGTAGCAATTTATACCAAACAATTAATAATGTTTTGCATTCCAGTAGAACCTTCTACCCTGAAAGATCCCAAAGCATCTTGCAGGCCGACCATGGAAAAATCACGTGGTGCAGTTAACCCCAACATGGGAGATCACAGACAGCCAACAGCACAGGAGGGCAGAGGGAAGATGTTGACTAAGGACAGAGGCAAACAGCTGCAATTAGGCAAAAAAAAAAAAATCATTTAATTTTTAATATTCATGCATAATGAATAGGAGGTTCCTTCTCCCACTGCGATTCTAATTACTGAAACAGATAATTAATATGTCAAAATGTTCAAAATGTGGAGCCACTGCTCTTTTTAGAATTGCTCAAAGAAGCTTTGCCATACATCTACACTAAATATCTTGACCTTAGATCTCAAATATCTTAATCTTTAATCAAAACTCTACAGGCTTTGTCTTGGACACAGTGAAAACTTTATCACATATAGCTGCATCTCAAAGACTGTAATAGGAAAAAGGGTCTGGTTTTTATGGTCTTTCTTCATTTTACTTCTAGCAGACAGAAAACTGAGCTGAAATAGCAAAATTTGCATTAAAAGAGAAAACTTACGTGCTGTAATTAAAAATACGTGCTCTGAAGTACAGTATGGTAAGCACTGAAAAATAAATAGTACAGCTCTAAAACAAGTTTTAGCACTGAACCAAATTTTACTCTTCCCCTAAACTGTCATCTCCATGCATTTTTGTTAGCTCTCATCTTTATACTTCAGCATGATAACAAAAATTAATGTTCTAATGAAACTTTTTTTTAAAATAGGCAAGTATCTGGAACTCAGTTCCAATTGGAAAAGGAGAGTGCTCGGACTCAGATCAACTTCATTACAGCAGGACAAATTCACAGTGCTATTCGATAAGAACATACACAAGATAATTTGTTTTTAAAGATACACCCTCGTTTGTTAGTAATCCAGTTGATAGAACAATATTTCCTCCTTGAAAATGAACAGCTATAACAGTCCACTAGGAAATTTTTCTGGACTCTTGCTGAACAAACTGACTTAAGCTTTGGAGTTCCATGAATTACAAGTAGCCAAGTAATTCTGTTGATCCTGGTTCATCCTCACACACAGGCTTTACAGCATTCAATCACTATCAGGATGATGAAAATTCATGATCCAGGAGGTACCATTTTACTCTTAGCTTTATCCAAGAATCTGGAATTAATTTATATCTAGAATCTTAACACCTAAACACCACCCTCTTCTTGTGCAAATTAGAATTTTTTGATGTTTCTTAAAAATCACACAGGTCTGTGGCGCAGAAACTGTGATGCAGCCACAAGCAAGGGTCAGCTGCAATTCCCTGTTTGCAGTGACTTTCATTGAAACATAATGTCATGTAAAGTTTCCACTGTCATAAGAATTAAAATTCTGTAGTTGATAATATAAAGTTATTACATGATTAGATTTTTTAAAGGGAATAATAATGTATTTTCCTTTTTTTTTTAATTTTTATTTAAATAGGACCTAACCAGGAAATCCCATTTCAGTTTCCTTCATAGAAACTTCTCCAGCTACAGAATCATTATCTGATAGATCCTTCATGAAATCAAGTGAGGTCCATCTGTACCCACTTATGGTTTTAGAATTTACATCCTTGTTTAGTCTTCCAATGCTTTCCTTCTGAAAAAGTATGGCTATCTATTAATTCCAAATATATTAAAACCAAAGAAATCTCTTGCAGACACTCAGATACATCCTTCCAGGACTGACTGGAAAGCATCAGAGTCAGAGTTACACCACTAGTTTTCCTGTGATGATAAATGAAAGAGAAACAATTTCTAACTTCACTTTCACATTCAGTGCTGCAGGATGCTGCTTTAGTTTCGACACGAGTTTCTATGAATCAAAACATACAGCTTTTCCATTCTTGCGCAAAAAAACCAAACAAATCCAGAATAAAAAAGTATCTGTACAAAACATGCATGTACTCTGAAGTACCCAGTGAGTATGTACACATTCTACACAACCTGTTTCTGCTGGATTTAGACAGTCTTCTGCTTGGATACCCTCTAACACTAGCTTGTTCCTGCTGCTGTACAAACCCAAATGGTTCTGGCTGTCCTTAGTGACTGCAGCCCATACAAACGAGGCACTTCTGTAAATTCTGTATTGGAAAAAGTACACCAGGTGGAAAAATAACCCACAGGTCAATTTAAAGAAAAACAAACAACAAACTAAATTTTAAACTTGCTTAAAGGGGAAAAACAATATTTATTATGAAAACAGGATAAACAGATTAAAAAAATGATGACTAACTCATCTGAGAACCTGCAGAGTTCAATCACAGCCCAATAACATAAGAGAACATTTCTGTGATTATAACTGAGTAGTCTTGATGTAAAAGAAGCAGCATTTCAGTTGGTTTCCCCTCTTAGCTGGGATCTGCCCATCAGTTTTTGACCTTCCAAACCCTTAGTCTTTACTCTTTCTCTCTTGTCTGCCCAAAACTTCCCCTTTCTTTCCTCCTTTCGAGTAGCATGAATTTAATTTCTTAGGATTTACAATTTTTCTACTGTCTTCATTCTTTGTGTTCAAGCTTTTGTATGTTAATTATTCTACATGGAATGCCAACCTGAACTTAGTTTGAAAACACTTGAGGGCTTATATATTCTTGTAATTGCTTCATAACCGGAACATATGTCTCACCACCCTGCACGCCAATAGTTGCAACATCCTTTTCTCTGGCTTTTACCAACGTAATTGTACCTTTCATATCTGCCCAGACTCCTGCTGCAAAGACCTTTTTCCCAGCCCTTTTTGCTGAGCATGTCAATCTCTCTGTGTATTCCTTAATCACCTAAGTTTTCCTTACCTGAAACCTTCACCCACCTTCCCTAGCATGTTTTCATCAGTATTAAAAGCTAGCTCCAGATCAATCCACCATGCCATCTAATACTTCCCATCCCCTCTGGAAAGTCATCTTCCTGATGCAGTGTTATTCACAAGTACTAGCTCCTAGGAAATGAGCAAATCATCACAGGAGCTTGCTGCCACTCCATGACCACTCACTCCAATCCGTGAGCCCTCCTCCTACATAGACATTTCCAGATGATGAGCTCCCAGCTTCTTCTTCTGCTTCTAGAAATTTTTATTAGTCCCCCCAGGCACAGCCTTGCATTTTTTAATACTGAATTTCATTCCATTGCCATTACTTCAGTACTCAAAGCTCATCCATGGTTTTTGGGATGTTTTTCCTTTTTTTGTTTTCTTTTTGCTTTCTTGATTCTTTGGTATGATATCCAGGTCTCAGTATTGCCAAAATCTCCTAAGCCTGCATCACCACCAGGACTTAATACAGTTTCCCTGCCATCATTAATGATAGCATAATACTAAACCAAATCAGGACTATACTGGACACTTGTAGCCCTACAAGCAGTCTCCCCTTGCCTGTCCCTTTCCCTTTCCACACCACACAGTTCTCTCCCCTCCTGCAAACCTCATTTTAAAACACATTGAGTGAAGCCTACCTGTCCTATTTCCTAGGACAGACTCCTCCACATTAGCTGCAGTTGTCGAGCAGTCTGCAGCTGTCAGCAGCTTTTACTGAGTGGGAATTTGTCAGAGTGAATAACAGTGCAGGACAAAGTTTACCCTTGCTTACAGGTTCACTCTCAGCCCTGCCTGAAATTCCTCTTGGCTGACAGAGTGCAGTAAGCAATTTTTTGTAAAAATTGAAAGAGGAAAAATGTTTTAATTACAACGGAGATAAGTAGTTGCATTAATACTACTAGAATATTTAAGCAGTATTTCAGATGTCTGCTGGCACTCAGCACATTTTAGAGAGGAATTTTACATCTGTGCTCCACAGACCTGAGAAGCTGCCTGCACTGCATACCATTTTGCTCCAGTTATGCTTGTTATTAGGCAGTGTCATTATGTACAATTTTCAGTGTTCCTAAAAGGGATTTCAATAATGTCACAGGAAAAAATGGATGGTTTGTTTACTTGATTAATGTCGTGATCTGTGATTACAAATCTGTCTACTGTTGCTTTCACAGGAAATTATTTCAAGAACTTCACTTCTGGGTGTTGCTTAACATCCAGCACTGACTCCACTATAAACTCATACACATGATTTATCTGGTGGCCAGCATGTGTGGGAGGAAAGATCTAGGAGTCTGACAAAACTCTTCACTCCCTCTAACTTTCAGGCCATCAGATGTAGAAATCTAAATTATTCCACTCCTAAGCCTGTTTGTAAATCCTCAGCCAACGCAAACAATTAATATTGAGCTAAGTGGGTGCAAAATGAAAGTGATTAGGCACATCTTTTTTTAAAAAAAATTATATGCACATATTTTACTAGCTTTAAATATTAAACCAGCTGATTACATCATACCAACACAGTAAAAATTACTCCGAGGTAACCTAGGAAACTGTTTTTACTAAATAACAACTGAGTCCCTTCATTTAATCTCAGTTCACACAGCTCACAAGTTGGGCTGAGTGTCCCTTCCCAGCGATCCCATGCTGTTTGCTCAGAGCAGCTGGGATGCTCTTGCTGTCAGTTCATAGGGCAAAGCTCTGTGGAGACTGCAGCAAGGCTCTCTCAGATGAGGGGCCCTTGTCTGTTGGATGTGCTATTCTTGGTGGCTTGCCAGCAGCCCCAAATTTGGCAAGGTTCAGAGCACAAGCTACAGTTTGGTTGCTTGATTATCATGAATGTTATTATTTTTATTGGTCAGTTAATATGTCTCCACTTTCTCGTGTTTTTATTTTGCTTTGATTATCTGTTAGCTATTCAGTGTCTCCAGCCTTAAAGAGATATAAAGATGGGCAGCCCTCACAGTCATCACCTAACTTTCACCCAGGATAGCTTATAAGGTTCTTGGTCATCTATGTTTTGGAGTCAAGTCAGAAAATCTCTATTCAGTTGCATCTCATTCCTTAGCTGGTCAGCATTTCCATAGTGCTCAAACAAAAACATATTAAATACTTGCAAGTACTGTAAAAGAAATGCAAGCTGCAGCTACCCAAAAGCAGCTCCAAAGATTTAGTCAATTGAGAGCCAACTGGGTAAATACAGAGCAAAACCAGGATTAATTCTAGGTTGTGACGGCTTTGATTTCACCTGCCTCACTGCTGTGCTCATAACACCCATATGTAGGGGCATAATTCTCACAAACACCCACCTAGATAACAGATATCATACAGAAAGCATTATGCATAAATAGTAAATGTGATTATGTAAAAAGACGAAGTTGAATTTTTTAAAAGATGCAGGATGAATGACATGAAAACTTATGTTGACAGTTGTACCTTCATTTTTATTCTATCTCCCTTTTTTAGTTAATTTTTAAACTTCCAAAACTTTCCCTTTTTAGGCTGAAATACAGCAGGCTTAGTCTTTGCCAGATAATGAATATTTTTAAAAATATTTCCTTAAACCATTTTGTCTGTCTTTTATAACGATAGCAAACGTGTAAAAAGTTGCTCAGTCAGAAACCCTGGGAACAAAATTGAACTTTGCCATGAAAGCAGTCCACTAAAAAAATACTTAAAAGGGCATTGATAAAAATTAGATTTTATTTGGTGAAGCCCTTCAGAAGCCAATTATATTTCCCCCAAGTTTTCTCGCTAAGCTTGAAATCATGCGCCTAAGAAAAACAACTCCATCTTTCATTTCAGCTAACCTGGCTTCTATAAAAAATTTATAGAAAAAAAAGGTCTGTAAAGTGCAGAGTGCTAGTGAATTTAGAAACAAGCACAGATGAGAGACAGGCTGATATACTGTCTGAAACACAGCTCAGCTCATGAAAAAGAAATGTTTTCATATAAGAGCTTTCTGTTTTGTCTTCTTCACACATATATTTGATCTAACCTGTTGTCTCTCCTGGTCTATGATACCAATTTTATTCTTCCTGTTCTCACTTACTTGGCCTACTCTAGGCTACATCTGTGACTTTTGTAGTTCTGTCCCTTTCCACCCCATCTCTTTTCTTGAAATAAGGTTCCTTGAAGTCTCATTTTTCTTTTTCCTGCGTAAAACCTCCCAACTTAGTTCACTAAATCACTGCACTGCTTTTTTCAAATCCCACCCAAGTCACATCTTTCATATTGCCTGTCTGCATTGAGCTAATAAGAAGCAAAAACAGCACAAGGAAACATCTGAGTTATCTTCTCTGCCTAAACATATTTCCATTGAGCTAAGCTTTCTTTCCTGCATACAAATCTGCTCTGGCCCAGTAGTCTTGCCTCTCACTCAGTAGTCTTGCAAACAAAATTATGACATTTGGAAGCATCCAGGCCTGCTGTAACTTTGTAAACTGCTTTTTAAAAAAGCTTTTTTATTTTTAACATGTGCCAGGTAGGGTTGTAGGCAGCAGGCAGAAAATGGATTGAAGGATCATAGAAGGCGAAGAAATAATATAAGAAGAATAAAATAATATGGATCCCTTTTTCATCAGAATAGTTTTAATGGCTGATAAAATTCATTTGTTTTACAGTCTAAACTGCTGCTAAAAATGTTTTTCAAACATTTACCACAAGGTGCCAGCAGTTCTTTAATGCTTTTTTATTTTCAATTCCTGCTGAACACACTCAGAGCAGGGGTACAATGAGGCAAAGACTGCAGACAGGGAAGGCATAAGGAGTACTAATATCAGGATCAGAGACTGTTCGCAGAAGACAACACATATTTTACGGCTAGTACCTATACTAATACCTCTAAAAGAGACTAAAAGAATTAATGTCAAGTTTGTAATTTAGACAGAGGTATAAAGCATTCTGGTTTGTAGTTGTTGGGGTTTATCTGTACTTTTGAAACCTGACTAACTGTAATAGTCCACCCTATAGTGAGGACACTCAGCTAGCAGTGTCTGTTTTGCCTAAATCTTATCCCCTGCAAAAGTTAGAGAGAGGGAGCAAATATCTCATTCAATATAGCAGCATCCACTCTCTTAAGATTATAACTCTTCCTAATACTGGGAGACTTGTACCGTACTACTGTAAGTTATCTATTGGAGAGGGGTGAGAAAATGAGGTGTGTCAATGCAAAGACATCTACCATTTGTGAATGTATAAATAATAAAGTATCAATAAGGACTTATTGCAGTTGAGTGGAATTGTGCTCCAATTAATGTAAGCTGTACAGTGTTTATCCCAGTATTCACTTCTGTTGGATTTAAACAACCATGCTGCTGAAATTTAGCAACTTTTAAGTATCAAAGCCAGACTTTCAACAGTTAAATCTGAATAATTCAGAACTGAAACAGCAGAACTTGAGAGGCTGCCTTCCTGCTCTGTTTTATTACATTTTCAATGACACAGCTATACATGAATGGTTATTATAAAAACTACCTCAAAGTATACATACATGTTATATACACTCCATTAAGTCTTAATATTTTATACATATGCAGCTCTTTCCACTCAGAAAGGCTCACAAAGCAATTTACAAACAATATATGCAGAACTAACTTGAGACATTTAATGCAATATGGTCTCCCTTCATAGAGATACATGACTAAACATCCCCAATGAGTAATATGGCCAGCAGCCATAACAGCCTCAGGCTGTGATCTGGTCTGCTCTCATAAGCTAAACAGGGTTGGTCTTGGCCAAATGCATTTGGGAGCCCTCCAAGGAAATCCCAGGGTGCTTCAGGAAGCAGAGCTGGTGATTCAGTAGGTGGCACACTTCCCCTGGAGTCAGCTCTGAACCAGCCACTCCAGCAGAAACCTTGGTAGGTGCAACACCATTAACCAAATGGGGTTTCAGGCAGGGTCCTCAGCTGAGATGGGTCATTTGTCACACCGTCATGATTTATTAGTGATTATATGGATTCTGCAATTGAAAACAAAGGAGTCATTGCTGCTGAGCAATCCTCTCTGCAGAGTTCCCTTAGTTTGGACAAGCTGAAAGAATTTATTTCTAGCTTTTCAGTGGCAAACATTGCATTTCAAATGGGAACCATCTGTAAGTGTTGCTGGTCTTCTTGGTGCTCACCAATAGGATGTGAATTTTTTATTTCCTACCCAAATTTTTGAACACAAGTGTATGAATCCTTTCCTTTGCTTCATTAGGTCCCATTAGAAGTATCACATCCATTTTTAGGTGTTGTTCCTAGCTAAAGGGGGAATCAGGCAGAGGAGAAGCTTTGGACAGCTGGAGTACTCTGAAGTTTAGAAGATGACTAAGGATGGACTGAGCAACCTGGTTGTTCTGCTGAAGACAAGGCAGAGGTGGACATAATGCATTTTCAAATACACAAGAGGCTGCTGAACACAGAAAGAAGAAGAAATATCTCTCTCCATTTCTACATTAAGTGGAATCAAAAATAAAAGGAACTTTTGCTTTTGCATCAGGGAGGGTTTGAGTTAGCCTGAAAGAAAAATTTGTCTCAAAGTGAATAGAGTTAAGCACAGCAATAGGATATGTGCTCTGCATTTCTGGAGGTTGTCAAAAACACATTAAAGATATTTCTGTCAGAAATGATGTAGATGTTATTTAATCCTACTTTGGGCAGAGCACTGGATGAACATTGAAGTCCCCTCCAGCCATATAGCTCAATGATTCCATAATTTTTATGAAAGCAAAATATTTATAGCTTTGGGATTACGGATTTCTTCCTATTTATATTAACTTTAAATCAATAATTCCACCCCACCAAAAAAAGCTTAAAACACATGACATTAAATAGGCTTAAAAAACTGTGCCACGATTTTAGGGGGATGACTGCAAAAATTACCCATTCTTAAGTTTTCTAAGCAAAATTAGTTTTGTGATCTGGCTCACTTGGCTTTTTTTTAATGTAGATGTAACCAGAGTTTTATACCATTCTTTCCTCAAAAAGTCACTGAGAAGATCTGAGTTTCACATCTAAGTCAATAAACAATGCTACAAACAACAAAAGATTTATTAATGCTTGTGGAAGTGTCAGATACTTTTTTGTTTGAAGAAGAAAAAGGGTAAAGAATGGGTAAATGGGAAAAGGAAGACATTCCCCAGTGTTTATACATGACCTCAAGAAACACACCAAGTTTTCCTGGAGATTTTCTCATCAGCTGGGTACCTGTTCAGCTGCTGAGTTCAGGGCAGTTTGGATCACCCCCCTGGAGCATAAATGATGGTGCTGGTATTAGCTGATAACCCTTTCAGCTGACAGGGCCTCTTGCACCCTGCATTAAAAAACCTAGGGATGAACATACTCCCAGAAAATACATTGCTAAAGTCCAGGTTAAACTACCTCGAAACTATCCTTCTTTTCTTTCTTGATGCTTTTTTGTTCTCTTTTGAACAAAGACAAAAAAGGTATAAAGTTACTCGGTAATAAGGATGATCGGGGGAAAGGCTTTTGCCAAGTTATTTTGTAGGGAAAGCCGTGTGGGTTGATTGCTGTCACACTGGAGGGAGATGAAGAGGCAGCATGTAAATGTAATAAGAAGAAAGGTTTAACACAGCCTGAGCAGTACTGGCATGTGGCCCTGAGAAAAAACATGCTCTTGGGTTGGGATGCTGAGTGCAGGGATCTGGGGCTGCAGAAGGGAAGACATCCTTGGTCCTTTGATTGCTCCCCATGCTCATGCAAAAAGGACCTAATTTCCTGCAATAAATACATACACTTCAAAATATTCCTCATCCCTTCAACAAGTCCTTTTCTAATTCTGAACTACAGCACAGCCTCCCTGGTTTTGCTTGGCAACCCATGGCAAAGCAGAAATAAATCCTGAATGTCAGTACTTTTTTTTTTTTTTAAATAAACATAACCTTTAAATTAGTTTTTCCTATGATTTAAGAAAACAGTTTCAAAATGCATATAGGACAACATGTATCTGTTAATCTCCTTTGTCTGTAGGCACGTAATCTTATTTGTGAGAAAAAGAGCCTCACAGGAGAAAGCATAGTTTATTCTTCAATGAATGGCTCTTAACTAAGATTTACAGTACAGACAGATTACAAGTTTACTTTCTCCACAGAATGAAACAAAGAATGGAGCCCTTCTAAACAAAATATTCAAACAATTCAAGAGCGTAAAGAAAGAAAAGTCTCTCTTGTTGGTTAGACAGTTTTGATACCTTAATGATTGTAACATTTTAACAACTGTGGGAAACCTGACATTAAAAAAAAGACTCAGCCCAGAAACACGGTCTGTGTACAACATCTTTGAGCTCTTATGTTTTATTAGCAATTTGGATTCATTACTGTTTTAAGGAGGAAGGAAGGGAGGTAGATGTTTCTGAGAGCTGTTTCTCTAAATGTATTAACCAGAGATTTCCAAGCACGATTTCATATAACACAGCTCAATCCTCAAAAACTGGCAAAGGGGTGAGATGTCACCATTTATCCCTTCATTGAAATTCATGCTCTAACACAAGAGGTCAAAGCAGGTATTCAAGCAATCTCCCTTATGAAAATGAGATAACCTCCTTTAAACCCAAAGCCTGCTCTGATCTTGCTCCCCCTCCCTTCCAGCATGATGCCAGGCAGCAGCTCACGGGTACCACACTGTCACCTTCCTTTTGAATTATGATGCTCTGAAGGAGTGCTGTAGTATTTAATAGCCTGAGATCACAGGCTCTCCTGACACAATACTTAACCAGGTTCTGCCTTTCTTTCAGTGTGCTCATTATTTGCACATGGTCTATGACATCCAGGAAGAATATGTTATCACACAAGTCCTCTCTTCTCCCTCTTTGCTCTTCCATTATATTTATCTCCTTTACCTAACAGATTCTTGACTATGCTGTCAATTTTGTAAAAAAAAAACAAAAACAAGACACAACAAAAAGAAGAAAATCCCTGTCCTGGTTTGGAGGACAATCCCAAAACCAAACCAATCAAGAAGAGCATTTTTGAGGCTCTGTTCACTAAATTTTTAAGAAACCGGAGGTGCTCTTCAAGCTTTAAAACAAACACTGAAGCCTGAAAATGACATGTTCTGAAGCTCAACAGCCACCTCCTGATTATAACATTAGAAATCTGTGTTCAGACTTCATCAGTCTCAACTAGTCAGACCTCAGGGTGGAGAAATGGACATGATGAGTGTTCAGAAGTATTGCACAGGGAGACACTGAGAGAATGTCTTGTGGTAAGAGAGTTTTAGGGGAGTAATTCTGCTTAATTACAGACATATCGAAGCTGTGCTTTCGGGAGTGATATAAATAAGGTAGTTAACAAGCCAAGACACAAAATGCACTTCTTTTGCCCTTGTAGACTCTGAGATCCCAATTTTGTTACACTTTAAAGGACTTGTTTTATTTTTAACACCTAGATTTCTCTCTTCATTAAGATAGATCTGAACAGCAAAATGTTCTTTTATTATTTGAATGCATTATAAATTCACTTGTTCCCTAGAAGGAAGGCCATCAATTATTCTTTCAAGTAAGCCAGACAGCTAACACAGGAAAATACTCTCCTTTTAATAACAGTTTACATTCAAACCATGGGTATCATATCCTCTTGTGGTGATCACAGAGCCCTTCAGGGGAGACCATTGGTGAAGCAGCATTGGTGAAGCCCTTAGTGGGACCATCCTTAAAACACCAAACAGCTTTAGGAGATGGTCCACATCCAGAGGAACATCCTCTCAGGTTGGCAGCCCATGTATCAGTTAACAAACTCACTTATTTTTCAGAATATGAATGTCAGCTCCTGTGTCAATGATAGTCCAGGTTGTTACATTCAGCTTCTTTCAGAATTGTTTTCAGTAAGACTGTGTACAGCGTTAAACTTCTAATGGATGCTACATGCTTAAATACCTGAAATGGTCGGCTCTTTATAACAGGGGGAAGTTCTGCAACTAAAGCAGCCAATAAAACAGGTATTCCTACATTTATCCACATTATCTTCTTCCTGTGTGAATGTCCATTCTCCCTCAAATGAACGCATTTTCATAAATGATAAATGCTTACTCCTTTGACTTCAACATCGATCCCCAGATTAGGCAGAGAATGTAAGATCAGACATATGGACAGTTATTTTAAATCTTCTACTTCAGCTTCAAATCAGCAGGAAAGAGTGTTTCACAGCAGCCTTCCCCATGAATCTCCATCACACACCTGACTAGCATCTGCTTCAGTACCCTACAGGGCAAAGAAACAGATGACTTCCACGGGGCATCAGACTTGCAGCCCCTGGCAGAAGCCTCTCTCACAGCTGAGTGGCATTACAAAATCCACTTCCCCTCCTTCAATGCTAAAACATTTTCTCCCTCACTAATAGCCAGAGAGACCTTAAGTATCATGCTCAAATTGCCCTAATCTCCTCTACTCTCACCCTTTAAAATTAGTGCTAGTGGCTGCCCCCTGGCAACACAACAGCATTTAAAGTCAAACTTCCATGCAATAAATAGCTCAGATTTCCTTTAAAAGGAACACATACACACAACAGACTAGGGGTGCACAGAAGTTTTATGCATCTAGCAGTTTTTACATATTCCACTGTTATTCATTTAAGGCTGACCAAGTGGTCCTCAGGGGATGGCATGCACAAGCACAACATTATAAGTGTTAATAGGAAACGGATCTGAACAAAGAACCGCATTTCCCTATTATATTGTGTTTCTGCTTTAGTACATCATGTTAGTTTCCTTCACAGCTGGCTGGTTTGCCTGTTGTTTCAGGGACAACTATCATTTGCTCATAACCTTCCTTTTCTTCACTGTATTTTATATGCATGTATAGGCATGTGAGATTCTTGCTGTGGTTTTAATCTGAATGGCTTATCTTACAACGCGTTTTTGAGAGCTCATAACATAAAATGGGTAGCAATTAAAAAATAACAACAGAAATTTATGAGCTATGCTGCCATGCTTGAGAAAAGAATAAAGTCCATTCAGTTTTCTGTGACCAGAAAAAGAAATGGATTAGTTGGTTTTTAATATAACAAAGTAATCAGAAGGGTGCAAGGCAAATTCTTGCTATTTTTAATAAACCCAAACTCACTTCAGTAATATTTTGTTGTTTGTGCACCCTTGAACTAATTTCCTCCCTCCCAACATATATGCAATTTGTCCTGCAGAATATCTTTACCCTTCTAGTGATGGGGGGAAAAAATCCTCAAAATAAACTGAAAGAACACCAGAACATGTTTTTGGGAACTGCTTTGTAGAAAGTCAGACTAAATCTCCTGTGGACATATTTTTAAAGAAGCAGCCAGGCGGGTGTGCATGCCCTGGTGCTCGTGTGGTTGTGTGAGCAGTCCCTTGTGCAAGCACTGATGGAGCCCACTGGCAGGAACAACACAACCTGCTCCTTCTCCAAATGCCAACGGGCCATATGCCTAAATTGCTTGCACATGGATGAAATGTATAAGAAAGATGTACAAAACCAACTGTATACTGGCAAAACAATGACTATGCTTCCATATTTCAATATACAATGTCTCTGTTAAAAAAAAAATCCAACTCCAATATTCTTGTACTTGCTGATTTTTCAAGAAACAGGTACCACCCTTTCCCACTGCGCTCTGCAGTGAAGTTACACCCAGAGCATGACGTGACTGCAATTAGTTACTCCCAAGCATGTGCCATGTCAGTGTGCAACTTGGAAAAGACAAAGGTCTTATACTCAAAGTCTGGCTAACTAAATAACTAACATTTGTAAAACCACATTTGTAGTAACATATTTGTAGCACCACATTTTCACAGAAGAAAGATTTATTTCAGCCTCTACAAAAGCTCTACCAGTGACAACAACTCCCAGGCTCTTCAAAGCAGCATTCTGTCTCTCTGCTCTGTTTCAGCTTCTTTAGTGCTCTGTAAAGTCCAAGGTGTATACTTTACATGTTCCTTGCTCCTAAAGTTCAATTTCCTAAATAAGGCATGACTCCTTTCAGGATGACAGCTTGTAAAAATCACTTTAGGGTAAATTTCCCTTTTAAGGAAGCAGCTTAGCCACTCCTTTATCCTCATAATATGTACATCCCATCCCTTCAGGCAACATTTCTCATCAGCAGCATTTCCCATTCTTCACATCTGCTTCTGAAAGAAATCCCAACCACATCAATCAGCCTCATACATGCATAGACTAGGCAAAGACATTTGTTGTGCTTTCTGAGTATTGTATCAGGAAAGATACTAAGTTATCAGAAAAAAGATATTAAGCTAGAAAAACAAATATTTCATCCTCACTGTCCACTAGACACCATGGAGTCTGTCTGTGATCTCCAAAAAACCCATGCCAATATTAATAACAGTGTGAGTAAGGGATGGTTTAAAATATTTTACTAAATTTGGTGAGAGGAAAGAACCTTTGAAAAACTAGAATTTTTGAACTTTCTCATTTTCAAATAAAAAGTTTGCTTTCCGCAAGAACATCCTGATTTGTCTCCCCAACCCAAAAGGAAAGTGAGACTGCAAAACTGCTGGGTGTTGAATGAGAAGTCAGATATTCCCCAATGAAATTTTTGGCTTGATTCCTGAGCAATTTTTTTTTTTTTTAAATTAGAAATAAACCCCATGGTTACACCACCCTCCCGAGACAGCCTGGCTGATACCACAGCTCAGATCCAGCTCAGGAAACTACACTCTCTGGAATAAGTTCTAAAATTTCTATTAGCTATTACTGGAGAACACTATTACCTGTCATGTATGCTGCTTTGGAGCATTTGTGATGCTAATAGTGATATTATTACAGGGCTGGAAGCAAAAAGTTGCTCATATTTCAATGTCAAAGAGATTTTACATTAACCATGCAAAGCTTAGCTGAATTCTGAAAAGTATTTAGATACCTGAAGTATATAATACAAATACATGGAAAGTAGAGTAGAAATTTGCACTCAAATCAGCCAAAATAATTTTCTTCTTTTAATATCAGGAAGGCATTACACTAGCAATTAAGCTTTACATCTGATCATCTGATAGTTTGATTATGGAGGTTTTTTTTTTTTTTAAATGCTACTTATCTGCCTGCTACAAAAGACATTCAAGTTGTGGTGGTGATTTTCAGCAGCTTGAGACACTTCATATTATAAAAAATAAGTAGCCAAGGAGCAAAAGGTTAGTGGAAAGAGGTGGCAGTCAATATTCTTCCTCTTTTCCATTATTTAGGCAACTAAAGGACCAGGTAAAATAATTAAGGAGATGACACAGTATGCAGCACATTGTTTGATATTCTGGCAGTTAAACCTGGACTATGCGGGTGATGAGTTAAACCCAGGATTACAGCAAAAGTGATTTCAGCCCATCCTTAAATGAAAACTGTACAATAATCTCACTGAAGACACACAATCTGGATTTTACCTATAAAAACAATCTTCACAGCAGAAAATTTAAAGGACAATGGCAAGTCAGTTAGGAAAGAATACTTTGA
Source organism: Catharus ustulatus (assembly GCF_009819885.2). Lineage (NCBI taxonomy): Eukaryota > Metazoa > Chordata > Aves > Passeriformes > Turdidae > Catharus > Catharus ustulatus. The sequence continues at coordinate 35,776,733 of NC_046221.1, read as the reverse complement.
GAAAAGGGGTAGGTCTTTGGGTATTTATCACTACACTTAATTATACTTTTTGGAGAAGTCATAAGAATTTAAGCTAGGCACCAGCTTTTTCAGAAATAAAAAAAAGTCGAAGACATCAAATTCAGAGATGTTAACTTTTTGTGTAAGTGCTATTGACTGAAGTCACTCATGAAACTTCTAGACAGAATCACAAGTTTGACAATAAGATTTGGTAGCTTCACACCCCAGGCATTACAGACTCAAAATCCTTTCTGCAAGTCCTCTGAACTTCATACATTTCTCAGACTCAGCATTACAAATTCTAAAAGTTTCTCACCTTACATGATGTAACATGAGCTAAACTAAGCATAAAATCTCAATCATGCATTTTCAATGGGCCTTGGTACCTTGCTTTTAAAATCTGACCAGAGCTTTGGTGACTGTTCTCAGAGAGTTTGAAATGCAGCAATGATATTTGAGAGAGAAAATATGACATATCACAGAGAGAAGATATTACAAGAGAAAAGCTGTAAGAAAGAAATGTAATTACAAACCCTCCATGCCATACTCAGACAATTTTCAGATTTGAGTTTCCTACAATTTGTATATTTATAAGGCAAAAAGACCTAAATATACTTATTTTAACAACGTCTGTGTTTCTACAGTGATAATTATCTCTAGTTTCATGATATGCCAACAGCATCAGTATCCAACTTTCTCTACAAGCATCTCTGTAGTTTCCCAAACTAGTACCTGTTTTTGCCTTCCTAACACACTGCCTCTTTTTACCCTGCGCCTTAGAAAGAAGTGACACTTTCACATGATGCCCAAGGACAAACCATGCAGATTACTTTTTTCAAAAGCATCTCCTGTGGCAATGCTCATCACAACTATAAGATACATAAACACCACCACATGTTAAGAATGTATGCTAATTATTTCCAGTGAGTTCTGTTGGGTTTGTGTCAGACACAGCATATGTTACAGGGTTTTTATTATAGGGGCTGTCTACATCACATGTTTTCTACAACACTACTTTCTCATGGTGTTTAGTAAATTAGCAATATTTATACTTAAAATTTGTTAACCAGAACTGCTGTGCTTTAAGAGACAGCAAGCACAGAACTCGGTGCATAATTTTGACCCTCAAAGTCTACACAGAAAAGTAATGACTCTTTTGTGAATATATGTATGTCCTGAAGAAAAACACATGCATACCAGAATTTAATTTGTTCTTGACTATCAGTCCCTGCAGTTGATTTTCCCATACTTGTGGCTGCTATCTGTGCCCCTTTTACCTCCAGTTGCAAGACAGCTGTCAGCTTCTTCCCCAGCCCCAGAATCGAGACTCGATATGGCCTCTACATCACCTCTTCTTTTAATCAGCTTGGAGCCTGAGAAACCCAGCCTAAGTCCTCCTGGGACCACTATGAGCTGCCTGTGGGCCAGTGGGTTAGACCTCATCTAGCTGTCTATCTGATACTGTCTTCTCCATTTCTGTGTGAATCAGTGCAGCCGTGCTCTTTTTGGTGCGTGCCAGAGCCCTCCAGCACAGCTGTGAGATCTGAGGGATCTTTCAGAAAGAAGATAACAGAGGAGTGAAAAAAAAGATACATTAAAGACACACAAGGGCTAGGTGCAGAACAAAAAAATTATCAGGGCCAGCATTTCAAGGGAGTACATTTGAAAGTATTTCCAGAAGTATAGAAATTAGCAGCCACTGTTATCAATGGCTGTAAAATGCTCTAGTGAAGTTTGAAATGGGGCTTATTTTTGGATTCCTAGAACATGAAATAACCAATATAGCTCAGTGCAGGCAAGCATGCAGTTGGACAACTGGATGGATGGATGGATGGATGGATGGATGGATGGATGGATGGATGGATGGATGGATGGAAGACTGGCATCTATTATTTTGCTAGCAGTAACTACCAGCAATGCTCAAGCAGCATATGACATGGTCCTGTCCACATATGTTATTTTGTGCCTATTTGTTGAAGAGGTGATAGGTACAAAGTGAACAGTCTCAGCAGCAGCTGATTGGAAGGCATGAGAGAGTCATAATCTGGGCTATTATACCTGCTCAGTAAAAGGCCTGGGAATTATAACTAGTGGTTGATTACTCTGCTCAATCAGTGTTCAGTGTGCACAAAGAGATTTACAATCATAATAAAGCACTGAAAACATCTCAGAACTTTTCAGTGAATGAGGATGTCACTGCACTAACAGCTATACCATATATCTAACCAGCCAGTTTAATATGGTTGATAGGTTCTTTATACCATATTACACAAGAGACTGATCAGCTAGAATTTTGCAAAATGAATTATTCAAGGAAAACTCAGAGCCTTAAATAACAACAAACTATTCCACCATCAGGGTAACTTGAGACAGACACACAGTCCGAAATACACCTCCAGAGGCAGAGGGTCACATAGTAGGAGGTATGAACTGAGGCTCTATTTGAGACCATTCACACATTAATCTGGTGAACTATATTTAAGGATTAGTGTTCCACTGATCATACCAGCCATTTATTCTACAGGCTATGGAAAAAAGCCTAGGCTGCCAAACAGGTTTCATGGCAATAACAAGGGATCATTATAAAGAAAGAGATATTGAATATATGTCAGTACAGAAAACACAAACATGAACTTCACATGCACTGCTGCCTGAAAAGCCATGTCATGAAATGACAGTAAGGGAATACCTGGGATGTGACAAATAACTTGGGTTTAAAACTAAATATTTCAAGGTAAAAAGCTACACTGATGCCAAACTTGTATTCCTTTGGGTTTGGGATTGATCCAAGTAGTTCTCACCACAGTCTTGGATTAAGTCTCTGCTGCACTGGCTGTAAATTACAGAGAATGCAGAGCTGGTTTGATGCTATGTAGGTCAGGTTCTGTTAGCAGCACAGTCCTGAGGACCACAGTAAAGAGGTCAATATGCACAACTCTCTCACCGTCCATGTGGCACAGCCTGCAGGGATGACAGGAGCTCAGCCAGCCTGTTTAAGGTTACACAAACCACAGAATGGATGCTCCCACCTCACAGGTAACACTCACAGCTGGACAACAGCTGCCAATAGTGGAAAAGTAAACCTTGCAGTCATCACAGTTCATATCCTAGAAAGTCTAGTTCATCAGCCCAGACCTGATGGCCACCTAAATCCTAGCAGTTATCAGCCTCAAGGAGATCACAGCACATGAAATTATGATTTCATCATGTTTCATTAAGTACTGCATTGCTGTGCAAGATTATATTTTTGGCTTAGTGGCCTACTAGGAACTGCTCAGTGTTAAAAATTCAGTCAGTAGCACTCTACCCTCTGAGTCAAAACTGGCTGAATGTCAATTGACTACAAGTCAAATCCTTGTATTGGCATTAGGAGCTTTTTGGCAGGGCTGTGCAAGATTACATTTGAAGTCCACACCACTTAGAGAAGCAATCATGCTCATCCCCCATCATTTTTCATAAGACTTATGCTTAGCACTTTATTCTCAGTCTTAAGTACCAATTCAAATAATTTTTTCTCTTCACAGAGTCTCTGTGTAGGTAAATTAGGTAGAGTACTCCCCTTAATCACAGATTTTGACCTGTTAATGCTGTCTGGCCTACCATCAGCTGCACCACACAGTAGTCACACAAGGCTTGCTTGATAAAATACTAAAGAATTGAAAGGACTGGAAAAGAAGAGTGGAGAACAAGAGAAGTTCTGCACATCAGATGGAGTGGACAGCAAAAATTTACACATGAAACCACCCATTGCTCTATGGTGTTTGAATACCAGAGTGTCTTTCTTTGCTTTCCACAGCAGCCTTCAGTCTGCTTTCCTACAAGGCTCCTTTGCTATTAAGTTGAGCTTACCTTGACCCAGACTGAGGGCAGAGAATTGAGCAAAAGGAGATAATACCATTCTTTGCAGCCTCATGACCCAGGCCAGATACTCAACCAACAACAAAACATCAACTTTTACCCCTGTGGTTGGAAAAAGCAGCAGCACCAGCTACACACTCCAGGCTGTCCTGGAGTGCAAAAGGCAGCAGTCTGACACGCAATAAAACCAAAGAGCAAAACCTCAGCAGGAACCATGCCATAATCCACCCTAAAATGCATCTTTGTCAGAAATACAAACCTCCTGTTCCTGTGAGGAGGTCGATGCACAGCCCAACATGTATTAACATCACATGTAACCAACTGGGGCAAACCCCCACCTATTGCACATGCAGTGCTACACACAGGCTCACTGATTCCTCATTTAATTTCAAGTACAGATGGAGCCCAGTAGGCAGGGTTGTGGTGACTGCACATGTAGATTACTTGTGCATTTTCACATACATTTGTTCCATATGCAGTTGCAAACTTTTTAAAAATTTCTAATTCAACCCAAAAATCAGAATTTTCCAGGAATTCAGGACAATATCCCATCAAATAAGTTCTTTCTTAAATAAAAGTTCTTTTGTTTCCACAGCTTGTTTTTTTGGATACTGAACAGTATTTGTTGGCTAAGTCACATAACTTTCTAAACAAGCATGTTTTCTGCGGGTCATAAATAATGGGAAGGAACATGATGGCTCAAAGTCTTTTGAATGCATGTGTCTGTAAGAGGAGCAGAACTAGGGAATTTTTTTTATGATAAATTAAATGAGTTGGAATCATAGACTAAAGCACAGTAATAGAAAAGGGATGTGTAAAGATATCTACTAAATGTAAAAACCCTAATCCTTATTCTCTTCAGTATTCATAGTTTACTCTACAGCTCCATAGCTATGATTATCTGATTATCAGAATCTACAGTGACTGCGTAAAGAAAACAGCTAAAAGAAAACCCTGCTCTTAATAAATAACCCAAACATTTCAGTAAAACTATTGTGAAGTAAAATAAAAGATTGTAGATGCATTCCAGTTAGATTTTTTTAAATAAGAAGCAACGCTTTCAGATAAGCATAAAACAGGATTGTAACAGATGATAAAAATATTCCACATGGGAGTTTAAAGACAACTGATAATAGTCCATATAAAGTTGTCTTACCTAAAGAAGCTGGCATGTCAATAAAGGTTCACTATATAAACTGTATTGAGACTAACCATACAAAAATAGGGTTAAATGTTTGCATGTCTTCTTTTTAGAATGCTATTCTTCATAAAATCCCACCTCCATTCTGGTTTTTGTCTTATTTTACTTGACCAGAAAAAACACCTGACCTTTTGTCCTTTTCTTTCTTTTTTTTTTAATAGATTCTGCATCTATAGATAGAGTTAATCTTTTTTTGCACATTTGTTGATTGAATTTCTAAGCACATGTCTAATTTGGCTCCTTTTTCCTAGTTTAGATTAATATCAGAAATACATTTTTAAATGAATGGAGGAAAAAACCCATCCAAACAAACAGCAACAAACTAAACCAAACAAATAATAAACCAAACAAACAAAACGCAAGAAAAACAACAAACCAAAAAAACCCAAAATCAAAGTTCAGCAGGATATGAATGAATAACCTTGGAAACAGAAATTAGATATATAAAATAGCCAGCAGGCTACTTTCTTTTTTCACTTGAAGAAAGACAAATTTTAAAAGTTAAATTAGCCAGTGGGTGGGTTTCCTACTGTTCCCTGAATTCAGGAGAAGTACTCTCAGAAGTGAAATAAAAAAAAATCATAAAATGAAATAGAAGTGCTGTGGTATTAGTGCAAAATGTGTTCCTTCGTTCACAAACTTTTACTGCCTATATAATTTCAGGCAAAACAAAATGTATAGTATATTTCGTTTCCCTAATAAAAAAGTAAAATAATAAACAGAAAATTATTGTTAATAGCTTCACCATACACAGAGTGCCAATTATTTCCTTTTCTTATTTCTACTGTTAAAAATTAAAAGATGAAGTTTCAATAGTTGGTGCTTTCAGAACACTGTGTGCTACTCACCACGGAATCAGATTTGAGGCAAATACCAATGAGTGCTTTTCATTCAGGTCCAGACTTGGACAATTTTGTACTAGTTTGCCATCACTCAAGGAAACATTACAAATGAAGTTAGTAAACAAAGCAGAACAATATCAATAAAAGTGTACAGCAAATTCCATAACCTTTATCACCCTGTTGAGCATCAGTGCAAGTGAGTAATGGAAAAATTGGTGAGTCGCAAGATACTTGCTTGGCACGAGTAGAAAGATAGCTATTGGAAATGAAACTTAATTTGCACAGGATGTATGGCCCCTCTTTCTTAGGCTTTGAGTGTAACACATGGCAGATGGGTTGGAACGGTCCATTCTGTGCCTGGATGAACAAATCTTTAATTACAAGCTCTGACTTGAAGGAAAAAGTTAATTGAATGTGTTTTACTTTGTCACAAAAGGTTAATGTTAATGGATAGATGTTTTTAAACCTAGAGGCATTGAGACTCTGTGTACATCTCCTGAAAACACTGGTTTGGTTGATATCCTTTGATATCAGTACTGATGAGATCTTTATGTGTGTCCTCCAAATCATCTCCTTCTTCCAACTGATCAGCCAAAGGCCTTGCCCAGCCAAAAAAATCCACTGCTGCAGACTTAGATGGGCTTCTTAAGACATTGCAGGAAACTGATTTCAACATTTGACTAAAAAGGGTATCAAGTAAACAGAATGTGAATAAAAGTTCCAAGAGGCCATCAGCTACTTCGATTGCAAAAGCACACTGAAACCATATCTGTTTCAAGCTTTAGCAGTTAGATTCCTGCTGTCCACCAAATGAACAAGAGCCCATGCCAGGAAGCGATAGCATGTACTAACCCTTTTTTATTTTTTGGAAAGAGTAATGTAATTCCCTATCTGTAGGGTGTTCAACATTCCCAGAAAAAAACAAGAGAGCAGGCTTGATCCTTCCTTGCTTCAAAAAGCCAGACAATAAAATCAGCTCTCCAGTTTCCATGGTGTATTCGATGCAACAGCAGCTGGGTAGTTGGAAGAGTCTGTGGCAGGAAAGTCACCTTCCACACTGAGCTACTGGAGGAGATGGATTGCAAAACAACACAGAAAAAAAATAAGAGTAGGGTTCTCTCAAGGAAACAACCATTTGTTTGTTTAAGTGCTGCCCTTTTGATGCCCTACACCTTTCCAACAGAGTTTTCCAGCAGAAACAATATCTCCATGACTGACAGAAGAGTTTCCTTACTCATTTTAGCAGCACACAGGCTGCTTGCTCAGTTTGCAACATGACTTCCACTCTATTATCTCTATTTTCCTGTTGTTTAGGAAAACATGCGACAAATGCAAGGATAGGTCTGCACAGACTGCAGACCTGATTTCCTTGAGTGAACTGACAACTGTAAACCTTGATAAGACAAGGGCTGATGGCTTAAAATCAGAATATGTTTAGATTAGCTACTGGGAATAAATTCTTTCCTGTAAGGTGATGAGGCACTGGAATATGTTGTCCAGAGAAGCTGTGTGTGCCCCATCCCTGGAAGAGTTCAAGGCCAGATTGCATAGGGGTTTGAGCAACCTGCTCTAGCAGAAGGCATCTCTGGCCCAGGGCAGGGGGATTGGAACATGATGATCTTTAAGATTGATTCCAACTCAAACCATTCTGCAATTCTGTGAACCTGAGAGAAAGCACACAAAATGAGGACCTTCACAGCTGAAAAAAACCCCATAACCAGCCACTTCAAAGCTCAGCTGCCCTCTGCAGACAACATTCATGATTAAGGAGAGCAGTAGGTACACACTGGCATTTGTCCTCCAGAGAGGGAACATTCTTTTTCTGGGGCGTATGGGATGTGGTGGGGCACAGCTCCTCCAGGTGCTGGCATTTCTGCATTCAGTGGGGAGACAAGGCAAGAGCATCTTGTCTGCCCTGCTTTTAAGGTAGCAGTTGCGCCTGGCTCTCAAGGACAACTGAGCGTCCCTCCTCGCCACCTCCCTGGCCACCACACACCCTTGTAAGGCCAGATGAAGGCTGGCCCTTAGCTGGGGATTAGCAGTGCTTAAAAATAGAAGTTGAGACATGCAAATAGACTGAGTTATAACTACTGAATTCCAGTGTGAAAAGAAAGTGTCAGCTGGCAATGCTGAAGCTTCGCTGTGTGGGCAAGAAAGGTGTTGGAATGTCAATCCAAGTGCCATCTCCTGTCATGGCATGTAGATGAACAGTCCTGGGAGCTTGGGATACACTGCTGTGAAGGGCACTACAGACTGCCACTTACAATGCTGCTGCATTATGGAATGAGAAGGTGCTCAGCAATATCAGGGATGCACTAATAATCCTCCCTGACAGCACATACTTAAATATTGTTGACACAGAAAGAGATGAAAACCTTCAGAAAAACTTCATACAGCTTCACCACAGCTGTAAATGCTACCCAGAGAGCAACTGTCAATAGTTTTTACAGAGACATAAAATGTAAGATGCCTCTAAGGCAAATAATCAGACTATTTTTCACCTTATACTAGCATAACCCCTTTGGCTTCAGAGGAGTTCCCCCAGGCACACATCAGTGTGTTTATTATTATTTATATTATGGTGGTGTCTACAGGTCACAAACCATGAAGACATGAAAGAAATCTTCTCAACTCCTGACCTAAAACAAGAGAGAGAACATCTGATTCTCTGACCCTACCCTAAGGATTCAATAATCAAGAAGCCAGAGATCAGAGTAGGAGCAGTACCAGAAGGTAAAAATATTTAAAAAGCAAATAATCTGTTTACTCAGTATGGACAGTTATCTGGCCTCTTCTCAGGTTTTCAGAAACAAGTGCACTGTGTCAATACATTATTTGAGATTTTTTGTTTTAATTTAAAATATTCTATGATAATAAAGTTCACTTTGTTTCAGAATGAAAATAAACACTCTCCAGGATAGCAAAAATGCATCTGGAAATTGGTATCCCAGTCTGAGACACACTCTTATTAAAAATGGGTGAATGGACATTTGTAGAAAATAAGCACTACAAAATAGCACCACAAGCAGCAGCAGCACAGGTAAGCTTAACAAGAAATTTTACTCTTTTTTCCTAACTTAGTAGGTTAAAACTGCTTATGTTTAGCCTTCAGTCTCATAATTGAATGCAGAATTTCAATTCTGCCATATTAAATATGGCAACAGGTACACTTTGATATGCTATCTAGACAACTAGAGGGAGAGTACTCTTTGATTCCACAATTTTCAGCATCTTGTTCTTTCCAAGCAGCTTTATCTAATAGACTTTGGTTACTGGCAATCTATGGAGAAGATTTGATCCTCATTCTTTGAAGGAGAACAAGGTAAATTTTCCCCACAGTTCACATTTCTTGTGTCATACTGGAGAGATGGCAGCATCAAGAAATAATGTGAGAATGAGGATGGCAGCTGGAGTGCTCTTCAAGGATTATTAACTGCATTTCAAGAGATACTGTTGATTTTGCATCTGCATATCTGGGGTCTTGCAATAAATCCATGATCACTCGTGCCCCACAGTTTGCCACATCCTGCACAGCAATGCCAAATCAGGACACAGGGAATGGCTGATCTAAACTTGGTGGTCTCAGTACACGAGAAAAACTGGGATCTATTGTGAACAGTGCGCCACCAGGTGAACCGCAGCCCAAGGCTTTCCAGGCTTTCTGAGACCAAAGGTATCTTATCCCATAGACAAGAAAGGGAAGAAAGAAAGCATGAATGGTGGTTAAGCACTGAAATGTATCTGCAGCAGGAGGGAGAATTTTTTTTTTAATCTACCAGTTCATATTACCTTGGGGTGAATTCACACCAGACTGCAAGGTCAGGGTGGCCAGTAGTTTAACAGATGACCTTAAAAGGGGCTATGTATTTTAAGAAATGGCAATGGTGATCCAACAGGTGCCAATAATTCTTTCTCCTTTACCGTGAGATTTTTCAAGAATCTCACTGACCAGTTTAAATTGTCTCTGTGATATTTGTACACAGGAAGTATAAGGTCATATTGAAGTCTCAGGGTTGAGCAACAGCCTTCTACCTCAGTTTGTCTTAGAAAAATAACCACCTTCTACTGAGGAATGTCTTTCTAAGACCTGTCAGTAGTTAACTTCAGACATGAATAGTCATAATGACTTGTAAATAAACCTCTCCAGCAGGTACTCAAAGGAATCCTGTGTTGACAGAGAGCCTTTCTTATAAATGAGTCACAAAACATTAAGGAAATGGCTGAAAGCAGCATTACAAATTCCTAAATTCTTTCTCAGACTTTACCACCAAATTCAAAAAGTCTTGTCTGAGTAGGGGCCTTCTAAGTAACCCTGTATACTGTTTCAGTCCTGGGAAAGATAGCATATAAATATCATTATTATGAAACCACTCCTTCAAATCTGAACAGCTCTCAAAAAGATACAAAGGGTAACTAATTCATCCCTGTGTCCAGCTAATTTCTTGGGAGAAATTCTGAACAATACAAAGCACAAGAGACCATCTCCAGCATTTTCAACTTGAGAGCACTAAAGTCACATTTGATTAAAGTGTCTAATTGTTCCATTAGGAGATAATTATTGTCAGACTGCTGAACAAGGTGTTTGTTTCCATAATTGTTATACCTGGGAAACTCTTAAATCAAATTAGAAGTTCCAGATTCGGAAAAAAAGCCCTTTGTAAACCGAGTAGTAAAGTAAAATTTCAGCCTGACCTATAAAAAATGAAATTAAATAAAAACCACAAGTCAGTAAATGCATGATTCTGTTGTGCCAAACTGTATGTTAGCATTAGTAACAGCTTCTCACTTTCTGGAGTTTTAATTATGACTCAAGGGACTGGGAAAAAAGAGAGGGTGGGAGAGAATGTAACCTTTAACAACCTCACTGGTTGCTGTCCCTACCTTTACTGCTGTTGAACTAAAAATCTCCACAGGCTAAAATTCCTTACATTGCAAATAAAATAGTTTTTCCCTGTTTTTTATCAGCCTGGGTCCCACAAGGAACTGACAGCCGGTTTATGTCAATGAGCAGAGTAAGAGTTACTGTTTTCAGATATTCCGTGTTCCCCACACACACCACACCACCACCACCAAAAATAGTGAGGAACTCACAGCAAATATTTCTAATAACAAGCAGAAGGCCCCAGGGTTGCTGGTTCTACTAAAGTAGCACTTGGGAGCATGACATATGGTACAAATAGGTTTGTGGAAGATGCTATTCCACTGTACTTCTTTATTGAAGTCATTCATCCATGTCACTGCTGCTAGATCTACCACCACAAATCTGAAGTGACACGACCAGACTGTCTAAACGTCCAGTCTTTCCTGGAGTCAACCATCTAGGAAGGGAAGGAGCTGTGGATTTGGAGATTGAATCTCAAGGTACTACCACAATTTCTCTCTGCCATGACACGGTAATTCACAAAAGATCTGGAAGATTGGGAAATTCATTTTGGCCTGCTGTCAGATACTTCAGCTAAGATTTTCAGTGTTTTCAAAAACCAGCTTCAATCAAATCCAAATAGCCTAAAATATTAGAAACTCTTGTACAAGGTTCTCACATCTTGGAGCAACTTCTCCTATCTGGCTTACTGATCTTGGGAGATATCACTGGTCCAAGCTATTTAATTTGCAGATCAAAGTAAGAGAGTTCCCTGAATTTCCTTTGTCTCTGAGAGTCCGTCATAGTAAGATAAAGTGATGATCTCTAAGTAGACATTCAGTCCATTACTGTTACATGATGCATGCAATACAGTACATAAGCAGCTTGAAGATTCATCCAGAACTTTGTGGAGACAATTTAAAAGAGATTTTTCAACTAAAAGCAGTTCAAACACTGAGTCTGGGAAATACTTGATTCTCATGGGCATGACAGGGTTGCTGCATCATTGGCCATCCCTGTTTCCAGCAGCCACTGACACAACACAGTGAAGTAGGTAAGTCAGGAGGATGACTTATTAGAAAAAGGACAGGAACAGACCATAGCAATACATGAAGGATGAATGAAATATTGTTGAAATTATTACTTGGTAAATACTACTACTTCAAAAGATGACCCAAGTTATTCCTAAATTCCTTTCTCAGAGGACTAGGAATTAAACAGGTCATGAAAGCTTGAGGAGCCACAACAAAATGAGAGATGACATGATCACTGGGCAGGGAGAATTTTTCATACAAATTACTATTAATTTTCAAAATATATAGCTTTTAGGTCACTCCAGAACCTTTACTTAAAATGCCCAGAATAAATTAAGATTTTCACCATTTTTCAATGGCATTCAGGCTATACATTAAAATAACAAAGTGTGCAGTTTTCAAAAAGGAAAATAAGACATATCAAACTTTTTTAAATGTTGCAAAAAATTTCTTTCTTCTCACAGGTCAGCATTCAAAAGATAACATGTTAAAAAAAAAAGACCTCCAGAAAACTCTGTTTATCAGTATTAGTGGAAAAGTTTCCAGTTGACTTCAGAACTGCTTGTATTATGGTGCAGCAATGAAATAATTTCTTTGTTTCTACAGTGTTATATTTTTAGATGTATTGAAGAATTGTGAAAACAATTTTGCAATATCCTTCCCCCTCTGAAAAATGTGTATCTTCATTTCCCTATTTTTTTAAAGAGAAAGCATTGAATGCTATAATTTCAAAGGCAACTAATTTAATTAAGAACAGAAAGACAAAATAGTTGGAATGAGAAAAGTTTAATATTAACAAAGAAGCTTCCGTTGCTCTAATGGAGAAAAAAGTTGTATTTACACACTATAGCAATATAAGTTTGATGTGATAAAATTTGGTTGAATTTCTGCCAACAAAATCCAGCAAACCCACTAGAAATAGTGTGCTAGCATATCAAAGTCACAAAATCTCAGGCTGTACGTGAATAAAACAAACAAACAAAAAAATTACCAGACTATATAAACAATGCAATATATTTCCAAGGTTTAGATATAAAGAAACTTTTCTGCTAACAAAGGTGAAATTTTTCCCCTGCTGTCTCAACACCATCTCTGTTAGCCAGCTGAAGAGTCCTGTTTATTGCCATGTATCTGAGAGCAGCATGTTTCAATGTAAGTGGAAATGTCAGTCAGTGTGTGGCACGGTGGATCAAAGCCCTGCCTCTGTACATGTACCTTCTCATCTCTTCTCTCAGGGCTTCCAGTTTGAGATGGAACAGAGGGAACGTGAAGTTAGCTTCAACCAGATGTTGTAAAACGTCTGGTGGGAACAAGCTCCCCTCAGGAGCAGTCAGATTGTGTGGAAGAGCATCTGTTAACTTTCATTTGAAAGCCTCTACACTGGAGAATCAGAACGTAGCAAAAGAAAAAATTAATAACAGTTATGGAGAAGATGGAGGAAAGGAGGAAAAGTGTTGTGGATTTGATGGTGTGTGGGCTTTTTACTGAAGTGCCCATTTTTCCTACATTTGTTATAGCTAGCATACAAACATTTATATAAAAGCAAAGATATTTTTCAATTTGAAAAAGGACAAATGGCTATAGCAAGTAAAAACATGCCCCAGAACTAGTCACAAGTGTTCTATGTGTATCCTAAATTTAGATTACTTTAATCTTTCTCAACTTTTGTAAAAACCCAAATATGTCTTCTACTTCCATTTACTAAACAAGGCGAAAATCCTATTTAAGTGAAGAATAAGCCAATGGCATCAAAGTTAGCATATGTGTTAAAGAAATAAATAAGAAATAAAGGAGATGAGCCCACACATTTTAAGATTTTTTCCACAGGTATATTTGCTAGCATGTATCTTGGTGTGAATTCCATCCATTATATTCACATACAAAGAAAGCAACAATTTTATTTTAGATCAAAGATCCATGAACATTTCTGCCACATGGGAAAGATTCCTTGTAATTCCTTGTTAACCTTAACCCTCATATCACTTCACAACCCATTTCTATCCCATCTTTTCACCTTCCTTGTTTAGGAGCTCAAATTTTTGTGTTGCCCACTGTTTTGATTGCTGATCTCTCTGTCTTTGAAGAGGTGCTTCCAACCCAAAAGCAAGCATATCTGGTAGCACTTTAGGACACTGGAATCAACAGCCACTGCATATCAGCTAAGGAAATAATCTCTTTTTCTTTGCCACTGGACTTTCTCTTCTCACATGAATGCCATTACTAATCAGGCCAAGGGACACATGGATATTTGACTTTTTTTTCTCATAGAAGACCATATAATTTGATATATACAGAAACACAGATCTATGCATTTCTGTCAGCACAAAAGAAATGGAGCAACTGAAGTTTTAATGACATAATGAGAAAGAAATCCCCCAGACAAAAGGAGAGACAGTCTAGCCATTTCAGAGGAAAAGCCTAAGCTATAAAATAAAATTCCTTTGCCTCTCAGCAGTTATACTCCCAGTATAAAGGACAGCTAGGAGACCTAAGAAACCCAGTTCTAAACATTCTCAATTTCGGGAGTGCATAACCAAACTTTGTGCAAAGCAATGTGATTTCCACCTGGGGAAGATCTTATCTTCTCTTCCTCCTAATTTTAAAGGCCATTGTGCTGCACTGACCATGGCTGAATGCCAAGTGCCCACCAAAGCCACTCTGTCCCTCCCCTCCTCAGCTGGATAGGGGAGAGAAAATATGACAAAAGGCTCATGGGTCAAAATAAGGACAGGGAGATCTGGAGATCAAGACAGGCTCATCTGTCACCATCACAGGCAAAACAGACTAGAGGAAAAAATAATTTGACTTGTTGATAGTCAAATCGGAATAGGATAATGAGAAATAAAATCAAAACTTAAAACACCTCCTCCCCCCTCCCCCCCTCTCTTTTTGCTGGGCTCAACTCTACTCCTGATTTCTCTATCTCCCCTCCTTTAGTGACACGGTGGTTTGGGGAATGGGGTCTGCAGTCAGTTCATCCCATGCTGTCTCTGGCAAATCTTCCTCCTCATGGGAAAGACTTCTCACACTCTTCCCCTGCTCCAGAGTGGGGTTCCTCCCATGGGAGACACTCCTCCCTGGACTTCTCCAACATGAGTCCTTCCCTTGGGCTGCAGATCGTCACAAACTGGTCCAGTGAAGGATACCATCCATGGGGTGCTGTCCTCAGGAACAGACTGTTCCAGTGTGGTTCCCCCATGGGGTCACAAGTCTTGCTAGCAAGCCTGCTCCAGTGGGGGCTCCCCTCTCCATGGGTTCACAGCTCCTACCAGGAGCCTGCTCCAGCATGGCTATCTCATGGGATCACAGCCTTCTGGCATCCACCTGCTCCAGCCTGGGTCTCCTCCATGGCTGCAGGTGAATCCCTACTCCCACCATGAACCTCCCTGGGTTGCCAAGGGACAGCCTGTCTCACCAGGGTCTTCCCCATGGACTGCAGAGGGGTCTCAGCTCTGGCTCTGGCTCCTCATCCCCCTCCTACTGCAGTGACCTTGGTGCCTGCAGAGCTGCTCCTCTCACATAATCTCACTCCTGTCTTCTTGGCAATAATTTCTGAGCAATAACTTTTTTCTTTCATCTTGTATCTGTTATTCCAGAGGCACTATCCCCATCACTGATGGTCTCAGACATGGCCTGCAGCGGGCCCATCTTGGAGCCAGCTGGCATTGGCTCTGACACAAGGGAGGTTTCTAGTAGCTTCTCACAGAAGCCACCACTGTAGCCAGCCCTGCTTCCAAAACCTGCACAAACCAAATACAACCATTCATTTCAGATAATGAATTTCCCCAATCATTAATGGCCTTTGTTGAGCAAAATGTGGGAAAAACCCATATAAATACTTTATCTCAGCTTGGCCTATAATAGTCTTTTTGAGGGAATAGTAATAGTGCAATAAAATTAAAAGTAATTTGAAGTCTGTTTCTCACAGGATGCTTAGACTACTAGGCTGATACCATACCCTAAAGGTATTAAAAGACAGAAGCATATAGGGGCAGAGGGGTGACACGACAACTCCATAAACACAGCTGTAGCACCTCCTTTCAGTCAAGAATTCAACCCAGCACTAACCAGACTGCTCAGCTGCAGACACCAATGTCCTGTCATTAGTCAACTTCAGGAAATATTCAGCATTTGTTACCCAATCTGCAAAGACAGGAAGTAGAGGAAATGGAAACGCTGGGGGAGGGAGAAGGTTCTGCTCTGCAGTAGGTGATGGAAAACAGTGAGAACACTACTGCTCTGTTTGTTCAATCTAGTCATCTAGGGACTTCTGTAGGAACAAAGACCTTTATCTCCTTTTGTGAGAATAAACATTGCAGAGACAGAATTTGAAGACAAGTTTTGACCTGAGGACAACACAAAGGAAACTGCAGAGCCAGGAAATGTAATCTGTGTTGCTCTCTTCTTCCAAATATTAAATGGTTTAGACTTAGCTCTGCTTATAGGGAGGGATGCAGATCTAAAGCCTATTGAAGTAAGTGGAAAAACTCCCATCCACCTCAACAGGCTTTAGATCACAGCCAGAGTAACAGGACTTTAAAACCACCACCACCACCTCAAAAGCTGTCCACAGTTTGAAGATGTTAAAGGTCTTTTTTTTTTCTAAGCAAGTCCCAAAGTTTATTAGCTTTGAATTAGCTTTGATGTACTAGGAGTACATCACTGACAGAAAAGGATCACAAATTTTATCAAATGGATCACTGTAAAAGACAAAGATAAATGTTATATGCTTCAAGGGGTAGCACATGATTAGTAACTGAACTTTGGCCTTTGAAAAATAGCACATGCTAGGGAAAGAACAAAATCTTTAAAGAATTCATGAACTTCCTCCTTTCCCTCTCCTCCATCCCATTCTCCCGCTGCCTAGAGCCCAAAATACAGGCAACCATGTAAATGCATTCACTTCTTTCAAACTTTAAAGGGCTTTCCTTTGCTGGGTTACATCTTGCATCCTAGGGAATCTCATTTCCACTGCCCTTGTTTAGAGTTAAATTTACTAAAGTTGCTGGCTTATTGCCTGACCTCCACTAAACCTCTGTGATTTTCCCCGTAACTCAAAAATTAGCACAACAGGAGGCTTTGATGAAATGTGGGCAGGAAGGATGGTGGTCAGTCTCCTCTGACTGGCAACCATTGCATCAAGGAAGCTTTAGTCATCTGCAGGGGAAGCTGAATTGCTTGTTGAGGGATCTCAGTTCCCATTTTCACTCATGTAGGGAAGGAGGAGGTTGTGGTAGCCCTGCTGGTGCGTGTGAGTAGTGATGGTAATCACGAAGGATCCCTGGATGTAGCTGCTCACAGACTTTTTCAAGAGTTCCAGGGAGCCTGATCTGCAGAGGCATCGTCTGCAATTTCAGCACAGCTCAAAGAAAGATGCAGGTGTTCACCTCCTTTGGAAGTCAGGCCCCAAAATACAGATTCGGTAGCCCTATCTATTGCCATGCACGCTTTTAAAGTGATGCATGAGAAAATGGTAAAGAGATAAAACAGCTCCTCTCAGGCTCTGCTGTCAATTCAAATTCCACTTGGATCTGTAACAGCTGGACAGCAGATTGATAGCCCCATTTAAATGACTTCTCACAGAGTCAATGCTATAATAGGCCTTAATTAGATTCTCTTGTGGGGATACACAAAACGACTAAAAGCCTGGAGAAAGCACTATCTCTTACAATTAGCTGAAAGGAGCATAGGGAGTAACCTATGGGGATGGCCTAAGGACAGCCCTAACTCAGCCAAAATTCCTTCTGGGTTATCTGCGGAGCACGTGTTGCCTGATGTCCAAGTGCTTCATTCTCACCTCACCAACCACGTGTAAGTATATGCTAGACCCCAGCATGGTCCTCAATGCAGACATTCAGGTGCTTAATACCAAGTCAAATTAAAAGGGAATAGTCTCTGCAAGAGCCAGGGGGATTGCAAAAGGCTGGTATACAAGAATGCAAATCCATATGTTCTCTCATTCACACCCTTAAAAGGAAAATCTGTAAGCAAACTTGTTGTAGATGTTTTATTCCCTTTCTCTTATAAGGAAAAAAATTGCTTTAGAGAGTCATCTTTATCAGACTGTGTTCATGAAGAAAAGGCATGGCTGGTTTTGTTTCCTTATTTTCCTTCCCTTTATTTCTTCAAAAAAAGGCACACTGTTGCCTTCTGCCACTCCTGTAAAAAAAATTATTTACCAATTACAGGAAGTTCAGGCTGTTTATCCTTGATTGCGTCCCTGGTATTAAAAAAGTATTCACAGGTTAAGGCTGAAACACTGATTTCCATAAGAAGAGGTAAAGTTAGATTGTCTTGCTGTTACCCTCATAATGTACTGAGAATAACACTTTGACTCTAACATTAACTTGTGAGAATAATTATTAAAACATTGCAGGGATACAGGAAGTTATCCTTACATTATACCTGTAAGTAACACAGCCTAGGATAACAACTTCATCTGAAGCAAGCACGTACCTTACAGAACAGTACTAAATGCTGTAACAGCATTCCTCACATCCTTCAATAGGATGACACCCTCAGCTAATATACAGAGGACACCACAGGGCTGTAGTCAGGGTTGGGGTGTATTTCTTTTTTTAATTAGATGTGTACATGTGTTTTCTCCCTAGTGGATCTACTGCACAGCATGATATTTTCATTGCTTGCCTGGGATTCAGCAGACAGAAACATTCAATCACGTATCAGCATCTGGATGGGGCTTGGCTGAATGTTAGAGGTCTGCAGTATGTAGGTCCAGGGGTTCCCTCCTTTCTTACAGACAGTGTATTGTTACTTTGCCATGCAGACTCATGTCTCCACATTAATAATTTCTTTTAAAATACAAAAGACAAAAAGGTTTAAAAATAAAAATCTAATATTAAGAGGAGTATGTCAGGTAGTAGTTATGATACACCAATATAAACTCTCTGCAGTATTTAACATTCTTCAAAAAAACAAGAAATGTCAGGTGATAAATTAAGAACCATTAACGAACCACTTCTGTCAGGTAGGACTGAGTGAGCACAGAGTGTACCACAGTGCTCCAAACCCTTCCACTTTTGAGCTAAGTAACACGAAGAAATCCATCTTCAAAACTGTTAAACACTTACTTCAAACACTGAGTGACAATTGTATGACAATGTGGGGTTGGAGTCTGTCCCCCCACACCCATCTCCAACCTCAGAAAAAGAAAATTCATAGAGCAGGTAGGAGCAAAATCTTCCATCCACAAAGAAACTACCTATGTATCTAGGGAAAAAAAAACAGTAAACAATAACTCACATGCCTCACAGGACATGGCGTGTCTGTATTTCTGCATTTTTTCAAATTTCTGCATTTTTTCAAATTTCTGCATTTTCTCCTTAAACTGATCCCAAAAAGTTTGCAGAAGGGTGAAACAGGCATTCAAATGTTACGAAACAACTTTCAGGGGGTCCTTATATTAAGGGCCAAATTGAAAGGATATTCTCTCCAGCAGTGTGTTTTAGTTTGGTACCATCTGTTGATCAGAAAAATAGATTACCATAGAATCTGTTCCTTTGAGAATCTGAAACCAAACTGATCTGTAAGTAACTGCACTGTAAAACAGTGAGTCAGATGAAGGAGTAAGAGCCACTTTTAGGCTGTGAAGTAAACAATATCCCAATCTAAAGCTATCACTGGGAGACAGAAGAGACAAATTTTCTCAGTGTGATAACCTGAGGACAAGAAGGAGAGGGGAAAAGGACAGAGAAATCCTTAACTGAAGGGGGAACACCCAGCACCTCAGTAATATTTTGCTCTTCTGTCATGAAAATGCAGCAATAATAGAAAAATTTAACATTTATTATAAATAAGAATAATATCTAATAAATCAAAAGTTGTTTAAATTTAGTTAGAACTGAAGAAATAGAGATGAACAGATGTCATGTAGTGTCAGGAGTTGTGATACAACAGCCACAGAGGTTTATGTATGAAGCAGGATCCATGGGAGACACTGGGGGCATTCTCTCCAATTTTAACAACCTACAGCTCCTCATCATCTTTTATTTTATTTATTGGTGTTAGACTGTGAAAGATTTCCTTCTCCCTAAATAATCCCTGTCTGAAGTGAGTAGTAATGTGTGTAAGCAGGACCTCAGGACATGAAGAGATTAGCAGCATGTGTATAACCTGGTTCGTGCTTGCAGAACCTCACACATTTTTACACCCTTCCTGGGGCATCATTCCAGTACAAGGAGCAGAAACCAGGCACCTCCATTTCTCCACTCATACCAGTATTAAAAGTCCATAGCTATTTTGCTTTTTTCGTTTAATGGATGGAAACTAAATCTTGTGACACTTGGTAAGTGATTTCTGTTATCAAGGCGCATCTTGTTTCAACAGCAAATAAAAACCTATCTCTGTTTATCATGATATTATATTTATTTCTGTAACATGAGACACTATGGTACACCACAATAGGGTCATTATTTAAATGGCTCTTGATTAAAGTGTGCTAGATATTTTGGTTCAATTTACAGAATCATGTGTACAGTAATTTCACGATTATAAGCCGCACGGAGTATAAGCCGCACTTCTGGGTTTCAGCAACTTTTTGGTTTTTTGTCCATATATAAGCCGCACCTGATTACAAGCCGCATGTTACAATACAGAGTGTGATAAAAGGTATCTGTTCTATCACCATCTGTTGAGGGTGGGGACAGTGATCCTTATCTCAATGGCAGATAATCTGCTAATGGGCCATCCATTGAAACCAGGCAGGGCATTGTTCTTTATCTTTTCACAACCCATCCTTCCTCCAGGGAGTCATTGTCTGCTAATGGCCCATTGAGTCCCACTGTGTGACTGATAAAATTACTTCATCCCATTGGAAGTTGCTCCAACCAGGGGGAAGAGCCCAACATTTCTTACCAAGATAAAAACAGAGGCTTTGGGACACTAAGGGAGCCCCTTTCTCCACTGGACTCCAGAGGAAAACCGGATTTCTCCACATCACCACTGGAGCTCCGGAGGGCAACTGCACCTTGTACAGGAGCACTGCTCCAGCTGAATCACATCGGTCACTGCAGGAGGATGCAGCCACCATTTAATGGAACTGCTACCAACACCCTGCCTGACGGGGTGTCAGGTTGTACTCTGACTCTGTCAGGATTTGGAGTTTGTTTCTTTGTAGTACTGTATTTCTATTTTAATTTCCCTAGAAAAGAACTGTTATTCCTAATTTCCATATTTTTGCCTGAAAGCCCCTTGATTTCAAAATTATAATAATTTGGAGAGAGGGGGTTTACATTCTCCATTTCAAAGAGAAGTTCCTGCCTTTCTCAGCAGACACCTGTCCTCCAAACTAAAACAGCAACTTTTTGTTCTTTGTCTCTATATAAGCCGCACCTGATTATAAGCCGCACTTTGGGTTTGGACCAAAATTTTAGTCAAAATGGTGCAGCTTATAATCGTGAAATTACTTATTTAATTAGAAACATACCGTAATTTCATGATTATAAGCTGCACTGACTATAAGATGCATCTCCGGGTGTTGGCAACTTTTCGTTCTTTGTCCATATATAAGCTGCACCTGATTATAAGCTGTACATTACAATACAGAGTGTGATAAAAGGTATCTATTCTATCACCATCTGTTGAGGTGGGGGCAGTGATCCTTATCTCCATGGGAGATATTATCTGCTAATGGGCCATCCATTGAAACCAGGCAGGCCATTGTTCTTTATCTTTTCACAACCCATCCTTCCTCCAGCAAGTCATTTTCTGCTAATGGCCCATTGAGTCCCATTGTGTGACTGATAAAATTACTGCATCCCATTGGAAGTTGCTCCAGCCAGGGGGAAGAGCCCAACATTTTTTACCAAAATAAAAACAGAGGTTTTGGGACACTAAGGTAGGCCCTTTCTCCATTGGACTCCAGAGGAAAACTGGATTTCTCCACATCACCACTGGACCTCAAGAGTGAAACTGCACCTTCTACAGGAGCACTGCTTCAACTGAACCACATCTGTCACTGCAAGAGGACTGCAACCAGCATTCAATGGGACTGCTACCAACACCCTGACTGATGGGGTGTCAGGTTGTACTCTGACTTTGTCAGGGTTTGGAGTTTGTTTCTTTGTAGTACTGTACTTCTATTTTATTTTCCCTAGAAAAGAACTGTTATTCCTAATTCCCATATCTTTGCCTGAAAGCCCCTTGATTTCAAAATTATAATAATTTGGAGGGAGGGGGTTTACATTCTCCATTTCAAAGAGAAGTTCCTGCCTTTCTCAGCAGACACCTGTCCTCCAAACTAAAACAGCAACTTTTTGTTCTCTGTCCATATATAAGCCGCACCTGATTATAAGCCGCACTTCGGATTCAGACCAAAATTTTAGTCAAATTTTGCGGCTTATAATCGTGAAATTACTGTACTTTCAAAATGCAACTCACACAGATATTTTTCAGATCACATAACGTGAACATCTGAAGTTAGTTCACTGCAGACTGTGTCACAGTAGTTAATATACTATTACCATAAAAATAGTATAATAGTGTATTTACTTATAAGAAAAAATCTAATTTCTCAATAAATAAGGTTATTGGAAGCTTCATGCAACATCACCAATTGTTCACATATAGGGACCTGTAGGTTTAAATCTAGGGTGTTTTTCAAATGCTGGAATATAGTTATGATACTATTGTCTGTAGTTCAAGAGCTATATACAAGTATTTAGAAAACCACAGTGGGGGACCAAACAAGAGAGAGAAAATAAAAACCAGCTTAAAATACCAACTTGGTGCAAGGTCAGACACCTTCCTCCCAAGCACAGTTCTCAATCAGGCAGTGATTTTACCACATGCTAAGTATTTACAAGCCAAAAAAGGTTTACCAGTGGAATCACCTCAGTCCAACAGGCCAGAGCAGGATTTTGGTTTTACATCATTTGAATGCTGCCAAATGTTTTCAGGATAATTCAGCATCTTTCTGTGCTGTTGTAAGCACAAATTTAGCCTGAGCTTCAGTGCAATTCTAAAACAGGAAGTGTTGAATGCTTTGCTGCAAATTAAAGTCACACGTGCCTACCATATTTACACTAACAATGATTGAAATTTCTAAGTTCCACAGAAAAGGATGTGAAAACTGTGGCAGCCTGTAAAATTCAATAAAGAATTCATCTCAGAGCACAAAATGTTCTATAGACTAGATTTTCCTATCTATTTGAATACCTTTTATGGAGTCAAAATGGTATAAAATGGACACTAATATAACAGAAATTCCATTCCATAAGTGAATTCTAAAATTCTGTAGAGAAGTCACCCATCACAACTACATGTTCCACTTCTTTGAACAGAAGTTTCACAAGAAATATTTTTATTATATCAGGTGCAGATTGCCCTTCCGTGGTACATTTATTGATGCATACTCTATTTATTACAAAGTTATTTTCGCAAGAGAATTTTTAATTTAACTTTTGAAGTATGATGTTAAAAAGAAAATCTTACTTTTTGTTGTTACAGCTGTGACGTCCAACAGCTGCCCAGAACACAACTGACATTAGCTCACTTGCACAGAGCAGAATGTTTTAAAAAACCCAACAGCTTTCTTGATCTAACTTGTTGAGAGCAGCTCTGAGATATGACTCTGGTAGCTGGAACCAAGATTTTGTTCATAGCTGACACCCAATACATGCCAGATAAGTCCAGCATTTTGGCTGATCTCCTTGTCTGACACCAAAGCAGAAAAAGGATTTGGATAATAGTTTATTGGCTTTGCTCACAGGAACAATAGTGCTATCCAGAAATCTCTCCACATCCTCAAGTTAAAGCATGTGTTAAGTTTTAATCCTTCTTTTAACTTACAAAAAGGGTCTCTGAGCGATGGGTAGTGCAAATAAAAGAATAGCAGAACTAAAAAGCTTTTGCTGTTCAAGACAGGCTGCAAGTATCCTCTCTCTTTTTCTCTCCAAATATGCTGTCTTTTGTACATAGTTTCCCATAAGTAGTACATAATTTCCATTTTCTACAAAGGATTCCCTACAGATTGCAGCTCAATGGTACAAGTATATATATAGCAAAAAGGGGAAAATATAAAATCCAATTCTCATTTTTTTCTAAGACAGTGATACCATATCAAGGGCAGCATGCAGCTCTCTTTGACTGGTTGTGGGAGGTGGAGCAAACACTAAAATGTGTGAATGTACTGTAACACTTAGGACATCATAAGCCAGCTTATGATGAAAAGACATTAGGAAAGACATTAAATCAAATACTAAATTTTACTGCCCAGTACATTAAAAGCCATAATCTCCCACAAACATAGAGCTTGGCACAGAAACAGAATTAACAAGAAAGTGGATTCCACTTTCATCTGGTATCCAGAGCCAATCTACTTAAAAAACATATCTCTAAAAAATGCATTTCTACACAACTAGACAGGTGTTAGGAATGAAATTCAGCAAGGGGTTTCCGATCTCTACATCCATGGGATGACTTTGTTGTATGAGCATACTCATTTTATGCTTCTCTTCCAATTGTTTCTTTTCTCCAGAGAGTCAAGTAAAGCCTTGGAAGCTTATCTCAATACCATGGCCAGCTGCTTTAAGAATCCACATCTATGAATCCTCTGCAGAAGTCTGTCTGATTTTCAGAGAGAGATACTTTCAAGGATATGAAAAAAATGGATATGCAAACACAACTGGAAAGATATTATAGGTAGACTGTAACCTAAGAATTGAATGTAGCATTCACTGCTCCCACATCCTCTCCTCTTCACATACTCTCCCTCAGGAAAACATGCATAACTTCAAATGCAAAATTTATAACTGGGCTTGATCTCTAGGATCCGGAACACTCTAGATTTGAACTTAGTCAGAAGCCAGTTGTGGCCATCATAAAATTACTGCCCACCCAAGGAGAAATGTTGCTGCAAAGCCTGTGCATCAAACAATAAAATTTAAAACTACAATTGCTCCCCTTCAAAAATCCATTTTCCTGATGTATCTACCCAGCTGTCATACATCAAAATTTCAAAAGAGGATTAGTTTTTCTGTGACTGTCTCCATTACGCAAGCTCTGAAACAGATTTCCCTCTCACCAAATCAGATTCTAATCTGATATGCAGATATCTCTTTCCTATCAGTGGTTACATGCACTTCTTCAAACCCATACAGGCAGGAAGGTTGGCAGCACAAGAGGTTAACACTTCACGTGCACCATGACAAGAGCATGGATCCCTCCCAGTGCAAAAAGACAGAGTTCAGAAACAGGTCATAATGGTCACCATTTTAATAATCCTGTGAGTGAGGTCAGTGGTGGAGATAAAAGAAAGCATCAACTGCACCTAACAAAGACCAGCAGAAGAAAACAGTACTAAAGCTGGACCAGCGTGCCTCAAGGTGATAAAATACAAGTCAGCAGTGCCCAGAAAGGGCGCAGGGGCAGGCCAAAGTCTTTTAAGCTCCTCAGGAACAGCTGAAAAATCTTGACGGGCAAAAGTACATGGTAAGCAGCATCATGACCATCACAACAGACCACTGGCAACCAGAGCTGCTGGAATCCTGCAGAGCCCTCCCAGGTTTTAGTTTTTAAAAAGATATCTTTTACATGTCCACTCTGAACTGCACTTCAGGCATCAACTGCCTGGATTTTGGCAAAACATATCCTAATTTCCCTTTGTGATTTTGTGAAATAAGGGTTACAACTCAGCACAGGCAATGAGCAGAACCCCATGGAGAATAAAGCTTGAAAACAGAAACAATCACTTAACACTAAATACTTCTCAAATAGTCTGCACAGAAGCCACACATGCAGAGAGCTTTATGACTGCAGCATGTCTTTGCTCAGTATTCACAAATATGGGGAAGTAATCATTATTTATAAAAATCCCATAAAAGGTATCCATTTTTTTATTCCATAAATGAGTAATGACTCGATCATTTAGAACCCATGAGTCATAAGTTTTCTCTTGTAAATAGGATAAGATCAAATCCCATGGCAACATGTTCAGTCATAGTTGACTTAATTGTATATTTTCCCCCTTTCTTCCTCTGTCTTCCACCTTTGGAGCATTCTCTGCCTCATACTTTAATTTGTAAGAACTTGGTCTCATCTACAATACATCAAAACAAAGACCATCATGTTTTAAAGTAAGGACATTAGAGGAGAAAAAAAAGCCGTCACCAAACCCCTTTTACTGGAGTCCACTCATTCAAAATGCTCGTAGTCCTGCTGATCTTTTATGTAATAATGTTCCCCATTGACACAGATAATGGGAACGCTGACATGTCAAATCTGTTTGGTGGGGTTTTTTGCTGTTGCTGTCATATCACATCCCACCCCTGACCCAGGGAAAAGGAGAATTGCCTGTAGGCTTTAATCATAATGCAGTACACTCAGGCTGCTAGTCAGATACTCTGCGTCTGGAAGGTAATAAAAAAAAAAATCTTGAGAGAAAATATTCTGGATTTCATTGCTCCCTTGCTATGTCTGTGCTTTGGGGAAGAACAACCAACAGCCGCATTTTTCAATGCCATTTGAGCAGGGTTGAACACATAAATCCCATTATTGTTAATGGGATTTGTGCACATAATTCTGAATACTTTGAACAATCTCCCGTGAAGTTTCTCCCAACCCCTGAAGAAGCAGGAACAATTCTACGTTATTTAAACATAATCTCACTGACAGGTAATTTTGTGACACAAAATTTATTGCTGGTTTGTCCTTTGAGGGCATGTTTCACCATTAATGTTTCCTTTTAAAAACTTCAGCATACATTAAATGCTCATACCAAGCTTCCTGGTGTTTTCCTTGGAAAATCTTGCTTTCTGTGGTATTTCGCATTATCCAAATCCCTCTTTGCTTCCCCCTCCTCCTCTATAAATACGCAGGACACCCTTGAAAATGAAATATTTGATCTCTAAAGACCCTACTGGTCAAATATTCTTTTAAATAAACCCTTTACAGTATTCACCTATTACCTCAGACATTCATGTGGTATAAATTTTAAATAAATGTCTACCAGCTTGCAATTGATCAAGTGAGCTAGAGGCCATGAATTTAACATGACTCCTTCTGCGGGCTGCCTCTTACAACCCACCACTTGCCACTAGACTTCAACGCAGCCATTAACAAAGTGGGCCATGGGCTCACGGTCCTGCAGGCTAAAAGGCTATCTCGGATATCAAGATCCTCTGCTTTGGCTTTCGGCCCTTCTGTAACACAAGTGGCTTTAGCTCATCTGCGTTTATGTCAGTGAGTCATTTGGAGATCTCAGACATACCTCTGAGATGGTGAATTGCTGAAACAGGTCGTGCTACCAATTAACACGAAAAACAAAGTAATTTCCTACATGCGAGCAGACAATCGTACTGGAAGGAGGAAATTAAAAACGCCATTATGTCACATGGCCCAGCAGGGCTGGAGCACAGCTATTGCACGGATCATAACACATTAGGAACCCACAAGCCAGGGCTTGATCACGGATGTTTAATGTACATCATCATTACCTTAGAGGGAAGGCTCTCAAGTCCTAATAAGAAAAGTATCTGATGAGATGAAAAGTTAAGAATAGGACCTACGTAGCTAACTTAAAATACTTGGGGTGTTCTTGTGGCCACAGCGCTGGGAAGGGTTTCAGGCAATAAGGGCTGGCTGTCACTCTGCCAAGGACGTCCAGCGCCGTGCTGAGACGGAGTAACTGGAATCAGCTCCCGCTGCCGACGTGATACTGTATGCACAGCCTCTCCTAGACACCTTCTTCCCTTGCCTCCAAGGTTTTTCACCACCATGGCTCCTAAGGGGGAGGTTTGCCTACTGCTATCAGCACTTTCCTTTTAAACAAATGTAAGTTTTGCTTAAAGGATTGTTATTAATTGCATTAACACATTGCCCCACGGCACAAGTCATTTGTCAGTTCAACACTGTAACCAATTGACAAAAAGGTGATGAGGTTAAGTGTACGGTGGTACAGGAAAGACTTGACTCCACCTGCAGAGAGGAAAGCTCAACAAACAATGCTGAAAGAAGAGATTTCTCCTAGCTCTTTTTTTCAGGGAAAGAGCAGAAAACAGTATTCCCTCAGCAGAACCTAGTTAGAAGAAAATAGACCCATTTTCTAGAGTACAAGCAAGGCTCTAGTCAGTTTGAACGACTCATTTCCCCACTACCAGCTGCTCTAAAAAAACAGATCTGGCAGCTGAGCTGAAAGTTCTGTCCATGTGGTTCCCTGGCACTTACTCCATCAGCACATGTTGCTTTTCTGCCACACTTTGAGGAAAATACCAGTGTACTTCTTCCTGAATGTCTCTGCTCCTTCTGCCCAGAGATCACTGGAGGGTGGAGGATAGAGTCCTCAGCCAAACTATGACAGGGGCTGAAAACACATTAACTGTGTGTAGGAGAAAAAGGTTTTACAGGTTTTCTGTTTGGGCTCACATTGCTGTTGATGACCTGAGGAACAGCTGCGACTTCTGACCTACAGAAATGCTTTGGAAAACAAATCTCACACTGAGCATCAGAGCTAGATGCAGTCAATATTACTAGATTGAATGCAGGTGAAAATCTTCCACTAACATAAATGAAAACAAGGCTAAGTCCACAATTTATTAGAAAAACATAACACTGAATAAACAAGTAAAATACACTATATTTTATGACAAGGTGTTTTCTCCCTTGTGGGAAAAATTATTTCCAGACTCAAACACATCACAGTAATGTACATTTCTGCAGTAAATACCATCTAAGGAGCTTAAGTGGAGCCTGCTGGCAAACCCGCTTTCCAGAAATCACTGCCTTTTCCAGCTAAAGGGACTCCTAAAAGGCTGATTTCAGAAAATCACAGAGTATTTCCATTCTGTATCATCTTGATGATCTCCATCATCACCACAAAGCTATTAGTGCACAGACACACACATGCGAAACCACACCAACACACACACACACATGCATAGGAATAACTAGGGCAATGGAAAATACATTCCATCTTTGCTCACTTATTCCATATACAGGCTAATTTCTAAACCACAGGGGAGCAAATGTTCTATAAAGCACTCTTATTCTACAACTAAAAACCCTTGCTAACGAAGAGTTAGCAGCACAGTCATCACTATCAAAAGCACTAACTTTTAGATTAGTAGCAGTTGGCGACTCAGTCATTCATTTTTCATTTTAAGGAAACCTTTTTAAGACTGCACTCTTGTTTTCTGGAGGACTATAAATGCACTTCTCATGTTTTTATTTTATTTATTCTGCCCTGGGGATTTGGGTCCCTCTTTGCAAGCAATAAATTTTTCTTTAAATCTTTTTGGTAATAATATATTTTAAGACAAATTGAACAAGGGGACCATAAGCACAGATCTCCTCTCCAAGTGTTTTGGCAAAGCATCAGTGCTACACGGTGTTTGTAATCAACTTCTAGTCACTAAGCAGAGTGCTAATGACCTCTGCAAAAATGGAAAGCCACATGTGTCAAAACATGGCTTTCACCCCTCTGCTCTGCACCACCCCCACCTTGCTCACAGGGCCACCTTCCCCTTGCCACAAAATAAATTAGTAAGGAGGAAGGCAAGAAAGAAAGACAGACAGACAGAAAGAGACACTACGGCAGCTTTAAAAATTGTTGCTGCAAAGGATTTATCTGAAGGTCTGAAGGGACAGCACTCAGTTCTTGACAGAATGAGTTACAGTGGTTAGAGGGGGAAGAAGGAGGAGGAGGAGAAGAGAGAGCAGCCTGGGAGGAGAAAATCTCCAAAGTCTCATGTCTAAAATGCTCTTGGAAAATTGCCAGTTACCAGTTCAGAACAATGTTGACATTTAGCCTTTTCTAATCAGCGTTGTCCGTCACCCAGGGCAGAGATTCCTGCTGTATGACAGAGCTCCTCTGCTACTGGCAGCAGCGCCCTCCCAGCAGCCTGCCCCTCTGCCCATGACCAGCCTGGCACCCACACCATCACTGGCACCCACCCTGGCACCCCTGCTCCACCCCAAGAGCTTGAACTCCCCAGGAGCAGGCAGGGGCACGCACAGAATGTGTCTTGGGGCTGTCGGGTACGCTGGAGTACGGCACAACAGAAGTGGTGTGAAAGACCAAACCACCAGTGACGATTCACAGTCGGACTCCTGACTGAGGCAAGGGAAATGGAGGGGAAAAAAAGGTCTCATTTTAAGCCACATGATGGTTTAAAGAAATTCAGTGGACACCATAAATTGAAAGATGGCATCCAAGACTTTACAGATAGTTTATTTCAAGTATTGGATTTTAAATTGACTAAAGTGATAATATGCAGAAACCTGCAGTTTCACTTATTTACCAGTTTCTGGCTTTGAGCAGAGAAAAAAAAGGGAATAAACAAAGATGAAGAACTGCAGAAAATAAAGTATTTAATGGCTATTAATAACTGTTCCCATTATTTACAAGTCAATTCAACACTCTTAGAACTCTGACAAGTTCAGTGTCATTCACTGTGCAGATCAGAAGAGCACAACACAAGGCTGAGCCACATCATGTTTCGTCCATCATCACAGAACAACAACAAAAAAATCTTGGCACAAGCCTGTCCTAAGCTGCAATCAGCTCACACACATCAGGACTGGAAAAGGTCAGAGAGCACTGTGGAGCTGGCACTGATAGCACAGTGATAGCTTGCCTGAGCTATCACCAAAGCAAGGGCAGCACAGAGGCAGCAAAGCACTGCCAGCACAGGGCAGTGTGCTCTGCAGCAGCTGGCTGTCATCGTGGACACTTTGGTACCAGTCCCACTGACATGTCAGGGGGTGGTCCCTGGCAGCAGGAGGCAGAAGATTTTTCTTTCTTCATCTTTACTGCAGATACCCTGCTTAAGGACAGCAGGTAAGCAGCTGACTGATTTAAATTCAGTTCTATAGTCACAGTGATTTCAGCTGCATTAAGTTTGTTCATGTGGAAGTAGATGTGACTATGTGAACATCAAATTAGGTAAATGCAGGATTAGTGTTATGGCTCAGTAAACATAAGTAAATTCATTTTCAGAAGTTATTTAGGAATACAGTAAATTGGTTTTCAGTGAATTTAAGAAACTTCTTTAAAACACTGTCAAACACCTCAATAATATCCTTCAATTCACTGTTTTTAATTACCTCAGGTAGTGAGACTACTAACAAGTAAGTTTGTACATTGTAAGTTCTTGCAAAACAGTAAAATACAGCTTTGAGCTTGGGCTTCACTGCAAGCAGGTAAGTAGTGCTGCAAAATCAGCAGAATGTGTGAAGTTTGCACATCCCTAAGTATTGACAGTGTCCTGGCTGGATGTCCTGAAGCTGAAAACAGCCATTTTCAGCCACATCAGATTTGGACATGGACCTAGCAATGGGAATGTCTGAAGAGAAAAAAGACCCATGAAACAAATTTGCAACAGCCTCAAAATAGTGTTAACTTAAATCTTACACCATTTTACTATTGTTCCCCTTTTCCTAACAAGTTTCAGCCCATGACAAAATTCTTTCACCAAAATTTTGACAAACCAGACACAAAACAAAACCAGTGTGTCCATTTAGTGATTTCAAGGCAAGACAGTGGACACAGCCATGGTTAGAGAAAGGTGTTAAATGAGCAGTGGTGGTGAACACAGAAGACAAAGTGCTCTACTGGCTTTGTGTCAATCTTCAGAGGTTCTGATACTACAACAAGCACCACATGTGACACTCCTCGGCTTGGGCTTTGCAGAAGGGAAAGAGTTAAGTACATCTGAAAGATGATTTGAGAGGAAGAAGTCAGATGTGGCAAACTCAACCACAGTTAAAAAGCAATTCTTCAGAGGAAATATGGTTCTTTAAAATGTATTTTAATTTTTTTTTTCCAAATCTGTCAGCATTTATCAAAGTCCTATTTAATAAATTTTCTAGAATTCAACTTCAATTTTCTAAAATTTAAACCAATAAATTGAGCTTCATTCTACTTGGGATAACATGGCTTAATTCCCATATTTTTATCTCTACTAGTTTTCAGACTTATCAACCATTTAAGAAGCAACAAAAACAAAACAAAAAGAACATTAAAGGCACTTGAAAGAAATCCACATCCTGATTTCAGATAGAGAGGAAGGGCAAACATGAATGGAGAAGAAAAGCAGAGGGGGTTTGGGGAAACTTGTCTAGGGCTAGACGAAGAAATATAAGAAAATATCTATGCCCCTGTATCAGAACTGATAAACAATTCTCTCAACCAGTGATATAGCCCAGAAATCCCATGTCCTGTGCTATTTTTTGTTTCACAGAGCACATTCTGTAGAATAGACCAGAAAGAGACAAGTTTGAAAAAACAATATTGTGGTAATTCTACTAAACCAACATGACAAAGAAAAGTTATTTTTTTCAGTACAAAATTATCTTCCTGGATGCCCTTCCTTTTAAATTCTGATGCCAGTGCTCAATTCTCACAAAAATGGATGGTCTTGGTAGATTTGATTATGCTGGATTGTTCCCCAAAAAGGCTGTAATGTGTAACAGAAAAGTTTTAACTACACTAAAACCAATAAAAGTTTTTCCAGTAGTTTCACTGGGCCTAAGTACCAGCAGAAGAAGTTGATTTCCAAATAGTTTCAAAACAGCGAGGTATTTATTAGATCTACATTAGTTATTCTCCAAACTCTGCATATGTGTCTTCATTTAAAAAGAAGTATTAATTTCTGTCCTGGCTAATCCACGTTTTTTTAAGCTTTATTAGTTCATTACTGTGTGAATGCTATACACACTGGACTTTGCTTTTTAGGACTTCCAAAGCTGAGAGGTGGAAGCCTTTCACCATGCCTTAGCTAGCAGGTTGTTCCTGCTTCCCTCCCTCCCTCCCTCCCCAAAGGCCTAATGATTCTCCCAGTCAAGGAGGTTGGACATGGGTCCCTCAGCAGTCTGCCAGTGCCAGTATGTCAGCCAGACCTGTCCCTCCCTGCCCAGAGGGCCAGGCTGTGCTCAGCTGCAGCTGTGCTCCAGCCATCCCTGCACTGGGGCAAGGACAATTTAACAGCTTTTTTCCTTCCCCTTTGTGTTTAAAAGAGCAGATGTTAAAGCAGGGTCCCCATCCTTTCTAGGCTGGCATCTCCTTTGGGTGGAAAGCTTTTTAACTGGGGTAGGCAACAGCAACAACAAAAAGCAAGCACACCATTCCAACATGATCTACCCTCCACAGCCATACAGGCATTAGCCAGGATTCCAGCGATGTGCCAAAGGCTTTGACAGTAGCTAACATCATTTATGCTTCCCTCTTCCCACAACTGCAGCTTACCACTGTAAAATGCAAAGTAAATACCCACACACACATTTTCAAGACAAACAAAAATCCCCATTATTTTCTTCACGTGTAAGTAGTTTCTGGAGCCCTTTGCCAGCCACAGCTCACATAGGGGAGATGGCTGCCACCATCAGGAAAGTGAACCCAGAAACTTCACTGGAAGGTCCACACCAAATCTGTAGAGTGGCATCATGAAATCTCAGAGTTAGGTCAAACATCTCAATATATTTTTCTATATCATTCATACATAATAGTTCATTTGGTTCTGCCACTTGAGAAAAAGATGCGAAAAGCTTCACAAGTGGACCTGGAAAGTAACCACAGCACCAAGACAGGTGTTGAAAAAAGAGGTAGTTGAGTTCTGCCAGGATGATAAGAGACCCTTTCTGGCCTTCCACTGTTATCACCACTTCAGTTAAAATGTCAGTGTTATTACTGAGAGCATCACTGTCTCTTTCTTTTCTTCAAATACTGGATCTGAAGATTTTGATGCTCCATTTAAAAAGAAAACTTATATTACTAGTCCTCATGGACAGAGAGAAAACCTTAAAAGCATGACTTGAAAGCATGTCTCAACATACCCCCACAGGATGAAAACCCAGATGTCAAGCAAAAGGAACACCTACTTTATTATCAATTTTATTAATGTCTGTGCCTTACCCTTGATTAGAGCCAAAAAGATTAAAAAGAAGTAAACACTTTTTTTTGTTCCACTTATAGACTTGTTGGCTCATGTTTTCAAGATTTATCTCCAGCTGTAAGAATTTGAAATGTCTTGAGAATGGGAGATAAACATCTCCTAGAGCTGCAGAAATGTAGAAGCTGGTGTTTCATTAAATGAACCAAACCCCAAATTGCAAGATGTGTGAGGAAATCACTCAGGGACAATGCTGTGAAAAGGAGTACCCTACTTAGGGCACATAGTTCTGGTGTCTTTCTAGAACCCCTACATTCTCTTCTTTTTCTAAAATTTGTTTTATTTGAAATCTTCCATGTGAAAATGTACTAGACACTCTCTTTACTGGTAATACAAGGAACAGCAACAGGCTTAATTGAAAAGAAGAAAATGCATGTTTTGTAATGCAGTTTGCAGCAGTTATTTTTCTTTCTGAAATTAATGGCATGAGTGAAAGTTTCTAAAGTCTGTTCAGTTCTTGGATATACCAACAAAGTCTCTTTGCAGTGTCTGTACAAAGCAGACAGAATGGCTGCAGTGAAGCTGGATTTGGACCCAGAGTGTTTAAATGACCAGGCAACACAACCAGCCACTCAAGTTGCCAGCAGTGAAGTGGTACTGCAGTATGGCAGCTTGTATTTATAAGCTCCTCATCTGCTGTGCCACAGTTCTGTCTAAGCACAGGCTCTTCTCATACACTCATGCTGGTTTACTATTTATGTTCTGTACAGAAATAGACAATGGACTACATTCAAGCCTATTGTTTTGCTGTGGGTTTGTTGTTTTTTTTTCCTGTGGGCTGATTTTGGTTGATTTTGTTGCACTGTTGGCAATTTTACTCACCCAAATATTAAGAGAGAGTGAGAACCTAAATGATTGATAGCAGTGCTCATTGAAACACTAGCAATGTTAGGAATTAGTGTGCTCTCTCCCTCCGTGTAATGATCCAAAATTCAAGACTGACAAAGAACAAGCACATGGGAGGATCTGGCTCATGCCTTCCTTTTCAGCAAATGCATCCTTGGGAATAATTTAAATATCATATTTCAGCCTTGTTTTACACACAGAGTGAAGTGGAAAGTAACTGCTGGGTTTGTATTAAAGGCAGGGGGTACAGTAGGAGAATAATTGTGCTAATCCTTCAATTCAGTCAAGCTGAAGTTCCCTATATCCATGAGACCAGAAAGAACTATTGCCTGCTTTCCACACCAAATGACCTGACTCTCTGGGATATCTTTGAAAGACATTTCTTTCAGCAGCTTTCTGACACTGCCTTTTGGCAAGCTGTCCTAACTGAGTGCAAGTGCATTGCAAGCATTGCATTGGAACATGTAGGTTTCTAAAAAGGAGAAGAAGACTTCCTTCTTGCCTGGATGCTGGAGCTCAGTCTCTGGTTTTATATGGAGGGAGTGGTGATAGGGTGGAGGGTGAGAACCAATAAATGCTTATGGCTGTGAAACATTTGGAAACACTTGAGCACAAGCACTTTTCCGTTCTTACCCCCTTTGCTGCTTTCTCCCAGTGCAGAGGAGTGGTGGGTGAAAGGCAGAGATGAACTCCTGAAGTTTCCATTTGGTGAAGACAAAGGGACAGTTCCAAGGAAAGTCCAAAGAAAATATCTTCCTCAGTCTTTTTTCCTTCCTTTCACCTTTTTTAATTCAGTCATTACTCCATATTATGAAAGAGTTTAGACTCATAGTATTTTTCTCTTTCCAACATATGCCTGCTACTTACTGCTGGTCTGAAGTGAGTGTGTGAGACCCCTGTACCTCAAGTGCACAGGTTCTCTTCCCAGACACTTAAAACTCTGCCTCCCCACCATCTTTCCTAAGGGATATAAGGGAACACTTCCCTACTGGGTGGCACTGTAGTAAATTAGCCAGATCTGGTTCTTGGTATGGAATACACAAACTCACATCTTCCCATCATGTAAAAGGCGTGAAGTGCAGACAAATTCCCTGCTGTGGAACTGGTTCAGTCATTTCTACCTGGAATATATTTGAGAAAGACAGGCAATACGTTGCTTTAATGTCTTATTGGAAATTCAAAATCTGTTGTAGTGCAGCATATTCCCTCTCTTCCAGTCTTAGGTGCACAGTCAGCACTGAGATTTGCTCCAAGCCTCAGTGGGGAACTTGAATCCCCTGACCTACTGGCCCAGAGAGGAGAGTGTAACCAAGTCCCTCTGACAATAAACACAAAAACTAATAATAAGATTAACTCTCTGGCAATCTCAGCATCTGTTTTAGACATAGAGAGGAAGGCTGGTGAAAAGAATACAGTTGTGACAAGGGGTTAAATAAATGTGAACTGGGCAGGATCCTGCTACTTGAATCTTTTTCATTGTTTGCTGATGAGGTGCAGGCACTTGGCTGTGCGAAGAGAGAAGGCTTTAAGGAGACCCAGAATCTGGGAATACGTTGCTTCTAAATGGCTAAAGCTGATGTTTAGAGATAATGTTCCTGCCCACTTTATTTTTTAATACTTCGAGGCATCTATATTTCATGTAATCTCAACTTTAATGTCAGAAAACTTGATTACAGAACCTCTAAAAGTCAATCTGCAGAAGAGGACACTGCTTGTTTTAGCAGCATTGACGAAAGCAGGGGAAGGAGCACCTGGCAGCCTAGAGGTTGGCACAGCGAATAGAGATACTAAAGAAGGTTATCAGACTGGTATAAATGCTGCACAGAATGCTACCTATCCAATGCAGGACATTTGGAAAGGGGGCATGCTAGAAGAGGATTAGGGCAGTGGAGTGCTTGCTCCAGTTCCCAGGCAGCTGAGTCTATCACATTTAACAGTAAGAGTAGTGAAGGGCACAGAAATAAAGCTGGTAACCCAAAGGGAGTGTGTTCTCCTTCTGAGATTGCTGCACTTTCCTAGAGGGACACTGTTAAGATAGAAGGGGTGGCTGCAAACACACTCTGACAGCCAGCACGCCTGAAAGGTCAGATTAGATTGAGCACTTAGTCTTTATCCATTAGTAGAAGCTAGTAAATCAGAGACTAGCGATGGCCAAGAAATAGCTTTGTCTTTGTAACATTACCATGTCTTAAACCAGATTGAAAAGGCTTCAGGAAATCTGAGGGCTCTAGATAATACTCTAGATAATGGGAGAGCTGCTTCTCCATGACCTATTTGATAACCTTCCCCACATAAGGATGTTTACAGGCTGGGTGGCAACTAAGATGTTTAGCTGTGCTGAGCCGACAACTTTATGAGGTAAGAAAAATAGCACAGTGTTTTATTGTTGTTGTCATCGGATGTGGGAGAAGCTTTGAAAGGTTGCTGCAGCATTCTGTCAATAGGACTTTTTGGAAATAATGATTTTTCTGGTTAGGCTGTAGGCTGCACTAATTGTTTGGAGGGTATAATGCTTGATCTTCTGTTAATATCTTTCTAGAAAAAAAACAAAATACCTGATTGTTCTTGGAACAAGAACCTAAGAGCCTAGCAGTGCACCAGGTGGAAGTTATTTTAGAAAGCTTTTTGCTTTGAAGGGCTGCTGGCTAGTCCAGTGTTTGTATTTGGTGTGTCCCTGCTCATAGAAGCTACATATTTTCAGCATATGGCACACTGGATTTCTTCTCCTACTCTTGCTATTCTCATACCCAAATGAGAAGCTCGCATCTGCTGGCATGGGAGCACATGCAGCCCTTTTCTACAGTCTCTAATCACCTTTCCAGTTGCCCTGTCCATTGAAGGCAATGTAGGAGCTCCTGGAATTCAGCAGGCTCCTCCCATTGGGAGGAGGCAAAAGGAGCTCCTTTGGATGTATGGGGAACCTCACGTCTCTTTTCTAAAACGCTTTGTCCCATGTAAATAGTCTGCATGGATTCGCCTCCGACATTTGTTGTCATAGCGTCACTTTTATCTGTCGGTGTCCCACTCGCCCCACAGAGGAGAGGGGTGAGGGAAGTGCATTGAATTCCCTCACTTCTTGTTTGCAGGCACCATTCACACTGGCAGTGCTTCATAACTTTCATTAATGGAAAGAAATTAGGATGGAAATCTTCCTCAGAGTCTGTCTGCCACTAAGACTGTTTGCATAGCCCAGTCCAGGGAAAACAAGGAAAATACACATACACAAAAGATGATGAATGAATGGATACCTTCTAAAGAGATAGGAGAAAGCCTGTAATAGAGAGATGGAAGACAAGAGAGAGGATTTCAGGCTTGTACTTCTCTTGACATAACACTCTTTTTTGAGTATTTTGCAAATAATGGAGTCTGGTTTAGAGTCTTTGAGGGTTACTATAAAAGAATTAATTAATTGGAATGAGAAAAGGAAAAATAACCAAAGCAAAATACTTTTCAAAAGAAAAATCAGTGCTTACAGGATTTGTGAATGCCAGATTTAAGAGGATTTTTTTCATGGAATTAATGAAAAAGTTCAAATTTTAACTGAAAAGAAAGAGAAAGAAAACAAAAGCCTTCCTACAATTCAATATGTTGAACACCTTTGAAGCAGATCTTAATGTTTATTAGTTTTGCCTTATCTTGATTTTGAAAAGTTAAAGGATATTACTTTTAGTTATATCTTTTGTGTGTATGAGCATTTTTTTCTTTTAATAAATATATCTGATAATTAACTTCCATTTCAGTTTCTTTTCTGCAAAACATGGAATCATAGAATAACTTCCACTGAAAGGGTTCTTTGAAGATTATCTTGTCCAACCCCTCTGCCATAGGTGGGCACTAGACTAACATGATGCCTGGAGAAAGTCTAGTATAAGCATTCTCATTTTTCTCACTCTGTTGTCTCACTCTTCAGCAGTTTATTTGAGCTTCCAGGAAATTATTAGCACATTATTTTAGACATGATTACATAATACCATAGTTCTTCTCTATTTCTGTGGCAAAGAGCTATACACTGAGTAAAATTCCTGTTCTTTAATTACATCCAACATTCAGGACATTGTATCAGAGAAACCTATTTACCTTCTTATCCTGCAATACATAAATTCATTTTAACGTTCCTGTAAAGTGAGGGAGTATTTCTTCTTATATTTCACAGTTGGTGAGCTGAACCTGAGAGACCAAGAAATTTGCCCCAAAAAAATCAGAGGTGAAAAAGAAACAGAAATGAACTTCCTAGGTCCAGACTAGCACTTTAGTAATTTCTGCTTTCTGTCCAACATCCATTTGATTTGACGTGTTCTTTGATGAATCTTTTGTTGTTCTAATAATCAGAACTCAAATGCTTTCCCCCTTTAGTTTCTGTTCTATAAAGAACTTGACAAAGTCTTCTGGGTTTTGGGGTTTTTTTCATTTCTGAGTGACAGGGCAGCATTAGAAGCAGCAGCCATTTAACCTTCCCAGGACATACCCCTCTTTTACTAATTCCATGCATGCATCTTGAACTAGGCTGCCAAACCCAGCACACAACAAAAGTGAGAGAGAGAGGGTAAGAGGTGTGTTCCCTCTCACCCCACCAGTTCTGGTCTGTGCACAGTAGAACAGTCTCTGTGCATTGGTGGAGGTGAGATATTCTCCCAGTCCCAGCACTTGTGTGAATTAGCAGTGGCAGCCCCAGTTTGCCACACGTACACTTTGAAACAGCCTGCATTCCATGAGCAGTACATCACTCACTGCTTGGAAATGGTGATACAAGATTCCTTCACAGAAAACAAGTGGTTTGCTGCATATTTAACTAAGATTTAAAAGAGGGGGGGAAAAAAATCCACCCAGATTTCCTCTCTACTTGTCTGCTTCTGAAAAGTAAGCACGACAACAGATCTTCAAGGTGCTCAGCACAGGGAGAGAAGGACAGCTTCTATGGCCCACAGGAAGAACAGCAGCCACAAAAGAGTCTTAGCTTTCAATCCAGAGCCAAATCGAGAGCTCCATGCCTGAATGCTCTCTCTGCCCCATCAGCTCCAATAGCTTATGGCAAAAGGAGGGACAAAGGCAGGAGAGCAACCTGCTGCACATGAGGAGCAGTGAGGAAAGCTGTTGTACACAGGCACATCAGGACAGCTGCTGAAGGAAAGGAGCTTATCCACCCAGCACAGCAACCATGCTCCAGAGCTTGGAAGCTGGTTGCTGATAGCCAGGTGGCTCTGAGCCAGAAAGCAGAATGGCACCAGCTTTGCATTTCAGTGTCTTGGGGACCCTAGGAAAGAGCTGGGGCCGTAGGAATTTCTTTCTTCAGGAGAGAATGCAGCACATAGGCAAGAGCTGTGGGCCTGATCTCTTTCCCCAACACCAAGAAGATCTCTCAAAGTCCTGAAGAATCGTTACAGGCAAAAATGAGGAAACCGATGCAACTGAATGATTCTGCTGCTAAGCAAGCCAGTCACTTTTCTTCCATTTGTATGTAAATCACAACATTTTCCTAAAGTTAAGTGCAGGACACAGGCACATCTACCTCTGTCTTCCTCCAGCCTAGTCTCCTGGAGGCTTCAAGACTTTGATTCAGACTCTTTGTTTAGAAAATAGGAAAACTGAACACGCAGCAGTCTGCACCAGCTGAACCTCTCTTTGCTCCACATGTAAGCCTATCTAATGTCAGCAAGCAAGAAGTGTTTGTGAATGAAAAGCTGCACACACATCTACGGGTTTTAAGAAAGTGGACAATAATAAAACATCTATTTTTTTTATCCTCTCATGCTCTTAATGTGGCAAGTATTTTAAATGTCAGCTCCTCAGGATTACCTCAGAGCTGTATGACCAATTCCCAAACTATGTGCATCAATGGGACTAACAGTGGTTCCACAGCACATCCAAACTCATCCTGAAACACTGCAAATAAAAAAACTAAAAAGACTGTGGGTTTAGGATTGCTTTTTAAACTAAACATTTATTTTAAAAGAGAAGAGAATGGCTATTGTCATGCTAAAACCTGAAGGCAAAATTACAATATATATGGTAGTTTTTAAATATATCAGCCTTTTCTATTTCTTTATGAGGAAAAAAATTGGCTGTAGTTGCAATCAGTCTTAATTCATTCTTTATTGCTGCTCTGGTTCTGTGTTATTTGAGCTGGTTAACTGTTAAAAGCGTTTCAAATGTTCACATGGTCTGCATTAGGTTACAGAATAAAAGTAAGTACAGCCCACCAAATGTAACTTTCTGAAATGTAAACCACATGAATTTGATTTCTTTGAGGTACAACTTTAATTGGGTTCAGAGGTCTTTTGGTCTTACCTGTCTATCTGCTCTCTGATGGCCTGACCTGATAAAGCTAATACAAAGAATCTGCGAATGCGATCCAAGCTGATTACTCTCAGTTACAGTACATGGCTTTATTCTTGATAGTAACAGCCCTTTAGCCTGGTTCATTTTTAGGCTGCAAGTTTGAACCCTGGAGCCACCACTGAACTGGAAGTAGAAGTGTCACAACTTCTAGTAAAAGATTGTGTCTCCTTGCAACTCTGCAAAACACGAGAAGCAGAGGGAACAAGAGCGCATAGGTGCAACTCCAAGTGATCTTATCTCCTGGGAAATCTGCGTGAGCATGCAAACATATGTATGCCTCACCAAATGTCACAACAGAGAATGCATCCAATACACACTACATAACAGAGGGGTAGCTGCAAACAGAAATTCCAACAAGGCCTGAAATCTTCAGATACTGATCTTGAGCCAATTTGGAATTGTTGATATTTTTTCTTTTGACAATACTCTGCTTTGGCCTTAATGACTCACTGTTCACTCATCAACACTCTTCTGTTGCACTGTGTTCTGCCATATGCCTTGCTCAAGTGAAATAACAGTACTGCCACTTCCCACCCAGAAAAGCACATCATATCCCAACAACAACAAGAAAGGCACTGTACAACAGGTACACTCACCTCATATCCTGGGACCCGACTTGTAAACAAAGACCTGTATCAGCCTGTGGGAGCAGATCTGGAATTAAGCAGACAGCTCAGGAGAAATGTATGTGGAAAAGGAGCAGTGTGCTGAAATACTGAAAGTCCCTTTGGACTGGGTAGCTGATTGTGCAATGCATAGCCTTGATTTTGAAAAAGTAACATGAAAAAGATTCACAGCGCTCATAGCTCTTGGAAGAAGACACCATAGAAAGGAACACTCAGCAGACCCAGTAATAAAATAACATAACACAATATTGAATGTTACTCAACTGAAACTCCCACTGTAATTCATAGGTTTCATTCAAGTAAATAAATCAGTAAAGAGTAAAAACATTACAAGTCATCCTTTAGTTCAGGCAAATTACATTCTATTTTCTCTACTGGAAAACACACACACAAAAAACCTTTCAAAACCAACATAGACATTTTTTTAGAATAATATTTTACATCCCATTCCCCAAAGCTGTTTTCGTCTTTGTCATTTTCCTACAGTTCTATTACCAAGCACTGTTCTGTACCAGTAGAACTGTTCTCTCCAGTAATTTCCACCAGTGAACATATAAGCAATAACAAATGAGGTCCCTAATTATTTCCAGGTTTTTCCAATAAGCAGTGTTGGCAACACAGCTCTTAGCTCTCTGTCCATCATACAAATAACAAGGCAAGGCCTGTAAACATGGCAGGGGTGTCTCTGCTTTCCTGTTCCTCTAATGGGCAAGCAGGAGGAGTAAGAAGGAAATGTATACCTCACTGCTGGGGTTTTCTTGTCAACGTGGAATAGGTTTTTTTTGGCTTGGAGTCATTTACACTGTCTTCAAGGACACAACTTACAGCTTCCCAACTTGGTCTTAAGGAAAATTGAACATTTCCAAGGATGCTTCTTTCAAAACAAAAACTGATATTTTTTCCCCCCTTGAGGTTCGAAATGTGGTTTTGTGCTTTTGTTCTCAAGCCCTGTTTTCTTTTAAATATGGGCTTTTGCTTCCCTCTGCATTTATGGGTTCTGCTTGGGTCCAATATTTTTTCTAGCATTTGCTTTATGGGACTTAGGGCCCCACAACTCTTGATGTTGCATTAATGTGCAACAAAAAACTCCATGCT
The DNA here is from genome assembly GCF_009819885.2 of Catharus ustulatus. Taxonomy (NCBI): domain Eukaryota; kingdom Metazoa; phylum Chordata; class Aves; order Passeriformes; family Turdidae; genus Catharus; species Catharus ustulatus. The sequence continues at coordinate 35,734,132 of NC_046221.1, read as the reverse complement.
ACCAGGCTATGTACAGAAAAAGACCAGACTGGAAGGGACCCCAGCTTTCCCCACAGAGAAGTATCGTTTCACTTGATGGCTTCTGGAATGAACTTTGCCTATTATGTTTTATATAGATTTTGAATAAATCCTCTGTTCTGATGGGAACAATAGAACAATATAGAGGCCAGGGGAAAATTTGGAAGAAAGTATGGATTTTCTTCCCTGTCAAGGAGCCCAGATTCCATATCTTTCTCCACATCCATTTAGTATGGCACGAAGAGAACTTACTGTTTTCTTTCAACTTCCTTTGCTACTTCACATTAGAAATATTATTTTGCTTCCTATTTTTATTTTCCTACAGATCAGAAAAAATTCAACAACACTCTAGGTCTTTTTCCTCTGTGAGCCTGGAACAGACTGCAGAGAAAGAAGGAATTAAAACAGAATAAGAAGGAAATTAATTGTAAAGAGGTGAAGTTTTCCACACAACTCTTCCATTTGGTCTATGTATTGCCAGGCTCCAATTGTCATCTACAAACTACATATTGTCAGTCTGAATTTGGTTTACTACCTGTGCCATATAATCTCAGACAAAACCACTAGAAACAAGCACAAATTGAGAAAAATAATATGAGATCAGTTCAAATTTGGTCTCCTTTGGTTATCAGCTACAGTTAACAACTTCAAATATTGTAGTTGTATTTCAACCAGAATCAGTCATCCATACCAGCCTGTTGAGCTTAACAGACCATGTTGTATGAATATTTAAAAACTACTGCTGCCTTTTGCCCACTTTCATTATGTTAATTTACATCTGGTGCCCAAAAAAGCTGCATTAACAACTCATAGCAATAATGAGTTAATGAAGTCCAGCATGTCCTAAGAGAGATTCCTTCAGGCACATTAAGTCAGCAGCTCATCTCTCCAGGGACATTTTTTAATAACAGCTCAAAAATACTTGCTGAGAACACAAGCTTTAGCCCTGAGTATATCAGGAAAGCTTTCTGCATGCAGCTCTGCCCAGAAGCTCCAGAAGACCACCACCATTCAGATCTGTGCATCTCTTGAACATCTTCCTGTGCAATACCTGGGACAGCCCTACTGCATGTTACAAGCCAGGGACACACAGCATGAGCAACCACCTGTCAGAAAAGGAAGCCAGATATTACACTGTTGCCAGAACTCCTTTCCAAAGTGTTTTAAGAGGCCCTTCAAGCAGCACCTTGTGGCCAAAATGCTGGCTGGTCACTCTCCAGACACTTGAGGCAACAGCCTCTGAGGTATGATGAGCAACATCTGTCCTACAAGGACTGATAAGTGCCCAGCTTCAGATGTGAAAAGGGATGCCCACAGAAGTGTGAGCAGCAAGCCCAATCAGCTGACACTTAACCTGGAAACCCAATCCATTACTGTAAGAAACTTCTCATTACATTATCTATTTGTATCCTTTTTAGAGCATTTTACTCTCAAAGGTGTGATCATCCTTCCCAGAAAGTCACAGACATTTCTATAAAGTGAAGAATAAAAAATAAAAACATAAGAAGTTTAAAGATGTCCAAGCCCTTCACAAAAATGCTTAATTCTGTCAATGCTGAGAAGAACAACAGAACTCTAGACAAACACTGAATGGCTTTCAAGGAAAATTGTGAATTCTTCAATATATACAATGATACCAAAAATGTCAGTTTGGACTTGAACGCACATCAAAGATCTTAAGGCTAAAACCACTATGAACTGAACAAATGGTTCAGAACAAATGCTCTGCTAAGTAGGTAGAATGAACATATCTGACTTCTAACCAAGTCTAGAAAATATTAAGTGGCTTGAAGAAAACCTAAAATACCAACAGCTATTGTTTTTCATTAAAGAAATCATGACTAGGAGCACCACAAGTATCTCTGTATGTGATCATTTGATGTTAACCATGCTTTTTTTTTTCAGTCTTACCAAAACAGAACAAGAAATGGGGAGACAGAAAAGTCTAAAGAAGTAAAAAGTACAAGCCAAAAACATTAGAAAATGAGCAACAAACACACCTTTTTCCTGTATCACATATGTATATGTGTACATACTGCATTTCAATCTACAGGGTTAAAAAAGAAGAATGTTACTTTGAGCCCTTACATTTACAGCACTGGTGAGCCCGGATCTTACAGTTATAGAACTAGATAAAAGTAACATAATATTCAGAATTCCCCAGGAAATACATTCAATTCTCTTAATACTGTCAAATAAGCTAGGGATTTGGATTTCACTCATTTTGAGAATTGTTCGCTGCGAACATTTTATTACCTCACCAAGTTTTATGGACCCTATCAGAACAGCTGCGATTCACTTCACTTGCAGCAGAGGAAGCTGGTAATAGCTCAAAGATTGCCCCCTTCATTTCATAAACCAATTAGGACCTGGATCCTACGACTGGAGTAACACAACCCCTTCTTTTACTGGCAAAATTCCACTTCATTTATGTGAGCTCAGAATAAATGTCTCTGTTGGCAGAACACAGATGCTCATAGCAGCAAATGTTTCTAAAACACACTCTCTAATTTGTTCCTTCTTCCAAGGAACACTTTTCCTGCACTCTCAGTCTACCTGCAGGTTCTGTCTAGCCATCAGTTCCTTGTTCAACTCAACAACTTTTTCACTAAACATAGCTAAGAGAATTTAAATGTATGGTTAACCACGTAAAACTTTTTTAGAAGGTCTCCAAAATAACAGATTTATTTAAATTACTTTTTTTCCTTCCAAATCAAGTACAATTTCATTTTTGTAGAGAACTAGTTTCGGTGATGTTGTCATCTTAGATTTATCTATGCCTTTGACTCAAATTGTTGGTGTTTTGAGATTCTGGGTTTTTTTCCCTTGGTTATTTTTCTTTTTCAAATGCACATTTGGCCTGTCCATAAGTATAAATAGTACCATATATATGCCTTAAATGGAACTATACTGTACCATTGATTCTGAAAACTCAACTCATCAATTAATAAGGAGGCCTACTTTTACAGGTGGTAAAATAGGATCCATATACTTTACACAAAGTTTGTAATTCCTGTGTTTTCCCTCAGGCACTTTCCTCTGAACTATTGTAATTGGTTTGCAGCCAGGTACCAGCTTAAAAAAAAACCAAAAAAAACAACCCAAAGTGTTAACACTTTATTAACTTATAGTATGTTTTTATATTCCTTTAGAAGTGTTCAGAAAAGACACTGGCAAGACAAGCCGTGTAAAATCAAGGCGTTCTCTGTTAAGGATATCAGTGCCAATTCTTCTGTTGAAACAGATACAAACATAACTTCTTAGTGGGCAACTAATCTTTCATCAGAATTCTTTGCACATAAAGATCTTCAGTTTTTACTCATTATAGCCATTGTGCCACCCCCAGCAAACCTTTAAGGCCTTCTCTGAATTGACACGGTGTAAGGCAGCATCCCAAAGCTTGCTACTTCTCTGGAACCTAAAAATCAGTCTCTCAAATGAAAAGAAATTTTTTGAAAAAGCCTTACACTAAACAAAGTCTGTATTGTTTGAGCTAGTGTTTTACTGCAGCTTAGTTACCTGTCAAACAGGCTGACACTTGGATAAAACACATACTGGAATCATGCATCAGGGCATGTTAAGCACGAACCTGTGATGAAGAGCAGAGCTGTGTGATTCAGCTGTGCAGAGCCCTAATGATCTTTTTCTGGCCTAGGGGAATCTTGATATGTCATATCAAACCCACTACAATTCTGAGATCCTCTTTCACCCCAAAAATGATTTTACATCTGTTTTAGTTCAAACAGTCATATAAATCAGAAGCTCTGTCCATAAATTTTGATGACACCTTTAAAGAAGATTTATACAGTGTATATTATATATACAGAAGGTATGTAAAAGATACCAACCACTAAAATTAAGGAATCAATGCTAGATACTCCAAGCTCTGTATATCATATTTAAGTCCTATTTATGACTTTCTCTGATGTGAGAGCCAACCAATGCATATGAAAGCTCAGTATTTCTGTTCAGACAAAATTACGGGTGCAGTACACTATTCTGTACTATTGTTTTCCTATAGTTCTTGGCTGGGACAAGCTTTTCAGGACAAAAGCATCATGGTCCATTTCTTAGAAATCACTTGTATGAGGACTGGCTTGAGCATGGTTTCACTGCCCATCTCAAACAATCATCAGGAGAGGGAGAGGTCTGGTTTCTTCCTGTAACACAACAACAATCCTAGTAAGAGTCAGTGGGCAGCAAGTCACCCTATATCCCTTATATGTTTTTTGGTTTTGGTATTCTTGCTCTGAGAAAGCAACATTTCTAACAAACTTAGGACTTCTGTCAAATAGAAAGTGTGAAGTGTGAAACACTGAGTTCATTAATAAATTTAACCAAGGTGTATAACAAGTGCATAACTTTCAGGATAACAGCTGACTTAAAGTCAGGTAAGAAACACACTAAACTGTCTTCATTTCAGGTTGAAAAGCTATTTATCACCTGGCTAATGATCCTCCTTTCAGTCCCCAAAGTCACCTTGATACATGTCAGTACTTTCCAGCCCCTTCCTAGACCTTACAGCAGGGAAGAGTTTTTGGGAAAGCAGAGGAGTATATTCTTGAGCCTAGAAGAGAGGTGCTGTGAACAACAACCTGTTTGTGCTGCACCTGACACACAGACTGGCACTGTTTGCTTTTGTTCCTCCTGACTCAGCAGTGTGGGGAAAAACTGAGTCAGCAACTCCTGAACAGGCAATGCAAACAACAACAGAGGAGGTTGGAGAGCAGACAGAGCTTCTAAATATCACAGACAGAGCAGCATGGATTGGCCTGCAGGTCAGTGTGTGGATCTGGGCAGCAGCTTGCTAAAAGGGATGAACAACTTGAGAGGGTCCATCTCATTTTCTCCCTCATCATCCTCTCTGTTAAGCTAAGCTATGAGACAACTTCTTCGTGGGAATGGCTCACTTGTAATGATTTCCTAAGTAATTCACCTGAGCTTCCCAGAGACTTGTGGCTGCTGCTCACATGTGGCTTGATGGGATTCCATGTCAAGGTTGGCCAAGGTCAGCCTGGTAGGAGGGACTACAGAAAACACGTCTTAGAATAAGCAGAGAAGAAAGAAGTTGGACCATTAAACAGGAATTAAAGCCCAACTTTTAGTACAAAGACAAAAGAAAAAAAATTTGGACAGAATGACACTGTCAGATGCTCTCTCTTCCCACCTCTCCCTTTTCCTCCCCTTCCAGGGATCTCACTGATGTTCTTACATGCTGCACAACCGAGGCTATGGAATGGACTTGATCAAGTGACTGAGTGGTCATTTGATATTTCATCTCTCACTGCACATTTCTTCTCATCTCACAACATACTGTGCTACTTCAGTTCAAATACATGAGTTGGAACAGAGGCTTTTATCACAGATTTCCTGGAAAGGAAACTAGTCTTTGAATTTAATAAAAGCACATCATTCCATGGCCTCTTTGATGCCACACACTCCACCAACTTACTAAAAGCTTAAAGAGAGACTTTCTCTTGGATGTACAAAGACCCTTCTCAGTCATCTGCCTATTCCAAGTGCCTTCCAGAACTAGCTGCATTATGGAAGGGTTTCTGCCCGTGATTGTCCTTACAGGAGTCTTTTCTCTTTCCTTAAGCTTAAAGGATGATAGCAGAATACTCTGAGAACTCAACCAGCAGTTGCAGTCTCAGATAGCTTTTGCTATGGTGAAACTGCTGTGCTTGCCACAGAGACAGTCTGTCCTTCTGCTACCTGAGATGCTCCAATTAAGACTGAGGTGGTTTTTTTTATTTTCCAAATGGCCAAGGCCACCAAACCTCTGTTAGTCCCACTACATGCATGAAGTAGTCAGTTTTTCTTTCTACTCCATTTCCCATGCCCCTTTCTTTGAAAAGCCTTAAACCCATGAAAAATGATAATCTGGATAAACTGGAACCAGAGACACACACGTGGCATCATGAGAAGAAAGAGAGAGAAACAGTAAGGCAATGCATAGGTGTTAAAATGAATGCTGCATGTGGGGACTGAAAGGCTGTTCTCCCACTGGTACCACAATTCTTCAGAACAGCAAGGCACCAGAGGCATCTTCCAAACTCCTTTTGTTGCTTTCTCCTACCTGCTTGCATTTCACCAAATGTGGTTGCAATTTTTCCCTTTTGATGCTGCGCCAGAAGACCATCTTATCTCGATTAAAATGCTCTACAACATGTTAAAAACAGATAATCTACATCACATGGCTAGTGTTCCACGTCCACTTTGGAGCCTGAGTTCACTGGAACTGGACTCACTTTCACTCTCCATTTATGACAATGTTAACAACTTGCTTCATCTGTCACAATCCTCCATCCTCCCATGTTTTTATCAGCTGCAGAGCTGTGCCAGTAAGTTTCAAGCTGGAATAATTACTAGTTATGTCCACTACTAGCTTGAAATCAAGCTATCTTCTCTGCAAATGCTGTTAGGTTGCAGCTACCTACAGTGTTTGATAGTCTGAAAAATACATCTTTCCTAGCAAAAGATGTGTCCAGACAGAGCAAGCACCGTGGTGCATTGTCACCAATTTGTCTGCCCAGAATTCTCTCACACACTGCTGTATATTCAGTGACAGAAAAAATGGAGTTATTTTAAAAAGACAAGCACTGCTATTGTACAGCCTAGTTCAGAGTCCCATATCTTGAGCTGATTCAGCTTATCTGCTTTTCTATACCTTTGACAAATGCATGTCTTATATCATTTTTTCTTGCCTTCCTCCTTATGCCATACTGCTTTTCCTCCATGGATCTTATCTAGAAATGATGTGCTATTAATCAGCCAAAGACACCCTTCACTGCTAAGTGTTCCTCAACTGATTTTTCATCAGCACAAGTAGTTACTAGTTCCAGCATTCCTCCCACATGCTGAAGGCTTGGTGGGGAGGGAGGAGGGATGGCAAGGAGGTTAGAGACTGCCTCACCACATAAATACTATCTGGGACCTTTAAACCAACCTGCCAACTTGCTGCAATGCTAATGTCGCTGTTTGTTCTCAACAAAAGGAACATGGTGGGAGGAAAGTGGGGCTGCACCCTGTCTTATTTTTTAAGTTAATAACCTTCATGCTCTTCCTTTTATCTGATTAATCTGGCTGGGTGCCTGTTCAGTAGTAGCTGAAGCTTAATACCTGAAACAATGTGTGGATATACACTGTGCCAGTAAGGCTTGCCCAATAATGCACATTCTGTCATATTTTCCCATGCCTTGTGTCAATATCTCATTTTTCGTGCAAGCCCCCAGAGTAGGGGATAGGAAAAAAGAGGCATAGAGGGAGAGACGGAGGGAGAGAGAAGGTTAGAGAGAGAGGGAGAAGAAAGAGGAGAAATGAAAGTAGGGAAAAATTGCATCCCTTGGGAATGTCAGCTGCTACAAACTCACCCACTCCTCACCATGAAACGAGCTGTGTGCGGGCACAGGTGGGTCCCATTCTCTGTTACTAGAGCACAGCCTACAAACAGGGGCTAAATGAAGACTTTCATTGCTGTTCCCTGTTTTCATTGGAGCAAGGCCATCATAAACATTTGCAGGTGGCTTGGCCATAGTCTGACACTAAAATATTTGTGGTTGTGATAAAAATCAGAATATTGCTACAAGATGGTTCTATATAACCTTCAGGGCTTGATCCTGCTCTTACAGAGCTCAGTGAGAGTTTTACCCAGTTTCTCTCTGCTGGCTTTATTGCTCATTAAAAGGCATTTTCCCTGGCACAATTCTTCATGGTAAAGACTCATCTACCCTTTGGGGTGGATTCATATGATTTTTAAAAAAGGGAAACTCAACCAAAATCCACTGATTTGAGCACCTCAGAATTTGGGCTAGTTAAATAGCTAAACAATCTCAACTTCCCAAGCCTAAATCAAAATGACCAAACTTTGAAGAACTCAAATATTTTCCGATTTTTTTTTTCAGTATTTTAATACCAGAACCGTTGTCCAGTCTGTATTCCTCATGAATGAGTTGTGGATATAATTCTTAGCACATTTAGAAGGATAAGATGACGATAAATGGAAATTACAAGATATGTTCTTTGAGTAAGTAAAACAGACACCACAGGGAAAAGACTGAAGGAAAAGAAGACAAACAAGGATGCTTAACACTTTGACAAGTAGAGGAAGTTGAAAACACAGCAATTATCTCCTAGGACACACCATGAACAAAAAACAAAACCTCCTAGGAAGAGGGAAGAATAGGGAACAGAGTATGCTGGAGGTCACACCATAAGTCTCATTCACACACCAACTCACACAGAGACTAAAATGCTGACAATTGCCTCCCAATAAAACAGCTTTAGACTCAGACTTAGGAAACATTTGTGTGATTCAGTCACAAGGAAGAATTAAGAAATGTCATGACAAAGTTTCCCAAATGAGACACACCACTGACTAGGAAAAGGCCTTTTTATCCTCAACCCCTCCAAATCTGGAGATTCTAATCACCATGGCCTCGAACCAACACAAACCTAAAACCTGACTGACAGGGTCTTGCAAAACCACATGCTGTTTTTTTCTCATTATATAGAAACAATTGTTTGGAAGCCAAGTACAGTCTTACATAAAACACCTCACCACTGAGTATTAAAAGTTGTTTGGGGTTTTTTTATGCTTTTAATTAGGATCATAATTACCACTAGACCTATTAAGCCACAATTTGAACAGGAGCTTAATCATCCTTAAAGCAAATAATAGCATTAGTAAATGTTTTTCTTTCTAAAACTGAAAAAGAAACTGTTTCTTCCTTTCTCCCAGCCCCCTGTCTTTGAACAGAATGGGACATATATAAGACAACAACTTTGCTAGATTCACAGGCAAATGGTATTGCACGGGAAATATCAATGAACATTGTGTTTTGTCTAAATAGAACATATACGAAGGGCACATCTATCAAACAGGTTTACCTGACCTATCCTACCAGATTTGTATTTTAAGAACCAAATCCTGAAATAGTAGTAAAAATGAAAATAGAGGAACATGGCCAGGAGCACAAAACAAAGGCAGCAGATGGAATCTGTGTTTGGGGCATGTCTGGGTACCCCAGAGCTTGGTGCTGTGGGCCATCCCAGCTACCTTGGGAGATACAGAGCCTGTGGCCGACACCGAGAATCTTGAAAGAAAACTCAGAAATGAATGGATTTTCAGTTTGCAATGCCAGGATGTCACTTTTTGATTTTACTTTGAAAAGACTGAATGTTGATCATCAATTACTTAAGGAATGACTGGGGACAGAGACTGCTCTTGCATTTGTAATTTGGTCACGTCACTTAATTGATGTGACCAAATTACAAATGACAGAGAGTGAATAGAGTGAATCTATACTGCTGCTTCTTTCTTAGTTCACTAATACATATTTTACCCATACATTTTAATGTAAAACCATGCCCCCAAATTCTCAGAGCTGTGTGATGAAAATCTGTACCCTCAAGCTACTGGGGCAGTTTCTGTACAATTAAAAACAAGTTATTGTGACTTATGAGGATCTCATACTTGCTGGAACTAACCAGGTGTGCTAAACATGGATGGTTTTGTTCACACAGTTCTCCAGACTTTAGCACTCAGTTGGCATACAAGCCAATAAAATGAGCATCCATACTGTCAATTTATGGTAATAAATATAGATCCATTGTAACAAATTGAGCAGCTGTTCACACTCTGCCAAACTCTGTTTATGTTGATGGTCTTTTTGTCTTCCAGCATTCTTCATTTAGACAGAGGACATAGGAAATAGCTCAACCCCATAGAAAACCCAGAATTCCCATTGAAGGAAGTTAAAGCATCAGCGACACAAACACTTTGTCTTTCTTCCCAGAGCAGTTACAGAAAAAACATGCATTATGATCATAGGAAGATTTAAAGGGGAAAAAAAAAAAAAAAAAAAAAAAAGAAAGAAAGCAGGGCTTTCCAGTAACTACAGCATTCTGTTCTGTCCTTTTTTAACCAGGGTGCTATATCTGGAGTAACCTGGCCATTCCCCACAGTCTGCAACAGGTGCTGCAGGGTGCTGGGGTCCTTGCTCATCCTGGCAGGGTCAAGTGCAAACTCTGTAACCTCAAAAACCACTAGAACAACATCTGGTCCTGCATGCAGCTGGACCTTAAGAACCATGAGGACAACATCTGGTCCTATGATCAGGAGTCAGAGAACCAGAGAAATGAGAAAATGGGAATGGACTCACCCAATCTGCCGATTTGTGGAAGGTGCTTGTGTGATGACAGAGCTGGACTGTGGAGATGGCATGGCTTGTTGAATCACAACGCTGGTGTCGTGGTTTGGCATCCTTGTGTTTGTCAGCTGGTGGGATCCAGGTCCTGCCATTGCTCCTCCAACTGTGTTATGCATGGAGATATTCTGTGAAAAGAAGGTAAATGGGAAGTGGTGGAAGAAAATGAAAATAAGTAAAAAAATAAATGTCTTATCTTGGTTTTCCGTTCTACAGGAATTCTATTAGAAATCTGAAAGCATCAACAGCATGAAAAGTTACTGGCTCCTGGTAAATCCCAAGTTAATAGATCTTGTTATAACCAACAACAATAAAGAAATTAAAAATAAATATTTACTTTCACAGGGTAATATCAATGGAAAAATACCCAGGTTGGTTAATCACACTTCTGTGATTCTGTCTTGTGATTTATAATGGGGATATTTAGCACATATTTCTCCTAACTGAACATGATATGAGCACAGGACACCTTGATTTACTGCATGGGCTGTTTGCTGTGTACTTAGACTGACAAGCAAATCAAGTTTTACAGTCCCAAAGTAACAAACAGCACATGGCACATCATGAAACAGCCATTTCTATTAGCCTCCATAGATTTTGTACAGCAAAAATATCCCAGAGGCTTAGAATAACACTGTATTTCACCACATATAACCTTTGCTTCAGGTAACTCAGAGCTCTTAAAAAGTTCTTAAAAAAGAAAAGTACACAGATAACTCATATCCACTGAGCAAACAACCAGTGAGAGACTAGGATACTGCTAAGGAAGGAACCATGGAATTAAACTTCTCTCCTGTTATGCCTGTACACACAACACACACTGCTGCTAAACCGCAGGGTTTGACTTGGCCTGCGTTTAAAAACAAACAAAACTCTCAAGCCAGAGATAAGCCACAATGTATACATATGAAAAATATGGCAATCTTGAGAGCATTATTTTTTTCCTATCAGGCATCAACGTGTGAATTGTTAGCAGCAAGATGAAAAGAAACTTTACAATGTTACCCTGTGCTAGGCTAAGGAAAATGGAGCCAAAAAACCCTTTATACACACACTGCCACTAAGACTGACACAAAGCACTTTCCTAACCACTGCAATACTCAGGATTAAAAAACAAAGTTCTATTTAATTCAAAATTCCAATTTATGAGTCAATTTGTCTAGGAAACATACACAACCACCACAAAATATTGATAGATAAAGCTGGTGAGAAAGGAAACTCAGAGCTCTGATCAAATGTGGAAAACAGAAGAGGCATACAACACATTGAATCCCAGACCTAAAGAAAGATTGTATTATGAGCCAAATAAAGAACAACCCCTCATGGAAAAAGAGAGCAAATAATTAGAGGACCCTAACTGAAGGCATTAGCTGTTATCCCCTTATCTCCCAATTTTATGTGTTTCATGTGATTTCCCAGAACAGTGTGGACACAAGGATCTCTGTTTTTTTACAGGAGTTGTTCCAGTCTTTATTAGCACATAAAGAGGCAGAGGTGCTGCCTACAGAATGGTTACACCACCTCACCTGGAATGAAGGGACCCAGCTTTGAGTTCCTCTTCCAGTAAATAATTTACACATTATGAATCAGGTCTAGAAGTTCCTTATTCACTTAGGTATTCGCTTAAGGAGCATGAATTGCAAGAGGAAGCCAGACCAAGGACCTTAACTGTAATATTGCATAGCATAGCAGTATGCCATGACCATCAGGCAATAACCTTAGATATGTGACAACTTCTCCAAAAGTTCTCCCTCACCTACCACATTCCTATTAAAATGTCACTTCTTCAACAGATGACTGGTTTCTGATGAAAAGCGTGTTCAGTTTAAAAAAAAAATATACAACCAAATCTAGCTCAGGCTTCAAACCTGGTTTTTTGATCATGGCAAGATTTTCAAAAACAGAGCCAATATCTATCCATGTACAGTCAATATTTTAGCTCTATCACTTCCGAAAGTGATCTCTAAAGGAAATATGTATGATGATATAAGTCTGTGAGGCCTGGGAATGGACAGGATGTGTGGATACTGCAGAAGGCCAGGGAGAAAACAGTCTTAGATTTTCTCAAACTTCTCAAAGCAAACACGAAAGAAAGAATTATAACAATGATTAAGCACCTGCTAGATGCATGAAAAACGTGACGTTTTCATGAAAGTATGTTTACAAAGAGTGTTGCCTTCTTTACACCAATGAAATCATGTCTATCCTTGGTGCCACAATCTTCTCTATAAAAGTGTAGTTGTTTCTTTAATAAAAAGCTTTTTGCTTCTCTTCACATAAAGGAACTTTGTTGCCATATTCTTTTTCATGGCTCTCCTAGCCCAACAGCAACAAGGATGGAACTCCATCACAAGCCTTAGACCACTGGTACCCTGGCACTTGCCGAGAGTTTTACTGGACTTTGTTGTACCATGGCCAGGCAGAACTTAAAGATTCAATACCAGATTCTTGTGCTCCTAAGTTAAGTATTTCCTTTTCCTTTCCTTCTCTTTCCATTTTCTCCAATAATTACAGAGCTCTCTAAGGTACAAACAGATGGATTGCGATGGATATGGAAAATTTTGTTTGCCCATAAGACATTGTAGTTGTTATCTTGCATGCATAAACTTCCAACACTATTTCAAAGTTTTAACTATTACCAATAAGCTACATCTTTTCAAAAAGTAGGTTGAGTATGTGATGCATGGGAAGTAAAAGCAGGGTGAAAACCTGTCAATGCTTTCAGATGTCCATTTTTCTCAGTAATGCAAGCACTGCTGTTGGGCAAGCATGCACCACGCTGCCAAACAAAAGCCTAAGTTTCCCCAACAAAATGTCAAACTCAGCATGACTCTGGCATTCATAAGAAAAGGATTTGGCAATCTCAGAATAATTAGCATCAGTGAGATGCTTGTGAATCTACAGAGAAGTCCAAGCAAGTTCATACTTTGAGGACAGTAAGTATGCTTTGGGAGGCGGCAGGAAGGCAAAGCACAGTAGATCTGACACTAAGCCTATCTGATCTTGCTGTATGCATCTTGGCAGCAGAATGACTCTGTATCACCAGCACAGCAAGACTAGCATCATTGCACCTGTGATGCAGCCAGTCTTCAGAGCTCCCAAAATGGTTTTGCTGTGTTGAGTTCTGCATATGGTTCTGAATGGATCTGGATAGGATATTAACAAGCTCCTTGCGGAATTGACTTCGGGCCCTTATAGAAAAAGGAAAAATTCAGCAACATTGGCTGAAACTGAAACCTCGGCTTTATATGGATTGTTGTTTGGTTAGATTGCTTCCAGTTCTACTTTTAAGGAGTTCTTCATGCTCCTCTACCAGGGATCCATGGATAACATCTCCTTTACTCCCCTTATCATTATCCTCCAGCTATTAAGCTGATGGTAAAGATTATTTGATACTAGGTGTGGAGCTCCCAGCATTCCAACTCAGAGAATTCTACAGGAGCAATGACACGAACTGAGTTCTCCCTCTGCTTTTAGCATTCCCAAGACCCGTCTATACTCTGACACCCACACACACTCAGAGCTTCTCAGGTATCTTTTCTACTGTGCTAAAGCATTAGAAGAGAGTTTATCATTATTATCTATTTTATTAAACTGAACCTAAGTGTTCACACAGGAACACGTCCTGACATATGTCAGGAGCTACAGAGACACAAAAGACCCGCTCTTAAGATTAATTTTGTCAATCTTAATTAAGATCCAATATATGAAGAGGAATTTATGTCCTTTAGGACTAAGTTTCATCCTCACTGAAGTTTCTGGTCACTATCACAGAAACAGAAACTAGGAATATAACACTGGAGAACTTTTATAGAAATGCTCCCCTCAACCATGTGCTCATACAGTACTCTCCATCAGTATTTAACATTCAAACAAATAAACCAAAAAGCAACAAACCATATCCACAAACCGCTTTTAAATCAACATGCTCATCCTCAACCTTTCCAGCTGCAAGAGGAAAGCGCACAGATCATCATCATATTAACTTCTCCCCAGTTACACTTCATGGCCCATTTTAGCTTCAGACTTTGAAGAAAACATTTGAACATTTTTCTCCCACGTGCAACCATTTAAGTTTGGATAGACAACACACTTCTTTTTTCTAAAGGCTAAAAACTTCTTGAAGTCATGCTTCCATGTTCTGGTGGAGAGGATTACACATCACTCCACAAGAACACACACCCTGTTGGCAAGCACAGCAGAGAAATGACGGCTACACAGACACAGGCAAAATACACCCAGGCAGTAACCAATTCCCCTAAACCCTGCTTCTTCCAGAGAAACATCCTCCCATTTCACACGGCACCACCTCAAGTCAACCACCGTCTACTGAACTCGAAGGATGCAGACAACTAATCCATCCTTTACGATCTACTGTAATATTCTGAATTTCAGAGTTTGTTTGTGGTTTTAAGCTATAAGATCTAGTTTCTGAAGCAAAGTCTGTTTTTGTTGTCCTGTTACTATTTTTTAACTGTGAGGCTTACCGAAAATTGCAAATACCAGTTTTACACAAACTGCAGACTATTCAGGATTGTTCTATGTAAGTTGTTAGATCAATAGAGCTGTAACCTACAACCAATTGTACCTAAAGCTGTTTTGAAGACTATTCTATAAATTCTCAAGCCATAAGGTATTTTCCATAAAAAACTGAAATAAAAATGCTGTTAACTTAAACACAAACAAAACCACTTTTTGCACATTGTTATGCAAAATAACATGTATCTATATTTTACTGCACAGCAACTTAAAAAAATTTGCACATAGTTCAAGCATCAACTTAAAAAAATATAGAGAGAAATCAAATATCCAACAGCACTTCAGAATTTATTCGGCCTATCCTCTCAATTAATATCTTTTAACAAGGACAAATATTCTAAGACAATACACATTTAAATGGCAGCTTCATGTTCACTTTTAAGAAGTATACAGTTGTACTTTGCCTGAATACTGAGATCCTAACTTCACAAAATATAAAAGACAATGAGTGGAATCCTCTAGTGACACACTCAATCACTGCACATACTGCTTACACAACCAAAGAACCTGCCAGCTTAAATACCTGGAAGACATTGTTACAAAGAAAATTATACATTAAATGTGGCAAATAATGGCAGGTTTCAAAATTATTTTAATCATATATAATCTCCATCAAAATTACTGAGCCTCTATGAATTCTCTCCTGACAGAAGAAAAAGATAATCTCAAAACAAAAGTTAGCAAATCTCCACAGAAGCAGCACCAATTCATTTATTTTCTCATTATTCAGATCAATGTGGAAGGAAAACATCCTCACACCAGCCCATCACAACTGTTTCATCTGTATCTGGCATGCAAAATCTGAACTCCTATAAGCCTGCTGCCCACTCAAGGCTGGTAAACACAGATGAGGAACTAGGGAAGAAACTAGAGATAAAAAATGAATTATGTTACTAATGCAATTGAAGGTTTATAGGAAAAAGAAAGTCTACTATCAAGATTTAAATTTAAAAAAAAAAAAAGGAAAAAGTTCCATTATACAAGAGATGGGTGAGTGTAAACTT
The DNA here is from genome assembly GCF_009819885.2 of Catharus ustulatus. Taxonomy (NCBI): domain Eukaryota; kingdom Metazoa; phylum Chordata; class Aves; order Passeriformes; family Turdidae; genus Catharus; species Catharus ustulatus. The sequence continues at coordinate 35,718,363 of NC_046221.1, read as the reverse complement.
GGTGGACACTGAAATGCAATACCTTTTCCTCTTTTTTTAAACTGTAACATCTGTAGAGCTTTGAATGAGGAAAAGCACTAAAGCAGAAAAAAAAGGACACAGAAAGAAACTGCTGGAAAATGCTGTGTAGCAGCATTAAGCATAAGGATAAAGCACTATGAAGATCTTACTGCAGACTGCTAAAATCCATTTAACTCCCCTACTTAGCAAGAGGTATGAAGTCACTGAGTGAGGCTGACACATAAAAATACAGAACTCATGCCAAAGGATCTATTCCTCAAAACATTTCAAAGAAAGGCAAATGCTCACTTAACAGCTACCTGATAAAAATGGCACATTACAAGAAACAGCAGGCATGATATATCCCAGAATGGGAAGGACTCTTCCCTGCCCCCAAGGCCCCCAAGGCCCCCATCCAAAATCTCCCCCTAAACTGGACCCAGCCAGCTACCCACACCATGCTGGAGACTGAAAGGCCAGGACCAGTGTGGGTATATCTGACTTCTTGAACCCCAGGCACGGCTGCTCAGTCAAATGTTATCAACCTGATCTCCAAAGGAGTAAAAATGTAAAGAAAAATTAAACTCCTTACTCAAGAATGACAAGTAATGATAGGCAGATGGGGAAAGAAGGGAAACATTGCTCTCACTGAAATCATAAAGCTTTGAATCTGTACTTATCAGTCTCAGCCACTGGTTTCCAATTTTTTGGATCACAGACCTCTGTCAACCCTCTGAATTTCACACAGAGCACTCTGTGCTCTTATCATAAATTGTGTAATTAAGGCAAGATGGTTCCACAGACCAGATGCAGATGCCTTACCACAGCTTTGCGACCACCAGCAGTTCACAGACCAGAGTTAACTGCCACCCAAATATGACTTTGGAGCACCGTGACTAGAATTTATTGACAAAAAAAGATAACATTTCTAAAGGTATTTATGAACTTCAGCAACCCTTGTCCTTTTTTCAAAATGTCTTTGGTTTTTGGAGCCTTAGACAATTATTGTTAATTAATAGATCAGACTTGTGTACTGGGGCTGCCAGGAGCTTTGTAAAATTTTATCCTAAATATCTGTGTTGGAATGTGAAGGGAAACTTCCTTGTTAAGTTAAGATGGATTACACTTGAATATAGACATGCTGACTGCTCCTCAAATGGTACCAAACAAAACAAAATTTTAAAGAAATTATAAATAATCTTTTTATCCTGTTATCTTTTGATAGCTATTTGTATGTTATCACAAAGACTTTCTGAGACACACTTAGCGATGCAAAACTCTTCTGCTAATCTACACAGTGCTGCTAAGCAGCGTGGCACAGGACACAGGACAGACATATGAAGTGCTAAGCCAGGTATAAGCCATCTCAAGGCTCTAGCAGTCACCACTGTAACTCAAAGTCCAAAGGCCTCGTTTAAGCACTACTAATCCTCTTAAGGCTGCTGCCTGAAGGGTGACAGCCCTGCTAAAAATCTCTGTAATGCTGCTGGTGCTGCTGGCCAGCCTCTGCCCCTCGGGCACCCAGGGAGCACCATCACCTCCTCTGGTCCATTCCTTGCACCTTCCTGGGCAAATGCCCAGGAGCTTCTTCAACAGGCAAGAGAAGTCTCCCTGCCTATCCTCCACTTTTTCTACTGGTTCAAGCAAATGCTCTGACTCTTCTGATACTACGAACAAAATGCAGGATACTTAGAATTTTTGGTCTTTTATCTTCATTTTTTTTCGACATGATCTAATTACAGTCATTCAGTGGTGCCCTCTAATTATCAGTAGAAATGAATACTGAAAGATGACCCTTGTCTTCCACAATTCCCTCCCCTCTTCCCCCACTACCCTTCTCGTGCCCTTTACAGCATGTCTGTCCAGACTATGCTTGTAACACATGAAGCCTTCTTTACATACACAGTAAGTAATATATGGTGTATACCAGAGGTACCCATGATAAACCATTTACTAAAGAAAAGGAAAAAATAAGTGGTGAAAAGGAATATATTTTAAAGGAGAAAGAAACTTTGGGAGACTGGTCTCGCCAGAGTTTGAAAGGAAATAGTTTCTCTATGGGAAAAGATGACATCAGATTGCATGCTTATGTCTTGAAGTTTCGTACAAATATTTCCCATTTTTCCTCAGGGTTGCTTGTTTCATGCACAATTACTTGTCCAAGATAGCCACTGAAGCAACATAGCACAATGAGCTTCTTCTGTTCAACTAAACATCAGTACCACTAAGGGTGCAAAGCCCAGTTTGGGTCACTCAGGGTGTTTTCCACTGCTAACACCACATTAACTCCTGCTAATTGGGAGGCTAAAAAATAGGGGGAGCACAGCTGGCTGCCTGGCTCTACCAAGTTCTCTCATTCTTTATTCAAAAGCCATAAACTGACTATTTCGTTTCTTCTAAGTTGCCTATTGTGACATTTATAAACAGGAACCTGGCAGCATGTCAATGGTGCAAACTGATTTCCTTTTCTAAATACAATTTTAAAAAGCAAATAAACAAGGTTATGCCTGCTAATGAAACATTATATGCCATGCTGGAGCTAGTTTTTCTCAAATGTATTCTCTAGAGCAGATGGAACACCAATAAACACAAAACAACAAACCCTTTTATAAAAAGCATGTTTATAAGAAAATACATTCTCCATAGAACTTTGTCTAAGGCAAAACTGGTTTATATCTGTAATGTTATCTCAGGGACAGAATTATGGTCCCGTTAGATTGCTGTAAACAAGGGAGCTTGCCATGCATTTCAACTGGAGAAGGGCTGGTAAGAAACATGAAAAGAAGAAAATAAATTTGCCAGAATACTTACTAGGTGTAATTCCTAAAGGCCTTAGTTGAAGTCAAGGCCTTATTGTGCTAAAACCTGTATAGACACATTGATGGGCAACGCTTGCCCACAAGCCTCAGAGTGCAGAGACAAAGCAAGAAAAGATGAAAGAAGAAAAAGAGAGTGATTTGTTCAGTGCAAGGGCACTTTTCACCCAGTCCAGTGCCTTGTCCTTTACTTTGCACTGTTTCCTTGTATCTAGTTCTTATGGATGAATTGGGAAGACCAGAAAAGTTTAAATAAATAGACAAAAATTCAAAGAAGTAGAATTATAAGCTCTGCTTGAGTTTTTTCCAGCACTAGCATTTAATTTCTGTAAACCAGACAGAGTGTACATACTAAGTGGGTAGTCAAAGAACTTTCTCAAAGTAGGTGCATGTCAACTTTTGCAGGACAAGCAATTAGACATCCAAAAGCAGTTGCCAGATCTGGAGACCAGTCAGAGGTTAGTTTCAAACCTGGCTTTCCTTTCTTTATTGTAGGGAGTTTTGTTTTTATCCATCATGAAACAGAAAGCTGGGAGCGGGAGGGCGGCACTCCTCCAGGAATTGCTTTAAACAAGCCTTTGATACTGCTAACTGAAGGCACTAGGCTTTTCAACATTATGCAAACCATTTATAATCTGTTAATAGCAAATTCACAGAGACAGCACTTCGGCATCTAAATTTGTTGTATTTTATTTAAAGCTTCTTTGACATTCTCATCATTGATTTCACTGGCATAAGTTATTGGCATCATGCATGAATTACAGCCCAGGCTGTTGACTGCACTCAATGACCAGAACGTTTTTTAGACAGAGTAGTTGGTAAAGAGAGCAAGGATGGTACCAACAAAACAGCCAGTGATTTTCCATTCAGGCAGTTTCAAGCAGAAAACCAGCAGGCTTAATTTTTCTGCTAAGAAGTCAAGTGGAAATGCTGCTACCCTGGTAATAAAATGCATCTCCTAAATATTCTGTTACCCCAACCCACTGTGCCAGCTGTGTTGGACCAGGCAGACTAGTACTGCTTGGGGACTCAAACAAAAGGCTGGGAAAAGTCCAGGAGAAAAGGCTAATGGTCGTCTCAGAAAGACCCAGACAAACCATTTGCAACATAACAAGAGATTACAGGTTCAACCAGTGAGGTGAGTTTTCAAGTGAGCTGGCACAAAAATCATTTTCATTGGTGAAAATCATAAAAGGAACACCAAGACATCCAGTCAGGATCAAATAAATTCACCAGGCATCCTAAAAGTAATCACAAAGGCAATCATGCAGTTTTGCAGGATCCACAATCACTTCAATCAATTTTAGGTTGATGCTTTGGGAGAGGAGAGCAAGTTTAGTTTAGACCTTGAACTGAAAGAGCTTAAATAAAATTAGGTACATAATTTGGAAGCATTCAGACAAAAATTAATAATCTTTGTAGCTGTAAGAGTTTAAAAAGTTAAGGTTTGGAAGGGCAAACACTTTTTTTTTTCTACACTGAAGACAAAGTTAAATGCACTTCTAACTAAAGGCAGTTCACTTCTACTGAGTACAGCAAGGGCTACAGACAGAGATTACAAGAAAGTGTCCTCTGAATCATCAAAGCTGGTAAGAGTCTGGTTAAGAAGCAGCCCTTGTCCACCTCTGCCTTGGTTTCAGCAAGTGATAGGCTAGGAAAAAAAATAAGACTAGGACAATAAATATGCTTAGAAGAAAAATAAACTGATAGTGGTCCTTCTGCAAGGAACAGAGTTGACCGTGTACTGATGAAGGCATATGACTTGGTCTTAAACACAGATGGAGGTCTCTGGAAGAAGAGCTGTTGTTTAGGGGAAAACGAACAAGCAAGCAAGATGGTATGGAGCTTGGACATACAACTTCCCAGGACAGGGACAGTGGAAAAGATCAGAAATATAAGTCCTTGGACAGAACAAATGTGTTCTGCAGGTCAGGTAGACTGGGAACAGCAGAGCCATCCTTTTCCTCACTCTTCTACAGATCTGCATGATTTTGGTCAAATTACAGTAATTTCATGATTATAAGCTGCACCTGATTATAAGACGCACTTCTGGGTGTCGGCAACTGTCTTGGGTTACAATACAGAGTGTGATAAAAGGTATCTATTCTATCACCATCTGCTGAGGCTGGGGGCAGTGATCCTTATCTCTGCGGGAGATATTATCTGCTAATGGGCCATCCATTGAAACCAGGCAGGGCATTGTTCTTTATCTTTTCACAACCCATCCTTCCTCCAGCAAGTCATTTTCTGCTAATGGCCATTGAGTCCCACTGTGTGACTGATAAAATTACTGCATCCCATTGGAAGTTGCTCCTGCCAGGGGGAAGAGCCCAACATTTCTTACCAAGATAAAAACAGAGGTTTTGGGACCCTAAGGTAGCCCCTTTCTCCACTGGACTCCAGAGGAAAACCGGATTTCTCCACATCACTAGTGGACCTCCGGAGGGAAACTGCACCTTCTGCAGGAGCACTGCTCCAACTGAGCCACATCTGTCATTAGAAAAGGACTGCAGCCACCATTTAATGGGACTGCTACCAACACCCTGCCTGACAGGGTGTCAGGTTGTACTCTGACTTTGTCAGGGCTTGGGGTTTGTTTCTTTGTAGTACTGCATTTCTATTTTAATTTCCCTAGTAAAGAACTGTTATTCCTAATTCCCATATCTTTGCCTGAAAGCTCCTGGATTTCAAAATTATAATGATTTGAAGGGAGGGGGTTTACATTCTCCATTTCAAAGAGAAGTTCCTGCCTTTCTCAGCAGACACCTGTCCTCCAAACTAAAACAGCAACTTTTCGTTCTTTGTCCATATATAAGCTACACCTGATTATAAGCCGCACTTTGGGTTCAGACAAAAATTTTAGTCAAAATGGTGCAGCTTATAATCATGAAATTACTGACATTATTCTGCCTTACATGTAAAACAGGACAAAGACCATCAACAGCTACAGAGTCCTTGGAAGTGATGAGAAAGGAACAGCTTTTTCAGACAACACAGTATACCTAGGAAGGCAATGTAACACAGTAGTGACAGAGCAGAAGAGGGCTTTTTGTAAGAGAACTCCACAGAACTTTAGAGTAGCATGCATTTCAAACTCACAAAAGTGACAAGAAATCATAATCAAGTTACTTTAACCAATACAGAAAATAGTTACATAGATACCCTTAGAAGAATTGCAAGACAGAACAGTTATTTGGTAGCTGTAAGCATGACAGCAGACGTGTAAATCAGTAAAAGAGAATAATGACTGCATACTCAAGTCCAGAAAGTCCAGACAGCATTGCAGGATCTATTCTTCAGAAAACGGGAGCTCATTGTCTGCAGAAAATTGTATCAAATTAAAGGATTCCTGGCTGTACATCCAAATATGACACTAAAAATTGTAAGCCATTTCAGAAGAGTCAGGCTAAAAATCTTACTGAGGTTATATGGTGGTGGTGGTGATGAAGGGGGTGAATTCTCAGTTGTAAAAGAAGGATATGTTTGGCTCGACTTCTTTACTGACTGGAGGAAATGGAGAGAAAAACAAAGAAGCTGCACTATATTTGATAATGCTACCAGACAATCATCCAGATGTACACACTTCCAGTCACACTAATTAAATGTGGTGTGGAGCCATCCTGGGGAAATTACATACCATTCCTTTAGAGTACCACATGCTTCTGAAATGTCTTGGTGAAATTCTCACTGCATCTGAGGAGCCACAGTGCTCCTTTTCTTAAGTAAAAAATTATTGGCCCTCCTGTATAATTGGTCCTCCTGGTGTGACCCAGCCAGATAGATAACTTCATTCAAGGAGGCAAAACATAATTCAGGCAGGAGTTTCAGCTAAGCCATGAATCAAACATTGCTCATCCTTGAGCAACAACCTAGCTGCACGGGGAAAGATGTTAATTCTGAGTGCTGTCCTCCACACGGAAGCTTTTGCCTAAAAGGTGGCTGTCAGTGGGATGTTTACAACCTAAGCAATGTGATACCTGGAAGTTGAAGAACAGAGAAGAGAGTCAGGAGTACCAGCCTGGCGAAAGTAGCACAAGGATCCTGTTCTCAAGAGCAGCTAGGTCCTGGGTATCAGCATTAAAGAAGAGTAATATTACCCTTCAACCTTGAACACTGCTCATTTTAAACCAACCAAACTTACAGTTTTAATACACAAGACTCAAAAAATGCTACTGTGGGGTCCAGGAAATGCTACCTGGTTTCTCTTCATCATCAGAAGACAACAGAATGGACTGTGATCTGGAAATCCATTGGATCCCACTGTCTAAGCAAAAGGAAAGAGGTTTTCCATCAAGATAGTGCTCGGGTGATTCTTTGTATGTTTTAACCTTTTTGCCAGTTGTCTAGAAAAATTACAGTGGCAAATCCCTGACACAGACAGTATTAAATATCACAATCTTCACCATTGCTTCTGATTATATAAGAAAAAGCAATGTGACCCCTGTACGATATTCTAAATGCCATTTCCCAAACATTTCATAACTGAATGCTTGAACTCATTTCAAATCCTTGCTACAAATTTTCATTTTTGAGAACGAAGGCTGAAGAGCCGGAGCTATTTGTGACTCAGTGGAAGGTCTCCTTCAAAACACATCATCTCACATTTCTTACCTACAACAGAGAAAAGGTTTGCAAAGCTGAATCCAGTGAGTCTGGATTACTAGAGCTGGCCCAGAATTTTGCTCAGAGTTTTCCTTTTCAAAGAAGGAAACAAGAAAGCTGATAAGTTTTTTTCTGGATTTACTAACTGTGTCCCATGTAATAAGACCAGAAATTTTCATTCTCTCAACAAGATTTATTAGGTATTGGCAGGGATGCACATGGAAGTTTAGCATCCAGAGAAAAGCTATTCAACAGAGAGAGAAAAGTAAACTTAGTGAGGTTCAAAGCAAAAACAAAAAGAATTAAGATTTGTGTGATAGTAGAGAATATACTTTGTTGTTTTATTAGATATTTTGCTTTAAGGCAGAAATATGATAGTCTAAATTTTAATAAGATATGGTAAATTCTGTGATGTAGGAAGTCCAAAATGATTATTCTTCCTTCAAAAAGGACAGACAATGTACTACCCTACAATACTTGGTCTGTCTCTTCTTACAGTAAACATTGCTAATGCTCCTGGAGAGGGGCTGACCTTGCCAGCCAATTACATTATGCTAATTTGTCTGTTACTATAACTCCTACAGAGGCATTCACAGCTCAAAGCAGGACAGAGATTTATATTGTCTCTTCCAAGCTGCAGACTGTAGACGTTAATCTTTCTCCCTCCTTCCAGTTACAACTCCACATGGCAATATCTACAAGCAGTGCCACTGCACATTGAAAGAGACAGTTATTGCCAGCTTTATTCAACTTAGAAGACAAGCCATGATCCAACTTTGCCCTTTCAGTAAGTGTCACTCTATGTCAGAAATCATATGCTTGGTAACAGCTGTTTTCCTATGAAAACACATGGTTTCTCATATGCTTTTGAAAACACCACAGGAATGCATTTGCTTGCTAGATGCTAGTGCTGTGTCTCTACATCCAGCAACAAAATCATTAAAAGGCACTGAATGCTTTCTGTGTTATACTCATGTATTGTAAAATACCTGTTGTTTTAAAGCAGAAAAAAATCATCCAGCTGAAAAGATTTAATGTAAAAATAAAGCTCATAATTTAGAAGTTGTGTGCACCACAGTATAACTTGAAGATGGGATCCATACACTGATCTTCTGCAGACACATAGCAAATAGCATGCTGCATGCAAGCACTTTATAGTCCATGTTGCTTCATGAAAACAAAAGCTGGTGAGACTTGCCTCTTCTAACTGCTGGAAAGCTCAGAAGCTTCCCTAGCATCTCTCAGTTGAGATAGGATAAACAGAGTATCAAAAACAATTGAGTCACAGCAGCTTATAACAAACTACTGTCCTTCAAGTAAACCACAGTATTGACCTTTACATGCTTCTTTCACTCCCTTCAAAATATTTAGGGCAAGCTAAGAGTATCCACGCAGCCAGTCGCATGTCAGAAGAGGTAGAAAGAAGCTGATTTGTTGGGCTACTTTAACTCAGATGTGCTCAGTCTAGGGTCAGGTTAAACTGAAAGCTAAATATTTGGGTAAATAAAGGTTCTGGCTGCGGTTTTGAAACCTATTTCGACATCAGCTGACACAGAAACTGACATAAATATGCAGAAAGTTTTCCAAGTGTTAGAAAGACAGGGAAGTTACAGATTGGCAGGAAAACAAGAGAAATGCAGAAACATGGCTTATTACAAGGTCTTACAGAAATTTCCCTTTGGCACTGAAAATAATTCCACTGGAATATTTGTAGAAAAGAAAGAAAAAAAATCCATTTAAGCTAGTTTATGCTGTAACACCTACAAAATGAAGAAAACCATCCAATATTACTGTCAGACCTTCTGAACACCCCAGGATCTAGGTGGTATTCCAGTACTTCTCATGGAACTTAGAAAATTTAACACCTGTCTCTTGATGGTGGTTAAACACAGGGTCACACCAAAAAATCCACCGTCACACTGAAATGTTAATGTCTTATTACCTATTAACAGTGAGGGGGCACACAGAAGTCCATGCAAATGTGTATCACTGCAATTCCCAATTTCCAGCAGATCAGGTTGCAATGCTGCCTGCAGTCACAGCACTGAGCCACAGGCTGGCTTTTAAGAGGGTGCTCAAGTACATGATGCAAAGAGGTCAGGAAAGGAAAAAAATGGCAAGACCTGGTGAAACTCCTGTGACAGCTTGAGGTATGGCCCTCGGGCATCTAGTGGTGGGCCCCTTTCCATGGGTTGTGATTCCCTCCTCAGTCTGTGAAAGGTGACACTTGCCTGGTGGGCACACAGGTCACTGTGAGGATCCAGCGCTTTGCAAACTGCGGGAAGATGTACAATAAACCCACGCTGACCTTCCTTCTGGAAGCAAGCAGCCACCAAAGACTTATTAATATGCCCTGGGCATAGGAGATGTAAGAAAACAGGTTGATTTCTTGTGCAACTGTTTCAACCAGCTAGGAATTAATGCACCAGGCACAAAAATAAAAAGCCCTCAGAGGAAACTAATACAGGATGTCTCACTGGAAACACAGTGGTCTTAAAATGATATAAGCCAAGGGAATAGGAATACACCCTCACCTGACTAAAAGATGTTTTGTAGTTATCAAATAGAGGTATAACCTTGTTCATCTGGTTAGACACTATAAGGAAATTGTGAAACCAACTTGCAATAAAATCTTCTTAATAGTGCCCAGAGCTCTCAGTCCCAGAAGGTAACTGAGAACGTCTTTTACCCAAGGTGACTCTTAAAAGCTCAAATGAACAGGAAGGTCAAAAAGCCAAGAGTTTGTGTCATTGAGACAAAGTCTGTGTGTTGCACTGGTCGTATCTGCAACAGACAAAAATATCCACCATGAAATCATATTTGCTTCTTTTTCTGTTCACATATTCAGAAGGAAGGAAGGGGGGAAAAATTAAATCAGGTGTAGGCTGTCATTCAGAGGTTTCTAATCCTGACAAAACAATACAGTAACATGCTCCTGTTTGACCTCAATTTGCTATCCATAACTCCAGTTTTGCACCAGAAAAAGAAGAAAATGTTGGTTTACAAATGCACGTCCAGTCTTTCTAAATGTATCCAATAACTTTGTGTAAAAACAGGTATTTTCAAAAAGCACACTGGTGTGAAAAGACTTATATGTACATACAATAAAAATGAAATCAACTGCTTAAGGTATCATTCATCACATACCAAATAAAAATTAACAAAATTATTTATAAAACTACATTGTTAACCTGCATTTCTCTTCAGAATAAGAACTGGCTTTTCCATGAAGCCAGTTAATTTGCTCATAATGATCAACACATGATAAATCTCTGAAGTCTCCAAAATTAAATTTTCTACTCATTTTCCAGCTGATGAACAAAAGGAAACTGCTCTTCCTGCATAATTAATTTATCTTATACTCCTATCATGAACAGTCTATACGAGGCTGTATCTCTACCAGCCATATGATAAATATTCATCTGTGACTTTGTTGTGCATGAAGAAGAAAAAATATTTTTAAAAAAAGCATTGAAAATCACCCTGCATATTCCAGAAACTTCAGCAAAAATGACCTCATACTAGAGGTGATATAAAATTATTTTACATACAGATATCCATTGCATTAAGCAATATTTTCAAAATAGCCCAGTATGAAAATACATTGAAGTTTAACCTTTCCAATTAGTTTAGTGGGTTTACATGAGCAAAATTGGTCTCTTCATGAAATTTCAAGAATTTCTCCATTGCAGGTGTAGGTTCTGATTATTTCTGTATTAACAATTACTGGCAGAAGCTTATCTGCTTGAAGGAGAAGGAGCATTTGAGATTAACAGAGTACCACATTGCTTTACATCCCAGAAAGGGTGAGGGTGTCTAGCTGCCAGAGCTCATGGAAGTGACAGGGATCCAATCCAGACAATGTCTGTACAGACAGCACTGCAGGTTCCTTGGTTGCTCAGCCCTTTCACACTGCATTAATAGTCTTTGAATGCATCAACTCTGGAACAAGCAGAATTATTTTTTTATTTTCCTGGAAAACATGCTGTGGTATTAAGTTAGTAATTTAATCTTGCTGGCAATATAATAGTTATGGCATAATCCCTCATGTTATAAAAGTAATTGCCATAATCACAAGCTACATTCAATTATTTCTTTTTCTACATTGCAGCTGCAGTGGTTTCCCACTCCCAACCTGCCGTCCTGTTGCTGACAAGACAAGAAGGGGCAGAAAGCAGAGCTCACAAAACACTACTACATGCCATCCCCTTCCCTTGCCTAATAGCAAGTGACTCCCCATCCCAGTTAATAAAGAGCTCCTTGTCCCTCCATTATGCAGTGTAATCTTTAAAAGATTACATTCTCATTTGGGAATGAGCCAAGAGCCAGTGGGAAATTCTCTAGTAAATTGGATAGGGAGACAACAATATGAAGGGCAGCTGGATGGAAGCACATTTTTTTCAGGGCATTCCTATTCCTGGGGCCCTCTGGCATTGTTAGAAGTCCTGCAGTCTCGGCTTTTTTCACTGCTCTGTTGTCAGGATAATGCTATTCAAGAAGAAGGGGATACAGATTAGCTGGTTTGAAGATGGAATGTGAGGAAACAAATAATGAAAAGTAGGAAGAAAAGAAGAAGAAAGCCCAATTTCTTTCAAGTCTTACCACCTTACATAAAAACAAGGGAAGAACATTTTGTTTCAAAACAATGTATTAAGTGTATCAACTCCAATAGCAAAAGATGCTTTTTTTCCCTTTACCCAACTGTCAACAAGAAGGCAATTTGAGCACTCCATCAGTAACAGCACATCAAGTATGATTTTGAAAGGAACATTTCCCTCACTGACTCTTTCCCCTTGCCTGCACCTTCCAACAGATGCATTTGCTCTGTGGAATGTACTTTCCACCCCACCCTACCTGGGATCCAGGATGGAGAAAACCACAACAACACAGGGCAGGCATCCCTATCCCATTGATCCCTGCACATGGAGCAATGTAAGTGAATGAGAAAGGCAATTGCATTTTTTGGTTGTGTTTTTCCCTTTTTCTTCGGGTTTTTTTTTTTTTAGGAGGTGATGTTTGGCTAGGTTGGTTTGGTTTCGGGTGGGTTTCGGGTTATTTGTTTTTATTTGGTTTGGGCCTTTTTAGTTTGTTTGGATTTTTTTTACATATATACACACTTCCATTGTTCTTTAAAATATTCTCTCCATAAATGACATAGATTTACGTACCCAGAAGACTGGATAGCTGTCTGATATTTATTTGGTCAATGATGGCATACATATATTATCATCTCAGTACTGCATTTAGTTAGAAACTACAGAAATCTCGAAAAGAAAAGAAAAGGAAAGGAAAGGAAAGGAAAGAAAAGAAAAGAAAAGAAAAGAAAAGAAAAGAAAAGAAAAGAAAAGAAAAGAAAAGAAAAGAAAAGAAAAGAAAAGAAAAGAAAAGAAAAGAAAAGAAAAGAAAAGAAAAGAAAAGAAAAGAAAAGAAAAGAAAAGAAAAAAGGCTGTGATAAAGGTCTTTTTTCTTCAAGTAATGGACCTTTTCTATCTCGTCCAGAAAAATAAGTTTTTTATTCATAACATGAAATCATGATCATTATTCCCTTTCATGTTACATAATTATTTATTAGGAAAAAGTAAAAAAAATAGTTCTCACAGAAGGGTGTCATAAAAATTTGGTTTACCCTTAAATTTCTGTTTATCCAAGTACAATTTCTTCATCTGCAGGAGTCAGCTAACAATAGTTAACTTTTCTTAGTCCATGGGAGGCAGTAGTTAAAACACATTAAAATAGAGGATTGTTTGCAATTTAAAATCTTGGTGTTGGGAAGCCCTGATTCAGCAAACTATCTCTCTTCAGCAAACCCCTGCACACATGCTTGAAGTTAACCATATGTTTAAGAGCTATTGAAGCACATGGACTTTGGCCCCATTTCAGAAAATCAGTTATATACACATTTAACTGGCTGAGATGGATGAAGCAAAGAAAAGAAATTTGGATATAAGAGGTGCACCTGAAAAAGATTCCAGCCATGCAATAATCCACAAAATAAGAACTTATGTGCAGAGGTGTAATACACGCAATAGTTTTCCTGGTTTTCCTGAAACATATATGTCGGCATTTACATTTGCATGAATTTACTGTTCTGAAAAAAAACAGCATGAATGGGAAAGAGCCATGGTTATTTGGTCATTACAGGAACAGGCCTTACACAGATGTGTATTTCCCAAGGGACCTACACAGAGATCTCAGAGATAAGACAGGAGTATGATCAGAGAAAGAATATCTCAAAAAAGACTATAAGGAAAGCAGAAACATGAGCATCCAGACTGACTTTCCTTTCCACTTTTTCAGGGAAAAGCTATTCTAATACCCAAGATCAACTTAGCACCTTCATGTCTCCTCTTCTCTTATACAGCCACATCCCTTGACATCTCATTTCAACATTAGGCTGAGAAAATAATTCCTTTTCCTTGGATTAGGGGAAGGATGGCATGATGGGGAGAAAAGCAAATTTTAGTTTTCACACTCCTCAAACTCTGCTAATAAGTCACAGGAAAATTTTGATATCCCACTTCTTAAGAAACACAGACCTGTCTTTTTAATGCCTACTTCATATGAGTGCTGATTTTTCCCTCTCTCTCACTTGAACAGCCTCATGATAGCCTCCCTCAGCTTTCTTCATGTCTTAGTAATATTATTTTCCTTCCTATTATTATTCTTCTGTGTGAATTTTCCTTTCCATTTTCCCCATCAAGTCTGATCTGTGGTAGGAATACATCTTCTATATAAGTAAAAAAGAAAGGTACTTTTCTTCCTTTTATTTCTTGCCTCCTTAGGCAACCCCTACTTTCTCATCTTCCTTCTTTCTCTCCCCTCTAGGACATCGGGGAGGACACTTCCAACAAAAAGAAAGAGAAATGGCAAGGTACCTTTTTTCTGTTTCTTCCTTGAAAGGAGAAGAAAAGGTAGGGCTAGGACAAAAATAAGCTGCCGGATAGAATCCCAGACAGTCTGGAGATTGGGCATCTTTCACCTTTTCTTCTCAGTGCCATGTCTCAGTGTCAGTGACAAAGCCAAAAGCCAGCTCCCTTTCTCTGCCACGCTAAGTCCACAGAGAGGGAGGAAATAAAGCACCCCACACAGACATCTCAGGTGAGGGAGGAAGGGGAGGAAGAGTAAGTATCTCCTAATGTAGGAGGGGAAGCCACACTGGCCTCACAGACACACACACACTTTAATTTCTGTTGAGAATAAGCTCAGAGACCTTCCCAACAAACTACTAATAGAGAACTTCTAAGATTTGCTGAAAGCTGCTGTGGCACCTCGTACAGGCACCACAGATTAGACCTCAATCTTGTACCTCCATGGTTTTTGTTTCTTCTGTAGTTACCTTTTATTTAGAAAGGGAAATTCTAAATTTCAGTAAGAAATATTGGTGCAAACTTATAACTAATAAAAAGGGAGAATACCAAACTTGCATGACCAGGCAACAAATTTCCCTATACAGTACATTGTAGATATTTACTGAGACTCACCAAAAAAAACCAACACAAAAAAAGCCACATAACCAAAAACAAAAACAAAAAAAAACCAAACCAAAAAAAAGCAAAACCTTCAGAGAACAAATTTCCAAATAAATAAATAAATAAATAGAATAAAATAAAAATGAGCATCAGTAATTTTATTGAATTCCAAAGAAAGGAGAAAAAAAAAAAAACATAAAAAATAAAACCACATTTTTCCAGGCTCACAATGATTTTCCTTTCCACATTAAGCATATTTTTCTATCAAGATTTCTCTTAATAATAGTATGCCACAAAGGATCATTAGGCAGGAAAAAAGGGTCAGAGCAAGGATAACAAAGATGAAAAGAAAACTGCTGAGAGTTCACCTCTGCTGTTTATTTTGAGGCACGCTTAAGATTCAAGTCGGAGAGTCCTAATTGTATTCAAAGATTTAGTTCTCTAAAGAACATAAACAAAACTAGCAAGGGGTATGAGCCAGAATAAAGCTATCTCCATAATCATAGAGTAAGGTCAGCTTTTGTTTGTTCTTTTATATGATAATCTCCACTCTTTTGTGTTGACATTTAAATGTTTTAAAAAGGAAAAAATAAGTGTCTGAAAAACTAATGGCCTACTTCTGCAAGTGCAGCTTTTTTAGCATTCTCTCATATTTTGTAGCTTCTTTTGGTTGTGCTTTCCTTATGAAGCATTTTAAAGCTTTGACACCTAATCTAGGTTAGTATGCTCTGGTTAGCAGCTTGTATCCATTGAAAAGCAAGGCAATAATCCATCTAGGTTTAGGGCTTTTTCATAGAACTGATGCAGAGCTGTGTCAATTTTAATGTCATGCTATGGAGAGTGCATGTAGCTCTCTCCACTTTAGAGGATTAAAAGTGACCTCTCTTACCAAAATCAATAAGGGCAGCTTGCTGTGACTAATAGGTTGTAGAAATTCAAAAGAGACGGTTTGTAACACTGAGTTCATTCTCCCCGTGTCTCTCTCTCCCCACCCAGCCCCAGACTGGCTGGCAGAGCTGCACTTTGACATGAACATTCACATGGCAACATGATGGCTTTTCCCTTCCCAGGGACCAGATCGAGCCACACACAGTTTACTCACATTTCAGGGAAGGAAAACAAATATTTATTTCATAATAGTGGACTTGGCAACTCTTGTAGAGAAACATGTGAAAGAGAAACCAGAATGAGGAGACAGTTAATATGTATAATTTTTACCTCCCTAGTATGGTTTTTAAAAGTCCCTATTTTTACCTATCAACAACTACCCAGATACTTCACATCACATCATGACCACAGTCGGTTTGTTTCTGCGCTCTGAGAAAGGCTTTTCTCCCTTCAGATCTTTGCCTAGTTGTAATAGGTTAAAAATTTAAATTCCGTTAAAGTCAATGAAACTGCCCCAGAGATGTGTGAGGCTATACATCCCATTCTGGCGTTCATTACCTGCCATCACATCTGACCAGTTGTTCTGGCTTATTTCTTCTCTCTACTGTTCCTTTCTTTACTCTGAAGTGCATCAGATTCAAAAGTTACATTTGTGCACTACTGGAAATGGGACATGCTGCAGCATGTAAGTGAGTTTTCAGTTTTTCAGTTTCATATTTTGTAAGCGTAAAGAACATTATAGCAACTCAGATGTGGATCTCCCACTTTATGGTGAAGAAACCCTTACTCTACTGGATGTCTCTGACTTCCATTTTATCCTGCTTGATGTACAAACTAAAAACCCTTACCCACAGTTCATAGCTTGTGGACATTTTCTCCGCCTAACAATCACCATCATTGTCTTTATGCCAAAAAAACAAGACTTGCCTTAGGGGAGCAAGGGAGAAAAGAGGCTGAAGCTGTGGGAGGAACCCAACTGTAAAGGTTTAGGAGTCCCTACGGAGATTTATAAATAGTTGACTGCCATGTGCAAAATGTAAAAGAAAATCAGTCAGCAAAAGAGCTGTTGCTGTTTTGAAATCTTCTAACTACATCTATTTAGGCAGTAGACAGCATTATAAATAAACAATAAATCAAGAAATTATTAGCATTTGAATTTTGGCAAGATAATAAAATATGTAGGGGTATAATCAGCAAATAATAGGAAAGATCTGCAAGCAAACCCACCAATTAATGATAAATAGGAGTTGGCTCTGGGTAACTTCACCAATGTGGATCTCATTAGATGGCTGTGGAATCTGTTCCTGCAGCAGCCCTCTCCGAGTGAGGGAAAGGTGAGGTAACCGAAATGTCAGCACACCCAACCCTCGCAGTTCTTGGGCTCCAGGATTGTAACCACCTGGGCCAAAATGACAACCTTATGCTGCCACGAAGGCCATGCCATGGTGTCCCAGTCTTTAATCAACAGGTTTCCTTGCCTCAGCTTTTGGACAATTGCTCTGCAATCCCCTCTCAGCAAAGGAGACCAAAAACACTCAGCTTTGCTCTCTGGAGAGAAAGAATCCTCTCTTCTAATGTTCACCTTGCTTTATTAACAGTACCTCTTAAAGAGAGAAATGCCCCCAAGCAAGCAATACCACTTAAACAGATAAATAATTTGCACACCAGGCAGGGGGAAGGGAGAGGGGAAAGAGACCCTGCCTTATTAGACTAGAAACAGACACACCATGTTAATACGAAGGATCAGCATATGGTTCTAATAGGCTTTCTAAAATGATTTATCAGCTGTGATTAAGCCCTTGACCAGCATGTCTATCTTCATAAATAAAGGAAAAGTGCACCTTGCTCTGAAGTGTATCAGCAGTATCTTATTACCCACCCAACCATGGAGACTGCAGCCCACGCTGGGGAGCAAAGAGCTCGTGTTTAATAGCAGAGTGTGTGCTCCAAAGAGACTGCCAAGATTTAGGGGCTTTACCCAACAGATAGACTTATAAAAATGCCACCACAGGAAAGGTTTATCCCTTTTTCGTGTGCCATCCAGTCCATGCTGCTGAAACCTGAACTGGTAACAAGGAAGCTGTGCCATTAAAAACATTCCAAGGAAGACCAAGGCAAAAGGCACAACTTTGCTGTGTTGCTGTGAAAAAAATGTTAGAATGGAATCAGATAAGACTCCTTTTGTTGCGGGTAGCCAAAATACAGAAAACACAACAAACCTCCAAACATTACAAGAGGGTGACTCAGCTTCTTTGGGACAGAGACATTAATAAGAAGAAGGAAAGTGGACTGTCCTGACTGAGCTCTGCAGGATGATTCATCAGCAGGAATTCAGAAGAACATGGAAGGGTGATGGTTAGGGAGGTTTAGCTGAATCAAAAACGTATGCCCTCAAGAACTGCCTTTCTGCATGATACAAGCACTTACTGCTGGAAAAACATTCAGGTCTTGTCTTTGAGTATGAGGATCTAAACCCATAAATCCGCTCAATGGTCCATTCAAGATAAGGTAGACCTGCTTGCCAGCAGAAGATAAGACGTTGTACCATCAGCAACAAGGCTAAATTAAAGGCTATTCTTGTAAATGCTTCTGCAAGGTCATGAACAGTTTTATCTTGACAGCTTTCCTAGGCCATTATGCAGAAAGTGTCCCTTTGGTAACACAGTTCAGTGTGGAAGCTTTAAAACAGGACACATAAAGCTGGCGACTGAAGTTCCACTGTGGAGCTGCCACCATATAAAATGCAACAAACCACCACATGTCTACCATGAAATCTATGAAGGTTAAGAAGTTAAAATCTAGCAAGCCTACCCATCTGGAGAGAGGAGGAGAGCATTCTTCCTGTCTTTAGCAACACTGAGCAACAGCTGATAAATCTTTAACACACATGGTCTGTGGGATGCCCTGTGCTGAGACCAAGGAGATATGGAATCAATCCGAGGCCCTGCCACAGACTTCCTGTGCAATTTTCAGCATGTCACTTGAGCCCAGATCCTTTATGGTAGCTCTCTGATTTACTCCTGCTTTGTTTTAGTGAGAGCAAGGCACCAAAATGTCTTTGAGGGTGTCTATCAAACTTTTGGAGCCACGTTGCTGAAGAGATTTAGGAACCAAATGAGACAGAAAGCTGCTCTCCATGGCAGAAGGGTGGAGAAGACCCTGAAATCCTCACTCCACATTTGTGATTCCTTCAAGAGCTCGGTGTCACACTGCAAAGGAGCTCTGGAAAGCAGTGTCCTCTGGAATCTTTTTTTTTTCCTCTTAGAAAATCAGAGATAGAGCATTTACCTTTTTTAATTTAATTAAGAAAAAAAAAGGGGTGTTGTAAGCTGAAAAATAAACCCAAAAAAGCAGATTGATAACCTGATGCAATTAATGCATATGAAAACCCAGAACAACCCTCCGAAAACCTCAGATACAGAGTTACAGTGTATCTTTCCAGTACTTCAACATCACCCAGAAAAAGTGCTGTGGCGTGAAGATGCTTATACCTTCACAGATACAGATGTTATATTTAGGAACTGTTATACTGAAACCTTTGAATGCAGGGTGATACTTTGGACTTTGAAATTTAGAGTTTTGAGCTAGCACCTTGACAGCAGCTTAACTGATTGATAAAGTAACAGCTTGAAGTTATTACAATACATACAACAATGGTAGCCTGTATTAACATAAACAATTTCTAGTCTTACTTTGTATCTACTATGACATACTGAGTTTATAAGATACTTAATCTCAGTAGGAAAATAAGAAAACAGAGAGCCCTTTGACTTAAAAAATATGGTCTTACACCATGTTTAGGCAAATGCAGGGAGAATGTACATTAGTGCATTTATGATAGCATAATTTTTTTTAAAAAGTCAGAATATGTCTTTCCTTCCATTGTACAGACTGTCAGACGATGAGTCAAAAGTGCTCCAGGAACAGGCTTATGAGTTTGTTGGTTTGCATTATTTCACAAGTGAAATTCAGCCCTTTCAGAGCACTTGCCTCTGAAATGTCCACCAGCACACTGCTCTTCTCCAGGACCCTACTGGTGTTTCAGAGTACAGTAAATTCACGAATACAAGCCGCACTGAGTATAAGTCGCATCTCTGGGTGTTGGCAAATATTTCGTTCTTTGTCCATAAATAAGCCGCACCTGAATATAAGCCGCTCTGTCGTTCGCAGCGAGGACCCGCGTGCAACAAAGTTGCCAAATACTAACAGAACCGCGGCAGGGCGGGGTTTACTGGCTCAGCTCGGGCTGTGCAGGCTCGGCCCACTCGGGGCTGCTGACGGGGCCAGGTAGCCCAGCCCGGCGCTGCTGCTCGGCGGGGCCGCTCGGGGCCGGCCGCCGCTGCCACCGGGCTCACTCACCCCGGCCCAGCACTGCCCCACAGTGGCAGGCAGGTACGGAGCCCCCCCGCTCCTGCCGCAGTGGCGGCGGGCGGGGGCGGAGCCTGCCTGCTCCTGTTGTGGCAGGCGGGGGCAGGAGCCCCCCGTTTACCCCACGGGCCGCAGGGACGGCAGCACGGGGCCCCTGCCTTCCCCCAGGCTGCGGGGATGGCAGCACGGGGCCCCCCTGTCTCTCCCCTGGGCTGCAGCAGAGGAGGGAAGGAGAGAGCTCTCCCTCCTCTCTCCCCGCCCCCCGTGCTGCCTGCAGGGAGCCAGGCTCCACCCGCAGCGCAACAGAGTAACAATTTGTAACAATCACGAAATGCCGGCTTTTACTGGCAAGTCGCTCAACTCGGCACCTCGGTTTCCACTTCTGGGGGTGGAAATGTCAGAAAATTATTCATATATTAGCTGTTCCTGAGTATTAGCCGCATTTCCAGTTTGGAAGCAAAATTTTAGTCAAAATGGTGCGGCTTGTATTCATGAAACTACTGTACTTACAAGGAAAAACTGGGGCTAATTTGTCACCCATCAGCCAAGCCAACCACCAAAATGAACACTTAATCCCTGTTTTTCCACCAAGGGAGTGCATTCCCAGCATTACCACATAGCCTATCAGTATTACAGTACAGGCCTCTAAAACCCAAACACTTATACAATGTGCTTCATCAACATATAAATATTTTTTCTCCTCATATAAGGGTATAATATCACCCTTTCCTGGCTATGGGCTCCATTTACTCCACTGCTAGTTTCAGCTGCTGTAATGTCAGCTATTAAATACAGGCAAAATCCTTTATGATTTTTCTGGATTATTTTTCAGAAGAGAGGAAAACCTATGGGCTAGATACACATTGCATGAAATCTAAACAAGGCGTGGAAATTAAGTTAATTTTTTCACCAAACTCTACTACTCTAGAGACAGATTCTATCATTTCCAGCTTGCTCTGAACTGTATCATCTTCCCTATACTCACAGGCTACAGTACCAAACAATGACATTCAGCAAACATTTGCAAGAAATTTCTTCTGGAGGTCAGAGAGTCACTGATTTCAGCATGATGTGCTATAAACTAGACAAGTGCATTTTATCTACTTTCTTATGCTGATACACTGAAATGTATATATACAGAACAGAAGGAGATCCTAGAAGGTACAAAGTAAATATATTTCTTTCAAACACACATCAGACTGTAGCATCATTCCTTGTCTAGCGCAACTAAACTGGATACTCAGGCTTTTTATTCCCTCTGCAGATTGAAATTATTTAACCACTGAAGGCTTTGTATTTGGTTTTGTTCTTCTTTACTGGACTACTTCAATTTGCTGATGCTTTTCTAGCTGTGAGGTGCCTGCCTTAGGACAGTGTACTTAGAAGAGGAATATTAGGCCATGTAGAGGACTAATGAGCTTCCTGAACTGACACTGAAGAACCAACATTAAAACCAAGCTGTAATTGAGAATAGCCATTTCCCTGCCTCCTTTGCATAATTTACACATTATCTTGCAGCACTGAACACTGGTTAGAAGATTTCAAAATTTCAGGACAAGTCTTAGGAAGTGATGCATTCAAACTCTAGTGTCCGCAGAATGTGATTTTAAACATGCCCTCATGTTGAAAATATTCAGCTCACTGTTTGTAAATGCTGAATGATGCAATACTTGCTACAAACAGCATATTTCCACTTTTTCTCATTTCACACAGGAAGGTCAGGCTAGATACATTTTAATGAAGTGGGTCCACTAAGCCATTCAGAAACACACCTGACTCTTCCCATCTCTGATATTATCCTCTCAGCACCAACTCAACCCTCAAAACAAGATGTGACAACAGGACCTATCCAGTAGCAGCAAAGGTCTTGTGTTTGCAATTACAACCCACTACAAAGGCTTTGGGTTCCAAGCAGTGCAAGCCTAAAACCTGCAGCCAGTGGGATAAGCTGGTCGTGTGATCTGCCAGCACTACCTGCCTTGTTGGGTTGGGTTGCAGGTTTAGTCTGGGTCTGAGCTGCCAGCTGCTGTCTGCCTCAAACTTCCAGAAAATTTAACATTTACAATTTTGCAAGTAGAAATATGGTATAGGTATGGTTTTGCCTGTGGTAATTTTGGTGGTGAATTTAGGAGGTAGGACGCTTGTGTTGGGAAGAATGCCACCAAGAGGATGGGAAAAGTCTCTTTCTCACATGCTTATCCATATGCTGATTACTGACCCGTAGCATCCCTTGCATTTAGGGAGCAGGCCTTTCTCTAGGAGAGACTTCCAGCTAATACAGGATGCTATAAACAGCAGAGAAGCCAAAACCAACTGACAAACTCACTTCCATTTATTTTTCTCAGCTTTTTTTTTCGCAGTTCAGGTCCTGGAGGTCACCATCATCATTATTGTTCCTTGAGTCCCCTCAGTCCCCAGGCAAAGGCTAATCCACATACATTGTCAGAGATGGTCTTTGACATATGATCTTATAACCATCAGGCATATCAAGTATGGGAGGCATAAAGAGACACTTCTTCCACTTTACCATGAGAAACTGTGGCAGAAGGATGTCAAGTGATTTATTCCTGGATGAGAAGCTGGGATGCTAATGCATGTGCTTTCCACTCAATAGTACCTTTACAAAAAAAGGTACATGTGGTGTTCCTAAACCCATGCACTCACAGCTTCACAACTAATTTGGAAAGTCATATCTGCATATCCAGCTTCACCACAACAAATTCTCATGGATTATCTCTGGGCTCCCACCCAGAAGATTTAAAAAAAAAAAACAAACCATAAGAAAGAAAGAAAGAAAGAAAAAAATGCCGCTACTTGAACTTTATCCTCTGACTTTTCAAATTATTTCAAACTCTCAAGGAGTAAAAAAAGACAATGAGAAATGAAAGTGTTTTTCTGTTATGAGATTTCAGTGTCAAGCTGTGTGCTAAGCCACAGTGATATACCAAAATAAACAAAACTGTTTCTTTCAGAGTCCAGAGAAATTAATATGACCAAAAATATTTTTGGAAGACTTTTCTGTGCAGTGAGTAAGATTTCCATGCAGTTAACCTTAGTCTCCATGTGTTGGTAGGTCCATTAGGCCAACACTACATCACACTCATATTCCAAGGACAGGCTGTTAGAAGCATTTCCTTAGGGATAGCTGCAGCCTGAGGAGTCTCCTTCTGTCTTGGCCTTTGTCTCTTGCATTTGTGCAAAGCCCTGCTGGGGCCTGCTTCAGATTCCTATCTGACAGTCAGTCAGTAATGTAAGAATGAGAACACAGTAGACTAATTGGAAACACAGAGCAAATGTTACAGGTTAGCCAGCTAGTGGGACTTATGCCCCTTTTTTTCTTCTTTCCCTTTTTTTTTTTTTTTTTTTATATTTTTCTCCCCCACGATCACTTATTTGCTCCCTGGAGATCACCAATGGCAGCTGCAGGGGTTGGTAGGAGGGCAGAATAAGACTCCCAGACTGCTTAACAGCTGGAAGTATCAGGTAATTTGATGCCCTTGTCTGGGGTTTTATCAGGTTTTGCAAATATCCCTCGCAAGCTGAAATCTCTCTGCAACATCAAGCACTGCAATCTGTGGCTTACTGCACTCAGGTCCACCTCAGCAGATTTCTCCTCATCTCCTACTCCTGCAAAATGAACACCAGGCATAGAGAACAACTTGGGAATCCTCTCATGCACAAAGTAGGAGTGTACAGAAATGTTTCTCCCTTATCCTGACTAACACTCCTCTCTGCAGCACCTAAACCACAAAGTTTTTAACAGGTCTAAAATTAGACATATTTATCTCAAGACATGGCTGTTTCCTAACATTTGTCCAAGACACAAACCTGTGAGGGTCAGTCTATGCTATTTTCCCAATACTTGACCAAAACTTGAACTCTCTCACATTTGGACACTCTTATTCCTTGCTCAGCATACCATGGCACAGCCTCTCTCCTCCTCAATCTGTCCCAATCTCTTTCCTTATGAACCAAAAATAAACCATACCTAGACTCCCTTCCTTGCAAGCCAAAACCAAGCTGCTCCTGGACTCCCCTCTCTTTCTACAAGCATCCCCTCCCGTTCTGCATCTCAGCAGGCAGCTTTACCTCCTTTCTTGTTGGCTTCTCTAGTGCATTAAGCTCTTCTACAATTCTTTGAAAAATTTAACAACTCTTTAGGATCCCTGAAACCACTCTTAACTGTCTTTGGGGACAGGAGTACATTTACACACAAGGTAGCCTATATAATTCAACCTAAACTTCAGAGTAGTGACAGAATAACTACAGAATAAACTAAAAGAATACTAATTGAAAATGTAATATGTTATCTACTAGGTAATTCAAGTCAAAGTCTCCCAGCTCAAGTGTAATGTTTTGTGAGAAATACAGAAACACAATAAAGCTAGTATTGATCAGGAGTAAATCCAAGGGTCCGCTGTGTTGAGGAGGAATTTAAAAAAAAAATTATAAAAAGAAAACATTTTGCTCTTAAGTAAATGCCCCTTCATAAGCCAAATTTCCCTGTAATGTATTTGAGCCAGTTTGCAATCCTCACTTCAAAGATGATATAATTTTCCCAAGCCTCTCCCTCAAGAGGTGTGTGGTTTGTGTTATAGTTTACTTAAAAGCAGAGACTTGGAATCAAATCCTGGCAAACACAGTTACACTTTTTTTATTATTTAATACTGGTTTTTTGTTGGTTTGGGGATTTTATTTCTGTCAACTGCTTCAATAGTTTTAAAAAGCATGTCTCAATTTATAGTGCCACCTAGTTTCTAACCAAAAGGTTACTACCAGGTAGTAGAGCTCAATCTGCTTATCCACAGATTAAAGGACACTTCCTTTAACATTTCATGGAATCAAAAGGGGGTGAAGGGCTTGGTGTGCTCACACTCACCCTCTTGTTGTTCTCTTCTTCTTGTGCCTTCCTAAACTCGTGCTCTAGGGAGCAGTCAATGTCGTTGAAGAGGCCGACTTCCTCACAGTTCTTCAGAAAGCGTGTTGGTGTAGGAGTCTGATCTGAAATCATGACAAGAAAAGATCATTGGTGCTTAATATTGCAAGGAGAGGGAGACAATTAAATAGCCTTCCAGGAAAAGAGGGGTTCTAACTAAACTTCTCTTTCCCTTTTTACCCCTACCTACCACACCATCATTAAAATCTTACACAGTGCTGAATTTCGACACTAAACGCTGCAGGCAGCCAGGGCCTGCCATCAATGCCCAAAGCCAGGCAGCACTCATCATTTGGGCAGAAAGACAGCAGCATGGGTTTTCCCAGGGCACATAACACAAGTGCATTTCCTTAAGCTGTGCAAATGGTCATTAGAACTGTCTATAAGCCTCCAAAAATAGGTGCATGCAAACAATGCACAGTACATCCTACATTGCACATTTAGACTACAGCACATGTGTTACTGTTGTGTATACACACTAGTTAATGCCTTCAAGTGCCCAAAAACCACCTCAAACATACACACACTTAGCAAAAAAGGCAGCCATAGCAAGTAGTTCTGCTTCCAGCACGATTTTTTAAGGAAGAGTTAAACAACGTTTAGAAAAGCTATGTAAAGTGAAATTCTGGCCATGAAGAAGAATTATTTTGCATTTTATACCTAAAATTGTTGACAATACATGCAAAACCATGAAATTTGGAGTAGGAAATAATTTACTGCCTTCATCTCCAGGACTTTTCTGCCCTCTCAGAATTAATACAAGAAGGACAGGATTCTCTTTAATGCCATAGGCAGAAGGGACTGAGTAAATGACAAGGTTTTCTGACACCTTTTCAAAAACCTGCAAAATAGACCAGCTAAATTGCCATGCAGACTGTAGTTTCAGGGATGACCTTGGCTGGTCTTTCTTCAGGAAATGAAAAATCAAGCCCAAATTTGGGAACCAAAGAGTCCCCAAAGCACAGCTCTGAGGCACCTCTATTCATTTTGCAGCTAGCTCTTAATTATTCCACATTGGCTCCTTCTTCCCAAGGCTCTGTTCCAGATCGAGATGCTTTGTACCTGATTTTACAGAAATACTGGACTCACTTCGTTAAAAAATAATCTTCAGCATAGCCCTCGAAAACTGCCTATTTTTTGTATTTAATCATTTAAAGAATGAAAACTCTGTCATAAAGCCCAGTGCCCATATTGGGTCAGTTCTGACCTCAGAAAAAAGCTTCCCACTTCAGAGAATAAAAAATTGGTTTCTTGCACCTAGCTAAGCTGGGTCAAGATCTAATATTACCCCCCTACAGCAAACAGTTACCTGACACAATGAACTTTACATGATCAGGATAGAAATCAGCCTTTAATTAAGCAGTACAAAAGCAAAGCATACAAAAGAAAATGAAGTTTTCACTTGGAAACTAAGGAAGAGGATCAGTCTCCTCCATTATAAAGCCAGGAGAAGTCAATTTCCATCTGTATCAAGCATGGTCCTCCAGGTTTGACTTTCTCAGGTAATCCAAGGGCAAAGACACTAATTTGCGTTTATATTTCTGATCGAACATCAAAATGCAAGTCCTTAATGTTAAAATTCTTTTTTTCATTTCTTTTGGCTTCAGCCTAATTATGAGCTTAAAGGAAACAAACTTCAAGTATTTGGGAATGCACACATTTATCTATAAGCTTTCACAGCAAACTACTCTATTGCCAGATTTGGAAACATAATTTTCTAAGAATCCTACAAGAGCTCAGCATAAGAAGTTGAGTGGACAAGGTGCTGGCATTGATGGGAGCTGAGGACACTCAGCACTTTACAGGTCCATATCCTAAAAAAGCAGTGCCAAACAAATCTCTAGAGCAACCTCAGTAAACTCAGTAGATTTACACCAGGGTTGGTTTTGGCCCTTGGACTGGAGCTCATACTGGAAATGAAGTGCACTAAAAATCAGGAGAAATAGATTTAATTTCCAAAAAGGATTAAATGCTACTTTAGTGAGTAAACACCATTATTTTGTAGGAAATCAAAGACAATTGTTGCTAAGTCTTCCTGGACACAAAGGGCACATTAGTATCTGAATGTAAATACAGTTCATTTCTAGTGTAAATACACTAGAATCAAAAATCCTGGGTTTCCCCAGAGTTGCTTTGGCCCAGAATGGGGTAAAAAAAAAAAAAAAGTTATCTCATTGAAGTAAATTCATTTTAACAGTGAAAAAAAGCAAGCCAGAGCAAGAATGTGATATGTGATTTCAAATGCACGGGGGCCCCAATAGCTTCTTTTCTCTGCTCATGCTGAAAGTCTATCTTCTGCACCACAAGATAACCAATGGTGTTGCCTACGGTTGAACTTTCCAATTAACTATTTTAATATCTCAAAAGATCAAAACAGATAATGACACTGTTTACACTGCCTACATATTTAGATGGTGATCTTTTATTACCCCAGTCTCCCCATACTGCTGCTGTAGTTCCTGTGTTCCAGAAATCAGACTGGAAGGAATTCACATCAGGATTTTTGTTAAAACAGATAGCCCCTCGTTTCTCCCAGCTGAGGAAGGAGCAGCCCCAACCAGCCAGCCTAAACCTCATCCACAGACCTCCTGGAAGTCAGCTCAGTCAGATGTAAAACAAGACCTGCCTTTCTAGTTCCAACACTTCAGCCTTCAGCATTCACCGAAACCAGAAAGCCACAAAACCTCTGTGTGAGAGCAGAACTGATAAAGATCCAGACTTTAAAATGTTGAGACTCTGTGTAGTAAAGTAGTTACACTGCACATACACTGCACTCATTGGTTTCAGGATTTCAAGGCTACCAAGTATAATGAGCTAGATTTGCTCCTGAGCAACCAACTATTTTGCCTCTGTAAAACACCAGTTCTGCTTTTGGGCAAATTAGCAGAAGAAATTACTCTCAACACCACAGTAATTCTTTTACCTAGATTAGGCAAGCCTTTGTGTTTTAATTGGGAAGAGTATCATGAAGGAGACCCTAGCATAAGCTACAAAATCAGGTCTCCCAGAATTAATAAAATATTCCTAATTCTCAGCACTTAAAAATGCATTAATAGTTCCAACAGCTTGTGCCTGACCTCATTGTTCCCTGTTGGTACAAACAAAGCTTTTGTTGCTATCACCAGCGCCCACAACTATTGCAGACTCACTGAGAGCAGGGCTCTGATTTGTTGCACTTCAGCAACTGGATGAGACAGACCCATCTGGACCAAAACTCAGACAGAGCCAGCACCACTCTCAGCATTCCTGCTGAGGACACACATTATGTAGGAAGCTGTTCCGCAGGCACACTGCTACTCACACAGCCCAGGACTCCAATGTCACAAACTGTATTTTGTATTGGCAGCTTGGGATACAGGATTACCTAGGTTAACCCAAGATACCTACCTGTTATACTGATCAGCTATCCCAATCCAGTCCCATTGTTCAACATGTAAAAATCGTTCTAGCCTCGACTAGTTCCATCCTCTAGAGCTAGTTTACTGTCCTTTGAGGCATCTACCTCTAGCCTTCTGTCACTTGCTAGGTAAACCTGTCATCTGATAATTACACAGGAATATTTTTCTATCTCAACTTTATCACCATTGTAAACACAGATTTTGTCAAGCTTCAGACAAGGCAATGAAAATATTGTTCAGCCTATTACTCAGGGGAATAATCAGCCTCCCATATGGCACAGTCATGACCAGAAAGGCTGCAAGAAACATAAAGTTTAAATAACCCTTAAAAATATAAATGGGCAATATATAAGCCCTAGAGCAAGCCCAAATGATCTCACCTGTGCAGATCCCAAGTTAACCAACTGTATCTTACAGGAAGGAATTTCACATGCACTCAGCAATCACATGCTGATCAGAATTTCACATACTGTGTATATCTTGGTTGCTGACTTTTGAAAAGCTGTCCTCAAGGTCTAAAGTGATAGCTGATTTTTCAGACTCATAAAAAAAGATGTATATGGTAAGACAACGGAGAACTTGAAATCTTCGGTAAAGTCAAAAGATTCCATTATGTACTCACAACGTTTGGCAATGCATGGGGGTTTCTTTGTTGTTGGTTGCTTAGGGTGTGAGGATTGAAATAATAGTCTCAGAAAGCACACTCAGTCTTTCAATACATAGTTTTCAAAACAACAGCTCAGGAAACAAAACATTAGCGTGCTATACAGAAATCTACTTGATTCATCCAGAATGTGTTTTGTAAAATTACCTTGAATTCCTAAGTTTCATCCCTCAAAACACAAAAGGAACTTTAAAGTATGCTACCAGTTTAAAAAAGCCCTGGAGAACCAAAGAACAGTTATGTGAAACAAGCTTTCATTTTGAGAAAAAAAAAATTAAAAATTCTGATTTGGTAAAAGATACCTAACAGCATAGCTCCAAAGTGTGTAACTTGATTCTTCCTTTTTCTTTCAAAGAAAAAAATTGTTTAGTCTGATGTGCAATAATAATAGACATTTGGCTTGTACAGCTGTGGGCTCTGTTGAAGTTATACACTTACCCATGTTGTACTTTCATACAATGATAACAGAGTCACAGTAATGGGGCTAGCACAGAAATTTGAAGGGCTGCCCATCAAGCAGCCAACAAAGACAGAGGAATGTCCTGAGAAGTTCAGAAAGGTTTCTTCATTGATTTCACAGGTTTCTACCCAAGTGCACTGAGGAGCTCAACATCATAGCATATGAACCAGGTGGAGAGGAGGAAGAAGTGCACCCAAACATAGGTGGTGAAACTGCTCCCACCCAGATGAGGGTTACCAAGAACTTTGCTGCCTAAATATGTATTCTTTAAAGCACTGGTTGATCTTTCCTGGAGGGGTACACATACTGGGTACAACTAATTTTTAAAGTCTTCTGGTCACTCTGAAACTGAACAGTAAATGTAAATACGTGCTTCATTTCTTTTTTGATAAAGCAAAGGACAAAGAAGCAAACAAGAAAACAAACTGCAGTATGAGTCATGCCTAATCATTTTGCTGTTCTCAAAATTCATGCCTAGATGAACCTCTCTGGGTAAACTACAAGGAGGAAAAAATTAAGGCAACCAAGGGTGATGTAAATTATCTCACTGACACAGGCGCTACCTGGGAAAAGGAATCCATTTGCACCATTATTACAGTCACTTCTTCCATCTAGAGAAAACTGTTTCTTCCTTCATAATGGGTTTTATCACCAAAACTCTAGAGGATTTGGTTTCACCAAATAGAATGAGGAAGAAAAAAAGGTTTCTATGTAGATAATCCCCAGTTCCCAAAGTTCAGTTCCACTGGATTTTTAGTATTTTTCTGGAGGAAACAGTCTGTTCCACAGACATTAATATTTTGGTGTTTAAACACAAAAGCTTTGTCACACAGCAAACTGTAGAGTTTCAAAGCAATGTAAATACTGTTCACTCAGCACAACAGCAGAGAGTTGAAATCTATTTCAGTCAATTTAAAGTCACCTGCAATGGTGACTAGCATGCAAAACTTACATAAGATATTCTGTGTTATCTCAAACAGCTCTTTTTTAGCTGGAAAGATGGAAATGGAAAACATCAATGACTCTCTATCCACACTCTTAACAAGATTTTCTAACAAACAAAAATAAAATACATACAACAAAGAGGAAGAAATAACATTAATTTTAAAAGACAAAATTGTGTTGTCAAGCTGCACAACAGAAGTATAACTTGTATTTTAGTGCTCTAGTGGATTTTCCTTCCTTTTATACAGTCAGAGAACAGAAAGCTGTTTGGTGTACATGGGTATCTGGAGTTTCTGAATTGGTTCAAGAGATTGGTTCACCACATTTAATTAACTTGTTTTTCTAAAGACAGCATGAAAAAAAGTGGTAGAAAAAGGAGTGAAGCTAGTTCCAGAAGCTCCTGGAAAGACATACCTGATAAATCAGCATAGCACCGATTGTTGCAATCAGGTCATGCACCATCATTTATTAGACACTGACCCCATCCGCATAACAACATATAGCTTCACATATAACAAAACTGTACCTCTCTCTTAGAAATTGGTATTTCAGACCCAAACACAGATTTCACACAAAAAACAAGTTCCTTCTTCCCAAGTCATATTTTGCTTAGTTTCTAAGATGCCTTGTACAAGACCAAGAGCTTCAGTGCCTACTTCCAGGAACAATTTATGGAAAACCAGTTTAATGTTTGTTAAATATTACTGATACTATAGTATCAAGCTACCTCTTGGATTAAGCTACCTCTGTAAACAGAGTAGATAATTCTTATGTCTACCTGAAAGCATACACTGTGTTATTTTTCATGACTAATTGCTAATAATAAATGGATCATACACAACAGATTAAAAGACAGTATACAACATACCGGGGGGAATGGGTGGAATTGGAAATTCTGACTTTTAGGCAGCTTAGGAGAAAGAGGGAAAAAAAAAACGCTAACACTGCACCTGGGTTATTACAGGGCAATTGTTGCTGCAATTCTTTGAACCTACTGATGACAGGAACAATTTTTTTAAAAAGTCAAATAAGCAAAAGTGTAAAAAACAAGGAAGACATAAAGACAAATGTCTAAGAGAAAAGTTTGTCTCTTTTTCCCATATATCATTAATTTTTCATTCTGAAATCTAAGAATAAAACATCTTAAACTTTAAGGTATTTAGATTTCCCCAGGGTTTCAGTGGGTAATGAAAGAACTATTTTTCAATGTCTTCCTGCAGAGAGGAGATGATCTATGAAGCTTCCTGAGTAAGGATGGAAAATGCCAAACAAATCCAGCAAACAAACACAAAAAGAGGAATCAATACACAGCACAATCAAGTTGTGAGGCCATTAGGGTTGGGAAAATTGGCCACAGTCTTTGGGAACACGTGGCTTTTTACTCTTTCACTACTACAGAGGATCATCATAAACAAAACTCAAAGAATACATCTGTTAGAAGCAATCTCAGAGTTGTTCTGGCCAGAAAATTCTGCATTAGCATGTACAGTTGGCTAACTGCAGGTTTAGGGGGCCCAGTACCAGTGGCAGTGCTGGAAGACAGTCATTCTTTTTGCTTGGGAAAGCAACCCATTGCAAGGAGCAGGATGGCTAAATCACAGAAGTTACCAAACACAAATGGAGCTACTCTGCTCAGAGGACTCCTGATGACAGAATAGATTCCTTAGAAACTGCTCTTGAACAAAAGTCTTGCCAAACAGAAAGTTTCAACAAAAGCCAGCACTTGCACAGGGTGAATGTGCCCACAGCACAGATGTCTCTGAGCAGTTTCACTGCCAAAGGACACGGCCAAATGCAAAAGCAGCTTTTCCACATTTGTGCTTGCAAACACAGGATTCTGTGGGCATAGCTGGCATTCAGGCACTTTACAAGACCTATTCTTCAAAATGCTGTGTACTGTTTCTTTCTAAACTTAGTCCATTATGGCATATTAAAATGTAAAAGCAACATAAATTCTATTTGGGAAAAGGCTGTCTAGTTTCTCATTGGTGCTGAAAGTCCCAACAAAAAACAAACAAAGAAACAAAAACCTTAATATTTGCAAGCCATTGTTATTTCATTACAATTTTTATAAAAATAGAAACACTTTAACCATTAAAAAGTTAGTTTACTGGAGTCCCTTAAATGAATATACATTTGCATTTGAAATGGCACAATTTACCTTGAAGAAGCCCATTGCAAAAGACAAATATCAAACACTGCTGAACATCCATATGCACATTTGCATCATAGGAGGTTTTCTATCATTACTTTGAAACCTGAAAAATCCTAGAGGTACTATTCTAAATACTCCATTGCTGTAGCCCAAAGAATAAACAATAGGAAAGGGAATAGGAGAGGAAAGAAGTAAAGTGAAGGGCTAGCTTGACCTTACCCAGCACTGGCTGAAGGCCAGCAAGCCTTGATATGTGGTTACACAGACAAGAGCACAGAAAGACTACATAAGAAATACACTACTCAAGAAATTATAGGGTGCAATTGCACCTAATACCAAATAACTCCTGTTCTTGAAGGGGGAAGTGCAGAGAAAGATGGGGAAAGAGTACTGGATATCACCCACTGGTTTGCCCTTCTGGTTATGGCTAATTACAGTGGGCAGTTCCTGAGTCACCACACAGGTGGCTCATACAATGTGGCCCCTTCCAGTTGCTGAAGTGAGTCTGGCCAGCTTAAATAGCAAGACTTACAGCAACAGCATAAATGCACTTCATTAACACTCTCACTGCTGGGCTCCTGAGTGGCATGCACTTAAAGTGCTTGTTTTTCACTAGGAGCCAAGGATAGAGCTGCCAGCGTGCCTGAGGTTCAGTGATTTCTTTCCCTCTCATGGCAAACATGTATGCGAAGGCAGAAGAATGGTAACTTTCTTTTTGTTCAAAGATATGCATTCTGGCTTAATCCATCTCTCCTTGTAATTTAATTGGAGCTGAGGCTTTTAAAAACCAATCTTGGAGTCATTTTGCCAGTAGCTTTCCAATAGGAGTCATGCTTTCAACATCATCTGGATAGTTATCTTGACTCTTGAATTCATGTCTTCTTACCTGATAACATATTATCTGTTTTTATTGAAGGAAACTTCAAAGTCATTTCATGTTTGTGCCTGTGAATCATCAGATGATCCTCTGTTGGAAAACGCTGTCAGGCAAACACAGAAAGAGAGAGAGGAAGAGAGAAAAAAAAAAAGAAAAAAGAAGAATTTAATTCTCTAATAAACTTTTGGCATTGGACAGAATTTAAAAAATGAGAGAGAGAAAGGAATTTATCCAGCTAGAAATGTGTCCAAATGGCACAGGAAACAGAATATTTGAAAATACAAGTGAGTATGAGTAACAAATGGCTGTACTCGATTTAGAAACACATTTGCTGCCGTGCTCTCTGGGATGACAAACTGTAAGGTGTCATGCAACTGCTTGAAAAGAATTACAGTCCAAGTTTTAGATTCTGAGGGTCTCAGGCACCCACTGCAGCTACTACAGCCTCACAAGTCACCACGTGCCTGCGGATCTGCGATAACTGCTGCTCTGTGTGCTCTTAGCCCACGGCAAATGCTAAGTAATGAGGCAAATCTTAAATCACTTCACTGGATTTTTCTGCTTTTGTGTCTTTCTGCAACATATATCTGATGAATAGCTATAAAAATAACTAAGCCAGCTTTTCTCTACTCAAAAGTATTCAGGCAAAACATGTCTTTAATTTTGGAAATATCTGATACTTTGACTTGATTTGAAGTGGCAATGAAATGGTGCACAGTTTTACAGCAACTAGTTATGGCCCTTTATGATACTAAATCAAATTCTTCTCCTTTGGCAAGCAGAGAAGGTGGAGAGATGTTTTTTTGTAAGAAACTAATCAGCATGCTACGTTTGTTTTACAATCTGATTACAGACTTCTACAAGAAATAGCTTCTTTTGAACAAAACAAAGAGACAAGCTTGAATAGATGCTCGAGCACTTGCACATTTGGGCTCAAACAGCAGAATGGTTCTGTGAAGTTTCCTTCGCCAGAACATGCATACACAGACC
Source organism: Catharus ustulatus (assembly GCF_009819885.2). NCBI lineage: Eukaryota > Metazoa > Chordata > Aves > Passeriformes > Turdidae > Catharus > Catharus ustulatus. The sequence continues at coordinate 35,683,795 of NC_046221.1, read as the reverse complement.
TTTGCTACTGAGATGGTTTCAACTGGATTATTTCAGGACTATAAAAGCCAAAAGCTGCATCACCAAGGCTTGAGAAAAAAAATTATTAAAAGCAGCTTTTTAAAGTAACAGGTACATAGGAGACAAAAAAATTTGTGACAACAGAGTTAAAGGGACCTAATGCTTTCAACACAGAACACTGTTGGCTGTCTTTGCTTGTGGCTATAATATGAATAATTGCTGTATGTTACACCTTCTGATAGTCTCTCTAAACCCACAGACAAAACAGAATAAATAATGGAATTGAATTCTCTGTGGAAAAAAAAGAAACTGAAAAAGAAAGAAATCCCAAAGACCTTTTCCTCACTGTGAAATCCTAGTTCACTGCTTACTCATCTGGAAGAAATGCAGCACTAGGAATTTATGTTAAGAACAAAGCGAATATCTGAGAAAGACTTTGCTCAATGAAATCATGAAGGGGGTGGAAAAAACCCTACATTTACTTCTCTTGGAAATGGATTTTCCTTCATGGATGCCATGCTCTCTCTTCATGATGAAATCAACAGCTTATAATAAACAGAGGTCACGTTGGGGAATGGGATGTTAAATGTTTTCTGAGATGGAAGTCATGCCTACATGGTTCACCTTTCCAAATGGTAACAGCATGCAACAAAACTTGCTCTCTGAACACCTAAAAGAGCTTGTCTGGATTAGCTTCTCCTCCACTGAGGAAATTAATTAAGAGTTGACATGAAAACACAGCTAGTCCACTGATTTTGGTGGAATTTAGTTTCATCAAAAAGGTAAATAAATTGTGACAAACTCAGATACTTTTCTTCTACCTCTGTGACAGAATGGTGAAAGTTTGACTATGCCTGTGGGAATCTAAAGGGACATACTCTCAGACTGAGGGATAACCCAAAGGAGGCACTCTGCCTCCCATAATAAAACTCTCATTTGGTGGAACAGCAAAGCCACTCAGCCAGTTGTTAACTGGACTGAAAGCTTCTGCCTCTCCTTATTTCATTCAGCTCTTGGCAAAACCAACACCTACATTCATTAACAGTAACCCATCCTCTATGCCAGAAGAACCTAAAGAGTTGTAAACATATTAGCCAGCTGAAAACTCCCAACATACAGTTGAAACAGGGAAAGATTAATTAATGAAGAGAGGAGGATTCTAAGAAATGGGTAAGCTATATCATTTTACATAGATGCACAGAGGAAGCCTGTGACAAAAGCCCAAAAGACGCCCTTCTCTGAAGATTTTACTCACAAACTCATGTTACTAAAACAAATTAGGGTCAGAAGTGCCACACGTGGAACTTCCGTCATCACTGCAGGTGGGGGAACTTCCCTCACCACTGCAAAATCACTGGAAAAACCACACAAGCCCCAGTTCAAATCTCAGCAGGTAAAATCCTTGTCATTTCAGGTTTTTTTAAGCTCATTAAACATCTAATATTACAGGTCAGGTTTTGCCCTCGGAGACATATGGCAGAGCACCAGTCAACAGGACAGAAATCCCAAATGCACATCCTGGGGCAAAATTTATCTACAGGCTGCATTTTCCACAGAAAATATTTAGTAGGAAGATGTCTTAAAGATTAAAAACAAATAAATACATAAATAAATAAAGATCAGCTAATAAGATATCATTGTATATAAGTATTTAAAACAGAAAAAAACCCCAGAATGGTTATTACCACCTCCAAGAGCAACATAATGTATTCCATCATACATCTCAGCAGAAGACAGATGAATGTGTCCTGCCTAGTGTGTCCTCTCTTGTTAGTCCCTAAAAGAATCTGCAAATATGTGGCTGGAAACATTAGGCTTTGGGATGAGAAAAGGCACAGAGGCAGCTTGAGGAGCACTTGTACCAACTCACTTTTGACTGGCTGCTGTATTTGTTTGAAATATTTTGTAATAATGTCTTGTGGGAAAGGAGAGAATTGAGGGGAAGCAGGTCTTTAAAAAAAAAAAAACACACAAAAAAACCCTGACACACATATTATTATTAGACATGTGTTAATATATCAGGAGGCATTATACAAGCCAGAGCTAGTGCTGAGGACTCAATTAATATCACCGCTGACTCCACTCACCTGTGAGCAGCCTGGGGCACTGCAGACAAAAGGCCTCTCCTGCTCCAAGTTCATCTTTGATTCCTCATAAATCTACATGTTAAAAGGGGGAGGGGGAAAGAAAGGGAACCTATGAATATATACGTTCTAAACTTCACACATGCATGCAACATAAAGAAATCGCAGTTTGTGCTTTTATTTCAAACTCTGCAAACAGATCAGAACAAAGTTTTCATACTCAGAGTGCTAATTTTGCTAGTATTCAGCAGGCTCCCTACAGTCTAAGTTCTTATTGCTCCTTCCTGAGCACCAATTTACTTTTAAGAAGGAAAAAAAGTTCAGCTTTCACAGCATAAATCTGCCTCAGAAAATAGCATATGTTCAGTGTTGTTATTAGATAAGACCGTGTCTTCTCAGAAATATCTTGAATTAAAGGTTTTTACCTTTCCTCCTTCAGTTCCTGCTGAACAACATTAAAACCAGACGACTAAGTTACTTCTGAGAAAGAGCCCACTTTTTGAAGTTCTGCATCCATACTGTCTGATATTAATAACTTCAATACATTACATACATGGTCTCTATACACACAAGGTAACTGTGCATCCCCATCCTTTGAAAGGTCAGCTAGAGCCTCAGGAGCTTCAGCAGTGAAGTTTTGTCTAAAACTGCACTTCCCCAGTGCAGCTCCAGTCCTGTATGTAACCTTGAACTAAACCCTGGAGGAAAGCTCCCAAGTCTTAAATGAAGGCAAAGGGTGAAACATTCATCCTCAGAATGCAGTTATACAGCTTGCGTCAATATTAGGACAGTACCCCTGAGCAGAAATAAAAAAAAAAAGTAAAATTTTAGGGAGAAAAATAAGTAAGTAATTTATTTCGGAAATGTTTACAGCCTGCCAGAACAACTGTTTTTACCAGATAGAATGTAGTGGCTGACCCATTTTAAAGCAGATGACTTATGTTTAGAGATTCCCTGAAATCCCTTAAAACTCAGCCTCACCACAGCCTCTCTTAGAAAAATATCTGGGTTGTGTTTGAGTAATATTTTCATGAACCAAAGAGAAATGTCTTGGTGGAGAAGCAGAATTGGATTTTACCAATATCTGCAGAGGGACAGGTGGTAAAGTTGCTCAAACCCTCTGAACTTTTTTCAAACTACAGTTCATTGCTTCCTATCATCAAGAGTATCTTTAGCACACTTACAGTTGATAGTGTAATTCACCATTTACCTGTACATCAGCCAGACCTGTACTTGCAGCAACTATTTTCACTGGTTGATAACATTTTCTTTTCAATTAAACTTGATTCTGGTGGAAAACATTAGCCTGACAGTATATTTTCCTAATTGTGACATAAAAAACTCTATCTGACTCCACTGACTCCTAGAAGCAGAATCCAGAAGTGAAGGATTTCTACTTTCATTTGCCCTTCAACCTCCCCAAGGACACTACTCCCAAAAGCAGATAATAAGCATCTACTGATTTTCCTGATGTGGGCATCTCTACCAACATCTGGCCTGAGACAAATGATTTATAATACAATCAGGTATCAAGAAAGACCCTAGCTCAGGCATAACTTATGTATCCACACAAGGCTAGAACTGAAATAACTAAAATTGTACCTAATTTACTCCTTTAAGATTATTCATATCCTGTTTTGATTTAACTTACAGCTATGTTAAACTGAAATAGGATACTCATAATCAGAAATGAAAGAGTATATTCGCATACCAAAATAACTAAAGGTGTTAAATTACTTCTAATTTCAGTTATTTCAGTTCCAGACTGTGCATAGACAAGCTCTTCAGAGATGAAGCCATAAAAATACTCTGAATTACACTATCCTGTCTGAAAGAAATAGGCAGCAGAGAGATAGCTGACTAGAAAAACAAACCCCCCACAAAAAACAAAACCAAAACCTCCAACTATGTTAGATTTTTAAATCCACCTCTATTTATGGGATGTGACCCCAGGCATGTTGTCTTTCCTAAAGACAAATTTTTCCTTTACACAAAAAAAAAATAAAATAAAATAAAAAGGAGCTACTAATGGATAATGAAAGGCTTTATTTAATATCTCAATTGCTCCTGCAACTGAAGCACTGCCAAAGATTTCTGTTACCCCTTTTTCCCCTCCTCAGGGGACAGTGACAACAGCATTTTCAATAGCAAAACAACAGATGAGACTCAGTTAAAGAAAACAAGATAGTTACAATTCTGGTCCCAAGTGTCCAAGTGAATTTCAAAACATTACCAGGAATTATTTGGAGTTTGATTTCTTATTGAGTATTGCAAGCCTAAGACTTCCCACCCCAAGCCTGACCTTTAGTGCCTGAATCCATCAGTGATAACAAATGATTCTCAAGGTTATCTACGTGAATAAGCAGGGACTAAGCACCAAAATAACATACTAGAAGAGGACTAGAATCCTGAGTGCAGGGATCACCTCCAGGAAATCGACTGTGATAAGTCATAATCCATGATAAGAAAACAAGGACTTGGTGTTTACTCTCAGTACCTGGAAAAGGCATCAGATTCAACACCAAATTGCTTTCCCCAAGCGTACAAGCAATTGCTTGTTTCCATGAGAATTATCCTTTGCAGACACTAAACTGCAATAAAACAAGTAATAATCCAGAATGGCTGTATCACCTGCACTCCAAGGTGCTGTCTAGTAGAACTTGACCTACAGAGTGTTACCAGGCAGTACAATGCCCTCAAGACAAATTGCACTATGCAGAATCGGTGTTTACATGTGATGCAATCACTGCAGTTGAGACTGTGGTACCACTGACTCTCCTACAACAGTAAATAAGTGAAAGAAGCTGCCTGCTGCCTACATTTTTGCGAAAGTGTGGTGCTTGGCTATCATATGGCAGTAATTCCAGCATTATGCTTGAATGTTGACCAGAAACAAGCAGCTGAAAGTCTGGGCTGTGAGTGTGAACCGCCTGCATGCCTCAACCCCACTGAGCCCTGCAAAAGCTGTGGATGCACCAGCACCACTGGGCTCTCCCCAGCTTTGCAGCAGGATGGGAGCTCTCAGCAGCAGGGGTGTTGCGCACAGCACAGCTTGCATGGCATCCTTCTCAGGATGCAGGCACACATCTCCCATCCTTGAGCTCAGACAGCCACACACAGCCTCTGGCACACGCTTCTCTTCACACGTCTCACATGCGTTGCTGGGCCACACAATCCACGTCTTCATTTTCCGCGCTGTGTGCAGGTGAAGGAAGGAAATAACACAACCAACAGCAACATTTCGGCTTCACCTAATAAAAGCATATCACAGGAGTCTTTCCATCTAAATTAGGGTACTTATTAGCCTTTGGGATCTTAAAAATTCAAGTTACACTCATGCAACTCTTGTGGTACTACCAATAACTGCTGCAATTAATGCACATGAAGAATATCAGACAACTCTATGATGACTGTAAAGTTAAAAGATTTCTCCAGTCTGAACTTTTTGCTTCTGTTATCAATAGCTTAATTTATTGCAACTTTGTGACTTTTTTGAAGAAACAATCAAGGATTATAAATTAAAGCAAACACTATTATTGATATGTCAGCATTAGTTCTGATATTATTAACAATAGTCATGAGTGTATAATCCAGCAGAAAAGGGGGCTGAATTTTAATAGACATGTTAACAACATCTGTCAGCATTTATTGCCCTATTGTGACCACGTAAAGAGCCTTATTGGCAGAATGTGTAAGTGAGGAAATCTGCTATGCTGTTGTAGCCTGCCATTCTCCTGAAATATCACTCTGCTCAGGAGAAGTTAAGGTATTCCAATTATAAAAAGAAATAAAAATACAAGAGAAAGGCTTCTCCAAGCTATGTCTTGTGATAGAGAAACAAGTTCTGCAGCAAGCCAAGATTTTCTTCTACTCCTTGATTTTTGCATGAGTCTTCTAAAAAGTTTTTATTATAATTATTAAAACTGTAGCCCACGGTGAAGAATGCAAGAACATAACAAAGAAACAAAAGCAAACAGAAGAAACAAAACCACCCTGAGAACACAGCAACAAGCTACATCTCTTCTCAGCAGCATCCAGAGGGAAGTACCCTATGTCCTCAGGCTCCTCAAGGAGATTTTGCAGAGCCCCAGGATCATATTTTCTGAACCAGAAAAACTGTTCTTACATCTAAGACGAAAAAAGCATGCTCCTTTCTGTCTCTCTCTCCCCTTTTTTAAACTCAGCAGTAATCTTACTGCCATACTGGTAAAAACATCAAGCAGTCTTGTTTCCTGTTTCAATGTTATTCTTGAAGTGGGCTGCAGTAAGAATCTGATTTTCATTGGGCTATTATTATTTGCAGCTGTGTGACCTTTTTAACCCTCTTTTAAAAGTGACATTTCAGCCTTCAACCTCAAGCTGTCTAAATGTTGCAGGGTTTTCAGGCCTCTGATTAACAGAGGAAAAAGAACCGATGGGGAGGTGTATACTACAATGTGTCTAATGCAGGTCAGTGCACCCATCCTGCCATTTGCACAAGTGAGTAATTACACTCTTATAAGCAACCTGTTTGTTGAAATTAATCACCTGGGTTCATGCTTGCGAGACAGGTTTCTTCAGCCTGGTGTGACCAAGGTCACTGGATTTCCCAAATACAGTTCAAATACACGGTCTCTAGCATTAGCAGCAGTATGCAGAGACATGAGCAGTAAATGAAGCATCACCTATTTTTTAGGGTCATGGGCACACTGTTTAAAAAGTGAGAGGAGACATGGTTACACTGCACTTGTGAATGGCAAAGAACCCCATCGGTGTATGCAGCATTTCTAACTGCTAATCATGGCTATTCAGTACAGTGCTATTTACAGATAATTACAGTGTTATTAGAAATGCTATTAAGACTTGGTGGTTTTGGAAGTGTAATACACGCAGGGTTAATGCCTATGGTTGTTCCCAATACATACTTGCTTGAGCAAGCCAATTTAAGCAGCATTGTGCTGGAATGGTGCATGGTGGTTTTTCTCAGCGTGGGCTTTTCAGTGGAAGTGCTTGTTTTCTGAACTAGCATCACGCTTTCCACATGCAGGCATACAGGCTCATTATCACAACCCTGCCTGCTTCAGCTGCTACAAGGAAGGGTCTGTTAGCATTTCCATTAGAAACCCCCTGGTTTCAGGATTAAAGCATTTCCAAATGGTTCTGGATGTTGGAAAGCAGTTTGTGTCTGGAGTTCCCAAGAAGGACTTTAATACGATGCACATTTGAGCTGGGGCTTGAGCCCTTGCTGGTACACCAGTGAAGTTTTTGGGATTGCATTTATGACATTTATGTGTGGAAAAACACTCAGCTTGGTCCTTTGCTCATTTATTTTAAAAGAAGAGAGGCCCATAAATCTTCATGCAGAGCTAAGTGCTCTCAAAAAGCAGTTGATGTGTGAATTGCCTCAACAGCAAGCAGCCTTCATTCGGTCTTTTCCCCGTGGCTGGCATCTTTGAAGTCACTAGCCACTGGCACGCTTCAGGATCATTTGCAAAAGGGGTATCAAAAAGATTCTTTTTTCATGCTTCCAAACACCACACTTTTTGAATGGCCACATGGTTTACTTATTGCTTGCCTGAAAAAAAAACCCAATGCTGGGAAGGCTCCCTAGCAGTCCTAAGATTTTGTCCCTTCTCTCCCTTACAGGTATATCTATTCACCTTCAAATCAGCCAAGGGAGAAAAGTTTTTGATCCCCCAACTCAGTATTTGTTCACTAAAACCCACTGTTTCTGTTATCAAAGAAAGCCAAATAGCTGCTCCCTGACTTTCTTCTTCTTCTGCAGAGCTGCTTTCTTCTCAAAAAAGAGCATAACCTTGGATAACTAGAAGAATATGGGGCAAATATAGGATATTTCAAAATGGAACAAGAATGAATGTTGGAGAACTCTGGAATTAACGAGGGAGAAAGAACTACAAGGGGACTGGGGGCAAGAAGACACCAGTGGAAATGGGACAGAGAAGGACAGTAGAAGGACTGCAAACCACTGAGGACTGGGCTGAGGAAGAGGAGGGGAATAAAAGGATACCTCTGAAAAAGAAACTCAAAATAGAAAGTAGATGACCTGCTGCCTTCCCATGCAGCAGCAGCATGAGAGCCCAGCACTGTGTATCACCCATGCAAATATTTGGTAGAGGGCACAATCTACACTGGGTGATCAGTCTCTCAAGTCTAATGGAAATGTGTGAGTCTAAATAATTACTTTTCTTGGACTCCCCATTTCAGTATAGGAAACCCATCACAGATTCACTTGCTACACTGCAAATGGATTTGCTGTTTTAGAGAAACTGCTTTTTTTACAGAAAATATGGAACTAAGCACAGAAGACAAAAATGGAAATAGGAGAACAGAGGTGAAAAGTGACTTTAAAATGAAAACACACCAAAAGGAAAGAAAAAAAACTCTCACCCCTTTGAAAACAGTTCATGAAAGTTATCTCAGCACAGAAATATTCTATAGGAGAAATAAGATCTTTATAGGGCAAGATGGCTATTGCTTCAACTCTGGAAAAACACTTTGAGGAGTAATGTGGTTATTTTGCACTCTGTGATTGGCCAAACAGGGCCAGCCTAACCTGGAAATGGCCCAGGCTTGTAGTTCTGCAAGTGTCCCCCACTGATGGCATTTGCAGAATAACCTTACTACCTGCTGTCCCTAGTTACAAGTCTGAAACCACATGAGAGACCAGACTGGAACCTTGCTGACAGCACCGAGGTTTGCTTAACAGAACAAGCAGCAGCACGAGCTGTACCAAGGTAAGGAAAAGGCACTATTCAACAACAGCATTTTGCACACCAACAGACAGAAACAATACCTGAAGCACTTCTCTATTTTCCCTAAATGCAATTTTTCTGCTTTCCAGTGCTGGAAATTCAGCAGCTAATCCAGAGCTACTGAAGTAAAATCAGTATCTGGGTCTGTAGACTCGACAAACGTTAGGGAGAACATCATACATCAATGAATAGCCAAACATCTGCATGTCAAGTTTATCTCAATATGAACAAATATTGTCATTGTCCTGTATCATCAGACATTTAATTGAAGTGCTCATGTCAGAAGACTGAGTTGGACATTAAGGCCTTGACAGGGAGGGAAGAAAGGAAGGAAGGATGGAGTAAAAAAAGGGGAGGGGAAGAGGAGGAAAAGCAGGGGGAAAATGGGGAAAAGCAGAAGTAGGAAACTAAGGAAGGGGAAGAAGTGACAGAAGGGAGAAAAAGGGGAGGGAGGAAATGGGAAGAAAGGGAGGAAAGGGAAGTAAGAGGAAAGGGAGGAAAAGGAGGCAAGGGAATAAAGGGAGGAAAGGGAGTGAAGGATGGACTATGCTAAAGCAAGACTGAAAGCATCAAATGCTTTAAATGATGTGCTACGAAAGGACTCTCCACTATTTAAAAAGCTTTAACACTGAGGCTTCTTTTACCAGATGCATTGTGATAATATAGTATATAATGTAATGTACCAGATGTACTTGGTGATAATATGGTCCCTAACTAGGTCACTGTCCATCTCACAAATTGTTCTGCTCAAAGGAAGGTGACAGAACTGCAAAACAACTGCAGTAACACAAGTGGCAAGAATCCTGCTTCAAGAGACCACCACTAACGTCTAGCATTTTGAAGGAAAAACATATTTGCTCTGTTCTTTATGAGCAAATCTTGGTTTCCCCCATATGTGACAGAGTCCCTTGGGGCAAAGCATGTGCACAAAGAAGTTAAAACCACCATTAGCTGAAATCAATATTTACTACCAAACTCTTGAAAGATTTAAAGGAGAAGATGCATGCAGAGAACACCATTCCAGGTTCATACAGTCATGGGATCTGATATGGATCTGATAGCACCCCCTCTCCCTCACTACCAATTTTAGAGGGTTACACACTTAAATACACTTTGGTGTGATATTTGATTAATTACAAAGTTGCCAATAATATAAGAGTGGTCTGCTTAGAATTGCATTTACAGTTATTTTTCAGGGCAAAGGGATAAAAAATAACAGAAAATTCTTAGCCTGTGGGAAAGCCTGCCCCAATTTTCATTCATCCTCAAAAGGTTACCAATATTAAGTGAGGTGAGTAGTCCATCTTTTATAAATCCCTTCACACACAAAGCCCCATTCCCAGAGCTGTGGCAGTCACTGTGCTGCATGTCCATGCTTCCTATGCCAAGAGGACTATCGTGGGTGTATGAAAGAAAAACAATGAATCCTCAGATCAGCTTCACAAGCTAAGATGGTTCACCATGCCTATTGCTATGAAACAACAACAGCAAAAAAAAAAAACCTACTTCAAGGAAAAAAACCAAGCATTATGCACTGGAGAAGGTCTCCAGGAAGCCTGCAAAGGGCAGAAAAGGCAACTGCAACTGTGGTGAGAGATGAAGCCCATGGAGCAGAGGGTGTCGATGATGAACTCCCAGTAACATCTGGCAAATAACCTAATCTTTTGGGACTTTCCAATGCTGGCAGATAAGTGTGTTGTCCGTCCCTTCAAAGGCTGACCTCATTTCTATCCTTGGGTTAATGGCATGCAAAGCTCTCTGCTACACTTTTTCACTCTTCCCCCTGCCCCAAACAGTTATTATTAAACACCAAACAACTTTGCTTATTGTTGTAGTTTGCATACAATTTAATTAAGAGTTTTCCCTCCAGGAATAATATTGACTGAAGGTTTTGTGGGGTTGTTTTGGTTTTTAAGTGTACTGTAACTGCAGTATGCTAATTGCTTTGGTTTACGATACACAAATAGATAAAAGAATTCACCTAACTTGCATGCAAATAAACACTTGGATTTCCAAAGGGAAGGAAGAGAAAAAAAATAAAGCATAAAAGATATCCTGGGGGAAAAAACAACACAAGGCTGCTTAGCTGACTTTCATACCAGAAGCAGTTAGGGGCTTTAACACAAGCTTTGAAAATTCTGCCAGCCCAAATTTTCCTTCCATATTTTATTATATAAAATAATCCCTAAACCAGAACTCTGCAAACAAACTTTAACATTTTATGGATAAAACACTACAATTCTATGTGTTTAAAATAATTTTAAACTAAGACCAATCTCACTTTTTACCTTTTTTTTTTGCTTTGTAGTTAACATACAAGACAGTTTAAGATTTTCATTACATAGAAAAATGAGGCTATTAATAAATCAGCAACGAGCAATTAATTATTAACTTTTGCCAATTTTTAATTGCCATTTTTAAAGATTTTTTTTCAGTTGGGAAACTTCTCGCTCTGCAAAATGACCAAAAAAAAATCCTGAATCAAACCTTCAATGTTCACTGTTCCTAGCTATATAAGATAAAATCCTATGGGGTGGCAAATCTCTGCTGAAAACACTAGCAGCCCACAGGTCCCCTCAGGCAGTACTCAGCACTAGACAGTTTTAGACACTAAAAACTGAAAACTTCTTTTCTGCCCTGACAAATCAAGGGCAGGCTGATTTGCAACACTTAAAACTTTGTGCATGTGAAGCTGCTCACATCCTCAAATGCACACACTTCATCTTCAGATATGTTTCTCACCAGATATGTTTCTCATATAACTAGTTTTACTAACAGCAATGTAACAGCCTATTTGGGTAAGTTTCATTTGGATTTAGGCTTATCCATACGTTTTTAGGAAATCAAAGACGGAATCACCTTGCTGTTAAAATACCTTCATAAAATAAGAGGATCTGAGTTCTGAGACTGGGTTAAAAAGCTGCTTCCAAATGATCCATTGCATTGAATTCAGTACGATGTATTTAGAGTTTGAAAGAGCAGCACAGAAATAAAGCAGTGAGCAAGGATTTGTTTGAACTAATAACCCAGAAAAAATATATACTCAAAGAAGCTGCAGACATTAAAACATGAGTTTATATTTTCATAGAATCATAGATTATTTTGAGTCAAAAAGTACATCTAAAGGTCATCTAGTCCAACCGCCTCCAATAAAACAGGGACATCTACTAGATCACAGCCCCTCCAACCTGACCTTGAATATTTCCAGGCATTCACCACCTCTCTGGGCAACCCATTCCAGTATTTAATCTTCCTCATTGTAAAAAAATTCTTCCTTATACTTACTCTACGTGTATCCTTCTTCAGTTTAAAACCATTAACTCTTGTCCTATTTCAACAGCCCCTGCTAAAATGCTGTCCCCTTAAGTTGCGGCCCACTAACACCCAACAACCACCTCTTTATGAAGGTTGTTTGTGAGAATGGAGTCTTCCAGCTTATTGAAAGAGTTAAAACTATGAACTAGAAGAATAACTTACAATAGTTAATGAAAGCCTTTTGGGGGAGGCAGGGCAGGTATTTTAGACTCAGTCTTCTGGAGTACCTGAAGCACCATCAGCAGTTACAGGACATTGTCCCATGCAGGTATCAACAGCAAACATCACCATGCTGCAGGCACAGCTGCTCCCAGGCCTTTGAAATCAGCCACAGGTCCAGCACCAAAAGCACCTGGAGCAAGAAATGCCCTGCACTGGCAGGCTCTTCTTGTTATTACACAGGCTGGTGGCAGAGTCCCCCCACAACACCTCCTTCCATCCAGCATCAGCGAGAAGGCTGAGAATCATCTGCCCCAGCAGTTCAGGTACCTGACTTGGAAAGGGAACAGACTGGCCCACAAAATGATGGGCAGACATCCAAAACAAAACAAAAAGCCCAAACCATTTTGTGCTGCTCCCCCCGCCCTCCTGCAGACCCCCCAGCCAGGCTCTGGCTGCCTGCTCTACCCCGGATGTGTCCACAACCCTTGGGTCAAGCTTCTCAATCATTAAAAGCCCGGACCCAGGAGAGGGGTTAACTTTGATGGGAAGCCAGTACAGGTCTTCAAAGGCTTTTCTGCAAGTATATACTTTCTTTGAGCACAAAAGTGGTGATCCCTGTCCTCTCCTCGGGTAAGAATGCTCCAGAAGTACTCCTGAGGGTTGGACATGCTCTTCCAGTCCCCAGCACTAACAATGCCCTGCAAACACATTTGCTGCATGTGAGACAAACAAGTCTTCCTCCCTCTGCATACCCAGAAGAGCAGCTCAAATATCAGCATCTCAGAGGAGTTCTGGGATAGACAGAGATGCCAACTCCCATGGCTGGGGCTGCTCTGTTCCCTGTTCCCTGTCTGGGGAGGTGGGATGGATCCTATCCTGACACCCCCATGAGCCTCCTGAGGCTCTCACTCCCAGAGGGACCCTCATGGTCCCTGGTACAGAGCTTTTCTGGTGGTCTCCACTGGAGAGCAGAACCACAGCCCAGGTCACCTGTGGGGATGCTGCTCAGCCACTGATCCCTTGGGAGCACTCCACAGCTTTATAATAATAAATTTATAATAATATAAACCCAAACAGGTTATACACAGCCTGTGTGCTTCTGCCTAGTCAGACCTCAAGCACTACATCAAGGAATGAGAGATTTGGGATGCAGACGGGTCACAAGTGCAGCTATTTCTCCACTGCCACTTGACAAGAAGGGCACATCTGATGTGGGCTGCCACTCTGTCCTCAGCCAACATAGTGACTGCAAAGTGAACTGCTACCAGTGTTTGGGCAGGGGGATGAGTCTGCCCTCCAGAATCAGCTGAAACAGCACCCATCATTAGGCAAATGTCCATGCAAACCATGGGAGACCCTCCCAGGAGCAGAGAGAGGGTTCTGCACTCCAGGACTGATTGTGCTTGTCTGTGTGCACAGACGTGTTAGTCTGTGGGGCAGGTGAGAATGTGCAAAGGGACCTTTCCTTTCCTTCTATAGGGATGCAAGTACCCCTCGGCAATACGTTTCCAGAACTCTTCTCAGAAGACTGCTGTATCACATTTTTTAAAATTTGCTTTCTGGTCCATGGCTTATTGCCTCAGTGAAGGAGGCAGCACATCAAAATGAAGCAATTCCTAATCAGTGATTAGCCACAAATTTCTGGCAGTGACCAATACATAGCTACAAACAAGAACCTTAAAAACTGGCACATGTGAAAAAATTATTATTTTTCCTAACAAGAGGGAGGCAACGTGAGGGGTAATTCTCTATAGGCTGTACATTCACAACCTGTGAACTACTCACAGCAATTTATAACATACTGCAAGTGCAAAGCAGTGAAATTCAAACATCTCTAAAAACCACAGATTTGTAACTTGTGCTTATGTAAATACACAGCTCTCAAGCCTCAGCTGTCCTGGCCATAGTTCTTCTGGGAAAAATGAAAAAATCTTGGCTAAGATTTTCAAGAGCAAGTGGTGATACTGAGCGCCTCCAGTTTTCGTGTGTCGAATCAGAAATACTTTTAAAGGCTTCATTTTCAACTCCTGCAGCACACACCCTCTTCCAATTATATCCCTTTAGGGAATATTTATCTTTGAAAGTAAGCAAATAAGGAAAACTCAGCCACATACGCATTATTTTGTTCATTCTTCTCTCAGTAGTCTCTCTAACACAAAGACGTAACATTATGCCAAAATTATAGAAAGTGTTAAAGAACACACTTTTAAAGACTGATTTTATTTCTTTTTTAAAAGAGCTGAAAGATGCTTACAATCACGATTAACTGCAAGGAGCTTTAAATATATCTTATCTGTTTTATCTGTTTCATCTAGAAGATTCTAGCTTACATGATCTATCCCAACATGCAAAGTTGGTGGCAAAGTCAGGAAATAAATACATATATTTATAGTTACAATGTACTGATTAACTACAAGATCATTATTTTGGGAATGGACTGCATAGACTGATATGGTTTTTTGCATTTTTAATTAATATAATTTATCTCATTTTGAACTAGGGTGCAGAGTTATGACTAACGAATACTTTGTATGAGAACTTAAAATAGAATTTTAAAAAAACTTTAAAAGCTATTTCAACATATAATTGCCTCAGTTTCTAAAAAGAGAATTTAGTATATAAGCTGTTTTGAAGGTCTAGCAAGAATATGAATACATAGTTCCTTTTCCCTTCCTTGCAAGAACAGAAAATCACTGACATTTGTACCAGGACAGTGAAAAACATAGTGTTATCCAAACGCTTACATTTGTAAGTATTCAGATTCCCTAATAATGTAGAAAAATAAAGAGCACAGAGAATCAATCATTAAGCCTACATGCCTGTAAATCTAGGTACCTGTAAAGAAAACATGCTATGGATGTCTTCTGCCAACTTCCCGGATCACAGTACCTATGCTACACAGGTAAAATAATCAGAAAATAAAGGCATAGTTGAGGGGGTAGGGTCTCAACAAAGGCAGATTTCACAGGGTAGTAATATCAGTGACTGCATCCAATAAAGGGATTACAAATGCAGGTTTCAGTATCTGGAAGGGCAGTGCACTTTTTGAAAGACACTTTGATCCTAAGCACTTGTCAGATCCTCTCGGTGTATCATCTGCCTCCAAGCAGTCATGTGAGGGGTCAGGAGTTTTCTCAGAAGGCCACATTACTGCAGGACACTCCTTTCCAAGTATATGCTAATGATATGAAGGCCATTAAGTCTGCATACTCTAGTTGTCATAATCTTGTGTGACATAGTATCCAATATTTTTATAGGTAAGACTAAGTTTCCTCCACAGAGAGCTATTTTTATGGACAGCTACAGATACTGACTAATGCTTTTGTATTTATCAATGCCACAAATAGCTTTGTGAATATTAATGTTGACAGATTTTCTTTCAAGACAGTAAGTGGCAATTATAAATAGGTGCTATTATCTTCTCATGTGTCAAAACAGGCAAAAAGTGTGTAACACACATTTTGGTTGGATCATCCAAATAACATGATTCTTTGCACAATCCTTCAGAATAAAAATATTTGGGGAGCATCAAGAACTAACGGGATTGTCATGAATCTCCTTCCAAGCACTACCATCCATCTCCTCTAGCAGACTCATACTTGCCTCCTTCTCCCTCATGTTCTCCTTTCTCCAGCACTGCCTGGTCTGAAATGAAGAGGCCTCTGATCTTGGACCATTCATTTTGCATTTAGGTATAAAACAGTTTATTTTATGCGGTTTTGTATTCCATCCTAGCATGCATTTGCCTGTAGTACACAGTGCATTATTGAACTTGTTGTTCTTACAGTGTTTAAAAAAAAAATAAAAGTGCCATCTCCAAGGTACTTTGATACGACACTAATACCTCTCATGTTTTCTTGGCTGGGCTGTAGACCTAAAATGTTACCTCCTTTATGCAGGAAATGGTAAGGAAAGAAGCAGCAAAATATCTCTACTCGTGTAAGAACATCTGGGCTAACTAACAAATCTAAAATACAAGGGTCTTTTCTGGTACCACTTCACAAATAACAAAAAACATATGTGGAGACACAAGCTGCCTCTTCTACTTGAGGTTAACCTGAAAAATTTCCACTGAGTGTTACTTAAGCTCTAACAAACATAAAAGAACAAAGATCAATACATTGAATGCTTATTTCATTTCAATCAATTGTTTGTGAGAAGTATTCACAGGTTGTCTTGCTTCCAGCACTAATGCTTCGCTCTTTAAGTAGACTTTAAGTAGACTCTACATTTTTCTTTATAGATTTCTATCTTAGATACAAGGACTGAAATGAATCACTTTGGCAAGTAAGTGTCAGAGCAAAGGAAAAAAAAATCTGTCATTTTGGTCTCTAACACTAACAAGAAACTAAAGGAAAGTAGTTCATTTTTTTAAGAAAGTACTTGCTGTCTTCTTTTCTTAATATCTTTCTCTGGCAATCTCATTCCCATTTCCATATTTTCCTACAGAAAAAGAAAAGTGAAAAGAAACTGAAACCACAGTGAAAAAATATTTGGAGGAAGGTGTTTGTGTCACAGAGTACAGAGGAGAATTCTGGAATGTTTTGGGTTTCACGCTCAGTGCTGTTTTTAGGGAATTTTATAGTTCTAGGTCAGCTCTTCAGTTCACACACATGATGTGACCAGCAATTAAATCCATTTTGCAGGAGTTGAGAGAACAACATTAGTGAGGCCACCAAAACTTCCAAACAGAGAACATGGGACTCAAACAATCCAACCTCATTTCAAAGAGAGATCTAGTTCATTTCTCTACTGGATATGACTCCATATTTGAGAAGCAGGGAAGAGAAAGCAAAGAAAATAAGACTACATATGTGCTGGAAAGATCCCTTCTTGCCTTCATCCCTTCCCACAAAGTCTGTACAGCCTGTGCTTTTTGATGGAAGGCTGTAATTGTGTGATAAATCACATTTGGTAAAACAATTACAGTAGTTTCACGAATACAAGCCGCACGGAGTATAAGCCGCACTTCCGGTGCCTCGACAATGTTGCTGTCTTTGTCAATAGATAAGCCGCACCCCGAATATTAGCCGCACTTTCGTTCGTAGCGAGAATCTGTGCGCAGCTTTCACAAATTGGCCAATTAGTAACAGGATCGCGGCATAGCGGCTTTACTGGCTCGGGGCGGGGCCAGGAAGGCTCGGCCCGCTCATGGTTGCCGACAGGGCCGGCCGGGTGCTGCTGCAGCCGCCGCCGGGCTCACTGGCCCCCCTCTCCCGTCAGCATCGCCTCGTTGCCGTGTTTGCTCGTCCTGCCGGCGGGCCGGCCGCTGCCGCCGCTGCGAGGCACGCCGGCCGCCCTGCTGCTGCGTTTACTCACCCTGCCGGCAGGCCGGCCCCTGCCGCCGCTGCGAGGCACGCCAGCCGCCGCCGCCGCCGCCGGGCTCGCCGGCCGCCCCCTCCCGTCTGCACCGCCGCCGCGTTTGCTTGCCCTGGCCAGCACTGCAGGCCCCCGCACCGCCGGGCTCTCCCACGCTGCTGGCCCCGATTCTGCTGGGCTTCCCCCGCTGCCAGGCAGCCCCACCCGTCGGCCTTCCTGCTTCTGCCATGCTCCCCTGCACTGTTAGCCCCAGTTCTCCCGGGCTCCCCCGCCCTGCTGGCCCGGGCTCTGCCGCCCCCCTGCCCCGCCCTGCTGGCTCAGGCTCAGCCGCCCGCCCCCCGCACTGCTGGCCCCGCCTCTGCCAGGCTTTCCCACCTCAGCCGGGGCCGGCCGGGCTCCAGCTTGGCTTGGGGCTGCCGCGGGCTCTCACTTCTGTGTTGGCAGATTTTAGAATTTTGTTCATGTATTAGCCGCCCTCCAATATTAGCCGCACTTCCGGGTTTCCACCAAACTTTTGGTCAAATTGGTGCGGCTTGTATTCGTGAAATTACTAAATCAAATCCCTTTTGAAGGCTTTACCAGAACAGTTCTGCCTGCAGATCTACCATCACAGAGTCTGGGTAGCAAGACTAGTTCAGGCACTCAGTAATAGAACACAAACTTGCAAATGCACATCCACCATGGACTGATTTTACAGTAACTTTTAAAGCAGCATGGCTACAATATTGCAATACCACTCATTTTGGTGTGTGAAAATCCCTTTGGTGTTTTCCAGTTAATAAGGATGAAAGAAGGAAAAAAAAAAAAAAGAACAGAGCATGGGAAAAAATTATAGGGCTGCATAGGCAGCCTCGAAGGAACATGGATTGAACAACCTTTGAAGTACCCAAGTCTAAAATGAGATCATATGAGAATTTTTTCAAGCAATAAAAGTGAAGCCTCAGAAACAAGTGTAAGTTACAGCCTGAAGTGCTTTATCACAGCTCCGTGAACCCTCTTCCATAAACCCCAGTTCTTTTAAAAGTTCATTTACTTCAAGGAAAAATTGAACTGACTGTGGGGGAATGAAAGGGTAGGAGGGATCTGTAGTTTCCCAAAGGTGTGTTGATAAATAAGGCCTGCACCTCATGACATCTTAAGTCATTAGTGGAGAAGAGCTGTCTCCTGCCAGTCTGCAAGGAGGCATTTTCCACTTGGGGATAGGAATAAATACCAGTGCCTTACGTGCTTCTTCAACAAAACTCTTGCCCTCTGGAGAGCAAAACCTTCAACTTAATAACATGCCTATCGGTATGTAAAACCTACTGCGGCCTCAGAAAGTTATGCCTGGGCTAATGCTGTGCCACACAAAATACCCAAAGCTGACTCTGAGGGGATGTGGCTGTTGTCACAGCACAGTGTAGAGCTGGGCAGAGATAACCAGCTCACATCATGGAAGTAAAATCACAACAGTGTTCTTGAGCTAATCAGCCATGTCTTTCAGTGGAGATAAACACAAAATTCAGCTGATGGGGATATGCCCCTTCCAGACAGAAATCTGCCTGCCACACCCATCTGGGAGGTTTCTGGTTTGTATGACATGCACATGACCATCTTGGCTTCAAGGATCCTCAGCATCTCCATCTCAGTCAGGCATTCCAGACCTCCTCCACAGTCAACAGAGGGAAACAGGCACATGAATGCTATCCAGTTGACAGAGACATCTCCACTGGGAAGAGAGGAATCATAAGCTAGAATTGCCAATTTCTCACTACTGGCTTTGAAAGAGGACTGTAGGATTAACTCAGGCACCATGTACATGACAGTCAGGAAAACCAACTCCTCCAGTGTTGCCACAGGTGTCTGAGCTAGAATAATGCTGGCTGCCTGTCTGAGGAGTGCAATTCATATTCATAAAGCACTGACAAAGGAGAAAATCATAGGTTCAGGAACTGTTCTAGATAGGTCACCATTTTTGCAACTGGATGGAGTTTTGCTGTCACCAGAGCAGAAGGCTGGCTCCAATCTCCTCATGTCAGTCAAGTGACACCACCTGGCCATGGGCCCGGCTGGAATCAGCAAGAGGCCCCACACCAGCCCCTTGTGAAAGGAATGCTTCACCCTAGACACCAGAACCCTCCAGCTGAGTACGTGCAGACCTTCCTCAGGTGGAAACCACCATGATGCAGGACCCCGAGCAAGGTGTGGCATCTCGTGCTATAGGGCCAATCCAGCACAAAAAGTATCTAAGACACTCAGACAGGTCAGGTTTTCTCAACCTCCCTTCCCCGAAGTACAGTAATTTCAGGATTACAAGCTGCACTGACTATAAGCCGCATCGCCGGGTGTTGGCAAACATTTTGTTCTTTGTTCATACACAAGCCGCGCCCAATTATAAGCCGCTCTGTCATTCACAGCGAGGACCCGTGTGCAGTAAAGTTGCAAATAGTAACAGAATCGCGGCAGGGCGGGGTTTACTGGCTCGGCTCAGGCCGTGAGGGCTGACGGGGTCAGGTGGCCCAGCTCGGCGCTGCCGCTCAGCGGGGCCGCTCAGGGTCGACCACCGCCACCGTTGGGCTCGCTCGCCTCGGTCCGGCGCTGCCCCACTGTGGCAGGGGGGGCATGGAGCCCACCGGCACAGTGGCGGTGGTGGGAGGTGGGGATGGAGTCCCCCCACTCCTGCGGCAGTGGCAGCAGGAGGGGAAGGAGCCCCCTGTCTCCCCCCGAGCCATGGGGCCATCAAGAGGGAGCTCCCCCTCCTCTCCCCCCCGCCCCTCCCGTGCTGCCTGCACGGAGCCTGGCTCCACCCACCGGGCAACACAGTAACCAATGTGTAACAATCGCATAGATGCCGAGTTTTACTGGCAGGTGCTCGACTTGGCAGTTTGCACTGACTCGGTTTGCACTTTCCGGGGTTGGAAATGTCAGAAAATTATTCACATATTGGCCGCTCCTGAGTGTAAGCCGCATTTCCGGTGTGGGAGCAAAATTTTGGTCAAAACGGTGCGGCTTGTAATCGTGAAATTACTGTACATCTGTGTTCAGATAACAGGTATCACCTTGAGACATCGATTGAGCTTGTGCGCTGTTGCATACAGAAGTTACTTTTAAATAGATTTAAATGATAATCATATCAATATAGTTTGTGCTGGGAACTGCAACTAATTCAAAACTCAATTTCTGTTTCCAGCCTCGTGGTTTGGCTGCCATCAAGTTCTTCTTAAGACCCCAGTTTTGTATCCTATACAGGCAGCTATTTGTTAAGTAGTTTTAAAGTAACCCACAGAAGCCCTGGGAAGAAATATAGCTAGACAGTAGGAGGAGAGAAATTGTTCCGCTCAGAGAATTGCTCGGAGCCATTTGGAAAACTTTTCTGATTTTACAAATGAGAGAAGAAGTACAGATTTAAAAATTATACAAATGCTGAACCATTTGTTTTGGGAGTTTTAGCAAAATTAAGTCTTTAAATTCAATTTTTCAAGTTATAAAAGATTCCATCCGGGGCAGTTGTTACAGTAGGTTGACCTCATCCTCTAAGGCAACTTTCTCTCTCTATTTCTAAGCCCTGTAACACCGTGCAAGCCCCAAGGGCACCCCTGCAGCAATCTTTGGAGAAAGAAAGACAGAGAGAGAAAGTTGTCCTTGGATTTATTTAGCGAGAAAGAGGCCAAATCTGGGACAGGGAAAAAGGTTTGCATAGAGACAGAACTCTTGTGGATTTGTACAATCATCCATGCACATGGAATATATTGAACCTTGAACCTAAACTAGGGTCAAGCAAGTTTAAGGCTCGATACAGATGTTTCACAGAACTCTGGTAAATGAAGGTGAATGTTACTGCTAAAGCAAGAGAAAAAACAAGCCATAAAAACGGTTGGTGGATTGTTTATTTTTCTTTTCAGTCCATTGTCGAGTTTACTTTGTCCCCCTTAAGCCCAGCACTGGTATTTCCTGCATCTGGGTGATGACAGCAATCTCTTATACACCACATAAAACAGATTTAGAAGTTTGAAAGCCACTCCTGGCCTGGTTTCTCCCCGGAAATATATCACTTCAGCATAAGGGAACATTTGCATTTTCCTCATTTGTCTTTAATTTCAAAAAATACTGATTGTCTTCTGGTGAATAAATAAATTTTGAAAAATAATAATAATAATAATAATAATAATAAATTCACCATAAGTGCAATACCAACTCTTTCATAACCAGAGAGGGAGCTTTTGAGCCAACATTAACTTTTTTTTTTTTTAATTAAAAAAATAAGTTAGATACAGAGCAATCCAAAGGGAAGTCCCATGAGGAAAATTAACATAATGACTTCTTAAAAAGATACCATGATCACTTGTTTTTAGCCAATTGCTTGTTTTCCTTTGGCATGAATCTGTTTGAAACTATACTCAGAAAAGGGGCAAAGACCTTTCAAGTTTGATGCCACGATGAAGTGTAGGCCAATATGGAATAGATCCCCATTCCAATCAAGTTCTGAGTTACAGTGATAATGTTATTGACTCTGAATCTATAATGAGTCTCAAGATTTGGCAAGGGCAGGATAAATGAAAGTTTTGAAATAATCTGGAATAGTTAAAACATTTTAGGAGATTCACAGTAAAATGCTGCAATAATAATAAAAACAACAACTTTTCAGTTTTAAAGAGTTTAGCATAAATAAACTTTGTGCTGGTTTTGGCTGGGATAGAATTAATTTTATTCATAGTATCTGGTATCAGGCTATGCTTTGGATATGCTCTGGAAAAAGTGTTGATAATACAGGGATATTTTAGTTACTGCTGAGCAGTGCTGACACTGTGCAGTCAATACTTTTTTCTGCTCCTCACACCACCCCACCAAGGAGGGGGCTGGTGGTGCACAAGAAATTGGGAGGGGACACAACCAGGACAGCTGATCCCAACTGACCCAAGGGATTTTCCATCCCAAATAATGCCATGCTAAGTGTATAAATCTGGGGGAAGAAGAAGGAAGTGGGGAACATTCTGAGTGATGACAATTGTCTCCCCAAGTCACCATTACAGTTGATGGGGCACTGGTCTCCTGAAAATGACCTGATCACAGGAAGTGGTAACTGAATTCCCTGGTTTGCCTTCTTTGAGTGTGCAGCTTTTTCTTTTCCTATTAAATTGTCTTTATGCCAATTCATGAGGTTTTATTTTACTTTTACCCCTCCAGTTCTCCTCCTCATTGATGGGCTGTGAGGGCCTGCAGGGCGCTAGCTATCACCTTTTAACAGGACCATAAACTTTTAGTATTAGAAGATGCAGAGGTGGAATTTTCTCTGCTGTAGTGACAGGGTACATGAGCAAAGGGACATCAGGGGAGAGAAAACATCAGAACAAATTAAAACAAGAGATGATGGGCCATGAAGTATTGTGTTTAGAACAGAATGAGACAGGCTAAAAAGTTAAAAATTTAAGGAAGCACCAGTTTTCAGGAAAGAAGAGTTTTGTGTTCCCAAGATAACTGCTAGAGTGAGACAGTTGCAGGATTACCACACCTGCTTCTGTAATTCAGATTTAAAATCTAGGTAATCTCTTTGTTTTCTCCATGTTCCCTGAAGTCCCTGGAAGGAATCTTGGTTCCAGTTCCCCACCGGTTTATGCCTTGGGTAATCATCAGTGTCCTGATTCATCAAAGCTCTCAACTGCATTCTTAAGTTTCAGCACACTCCAGCACTCTCAACTCTCAATTATCTATGGGTGGTTTTCCAGATTCAGTGGATTAACTGTGCTCCCTACAGACAAAAGCACTACCTGGTGTTACAAGGAGCCTGTGAGGCTCTGGGGTCAGGCTGGTGGTTCAAGCACTGCTCTCCTGCTTGATCTGTTAGCATAAGACAACATTAACTAGCCTGCATTGGTATCAAATTCACCCACATAGGACTCAGAGTGCCTGGAAACATATTCCAGTGACACCTGAGTAGCTCTGTCACATGCAGGTCTGCATCAGTGTGGTTCACCGTGGGTCAGGCAGACCCGGACTGCCCCCCCTAAATCCCTGCAGCATCCCTGCACGGGGCCATCCAGGTGTACCCAGGGTGTCAGGTACCCCCCTGCAGCTCTGGGCCAGGAGATGAAGAATAGTTGGTGCCCACTGACTTCACTAACACTGCCCACCAAGCTCAGAAACTTACAGAGACATTCTGTAGCACTTTGCACTGACAAAAGCAGCAGGTTAGCTTTTTGGTTTTAAGTTTCACTTTTCGAAGAGAATCCTTCAGCATCAATAATCAGTACCCAACATGCCAAAAATATGACAGCAACCAGCCTAGTGGGGTAGCCAGAAAGTTAAAAACACTCATGTAGCTTTTAGAAACAGAAAGTACTGACAACATGAAGGGATTCAGACTACAAAAAAAAGTTAAGATTTTCATATAAAACACTCCACAGTCTTAGAAGATAAACATGAATTCGTACCAATTTTTAAAAGCTCTACTACATTGTCCCATCACTCCCCCAGTCTAACAGTGAATAGTATAGGGAACAAATAGAAAAAAGAGAATAAGAATATTATGTTTTGAATGCTGGAAATATTGTGGGGGGAAAAAATCAATTACAGTGAGTTCTGTGACCTAAAAAAAAAAAGAATAGATGCTTGCATTAGAGAATGAAGAATGCAGACATCCACTTCAAGTTTAGACAGATAAAAAACATTACTTAGGGCAAAAGCATTTGTAGAACTATCAATAGAAGAAAACAAATTTAACCCCAGGTAAGTACCTGCAAACAACACAGGCATCTGAATTACACAGGGAGAGGATCAAAACCATGAGAAGTTCTAGTGAAGATTAAGTACATAGAGACATGTCTGAAGAATTTAGAAGGCAAAACAGAGACTGACTGAGATTGCTGGCACTCTGCTCCTGTGCACAGGATCTGGAAAGCATCAGGAAAGGCTGAAAGAAAAAAAATACACAAACTATGGACAACTGTGGGAAACAGAACTGCTTTATGTATTAATGCCACAGCAATCCTGGGGACAGGGGTAAGTGAGTAGCTAATGTAGTTGTTTGGGCAGTGATTGAGGATAGAAAAATTCACTTTAGGAGAATATAGGACATATAACTTAAGAAAAGATTCCTGTGTACAATTCTATCAGCTGTATCTGCAAGTGTGCCCCTGGATTAAACAACTAGCTAGATTGCAGCTGGGCTGTGGAGCCAGATGCAACATGATCACAATTGTAATGAGCAGCAATATTAGACAGGAAAAATGTGACCGAGTGCTGGTGATGCACAACGCTGCCAACAAGAACATCATGAAGCAAAAGATGCTATCATTTGGCATTTATAGCAGATGACTCATAGGAGTACCACCCACCGCTGGGCAACGGGGCAGAGCAAGACACTGATTTGAATGCAATACAACACCACGGCTCCTTCATCTAATACTCTGGGAATGAATAGTCACTGTGGGTCATGCAGTGCTCTGGCTGAACACATAGGTTAAGTTTCAAAGACAAAAACACCTAGAAAACAAGGTACAGACAAGCAAAAAAAAAAAAAAAAAGCCATGATAAAATGCAGGGGGGGTTATGCTGTGGGAGAGCTACTGAATCCAGCAAACCTGCAAAAAAGCACTGCATCTCTAGACACTAGCAAAAACCAGATCAGCCATCCTAGTAAAATAAAAGGAGAAAAATAAATCAGAGGCTGTGTTCGCTGCACACCAACTCAAAATTGCTGAGAAAAAAGGCAGAGCAAAGAGATAAAAATCCATTAGCACCAGCTGAAGCAATGCTATCAAGATACATTCAGGGCATCTTAGTTTAAGATGATAAAAGTAGGTCTGGCACACTGCCACATCTATTGGCTAGCAAATACAAGCACCAAAGGCTTGCCTACTGTAAACTGGACCAGACAGGAGAAGAGACTCATGTATCAGTGTTGCTGTCACTGCAGAAGATGTTAAGGAAGAGGCATTTCAGGACTGCAAGAACTGGTTTTAGTTATTCCTAAACACAGCAGAGTTGGAGGCTGAAAACTGGTAAGATGAAATAAAGAAGAAATGCGACTTCCTGCTTTGGCCATGGGGACCCAGTCCTAAATCCTAAGAAATACAAGACCCCCAAGAAACACCCAGACACAAATGGGCAGAATATTTGACCATCATTCCAGATTTGATATGCATCAGTAATGTGATGCTTGTACTCAGTTAAAATCCAGCCTTGCACAGGGAGTAGAGGTGGTGGGGAGTCTGGAAGTCAAAGTCCAGATAATGAAAACAGGCAAAGGTAGACAAATTAAAATAAAAATAAAAATAAAAATAAAAATAATGAAACATTTTTAAAAAAATAAAGTATGTCAGATTGAGAAAGCTTTAGTTGCTAAGGCAGACTAGACAAATCTCAGCAGTGCACTCCCAAGCCCACTCACCAGTCATGTGTGAGCAACAGCCCAGCCTCCCCCAGACAAACAAAATAAGCCAAAGTTACTTGTGAGATTACCCAGGTGACTACAGCTCATGTGTATGCATTATGTGCACCTGGATTTAGAGACAGCCAAAGCTGCAGTACCCCTGTAAATAGTTGTCTCATTAAAGGCAGCTTCTCTTTGCAACATGGTGTCCACTCATGCTAATACCCACAATATTGTACCTTAAATGCCCACTTGCTGTGTTGTGGCCACTGCCCTTTTTTGGTAGGAGTCCCTCTCCCGGTTTCCCGGTAGTATCTTTTGTATACAAGGGAAGAGCTGTAAAACTAAAGGTTTTCTCTCACAGTTTTCCTTGCTGTAGCCAAAGGCATTACCATCACAGACCCACAAGCAAGTGCAAAATCAATCACCAGTACTGCAATTGTTACTCCCCTGTATGTACTGCACATACTGTACTTGTTGGTATACATTTGTTTGCACACTCTTTTAGGCAAACAAATATATTTCCTGTAATAAAGTTACTGATATATTTTCCTGTGCACTACTGAATACAATTTAAGTCCTGCACTAAGCCATATCACTATGCAGCGCCTGTGTTACTGGTGTGTATAGTATACACTGTCAAAAAATACTGCACTAAATATTCACCAATAAAAGACCTCACTACAATTACATAAAGACTTTCAAAGACCAAAATCCAGCCTGCAGCAGCAGTACATACATCTGAAGCAAGTTTCTTCTCACTGACTGAGCACTTACAACTCCAGCTAACAACAGTAAGAGCAGTGTACACCCAACAGAGTATCCTCAATGTTCATTCATGTTGCCAGCATCCCTTTGAAGTTCCACATCCACGGTTAACAATTTTATGTGTATCCTAAATAAATAACATTACTTGAAGTACATTAATACATATACATATATATACAGTCTGCTATAATGTCAGATATATATTTCATGTGCAAACTGGGCATAGACAGAAGAGATGCACAATTACAGTAATTTCACGAATACAAGCTGCACCATTTTGACTAAAATTTTGCTCCCACACCAGAAATGCGGCTTATACTCAGGAGCGGCTGATATGTGAGTAATTTTCTGACATTTACAACCCCAGAAGTGCCAGCCAGGGTGCTGAGCCGAGCACCTGCCAGTAAAACCCAGGATTTCACGATTGTTACAAATTGGTTACTGTGTTGCATGGAGGGCGGGGCCAGCTCAGCGCCGGCAGTGCGGGAGGAGGGAAGGAGGCAGGGGAGTTCCCTACTTCAGGCCGGGGAGAGGCAGGGGGCTCTGTGCTGACATCCTCACGGTTTGGGGAGGAGGCGGGGGCTCCGTGCTGCCATCCCCGTGTCCCATGGGGTAAGCGGGGGGCTTCAGCCCCCACCTGCCACGGCAGGAGCAGGCAGACTCTGCCCCCGCCCTCCGCCGCCACGGCGGGAGCAGGGGGTGCTCCGTGCCTGCCCGCCGCGGGAGCAGGGGTGCTCCATCCCCACCTGCCACCGCAGGGCAACGCTGGGCCGGGGCGAGCGAGCCCAGAGGCGGTGGCCAGCCCCAAGCAGCCCCACCAAGCAGCCCCACCGAGCTGGGCCACCTGGCCCCGTCGGCAGCCCCGAGCGGGCCGAGCCTGCACAGCCCGAGCTGAGCCAGTAAACCCCGCCATGCCGCGGTTCTGTTACTAATTGGCAACTTTGTTGCACGCGGGTCCTCGCTGCGAATGACAGAGCGGCCTATACTCAGGTGCGGCTTATTTATGGACAAAGAACAAAATGTTTGCCAACACCCAGAGATGCGGCTTATAGTCCGTGCGGCTTGTATTCGTGAATTGACTGTACTTCATAAAAAGTATTAAATTCTTCTTGTTTCACTAGGAAAAATCTTCTATCATTTTCAACATGGGCCTGCTATTAGGACTGCAAATGGACTAAAATGAAGATGTTACATGCTTCAGAAGAGCAGTTATGCAAACAGCAGCACTGCAGCCTGGCAGCCCTCTTTGCAGGAAGCAGGACTGTACCTCACCAGAGCTGCTTCAGAGAAAGGCTCCCAAACCAAGTAAGTGGGTGGCAGATTTACAAACTGCAATCTGTTGACATGAATGAATAATGTGACTTTACACCAATGAAGAATATGACCTCCTCTCTATCCCACGTATTTCTCACTCCCCAGAGCTGAGCCCTGCAAGGAGACTGGAGTAACCGCAGCAGGTAATTACATGTTATTAGTGCTGCATTAGACTGAGTAGCTATTCAGTAAATTAGTATGTGATATTAACTAAACCTATTCAGCTGATGAACACAAGAATCAGCCTCGAAGTAGCAATTAACAAATTATTCCTAAACAGGTGTCACTTACAGAGTAAGTCAGGCTATCATTTTTCTATAATTCACCAAGAAAATCCTGACTTCTTCCGTACAGTAACAATTTAAGCAGATGATACATTCTCAAAAGGCAAGAGACCTATACTTAAATCTATGCTGTTACATGGCTTACACTGAAAGTCAGTAGAATTTGTGGCACATCTCCTTAAGATTTAGGAATGATTTACCATTATGCTGAGAGAACAAGTCCAAGATCTAAATCTTGCTGATTAAATGCCATGCACTCCTGGGGGAAAAAAAAACCAGAGCTCTCGTTTGGGATCCCTGCAAATGTAAACAGTGTTTTTAATGCCCTATAGCAGAAACACACTAATTTTAGTCTTGATCTTGCAAAAAGTCGGTTCTCTGTGTAGTATATTTCCCTGCTCTTTAGAGAGATTTATGTACATCTGATGTTGAGTCCCTTGGGTTACTGGATGCTTGAACACATGAAACAAACTGACAGATGAGAGTCTGCTTTAAAACAAACATCGCCGCAGAAAGCAAAGGCTGGATGGATTGAAAATGCGCATAGGAGAAAAATGCCCCAGTTCTTAGAGTGGAACCAACAGCTCCCTTTACAAGCCCCATTTCATTGGGCTTTGTTAACAGAGTGTTTTCACAGCAGGAAACATTCACTGCGTGGTTCAGTTTTTGTGTGTGTGTACCTGTAGGTGAGCCTGCCCATCCATCCATCCATCCATCCATCCATCCATCCATCCATCCATCCATATCCATCCACCCACCCATCCATCCACCTATCTATCTATATCCATCCATCCATCCATCCATCCATCCATCCATCCATCCATCCATCCATCCATCCATCCATCCATCCATCCATCCTCATCCATCCACCCGTCCCCACCCACCCGTCCCGTTGCTGCCGGTGCCCGGCCGGGCACGGCGCGGCCGGAGCCGCTGCCCGGGCGGGGCCGGCGAGTCCCGCCCCTCCCGGCGCCAGGCGCGGGCTGGCAGCAGCCTCTGCTGGCGACCGGGCGCAGGGAGAGGGCCGAGAATCCGCCACCGGCAGCCCGGCCGATGTTCAGTGCCGATCCGGCCAGCCCGGCACTCTGCGTGTGCGAGGGATGCTTGCAAAGCGCTAAACACTGGCAAAAACTCGCTCGTGTTTGCCTTGGAGGGGCAGTGATTTTCTTCCTTCCTGCTCTTTAGAAAACTACACGAGAAGTTCCTCGTTTTCAAAAGAAAAGGTTTTCAAACTTTTGTCTTAAGATACCCGTGAAAGGTAACCAAAAGCTGTGTTTAATGATATAAAAAAGTATCACTGAAGTGCAGGCAGATGTGTACAGCTTGCAGTCACTCTTCAAAAGCCCAGATAGCACAGACCAGAAACTCGGATTTCTGCTACTATCTGCTACTCGGATAGGCTGCAACAAATTGCAGCTTATACATACTAATGATGTATATGTACAATGATTTTGTTACACAAACCACATAAGAGAGGAAAAGCCCTCACAGAGGAAGAGAAGATGCTCTCATTGTTTTGAGGCAGAATACAGGGCATTGAGGTATTGTTTTGAGGCAGAAAAAAGAGCCCTCTAGAAGTCACTGGAAAGTAAATCCAATCCCCAACACCAAAGTACTCATTTGCTGTCTTAATTTGCTGGTAGAAGAGTTGCTGAGTGAAGATCATTTTCCAATTGATGTGATTAGTATAAACAATTTTAGCCTTCATTACCCACTACGTTTAGGTTTTCATGAGAATATTTTTCCAAGCCTTTGGAAATGCAGAAATTACAAGCATCTTAGAGCGGAATCCCCAGCTCAATGACAGAAACAGTAGCAATCTGATTTAACACCACACCAATTTACTGCAAGGTCTTTCATCCAGCTGGCACAGCAGAATCACCTAACCTCAAAAATTTATTCCCAAAGAAATCACAATCACTACATAACCAAGTAAAGAGAATGTGTTAAAATTGAAAGCTTTTAATCATCTTGAAAGCAAATTTGTTCTAATGGGCAAAAACTTAGACGTATAAACAACAGTATTATATTGTAAACAGTGTAACAATGTTTACAGCCAAAAAAACACCCATGTCTTTTCACACAAAACACCTTCACTGACTTTCTGATTGATCTGAATTCACATTCTCCCTTTGCTTTGAAATTAAAGCCAAAGTTTTTCTGAAGTATTCTTTCATGATAAGAAAGCCTACCTTATCTTATGGCAAATAAACTTTATCCTGGAGACATGGGAGGGGCTGAGAACACCACGATTGGGAAATACCACATTTCCTCACTTTCACCCTTCTTTCAATTCACCTGGGGCTGTTTCCTCCAAGATTTTTTCAGCAGCCTTAAGAGACAGAGTACAGGAGCCATCAGAAGACACCGCTTGAGGAGCACCGAGCTGGTCTTCTCTTGAGCATGGTCTGCCAGAAAGCAACATCCCATCTTCCAAACTGTCTCCAGCTTATGGGGAAAGAATATTCACCCACCTACCTCAACTCCTGACACCTCTGAATACCTCCAGAAATGTGCAAACACACTTTCTGCTCAGATAAGCTGGTGTTTTCTGTTAGGAACAATGCAATACACCATGTTTAGATGTAATTTTAATGACCCTAGAGTTGGAGGAATTCCCTGGTATGTGTGGCACAGCTTGTGCTGGTGCAGGGAGAGCACCTACCGAGAAAGTTACAGGGACAAGCAGGACAAGGGATGTGCCTTCCCCCTATCCCACAGGTACCAGTGAAGGGAGAACAAATGCATCCCCCTAATCAGGAAACAGCTGAGTGGCAAGAGCTAACACAGCCCAAACTCTTGATGGAAGTTCCAGATTTCTGCTGCAGCTTCGAGCACTCCATCACTTGGAAAAGCCATACCCATGGGGACAAGCAGGCACCCAGCTAGAACAAACAGACCTCCCATTTCTGGCTTTCATTTAAAGTGAAAGCAAATATTCTGTAACGAATCCCTTTTTTGAACTCATCATAGGTACATGTGGTGGAGAGGTACAGAGCTGTGAGTTTCTCCACAGTTAACAGATCTGCAGCTGTATTTGATTTGTCTGAAGTTGACCATCACATAGATACCTTAAACAAAATCTAAAATGCACTTAGATTGGTCAAAATTTTCCCAACCAAGTCCTGCACAAACAAAAACTAACCATTGAGGGAATCAATCTTCTCAGCCATCACATATACAAGGATTCACAGAGTCTTTTCCTTCTTTTCTTTTAACTCCAAATTTCTTTGGCCTTTACCTTTCATTGCAGCTACTCTCTCTGTATCTACAGCTTCACAGCCTTTTACAGTTAATAAGGGTTTTTGTAGTTCAGCAGAGACACTTCCCACCCATCAAATCCTAGGGCTGTAGCAAAGCTGGGTGCTAGCTACCACTTGGTTCAGGGAACTGACCAGCAGGAGTATGATTTTAAGCAATAATTTGCCCATCATGCAGAGGTTTTTTCTTGTCTGAAGCAAACTGTAAAATCCATGCAAATACACGTGACAGCATTAATACAACAAAAACGTGATACACAGAGTTTCCAACATTAATAATATTTGAAAATCTTGAGTAAAAGGAAGCATGGAAGCAGATGAGAAGAAACAGAAACCCTTTTCTTCGCCCTCACTACGGGCTCTGCTTTTTTTTTTTTTTTTTTTTTTTTTTTTTTTTTTTTTGTGGCAATTGTATATGGAATTCCCCCTTCAGTCAGTGCAGTAGGGTTTTTGTGCCTGATCTGGGGGGAGGAATAAAATAAACAAGCAAAGAAGCACATATGCAAGGTTTTCAGACAGCATATAAGTCAGATGTTATTCACCAGTGTGAGTTACTATATCTTAGTGAAAACAGAGCAGTAATTACTTTCAGTTCTGACAGCATCTTACTTTGGTGGCTGGAACGTAAAATGCACAAAGTACCGAATTTGTGTTGAGACTTAATTTACTGTAAAAGGTCAACAGTTTCTAGCAGGGAAGGGTTCCACCTGTGGAGGATGACTTCATGGCTTTTTTCAGAGCCTCCACAAAACCCCAAGAGGCCTTGAGAAAGAAGCAGATTTTACCCACTGTTGGCTAGTCCTACCCTGATTCTACACCACCTCCTGCCTCCAACATACCCACTAGAAAGTCCTTACATTTCCCACTTCAAAAACAGACCAGAAAATTGTCTGCAAGCTCTTCCACCTCTCTGTCAGTAAGGATCTGTATATACTTCTCCTGCTTTGCCATACTGATGCCTTACAACCTCTTGCCTCATTCTCTCAGGTTCAGTATCAAAGAAATGTTCTGCGAACACTTGCTCACCTCTGCAAGGACAGAGCCCTTAGCTGTCACCACAGGATACAGCTTTTGGTTGTAACACTTGAGTGCAAGGCTAATTCGCTTGGTTAATTACTAAATTTCCAGCTACAGAGTTTGGACCAAAGGGGGAGATGCAATTAAAATATGAAACTAAAATTACACACGTATACACACACAAGTACTTCTCTGCATGCTTAAAAATAAGGAGTGAGCTTGGCAAAAAAGAATATGCCAAGCACTCCCACAGGTAAATTCTCAGTGAATGAATTTTCGGGAGGTTGCTGGCACAGAAAACAAGCAGAACATCAGGAACTACCACACTTCAAGAAAAACTCTTTTTCATCTTGTAGAATGTTGTTTTGCCTCGGCAATTTATATTTTAACCTCTATATGATCACACTGGGGAAAAAAAAAGCATTATTTCTCTTCATTATTCACTTTCTTATTTGAAGCAAAAGATTTCACATTTATACCCTGCTCTTCCTATATACTTTTAAATATTCTCAGACAGTTATTGTGCCTAATTTTTGCAAAGAGCTCCAGCCCAGCTGCCCAGGCCATACACACACAGCAGTTATATGGCAATGAGCTCCCATTAGGTAAATCAAATTTAAATTCTACTCCAAGACAGAGCATTTCAGTCATTGTCAGCATGTGCCTAATTGGTAGACTATGGACAGAAAGTGAAAGCCATGTTAGCAACAAGTTAGCCTGGGTTTCAGTATTTGGGGATGAGAGGAAAAAACTTATGATTTATTGTTAAACCTCAGATAGAGGGCATTTTTCCCTATATTATAACTTTTTGCATATGAAAATTATAACAGCAGCTTTTGTAGAATTCACATGTACAGAAACCAGGAAAAAACAAGTTGTGATAAGCAACTGATACAACCAGGCTAAAAACATCCTTCATTGACAAAACCCCAGACTGAGATATTTCAAAGCTCCCTGGGAAGATTTTTCATTCATTTTTAGAGGATGCATGCAGATAAACTGACTAGACATTAATTTTAAATTGTATTTTCAACACTTCTGGGATCTGTCTAAAGCCTCCTAAACAATTTGTCATCCTTTTAATTAATCTGGAAGAAAATCTGTTTTGTCTAATTTCTGGGATTTTGTATTGTCAGCCAAAATTATCTTGTAGCTACTCTTTTGCAAAATGAGATTTTGCTGTGTTTTTCAAATCAGAAAGAGGTAGTTTTTGCATCTTAATTTGGTTAAAGAAACAGACAACACCAACCTTCATTTAGGAGATCCTGAACTCTGACAGGAGGGGTAACCAAATTATCAATTCAACTCTTGCAGCAGCAAACGTCATTAGCATTGGTCATGAAGTTCAATTAAACAGATCATACAAAAACTAACAGGTTGAAATCCTGTTACCCTTGAAGCCGACAGCAAAAGTCTCACAGATTGCAGTGGGTGCATCAGTGTGCTATAACCTTGGCAAAGAAACCTCCTGGGGGTTTGTAAGGCACAAAGGAGCCACTTTCCCAAGGACATGCATGACCCACACATGATCGTATCCTGTCACAAATGTAATTTTCTTTGTGCTGCAGAGGAGGTGCCTGAGCTGATTTGCAGTGTTGCTAGAAGGGATGGACAAACCACCAAGAGACTCTACAGCAGTCTTCTAATAATGCCTGCCTTTTACAGAGACTGACCTCTTTTCACCTTGCTAAAAGCAGTAAGTAGTAAGTAATAGATCTTGTCAAAGGTTACTCTGTAGAATAACCTCTGGAGATATTAGATAGAGGTGTCCAGAGAAATACCACAAAGGTGCTGACAAGGAAACCAAGGGGATTATGATTAGGAAGTGTGAATAAGCTAAGGTTTCAAACATACTCAGATTTTGGTTAGAAATGCTGAAGTACAGGAAGGAAATGTTCTACATACCATCAAACCACCAAAACACACACTTGAAAAGACAAGTTAAAGAGCCATCACATGGAGATTAAATCCTACACATGATCTAAGAAAAGCAATTCCACACAACTAGAATAAGCCAGAATTTCTTCCTCATCAAATCCCAGTATGTCTCCTGATAAAAAATGAGAAACTAATTTGCTCAAAGAAAAAAAAAAAACATACCTAGGAAACATTAATTGTTCCTTCAGCTCCCTTTTAATCCATCCTTGAATATTCAAATTAATCAGAACTTTCAGTGGATAATTCCCAGTAAGAGAAATCATTTAAGTCATCTACATTTTCCTTAAAGAAGAAATACATTTTAAAAGATCCTAAAAATATAAGCCAGTAGCATAACTAAAAAAGACTTTCTCCTTTTACTCAAATTTCTGAATTTTAACAATTATGCAATGATTTAATTCAAAAATGTCCAAAATATTTCTGACAGTATTCTGACAGCCTCTCCTAAATTTACTCTCAGCGAAGGTACTGTACAAAGACTTGGTTTCTTTCAGCCAATCTTTTTCTTATCCCATGATTACATTGATTTTGCAATGCCCTCCAGGGAAGGCAAATCATCTTCCCATTCCAGTCAGATCAGACCAGACCAAGTGTTAGGAAATATTTGGGAGATGTGGCCAACAAAAGGCCTCTACCCAGCTATTTGAAGTTCTCAAACAACACAGCTTTCCAGGAGGTTGTCCCTGTATCGTATGGGCAAAACTATATTGTTCAGATAAGAAAGATAAAGAGACCCCAGCCTTCCAAGCCACGAGCAGACAAATGAAGGCAGATAGACATAAAAGTGTTTGCATCAACCTGAAAGACTTTATTCATCACAAAAAAAAAAAAATAGAACAAAACTCTGAAAGAAGTGGTGCCTTATGTCTTCCTTAATATAAACAAATTTTCAAAGAAGATGTACCTCAGTTTGAAAAAATGTTGAAAGAGAGTATTTTGACTTTTTCACATAATTTTCTCCCCTTTTATTTTGGCTGAAGCTACTCAGAAAATTTGATCTTTAACGTGAATACTTTCAGGCCTCCATTCTTTTCAGTAAATTTTTTAATGTCAAAATCTTTGCTGAGTATTTTTGTCGTCGAAAAACGTCATTTGCCTGGCTGCAAAATTCTGATTTACTCCCCTCCAAAGAAGCTGCTCAGGAAGCAGCAATTTTAACCCCTGGTAACTGCTACTTGATTTAACTCAGGGTTGGATGGGCTGCAAAAAAAAAAACCCTGTGGCCCAACTGTCTTCTCTACACAACGGCAAGGAAATCCCCTCTGTGCTAAATATGGGGCACAGCAAGAGACAAGAGGCTCTGTCAGGACCTTGCCACTTCTCAGACCATCTCACATGCACCATACTTGAGAGCACAGATAAGAGCTGGTCATTAGGTGGAGAAATAACTGGCATTTTAATGTGGGCACCAAAAGGGTGATGCTTTCTTAGCATTTGTTTTGAAGATGGTTAGTAGGAAAGCACTAGGTATGTGAGGAAAGTGATACCCACAGAATTATAAAAGGATGAAAAAAGTACTCCTGTTTGGATTTTCATTTAACTCTTTCACAACCAATCTTTATTAAAAATGTTATTTCCAGGGCATGGACCACTTGCTTTTACCTCTTCTTCCCCTAACAATAAGCTACACAACTTGTTGCTGTGTATCATTTACTATGAACACAAGAGCGTTAAGGGTACAAACCCATTGCCAAACTGCAGACTTGGTTTTGCTCTTAAAATTCTATGATGTCAGGCTACAAAAAAAATTATGTTTTACAAAATCTCTTCTCCATGCAATACCTGCCCATTCCAGGTGCTACTGAGCACGTACCTCTCTATAAATGTAGACATGAGCATTCCCCTGTCCAGTATTTTCTAATCACTGGACCCAAGTTAGAAATTTATTTGAAATCTTGCTTGGGCTTTCTGAGAGCACCTGAACTCTGGTGGCTGCAATTTTATTGGTTGGGAGAGGCGTAAGGTAGATCTCACTGCCATGGCCACATGGCTCAGCAGCACTCCCAGTGCCATTTTTCCCTGTTGAAGGAAGGCTGTTTCCTCAAAAGAAGAGCTACAACAAGTAGCTCTGCCTATCCAGTATGTCAAACCAATGCTTCACTAGCAAGGCATCCTCAGTACATTTAAGCCATCTGACACCAACATAGCAAATTCAAATTTGAAAAGAAAATCAAATCTATTTTCATGACTAGCTTGATAAAACAGTCATCATCATGCCTCTTATTGTCCTCATCATAAATTAATTTAGAATTAATTACAATGCTGAAAATATTTCTTCTAAGCTCCTTCTGCGCCTAAAAGCTTTCAGCCTGCTGAAAAGATTTTGGCTGACAGTGCACTGACTCAAAACTCTGAAATGAAAACTGGAAGACTGACAGCCTAGAAATAGGCTATCTCAATATTTTGGAATAGCAACTTTTTGGCAAGAAAATTCATATAGAATCAGACAGCATGAGAGAGAAAATACAGCATGTAGCATCCTGACTGCTACAGAGGGAGTAATGTTTTGTGTATCCTGCAAGCTTCACTCAATTTAGATAATCCAGTAAGAGGTTCAAGTGTAAGGCCACCACATAGCAGTAAAATAAACTATCTGGAACTTCTAAATTTTAGGGTATTATTAAGTTGGTTGACTCATCTGGGATCCATTGACTTTAACTGTTTCTGTTAAAAACAGACCACTATAATTTTTGCTAAGGAACAAAGAAAAAATGTTGAGGGCCATGCACATAGCTGATAGTTTGCTTTTCACATCACCTATTTGACTACACATAGCTGCATTCATTAGTCCTAAAGTTTTTTAACTTAACACTAGAGAATACATAATCATTCTTGATAACATTGAAGGTCACTTTCAAAAGAATAAAACTCTCCATTTTGTGTAATGTAACAGAGGCCAGAAATGTTTTTCCCCAAAGCGGGATTTTTGTACCATTAAGGTATATGCAGAACTCTTTGTGTTGAAGGACTGCTTGAAGGCTACAGAATTAGAGCACATACTTTTTTAGCTCTCTATTGAAGAGCTGAAGCATGTCTTGATCTTTAACAAAAAGAGCTTTACTCCCAAGAATTTGTTAGCAGTTTGAATTAATGAAGAA
Source organism: Catharus ustulatus (assembly GCF_009819885.2). Taxonomy (NCBI): domain Eukaryota; kingdom Metazoa; phylum Chordata; class Aves; order Passeriformes; family Turdidae; genus Catharus; species Catharus ustulatus. The sequence continues at coordinate 35,646,137 of NC_046221.1, read as the reverse complement.
TTAAGTTTCATCTCAGCAGTTTTACTAGTTTACTAAACTTTGGAGAAAAACGACCACTAGTCCCTGAGTGCCCTCAGCAACCATTGATTCCATTGGGAACTGAGATTGGTCCTACTTTTGATTGACACAGCACCTTGCAAAATTAGATCCAATCCCCTTGCCTTTCTCCTAAGAATGTATTTTTTCCCATTAACCACCTGATTTTTATTTTGCTTTGACTAGAGATGAAATGAATGTAGATGTTTTGATGCTGACAACATCCCTGTCAAATAATATAGTGACTTCTCATGCTAAACCTTGTTTGTTTTCACACCATCATCACTGATGATCTCAGCACAGCAGCGCTCCGAGAATAATGGTTTAGTCAAACGCAAAGCCAGCAGAAGGAACATAAAACAATGTGTGCTTATATAGGGCCTACATAAATAGTGCTTTTTAAAAATGTTTGACAATGAAATAATAGTTGTGGGTTTGTTTCATTTTTATTTTTTTTTTATAAATTAACCTCTGGATGGTTAAGCATCCAGAGACTTTGCACACCAGAGTGGTTATAGGGCCTAAAAATATGTGTTATACTCTCACAAAAGAATATACACAGAAGTTGCCCTTTGTGTGCCATTAATAATCAACCATGGGCCATACCCTCACTTCACACAGTTTCAGAGAAGTCAACCAATTTACATCAATTTCAAAAGAAACAGAGCTGACTCCACATATGCTGGGCCAAATGAAGAAATTTGGAAGCAAGTAAGTGTACGTGATTAGGGCAGAGCAAAGTGTGGGCTGTACACTGGACACTGTCTATGATCACTCTTCACAATGTTTTTCTTTACTCAAAAGTCCTGGTTTATTGCTGTTCAACAAACAAAATCAGAGCAGCTCAGGCAGTGATGGTATTTACCCCCATTTCTCAAAGACTTTGTTCCCAGCTTGGGAGCTATACAATATGCCCGAGTGGCTTGGGTGTAGCTTTCCAGTGCTGCAGACAAGTACTCCAATTTATTAAAACTGCAGAGCCACACTGCCTCCTCACTTCCTTCACCCTCTATCACCGTCTTCTTTTCAAATACTGAAAGAAAACCTAAAACCTCCACATACAAAATGTAACTGAAGTCTAAGGTGTTACTTCCAATTCACAACTGCGTCGTTAAGAGGGAAAACGCACATCATATTTAGGAGCAGAATTCTATCCTGCCATGTTTAACTGAAAACCTTGGTGGGCTTTTCATCTGTGTTGTGCAAGCCTGAGGCCAGAGTGGTGACTGTCACAGCCAAAGAGACACAGACAGATAGATGATGGAGAGTGCAGACTGCGCACCCACACATAAAGCGCGTGAGAGGAAGGAGAGTGCACGGAAGGAATATTAATTGAGCAGAAAATAAGTATTCTCAATATCCCCCTGCCCCCTTAAAAAGTAGCCACAAGATGAGGAGAGCTGAAACATGTTCATCTTGGGGAAACAGCCGTCCTTAACGTGACATGTAAGGCTATTACTTTAATAATGGGATTTGCACAGCGCACAACTGATAGGCTATGTTCAGAATAGACCCCGTGAATCTAATTTTCTTCTCAATGAGTATTATTGCAGTTGGTAACTCCACAGATTTCAATAGAGTTGCTCCAGATTTGTATCAGGGTGAGTGGAGAATTAGGCTCTACTATGATATTTTTTAAATCCACAAGAATGTAATTCTGCTTACCCAGTCATAAAACCCAGGGCTCTTTTGATCCTTTCTACTTTCATAGCAAATTATTTACAGAAGCTTGTCTTTTAAAAGATTCTCATCAAAATAGTTAAATTACTGCTTTCTCTCACTTTTTGTGATAAACCATCAATTACTCAAATTTAACCCGTTTTCATGCCTGAATCCATGCTTTACTAGCATTGAAGAATGAAAGGGCAGTACAGGAATTGTAGAAAGTGGTGTAAGTTTTACATCATTCATTTTGTTCTCCCACTGCCTTTTTAAAATACTTTTCCGTCATGTATCCAGTAAAAGAAATTTACACTGGCCTTATTTAACAACAGATATAAAACAACTTTTAAGTGCTACACTGATACACTTAAGGATACAGAAGAAAAGATGGAAAAATCCTTAACTTGTTTTTAACTACAGAATCTCTTCCCTCATTTTGTGCACTCTAGAAAATTAGAGAAGTCTGTACATCTGTTGATCCTAATTTCTCCAATTTTTAAAAAAATATATGCAAATGCCATTCTCCCCCTGCCCAAATCATTGCCAGCAAAAAGAACTTTTTTCCTAAGTCACAAAAAATTAAGTTGATATTGTGATTGAAATTAGCATAAACCCTTAAGCAAAATTTCTTCTTCCTAAAGCATTCATTCAGTAATGAAGTTAAACAATAGGTAAGGAAAAATAGTCCTGAACAAAGCAATTGATGATTTGTTTCTACTCCATTGCTCCATTTTCCTTTTTTTCAGGTTGTATTTTACAACCATCCCAAGAAAAGAAGTTTCCTATAAGTAGGATACTGGTAAGCCCAAATTTCTAACACAGACAGTGACATTTCTGGACAATTCCAGGCTCTTTAGCATCACACACTCAGGTCACCTTGGGAGATCCTACAGGGCACCTTAAAAAAAAAATTGTGATAAACTCATTCACTGATTTGACCAGAACCAAAAGCAAATGTAACCAAACCAATTGCCTAAAGTTAATTCAGAGTAGCACCTACGGAGGTATGATTTACTGTTACAGAATCATGGAAGTATTTAAGTTAGAAAAGTCCCTTAAGACCATCAAGTTGAGCCGTTAACTCAGCGCTGCCAAATCCGTTATAAAACCATGTCTCCAACTGCCACATCTACACATCTTGGAATTACCTCCAGGGATGGCGACTCAACCATTTCCCTGGGCAGCCCATTCCAATGCTTGAAAACTCTTCCAGTGAAGAAATTTTTCCTCATATGCAAGCTAAACCTCTTCTGATGCAGCTTGAGGCCATTCATAACTTAAAGCTCTGCACCTAGTAACAGAGTATCACTGTTGAATAAAAGTTCTTTTAAAAGTTAAGTGAGAGGTATATTTGGACTGGGAATGATATTGCAAAGTAGTTCAGCCATGACTGAATTACTGGCAGCTGGTTTGCAGCATCAGTGTATGACCAAGTAACCTACTAATATCATCATCCATACCTTGGAGCATTTACTTAAGCAGAGTATTACTCTACAGGTAGTATTTTCAGCACTCCAGAACTGAAAGATTTAAAAGACAGAAAAGGAAAAAAAGAGAGAGGGAATACAATACAGTAACATCTCAATTTATTGCTTACTCTTTTATCTGCTCTATACAATGCATCCCAAATCCAATCTCAGACTCTGTTTATTGTGCTACAGAGCCCCCTGTGTTGAACAGATTAACTAGCATTCCTTACATTAGACCAGTAGGGAAAAAGAAAAAAAAAAATTAATCAGATGTTAGATCCAGGAGCCACTGGTCCAAGTTCATTTTCCAGAAAAGACAAATTAGTTTCTGGGTTCTTGCAAACAGCTCAGAAAAAGGTGGCAATGAACAATGCTGCCTTACATGCAATGAGAGAGTAAATAAGGCACAAGCCCACAAAGTAAACAGGAAAAAAGGCAGCTTCCTCTAAATGAGAAAAGATTGGCCAAATTAATTACACATCTCTGTATTAACTTTACACAGTATATTTAAGGATGTCTAGTTTGAACTCAGTACATCCCTGGACAGAAAGCCTTGAAGTACACAAACATACTGAGATTGGGACCAGACCTTTCAACTGCATTGAAATGTTCACTGAGTGGTGGCACCCAAAGACGAAACCCTTAGGAAGGAAAGAAGCTGAGATGAGAGAAAAGCAAGCTGCTTGAGAAAACAGTGCAGAGGTTAAAAATGCAGTAGAAACTATTTGTAGATTTTATGTGGGATAGAAAAGCTGCTGGTGAGATCAAACCATGCCCAATTCCTGAGCTAGCAGAGGTCGCAGTACCCTAGTAAGAGCACTTAAAACACTCAGAGCTAAAGAAAAGCAGAATCAGCTAGCAAAGGTAAGAGAGGATTTGTAGTATTTTTCCCCAATTTAATTCAAATCTCATTCCTTCTGGCTTCTGCTAAAGATGTTGCCATTCTATCACCCACAAACTGAAGCCTTCTGGCGAAGCAGGGCTGCACCCCACACCTTAAAATCACCTTACATGGCATGTCAGCACGACAGTGACATGAGCTGTCTCAAAGGAAGAGATTATTAAAACCACACACCTACACAAACACCGCTGATGACAGTGTTTCAAGGCATTTATTCTGGAGTGGTGTGTGGGACCGACTTCTTGAGCAAATTCTCAAAAAAGTATAAGACGGAAACAAGAACCAAAAGCAAAACATCTTCTAAGCTAAGGAAATTGTTGTAAGCTTTCCGTGTTTTACTTTGAAAATCCTACAGCCTTCAGCAAAATCCTTGGAAAATCTCTTTGCGTTTATGAAATAGCATTTGATATCACAACCTAAAAACCTACAAACCAGTGCAACCAACATTTCTTAACTCTCCAGGGGCAGATAACACCTGCATTTCCCATGCAACGGCTAGTAAAGGAATGCTGACTCTTGGTAATTTTAATTACAGACTAAAACAACACCTTATTGAAAAATAGTAAATTAAGTATTAATGTAGAGTTTCAGAGTCACCCCATCAACCTGAGCCATAACAGGAGCAAAACAATCAGTGCAAAAACCAACACAAGAGCTCCACGGATGTAAAAAAATACAAGAGCTTATCTGCTTCAGCAAGTCCCTTCATCACATATCCAAAACAATAATTTTATGTATGTTATGTTGTGCTTGTTATGTATACCTGAGACTATTTAAATACTTTATTTGATTGCATGTGTAACCAAAACAAAAAAGTATTTCCATAACAGAATTTTGCTTTTACACGTCAAGTCTACAGAAGCTAATTTCTGTACTTACTGCTGTAACGCAGCTAAAGTTAAAATACAGCATGATAACATATTGTCTGAGATCACTGTTTTGTCTGTGTCAGAGAATACCACACCTCCAGAATTGTAAATTAGCATAGTAATATGACTTTTGGTAAGAGGAAAATATATATGTTTTCGTAGTTCTTATTCCATACTGTTGCTCTAAATTTGTGATTAACTTTGATCATTTCTCAAGGCAGAGATATGCAAAAGCCCTAAAAGTTCTTCTTTTAAGGCTAGAGCCTTAAAAGTTCTGTAGCATTATAATTTGCTGAGATAATTTACCAAGAAATAAGGGGGGATGGGGATGTAGCAGGGGGAAATGGGTTGAATAGCTTGTAGCATGGAAAGAGGGCAAATCAAGAGGAATTGTTTTGAGATATTTCAGTGTGACCTACAAAGCTCTCTGATCGGCCCTGAAGTTAGTAATTACAACTGACAGAATCTCAAAGCATTTTAAAGATTTCTACTAGGACTCCTATGTGTTTGTTTCACTGAGAGTTGACACATTAAAGATTAAGCCAAAACGGCTAGCTTAGTTATATATGTCTGCCTATTAATTTAATTAGCATGAGATAACCAAAACAGAATCAAAACAAAAGAATCACCTAGACCTGTGAAGCAGAACTGAAAGACTAGCTGCTTTATACATCTGCTTTTCCTGCAACTGCATCTACTGAGTATTTCTGTAATGTGTTACAAGAAAAATCAGTGTTCACGGGCCTAGAGAAAAAACTCAGTTCCAATAATAAATCACACAATCCTTAATAACAGTTTTTAAATGTTTGAAGTAAAAACGGGTTTGCTCTTTTATTGTAAAATCTTGTCTCAAAGTAGTTTCCTCATAATAAAGAGTTTATAAGAATGGTCACAGGAATTAAAATTAAGCTTGAAAGATGGCAAAAAATACATAAGCGTAGGTATAAACTGTCAAAGCAACAGGTTTATAGGAAATCAAGAAAGTTAACTAATGGCAGAAATTAGAGACACAGGATGACAAAGAGTAGAGGAAAAGTCCTTGACTAAAGGAATTGTTTTAAAAGCAGCAACAACTTTGCAAGAATTCTTCTAATAGTTAATATCCTCATACCCTGATTAGGGGCACAGAGACAGGTTTTCAGAGGGGGCCACAAGGAGACAAGTTAATAACCCAGTTTCAAATCATCCTGCAAGACTTACTGAGCTCAGAGAGATTCTGCCCACACAGAGTTGAAAGGTTTAGTATGTAAAAGCTACCTTCTGACAGTACTGGGAGATTACCTCTCTCTTATCAACTCCAGAGTGAACTCTAGCTCTCGCAGCAACGATCTCTTACAGAGGATTCCTCAGTAGAGAACAGGACAAATGTGATTGTAGCACATTTTACATTCTCGGCATGAGGAAGTGAATATCAAATTTAAAAAGTGCCTATTAGTTTTTATCTGTGTAAGTCATTCTGCTAAGTGGTGATATAAATAAAATTACATGTACAATCTCACTTATATCTTTTCTTTAAACCTATATACATGGTTTCTTTCCCCTTACATTCCCTGGGTTAAATTAGCAGAAGTAAAGTGTGATAGATTGAAGCTGAACTATAAATGGGTGTTTTGGAAGGGGGAAAAGGTTTCCGCTTGTTCTAAATGTGTAAACTTTTAAAAATATTGCAATTTTAAATCCTGGAAAAGTGCCATCCAATATTCAACACTGGCAGGCAGCGCTTATTGCCTTTTTTATATGCTATTACAAAACTTTTTGATTTTAAGCATTAGCCCGACTATTCCTAAGAGTCTCCAATTAAAGATGTAACAATAGGAGACTACAGCCATTTCTTTTTCATGCCATAAGTTCATTATTTCTATTTCCTGTTTCACTCAAGTGTTTCTTTTAAAGTTTTGAAATTTTTATGATCTCCACAGTTGAAACCAAACATAAATCCCATGCAAGCTAATGGGACAAAGGAAATCCCTAAGTCTATCGACAGCAGTAGATACTAGCTCTTCCCAAGCCATGTATAATTAAGAGTAATGAAAAATCCCAAGTTAGTTATCATAAAAACAAGCTCCTTACCATAATCTGTAAAGCACAGTCAGGTCCAAGTTGTTTTGTTCAACCACCTCACCAACTGTTCCTTCTTTTTAGTGACTTATTAAAAAAAAAAAAAAAAAGAAAAAAAAACTTTGCCAGTGATAGCTGGGGGAAAACTCCCAAGAGTTTTCAGGCTTCGCTAATTAGGGCCATCAGAACTGTACTTCATTTAAGCAGTACAAAACAGTGCAATCAAGAGTTATGTCCCGGGCTGTAGCTATTTGCCCCTCTCTCACTCTCTTCTTCTTTCTCTCACCATCTCTTTCAGTAAATGAGACTCATTTTTCCAGCAGCCTTTAACTCCCTAGATTAACTGAAGTGGAAAATGTGACTACAAACTCATAGCACTGTCTAGCCTCCAGCCCAGCACAGAATCAACTTTGTTTTAAGTGTTGAAGGACACCTAGCAAGCTGCTACTTGCTAAGTTCATAACCTAGAAGTGCAGATTCACACACAACAGGACTGCGCCATCTAGTTAGCTGCCAGCAGCAGGCTTTGGGAGCAGATGCCTCGGGATGCAGGGCTTTAGCCCTTGGGAATGTTCACTTTCTTACAGATTCAATTGTGGCGTGGGGTTTTTTTAATAAAATATCACTACTGAGATAATCCACATCCAGTGGATATGGGAAAATTTAGGCTATAATAGAGCAGCAAACTTCTACATCTATCTTTGATTTACAAGATAAAAGCAACTTTTAAATTAAAGAGCCTTTCTGCTAATAGAGCTTATTATGTCAGAGACAGGAATGATTTTCCTAGAAAGTTGTCCCTGTGTGCACGCCTATTATCTTTGCTTTCCCCCTTCCACTAATGAGCATTTATCTAAAGAGCCTGTTAATCCTCTGATGTGTGCTTCTGGTCAGAGGTAACAGTTTGAATAAAACCACTAATCACTTATCACTAATCACTGATCATTAATCACACTTTTCCCTAGTGCTTTGCGACCTGTACAGTTCCCTTTAGGATTAAGGAGTCACGAATAAGGAGTTTCGCCTTTTTTTATTAAGAATTTCCAGCTTTTGAGACTGACAACCTCATTCGCCACATGAAAGTTACAAAACACTGAGCAGGGACTTTAACCACTGTACACTTTTGTACTGAAAATAAACTGTACCCTTATGGAAGCACACCTCCTTCAGCAAAATTCCCACAAATTACCCTATGTTTTTGCATTCAGCTCTCACTTTCCACCTCTCAGTTTTCTTTCAGTCCAGTTTCTGGATTATCCCTGCATATATCTTACAAGAAAGTTTTCCTACACCACTGTTCCTTGACGCACTGCTGCTTGTCCAAATGGTCAGACAAGGAAAGTCTGGTGCACATGAGCGGGTGAATCTTTCTCTAAAAACTGCAGTCTCAAGAAAAGCCCAAGTAAGATGCTTCACAGTAATTACTATTCTTCTGTTCAAGCTTCAATTTCATCTAGCTAAGCACTGTTTCTTATTGATAATATATGGAAATCTTCTAATCTTGATGCTTAAGTCACTTCTCATATTAAAAAAAAAAAATATATATATGTATATAAAGAAAACCCAAACAACATATGGACATTTCATTTTCCTTTATTCCTACCCCATCTCTGAAACTACCTCTCTCTTTCCAATTATAAAGCTTATATTGAGCCCTGGAGATGAATGATCACTCACCATGCTCGGACATAAATAATAGAGGAGGCAGAGTTTAGCAAGTATTCCCCTTACACTCCTGCAGCGCTTATCGTCCTGAAAACTTCGCTGGGGAGAGAGAGACCCCTGTAAGAGAGGACAGTAGCGGGGGGAAGCGGAGCTGGGGAGGGGGATGATGAGCGGAGTAGAGGGGCTGGAAAGGGAGAGGAGGGCTGCAGAGAGGGGACCTTGTCAACACTCGCCCCCGCCCCGCACCCGAGGGCATCAGGAGTGGAGCATCAGCCCCGCACCGGCCCGCAGCATGACGTAAGGGCCGCCAGCAGCCCCGCACCCGGGCTGTCTCACGGGCGAGGCGGCCGCGCACCGCTCCGCGCCCACCGCCGGCTGCTCCCGGCTCGCTGGGAACCACGGCCGCCGCCGCGAAACTTATCCAGAAGTTTTGGGGGCGGCGGGGAGAGAGGATGGCGGGGCAGCGCGCCGCCGAGCTGTCACCGCCCGGTGCCGCCGGGGCACGCTGGAGCCGTCCAGCCCGCCGCGGGCGCGGGGACTCCGCGGTGCCTCCGCCGGGCGCTGCCCGCCCGCCCGCTCCGCCCGGGGCAGCTCCAGCGCGGTGCTCCCAGCGCCCCGCCGCAGCCGCCCCATCTCATCCCATCCCGTCCCGTCCCGGGAAGCAGCGCGCAGACTTCCCAAACTCCCTGAAGTGCGGACGGGGAGTGCGGCTTCCCCGCGTCCCGGCGGCCGTGCGCTCTCGCCCCCCGCCGCTCTGCCCTGCCCGACCCTCCGCGGGACGCGGGGTCGCTCACGCCCCCTCTCCCCGAGCGCGGCGGGGACGCGACAGCGGAGGGACCCCGCTCCCGGCAGCGGTGCACGGAGACCGGCGCTGCCGCCCGCGGAGCAGATGCGGTGGCGGAGGGAAGAGCCCCTGCAGCCGCAGCTGCCCCTTCCCCAGCCGCGCACCCGGCGCTGCTGCGCTCGGCTCCGTGCGGGGCGCGCTGCGGGGTGCGCCGCGCGCCGCGCCGGGCGCCTTCCCGGGGCTGCCCCGTGTTTTTAGGAACTTACCGCCCGGTGCGGCGGGGACGGGACCGGCAGCGCGGCCGGAGGAACCACGTTGGACTGAGGGACGGTTACAATACGTTCTATTTAGAGAAGCATTACATCACCCTCCGTGACGTCACGTGGGATTCCTGAACTTCTAAATCATTGCGGTCCGTGCCGGGCGGGGGGGGCCGGGAGCGCGGGGCCGGGGCGCGGCCTCGGGCGGTCCCGCCCCCGCGGGGTGCGGGGCGGAGCGGGGCTGAGTCAGCCGGGGAGCCGCGGCCCGGCCCCCGCGCCCCGGGCAGCCCCGGGCTCCGGCAGCGATGCCCGGGCGGGAAGGGGCGCAGCCGCACCGGGCTGTGCCAGGGGAAAGCGGCGGCCCGGCCGTGGCGAGCTCCGGCAGGCGCGGAGCCTGTGCTGAGTGACAGCCACAGGGATGGCCCGCGCTCAGCTGGGACTCGGGTCCTGCAGCCCCGAACTCTTTCGGCTTTTTTTGTTTGCTTGAGTTTCTTTATCTGTAAAGAAGTAACGCGGTGCCCGAGAAGGGAGGGAAAGCTCCGTCCCGAGCTGCAGCGCTGCGGGGATGTGCCGCTGTCCACCTGTCCAGGTGCTCCCGGTGTCCGCCCGGCAGGGTTCGGTGCCGCGGCGGAACCCCAGTGGCGCTGGAGCAGCGCGGTCACAAAGACTCTTAACTGATATAATCGAGTGTCTCATTGCCGTTTGAACATTTAAACATTCTGCATCTAGCTGGCAGTGTCTCTGCGTCGTCGTCTGGGACGCTTGCCTGTGACAAAGTTGTTGTTCCACCCTGTAACTACTTCAGTGCCTACTTTTCTGGATTTTTTTTGCTCTCAGCCTAATGCTCCACAGCAGTGCCTGTAGCACCTGGGTCTGGAGGTTCCTTTGGCACCTTACTCCACACTGCAGTTATCCAGGAGGTATTTGTATCAAAGATACACATGATTGAACTGGATTTAGCAGCTGATTCATGCCAAGAGGTATGACTTAATTCTGATGCAGTGTTTTAGCACCTAAGCCTGGAACGTCTCATGAGGAAAGCTCAGTGTTTTGAGGGTCTCAGAATCTGCAATGGCTCACTCCGTTTGGTTTTTCTCTGATACTCCATTAAGAGAGGAGAGAGTAATGTAACACGTACTGCCAAAATCGGGAACTACTTTACAAATGGCAATAATACAGCACTTGACTCCTAATAATACCATTCTTTTGCAGGTTTATATTAGGCTGTCTAATTATCATCTCCAGCTTTTAACAATTCACTGGCACTTTATGCAGGATTTAAGCAGATAGAAGCGGATCCTATCAGTGACTGATGATAGGTTTTGAACTCATTTAACTCCTTAGGATAAAGCTCAGTGATGTTGTCACTGTAAGCCTTCATTTTGTCAGGTATTATCTTTGGAAATTGCATATCGAGTGCAAAGTGCCTTACCTCTAAATGTCCTGGAATTATAAACTACACAGATGACTAAATTAATAATTGCAGTTATTTCTGTCTCACAGGAAGGGTTTTAGCATACACAAACACAACAGTTTTTAAGGTCATAACAAAAAGATTTAAGTGCAGAGAACAGCTCTGTCTCTCATTGAGATTTCATCACGCAATTTACGTACACACACTTCTCACATGCAGCTGGGATTGTGGCTGGTCAATGGGTTTTCATGGGATTGAAGTGGGGTTTTTCTCCAGTTTTCTCAATGAGACCAAACTGTAACTGGCAATGGAGAATTCAGGTGCCAGTCAAGGACAACAGGGCCCAAATCCACCAGCTACCTCTGTAATAAGTCTCAGTTATGGGAAATAAAAAAAAAAATAATAATAATAAATCCTAAGAGCAAGATGAACAGAACCACCACTTTATTTGGATCAATACACATACATGTTTGGACATATCTCTACTCTTAAAGAGACAGGCAGTTTGTGGCAGCACTTTATGTGTGTCTGTCCCACAGAGGGTGATGACAAATGCTTTGATAGGTGGTTACCTAGGTTTTCGCTGACAGCAGAGCAGAGAGGTTTTGGGTTCCTGATATGAGTCTCAGGGTCTGAGGAAAGACTCTTGAAATGAGCTGTAGTTCTGGGGGTAGAGTGAGTACAGAATAATGTCAACGGTTCCTCTGAGGTTGAAATCTGCTGCAATATGTGTCACATATTATTGCTTTTCCCCATGCCCAGCTTCTGCTTTGCTTGCCACCCTCAGATTCTGTTGCTCTCCTCCCTCTTCCAGCTCTTTACTTCTCTATTTCCATATTTCTTCTGCCTGTCACCAACCTGCTCTCTGTCCTACAGAGACCACTCTGATCTCTGAATGGGGATGTGAAAAGGAGCACTGGGATGCAGCTTTGTTTTGTTCTATGCTCACTTTAATCCCTGGCGGTTGGGTGGTTCACAGAGAAGAAAATGTGTTGATGCCTTCAGCCTGAGGACACTGAGCAGAGAAGGGATGTATAGAAAATGTAATTGCCAAGTTCTTTCTTGATTTAAACTGTGGGATGTCGGTAGTAAAAGAGATGCTCCTCTGCCTGCAAAGTTGCTGCTTTCAAGTTGAGCTGATGTCTGCTTGTGTGCTGTCACTGTGAAGCACAACTCTTTAATATGAACTCCTCTAAAGGTGGTTTGAATTAGCATATTCCACTCGGCAAATGAGGAATGTACGCAGAGTCAGTTACCACAGCTCAGCTGACAAGCCGTAACTTGAGAACAGGCTCTATACAGGGGACAAATTTGAACAAATCTTAGAGGCTAATCAAAGACACCTCCTGGAACAGCAAAATTATCATTTTGCAGAACTCCAGGCTCCTGCTCCAAAAGCATGTTTAAAACAAACAAACAAACAAAAAAAGAACCCCAAAAAAATCAAAACAAAACACCACCTAACAAGAAACACCAGCTTGTGAAATATGGGTTAATGTTAGAGAAGGAAACTTCCTTTGGAATATTGCTTCAGGAGTGATTGAATTTTGGAAGCAGCTTTCCAAAATATTTCTGCCTAGGGCAGGAAAACTCCATCCTGAATAGTTCAAAACTTGGCAATGTTTTTAAGAGATTGAAGAAACTTGTAATGAAAAGTACTGAGCAATCAACTCCATGAGGCACTACCTGTTTTTTCATAAACCAATTTAAAGGTACAAAGTCATACACTACTTTTCTATTTTTATACTCATGCTTTTATAAAGCTGCTTTCTTCTGATGGTGAAATCCTGACTTAAATACTTTTCTGTATTGCATGTTCTAACAAATGTTTACCATAAAGGTCTTTGTCAGTTTTAGCCTGTAAGTGTAAAAACTGGAAAGAACACACTCTTTACAACAGCAGCTTAATGGGTATGAAAACTACTCAGACATTTGAAGTGATATGAGTTAGAATGACATGTTGTTTGACTGATAGTAAATGACAGTAATGCTGTTTCAGCAAACACCTAAAATCTTTGTCATATCATTAAAATCATTGGGAAGTAAAGATATTAAAATAATTATAGGAGTTTTGTATGTCAAATATCAGTCTCAGCAAGTCACTATTGCTGTCACATAAAATGAATATTTACTACTGGTAGAGTTGAATATTTTACATACCCATTCTTCCTATAACATCATTAACCACATGTTTAACTAAGCTGCTGCCAGTGTTGAGCGTTATTCTCAGCTCTGGCACTTGCAATTATCTTGTTACAAGTACTTTTCAGCAATATCTTTTAGTCTAATCGAACAGTAATTTATTCACCTCCTTACGTGCTACTAAAACTTCAGATCTCCCCATTTATCATGTGAAGCTATCCACAAAAAAAGTAATTCAGCACTAGTCACACAGAAGTGAAGCCTAAGAAATAAAACGGTAAGGGGAAAAATTGATTTCGAGATCTTAACGTATACTTTAATCCATGGTGATAGTAAAGTGCATTTTAAAAGGAGGTACAAATTATGCTATTTAATATATAATAGTCCTAGTGATATCCTGAACAAATGTAATTCTGGTGTTTTTATGAAATGCTCGATTTCTTAATTATTATATCTTTGTCCAGACCTCACCTCCCTTTATTTTAATAACAGATTGAATGGGATATCAGCGAAGGGAACCGAGTATTCTCTATGGTTTCAGAAGCTCACTAGGAAGTACCAGATTAGTCTTAAAGCAGAGACAGAAACTGGTGAATAAGTAGAGTTAACCAGAAGTTAAGTAGTATCAAACTTTTTTAAAAAAAAAATAAAAGTTCTGTTAGCTGAAATGTAAATGGCAAGCAATGTTCCTGTTCAACTGTATCATTTCTCGAGTGGACTGGAGAGGAAAGGAAGTGCGATACGTCACAGGGATGTGAAACAGTTCTGTGGGATGCCAAGCCAGTCACATCTGCATTTCTGTGCTCTATGTACATCTCACCCGTTCATCTGATGGTCTAGCTTTTTCTTAATGACATTTGTGTCTTAAGCAGGTGACAAAAATAGAGAGCCAGGTCTCAGCAGGAGTACAGGCAAACCAGGAAAATGTTTTGCGAAGGGAAAATTCTGCATACATCTGTAATATGGATTTACATGAGAGCACATTTTGTCCCATAACAGTACTAACTGCCACAGTTCTATGCCTTTGGAAATAAAGATGCCTAGCAGTGCCTCCTGGTTTTACAAGATTATATGAGCTTTGAAAATGGATCTAAGAGGGAATTTGATAGAGTTTGAGTTTATCTGCAAAGTGACTTGAAGCTGGATGAGCCAAGCAGGAGCTCTCTGTGTTCCGCCTCATCTATGCTGCAGAAACTACAGCCCAGAAATTGGCCATTTCTTTTCCACTTCCTGGAAGGCTACTTGTGAAGCATCAAATCACTTAACTCCAAACTCCCCTGTCTGAACTAAACTGCTGAGTGTCTGCAGGACAAAATCAATGTGTGTTGACTACTGAGAAGCCACAGAACTAGCTGGTGGAAGGAGGCTTGCTCTAGACCTGCAGGCTTTTAACCATTGTTTAAGATGTGTTGGTTGGGTGCATGTGAGCTTTAAGCAACACTTAAAATGATGGCTTTTCATTCTTCCTAAGTTACCCAAAATCAATTTTATCCCATGTTTCTCCTTTGCCTTGGTAAAGTTAAGGGTAGCTGTAGTTCATGCTTATACCACATAAAAAGAATGAGCAAAATAATGGAGAAGCACAGCCCTTCCCATGGAAAAGACTCAAATGGAAGCTCATTCATGCAGAAAGGTGTGTGCTGGCCTTCTCAACCTGGTGACAATAGTGAGGATGCACACAAGGTCCAGAACTGCAAAAGAGAGAATTGTCTCCTACTTTTTCATCATTTCTCCTGCTCCATTCAATGAGTGATGCCAGCTTGTCAGGAAGCACAGTTTGATCAACCTTCTCTCCTTCAGACCTCAGTGTGCATTTGTTCTTGATGCCTGTTCAAGGCATGTTCTCTCACGTTCATACATGTTCTCTCAGCTCTGATGCACAATGCCATGTAACTCCTCACTTCCTGTGGCCAAGCAGGTGCAGAATGGTTCTCCAAGAAGGTCAGATCCCAGATAGCAGAATCTTCACTGTAGCTGTGCACCACGTGTAGCTGTGTGCCAGAGGTTTAGGTAGATTTTTGGCCTCTGACTGGATTTTAGTTAGTTTTAGTTTATTGGGTTGTTGTTTTTTTAGTTGGCGGGTTGGTGGTTGTTTTAGTTGTTTGGTTGGTGTTGCTTTAGTCTTAGAACAGAATGAGGTAAAAAAAACCAAACCAGGAGTTGAAAGATATAACATCTTTGTATGTTTCTGAGAGCCTAATTTAGAAACCATATTTAAACAAGAAGGAAAAAATACAAATTCTTATCTGTCTCATTTGGTCACATATCTGATTGTTAATGGAATCAAATACCATTACAGTTGTATTTACAGATAAAAATCTTGGGGCTTTGTGGCAAAAAAGATCTTACAGACAGTTTTTAAGTGTAATTTTTTTTTCTAACACACTGTCTTTTACTGGTTCTCTTCTTGGGGATGCCATGAATGTCAGAAATACAAAGGTGCTGCTCCTCCTTTAAATATGCTATAAAGATATCTCATTCATACCTTCTCATTACTCCCTTTGTGGGCTTTGCTGCTGGAAACAGAATGAGAGAAGATATTTTGCATGAGAATGTGCAGGTACTCTGTGGCTGCAGTGTGGATTGTCAGGGGCTAGTTTTCTAGCCCACAGACGAGGGCTGAAGAGGGGTTGTAATGGAGATACCCATAATTTGTGGATTCATAACCACTTTTACTGTTCTCTAACATAGTCTTCTTAGATAGGCTTTGCAGGGCAAATCAAACTTTTGCCTAATTTTTAGCTGAAAAACTGAGAAAGAGATGATGAGGAATAATCCCAGCAGTTCCCATGTAATTGCAAAATTTTTAATTGTGATATTGCAGCAAGATAAGTAAAATGTTTGTTGCCATGCAGCTCTGCCAGCATTTCACACAAACATCAGTCAGGAAAGTCAGTAATTCTTTTCAGCTTGATTCTGTTTAGACACATGTCAATAACTGCCTTATCAGGAAGAAATAAAAAAAGCCATGGTGACCCAAGGATTAAAAAAACATTTTTTCAAGAGGAAAATTACCAGAAGTTACATTAAGTAAAACAAAAATCAGTCGGCACTACTAAACCTCATCTGCCATTAAGAACTTACATAATATACTGCTGACATCATGACTATATAAATTACATGGTACTTTCACATGTGACTTAGAGATTATATTACTTACGTACAAAAAAAAATTAAACTTGCAATTTTTTTCATTTAGGTTGAACTACTGTGGTATGTATTATAAAATTAGATATACATTCCAAAACAGCGACAGCAAGTTTACTTTTTATTGCTTTTAACACAACAGGTGCAAAAACATTCATTTAGTCAAAGTTGTATAGATGCACAAAACCTTTTTTAGAAAGAATACCGTTTTGCTTTCATTTTTGTAACACAGAATATGCCCTGGATTTTATTCTAGCTGAAGTAGAGAAAGGCTTGCTGTGTTTTACTGACGTAAATCCATGGGTAAAATCCTGGCTTCACTGAAGTCAATAGGAAAACTCCCATGGATTCAGTGGGGCCAACATTTCATCCCATGTCTGTAATCAATGATTAAAATGTAACAGGGTCCAATGTATGACTACATTGGAAAAAAATTACTGCAAAATACTTCCAGTAGTTTGCAAATATTTTGGAGACTTGAGACTCAGGGATTAATGCCTCTCCTAGTTACTCCTAGAGAAAACATTTATGTAACCTGTATTTGTACGCAGGTGAGTTCCAGACTGGATTTTTGAAGCATGTTCAATACTTAGTATCAGAAAATACATTGATATTAATTTAATCTCTTTCTGAATTAATCACTTTTAAATTATGCAATTTTCTTTTGCATGTTTTCTTCCTTGTTTAAAAGGGAGAAGCATTCAAATGTCTTCACTTTTGAAATGGAGACAGTCATTAATCTTAGATGCCAATGCAAAAAAATAAGACAGATAAATATTTGCAGGTTATTTATTTTATTTTACAATGCATTAAGTTTGTCTCCATCCTCAGCATATTCGTGTGAAAAAGAAGAAATGACATATGAAAGCAACAGTAAATTGAGAAGTAGGACAAAAGACACACATACACATTTTGAACCTGATTTCCCCTTCTCCTACCCCTCCCCTCACAGATCAAGCAACACACTGTTATATGGCATTTGCATTTGCAATGTGATATTCAAGGCAAACAAATATAAAAAGTCTTCTAAAATACAAGGTGTATGAAATGCAATGAAATTTTCAAGGAGAGGTTTTTCTTGCATATTACACTAAGGCATAAACAAGACATAGCTTATTCAGACATAGCTGAACTTTAGCTAATAGAGTACTAGCTACCAAAATTAACATGTTATGTAAATAAACAAGAAATTGAAATTCAGACTTACCTGATGCCGAATGAGACTTTAACTCCTTCTGCTGAAAGTTATATATTTCAGTTTTAAGAATAAGAATAAGAATAAAAGTGAATCCCTGGAATGTTTGTCAGCATAAAAGTCTCTTGAGGCCCTGTCAATAAATTACAAGGAAGCATGGATGGGTGGGGGGTCTATATGATCAAATAATAGAGAAGCATAGAAATTAAATATTATCCTTCTAGCTAAAAAAATCCCACTTAACTTCAATTTTACCTTATGTATTTTACCTTAATAACCACCATACAAACCAGGCAGAGAGTACCCATTGTCACCACTTGTATAGGTGGAGTGGACATATCCAAGCTTGAAGAGAAATCAGAATGGGAAATAAAACAGCTTTTCATAGCCTCTGCTGCTAGAAAAGATGAATGCACTTAGATATCCAGGATGGATTACCTAGGTTCTTTAAGCAAATAGCACCACTAAAAATCATTCAGCTACAGCAAGGTTTACTAGAAACGCCTTTAGGAAATAAAGCTGCATCGAGGAAGAAGGGAGAACTTGTTTTTCTGAAGCTTTACTCCTAAAGGGTTTCAAGTATTGTTTCAGTAGCGAAGATAAATAGCTAATGTCAGGAAAGAAAAACGACACAGCCCTTGCCAGAAGATCCGATGACGCTCAGCACTAGGTAGTATGAAATAAACAGCACTGTAAAGATCACAGGGCTAGAATGGAAATGAAATGGCCAGACAGCGATAGAGCTGGTTCTCCTTTAATAAAAAATACCTGGGGAAAAAAAAGAAATGTAACAGCTTATTTACGTGCAGGAGAGTAGAATAAAAGAAGGCAATTACAAGTGATTGAGACATCAATTTGTTTGTGGAAAGCTCTAAGAGATGGCAAAAAGCCTGCTGGAAGTGCAAGGGGAAAAAAAGACTTTTGCTGAAATCCTAGATGTGGCAATTCTCATACAAGTTTTACTATGAATTGCTGACTTGGTGTTTACATCCCAGCTTTTCCCCACTGGGGACGACATGCAGGGAACAGCAGGTATGAAGGTCAGAGATGGTGAAGCGTTGGGAGCTGCTAAAATATACGCACAGAAAAATGCCAAGGCTGCCCATGCCTCAGGAATGAAATAACAAAGAGAAAGTTTGTCTAGAACTCTGCTGCCTTTGAGTGTTTCTAGGAAAGAAAGAGTAACTTTGAAACAGGGAGCTAAGCACTTCCTAAGGAGTTTAATTTCTTTTGCAAGCATTCATCATGCAAGTGGAGCAGAAAATAGCCAGGCAAAGTATGAGATGTAGTATGTGGGGAGGTCTTCAGGGAATCAGAGAAGAAATAAACTGATGAGAGCCAATGAGGATATTATTAGATACTTGGCCATACCAAAGTCAACCTTCTTCAAAGACAGCAAATTCTAGCATCTAATTATATTCTGGTTTACCGTATAGAGAAACACATGATGATATTCACGCTGTAACTGGGAACTTTTTTCAGTGTATATAAGCACTGGCTTATACTCTGTCAGAGTGTGTTTAGCAAGTAATATAGAAATGAGACAAAACACACTAAGTTGTTCAATCTCAAGTGATAAGTTTTAAAGACCTGTAATCTGAAGGAAAACATACTGAATTATTTTGTTCTAAAATATCTCTTAAAAACTACTAGCCCATCATTCAGATTGTTTTTTAAACACGTGGTAGTTTTTAAAGGTATCCATAGCCTGTACCTGCACAGACACAGCCTTTGTGGGGTAATGCAAACTCTGAGCCAAGCCTACAATCAGAGATATTAACACAACTGATTACACTGATGGAGTGAAGCCACTATTTTTATCTTACCTGAGATAAGGCAAACAGGATATAAATTGCTGTTCAAAAAGGCATACATTAAAAAAAAAAAAAAACAAGTAAAAAAGAATGAAAAAAACCCTTTATTTTAAAGGTACAGTGGAAGAAAATATTAAAGATTATGGGAAATTTTAATAGTCACATTTTCTGTCCCCACAGGGTTCAGAAGGACAAAATGGGAGAGAAGCACAACAGTTCTGTTAGGGCTGGGAGCTGCAGAGGTAGCTGAGGCTACCCAGCTATACATGGAGCTGCATGTGGCCTAGGGAGACACAGCCAAAGCAGCTTCCATCAAACCAATAATTAAAACATTTTAATCCCCTTATCCTACAGAGCACCAAAGACATATTTTTCCAAAGACACCTAAAAACAGCCCCTTGGCACCATTCCTGCCATTGTGGCTGGTCCCTCCAGGTCCCTCATCCTGCAGGGAGACACCACCGAAGACTGGCAGCTGTACAGAATTAAAATGTGGGACTTGAAAGACTTTTGACCAAAAATTGCTTTCACTTACTTTTGGAGCCTTCCCATGTGGTGAGCATTAACCAATGTGTGTGTCTAGAGACCAAGAGCCAGATCTGGTTTCTGCACTGAGCTTTTGTCACAAGGGCTGTGTTTACCCATGACAGAGCCTGCAATTTCAAGACGTATTTCTCTTCCTGTTGTTTCAGACTTGCGAGGCTCTGGATCAGAAGCAGAGCTCAAGTTTTTCTACCTCTGCCATGTCTGGGATTGAAGAAGAAAACACTCAAAAGTTCACGTGGGCATCCCAGCACAAAGCCAACAGTAACCCTGTGATACACAGATTGCTAGGATCCCTTGCTGCTGCCAGTTTTCATGATTTAAAGAAAAGTGCTGGCTCCCCTGAAAAGAGCAGTACAAATTCTGATGATTTGGATGGGGGTAAGACTTCACCCCTGAGTCTGACTACAGGAATATTCACTGACTCACTTCAACTGCTGACTTCAAGCACACAAACCTGCAGCAACACTCTCAGATGGAGTGACAAAAGGCAGATTTCTCAGCTGTGAAACATCAGCTTTATTGCAGACTTCTGAGCAAAACGTTACTCTCTGCTTTTGTATTCTCTCATAACTTAAACTCTTCAAAGACAAGAAACAAAACTTTAAAACTAGAAGTTTTGTATCTTAGTCTAGATATAAATGTCAAACAAAACCACACAAAAAATTGTATCTGACTGTTACGTGGCATTGGCTTTTAATCTAAATTAACTGCGCTTTACATTGTTAGTCTGTTTGCAACACCTCATTGCTGATATTTTCAGAAATTTCACTAACCAGACAAGCTAAAAAACCTTCTGTTTTTAAGCTAAAATGTTACCAGCATCTCAACTACCAAAGGCATAGTAAGTCCATTGATTTCAGCACAGTTACAGCTAGTACCCCAATTAATGTACTGAAATCACAAAATAATTTACATTAGATAAATTCCTAAAGATCCTTCACTTATGAAAGAGAAAAAAGTAAAAAGCTTAAGAATAAAAAATGCTTTTTTCCTTTTATAAATGAAAACTCGTGCTTTCAGAACACACTCCATCCCAGTGTTATTCCACAAACACAAGGTATTCTACAAGGTGACCCCTCTCCAACTTCTCCAACAAATCCCTGCATGATTTATCACCAGGTTATTTGGGAATGTCTTTAATAGGTGCATCTTACCATTTTCAAGATACAGGTTAAGACTCAGGCTCTGTTTCATCTCCAGTGGTAACAAGTTCTGTAGCTCCAGGCCTTCTGTCAAGAATGCCTGTGCTGTTCCCCACCAGTTACATCACCCCGTTCATCCCAATTACACATACTGCAGCTGATATAGTGCTTTAATAATTTGTTTTATTTGTGCACTGATTAAAAATTTCTAGATCAAACATTTAATGAAAAGCTCTCCAACCTGACAGGTTTGCTGCTGAATGCAGTCATTTACAGCTCAAACCTTATAATAACCAGAGCAAGTGTTGGAAAAGCTGTTCATGCCAAGTGTTCAGCAACTGACATATATAATCTTATATCTTTTCATTCAGACCTTTTTTAAAAAAAAAATCTGAGACCTAATTATATTGGTTGTAACTGTTCTGAAATGAATGGTGGCAGGAACTAATACTTGTTTATTTTCTTTCCTGACAAGTGCTCTGAGTAAAAACAGTTTCTAGACATGATGGAATGACTTTTCCTATGACTCAGACACATTCAATGAAACAAGGTTTGAAGAAACTGAAGCTGGTTTTCTGTCTAACAATAGTAATTGAAAATACCCAGAACTTGTAAGTATTTTTGCCATGTAGAAATGTGGGACAAAAACTACATAGGGAGGACAAAAAGTCTCTGGCAAACAAGCTCTTGCCCTATGCTTTTTCATTTGAGTGAGATATTGCACTTATTCACTTGGGCTTATTTCAATTTAATGAATTTCTCTTTTCAGTTTGATTTTCTATTTAATTTTTAATTTGCAGGTGACACTTAAAGTGAACAGTCGTATTTCCAATTGGCAACATATTTAATGTTTTTCACAACTCCAGGGCAAAGTAGAGTTTTAAAATATACTACTTGGTAATATAAGAAAGGCATATAAAACTGCATGTTTATGTCCATGGTACAAAGCATAATTTTGCAAGCTGCTTAGCTCCCTGTATTTCAGTTATTTCAGCTTTTCTAAGAGTAAGTTGCCTAGTTTGGTTCTGTTTTGAAAAGAAATTGTCCTAAATTTTTGTTATTGCTCTGCAGCAAGCAGTTTGAAATAAACTAAACATCAATTAAGTGTTATTTGAAAACTTTGTAAAGTGTCTGCTTAAATGAGAGGTATACCTGGTAATTTAAGCGCAGCAATAACAAAGGCATGAAAACCCACTCGAGGTTTTTAACTAATCTATTTAATACCTCATCCCCAACAATGCCAGCATGTTTGCTGCTGCTGGGGAGGCGCTCGGGCTCCCAGCTGTATTCCTGCAATTGGGATTGCTGCCCCTCGGCCTTTCACCCTGCGCACATCCCGCTGCTTTTCCGTGCCCACGCCGCCCATCTGCTCTGCGTCCCGCAGCCAATATTCCCACACAAAGCCCGCTCTGGGCAGCCTTTCTGCGGCGTGAGCCCAGCTCCGAGAAAGAAGGACGGCAGCCACGCTGACACCGCAGTTTGGGGATGGCTGGGATGCTGCTCCTCGGTAAAGGAAGGATCCAGCGCTGCCCGTGACTGCTCGGCAGGCCGGGCTCTCGGCAGGGCCGGGCTCTCCCTGTTTCCCCCCGGCTGGGAGAAGAGCGGAGCTGCTGTGCCCGGGCCATTCCCCATCGCAGAGCTCCCTCTGCTGCCGCTGCCGCTCCCGGCGCGGCCCCAGCGGCCTCCGCTTCCATGGGGAGGCAGCCGGGGCGAGCCGGAGCAATCAGACAGGTGCTCCCCTGAGTGTCAGCCACACAACTGCGCTGCTGCCGAGTGAATCTGGGACCGACGGCCTTGTGGGAACATCCGCACCGCTGTCAGCAAAGGAACAGTTACTGCAACTTCTCTAGGATGGGATTTGGAATAAAAGGAATATGGAAAGCAATATGGTATATGGAAACCGCCCTCCATAAACTGGGCCCTGAGGTACACTGCAAAAATCCAATAAACACAGCCCACAGCCACCTTTCTTCACACCTCTAAAATTCATTGCATTCGAAGAGCTCACTGCTTGCTTCTTCACCTCCACGGCCACAGAGGTCTGCAGATGGATTTCCAGAATGCAGTGAAACAAGAGGTGGATCTGAGAAAGGAAGGTGTTTCAAAGTGGCTTGGAGTTAGCCCTTCTGCAGAAATGGTAAGGAATGGTTGGAACTCAGGCTTTCGAGGATGAATGGGGACATCGTACCTGTTCCCACACTCTGCATTCAGCTGGTGAAACATTGGCCTCCCAGGCACAGTCCAGCCTGCTCTGGGGCTTGTGCTGTGCTCAGCTCTGTAGTACCTCAGCATCTGTCAAAGTAGCCACATACACCACCCTGACTTCTGCTGCATGCATTTCTCTCACCCATCCCTAACATACTTCACCTGTACAGAATACATATTTCTAGTTGCAAACCAGAACCTCTCCACATTTTAGTTTGTTCTGCATTAATGCTCAGTATGGCAATACTTAAAGTACTGTTTGCACTTAAGTGTCTGAAATACATTAAGGCCAGATGTCATAAACAGTTTGCAAAGCATTGACAAAGTGTGTCATACCTACCATACTTCAGGCACACTCTGGTAATTCATCCTCTGGAGCAGCACTACTCCCTCCACCAACTACAGAGAACTCTGGAAAAATGGCATGGATGAGCTTCATGTAGGTTTCAGACATACAGGATAGTGGACATGAATTTCACCTGCAGTTTATATAATACCTACTATTAATTAATCTGTTGCAAACAGTCTGATTTCTATGAATAGACATCTATGCTTGACCACTTTCCCTTCAACCTTAGAAAGTGACATCTCTTAGCATACATCTCCTCTGTGCAATGGGAAACACAAGGCAGGCAAATCCACGTAGCATTAATGAAGCTCTTATGTCTGCATGGGGGAGTACAAGACTTGTGCAAGGATCCTAGCTCTGCTTTGAAACCAAATGTAAGCTGAATTCAGCCTCTTACTAGCATTCACTGGCTTGGACAGAACAGCAGGCTGATAGGACTCAGCTGTCTCTGATATTGGGCATCTTCAGACAAACCACCTGCACTGTGCCTGTAGACACAGCAGGCACAGAGATGTGGACCAAAATAAAAAGTTTATGAAGCTGACTAGCTTGGATCACTGCACAGCTCAGCCTACATATGTGACACCACTGAAATACCCAGATGGAGGGACCTTTCCAGAGCATTGGTCCAAAGACTTTTCCAATAGCATTTTTGAAAGGAAAAAAACAAAGCCTCAAAATTAAGCTTAAGTTCCCCTAACTTATTTTCTTATCGATGTTGAATTAAAATGCAGTTATTTTCTGTTTATTTATAGATGACATTTTTGTTATGCCAGAGTTTCATTGTATGTTGTCCAGCTTCCAGAGAACAAAGAAGTGTGTTTATAGAGCTCTTACCTGTAATCAGTGTCACTCAGTTAAACAAAGCACCTCTGTTTTAGAACTGCCAAAACTGTCATGATTTTTTCAAGAACAGATTTTACTGATGGACTGCTTGAGCCACAGTTTCTTTAAAAAGTAGCATAAAAATGTATTACTACTCCAGACCTGCTATTCTAACCAACCATATCAGGTGGCAGGCTCTGTCCACAGTGCCAGAGCTCAGAAAAATGCTTCCTCCATTATATTTCCACTTAATTATTCTTGTACTTTTCAATAACTTTGTGTCATTAAATCATGGCATATAGTCGATTTGGATTAGCTTTATCCTACCAGGTTATGACAGACTTTCAGTCAAGCCATTAATCTGTCATCATAAGTTTTGGAATCATACAGACATGAGAGCTAGTTATATTTAAATTGGGAAGGTATTCTTTTTTATGAGTCTATGTTTAATTAGAATTCCAATAAAAGTGACACATCCATTTGAGGCAGGCTTAATATTCTGAGCTTAACTTTTCTTGGAAACACCTTTTCCTTAAAGAGAAATGTCAGCAAAGAAAAGCAGTATTTTGTCCAGATATAACAATCTTCTTGGCTTTTCCCAAGGAAATATGGCCCCCAGGGCAAAGGCCCAACTGATAATGCTGCTCAGAGGAGACATGGGAGGTTGTTGAACTGCTCAGCTTGAATTGCTTCCTTTTGGTTATTTACTTACCCACTGTTGCATGAGCAGTGTAAAAAGTGATTAAAGTTTCACAAGGACAAGTGTGACTGAGCTGTTAGATGTTACCAATTTGGCTATCTAAGGGACATGTGAGCTGCTGGTGCATTTTTCCATGACCCACACATTCTCTTCACTTTTCATGCCTCTTCTTCTGCTTCACAAGGACCTGAGCAAGCCCCTGGCTGCTGCTGCTGTATCACCCACTGCCCAGTATGCTCCTGGCAGCTGAAGGAGAAGGTGATGAGGATGAATTTGGGCAGCAGAGGGAACAGGCAGAAGAGATGAGCCACAGTCACAGAAATGGCATGCAGGTAGGCTCTGAACCTCCCTGCTTCCACAAACCACCAGGATATAGTTTCTTTCTTCAAAAGAAGATGTGGCTTGGTTTCCAACCTGGTCATCCACTCCCTGCTGAGAAGATGGGTTTGGATCTCCCTGGAGTCAAGGGAATTCTTTTCATGGCTAGTTTGTCAGCCTCCACAATGCCTTCTTATTTTCCTGGCCAAGGCAATAAATAGTCTCTCTGTCTAAGGCCTTCAGCTTGACCAGAATCCAATACCCACTCTAAACTCACTGTCTAACTACCAGAGCTTCAGTCCCTTGGACAGAAAGACATAGGCCATTGGCATCACCTGCCTCAGCCAGCCTGATAAATTTTAATTTACATGAGCCAAAATAACCTATAAAACTGATGCATTTTTAAACAATTCTAGCAGGACGGATAACATTTGCTACTTTATAGCAGCTAATATTTTTCCCTATTTAAACATATTTTTATTATAAAAAAATAGGCCTGCTTAAAGTTACATTTGATTTTATAACACCCTACATTCAGGCCAAGATTTAATACCTGAAAACTGTTTATGTACACTTTAAAAATATTCTGAATCAATGAGCTCTCCTTAAACTCCAATGAGATAAAAGGTGCTACTCTTATATGTAGTTAAGGAAACTTTTGAGGTCAGCTCACCTTATAAATACATTGCAAAGTCATGCACTACATTAAATATTTACATTATTTTCAGTCTTTTCAATTAAGCAACTTCTGATATTTACATTTCTCCTGACTGAAAGCACATTCAGACTCCACTGCACATTAAAAAAAAAGTTTGCCTGAATTTCCCCTGAGCATTTAAGTTAGCACACAGGAGTGGGAAGAATCTTTCCTCCATTTATACTGTTAAGAAATATGTTAGCTGGGGGAAAAAAGCAAGAAAGTTTATATCCTCATTTCAATTATTAAACAGAGTATGTCTTTCACACAGATCAGAGAATCAGGATCTTAGAGGAAAGGTATCCACTTCCCAAAGGCATGAAAGCATACAGAGATTTCAGAGGATGCAACTCACTGACTTTGTCCCTCAATGATTACTCTACAAGCAGCTGAGCACTGAGCTGGCTGGCATTTTCAGAAACCCTTCTGAGGACAAAGTTTACTTTACATGACTCTTAGATACCATGCCTGCGGTGCACAGACCTGGTCTGTGGTACCATCATGTGGTTTCTTTCATAGACTCATTAGTTTTATTAATTTTCCATTCAAAACAATTATTTCATAAGTTTTCTTCTTTTACTGCATACTTTCTGACAAGTAAATTACTAAAATTAATAATGTTAGCTTTTGACCGTTAACAGTTTCCATCTAAATGCAGCTTGATAAAATCCAAGGCTGAAATTAAAATGCAGTAAATAAGAAATGTTTTATTTGCCATTTCTTAATATGATGAAATATAAATAAATATTGAGAGTCTGGATAAAGATTTAACTATTTAATTGATGTATAAACATATCTAGATGTATTATGTCCTTTTTGGGGGGAAAAAAACACCAAAACCACAACTAAGTATCAAATTGATCTTGAAGTGTGCATTTGTTTTAACTGCTTCTCTAGCCAATGAAAAAGAGCCTTTTATAGGAAAAGGAAAAAAAAAAGAAAAGGCAGAACAAGTTTAAGCATCACTATTTTAAAAATAGAAGCTTACTCTTCATATCATTGTTGAAACTGATGATTCAAACTACCAAGTATGGGGTTCCTCTGATCAACTCTGATACGTATCTACATCTGCATTTAAAGGGTGTTGACTTTCACTGGGAATACAGAGACACTTGCAGGGCACAATTCTTCTCCTCTGGAAGTTAGACATCTTAAATTAGATGAAATTTGAAGATTAGCTACAGAATAGAGTAGTCCAGTTAAAAGGGACCTACTGTGATCATCCACAACTGCCTGACCACTTTAGACCTGACCAAAAGATAAAGCAGGTTATTAAGGGTATTGTCCACATGCATGTTAAACACTGACAGCTGTGGGGCATGAATCAGCTCTCTAGGAAGCCTGTTCCAGTGTTTTACTACTTTCTTGGTGAAGAAATGTTTCCTTATATCCAGTCTGAGCCTCCTCTGGTGCAGCTTTGAGGCATTCCCACGTGTCCTCTCACTGGATCCCAGGGAGAAGGGATCAGCATGTCCCTCCCTTGGAGCTGTAAAGAGCAATGAGGTCACCCCTCATAGGTCACACCTTCCAGCCCTGTCCCCAGCTTTGTTGCTCTCTTCAAGGTGTTCCTCTCAGATGTCTTAGGGCTGCCCCCAGGTAGATTATTTTCAGACCTGGAACATTTGGATCCAAAACCCAAGCACAGCCAGGCAATGACAACACTTCCAAAGTGTCAAAGTAGCACATTGCTGCTACTGCTGCCCTATCAGCTAGTCTGACTGAAATCAAACTGCACCACTATTGTAGGGCCCACACTGAAGGGCTGGGTTTATACAGATTAAAAAATGGCCTCAGAGGTAAAATACCACAGCTCTTTGGTGACTTTAACCATTCTGAGAGATACTTGCTTAACTTCTTTTATTGGAAGATGTTCAGATCTTATCTAAAACCTGGACAAATCTCTTTTTCCTTTAGGATTTTGCATTTTTAGTATTGAAAGAGTAAGAAAGGTACAGTAGTTTCACGAATACAAGCCGCACGGATTATAAGCCGCACCCCCGGTGCCTCGACAATGTTGCTGTCTTTGTCAATAGATAAGCCGCACCCCGAATATTAGCCGCACTTTCGTTCGTCGCGAGAATCCGTGCGCAGCTTTCACAAATTGGCCAATTAGTAACAGGATCGCGGCATAGCGGGCTTTACTGGCTCGGGGCGGGGCCAGGCAGGCTCGGCCCGCTCATGGTTGCCGACGGGGCCGGGTGGCCCAGCTCAGCGCCACGGCTCGGCGGGGCTGGCCGGGTGGTGCTGCCGCCGCCGCCGGGCTCGCTGGCCCCCCTCTCCCGTCAGCACCGCCCCGCTGCCGCGTTCGCTCGCCCGGCTGGCAGGGCTGCCGCCGCCGCCGCCGGGCTCGCCGTCCGCCCCGCTGCCGCTTTCGCTCGCCCCGCGCCGCGCCTCGCGAGCGCCGCGCCTCGCGAGCGCCGCGCCCGCCCCGCGGCGCTTTCGCGGCTCGCGGCGGCGCTTTCGCGGCTCGCGGCTCGCGGCTCGCGGTTCGCGGCTCGCGGCGGCGCTTTCGCGGCTCGCGGCTCGCGGCGGCGCTTTCGCGGCTCGCGGTTCGCGGCTCGCGGCGGCGCTTTCGCGGCTCGCGGTTCGCGGCTCGCGGCGGCGCTTTCGCGGCTCGCGGTTCGCGGCTCGCGGCGGCGCTTTCGCGAGCGGCGCTTTCGCTCGCCCCGCTGGCAGGGCTGCCGCCGCCGCCACCACGCTCGCCGGCCGCCCCCTCCCGTCTGCACCGCCGCCGCGTTTCCTCGCCCTGGCCGGCACTGCAGGCCCCCGCACCGCCGGGCTCCCCCACGCTGCTGGCCCCGATTATGCTGGGCTTCCCCCGCTGCCAGGCAGCCCCACCCGCCGGCCTTCCTGCTTCTGCCATGCTCCCCTGCACTGCTAGCCCCAGTTCTCCCGGGCTCCCCCGCCCTGCTGGCTCAGGCTCTGCCGCCCGCCCCCGACACTGCTGGCCCCGCCTCTGCCAGGCTTTCCCACCTCTGCCGGGGCCGGCCGGGCTCCAGCTTGGCTTGGGGCTGCCGCGGGCTCTCACTTCTGTGTTGGCAGCTTTTAGAATTTTGTTAATAGATTAGCCGCCCCGGAATATTAGCCGCACTTCCGGGTTTCCACCAAAATTTTGGTCAAATTGGTGCGGCTTGTATTCGTGAAATTACTGTACTATCCTTGTTATTTTGTATAGTTTAACCATACTTTCATGGGGAAAAAAAAAGTGCTATATTCTTTGACTTAGCTAGAATAAAGAAATAAATTTTTTAAATCTTTTGGTTTTAAATACATGCACACATACACAAATTCCATAGATGGGTTTTTATTCACCTTGCAGTAAACTGATACCTATACTACCTCTGCCATTAACTTCTTAAAGAAATCCTAAATTTTAGGCTGGTCTGTCACACTTTCCCACCTGAACCCAGGCAATAGCCACCGGTTAATCAGCAGAATGTTGGAAGGAAGATTTCTCAAAGTCTTCTCCACTAAAGAAGTGTGTAAAAATGCAGGAAACTACATCTGTGGAGGAACTGTGGGGAGGTAATGACATGCTTTTGGCACTTAGAAGAGCAGATTTTATCTGCATTATCACACAACAAAGTTATAGCCTGAAGTGCAACCTGGATTCTGACATTTACTCTCAAACTAGAGAGTATGACCACAAACTTCAAACTCATGGGTTGTAAGACTGCCACACTGCAAAGAAAATACCTAAGAGCACTTTAACACTTCATGAGCAAACCCTGGAAATCTTCCTATCCCGCCCCAAATACAGACATTTTTCTACTCTGGTATTACACTGTCCTTTATGTAGCAGTCTCTTCCCCAAGGTCCAACCCAACGGCCTTAAATGTCCATTTTCCTTTGGAACTGAGTGTTCTCATCAGTTATTTGTGTTTTATTTACTTCCCATATGGAAACCTCCTCTATATGGACTCATCAGGACATTTTCCCTCTTGGGTAAAACTACGGGTGAGTGGTGCAGCTCTGCCCAGACCTCACAGGCCATGATGACGAGGTTCTCTGTCTCTCCAAAAGCTTTATTGGGCACCACACTTTAGATATTCTCAGCCCAGGGCAGATTACTGAAGAAAACGACTGGTCCAACACATATGAACTTCAGCTGAGGAGGAGCTGCATACAAGAGCTTTGAGAAGAGGAGGGAAAGGGTCAGGGTCTATCTGCAGTCACCCACAATATCTCTCTGGGTATCCCACCGAGCCTTAGCTCATCGTGCAGGAGGCTTCATCCCAAGTGACTAGGCAGCAGTGACACCTAATGCACAAGATGGTAATTCCCTTTGATACAAAATACTGCAGGCCACTCTGTCTCTCCATTTCTAGATTCAGGATGCACCCTTGGTGGACAGGTGTATCCTGAGTCAAGGTGTGTTCTCTGGAAGTTTTAGTGAGTATGGTGCCCATAGATGCAATTTCTGAACACAAAGGCAACAAAAATTTCTGGACAAATAGCAAACATGTTTCTGCCATATAAGAATGTTTGGGTTTTTATTTCGTGCTCTCATTTTAAAATTGTAGCTGTTTAATTTGAAATTATGGTCACCTACTTATCTATTTTAAATTCAGATTTTTAAAATTATTTTTAAAATAATCACAATTAAGAAATACATATTTGCTGAAGGTTATTTATAACCATTACAAGAACTGAGTTGGAGGAGTCTTTTCCTTACCCCATGGAAACACAATATGCTAAGGGATAAACTCATGACCAATATAGGCTCTTTTGCAGCTCCAGAGATAACATCCTCCTCATTTCTGTTTATTCAGCTTTGCCAAGTCAATAATCAGTTCATTTAAACTGAGAAATTTGCTTGGATTTGAATAGTAGGAAAATTTGTTTTTTGTTTCCAAGCTACGAATAAAAAGTCTGAGGGGCTTGGACATGGTAGTTCTAAAGTTCTGAAGGACTGAATGAGCAGAAATATTAATTCAACCATTCATGGGTAAAATTTCTTTAAAATTAATCAATTTTAAGTGAGCCACAGTTTTTCTATGCATCCAGCATATTCCACATACTTTCTTTTCCTTTGGAAGATCAGATTTTTTTTTCCAGAAAGCTGATCTTCTGCACTGTTATTTGATTTTCTAAAGGCATTTCTACCCAGCCGTGAATAAGAACAAGTATTCCAATAAATATCATTTACTATTTTTTAACATAATAACCTTTAGGGTTTTTCTACATGGTCTAAAAGGCGAGTTCTCTTTTCACTGATACATGAAAACAAATCACTCTGCTGGTTAGAAAAAGAAATAATAGATGAAGTATAAAAGTAATCTTTAATTGTAATCAATATATATTATTACTTACTTATCTAAACTGTAACTTTATTAGAAAACTAAATTACACCAAGGTAATACAGGATAAATATTGTTTATTAAAATCCTGGTCTTATGAAGGCTTAAACCTATTATTTAAAACAGCCTCTTCTTATTACAACTGAACTATTTGGTAATAAAGGTATTTCTCTGGGCATTGCTGTGCTCATTTCTGTGGCTCCTTATATTTTAGGCTGGAATTTTGAATGTTGGTTGTGATTTTGAAGGTTGAGCACGATGCAAGGTTTTCCTCCATTATGAACTATTAGGTAAACCTAGCTTGAATAAACTACATAATTTTGCCAAACGATTCCTGAACCTTAGCCAATAATCTGATTAAAGAGAGCGAGAACTCACTTCTTCTATTTAAAAAGTGTGTTTGGAGAAACTCCACTGGTCATTCAGTTTTCATTGAGCTCCAAGGTAATAATTCACATTCTGTCCATTATTTTATATTCTGTCTTCAGGCCAAATTCACCACTGGTATGTCCAAACTTGGAAAAAAAGTCTCTCAAAAAGGCTCTATTTGCTTAGAAACAAGTAAAACTGTAACAAAGATAAATAAAACATTATGTTGCAAGTCCTTTCCTTAAACTGCTATGAATGTGCTCTGCTGCTCTGAGTTTCTTGTGGAAGGTTAACACAGTGGCAGCTCTCAGAAGATAAGAATAATGTAACAGTGAGTTTAAAAAATAAGATCCATAAGACAGCAGCACAGAGCAGGAACTGTAGAAAATAGCTTTCTTACCTAAGGTGTGCTCAAAGCATTATCAGCTATGCTGAACTGAATTCTGCACACTGTTAGAGGAGCAATGATGATTCATAGAAAGATAATACACTGAGCTATCTCCAGCAGAGTCCATAGCAGATCTTAACAGATGGGACAGATCACCCAGGGTGCTCCCCTGCCAGCATCCATTACCTCTATTGTAAACACTGAGCCAAAACATTACTCAGTGCGTGACCTGTCCATTCACAGAAGTCATATGCTCCTTTGAGGAGACCCAGGGAGTAGAAGCAGGAGGGAAGGCAGATTTTACGTAAGTCAGATTTTTAAAACACTGTCTACAGTTTCCTCTGTCCTGAACCCCAGGATATGTTGCTTCCGTGTCCCACTTCTTCACAGTGCAAAAAGAATTTGGTCTTAAAGACGTGTCAAGCTTTTTGCAGAAGATCAGCTTTACTTGTGCCCATCTATGTGTATTAATAAGACACAAGCCCAAAGGGCCCAAAGATTATGCTGAAAAAAGAAAAAAATTTAAACATTTTTATGTATCTCTGACTGTAATGTTGTGTCTTATCCCTAAGGCTTCCTTGTTCTCACCCATCTCCTCAACAGTGATGCCCCATGCTGGTTGTCTACAAATGAGGAAACACATTCAGTTTATCTGCTCTAACTCATTTGTGTCTAGACCAGGCCAAGTCTCTCTTTCCTTCCTCCCTATTTTTGAGCTTCACTGATACATTACAGTAGAAAGCAAAAAATACTGTCTTGAGTCTTCCACTGTAGTATGGCATGATAGATAGATACTACACAGTTACTTGAAAGACTCTTAGAAATATTGTAGTCCCAACCACCCACCTTGGGAAAACCCCCCACTTCTTTGCTTATTTTTGTTGATTAGATCACAAAAACCCAAGACAGTATTTCCACAGAGAAAAGAAACCAAATAATCTGCAGCCACCATTTCTGAGAGCAGCCTAGATTTCAAATATATATAGTTTGAGGATTGCAATTTTTTTCACTTGTCCACTCCCTTCATAAACATTCCAAATCAAATCTACCCATAGAATCTATAAATGCTTCCAGACTTCCAGATGATGATAAGCAAAATGATGCTTATGCTCAGCTCTGACAGCTTTTTTTACAGACCTTGCAGGACATTGTCCAAAGCGTGCTGATTTGCAGCCACTTTTCTTATTCGAATCAAAGCAATTTCACATCAAATATTTCTTGCAGGACTAATCATAAAAAAAATCCTGGACACTATGATAGTGTAACAAAGTCTAAAGTGAATTAATACGGTCCAGCAAAGTGAGGTACAAAGGGCCTGTATTGATATTCAGAAGGCTTGATATTCAGTTCCTAGAGATCTTGCTTCTCCATGATCTTTTGTCATGCTTTAAAAATTACTAAGGAAAATAGCCAAAAATTAGAAGCTGATAGCTTGTTTTTCTTCAATAATGTAATGTGTGAAAAAAGTAAATAGATGCCTAATATATGTGGATTAAGTACTCATACACATGGCTGCCTCATGTTTCTGTGAAAGTGCTGCTCTCATGAGAGTCTGGCTTACTTTTGGTCTCTGGTAAGTTGGCTACTGGCAAGTCTTAGTACCAGGACATGTCTGATTTATATTTTAAGTGTCAAAGACCTTAAGAAACCACATAGGAAAACAATGTTTGATATACAAAGTAGTGTATTTTATATCTACCAACCACAAGAAATTTGTGTTGTGCTGCTTTCTTTTTCCCCCATGAAGGATGTAATTTAGTGTAGCACTCACAAAAGTAAACCACCAGGAATATTGTTCCATTGGGACTTTGTACAAGAAGCTACCTGATCCAAAAAAACCAACATAGTTATAAATACCAAAGGATGATGAGTTGACAGTACCAGAAGATCATTGATAGAGTAAAACAAGTCAATCACAAGCAGTTTTTAGATATTCCTCATTATTTCTTTTTAAAATTCCTAATCGCAGTACAAATGTTACCAAAAAATAACACAATTAATTAAGTTCAATAACACAATTAAATAACACAATTAAGTTCAATACCACCTCTACATTGCTCTCAAGGTAAGCAGACAGTGATTCATGGAAAATTGCTTTATTGTGGAAAAGCATCTATATTTTGCAGTAACTGAAAGAGCTAAAACTAAAGAAAAAACTGACATAATTTTTACTCTGGGAAGTCAGGGAAATATTCCTGAAGGGGGAAGAGGACTTTCACAAAACATGGACATCTTTCCAAAAAAGTGCTTTTTCAAGCAGAGGGAAACTGGTAAAGATGGTTCACATCTCTTCAGACTCAAGTAGTTGAATCCGAAAATATTTTCTCAGAACATAATGATGCAAAAGCAACTAAAAATAATTTTTTAAAAAGTTAATAAATGGGAAAAGCAAGCAAAAACATCAGAGCTGCACAGCAGCTCTGCTGAGTCAGTTGTCATGGGCTGGAAACAAGACCCCATGTGCCAAACAAGAATTGACAGATTACTGCTGATTAGACGAGAATTAGAGCGATGGTGGATTTGCAGATCAATTCACAATAAAGGAGCCAGTGCACATCACCAGAACTGCGGGTGCCCATGTGGCTGGGATTATCAGCCTGTGAGTAGATTAGCACGAACTGAGTGATGTGCAACACATGCTGCTGTTGGGCAGGGACCAGAAATGGCAGTCCAAAAAGTTGTTGGGCACTCTAACCAGGCTGCTCTGCATTCAGAACATGTGTAGGTCTTCCCAGTTTCCTGGTTTAATCCTTTGAGCCTTAGGTTTCTTCAGCTACATCTCGTACTGTCAGCCCTTTGAAAGGAACAGGGGATTTGTCTTGGCATATGCCAATGCAATTTATCATTTCAACTGATCACAGGAACATGAAAAGCCTAATACTGAAGAAGTGTCCAAGTGCAGTGTTGATTAAATGAATAAAGAAAAATAAAAAACCAGAAGTGCATTATCCCAATAATGGAATGGTAAACTAGAAATAAATTAAAAATCCCCATCCTTTCAACATGTTCAGGTATTATCAAAAATGTCTACGTACCCTGCAAAAAAACATTAAAGAATAATAAACTGAGATGTAGTAAGAGGACCCTACTGAGTTGTAAGGCCTTCATAAGAGCTGACAGAAACTCTGAAAAAGCTCCTATTAAATGTGGGGAAACATTTCTTGTGAAAAAGTCTTTTGAAGACAGCACCAGATACCCCAGATGCCCTAAGCAGAGATAAAGAACCAGGAATTCCCCAAAGAACCAACCCTACCCAAGTCTTTTCTCCTCAGGAAGATAAAGGGAAGAAGAAAAAGGGAGGAACTGAGGAATAAAGGAAATCTATCAGTTTCTTTATTAGGAATATTCTAAAGATTCCTTATTACTCACCTGTTTGACTACAGAGAAGTGTATCAGAAAGTGTCACTACAAGAAGCAAACAGGAAAGCCATGGGTGGCTGAGAGATCAATTTTTCAGTAAGAAATGCAATGATGCTTAAGAACAGCAGCAAAATACACTTTTTTGAAAGCACTTTCTGCTTATACCATCCATACGTTTCAGTCCTAAGACAATGCTCTGATAAAATGAATTTCCGCACCCTTTTGGCTAAAATTTTGATCCCAACCCAGAAGTGTGACTTATACTCCAGAGTGGCCAATATATGGGTGAAGTTCTTAAATTTCCCAACCCGGAAGTGCAAGCCGTGGGCCGAGCTGAGCTCGCGAATTGAGCACCTGCCAGTAAAACCCACGATCACGCGATTGTTGCAAATTGGTTACTCTGTTGCACGGCAGGGGGAGGTGGGATCCACGGGGGCAAGCCGGGGCTCCCGCCAGCAGCGTGGCAGGCACGCCAAGGCCCTGCAGCCCTGCCCACTGCAACTCCACTGGGCTCGCTGTCCCCAGCGTGGCACCACGCTCACCCCACGCACACGGCACGACCGTGAACACCAGCGGGCCCGGGCTCTGCGCTCCTGCCCGCTGCTGTGTGGCGCCCAGGGCAGGGCACCGGCCCGGCCGGTGAGCAGCAGGGGCCACCTGGCACCGGGGCCACCCCAGCACCGGGGCGGGCCACCACAGCACTCGGGGGGGCTCCGCCGCTCACGAGGAAACTTTCCCGCCTGCGGCCCCCACCACCTCTGACAGCCCAGGGCAGCAGGTCCCCAACATGCCCGACCCCACTGCCCTCACCGCCCTGGGCCGCGCCCTCCCCTCACCTGGGTGAGAGCAGAGCCCGCAGGTTTAATAAAAGTGAGTGATTTTTCTCTGTATTTTTTTTTTAGTTTTCAGGCTGCGTTTAAAGGCTACCCTGATCCATGAAAAATGTTTGCAAATTGAGCACCTGCCAGTAAACCCCGCAATTGTGCAATTGGTACAACTTGGTTGCTTTGTTGTGCGTGGATCCTCGCTGCAAACGAAAATGCGGCTTATAATCTGGTGTGGTTTATATCTGGACAAGGAACAAAAAGTTGCTGACACCCGGAAGTGCAGCTTATAATCAGGTGCAGCTTGTAATCGTGAAATAACTGTAAATAAAAAAGGCTAGAGGCAAAAGGGATGTGGAAGAAAATCTAGCAACTACTGAGACAAAGTTTGCTAGACTGAAGGGACCATATATGGGATAACACTTCCCCAGACTTTACAATGAGAAAAAAGATTTAGTGAGATCCGATTCTGGATATTTTTTCTGAAAATAACTATGGATGGATAAATAACATTTTTCTGTGAACAGACTTGATCATAGACTTCTAAGCAAAGACGATTTCTAGTGTCATATCCATGTGGGATGGTTGCAATAACTGGGAAGCAGGAAGATTGCTGCTTCGTGACCTCTTCACTAGCTACATCTAACTTGGGAGGAAGGAGGAAAGAACCTAGGTTCCTGCACACTGGGATCCTGGGAACTGAATGGAACCCAATGGAATAAAGGCTTAGTCTGTAATGGGGGCAGCATTTTGGAGCAGGCAAGTGTCCCCGATACGATCTGTGCAACTGAAATCTTTGGTGCAGCTAATACATCACTAGCCTGGTCATTCAATAGCCCACTTCTGTAGACCACACTGCCAGAACAATCCAGTATTGTCTTAGCTTTAGGAAACTTCTGCATTTTGGGGTAATTCCCCATTCTGGGGAATAGTATTGTTAAAATAGTAATTTTAAAATGCATAATGGCTGTGAAAAGTTTCATTGCAGGACTGTATAGAAACTATTGTTAGATTTGGTATTCAGAGTGATGTGGGCACTTTTGGTGCATTATTGGTTTGAAGAAAGACTAGAATTTTTTCTTTTAATATAAACTGATTCTTGAATTATTATGTACCAAGCATGCTCAGTAAAATGAATAAAATAAAAGAGCCCATAGGCCCACCTGCAAAGACAGAGACATTGAATAGATGCACACAGCCAGGAAAGCATGCACTGGTGTGTATTGGTGTTAGAGGACCAGAAAATGGAATGATTCCAACTGAATCAAGGATTTCAACAATTGAAACGAACATGTGTGTAGGCGTCAAGGAGGATCAGGTTTAACACACATGCTGCTACTTCCTCTGTTTCACATCTCAGGGTGGATTTGGAAGTTACCTGGTGTAGCAGAAAACAGATAGGCTAAATATGCATATATTCATATGGAAATATTTTTTGTACATCCCTGTATTGCAATCCACCTTTCTCATGCGTATGATGCTTCATAGATGTGTCCCTTGCTTATGATCCACAGAACCCTGAAGTTTCAAAATCTTCTGAACAGAATCAGTGCTGGAACTGTACAGGGGTCTCCATGTTCACTAACAGCGTTTGCAGGTCTAAAGAGTTAAAATCCCTCCACTTGGAGACTAAGGAACAAGAGGTGTTCTTATGTTGTAAGCAGCAACAGGTCGAATGCATCATGGCATAACTGTTTCATTTTTAAGTTTACTCCTCTGTTGTTTTTTCCAGAGAATAAATCAAAATATTTAAATAAAGTTAATTGAAAGAAAATAGGCACTCAATAAAAAAGAAAAAGTGGTCCAGTTTAGCCACTACTCCAACTCCAGTCCATTATTAAGAATACCTTAGGCTCCAAAAAACCCTCATGTCATTGTTAGGATTTGGGTTAATGGAGATAAAGGGACCTGTGGTTAGAATACAGGACACACCAGAAACTGGGGTCTGCACAGAATTAGAAAGGATGTTTGTGTAATATTTTTACTCAAAAAAAAAAAAAAAAAAGGTAACATCCTACTTTCAGTATAGACATTGGTTAATCATGACAAGATAAATTGATCAAAGGTCTACAGATCTGAGTCACTGGAAACAGCTGATGTTTAGCAGGCTATGTGTTAGATACCAAGGAAACCTTAAAAACAGGAAATATCAAACACAACTCAAGAGAGTAGAGCTGTTGTGAATTTGTACTTTTCTGATTCATTCAATGATTTGCAGATGTCCTCCAAAACCTATGGCCAAGTTATAAGAACCCAGGCAACCCTGGTCTTTAAATGAAGCTGACGCACCATTCACTAATAGCAGATCCGAGATAAAATGCCACTGATTTTTTTTTCTGCCAGACAAAATAAATTAGCTTCTGAGAAGTTTAACATTATTTTGTTCTTAAAGCAACCTGTGTCTCAAAATCTGTGAGTTAAAGAAGTGGTAAAGCATCTGTAACTATTTTTAGAATTTCAGTAACTAATTATATTACACCACTTCAGCTAATTTCAGACCTTCAGACAGAACCATAGAAGCCCTATTCTTCATCATCCCAGTTTGATCCTACACTGTTGGAAAGGTTGAGCAATTTACTCCTCCTTTGCCTTCAAGAAATGTCCAACAACACTGAGCAACTTGGAGGGCATTGCCAAATGCCAATGTTACCAGGAAAAGTTTTGCCATTAACATTGAGGAGGGTCGTTAATCCTTAAAAGACTTGAGTAAGCAAATACATACATGACAAAAAATTTGTTTTTTAAACAAAAAAGTGTAAACAACAAAATTCCTGCCTTATGAGAAGGAATTGGTGTGTACTCCTATATTAAGCATTGGGAATAGAAATTCCCTCCAGGAATGCAATTTCAGCTAGATGTAATTTGTTTCCCAAATACTCTTGGAAAAGAAAATTTAAATTTTTGGTTTGTTTTGTTTTAAATAGAGATCTGTACACATATGAAGACTGTCACAACCTGTCTTTATTTCTTCCTTTCTCCCACTGCAAGCAAATTTTTTTAAAAATTAGCTGTTGCTGACCTAAAACAATGTTTATTTTAACATCTGAGAGAAAAGTACACTGCATTAGAACTGAGTACAGCACTACCACTCTCATACACAGCATCATTAGAGAAGTTCTTAACCTACAGAGAACAAAACATTCTTCCTCTCTCTGGAGTGATTTCTTCCCACCAGTTCAGGAGGTTTACTGACCAGTTATTGTGAGAAACTTTAAACCTATTTTACAGCCTCTTAAGCAGTAAATAAAAGAACAATCAAGGAATTTTGGAAGATAGCCCACTGTCTGTGGGTAGACAGATTTAAAAATAATTCCCTATGACTATGGGTTCTAAACTGACAGTTTTATTTAAATAGGGCTGCACAGGTATTCCCCTGAACAGGCAAGTAACTTCAATGCCCAGATAAGGTCTAAAATGGAAGTAAAAGGTAACATGTAAAAAAAAAAAAAAAGGTGAGAGAAATACTGCCATATGAATGATGCCATTATTTATATCAGGAGTTCATGCTCTTCTGCAAATAAATCTGAAGTATGAATGCCATCTCAATAAAGGTATTGCAAAATTAGATGGAATTTAACTGGAAGCAAAAAAAGGAAATGTCTAATAGAAAAAGACCTTGAAAATGTTGGAGATGTCAGCTTCAAAGAGAAAAGTAACTACAAGCCATGATTAGAAAATACCAGACATCTAGGGGGTGGGGGGAAAGTATACACTAGTAAATGTTATGCATATCTAGGTAGGCAATCAGCGAAAAAAACAAAAGGTAGTAAATGTAAAATTGTTGAAGTAAACTTACTTCATATACAATTCACCTGTAGAACCTTCTGAAGCCAAAAATTCAGAAAGAAAACAGATGGTCAAACGCAAGAAAAGAAAATTTACAGAAATATTTGAAAGCACAAATGCCTCATTGATACTCCAAAGAACACAGCACAAGTCCTGATTCAAAACTTTCTGAAGTCGATGGAGTGTTTTCCATTCATCTTGAACTCAGATAGGCCTATTGCTATGAATTTCCATGATTTGTGAGATATGATATAAACCCCAGCTTTAAAAGAATACAAATGTAGTTTCTGTGTTATTCTTATATCAAAAATGCATATTTGTCTTAGTTTGTCCCTTGGGATAAATAATGGAAATGGTATAAAAAGAAACATAATGAAAATGAAATTTGGAAATAAAATTTACCAGAAAAAGAAGCAGGATCAAATAGCAGCACTGTCAAAATTGAATACAGTTATGGAAAGTTGCCATCTGAAGAACTGACTTGTTCACATCCATTACTCAGAAATCACTTCGAAGACGGCAGATGCCTAAATGTGCGATACTTAGTACTTCATAGAAATCTACAGTAGATGCAGACACATGTAAGAGGTATTTCAGCTGTTTAAACAATCTGTTTTTCACAGAAAAGCTTTTGATCTTTTGCCTGGTAGTTTTCATGAAATATGGGGAAAGAACTTAAATGTAATAACACCCTTAGTGAAAACAGTACTCAGAGGCACCTGAAACAAAACCAGATTGGCAAAATTAGCACACACACTCACATACACAAAGAAAAACTGGAATAGAAAATAAAATAAGCTAAATTATGCAGCTCAGTTCACACAGCAACTGGACCAAAACCTTCATTATTTCAATTACTTGCAACACTGTCCCCCAGTGAGTCAGATGTGTGAAAACTGTCTTCATGAGAGCTGGAATATATTCATACCTTAGTGACTAATAACAAAATCAATGCTCCTTTGTGCTTGTATCAAGTTTCATGTGGGCCTTTATCTCTGGCAATGATCAGCCAGGAGAGCAAGGTGGAGAAATGCAGCAGATGGAGCAAAGCAGCAAACAGTACATGAGAAAGGAAATGGAAGAAAGTGAGAAGAAACAAAGGAGATGGCAACAAAAGTAAAAAACATTTTAAAATGCAAACTAATGTAATATCTACAGGTGAAGTGACATTTCATCTTAAACTCGATTCCTTGTGGAGTCAGAGTGGGATTTCCATGGCCTGCTGACCTTGTGCTCACCTTTTCCAGAGAGCTCAGTTTCATTTACTATGCTCTCTGAAGCTACAAGAACTCTGAAACTTGCTCAACAATTTTTACAACAATACTAATTATTTTGCAATATTTTTGAGCAAGTAGTGAAACCAATTTTGCTACAAGGGTTGTTCTCCACCTTTATTTATTTGTCTAACTTACTATTGAGATTATGTATATATATGTATATAAATATAACCAGATTAAACTGTTTAAAATGCCCATTAAAAATATTTTCAGAAGAATTAATACACATAGATACAGCCAATGAAATCTAGGTGAAAATAAATAAATTAAGATTATGGGTGGGAAAGAAGTCTTGCATAGGAAGTAAAATATGGGGGGAAAGACACCAAGTTTTATGGAGTCTAAAAGAAAAATAGAAGTTTGACTCAACAAAAAATATAAGGCAACCATGGCTGATTTCATGAGTGTCTAGAAATATCGTAAATACTGTAGCTACCAAAATCTGAGATAATCCTGAATTTTACTCCCTAATTTTTCCACCTTGATTTAGAAAAATGCTTTAAAATTGATTAGTTTCCATTTTAAAAATATTTTCAAACAATGCAAGGCAGGCAGTCTAGAGTTACCTTGTGGTAACAGAGGGATAAGAACAAGCACCACAAGTGGCAAGATACTGCAGCTTGTTTAGTTCTATCCCACTGCCCCAGCCAGAAGAAAAGCAGTTGGGGGACAGTGGGGGTAGCCCTGGGCATGAGGCACCTCTCTGGACACAGTAATGGGCTGAGGCTGCGCCAGGATGCTCATCCAGGATCAACAGGATCTGTGACCCAGCAAGCCTCCCAGGGCTTTCCCAGGATCTCAACAATGGCTTCCAAATCAAGACTTGCTTCCCCTTAGTGTCTTTCCTGGACTTCCTCCCACATCAGAGAAGTGGTTGCCTTTGCAGGGTGAGCTCAGAGCAGGTGACTGCATGAGAAGGGAGAAGAGAGGGTCCATGATCCTTCCAGAAGGCAGACCTAGTACAAGAGGGCTTCACACTCATGAAACAAAACTACAAGTGGGTTCCAGAAGTAGAGGTGGAAAGAGAAAGCTTTTTGTAATCCCCAAGATATGCCAGGTCTTCAATAGACTCATCAACTCAAAGCAAGGCTAACTCCACTCAGTCCTTTCCCTCAGCAAAATCATAATGCAAATTTTTGTGGCTTCTCCATGAACAGCACTACAAAACCCCTAATAACTGTTCCAATACTATTTTCCCTCCCCCACTCTCCTTTACCTGCTCCAAAACTTCTCACCCACCACTTCAAGTCTGAGTCATTATGCTGTTGAGAAACTTTGAGCCAGCTCTGGGACCAGGTCCAGCAGTAGTGCAGCTGCTCTCACACGATGCTGAACCTGACTCATTAAGCTCTGCCAGACATGAGCCACAAGGGTATCTCAGCACACAGATCCCCAGCGCTCATGCTTGTCAGAGAGATTATTAGTCCAGGCAAAGTGCCAGACCTTGGCAGACCCATGGGTCTGTGGGTTGCAAAGCTTCAAGGTGTGGGAGCACATCAGGCTTTTCCACATTTTCCATTAATTGAGGTTAAAATGAATTTGCCAAAGGAGTGACTGATCTTGAGTTATTTTTCCCTTTTGGTTATTTTCTCTATAAACAAATTGACTTAACTCAGCACCTATTACAATTCTTTCCGTAATAGGTTAGAATACAGAACTAATGGATTATCACTTAAGAGTTTTGTCAGTCCTTCCACCTGCTGCTCTGGTTCATACT
The DNA here is from genome assembly GCF_009819885.2 of Catharus ustulatus. Lineage (NCBI taxonomy): Eukaryota > Metazoa > Chordata > Aves > Passeriformes > Turdidae > Catharus > Catharus ustulatus. Next base: position 35,602,918 of record NC_046221.1, on the reverse strand, counting down.
TCTGATCAAACTCATAGTCTAGCTGGCATCTCCAGTTCAAACTGCTCATGCAGCTATGTCAGCAATTCTGTTCTTCTAAGATAATCCTGAAACCTTCAAAGCAATCCATGTAATGGATCCAGAGCACCGATCTCCTTCTGTCAATACAGTGATCACAAGCCGGTGTTCACTCTCCAGCTGCACTCTGAAAAGAGGACCCTGGGATAGGTTAAGAACCTGTGCAGGTATGACAGAGTAAGCACTTGGGTTACTGAGCTGTGATGGTCCTCAACCCTTTTATTCAATCTCTGTATCACCCCTGTCACATGTTATTAGGAGTGATTTGGTTATTACATACCCAGATTCAAGGGAAAACACAATAATCATCAGGAATGAGTTTGTCAGCATGCTTTCAGATCTTGGTAGGAACAGAGTCTTTCAATTCAGAGGATAAGCATGAAAAATGTTTTGCTACCTACAACAGATAGAAAAATGGAAAACAAACTCCAAATATAATCTGAAGTTACATAGATAATAAAAACGTAAGACAGTGCATTCTTCTTGTTATGTCAAGAGGAAGAATAAATGAGAAGCAGCAGCCCATTAAGCCCTGAAAAGACTAAGGAAACTGTGGATTTTATGAACTAGGCTTAATTAGACAGAGTATGGCTTGTCCAATATTTTACTGCAGATTCACTTATTTTGCTTTACCTCAAGTGCTGAAGACTAAAGCTACACATTTTTCGAAAAGCAGGCAATTAGGCAGCATGTCCAGCCGGTGAAAGAATGAAAATGTACTGGGTAACAGGGTTCAGCTAAAAATTATGCATATTTTTTGTCATTTCTAGAGCTCCCTCTTCACGCTCTCATGAAAAGACTATATAAAACTATCTAGCATTATCACCATAGAAATAGAATTCTCCCATTCTCATTGTGGAAAGTGTTTTATCAAGATTACTTAATTATAACATAAATGGTTGTAATGAGATTCATAGTACATCCACTTAATTTAGAAAAGTGACTTTACTACCCTTGAACATTGAAATCTGTTACAATTTCTTTAGTTGGTACCTTGTAAAACACCCCCAAACCCTAACCTTTAGAAACATAGAACTCTTTCTCTCACTAAAGTTTTGTATTACATTTATCACCATGGTATCCAAACCTCAACACTTTTAAAATCTCTCTGCAGGAGCTTTCAGTGTTCTGCAGTGAAAAAAAATTATTGGCTTGCAAGTAGAGGAAGGGCAAGAACCACAGTGCTGGCAAGGGTACCAGGAATAGGTGGGACTACACGGCAGCAGGACTGGAGACAGACCTCTCCATGTGCCAGTTTTTCCTCCTGCATAATTTATAAAGCACAACCATGTTTCTAGAGTGCCTTGAGCTTTAGAGAAGTATCATGGAAACCGAGAAATTATGTCCCTACCAATAATATGAGAGTGATGAGAGAAAGGCATACAAACCCTGCTTTGCTGAACTCAAGCTGAGTTTCAAGTTTTCACATTGCTGTTTAGGCTGAATCTGAAGGTATCTGCTCTCACTTTCTCTCTCATTTTTAGGGTTTACATTGAAGTAACTGCTTCTGATCACCAGACAAAACAACAAATGAAACTAACTTTTGCATCTCAGGCTTCTTTCTAAGCATTATAATTTGGGTGGCTATTGACTATCAGGCACAGAACAGAGTTCTATCTTCCCCAAAACCAAAATTACTTAAAATGCAAGACAGTCCAGAAGTTAAGCTTTCCCAAACACTTCAAGACAAACATATTAAAAGGCTTTTGCGTGCCAGGGGAGAAAAATTATAACTAAACAAGAAGGAAATGCAACTGCTGGAAAATGTGCTGGAACTTGACTCTCTCAAAGTAAGCCTTATGGCAATCTTGCTTTTGGTATTGTAATGCAGACATCCACTTTTCAATGGCACTATACCATACTCTGTGAAGTTATAAAAAACAAGTATGTTTTAAGCTCTTGGAACATAGGAGACCATCATTACACAGAATTATTGTGGAATAAAATAATACTAACCTTTTTAAGCTAATACATAACATAAGCTAACACCCAACATTATCAGAAAGCTAAGGAACACAGGAGATTGGACAAAACTGAGATTTCTTTATGGAAAGGAAGGATGAAGATAAAAATAAGCAGGTAAGCAGATGGGTGCACTCTCTTTATTCTCTCTAGGAGTACTTCCATCTACCTTTATCTGGGTAGCTGGAGAATTCTGTCAGTTCCTAATTCCCTTATTTTGCAGTCATGAAGAGACATCTCTGCTATTTTCAACTCACATTATCTAAGAGACATCCCTGCTGTATCAGTCACCATGTACAGTCCCAAAGCAGCAGCAGCATGCAAGCTTTCTTAACAATACTAACCCTGAACTGTCCCACAACAGTGACATCAGAGAGAGTGCAATTCTAGTCTTGGGTCTTTGCTAAGACTTGCAAAAGAGCAATTACTGCATGGAGCAGCTGCCACCTGAGAAACAGAACTACAGAATCGTATGACACACGATCCATACAGACAGCAATCATTTCGTTCCAGAGATTTATCCAAATGAAGATGTGATTGCCAGGACAGACACGAGCTGTGATCTAAAGGTGAAAAGTTTTGGAGCACACAGAAATGTGCACCTCCCTGCTGCTCCAGTAAAACATATCAGTGACTAAATACAAAACACAGTTAAGAGGAATACAGAAATCATCCCTCTGTTGTAGTTCAAGCTTACAAGCATTTCAGGGTAATTCTATCTGCATTCAGTGGAGTAAAAGGAAGTATAATTCTTTCCAAGAAACCAGAGATCTCATTATATTAGTTTGCTTTTTTTGCTAGGCACACAGTCTTGTCATCTGATATTTTGTTATTAGTAGATCCCAGAGTTATTCTGAAAAGGTAATTCTGAATCCTTCAAAGTAATTATTTTTTAATAAGTAAGGGTTGGATTGTTGCAATTTGCTAATGAAAACTGTGATTAAAGGAATCTAAATATAAGTATTTTGCCTTACTGATTCTGCCTTATATTTGAAATGATGCAACAAATACTATTATGCCTTTGTAGCACCACTGTTGCTTTCCACACAATTTGCAATCCAGTGCCTGAAATGTTGCAGTTGTCTTCCTCCAGGCAACGTCTGCAAAAACTATATGCTACTATAACTCTGTATAAAATCAAAGTCAATGATAAAATGGAAAGTGGAGATGGAGTGGGATGGAATGAGAGCAGATCAAGCCTGCTAAACCGTTGATTTATTAGCATATAATACTGAAAAGCTCCATTTAAAAAAACGGCCCACAAGGTCTGTTTTTGATAATTTTGCCTAGAAAGGAAAACTGACATACAGGGATACATTTTCAAAGCGCTGCACAAAGTTTTAACAACATGATTCCCATTGACATTAATGAGTCACATGGCTGAAATCCTGCTTTGAAAACATACCCTACAGCCTTTTAAGCCTGCTTTTGGGAAACCAGAGCACTTGCCTCCTGAGTAACCTCTTAGTTGCAAGCCCCAGTAACCATTGCAGGTTCCCTCCTTGCCCCAGTGGAGAAAGTTCCCTCCTGTGCCTCAGCTGGAGGGTTTGTCACTGTGCCTGGAGCTGCTCCTGCCAAACTCCTCTCCTCTGCAACCAGGAGGGGCTGTGGGGACAGGGAGGAGCACGGTGCGATGGCAGTTGTCATAATTGGAAGCAGTTTCCTAAATGGTTTTAATTAGGATGAGATTTGGTGCCTGGCATTTACTGCAGCCAGGCTTGGGATTGCCCAGCCCTCTGTCCTGAGCTACACTGTTGTAGTGCAGGCTCTTCACATCTTCTAGGATTTTTTTTCCCCTTTTCTCTACTACATAGTGCTACAAAGAGAAGCAAACATGAATTTGCTGGGAAATGTGGTATTTGGATTATACCAGCTGCTACAGTGGCCTAACCTGCCCTATATCCTTAATCCATCATAGCAATAACTTCACTTTCTCACTGCTTTCTCATCAATGGAATGAGCATTTGATTTGAAACAATTCCTCTCTATTGAGAAACAGGAAGACATTTCTCCTCTTTAGGAAAAAAAAGATCTTTTCAAAAGCTTAACATCTTGAAATTAAGAAACAGAGAAAGTCAGTAACAGAGCAAATCTATTTTCAACATGCCTTTGCTGATATTAATTAAACTGAATGCTATTTATATCCTCAGAGACATAAGGAGAGGATCTTGCAAACCTTTGAAATGTTAGACCTGAACAATCCATAGATACTAGAGAAGAATGTGGGTTTTGTTAAGCCTGAAAACATTTGGTCATGCAAAAACTGTAAATACCTCAGACATATATCAAAATGTAACAGTTAATGACTAAAACGGATGCAGACTTCAGCCAAGCTCCATATTAAAAGTAAAAGAGCATTTTTGGGTGATCTGCTTAGTTAGATGCCTCAGCTGACCAATTACACAGAGCAGCAATATTGTCTTTGCACGGACACCTTACAAAGGCTGTGCCAGGATTGCTTTCTGTGAATGGTTCAGGATAGGTTAAGACAAGAAGGAAGTTTGGATTTTTGCTGTAGCCTCTTTCCAGCAGGTGGCTAAGCTGAGTTGTTTATGTATTAGAAACTTCCTTTCTCTATTAAAAAAAATTAGTTTGTATAAACGGTCTTAAAAAATTACAGTAGTTTCACGAATACAAGCCGCACGGATTATAAGCCGCACCCCCGGTGCCTCGACAATGTTGCTGTCTTTGTCAATAGATAAGCCGCACCCCGAATATTAGCCGCACTTTCGTTCGTCGCGAGAATCCGTGCGCAGCTTTCACAAATTGGCCAATTAGTAACAGGATCGCGGCATAGCGGGCTTTACTGGCTCGGGGCAGGGCCAGGAAGGCTCGGCCCGCTCATGGTTGCCGACGGGGCCGGGTGGCCCAGCTCAGCGCCACGGCTCGGCGGGGCTGGCCGGGTGGTGCTGCCGCCGCCGCCGGGCTCGCTGGCCCCCCTCTCCCGTCAGCACCGCCCCGCTGCCGCGTTCCCTAGCCCTGCCGGCGGGCTGCCACCGCCGCCGCCCGGCTCGCCGGCCGCGCTGCGCCGCGTTACCTAGCCCTGCCCGCCGCCGCCCGGCTCGCCGGCCACGCCGCGCCGCGTTCCCTAGCCCTGCCCGCCGCCGCCCGGCTCGCCGGCCGCGCCGCGCCGCGTTCCCTAGCCCTGCCGGCGGGCTGCCGCCGCCGCCGCCAGGCTCGCCGGCCGCCCCCTCCCGTCTGCACCGCCGCCGCGTTTCCTCGCCCTGGCCGGCACTGCAGGCCCCCGCACCGCCGGGCTCCCCCATGCTGCTGGCCCCGATTCTGCTGGGCTTCCCCCGCTGCCAGGCAGCCCCACCCGCCGGCCTTCCTGCTTCTGCCATGCTCCCCTGCACTGCTAGCCCCAGTTCTCCCAGGCTCCCCCGCCCTACTGACCCGGCTCTGCCGCCCCCCTGCCCCGCCCTGCTGGCTCAGGCTCTGCCGCCCACCCCCCACACTGCTGGCCCCGCCTCTGCCAGGCTTTCCCACCTCAGCCGGGGCCGGCCGGGCTCCAGCTTGGCTTGGGGCTGCCGCGGGCTCTCACTTCCGTGTTGGCAGCTTTTAGAATTTTGTTAATGTTTTAGCCGCCCCGGAATATTGGCCGCACTTCCGGGTTTCCACCAAAATTTTGGTCAAATTGGTGCGGCTTGTATTCGTGAAATTACTGTATTACAGAATCAGTAGGCAACACTGATACCACCTTTCTATATATGCACTATAAATTTGTCCTTCAAAGATAGACTAATAATGATATAACTATGTCACAAAATTATGCATTCGCAGTTTGGAAGTGCAGCATTTATTTTCCTAAAGAGACGAGAAAAAAAAAAGTACAGTAATTTCACGACCATAAGGCGCACCGGACTATAAGGCGCATCCCCCAGGAGCCGGTACATTTCGCAACTTTGTAGATCAGATAAGGTGCACCAGACTATAAGGCGCACTTTTTTTTTTGCAGCGAGGAGCCGCGCGGCAGGCAACAAAGTAACAAATTGCTGGCAGGTGCTCAATTTGCAAACATTTTTCAAAAATCAGTGTAGCCTTTAAATGCAGCCCCAGGTGCCCTCCCCGTGCAGCGAGCCCTGGCACTCCCGCCCGCCCCCGGCGCCGGCTGGCACGACTCACAGCAACCGGCTCCCACCGTGCGACCACACTGCGTCCCGGCTTCCCTGCGGCCGGCAGCAGCGGCGCTTCCCGTTGCTTCCCCGCGGCGCTTCTCTCCGCTTCCCCTGGACTGCATCACTTGTCGCCGCTTCTTGGTGGCCGCAGGGGCTCCGGTGGCGGCGCGATTCGGCGGCCGCAAGGGTCTCGGCTGGCGCCGCGATTTGGCGGCCGCAAGGGGCTTCCCTGCCGCCGCTTCTCGGCGGCCGCAGGGGCTTGGCTAGCGCCGGGATGCGGCGGCCGCAGGGGCTTCCCCGATGACGTGGTTCAGCGGCCGCGGGGGCTTCGCTGCCGCCACTTTTTGGTGGCCGCAGCGACTCAGTCGGCGCTGCCTTTTGGCGGCCGCAGGGGCTTCGTTGCCGCTGCTCCCATGCCGCCACCGGGCAGGCTCTGCTCGGGGTTGTTGCGGGCTCGCACTTCTCGTTTCCCCCTCGCCCGGGCCAGGGCCGGCACTGCCCAGCTTCTCGTTCCCCCAGCGCCCGTGGTGGCACCGTCCAGCTTCGTGTTCCGCCCAGGTCAGGGCTGGCATTGGCTCCCTCCCTCCCCTCTTGGCACCTGCCGGCTGTGGCCACCCGCTCCCGCCCCCCTCGCGACTCGGCGCTCCAGCGGCACCACCCCCCCATTGCAGCTCGCACTTCCAGTTTGGCAAATTTCACAACTTTGTCCATCAGATAAGGCGCACCGGACTATAAGGCGCACTTCCGGGTTCGGGGGAAAAATTTAGTCAAAAGAGTGCGCCTTATAGTCGTGAAATTACTGTAATTGATGCTTACTCCTGGTACACAGCTGATGTGTCATAGTCCAATTTAGCTTAGCTCTCCATGAGCATGCTACCTTGCCTCTGCTGTGGTCTTGTAGGACACATAAGGACAGTCAATCAAACACAGCTGGGGCTTGGCAACAGTTTTCCTTGGTCATACATTTGATAAATTGTAGAATTTCTCAAGAGGAGAATAAATAGCAAGGTATGAACAGAACAGAGTGAGGGTGAGTAACAAACTTTCAGTCCTACTTTGCTCTTCAGGGTCATATCTGTACAGGTCAGGTAAATTTTCTACTGGAAAGTAGCATTTGCTTGCATTGCAAGTGTTAACTCTTCCTGTGAGAACTGGCTTCAATAAACTGCAATAAACACACATTATTAATGTACAAATTAAAGCTTTATTTCCCTTTACAAGGTTGTTTCTGCTTTTGTTCCAGTTTTTGGGGAAATCTGATTTTGTTTGTTCAGTACATTCACTGGTGTGGTCATGATACACAAGAAGATGATGCACATCACCAGGAGCCTTATTTGAAAATAAACAAACACAGAGCCCACTTTCTTTTTTTTGGTTTTTTTTTTTTTTTTTTTTAAGAAAAGGTTCTGCAATGAACAGACACAGCTTCACAGTATTCAAGTATTTCATAGCTTAATGTAGGCAACACCATTTTCTCCAGCAAGCAACTGCAAATTACAAGGCAGTGTAGGGAACCTGGGGCATGGCTTGGAGCAATGTGTGAAGTTACTCCATGTACCTGTTAATTACTATTTTTCAGTAGGTTACTGTGTGCCACAACACAGGACCAGACAGCATGGATACTCAGTGTTCACAGAAGAGAGTAAGTAAAACAGGTTAATTTGGGTCATAATCAGTGGGGGACACCATGAAATTCCTAGTTTTGTTTCTGCTTTGCAAGCAAGATTCATTTACACCAAGAGTGCCTGTCAGTTTTAATAGCAACTTTACAGCAGTACTGCGTTTTAGATCAATATCACACAGATACATTTAATGAATAAATGTGGTGAGTAATAATTCCTCTGGGTAACATTTCCTTTAAAATTTCTCTGAAATTCATCACATTTTAGCAAAACTTGGATGTGAACTGCTTCCACTCTTAAGATTTTTTAAATTTGGCATTCCAGATTGAGTTTAAGCAATAAACAAAGGAGAAAAATAAATACAGGGGGGGAAAAAGTACTGCTGGATTCAGACTTGCAAATGCAAGCACAACAAGAAGCAAACAAAAAGAATTTGCTACTTTTCTTTACACAAAGGACAGCACTATAAAACAAGTTTTGCAAATCATTTGTTTCAATATTTTGAGGAGAGTCAAGGACTTAGCCCAGAGTCAACTTTTTGTAACAATTCTACAGCCTTGTGCAGCAAGATGTTTAATTGAGAATATTCCAAAGTATGGATGATCCTAAAATACATTCATTCTGCCTATTTTGAAATAGCGTAACAAACTTAATGTGCTTTTTTGAATAATAAAGGCATCATAAACCACTGGAAAAGTAAAGAAAACTCAGCAAGGTCAGACTTTATCATCTGAAGAAAGTTATAGCATATATTTCTGATAAGAGATTTTCATGCCCCTTTCCAGCAGAGTTAATATATTACAGTGTGATGTTCTCATTTCTAGAATCCCCCAAACAACAAACAAACAGTAGTGGAGGCAATCAAGAACTGGTTATGCAGTAAGCCTACCCATTCTAAAATTTAATTAAATGTATTATGAACAAGGATTAATGCAAGGATGATGTTATTGAATTTGTCAGTGTATGTCACCTTAAAGAACTAATAATGTTTGAAAGTAAGAGTACAACTCTAGGAATGGCCAGTCCTGAACTTTATCTTGCTCTTCTAAAGTCATCAGGGGAAAAAGAAAAGGAAAAAGGAAAAATTAAAAAGAAAAGAAAAAAAAAAGTTGTTTTGTCTTTCCTGCAACTGAAATACATTATCCTGGACTACTCTGCAGTCCAAGCAATGGTTCACAGATCCCTTACAAATCCCTGGGAAAAGGAAATCCCTCTAAGTACCAAATACTATCTCTGTGCAAAATGAATATCCAGCATATTCCATGCACAGAGCAACCACTGTGAGCAAGCATAGCTGACTCTGTTACCAACAGCTGTGCTGACTTTAAATATCCATGTCCTTGCACACATCCTAAATCTATGCCTTGGCTTGAGCTTTTTCCTGAAGCTGAAACATACAGTACCTGGCAAATTTGTCACTGCTTTGGACAGTAGTTTCATCTGAAATATTTTGTTAAATGTTTGTGCTCACTCATGCTTCCAACAAAAGGTGCAGCCATGGGTGGACACCAGCTCATTCAATTTGACCCAAGCCTGTCCAGCTCTGAGTTTGCTCTAAATCATTTGCAACACAAATGATCAGCCATAAAGTCAGACCTTTTGTCATTGCCCATCTACCATAACCTGTGGCCCACACAGATTTCTGTGCCTAGCTAAGCAACTGTTTCCAATGGCAAAGTTACAACACTATAATGTACTGAATAACACATTTTGCTTGTCTCTCGTGATTTATGACACAAATACTTTTGAATTCCTCTTCTCACAAATAGGAAGAATGGAAACTTTCCACATTGTTTTTCTTTTCTACCACAGTCAACAACAATAACATACACAAAGAATGTCTGAAATGGTAAATAACTAGGAACTATTCAGAACAGCATGCATTTTTGGGCCAGATATAAAACTTTTTCTTCTATTCAAAATAGAAATATGACAGTTAGGTCCTCTTTGATTATATAGAAATATCACTTAATGATTAAACAAGGGCTTTGTTGCAGAAGGTAGAGTAGACAGTGGACATTACACACACAGTAGGGTTTCAAGGCAATGTAAATTACTAATTTTTCCTGGAACACCAATATAAATATAAACAGAGCAATATTATTTGCCATTATTAATTGATATTTTAATGATTTCCCTGCAGTTCAAAGCACTGCTTCAGAACTATGCAAAAGAAAAGAGAATAGAGAGGAGCACACAACCTGAGAAACCTGAGGATGGTTTCTGTTTGACTGGGTTTCCTCCATGCAGTAGGGAGCTCAGCAAAATGTCCCATCAAAAACTTCATGCAGGAGACTCATGAAACAACATACTGTCAGATGAGACAAGAGGTGGCTCCATAACTTCAATAACTGTTCCAAATCACAACGAAGATCCAAGGCTTATTTGCTGTATAAACATTAAATAAAAGACATTTCCTGCCCCAAAGAGGTCACTGTTTAAGTAGACAAGACAGACAAAAGCCTGGGCAAGAATAATATTTATATTTCCCTAACACAGTTGGGAACTGCAGAACGAACTGAACAAATCCATTGTAGTCCTAAAATACTATTCACATTGCACCCTTCACCATGTCAAACCTTTAAAGTCGCTTCTTTAGGTTTTATGAACAATAGTAAATACTGCAGTGCAAAACACTTACATGACAAGTGTTACCTACTGAAAGTCTATTCACAAGCTCAAAGGGATTATGGCAGTGCACTGAAGTTCAACCTGCCTTTCTCAAACAGTTACAACTGACTGAGCTAATTTAAAGGTAGCCCACATAAGTAAGTCCAAGCTGCAATTACACCTCCAGATAGAAATGTCCCTATTCTCAGTGACCTCCCCAGCACAGGAAATATAAAGATTGCAACAAAGCTAAGATGTGAGCAAGGATGCTTGAGTCTCAATTTGAGTCAGTGTCTCACAAGTTTACTCTTACTGTCTAAGGTCTTTTTAGGTGCAGAAATTCATTTGCATATCTGTAATACTCAGACTGCACTGCTGTTTCTGACTGTGCACTATGGGAAGTAGAAGTGCATGAACTCAACAACAGAAGAAACTCTTTTACTTCCCTCAACCCCAAGATAGAAACAACTTCACTGCCAAGAAGGTCATATAACACAGGTCTGAATGCCTGTGTAATTTGTGTCCTACACTAGACCCAGCTCTGGATTTATATAGCATTGAAATTGAGGGAGGAGGAGAAGAAGGACAACAAAGATTAACTCAAGTGTTCAGTAATTGTTCTGGGCTTGGGGACTTGTACTTGTTATAGTTTAGCGTTACTTCTAATTATTATTTTTTTTAAGATAATACATTCCATAAGAAGGCATGGCTTTTAAAAATTATGTTCCTTTAAAAGAAATTAAATCTCATATCAGTTTGCTGATTAACCCTTTAGCTTTATGGAGCACCTGAGCAAACAATAGCCACAAATTTCTGACACCAACATAGGCAGTTTCCTCTAGAAAAGCTGCTCAACTACATCAGGTGATAAATTCTGTCTCTCCAGGGATGGCATTTTTCTGCACACTGTAAGATGTGCCACCTGGTGACAATCATCCTTTTGTGGACCCTGGCCTCTTTCCTGCCAGCAACAGAGCAGGAAACATTCAATTTCTGAAGTGTTTTTCTAAGGTAGCTCACAGACAGACAGTAAGAGTTGTCCTGAAGAAATAGCCTGCTTTAACTATTTATAGCACAGCCATTTAGATGCAACACTTTTTTATTCCCAGCAGGGGATGGAGGGTCAGCATCTCCCATCAGTACTCTGACAGCTTGCAGTATGTGAATATGGTTGGACAAAACATTACAATTCTGCAGAACTACGTAAAGGGAAGGAATTCTTCATTTTGCATTCAGAAGACTGCACAGTGCTTCACACTGGTGGCCGAAGGATTAAAAGATATATTAAATTTTGATAAAGAATGAAAATACTTTTTCAAGTCTTTCCATATTTTTATTTTTGTACATTCAAATTCTCTTTGTTTTCCTTTCTTTACTTCATATGGGCTTTCCTGTTCAGCAGGAATGCCAAAGTTCACCAAGTCTGAGTATTTACTTGTCCTTTCATGAGAACTGGGGCATATTTAATTTAGGGGACACCTGTGACAGACAGGAAAAATGATGTCCATATTTCTAGATGGAACAGCACATGGACAACAGGGAGAGCTGCAAGTGTACCTGAAGGTACAGAGGCTGCATTGCACTTTCTCTTCATCCACAGGAACATGAATCATAGCAATGGCTTGTATTATAGAGGATCTAGGCAATTGTTGCAGAAATCTTCTTTCAGTCATTTTTACAGGGAGGTGAGAAGAGTCAAGTTTAGTTAGACTGAGAGTAATGTAGGTTGCAGACTTAGGCCATTTAAAATCACAACTGTATTTGATATTCAAGACCAGTCCATGGACTGACTTTATTAAAGCAGCACCTGTTCCATCTGGAGGTAAGATAAACAGTGACCAGGTCACTGAAGATTTACTTGCTTAGTTTTAAAGGTTATTATCTTTTGGGCATATTGCATAGTTTGACTCAGATGAGTGGCAGTAAATACATACAATCAAAACCTCTGTGCTGATTTTTCAAAGCTGTTTAAAAAAGCACTAGTCTGCTTTTTCTAGAAATACATTGTTAAATTAAAGTGATTTAGTAAGCAGAAACTTCAAATAATTGTGCTGTTCTGACCTTAGATCACACTTGAATGCATCCAGAAGTCACATACATTTTTTAAATTTCTTGAAAAGCCCTCTGTCAAAGGGGAGAGTAGATACTTGACTGCCTCTGATGTAGGACAGAAGATATGTACTATAAACCCACAGATATTTCAGGCAGAATTTCCTTCAATCATTTCCAAATAGTGAGCAGTGATGGTATTGTATCCGAATCCTGCCCTTTAATATTCCCGAGTGAAATGAAGGAAAAGAACAGTTGGGAACTATTCATGTTTAGATATGCAATTGCAGTGATTTGGAGCTTATGCTACTTCACATGAGAGGCAGTACAGTGTCCCCTCTCCTCCTGTATGAATGGCTCCTATTGAAGAGAAATCTTCATTCAGACATGGTCCTCGGTGGCTTCTACACAGTTTTGTGGACTTATCAAAATCTGACCCTTCCAGTAATGAAATAATGCTGTGTGTTGGTGCAGCATCCCAGAGTGATGTTGGAAGTTCAGTCATTGCTCTTGCAACGGTAGAAAAGCAGATCAATGAGGTATGCAACATCATTCTGGCATGTTTATTGTTTGGCCACATTGAAGCATGTGTGAGCATGTTTCAGAAATCAGTATGATGTTGTAGTTAAACAGCAGTGAGCTTCTTGACATGTTCCTTGGGGAAACTTAGGTATGTCTACACAATCACATCCACTCCCAGCCCAACCTGTCTGAATTGATCAGGCTGCTCAGAGATCACAGAGATCACCTTGGAAAAGACAAGGACACAAAGCCATTGGCTGTAACACTGACACAGATAATGTGAGCATTTGTTAGATTTGGGCTCCTTCATTAGATTACCTTTTCATCTTACTCAGCACTGGATATGGTTCTGAGGTTGCCTTTGGCTGACTGACTTTACTAGTGGGTGAAGACTGATCAAGGGAGGTCCACAGGAGTAGGAGCTCAGTCAGATCTTCTTAGGAAGTACGCAAAACAATTTGAAATTGGCTTAGGTAAAAAGAGGTGCATCAATCTTCCCCATTGGGGGTGGTGGCACAATGTGAAATACTGAGGTGGTGCATGTTTGTAATATCAGAACATTTTTGATGCATCTAGTCCAGTTGTTATTATGCTACTTGTCTTTATCTATTCAAAATTGTGGTATTTACAGTGGTAAAAATTAAAAACACAATACTCAATAGTGACTAATGTTTATGCCCCACAGTACTCGGAGAGACAGAAGATCCTTCAGAGGGTCTGATGATTGGCAGCAATAACACTTTCATTTATACTGCTTCTTTGTGTGAATGTAACAGCTGGAGAAAGTCAAAGACTGGTGTTCTTGAAACTACAGTTACCAGAAGAGAAAAGCCTAAGTCACATAAGGAGGTTTGTTTTGCTGCACTGCCAATATGACCATGTTCTACCATAAGACTTAATATTGTTTATAGGAGAAAAAACACCATTATTTCTCCTTTGCATGAGACAGATGTGTACTTCTTCTCCTCCTCCCTGTGTAGGCAAGGCATTTGTTCCAATGGTTCCTCTTGGGGTTACACAAGGAAAACTCTCCCTTCCTTTTCAATATACTTTAGCCACAATCTGACCTCTAACTGATGAAAGAAAGTGTTTTTATGAGGCCCATTCCATCCGTGATTTTTACGCTCAAACTGCTAGCAACCACATTCCCCTTGAGGATGACTTCATCAAGGACACCTCTGTGCTCTAGGATTTACAAGATCTGTGCTCTCTGCTATCCCTTAGTTTGCTCTTAAAATACCTTTGGTGGTTTTAGAATTTCCTGTGTCTTGTCAACTTAGTCAGGTTAACCCAATGTAGCAAATGCAATCCAACATAGCAATTACAGCAAAACCTGTAACATAGGTGATCTCAAAAGCAAAATAAATATGATAGAGTTTATGTTACCTATGTGGATGAGACACAAATCTTTCAACAGCACTGGCCAGGCATTTGAGTAAGGTTATACAGAGAAGATCTGCTTTGCTGGTTTAATTCACTAGGACAACAAGTGCTATGGCCAGAGAATCTGTATTCAGCCTAACCTATGAGTTGGGGTGTAATGGATTCTTCTGGACAAGAAGATTTGAAAATACCATTTTAATGGTTACCTATATTTTTAATATATTGACAAGAAGCCCTACTGCCAAACTTTTAAATCTCTGAACAGAGGGAGGAAATCAGAACACTACAGCAGTAGTGAAAAAAGCTACTGCAGAAATGCAGTTCCACTAAGTTTGCTGTTACATACCTGTGCATCTTCAGATAGTGAGTTTTAAAAATTGCATTGATGGAAATATTTAGTTTCAATTCAAAACTTGTTTCTTATTGAATAAACTTATTGATTAAAGCTTACTGAATAAAGCTTATTGAATACAGACTAAGTACAGTTTAACCATTCCAGTGGCAATCTTTTGGAACTGTTCCAGGATCACCTGACTAGGTACATAGAGCTGAGCTGAAAATATGAACAATCCTAACAACTTGATTGGTCTGTCTAGTATGGGTTTAGCCCTTGGACTGAGGAAGGAATGAGTCATTCAGAAGAACTGAAAAGTTACCAGAGGTGAGATGAAAGAAAGAACTTCCTTGAAGTGCTGGGAGTTAAGAAGTTCCTTAAAGAAATGGAAGAGAAAGGGTAGGTATATGGGAACTTCGTTTTTGCTACAGGTCAGTATATGTAGCAGCATTTGTATCAACCTCAGAGGAAGATTCAAACCACAAGTGGAAGATTCAACTGATGGTTACACTACATTACCTCTAAGGTACCAGCCTTATTTTTTATACTACTGGAAATAATACAAAACTCTCAAAAAGTCTTTCTATCATTTTCTTCAAGGTGCTTTTGAATCTCAATTTTAAAAAAAAAATCCCACAAAACACAACTTTTGTTCTCTTCTGTTACAATCTGCTAGTTTTTAATTTCCAGATCTTACTACAAAAATATGTACTCCCAGCTGAACATGAGCACTGAGGCAGTCCAGTTCAACAGGAGTTTTCAACATTTAATTAGGTCACAACTTCACACAAACAAGTTTGAAGAACAGTACTTGACATAGATTAGATGCTAGCAAAATTTAAAGGTCTTGTGATGCACGTTATTGCCTCTTGCAAAAGCCAGAGATACCAATTTGAAGTGCTAGGTGACAGAGCCTTTAGTTTTCTTGATAAAGTAAGCTGATGGAAACTGGTTTACAGTTACCTGGTTTTAATTTTGCTATTCTAAAATCACTCTGACTTCACTTTGATATGCATAACATGAATGAGATTGATTTCTGACAGTATCACACCCTGCTGCTTGTTGGGGTACCAGTGAATTGTCACTGGTTATGTTAGTTAGGTTGTTTGTGATTTTGCTAGCTCAAGGCCAGCTGAATTCCAGGTATAATGGTCTAGCCTGATCTCGCTGTACGTGTGTCTTATGAGGACAACACCTTTGCTACTAGCAGATCATATTAACTCTGTAGTAATCTTATGAATCTGCTCTATCATGGGTTTAAAAACTAATGGCACTAGTGCTCATTACCAGAGTTCATTACTAGACACTGAAGTTATGTGGTGTTCATTAACTGAACATTCCTGTACACCACAAATGTCAGCTCTTTGTGTCTGCAGTCAGAAAAGCAGCAGAAGTATAACTCAATCTGTCTTAAACTATAATATTACAATTTCATCATATTTGTGACATCATGTGAGTATAATAGGCAACACAAGAGAACCATTTGCTGCTTGTGCTTTCTTAGTAAATATCACTTCTACTTAAACTTAGAAATACTACAGTTGAAAAACAAAGCCAGAATATGAGTAGTTCAAAAGCCTTTGATTTTTCATACATAGTCTTAAGAACAATACAGAACAATAAATTGCCCTGCTTTATAATATGTCTTTTTTTGCCTCAGATATATCACAAAAAAAACACAGCCTACAGCTGGAATCCCAGTTCACTCCCCTGCAATGGCTTAGGAAACACTTTAGTAACTAGACTTAAGTGCTATATAATAAGACAAATTAAATTTGACTACAATTTACTTCCGCTAAGAAAAAAAAAGGTGTTACATTTTACAGAAACCACATGAAGACTGTTGCTTTAAAAAAAAAAATAAAGCCAGGGTAGGTTTGCATGGTAGTAATCCCCGCTGAGTTTTCACAGAATTGACTGAAACAGGCCAGTTACTTCATCACAGAATTTAGCCCAGAATTTCTATTATTACAGTAACTTTTGTGTAGCATTGAGTAACTATTGCTGACCAAATTTATTCTCATGAATGCTGAAACCTCTGCAGGGTTATATTCTTCTGGTTAAGTGTAAATGAGAAAATACTTAAAATATTAACTGAAGTAATTTTGGAGGCAAGATATGGAACATTAAACTGGAGTTTGTCCTAAAATGAACAGAATATCTTCTACTTCAGTCAAAAGTTAAGTTACACAGGCCTTCAGGACAAATTGAAAAAATTAAATTACCTTCTTTTGGTCATCTGTACCCCCTAATTTCTGTTGAAAACTAATAAGCTTTAAAGTACCAACTAACTTCTGAGAATCTGGAGGATAGGATTTGTTTTGGTTTGGTTTACAGGTTCCACAGACAATACACATTTTTCCCCTACACCTCTGCAATCTGCCTGTAGATACAACTGGCTGCATTTCATACTCACACCAGAGTAGCTCCATTTAGAAGGGTGTATAACCCTGATGACATATTTATTTTTGCTTTGTAGAAAAAGGGCAGGGGTAAAAACTATGTTCTCTCCTTCTGAGCCTGAATATACAATGACTCATCCTGAGCAATAAACAATCAGAGATAGCTGATACCTATGATTTACTAAAGTTAAACTAAGTTTGAGGCATGGTAGTGTAGATCTGTTAATGCTCATTTCAGGCCTTGTAAGGCTGGGTACCATCTTTTGAGGAACAGGGTTTTGTTTGGTTGAAAATAAATTGAGTTCATTGATAAAGCAAGGGATAAATATAAATACAATATTTTTTAATTATTTCTCTGTTTTCAAAAGTCCTTACATGTTAAATTGCAAATCAACACACAAATACCCTGATGAGAGGGGAACACTGCAGTAAGTAAATTTTCTATGAATGAAGATCCTACTTTTCTGTTCTTTAGAGGACTTTTCCAACCTTAATAATTGTATTGTAGCATTTGGAATACATTTAGTGAAACTGGAGTGTTTTTAAGAGAGAAAGAGAGAGAGAGAAAGAGAGAAAGAGAGAGAGAAAGAAGGAAAGCGAGAAAGTGAGAAAGTGAGAAAGAGAGAAAGAGAAAGAGAGAGAGAAAGAAGGAAAGCGAGAAAGTGAGAAAGAGAGAAAGAGAGAGAGAGAAAGAAAGAAAGAAAGAAAGAAAGAAAGAAAGAAAGAAAGAAAGAAAGAAAGAAAGAAAGAAAGAAAGAAGGAAAGAAAGGAAGAAAGACAGAAAGAAAGAAAGAAAGAAAGAAAGAAAGAAAGAAAGAAAGAAAGAAAGAAAGAAAGAAAGAAAGAAAGAAAGAAAGAAAGAAAGAAAGAAAGGCATTGGATTAATGATGTAATTACAAACAGTAAGAATTTAGTTTTCAGTGGCTGTGAGAGTAGCAGTTCAAAAGGAGGGATTTCTAAAAGGGAATGATTTCTCTCTTCACACAAGAGCCTGCTGTCCTAGAGGCAGACAGCATGTTAGCTGAAGCTCAAGACTGTGCTAAAATGCCCTTGCTCACAGCTGGCTTGCAGCCACTAAACTTAGTGTGGGATGAGTACCCTCCTTCTGTCTGCAACTCTCTCTGTAGATATACCCTGAGGCTTCCTGGAAGCAGCTTCCAGTTTCCTCAATTTTCAGAGCTCATATAGGCTTAGAAATGCCTATGGGGTATTTTTAGCAATAATATTAAGTTGTCCTATCCAAACTAAGGAATATAAAAATGCAACAGTGGTCCATTTTTGTTTTTCTCACTTTCTATACTCTGTCCTGGGAATCTTTGACAAACACTTGGTGTTTTCAGCACTGAGTTTTCCCCACACATACACTTCTCAGGTCTCATTAAGCAAGGTTTGGGGTCATTTTGCAAGTCTCAAAGGAGCCATAAAGAATGGAGGTGGGGGGTTGGTTCATGGCATTGTACGTGGTTTCTCTGTCAAACAGGAGGTTCAGAAGTACATAACAATAAAAAATTCCTGGAAACCAAAAGAAGAACAAAAATAATTGTCAAATAGGGTAAATCTAAGTATGTCATTCAGCAAATTCTAGTGCACATCTTAGCCAGTCCAGAAGTTTATTTAAAAAGTTTGCACCATGCAGTATTTAGAAGAGAACCAGTGAGAGACCTTGTCCTTTCTGAAGAGCTGTAGACTACCCCCGACTCTCTCCTGCCAGCCACCTGCCCCACACACCTCAGCTGCCCCATCTGGGAGGACAGATGTGAAAAGCATTTTTAAAAGGTCCAAACTGCAAACAACCAGGAATCAAATCCTAGATTTCATTTCAATGATCTGTGTTGAGCACCAGGTGATGATACACTGGGAAGAACCTTTCCTCCCAAATACATCTTCTCACGATGATGGCAGGATTTGAGATTCAGCAATATGAAAAATAAAGAATGATGAGGACAGAGTTCTCCCACCTTATCATCAGTGAGCATCCTGCATCACATGATACAACCACACACCACAAACACACTTCCCATTGCCTGACAGAGTTTGACTTGCCAAGGTGAATATAAAGCCACTCTTAAAAAGCAACAATATATACTATATACTATATATTATATTTAACAAATAGCCCTACGGACATCAAAAATGTTAATGCATGGCACATAGTGCTCACCAGGCTAAAGGCAGTGCCGGATACTTCTTAGTAAAAGGCTCAATTTCCAAGAAAAAATGTTTCAAGTCAGCTGAGAAAAACCTTAAAAGTCCATCCAGAACAGAGTTAGGAGGAAGGACTTTCCTCTCAGACTGTGGAGAAACTGGGAAAAGTCCTAAAAGAACTGACTGCACTGTTCATAACGCTGGAGGCTTTCCAGGGCTGCAACTAATTCCCAGCCTCATCTAACACTAAAAATGGATTTCAGAATTACTCAGACTAGAAAAATATATTGTGAGGTGAAACTTGACTTGTGAGCTCATCCCATACTTCGAGAACAGGAAGTATAAAATAGTCAAGAAGTCTCTGAAAAATGCAAAGTAAAAGTGGAAAGATCAAAAAGGAAACCACAAGAGGGCAGATGGACTACATAATGGATGATGAAATTATTAAATACAGAAGGAAAAAAGGAAAGATATCTCCTGAGAGAAACCTCATCTGAGGAAACAAGTATTTTATTCAGAAGATGACAAGTTAGGAACATGAAGGGAATCCTACTTTTTCCTCTTAAAGATAGTTATTTAGTTATATAAAGATAGCAATTTTTAGTGGATGAACTGTGTTATATCAATGGTTATGGAGATTTGGAGGTCCTTCAGTTATACATGGGAAGGACAGATATATACACCTTTACTCCCACATGCTTCAGCCTCTCTGAAGGGACTGGTAAGCAAAGTGACAATTAAATCCTTGGTCTTGTGACAGAAACTTTTAAATATTCACCAGCAGTGAATTCAGAGCTCAAACGGATAAGCCAAGTCTTTGTACACAGAGAAAATCACAGGCACATAACAATTTGAAAGGATACTAGTTAGGAAAGGGATTACTTGCTAGAATAAGACATGCATGGCTGGATCACATGCTTACAGAAACTTTCTTCATTTATGGAGATCACCATGATACTCTTGAAGTCCATGTTAAAGCACTCCCTTACTCCAGTGGGGTAGTATTCACCTAAATTCACTTTACTCCTAGCAAGATACAGTAAATTCACGAATACAAGCTGCATGGACTATAAGCCGCATCGCCGGGTGTTGGAAAACATTTTGTTTTTTGTCCATAAATAAGCCGCACCTGAGTATAAGCCGCTCTGTCATTCGCAGCGAGGACCCACGTGCAACAAAGTTGCCAAATAGTAACAGAATCGCGGGATGGCAGGGTTTACTGGCTCGGTTCGGGCCATGAGGGCTCGGGGCTGCCGACAGGGCTGGGTGGCCCAGCTCGGTGCTGCCACTCAGCGGGGCCGCTTGGGGCCGGCTGCCGCCACCGCTGGGCTCAGTCACCCCGGCCCGGCGCTGCCCTGCAGCGGCAGAGGGGGCACAGAGCCCACCAGCACCCACGGCGGCGATGGGAGGAGGGGATGTAGCCTGCCTGCTCCTGCAGCGGAGGCACGTGGGGACGGGAGCCCCCTGAGCCGCGGGCCAAGTGGAGAGAGCTGCCTGCCTTCCCCCGAGCCGCGGGGCCAAGCAGGAGAGAGCTGCCCCACCTTCCCCACCCCCTGTGCTCCCTGCACGGAGCAGCTCCACCCGTTGCACAACAGAGTAACCAATTTGTAACAACCGCGTAAATGCAGGGTTTTACTGGCAGGAGCTCGACTTTGCAGTTTGCACTGACTTGGTTTGCACTCCCGGGGTTGAAAATGTCAGAAAATTATTCACATATTGGCCGCTCCTGAGTATAAGCCATATTTCCAGTGTGGGAGCAAAATTTTGGTCAAAACAGTGCGGCTTGTATTCATGAAATTACTGTACTTCACTGCTGTGCCACCGATTTTTAGCATCTTTCCTCTTTCTTTAATGTGCTTAAGCTCTGCATCAGTCCTTTTCACATTTTGAAATTTCTAGAGGACACTCAGCTTTGGGGCACATCAGCTGGGATCCTGCCAGTTGCCACCAGTGCATTCCTTGGGGAAATAGTCTGGACCTGCAGCTTTCCTACTAAGGGAATCTGGCAATTCTGATGTTTGCTTAAAAAGGATGCCAGAAACGTTGCCAAACTGGGTGGTACTATGATGTGGAGAATAAAGTTTATAGCCTGAGAGATGAAGGTTAGATGTCTGCTTAGTTAGTTCCAGGTTCCTTGACTGGAAAAGCCTGAAACCATCAGCTACCCCTTCTAGCAAATTCAGACTGTTCATCTTTCATGAAACATGGCCATGTTCTCTGCACTAAAACATCGCAAAAACTCCTAGTCCCACTGCTTATCTGCTATGCATGTTACTGTAAATGCCTTTGAGTAAACGGTAAAACATCTGATCTCAAAGGTTCCTTTTATTTAATGTTCACTCTACGGTATGTTTTATTCTTATACTTCAATCTAAAAGGCACACAATCAAAAAGAAGCACATGCTTATGCTAAAGCTTCAGTCCAAGTTCTGCTTAAATTCTCAAGAGTTTTCCACTGACTCAAGAGGCAAGTGATCTGGCTCCAAAAAACAAAACAGTGTTTAAGAAAACAAGTTGTTTAGTCAGATTAAACCCCATATTTCTTGACATCAATTCACACTGCTAGATAATGCTAGATAATATGATAGATAATGTGAAGGTTGTGTGCACTGAACTATTCAAATATTCTTATCAAGGTACAGTTTATAGAAGAAACTGTGCTACTCTCGAAATCTGCAGACAAATTATTTGTAAGGTCTTGTAACAGGTGTAAATGTGGGAAGTATCTTCATTAGGAATCTGTGTTGTCTGTTACACATAGAGATCTAGAAATGAGACTGCAAACAGTGTAGGCGAGGTAAGGTGGATTCTTTCCTGTCTTGCACTGTTTTAAATCAACAATTTTCAGTTCATTGGTCCATACTGGCTTAATCAAGAGTCGACTTTGACACATAAAATTTCAGAATGCAATGCAGCTTAGTCCTTTTGAAAAAGATGTTTATAAAATGTATTCCTTGTGTCACATGCAAAAACACAGCAACAGATGGAATGAAAGCTTTGTGCTATATGGGTGGTGGTACCTGAGACACTTTGGCTCTCAGCTGCTTGTTCCAATATATCCCAGGTTAATATGATCACAGCATTTACTCATCTGCAATTACTTCATGACCTCTGTAAAGTGATCTCATTTCTAGCTTAGCTGCTAGTGGATATCTAACAAAAGTATCACTTTACCTTAAGTTTCTATTTTGAAGTTTCTGGTTAGCACTGCTAAATGGCTAATTTTATGGATAATCCCCTCAGATAAGATTTGAGACGCATGCATGAGAAAACATGGAGAGGACCCCATGCTGGAGTAGGTGCTCTGGGCAAGACTTATAATCATTGGAAACCAGTACTGGAGCAGGCTGTTCCTGAAGGACAGCACACTGGGGAAGGTGCCTGCACTGGGGCAGTTCCTGAAGAACTGCAGGCTGTGGGAAGGGTTGGACAGCAGAAGGAAGGACTGTGGAAGGACACTGGAGCAGTGAAAGGATTCATCTGCCTTAGGATGAGGAAGCAGCAGCAGAAACAACATGTGGTGAACCGACTGGAACCACCATTCCTCATCTCCCTGCACTGCTGGGGAGGAGAAGTCAAGAGTAAAGTTACCTACAAGTTTCATCTGGATATTCTGAGTTGGAAGGGACCCAGAAGGTCCTGACTCTTAAGTGTACGGTCCATACAAGGGTTGAACCCACAACCATGGCAATATTAGCACAATGCTCTAACCAACTGAGCTAATCCTGTGGAATGTTTGAAGGAAGGAGAACTGGGGAGAAGGTGTTTTTATGATTTGTATTACTACCCTGATTTTGATTGGTAACAAATTCAATTAATTTCCCCAAGTCAAGTTTGTTTCGCCCATTTCATTAATTAGTGAGTGATCTCTGCCTCATGAGAGATCTCAGCTCATGCATGAGCCTTTCATTTTATTTTCTTTCCCCTGTCCAGTTGAGGAGTGAGGTGATAGAGTGGCTTTAGTGGGCACCTGGTGTCTAGCCAATGTTAAACCACCACAGTCATACACGATCCAGTTTGAGAAATGAATTAAGATTTAGATCCATTACAAGTTACGGAGTATTAATTGGGTGGTAAATGTAGTTTACCAGCTGAACAGCTACATCAGGTATCTGTTTTTTTCTCTTTCTTTCTTTCTTTTCTTTCTTTTCTTTCCTTTGCAGGGCTGTGACAAACAAGTTTATACACAACTCTAATTCTCTGTTTCAAATTTCTGCTCTCAGTTGTTCATAATTTTGCTGCAGCCAAAACAATGTTAATTAAGTTAAGTTGCCTATGTAATAAATACTAAAAACGTCAGAATTAACTCTGACCCTCTATGTATAGCAGAAAGCAGGCTATCACACAATATTTCTTCTGTAATTATTTTATTGCATTGGGCAAACAGTAAGCTACTCTTTCTAATGCACTGGATTGGTTCCAGGAGTTCTATTTCTCCCCCTAATTGTGTCATGAAGATACTACACGAAATATCACCATAAAGGTGCTTTTTTATGTTTTAGTCAGAGGTCCACCTAAGCTTCTTGAAAAATTCCCAGGAGTACCTTTTGCAGCACTCCCATGATTGCTTTATCTTAGTAAATAACTAAACACAAAGTCTGGGTTTGGCCATTTTGGTTCTTTGCAGTACATACAGGAATAAGCTTTGTAGTCCATCAGTAGTTTACAGACCACTGGTTAAAAAGTGTGGATTAATTGATGCTTGTTGTAGCCTTAATTTTGACATTCACTGAATGAGGTCAGCTTCATTTTGAAAGCTTAACACTTTAATGTTCCTTTGTATGCTGCCAGGCTTGAACTCATGACACTGTCACTTTAGCTGCTTCACCTCTGAAGCAATCAAAGCAGCTACTTCCCCCAAATTCTTATGTATAGAACCATTAAGGTTTGAAAGTGTCCAAGATCACCAAGTCCAACTATTGATCAAACACCATTACATCAACTAAACCATAGCACTAAGTGCTGTGCTGAATTGTTTCTTGAACACTTTTCAGGATGGTAATAGAATGATATAGAACTATATAATTATATGCATAAAATGTTCTTTCAGGTATAGATAGAATTAGTTTAGCTTTGCATGGTCTGGTAGCTATACTTAGAGTATCGCCAAAGGAAAAAAAAAAAAAAGAAGAAAAAGAAAAAGGAAAAAAGGAAAAGGAAAAAAAAAAGAAAATAAATAGAGAAGAAACACCACTTATAATTTCCTGTATTCCTTACATCTGTTTCCTTTTTTTATATCAGATACAACTAGAGGGTTTTTTTTACTCCACGCAGAGGTGAGATAAGAATGAATAACTGTGATTCTGCATTGTCTCTGACTCCAAGACTCCTTGTCCATCATTCTTTAGGTAAAAAAATCTTGCTTGGGTTTTGATTGTGTACCTTGACCCACGGATCACAGAAAATCCTTCCAACTCCGGGGAGATTTCTTTGTACAGAGGAAGCATCCATGCAAGATCCCTGCTGAGAAAATTATTGTTATGCAATTTGTAGTGCAATCACTTATCCACCTACCTCTCCTGAGCTCAACTTACACCAAAAGCCCTCAGGTAATGGTCATGGAGCTCACCACCTTCTGCCCCATCACCCATGAATTTTAATTCTCATTGCCCTCTGAGATTTTGCCTGTAGGAATCCAATTTTATATTTAATATACAAACCAATGGCAAATTATTGTGTGAATATCAGACCACTTATTTATCTCAGGTTGAAAGTATAACATATAACAATTTATAACAACCTTAGCCAGAGTATTAAAAATTACATTTTTCTATCATAGAACTGATGAAAGTACATCTTCAGGAATTTAGAAATCCTAAAACACTCAAGTTTCTTTAGAATTTTATTAATTACAACCTACACTGAATTTTGAATCAAAATGAAAATTGGAATTGAAGTGCATAATCTCTCTAGTCAAACAGCTTATACTCCTGAACTATGGATAAAAGAAAAAATAAGTTGATGCCATGCTATCCTATGATTCTAAAGGATGTTTCAGCAGAACTAGAGTCAGAACTAAAATAAATTTAATTCTGTAATTATATGGTTTCACTGTACTTAGGTTACCAGCTTTTCCAAGGAAACTTTCTGTTTAGATTTCCATTTTTTTATGTAGCCTTCCTTTTAGAAGTTACAGTGAGGCATATACTAAATTAAAAAATATACTGAAGGGTAAATACTGAATAGTATCTAGTTGAGCTTGTAATTTTATTATTTATAAGTAATTTAATGCCCTATATATATGCAATCCACCTCTTTCAGAATAAGATGGAGCACCTGATTGTACAAATAATTTACATAAAACAGATGTACTTTACAAGTTCTTGGTTATGTATCCATGAGGTGTATTTTGTAAATGTAAAAAGGCAAAGCTTGATTTAATAAACTCATATTTCAAGAAAGCAACACAGAGAGAATAAAGTTAGCGTTTATGTGTGGGTGTTATTTGTTAAGTACTGCAAGTGAGGTATAATTTACTAATCTGAGTCAAGCCAGAACAACAAGGCTACTTTGTTCTTTTGGTGCTTTCTGTTCCGTCTGGGCGATATGAGAGTCTAAGGAGCCAAAAAAAGAGCCTTAACACATAAAGTTTTGAACTCTCTGACATACACAGCAAGACAGGCCAAAGTTCTGCACAGATTTAACTATTCCCATAGGATTTTCAGGCATGCTGTCAAGGCAGCCAGTATAGCCAGGAGTGCAGTGCAACAGCTGTCCTGTAAATAAATAGAAGACAATATTTTTCAGGGATTGCTGTCTTTGCCAACACTTGTTAAGATGGACTTAAACCCATCTGCAGAGAAGCAGTTCTCTGTAACAGTGGAGGATTTTTTTTTTTTTGCTCTGAGCCACTCAGACAAACCTGAGTTTGCAGTACCCCCTGCTGTCCTTGAGCAACCCGCTGAATAATGGCTGTTCCTGGGTTACCTGCTGCTGCCCCTCCAACACTGAATATGCTTGTTATCTTGCATGCAGAGGTTACACAAACACATTTTTCTGATTATTCTTTTCACCCATCTCGCAGCTAAAATGGACCATATTCTTCAACAGCAAAGCTTCATTCTTTTTAAAGTTTGCTATATGCAACTAAAAAAAAATAATGTATCATCAGTTATCTGCAAAACCTCAGACACAAAAATGAAGCCATGTGAAAGCCCCAACAAAAAACAAAGCAAACAAAAATATTTGAGACCCTACATACTTAAAATATGTTTTAGCATAGAGACTGAAAGCACCCATGGGTCTTGAATTCTCTGGAAATTTATATCACTTTTTTTGCTTCAATCATATTGTCATTCTTAGGTGAAGAAATGAGGAGGCTAAAGGTACTAGTCTATGAAATCCAGCATAGCCATTTGGCAGATCCTGAAGGTCAATAAGGCTTTACTCAATACATTCACAGCCCAGTTTCCATATTACAAAAGATCATTCAAATATACATATCTCACAAGAAATAGTCTTATGTTCTTTAGAAAATGTCCCAGGATTCTAGTTTAAACAGGAACTTGCAATGAAAATATAAAAGGCAAGAATCTATGCTTACAAAATGTTCAAACTGATATTCTTAGGCCACAGTGCAGCTCAAACTCCCATGGTTTCCAGGGACTACAAGCATGAACAACACTTAAGGAATGTGAAGTACACTAAACACACTATTTCAACAGACATGTCAAAATTCCATAGGCCAGCTTTTTTATTGGAAAGAAAAGAAAAAGGTTTTCTGAAGGAAAATAGTATTTCATTAAAAAAGACAACTTGAATGGTGCCTTCACCTGTCTCAGTAACAGACTGGTAAAAGTAACTTTAATAAATATGACTCATAACAAGAGTTTTAAAAAAAAATAACCATTCTTCTAAGTCTAATGATCCCATGCTGGACGTTATCAACCATTGCCCATAATTTTTCCTGGGCCAGCTTTACTGTGTAGTGAAGAGTCACAATCTTTTTTTTCAGTTTTGGAGATTTTAAAAAACTTTTCAAGAAGAGAAAAGGTGGCTAGAACTGCCTAATTACTACAGCTTAGAATACATGTAGAGTAGTGTGTTATGCTTCATTAAAACCACAAAATTACTGAATAATTTAGATCAGAAGGGGTCTCTGCTTAGCCCAGTACCCAAACATGAGCAGGCTTCTTGGAGCTTTGTCCAGGCAAATTCAGGCTCTTTCAGAAGGATGGAGATTGCCCACCCTCTCTGGGCACCTGTTCCAAAGCTTGACCACCTTCATGGTGAAAAAGATTTTCCTAATATTTAATCAGTATTTCCCAATATCTGATTTGTGTCTGTTTCCACTTGTCCTGTCCCCATATACCACTGAGAAGGGTCTGGCTCTGCTGCCATGATGTGGGTGGGGAGAGTAGAAAGATCCCCTTGTAGCTCTCCTGCTGATTGAAGAAAGTCTCTCCCTGCACATCAAGTGCAGCAGTCCCTGATGATCTTGGTTGCCCTCTGCTGAACCCACCACACTATGCCAGTATCCTTATACTGCAGAGTCAAAAACTCACAAGTAACAAGTTAAGTCTGATACACATTCTTCTATACCATACATGTACCACATATGCATATATATATATGTATATGAGAGAGAGAGAGGGAAAAAGAAAAAATGCTTTGCATTCCAAGTAGTGCTGTCTTGATTAGACTTTCATTTTTAGGGCCTCGTTACTTTAATGCCATTATTTTAATTTCAATTTGAAATTCAATATTCCTTTAAATAATTGGTTGTATCTGAGGGAGAAAAAAGGAGATATTTGTGGCTCTTAAACTGCAAGCATATGTAATTCAGGGTGAAAAATCATGCACATGGTAGGCGTTTTTGTGTGTTGAAGGTAGAAACTAAGTACCAAACTCTGAAAACACTCAAATTATTTAAAAAGCCATTAAGCGTTTGGGAAATTAGCATTAACCACACCATTATTGCAGAATACACAGAGTGAATGTTCATACAGTTACCACACATAACAAACAAAACCGAAAAACCACCAATGTTCAGTAATGTGGGCTGGCAGTGACAAGGCAGAGCATTCCCTTATGAAGAGAAGGCCCTTTCTGAAGTTTATTTCCTTCTAAGATAGGATGGCTTCTTGCCACTGCAGAGGTCTGTCTCAAAAGCTTGCTTTCAGTTTTGTGGTTACTATTCTTCCAAGAATAATTACCCCAACTGTGAGGGGAAACCCTTTTCTTGAGTGATATAAATTACCTTGTGCAAGAAGTGGCGGGATCAGGTTTAATCTGGTCCAGGCTGAGCTTATTTCAGTTTGTGTTACATCAACTATTTTAACCAAAATGGAAACCAAACCACTCTTATAGCAAACAAAGGTGTAGGTAGAGGTTTGCAACTGCAGGGCAGTTTGGGGTGGATATAATACAGCAGGTTAAATTTTTGTAGAACTTCACATAGTGGAATAAAATCAGAAATGGTTGTTGATGGGGCTGGGTGTTGCATTTTGGGGGAAATCACTATTTTCCTCCCATGTCTTTTTCTTCTTTCTTTTTTGTTTTTATTTTTATTTATTATCATTCAGCTTAGCAATGAATCAGGATCCTTTTAACACTACCTTTTTGAAAAAATCAAGAATCTTCAGGAGATTTTCATGGACTCACAAATTATCCTGATTTGGAACTGACCCACAAGGATCATCAAGCCCAACTCCCAACCCAGCACAGGATCATCCCCAAGAGTCACACCATGTGCCTGGGAATATTTTCCAAATGCTTCTGGGAGTCTGTCAGGCTTGGTGCTGTGACCGCTTGCAGGGACTGTTCCAGTGCACCCTCTGGATGAAGATATTTTCTCTGATATTAACCTAAACCTTTCCTGACACAACTTCAAAATTTTATTTGAAGAGACCTCTTTGTTGCTTCGATTATTATTCATGCATCCCTCTCAGTGATTTAAATGGAGCCAGAATGATATTGCAGATATTTGCAGCTGGGATTGAGATAGTACTATAGATATTTTCTACAGGCAGAATTCTGGCTGCTGTATGTGTTCTTTATTTTACTTCTCTAATGCCTTTTTCTCTTTCTGATCACACTAGTAATCTACCCTCCATTCAGTTTAGAATGAAAAGATTTCTAAAGGATATTGCACCTTGCCTGGGTACTTATTAATGCCTGTTCTTGTTAAGTGATTATACAAAGATTTTTGTACAAAGGAGTTGCATTGGCTTGAGTTAAATGGGTTTAGGAAAAAAACCCCACAATGTATTTAGGTCAGTACAAATTCCTGGTTGGAAACTTTTAGATAATCTCAAATCTTTAACTATATGCACTTTAAGTAGTTTACTGTAAACAGCAATGTCAATGAAAAAAACCTGTCTTAAAGCAACAAAAGTTAATTTTTAAAAACTTAGGTGCATTTATGAGTAAATCAGGCCTAGTAGATTCCCCCACGTCCCTCAGTTTTATTTTCAGAGAAGGAAGCATCATATTTGGAAGAAAATGCCCATTCCCACTACTAAACTTGTGTAGCTGTTACAAATTGCTCCGTGACCATGCAACCTGATTGCTTATCTTTTGTTTGAGATGGCATTGAAAAGGAACAGCTTCAGCTGTAGGTGAACTAAATTGCTCTTTGCAGAGATTCTGCCTTTTGTTTAAGGATTTGAGATCATGCATAAATAATTTTTTATTACAAAAGAAAAAAAATTCTCAGAAAGACAACCACTAAGATGTGCTTCCTCTGCATTAGGCATATACAAAAACCTAAATCAACAAAATACATTTGTTATGTTTTATAGAGATTTGTAAATAGTTAAGTACTTTAAAAGTTCTACCCTTCAACTTTTTGCTGTATAGAAGCAATGCATCTCTCTTTTTTTTTTCTTTTAATTCTCCTAGCCTCTGACATTATTGAAGCCTTCTAATAGGATTTCTTGACTCTCCAGTCACCACTATGAGATGGAACAAG
Organism: Catharus ustulatus; assembly: GCF_009819885.2. Lineage (NCBI taxonomy): Eukaryota > Metazoa > Chordata > Aves > Passeriformes > Turdidae > Catharus > Catharus ustulatus. The sequence continues at coordinate 35,572,805 of NC_046221.1, read as the reverse complement.
GTACTGTTTTGCAGTCCAGAATTGCATGATCTTATGATCCCCTCTTACCTAATTATGATCCCCTCTTCCTGTTAGGTTAAATGGCAGGTTGTTTCTTGTCCATGTTGTCCAAAAACCCAGGCACCCCACTAAAGAAATAAGCACAACTATCAAAACCCAATCACAATAATGAAAATATGTATGTGTGTGTATATTTTTACACGTATATATATGTGCATATCTGTATGCATATATATGAATGTGTGTGTATAGAAGAAACATAAAAAACCTGACTTTATTAATAATTTCCAGAATCCTAAACCTCAAATCCCTGCTCAAGCAACACTCAGTTTCTACAAGCAAGGGAAAAACAGGTAGTCCTGAAATATAGTACCTACTACAAGCCAGGGAAAGAAGATCCAGTAGCCATGGGCCCTCTAAAAACTGACTCACTCCTTAGACCACTCCCAACTCACTTTAAATTTAGATATGTCAGTGAATCCTTATGCTACTTCTGGTAAGTCCAAAGAAGAAATAAGATCTTTTTCCCTCAAATAATTTTAAGAGACCTGCAAACACTAAAATATGATGGGTTTCAAGCCAGGCACCTTACCTGGTCTCAGGTGATTTAGTATACCATGGAGCTGAAATAAACACCTCAGATAAGTAGAATTCTGGTCATTGATGGTTTTCCAGATCTCTACTAAGAGCTAAAAAATATTCCAGAAACCAGAGGGCAGACAGTGCTGACCATAAGGTAAACTTACAACATATCTGGGGAAGAATACATCTTAATAAGCAAAAATACAAATTTTTTCCTGCAGTGGCTCCAAATTGCTACACATTAAGTTTTCCAACAGAGTAGTCTACATAAAGTGACCAGAGTCTATAATAGATTACAGAACTGCACTGCTCTTCTGATTTATGACACCTTCACAAACTGCTTTGTACTAGTTGTCTGCTCCCCTTTGCACTGTGATCTCTGTCCCATGGGCTATGTCTCATAATTGAATGAGATTGATCACCATCCCCAAAAAATACAGCCTTGCCATCCTTGAACAGGCAATTTCTATCCCTGATGACAAGAGAGTCACCAGACAATAAGCAGCTAGGCATCCAAAATCTGCTGAAATCACTTAGAGAGAAAACATCATTATCTCTTCCAGTTGTTGTACAACTTTGCTCTTGCCTTACCCAGCTGCTGGCCCTTATCCATCACAACCACTGTTTCCTGCTACTAATAAAGCCAGCTTGGTCACTGAGTGTGGAAAAGGGGTTAAGAAAGTTAAGTATGAAAAGCATCAGTCTGGCCTAATGGCTCCAGAAATAGATTTAGCCTGGAGCTTTCTATGAAATAGACCTCTCACCTGAAAATAGCCTGCACAAGTCTACTCTGTAAAATGAAGAAGGGATCTGGTAACATGCTTAAATCAATACTAACAGTTGTTTTCAGGGGTAACTAGTCTTTAGATTCACTAAGGTCCTTAAAACTCAGTACTGTGTCAAATGCTTCCCTTTGGAACTTCAACAGTGGTGAATAAAATAAAAGCCAATTTCTTCCCCTTTGCCAAACTGTCTGCACTTCTTGTAGACTAATAAACTGAGCTTTTTTTCTGGGCTAGATTTGTCCTGGCCAATTAAGGCAACTCATACGCAGCAGCAAGAGAAATATTCCTACACTACACTACACCTACATTAGTCTTCCGTGGTTCTCCAGGGATTTTCTCTTTCTCTCACTTTTTTTTTGTCCAAGATGCATCATTGGGAGGTGGGAAAATATGGCATGCAGACTCTTCTCAAGGCTCATCCCCACCATTTCACCAAGGAAATCATGCTTTCAAGAGTCAAGTTGAGCCATCATCATCATCACTGTTGTGCAAGATCAAAAGTGCACAAGACACTGCAGAATTGAGGATATTGCTTGAGTACTAACAGTCCTTTGAATATGTTTATCAAACAAACCAACATCCTGGAGAAGGGAGGAAAAAGAATTTGGCTCTTGCTTTCCCAGACAGCAGAAACAAAAGAAAACCAGAACAAAACCAAAACAAAGTGAATCATAAATTCCCCGCTGCCAATCTTGTGAAGTCTGACACCGCAGACCCGACAGAAGAACTGCACACAGAAAACATTGGCACTGCGAACCAGCTATGAACTTCATGTAAACCACATAGGTGGAACCCCCCTGACTTCAGCTGGGGTTAGTTAAACAATGGAGGAAACTAACCCATCTGCTTTCTATGATCAAGGTCTATATCACCAGTGGAAAAAATGCATAATTGTATGGCCAGTTACACATTGCATAGTCTGATCTAGTCTTTTCTCCAAAATCCTTCCCTAAATGAAAGTTCCAACAACTTTTATGGCTCTGTAATAGTTTACTTCAGCTGAAAGAGTCTTTCTAATCTACATAATGCACTGAGTTTAAAGATCTAATTATTCTTGTATGCATATAAAAATTATTGTGACAGCGCTCAAAGGGCAAAACAATTATCAAAACAAAAGGCCAACCTTGATTATTAATCCAATAAGGAGACAGAAAGAAAATATTGTTTCATACTAAGAGTTTTAAATTCTATTTTTTCTGTTTGTACATCAAAGAATCATTTCAGATTTACAATTTAAGAGGTGATATTTATATGTACTTTCAAGACAATACAATATGAAAATGCAGCACCTCAAGCTACAGCTAAACTGGAAATGTGCTACACAAATGAGTTGAAGACAAAGTGTGAATTTTGCTTGCCAGTGCTTGAATAAATTTTTACTATCATCACAAGGAGTCACATCTGTTAAAAGAAGCCTCTAATTCTACTCTTCTACAGAAAAGCACACACTCATATACCCCAAAACTACACAAAACAAAGTAATGAAAAATTGTGGCAGAATAAAAAAATAACTACATGTATGCATTGGTGATTCTCTTTCAGAAAAGAGCTAATCCAGTTTTCTGTTTATTAAGCTCCCCAAATTTTTTCTTTCTGGTAGAATGTTGGGTTTAGATGTCCAGGTTACATACTGGAAGATGGATTGGTATAAAGGATTCGCATAAGCAATGAATTAAGCACAAGTAATCTGTAATCCAAACAAGAACACAAAGAAGTGAGTGAGCTCTTGAAAAAAATATCTGTTCCATTTGGTCCATATAGAGGAAAAAATCAGGAATAAGGATTCTCATTTCTCTGTGTCCTTTAACACTTTTGGGTTTGGGGTTTTTTTGGGTTTTTTTTTGTTTTGGGGAGGTTTTTTGTTGTTTTTTTTCTTGTTATTGGTTTTTTTTGTTTGTTTTTAATGCGAAATCTGTAAATCAGAAGGTGTTCTGAAGAATGAGTAATGTCCAACTTTCCAAATACTGCATTATGCACAGGCATTTTTGTTTGTTTGTTTAGGAAGAAACCCATGACTTTCTGCAACTATGACGAGTAGGTTTTTGTTTATGTAAAGCAGGAGCTTCTGCAGCTGTTTACAGACAAAATTCTGCAAAGTGCTGAATATCTAAGATCACACTGAAGTCTGTGCACAAGCCAGAACGTACACAAAATGAGTGTGGGTTTGAAGTAATTATGTATCTCACAGCTTCCAACTCTTATACATTGTTATCAAAATGAGGAAAAGGATAAATATTGTAGGAACATGTCAATTTTTTGTTCTTTGGGTTTTTTTAACATAAGATTTATGATGTAATGCACATTGAAAGGTACCAAAAGAGCCCTTGAAGCCTTCCCAACTGTGCATTCCTCTGAAGGATACAATGGAGCCTTTGGGTCTCCTTGGCACTTTTCTTCAGTGGGTGTTCATATATTATTTGATACGGAATTGTATCCCTTGCCTAGGATGGGATAAAGAAAATACTGTCTGCAAATGTGTTAAATCCCCATTCTTGATAATGTTTCCCATGTTTCTATAATTATCCACATATTTTCTCCCCATTGCTTTTTTTTTTTTTTTTTCCTAGCACTGTACTATTTACCTGATTTCCTCATTCTGGATTTTTGGCATGGCAAAATTATAATATTCCACTTTAATTTTCCAAAGATTTTGTTTCCTTTATTCCTGTTCTACATCTACTTCCAATGATACAATGTATTTGTGGACTTGAACTGTGATTTCACATAAACTATGGGCAGCAATCTGTTCAGTGGAGGGCATGGAAACTTTTTATAAAGTCTTCAGCTGTTACTGGAGAACTATCTAAACTTCCACTAGCTGATGGCTTTTTGTTCTTTTGTTCTGGATTCAAGTGTCCATATTCACATCTCACAATCCATGTGATGATAGCAGGCATGCTGTCTGTGTCTCTGATTTAAGCTGTCACAAGAAATACGTTTCTATTTGACAAACCACTCTTGGTGGTCATAGCAAGTGATTTGCAATATTCTTGCAGCTCAGCTTCTGACAGCTCAGAAGATCATTTGAGAAGTTTACTAGGATGGCCATTTCTTTCATTTGCAAATGAATTTCGTTCTGAACTCTGGATCTCTTTTCTAATTATGTCAGGCTCCACAGCTAACAACTGCCAAGCCTCCTGTTAACAAAGTTACCTGATTCTCTTTTTTTTTTTAGAAACTGCCATCCACCCCCAGTGCGGTAAGTTGACTTTATTCCAAAGCCTTCTTTTCCCCCACCTAACTTGAGAATGAGAAAAGGCATGCCTTTTAAGAAGAGGGAGGATTCCCTGAGTAATTGTCTGAACACTAGAAATTCTCCAGCCCTACATGGGATTTAGCAAGTGGATTTTTGCTGGCATCCATGCCTCAGTGCAGAACTCTCCCTGTCACCAGTATTCCTGGCTCAGTGAAGAATTTTTAAATGGGGAATTTTCAGGCTAAACAGAAGACAGTCTGTTCTGAATTTGCAGGCTCTAAAATACACAGCTCCCTGTTACTGGGAAATCCAGAAATGAAGGACTTGGATTTTCTTAACCAAACTTTGATTTGGGGCAGAGGAATAGGTGAACAGGAAGGACAACATGACATAGCACAAAATCACATGGGATTTGTGTCTCATGTCTTTGGACTCCAGATCTCTGATATAAGTTATAGCCTTATAACTGCTTTAAATCACCCTGTGATTACAGCATCACAAATGATCATCGGGGCCAGAGGATGAGAGAGTTTGATGCTCTGTCATTTGTGATGACACTTCTACTCCAAAGAAAGAACACTAAGAAATGTTCATTCTAATTTAAGGTGGTTTTGGTTGTTTTTTTTTTTTTGGTGAAAATTATAATATAATCTCAGAATACTTTGGAAATAACTTGTCTTTTTTAATTGACTTTGAAAATTTTGATGTCAGCAGATGCCATGAAATCTGGTTACCACTTCAGGAAGTAAAAGTCGAAAAGGCAAAAATTTAAAAATTATAGACTCTGCAGTTATAAGATGCTGTAAAAGCTATTAAAATGAAAGCTTCTTTCTATACCACATATCTTCATTAAAGAACAAGTTTAACTTTCATTAAGATAAACTTAAAAATGGCATTACTTTTCTAGCTAGTTATTTTTAAATGGATGTGCTAATTATCCCCAATTATCTGAGTGAAACAACATATAAGATTTTGGCAAAGTATTCCACTATAATCCACTGTAAGAAGAGAGTAGGTTATTCAATATCTATGTAATTGTGGGCTCTTACAAGAGACCAAGTGAAAAAGCTGGCATTTTATAATTCCAGGGCAGACTAATACTGTAATAGTAATTTATCCTATAGCATCATGTTAGCTGCAAATTTTCTGAAGTAGTCAAAACAAGAAAATTTTGTTTTCATAGACTACAGGTAACTGGAAATACAGACGCAGTTTGATCTCCTGTTTATTTGAAGCTTTGTCCTCTGAAAATGTGAAGTCTCTCAGAAAGTTAAACTAAGCAGGATTTCTATCTATTGTTTTGGGGCATCTGGAACTAGTGGGGAATACAGTGTTTTCCCAGCTTAACATTTTGTTTTTCCATTGCACCCTGAAGCTATACAGTACACTGCCAAGAGAAAACTAATTCAGCAGTATAAATTAAAAATAGGATTCTCGTGACACAAACTGCATAAATATGGTTTACTTGTGTAATTATTTTGCAGCAGTGAAAATATGGTTTACTTGTGTAATTATTTTGCAGCAGTGACATGTCTCTCTTATGAAATCTTCACAAAATGCGTGACATTTCTGATAATGGCCAGTATGCAGAGGGGAGCAGAAAGAAAATAATTTAAAATGTTATTGAAGAATGAATCAGTAATTTTTTTTAAGGGAAGGTGAAGCCAATAATCTCTTTGCAATGTCCTATTACCCTTCCTTTATTTTTTTTTCTTTAAGGAGATATTTTCAAGTATTTTTTCAAGTATGACTTTGGTAGTTTAAGTGTCAGAACATGTAATTTTAAAAGAGGAATTATTAAAAGCTTCACAGATTTGTGTTTTCAACTATTACAAATACGGCAGAAAAGAAGTATTTAAACAATGCTTTAAATGAGACTCTAAAGAAAGTATTGGTTTTTTCCTTACTATATGAAAGGGGGCTGGTGTCTTCAATAAAAATCTTACCATCCTCAAAGCAACAAGTGTAGCAGCTACCAAGTTTTTCAGATTCAGACCTCTTGCCTTCTAAAGCATTAGGACAAAATAATTGGCTTTTGGGAATCCAGAACAGTATGAGGGGCTGGTAGTAACCTACCCATAGATAAGACCCAGCAGTTACACCACTTGATTACCACAAGTAATCCAACAGCTAAGTCATTAGTTAAAATTGTTTATGAGAAATAACAGCAGTCAAAAGGCATTGAAAAGAGTCTAAGAGCCAGACTATCCAAGGAGATAAAGGGTCCAAGACAATAAAAAATCAGTTTAAGGCAGAACTGAATTAAAATTACTCTAAACATGTTCCTTACTCTATGAAATGGGCTTAAAGTGAGGCACAAAGATACTAAGTTAGTGAAAAAAAGATGCAGTCCTAACATACGCATTTTAAAGCAGGTTATCAGATTATCTAGAAATCTACTGAGTTAATCACTCTTCAGCCTTTTACAGGAGGTCTGAGTAGCAGCACACCCTTCTCACATGCAGTCCTCTTCTCAGTTGTGCCTAAGAGTCTGTCCAAGATGGAATGATTGTTAAACTAAGGGTCTTAGGGTGTCTTCAAAATAACTTCTTAAAAAACAAATAAAACAGGGTCCTACCAGTTGTTTGAGCTTTTTCTCAGCTCCAGTTATATGAAGTATCCTTTACAGTAGCTATTAACACCTCTGAAATGAATCTACCCAGCAATTAGCTACAGCTTGACAAATCACTTGGGCCTAATTTCCATTTATTTCTCCCACAGAACAAAATGACAGGGCAGCTTCTGAGCACTTTGGCAGTTTGTCATATGGATATGTGAGTTCTCTACCCTGATAAAGCCTGACTAAGAAAATGCTCATAGAATTATAGAATGGTTTGGGTTGGAAGGGACCATAACTAAATGGGCAGGGACAACTTCCACTAGACTTCGTTGCTCAAAGCCCCATCCAAAATGGTCTTGAACACTTCCAGAGATGAGGCATCCCAAATACTTCCCTGGCAACTTGTGCCAGTGTCTCACCACACTCAGAGTGAAGAATTCCTCCCTAATATCTAATCTAAACCTACGCTATTCAGTTTAAAGCCATCACCCCTTGTCCTGTTACTACATGCCCTTGTCAAAAGCCCCTCTCCAACCTTCTTATAGGCCCATTTTAGGCACTGAAAGGTGTTCTCAAAGCCTTCACTACTCCAGGCTGCACTGCCCAAACTTCCAATTTATCTTCATAGGAAAGCTGCTCCAGCTCTGTGGCCTTCTGCACTTGGTCCAACAGGTCCACATCCTTGTTATGTTGGAGATTCCAGAGCTGGATGCAGTTCTCCAGGTGAGAACTCAGGAGAGCAGAGTAGAGGGGGACAATCACCTCCCTTGACCTGCTGGCCATGCAGCATGCAGCCCAGGACACGTTTGGCTTTCTGGGATGAAGTGCACATTGCCAGCTCATGTCAGACTTCCCATCCACCAGCACTCTCAAGTCCTGCAGGACTGTTGGCAATCCAATCTCTGCTCAGACTGTATTTGTGCCTGGTATTTCCCTGATCCATATGCAGAACCTTGCACTTGGCCTTGTTGAACTCCCTCAGGAACACACAGGCCCATCTCTCAAGCCTGTCAAGGTCCCTGGTGAATTTTGCCTCCAGCATGTTGTTGACAAACTTGCTGAAGGTGCCCTTAACCTCACTGCCCATGTTGCCAACAAAGATGTTAGTGCCAGTCCCAACACTGATGAGCAACACTCTTCATATTGTGATCATCCGTATTAAAGGACTTCAAAATATACTGGATCAGATAAACTACTGATAAGAAGTGTGGTAAAATTACTGAACCTCCCAGGTACTAGAGAAAAGTACAACAAATACATGAGGAAGAGTGGGTGTTCTTTCTACAAGCTCCTCTTATTATCAGGACATCATGTATTTTGTCTGTAATGCACAGATGGTAACATGACAACAACAGTGAATCAAGGATGGGAAGAGTTAATTTTGGGGGTTTTCTTCACTGGGTTTGTTCGTGAGCCTGGACATCAAAACCAGGGGCAGAAACTCCTTTATTGTGTTGGGAAGAAATCCCTTCCACCCCTATGGAAGAACAGGGAGAGTGTTCCAAGTTTTTAAATCATAGGAAACAACATATGAAGTGGTTTAACTATCCTAACTTCTACTGAAGCCATCTAAGTTGAATATGTACAAAAACAGGCCCTGTGGAATAGGAGTAATTTCATGAAAAGATACTGGATGGAATCCCTATGGGGCACCAGTAACCCCTGGCTTTCCAGCTCTTCTTGACTGCTGCAAGAGTTAAGCGCTCTCTCTACCTCAAAGGGTCACAAAAATCCTGAGAGTTTAGCAAACAATTAATGAAAAGAGACCTGCAGCTAACTGGACAAGTTCACACAGCAGAAAGCAATCATTACATTGTATGTTACTAGCAGGTGGTTAACCATAATGTTTATTACTTGTCAGCTACAAACGTACTTTGATTTCTTCGTAGGTGACCAGTGCTCTTTGTTAATAGCTATTAAATATTTCAGTAACAACACAATGTCCATCACAGTTTCGTTTTATAACATACTAAAACACATATCTGTTGACTCTGATAGATTAGCCACATGAAATTCTTATATTTAATACTCATTCGGATTAATCCTGATTTGCTGCCTTAGAAAATTTCTACTTGAATTATGCTGGTGAGTGACACCAAGACAATTTTTACTCACACACTTTAAAAGGCCTATCTGTTTGATTCTACACATTAGTCTCTAAAACTGCAATTTATCGGGGAAGATGATTATCTTTCTTTTCCACTCCTCTTCCACACTTACTATGTGTTTGTTTATGTCTTGATTACAAGGGCCCTTCCACAAACCTGACTTTGTGGTATTATTCATGACAGCAGCTTGTGTGGCATGAGTTTTCAGAATTATCATCTCAGGTAGGAACAACTCCTCCTTCACTGAGTCAACTCACAGCGAGCAAACTCCTTTGATAACACCAGAAAGACAGTGGAGAAATTAGAAGAATAGTAAAATGTGAAGTAGCTATGCTTGAAACAGGTGGACCAAATGACAGATGTGCGTCTGTATTACTCATTCCATGAAATGCCTAAAAGCAGCAGTTTTCCAACCTTCTCAACCATATTTTGACCACAGTGAACCTTGAAAACATACTGTGAACTAACATGTGGTCATGTTACTATTCTTCTTTTAAGTGTAATAGTTCTATGTTTCAGTATCTCATGGCTATGCAAACTCTATTTACAAACCCTAGCTTGGGTGGAGTGTTGAAGTAAGAGAAGGCTTCTCTCTACATGGTATATTTCTGGAAAGGCTTTGTCTTTGCTTTGTTTGCTTCAATGTAAACTAAAAGGAGTGGGTTTATACATCCGGAAAAATACAAGTGGATGAGGGCAAAACATCAGAAAAATATTAAAGTGAACACGTAAGAAAATGACTAAAATAAACTGCAAGATAAAGCTTGTTTTCTCAATATAAATGATGGGTTCTCTTATAGATAGGACACCAGGAACTAGCTCCAAGAGTTTTCGTCCTTTAATGACATGGGCAAACATTCATTTTTTCATTCACTAATCATTCTACTGCATTTTTAGGATTGCTATTCTTTGGCTCCTACAGCAATGCTAGGGACATCGTTACCTGCAATACAGGTAAGAAGGGCTAGGCTTATTCTTGTGCACACACTTGATTTTACAGAGGTAACAGCTTGGGTCTGCAATCTGTCAGCAGGATCAGTAGAACCACTTATGTCCATACAATTCAGAGTCTCATGCAGATTCTGAGGCTTTTTTTAGCCTCACTTTTGCTCAAAAACTTTAACAATATCGTAGAATCTTGTAATTATAGGAAAAAAGATTAGTATGTAACAGAAGGGGGGGGGCAGAGCCTTCCAGACAAGTGATCTGGTGTGGCTTTTTCTCTTTTTTTCTTTTAATTTTAAATAAAGCTGTCTGCGAATTTGAGCCTAGGGAGACCTTCATTAAAATCAATTAATCAGTCAGCCTCTCTGCTGAATAGCTTTCTGGAGACAAAGTCAAAATAGGATTTGGGAGCGATGTGTGTGCGATTCCCGTTTAACTTTTCTCCCCAGGGCCGCAGTCTGACACCCCTGACCCGACTCAGCCGGGAGGGATCTGGCTCGGGGATCTGTGACCGGCAGCTCAGCGGGAAGGGGACAGCAGCCCACCGCCCGCGGGGGGACCCCGGTACCCCGAGCAGGTGCCCGGGGCCTGCCGCTCGTCGCCGAGCAGGTGAAGGTTGTGCTCAGTGGCCTCGGCCCCCCTTGCGGAAGGAGCGACCGCCCCTCGGTTTAGCGACCTCGGCGAGGGCTGGCTGCTCCCCGCCCCGGGAGGGTGGAGGTGACGGCCGCGTTAGGAGCCAGCTCCCGGCGGCTGGGTGAGCCCCCGGGGGCAGGCGCCACCTTCCCGGTCCCAGCAGCTACCCCGCAGCATCTCCCCTGGCCCCGCCGGCCGCAGGAGCAGACCCCAGCCCTCCGCTGCCTCCGAGAAGCCGAGGGGGAAAGTTGTCACGGGTGCCCCGCAGCCCCGCGCGGGGCCGGACGCGGCGGCGCGGTGTCCCCCGGCGGCGGAGGGCGGCGCGGGTGCCCTGCTCCTCCCGCCGCCGGCGGCCGCCGCCGGGGCAGCACAGCTGTTACAGAGCCGCGCTGGTCCCTCCTCCCAGCTGCGGCTGCCTCATCTCCCCCCACCCAGCCCGTCCCTCCCCTCCGCCGCTCCCGACGCTGCTGCTGCCGCCGCTGCCGCCACCACCACCACCACCTCTCCTCCTCCTCCCCACCCCCACCCTCTCTCTCGCTCCCCATCTCTCTCTCTCCGTCCCGTTCCCCCCCTGCCCACGCCTCTCTCCGCCCTGCCGCCGCCGGCCCTGGCAGAGCAGGCACCGCAGGGGGATCTCGATGTAACACCATGACAGGCATCGCCGCCGCCTCCTTCTTCTCCAACGCCTGCAGGTTCGGGGGCTGCGGGCTCCACTTCCCAACCCTGGCAGAGCTCATCGAGCACATCGAGGACAACCACATCGGTGAGTGCCCGCGGGGCCGCGGCCGGGGCAGGGCAGGGCAAGGCGGGCGGGGGCCGCGTGTGCGGCGGCGGCGCGGGGCGGGGTGGGGGGCACAAGGTGCAGCGGGAGCCGGGGCGCGGCGGCCGCCGGGGGAGGAGGGTCGGCGGGCGTGGAGTGGCAGGAGCGGGTCCTGCGGGCGACGTGGAGCGCTCTTCGGGGAGGCGGCGGCGTGCGGCGCGGCGGCATGGGTGGGTGCGGGGGAGGCGTGCAGCCCGCCGGCCCTGGCGAGGGGGAGTTAGTTTGCATTGGCAGGAGGGAGCGCAGCAGCCCGGAGGAGGCGGCGGTGGAGGAGGAGGGAGGAGGACGGGCACAGCACGCCGCCTGCTGCTTCCGCCCCGGCGCTGGCTGTCAGGGCTCCGGGGAGGGAGGGAGCCGCCGCCGCGGCAGCCATTCCGCTTCCTCCTCCTCCTCCTCCTCCCGCCGCCGCCACTGCGTCCTGTCAGCGCTGTTGCTAGGTGTGGCGGGGAGCACGGGTCGCGCTCCGGCCGCCGCAGCGCGGGAGGCGCCTCTCGGCGGAGGCACCGGCGTGCGGGAGCCCGGGGCCGGCGGCACGGTGGGCGTGGAGGGAGCGCCCGGCGGCGGGGCCGGCGCAGCCCCCGGGGCCGGGCGGGCGGGAGAAGAAGGCGGCCGCGCCGGGGCGGGACCCGCTGCCCTGAGCCGCGGAGCCCAGGCCTGCCCGCGCCGGAGCATCACCTGCGAGCTCCCCCCTCCGCCGCCGCCCCCCGCTCCCCTCGGCCGCCCGTCCCGCCAGGGCCGCGGGGGCGGGGACGCGGCGGGGCGATGACTCGTCAGTGCCTTCCCGGCGCGGGCGCCTCATGGGCGGCGGGCGGGAGCGTGCGCAGGGGCGCCGGGGCCGCCCCTCGGCGGCGCGGGCGGCGCCCAGGGGAGGAGGGGGCGGCGCGGCTCCCGGCCGGCCCCGGGCGCCAACTTTCCCTCTCTCCCCTCCGGCGGGACCGGCCTGCCCTGCCCGGCCGGGCCTCAGGCGTGCTGCTGGGGCGCCGCGGCTGCCGGCGAAAGCATCTCGTCCGCAGCCGGGCACGGCAGTGCCGCCGCCCCGCACCTTCCCGCCTCGGCAGGTGTGCTGCCCTGGCTGCTGCGCTGCTTGCTTCCCGACCGCATCTTCCCGGCTTTCTCGTTTTGCTAATAAAACACAGCGCTTAAGCTATCGAAAAGCGAGCTACTTCTTTGAAGCAGACCAAGTTTTAAAACTAGGGGGAAAAATTCAGAAGTTTTAAGTACCTAGGGACCGAGTGTTTCTCTAGAAGTATGAAGAAACAGTGCTGCTACAAAGCGATGAAGCTAGCATGCATTTCAGTTTATTAAAGTTTTAATAAGCCTGCCTGAATGCCTGAAAAAATCACTGAAGCTTAAGTTGTGAGTGTAACGTTACATTAATGTAGCGTTATAGGTCAGCAAGATGAAAGGTGTGGTTCTCATAATTATCACGATGCTTAGTATGAGGTAACAAAACCACATACCGCAAAACTGTGTAATTTATGACTCGACATAGTGCAGGCATACTATTGTGATATTGTTGGGTTTCTTTTAATCTCGGATTCTTAGCTTTTCCTACACCGTGCATCACATTACACCAGAAAAGGTTAACAGGAAATAGTTCCCCAAAATGAAAGTTCATAAGTCATCTTACATGTTCCTTGAGTGGATTATCAGCCCTTAGGTGCCACAGCCCACAGGGTGTCAGAGAAGATACAGTCCTGGCCACGTGGTCTGTGCATTGCTGTTTGAGTCCCAATAAGCAGTTCTGAGGCTTTTTCACAGAGAAGACAACTTCATGCTGAATTACTGTAATTTTTAAAATAATTATATATTTAATTCTATAGCCACTATTCATTACTTTTTCTTTTTCTCAAAGTTGGGGTATTATGGATTGAGCATGCACACATTTAATAGAGTGTGTCATTTGCCAATACACATCTGAGGCTCTGCACGTAGTGTCACACAAGCAGCTGCTTTGAGTGCAAACTGCTGGGGTATGACTTAAGGCTGCTCATGCTTAATTTTTAATGTTTCACCTCTGCGTGACAGCAGGTTGAACTTGACCTGCTTGTGAATACAAGATGTGGCAATGTTATGTTACCTGTGTGAGACAGTGGGGAAATCAGCAGGGAGTTGAATCAGTGACAGTGTTTATGAATCCCAGTTCTTCTGTAGAAGCTTAACTATATGGTTTGGTGTATGCAAGGAACTCCTGCCACAGCCTAAAGGATGATAATCTACGAAAACTCACCAGCTAAGCACTGAGCCGAAAGGTGATTAACCTTTCTGAAAGCTACTGGGAAATAAAGGACTAAACGTCTGAATAGGAGCTTATGTTGGAATTACTTTCTTAGTAATGTGATGCAAACAGTGTCCAGCTTTTGCCATCATACAGGCCTAGAAATGTATGCTGAAATGTGTTGCTATAAAAATTGACTGTATTTTTTGGCATATGGAGTGAAGAGTAACATGCCACGTAAAAATAGATTGCTTTGGACATTCATCGTGTGCTGCCAGAATAAGGAAAACTTGATTGAGTTATAGTCTGTTATTAGTTTAAACTGAAGTGGGTGATTGCTGGGCAGACAGTGTTGCAGCACAGATAACAAACTTGATGCTGCACACAGCTGTGTGTGGGGAGGTGTGTATGGCACAGGCTCTAGATGGTCTGGCTGCTGCAGTGCTGCTGCTCTGCCACATTTCACGGGATGGGTTAATTGTTCACATCATCAGTGGAACCCTGGTGGGAATGTGGTTGTTTCTCAGAGCTGTACTGTGTATTGGAAAAGTGGGAGCAAACCTTGATGGATTTTTTTATTTTTTTTTTGATCAGCCTTTGGAAAAAAACTCAGCTTAGCATAAGGAAACAGGAAAAGAGGCAATGGGAAGAAAGTGATGTACAGGAATTTTCACCTGAACTTGAGGAAGTACTTCTCTGTCATGTGGGTGGCTACTCACTGGAACAAGTTACCCAGAGTGATTGTGGAGTCTCCCTTACTGGAGATGCTCAAGAACCATCTGGATGCAGTCCTGTGCCATGTGCTCTAGGATAATCGTACTTAAACAGGGAGGTTGGATCAGATGACCCACTGTGGTCCCTTCCAACCTTACTTGTTCTGTGATTCTGTGAAACACTGTTGTGGCATTCTGGGAGAATTTCTGAGCAATTCTGCAATTGCTTTCTTTGCTTATAATACAAATGAGTAATCACATTGTAATGAAATAATTAGGCATACAGTGGTGTGGTTTGGGGTTTTTTTTTCCATCTACATCTTAGTGACCAAGTAAGAGGTTACCAGTTACTTGAAAAAAGTATCAATGCATATAATCTGGGAGAGTTGTGGCCAACTTTGGATCGTTCGGCCGCAATCAAAATTGGATGAAGTATTCAACTCCAAGGTGATGCTGGGTATGCATCAGCTGCTTTTTGGGTTTTGCATTTATAGATCAAAGACTTGTGAAGAATTGTGCTCACTCAAAGCACTTCTCTGGGGTCTTTCATAAGGCAGGCCGGGCCCTGCTGGTGTCCTCTGCAATGAGGCTGTGTTCTGCAGTCCATAGCAATACTACTAAACAGTGTGTTCACATTTGCTGTGGCTCACAGCTGGAAATGGATGTTGATTTAAAACTGCTGATTTGTAAATACTCCTCTGTCAGCTTTTTCTACGAGCACGTTGTCCAAGCAACCTGAAGTGCTGTTACCTTCTCTGCAAGTGTGCAGAGAAGGGGGGCTTTTCGCCTGCCTTGCTAGGCTGTCTCCCTGTCTCTTGGTTTTTGTCTGCTCTGACCCCTTCCTTGCAGGTAGTTTGGTTGACTTTTCTGACATCTCTAGTCCATGAGCAAAGACCAAATTTACTACAATTAGCCAGATTCAGACTGTCAAATGGAACAGATGAAATTCCCCTTAGTAATGTCAAGAGAGGAGGAAAAAGACCCCCAAACCCACCAATTTTGAATGGCCAGATATTCAGCTGTGCAACACAGCAAATTTTATTGCATTTCTGCAGTCCCGTAGTGTCTTCAGCTATGATGTTGGGACCAGCACAACTGCTCCCACAGGGTGTTTCTGAAAGTACATTGAAGTCTTCTGGGGCATTTTGAGCTGTTCATACAAGTCCAGGCAGGAAGTCCAGATGGTCACACTTTTGATGAGGAGGTTTCTTTTTTTTTTTTTTTTTTGTACCTGCAGTTGAATGTTTTCAATGTACCTGCAGTTGAACTGTACCCTTTACAATGGTGATTCAGGTAGCTCCCTAGTTGCTAAGATGAAGTTTACTCTGATGCCAAAGGAGCAATATTCAAACTGAATCTCTTCGCCGGGTTTTAACAACATTTATTTATTTTAATTTTTGCATGGTATTTATAGTAAAATACTTTTAAATCAGGTGAGGTTGCTGTTCGTATGAGGCACTGTGTGGTCACTTGGTTCATGGTAAGTGCTGACATGGTGCGTGCACTTTTTAGCTCTTTGGCTTATCTGAGCAATCCTGCTTCTCCTGAGGCTCATCAAGCATTGAGGAAATAGTGAATGAAATGAGTGTGCAAACATGTGATTGTGGGCTAGAAGAGGTGAAAGAGTGGATAGGAGGAGATATAAAACATAAATCTGAAGACACTCTTACTCTGAAGTAAAATTTGATAATTGCATTTAACTGAAACTGCTAGAATTTGAAGGGGCGGGAAAAAGGACCATCTGCTTATACAGTAATTGCACAAAAAAGAAGGTGATCAACTGTTGCTGAACATTTCATTTTAGCTTTGCAAGAACTCACAGTGCTGGATAGCTTTCAGTGGAGTGTTTTTGTAGTATTACTGTTGGAACTGGGAGCTTTTCATGAAGCTTCACTGATTCTCAAATACTAGGATGGGTCCTGCAACAGAACAGTACTTGCTGTGAAAGCAGAGGCAACTGCTTTTGTAAGTGGTAGTATTAGCAGGGAAAATAAAACTTTTTTTCATAAAAGAATAATTGCAGAAGACAGACCAAAACCTTGCATATAAAATGCTACCCATCTGGAAAGCTCAGGTCATATGGAGGGAGAAAGAGGCTTATGAATTTCCATGTCTGGTGGTAGCTTTGACATCTGTTGCTTTCAGTGACTTAAATTCTTAATATTATGCAGTCAAGGGGCCAGATTCCCCAGCGAAGAGCTCAAGTAGTTGAATAAGCCATTGGATGAATGTACATGCCTTTCTTAAAGTTGTCCCTTTCAATATTTTCTCAGACATGCTAATAACGGTGTGGTGTTCTCACTTTGATAGAGGTGTTGAATGTGTGAGCACGTGCTAAAATGTCGTTTGGTATTGCTAAAATGTGGTCTTTGCTCCCCACTGCCGTGTTGCCCAGACTTCCAGCAGCATCTTAGATGAAGTGCAGCCTGACAGAGGTGACAGCTTCTATACTGGAGCCGACTGCATGATGTATAAAACAAGCATAAGAAGATCCAACTGTTGAATGTTGCTAAAGATGAGGATGAGGGGCTACACACCAGCATCTATGGAAGGCCTGGAAAACCTAAGTCTGCATGACAGATTGTGTTCATTTAAAGCTGAGCTCTTCCCAAGAGTGTGAACATCATTTAAGTGGCTGCCATCATGTAGCTTTCTCTTAGCATTTGCTCAATGTGTAATGTAACATTTGGAGTTGACACCGGCTGTTTTGAAAAGGTGGTAGATGTTAACCTAAGGCTTTTTACACCAGAAGTGGTGTGGCAGCTGAGTACATGGAGTGCTCTCATCAGCATTTGGAAATAGAGGACAGACTAGCCAGTAAAGTGCATGAATGTGTGTCCTTGCAAAAGAAACAAACAATTAGGTGTGTTTACCTCAGCAGGAGTGCTAATTATTGTTCATGAAGAGCAACTTCCTACATTTACGGCTACGTTTAGCTAAAGTTCATCCTCTGCCCAGTACTTGTGCAACTGTAGTTTTTGTTTTTATTTAAAATGCATTTCACAGCAAAGGATGTGTTTTCCAAGGATGTTGGTTATTTGCTTTGCAAGTTGGTATGGAGAGGAAGGTCCTTCTCAGGAAGGCATTTCTATCAAGTGAAGTATTTTTTTGACTAAAAGATCTAATCAGCACTGTTCCCTCACATGTAATCTTGAGCAGAGCAGGTTTTTGGATAATTTTGCATTTACAAGTATGGCTTCTTTTGCTCTTTGGGTTTGAATATAAATTGTGATAAAATGTAAATGTAACTCTTGTAACAAATTCTAGAATATATTAATCATATGGAGGAAAATGGAACTGTCATTAATCTTAGACTGAAACATAATTTTTTCATACTTCTATGACATGAAATTTTTTCGTGCTCTGAGGTTACCAAGTACATGGAGGATAAGATATGAAGTGTTTAATGATGTAAAGCTTGAGTCATATATTTTCTGGGAAGAAAGGAATGAAAGCAAACATCTGTGAATGTGTTGCAAACTAATTTTTCATTTTTAAGATTGAAGGTCTCCCATAGAGCTGATAGGGATCTTTCCTTTTTCCTCTACTTGCTGGAGTGGCTTTGGGTGAGCCCATTGCCGTGCTGTATCCATACAACTGTCAAGGATTGTCCCTCTTGTATGCCAGCAGATCCACAAAAGAGCTGGAAAATGAAAACCTGAAGAAACATCAGTTAACTTGTTGCAGTGGAATTACACTTCATTTGTGTAGGGCATGTTTGCCTTTATGGCAAAATGAATGTTTCAATAGCTAATCTTCAGTTCTTATGAGAACTGTAAAATAATCAGGTGGCTGCCAATCAAATTATCTTTTTCTACTTCATCATTTCTTGAGGAATGCAAAATCGTATAATAAAAAATAATAATTGTATAGTAAAAAATAATTTGAGGAAGGGGTGATGCCAGAAGATGAAGAAACATCTGTTCAATTTGAGATGATCTTACCTACCATTCCTTCCTCTTGTAGAATATAATGCAAATACAAACAAGTAATCAGAAATATTTTGTATCAAGCTGCAGAATACTTTAATGCAGAAGAAGGAAGCACTACAGGCCTGCTGCTTGCAGTGTACATTTTATGTTGCTCCTGAATGTGCTATTTTTTTTTCTTTATTTATAATTATTTTTCTTGAATAAGCTGTTTTTCACTGAGAATGAATTTTATTTATCTCTGGTAAGCACCAGTTATTCAAAATTTGGATGATAACCATCTAAGAAAATAGCTGCTCTATACACTTTGAGAAAGGCAGAGACAAAGATTTTAGTGTTAATTTGAAATGGCGACAGTTAGAGAATTGATTTGATAAATCGGCTGTGTTTAACAATAAAGAGTCCTTGGTTTTAAAGGACTGTCTCAGTGAATAACTTCACATTAAAAATTAAACAATCAATTCCTGTTACTCAGTGTCTAATTCTATCTTGAGATTTTTAGAAATGCTTTGGGAGTGTACCTACAGTTTATTACACTTTAGTTATGGATCAATATTCAGAGCTGGAGAAAAGAAGAAATACTCCAGTTTATGGTTTAATGATGTTTTCTTGGCTATTAACATTTGTGTTCCCTGAATTCTTGCAAGGCTCCTTCTTAACTTTGTGCTGTGATAAACAAGGGGAATGGATTTTTTCACTAGAGATGTTGATGACATTGCACTTGTTGTGTCTCTCATAAGTGCACAGGATAGAATATATTACTACTGTGCAGTTTCATTTCAGACACTGTAATTCATTAAAGTCTGAACTGACTTAAATACAGGTGTTAGTCATATCCTTTTAATGTTCCGTTTTGTGTTACAGAGGATGGAGTAGACACAGAAGAAGAAACTTACCAGCTTAAGGGAAAAATTGAATGGGATTTTGAAGCCAAGTTGATCCGTTCTTTGTGAACAAAGAGATTAAAACTTGGTTGTGGATGATTTTTGATTTTGAGAAAGATTTCACTGTGTGCTAATAAAGGCCATCTTATTTATTAAGATTTTTTTGGGGGTGGAGGGGGGAAAGCTGAGCACTTTTAATTTGAAATACTGGCACTGCTGAAACTGGTCCAACAAAACCTTTTCATAGTTTTAGAGAATATTTGGTCACTTCTGAGATACCTGCCCCAAGTGCATTGTAAAGCTTGAGTGAGGTATAAATGTCTCTGTTCCTTAAGGAAATTAATTTTTTTCCCCATCATATTTTGACAGATAGTAAATACTCTGTGACTAAAATTTGAACCTCAGTGTGAAGTGGAAAGGAGTATCAGCTGTTTCTCCAGTAGTGTGTAATATAGTCACTATCTTCTTTCTGGGAATTATCCCAATAGAAGCCATAACCCAGAAAGAGGGAGATGGTACATTTAAGATGCAAGAGATTCAGTTTCACTGAGATGCATGGATGTTAACTCACTCCCTTAGGGGCATTCAGTGTTGAAAACAACACTGTTTAATTATTTCAGTCATTTGTTGTGATGTAATCCTGCTGTATGCATTCATCAGAGTGTGTTTATCAGTGCTGTGGAAGTGACCTCAAAATTCATTTAAAGGCTTCGTGTAGACTGGAGATGTTTGCCTGCTGGCAGGTGAAAGCTGCATACCAGGTTACTGAAGTCTACCCTTGTTTCCTTTGTCTTCAGATCAAAGAACTGACATTGATACAAGTAAATCTGATGGCAAACTTTTAGGGAAGTTGACATGGTTTTGTAGCAATGTGTTGGAGAAGTGTTACAGCTTCTATAACTTGCTGTTGGGTTGAGGAGAGTCAACTACCTGATGGTTATATTGGCTTAACTTGATGATGTGAGAGTTAAGATCTCAGTTTTGATGGAGAAAATAACAGTGAACCATCTCTATTTCGGTTTGGGACCAGGGAGATTTTCTGTTTATCCTGTTAAGCTCTGGGGATATCTGCAGAGCCTTTCTCCTGAGGAATCAGGTTTTCATTGTCTGAACTTTATTTTTCCTTTTGCATAGAGTAGATTATGGAGAAAGGTATGTTAAAAAAACACTAAGGAAAATCCCAAATAACTGCTTTTTCCAATAAATTCGTTCAGGCCATATTGCAGAGATTCCTGCTCACTTAATAAGTATGTTAATGTGAAGAAGATAGATTTGTGGAAGGGGAGTGAAAAATTTGCACAGCAGTGACACCACAGAAAGGGGGAGAGGCTCAGAAGTGTGCTGCTCTGTGTGCCCAGGCTGAGGGTTAATCATCAAATGCAGAGTGCCATGGATGTAACAAATTCACTAAAAAATTGCTTGTAACTACTGTGATATTTGGAGGAAAAATGAAAACTTAAATATGTTTAAAATAAAATTTGTGGTTGCAGATCCTTCCTGGGAGGAACCAGGAAGACTGTGGTCCTTACTGTAGTTTTAGGTGTTCTGTGCTCCGTGAGGCAAAGTAGTGGTGTGGTGAGTGAGAAGGGTGGGAAGATAATGTTACATGGAGTTTTTTGTATGTACTTTTCATTTCACAACACTTCTCTAGGGAGCCTTCATTTTCCTGGGCTCATTGTGAGCACTTGCTGTGCTTGAGAGAGGCTTTCTAGTAGTGCTATAGGACTCTTTGCACAGTCATAGCATTGGTAATAACTGCATTTTCTTTTTACCTCGGAAAATCTCCTAAATTAACTAAACACTGTCTTACAGATGACAAATGCTGACCCTGTAGCTGTATCAGCCCTCATGCTTTAGCTTTAGCAGCCAAGCCTGTCAGGGCTTCCAGACTGGTCTCTGTCTTAGGAGAGCTGTCTAGAGATTGAGCTACCTGTACCTACTGTTCTCATTTCATGGATCCAGAATAGGCCCTTTCTTCCTGGCAGATTTTTTTTTTCTTTAGGGTGATTGTGAAGAACCTGCCATCAGAACAAAGCAAATACTTCATCTTTGCTGACAGTTACCATAGGGCAGTTACCCAGGACTCTCTTTAGACCAGATTGAGTGGAGAGATAAAGTCTGTGTTGGATACTCTGGGCTGGGATGTGGTTATGTGCCAGGGAGTTTTAGTGGCTTGCTCAACCTGCTTCCAGAGCCAGGGTAAATACCAAGTGCTTGTTCAGGTATGTAGCAGTAATTGAATGCACAGGATGGAGAAAAGGTATTTGTTGCCGTTACCTTCTGTGGATATTTTTGGTTGCACTCTTGTATTTTAATATTAAGTGGTTGGATTTTCATGAAATCTAAAAAAAGTTTCTCTTTGAGCAGCCTTTACCTGAAGAATTTTACTTCTGCAGCAATTTTCATAACTCTGAGTTAGTAATCATTGTGAAAGAGATGGATGAGAGGTTCTTTATCTGAATTGTATATATGGCTTAAAATGCATTTCAAATATTGAAACAAATATAATAAAAATTATATGTATTTATAAATTTAATTAATGTTCTGGAGATACATTGGGTTAATTGATAGCTGCATTTTTTTTTCCTCAGTGGTGACCTGACTTCTTTTTTTGTTTCTTTTTTAAGTAGGAAGTGTAGTTCCCATAACATTGTCACCCTACTTCTTCTTGATCCTACTGACCTCAGAAATGTAGTAAGTGTGCAGTAGTGAACCCTTCTGTTCCTGCTAATGGCACAGTGTTCCAGCCACAGCATTGCTTACTACCACCAAACATTCTGGATATGAGGGGAATGCCTTTTCTCTGACCCTGCCTTTTCTCTGACCCTGCCTATATGGGAGCCATAGCATCTGCGTTTGGAAACCAAATCCCTTTGCTCTGCCCCACATAGCATGACCCCTTAATAATGGAAAGGATTGGAGTTTTGCCTGCAATGGTGTAAGTGGCTACTAAAAACACTTGATACCTCATGAATTCAAGATTGAGCGCAAACACACAGTTTTGCAATTGCTTGTTCTGTAGTAGCAGGTGTGCATACATATGGAAAGCCTGTTAGTATTTGCTCATAATCTCTATGGTGTTGTGTGACTAGAACCATGGCACAGAATTGAGTATACAGCTCTCTAGAAAGTATTGTCAGCTTGCATGGTGTAATAATTTAAAATTTATTATGCACTCATTGTATGCCATTAGACTTGCTATATCAGTAATTAGGAACAATAATTCATGCTGATCTTTCTGCATGTAATTTAAAAATATTAGTTGTAATTGAAGACCAGGTTCATGTTTCTTTCAGAAGCCTGCAGAGCTGCAAGTAGTTAGGAGAAGAAGAGAGAACTGAATAGAGGAGGTTGAGAAGAGCCCACAGTTCTGTTTTGGGAAACTGATACAAGATAGTAAGTTACAGAGACAGGAATTAAAAACTCAAACCTTCCAGTATCTGTCCTTTGGGGAAAGACACTCGAGGGATTGTTCATCCTCTCATGATTGAAAAAACACCATACAAACCTGGGATTTAAAATATTTTTTTGTTGTTGTTGTCTGTGTCAACCTGTGGAGCAAAGTTGGACCTTTAAATCTTTCTTCTGCTCTATACTGCTATTCAACCCCTCTCATCACCTGACACTTCTGCTTACCTGCCAAATCCTGATTGGTGGTTTAAGGAAAGGAATTATAAATCCCATAGCTACATGGAGGAAACTCTGCTCCAGCAGTGCTTAGCTTTTAATACAGAGTTATGCTCAGCAGAGCGTTCTGCTGCATGTACACACATACTCCAGACTGTGGTGCTTGATGTCCCAAAGTGGTTTACCCTTTGCATAGAATGTACCCACCTGGAAAGGTGTTACATGTGCATTCTGTGGTAGAGTTAGTGGGTACCTGATTGTAGGGAAATCATAAATTGCCTACTATTCTGTTCTGTTTATAAATCTCCATTCGGTGTCTGTACTCACCTGCTGCTCACCTCCTGTTCGTTCTGTTCTCTTCTCCTGTTGTTCCACAGATGAGTGGTTGATGGGAGCCTTTCTCACAGCTGCTGTCCTGGAACCACTGAACCAGTTCGTCCTGTAAAGTCTCAAAACCTTCTTTTCTTGTACATACTGATTGTTCTAAGTTATTTATTTTTGGTGCTCTGTAGTACAGGAGTTTAGGAACAGGACACTGAACATAGGCATGGTAGGATATACTGTACTTGTATTGTTCAGGCCTCTGTATTAACCATAGAAATACAGAAGGTGCCTTTCTGAGAAAATGAGGAAGCAGAGTATAGCAAGGAGTAAAGAGTAAAGATGAAAAAATCTGAAATTGAAGCAAGGGAGAAAAGAAGTTTGTGAAAAACAAAGGAAGGAGTGTGTTTTCTAAAATTAGGTCTTGGTTGGGGTTTTTGAATCTCGTAAGCTGGACAGTTACCTGCGTGAAAAGAAACCCTGTTTTTTCTTGCTAGGCAAACACATGTCTAATTCTGGAACCACTCTCTCCTGGCTCACTTTGAGGTTGTATGCTTGGGCTTGTTCAGGCAGTCTGCTTGAGGCACGTACTTGATGAGATTCAGAGCTCTTAATAGATGTTTTAAGTTATCCTTAGTTCAATGCCTACAAAGTCCTTATCTAATTTGTCCTTTTTTGTTTATATTGCTAAATACATCCTGATATCAGATCAATTCTATGGGTTATTGTAGCTGCCTTTTCAAGCTACCTCAGTACCTCTTTTGAATTTCCCTCCTTGCAGGTGACCTGTCACAGTGCTGATTTTTAGCTCATTGTGGATAATTCCCCCTATATTTTGATTTTGAGGCAGAACTTTACATATCTGAGAGCTGAATTCTTTTGCTTAGCTTTCCTGCTCAGGATACTGAACACTGAATGCTCAATCCAAAAGACTGGTTCTGTTACTGAATGTGTGTGCTGGAGCACTCCTGGTAAGTAAGCAGACTCCTCCTCAGATTCGCTTAAGGTCAGTTCTAAAGCCATCCTTTTTGGAGTCCTAGGATTTGTTGAATGTTGAGCTGGTAGCCCATCCTTCCTGAACAAACATTCTTTTGGTACTATTGTAGCAGAACTGACTTTTTGCTTTTTTTTTTTTTTTTTTTTTTTTCCCCTCGCCCTGTTTCTCTTATGAGTGGTTGCACAGTAGAACACCTTTCTTCTCAAAATCATAAAGGTCTTCCTTTCTGGGTACCCTTTGGTTGCTTTCTATCTTGTGGATAGGCAGCTTAGTAGAACACACTTATTAATGGCAGCTTGTTTGGGAGGCAGTCTGTTTATGTGGACTTACTCTGATTTCCTCACTGTGACTCCCTGGAAGCTTTCCTCCTTTGAACCTCTGGTGTTAAGAAATCGAATGTCTTGCATGATGGCAGTTTTTAAAGTCCAGTAGGCAGGGCTGATGATAAGCACTCTAGAAGGCAAATTTATTGTTTTGAGTCTGGTCTGTGGTCTTTTTTCCCCTGACATTTTATGAAGAGCAGAATGTAAGCATTAAGACCATTGCCACAAGGTTTCATGCTTGAATTTGGGTAGATACAAACCTGATTTGGATTCCTTTCCAAGACAGACTTTCATTTCACAAGTATCTGAGCCAGCCCCATTTGAAAACACGTTGAGCTGTTCTGTGTTATGTATTTTTAGCCCCAAAGTGACTTAGACCGTGGCAGAGGAACTGTTTTCTCTGTGTCCTTGCAGTGCAGTGCAGGAACATATGTTGTTGATTACTAGGAAGATGAAGCTGAAGTCTCACAGTCCTCCTGTCTTGTTGCTCTCTACTAAGTTGTAGTGTCATGATTGTGTGGTAGGATGAGGAAAAGGATTCCTACAAACAAAAGAGCTACTGAGTAATTGTGTCCTAAGCAATACGAGTTTACATGGGCAGAACATACTTCTAGTTGAGCATATATCCCTGCAAGTTCCATGAAACAGAGTGTGATACCTCATGGTGAGACATGGGCAAGAGAGACCAGCTGATGCTGAGACACCAGCAGGGCTGGTGTGTAGGTGATTGTGGGTCCTTCCCTAAGCAAAGCGCAACTGTTACATGGCTCTGTAACACTCCCCCCTGTCTGTAGATACGGTTTTCTTTACTTTGATAGAGAAAACCGGTGATCTGGGAGATGACAACATGTATCCTAGTTTTGTATAATCATCATCAATACTTTTGTAGCGGATGGGGGTGATATTTAGGAAGTGCTCACCTCTTCACCTTCTGAAAACTATTGTGGTGTCGCATTTTGGTTCTGCATGCTTTTTGTAATTTACATATATGACTTAGTAAAACAAAACTGATCTGTGGTACTGACATGTAGTACTTTTGCAGACTGAACAGCCTGACAACTCTTCCCACCTGATGGCCTGAGGAAAGTGAAGATGTAGCAAGAGGTAGATCTGAGTGGAGGCAGCTCCATCCTCCCTTCTTGGATGCTGTTTCTGGAGATGGCACAGAGGAGAGCACAGAGCTGTTCCTATGCTGGAGAATGCATGCATTCTTGGATTTGTTAATGTAGTAGGAACTTGTCTAGATGTGATTTTGTTTCTGATGCTTGTAAGGATGTGACCTTGTGAGAATGGCTTGAATAAACACTTTTGCTGTCTTGGGCAGGTGCAGAGTTCAGCCGAGGTTTTTTGGAGGAGAGCAGGGAAGCATCTGTATGCCTGCTGCAAAAATGTAGATATACTGTGAAATGCATGTTCATCAATTGCATTCAAATGCTCAGATAACTACACTGATGATCCCAGTTTATGGAGTTAGATAAGCAGTACAGTGGTATTTTGTGGTATTTAACACTTGGTCTTGAATTTGAGAATCAATTGTGGTCATTTCCTGAGAAGCAAGTTTCTACATGTTTTGTGACCTGCAAGTCTCATACTGAGTGTGCATATGTGGTTGGGGCTGATTCTTATCAGTTCAAGTTTTGAGGAAGCAGCATATACAGAGGTCCTCTGACGCGGAGTAAGGATTTTCAAATGAGTACAGTCTTTTCCTGGTGATGTGGTGTCAGCTTAATGATGCTATTTTGAACTGGTTATAGGATAATGAAAACACTGTTCCATGTTTCTTGAGTGTGGGTTACCAGCACTGCACTCCATATTTAGCTGTGAATACAAGGTGTCAGGATTAAGTTTTCCTTTTCATCATATATGCAGTATTCCTGAAGAAATAAAGGTGCCAAAAATGAGGTCTAAAAGTCACCAGTGCCTCACCACTAGATAGAGATTTCTGTGTTGTTTCCAACTTTTGTAACTTCTGTACATCCAGTTTTAAAAATAGCTGAGCTGGATCGAGGATGAGGAGTCCTGTATTTTTATTTGCTATTTCCATCTGCTTTAGCTGACTGTAAGTGAACAGATAAAGCATTGTCTGTGAAAGGTAGCCAACACTTTTCTGTCTATATATAGACCACAGAGGAAATGAATCTGTTTATTAAATGCAGCACAGAAGTGGAATTTGCATGTTTTTGTCTCTATGTAACTGTGAACCAGCATTACTGGTGCAGATTCTGTTTAGTGGGGTAAGGGAGAGGCTCTTTGCAGAGCAGATTGGAATAAAATCCAAAATATTTTTATCTTCACAGTGCTAATGAGTCTGAGATTTTATAGGATCTGTGTTACTTGTTCTGCCATGTGATTTCTTTCTTTATGACCATTTAATTTGGTTTAAGAAATCTGGAATCTCTAAACTTCAGCAGTGATACTGTAAAAGAGAAGATAATAAAATGTCAACTCTACATGGTGGATTTGTTTTTGTGGTATAGAAGAAGGGATGTACGGATCCTAAAACTGGTAAAAATACTAATTCTCAGTTTTTCTGCATCTGTCCATGTCCATAGAAGTGAAAACATTGTTCTAGTTATTGGTCTGATTCATGAACATTCACCTTGGCTTAGGTGGGAGGAGGAAGAGAATGCAGTATTGTGAAAGAAAATGTTTGAGCTCCTCAGTAATAAAGTAAACATAGCTTGCACTTAAGCAGGAAGAGTGTTGGTGGATAACAATGGTAGAATTACAGTTTAATTGGTTGACTGTAATAATAAGCATTACTGTTTGGCAATGTGTTATTTCCATTTAGAAATGCAAGGATTAGATGGCTCAGCAAACCATGGAGGAGGAGAACCAAACCAGAGAGGTGAAACCAGTCCTGGGCTAGTGGCAGGGCTGGATCTTCTCCTTACAGGAATTGTTGCAAGATGCCAGGGAGGTGTGTGGGCAGGAAAGATTTGTGTGCATAATTTGCAGCTCTCAGAAGCAAAACCTTTGGATGATCCATGACACTTTTGAATGGAACATAAATAGTTTCTCTGCTGCAAATATTCTAGTGAGGATATCAGGAGATCTAGGCTGATAAATAAGTCTATACATAAATATATGAACCCAAACATATACGTGCATGAAGGATGTTTATAGCTCCTTTGTCTTCATGTAAATATGTGATATGTAAATAAATATTTTGGTTTGGGTTTGGGTAAGACACTGAAGTGCAATTTCCTGTTCAAAGAGTCATGATCACAGAATTCAAAAATGTGGTGTACTCTAGAGAGAATAACTAAATACCTTCTGATGACCCTTTTATTTTTGGTTTATTTTTTTTATTAACAGATGTAATAACTATACTCTTGACATTACTTTTTCTATAATTCAAATAATGCTGCTTAGGCTTTGCTAACCATCTCAGGTTGATTGCTAACCATCTCAGGTTGATTACTGTCACCTTGGTTCTGAAGGAGAAAATCTTAAGCAGTCCAAATATGTGGACAGGTGAGAAGAGCTTTAGATGTTTATACCAACAGCCATGTATTTTAACTTCTAAGCTTTGTGTTGTGTCTGTAAGCTTTAATTTCAGAGCAGTGTCTGTGAGACCACTTCTGACTTTATTGTTTTTATTAGTTGCTCTGTTTATTTCTTGGTGTCTTTTCAATTTCATGTTCTTGTATTTCTTTAGTTTTTATTTTTTCCCTTTCTTTTTAAATTTTCCTATTCCAAAGCTTATCTAGTTAGAACTTTTGATGTGGCAAACATTGAACAACTTTATTGTGCATCATCTGGCTACAATAGAACTGGATGACTCTCTTACTCATTCTTACTTGTAGCTCCATGGATTTTGCTGTAAATCATTGTTTTTTTGACATTGATAACCAGAAGCTGTTGTAATATAGCATTAGTTGTACTTGAACCTGGCTTGAAAAAAAGTAAATTTAAAAGTAGTGACTTGAAGGAGGTGGAGAGTAGGAGAGAGAAGTGACAGCATACCAGTTCTGTGAAGACCAAAAGAATATTGTATGTAGCAGGTAAAACTCCTGAGACTGCCAGAGCACAGGAGTGTGCTGAAGGCAGGTATGCACGGTGTCAAGAGGGATGATGACTTCTCAGAGAAGTGCAAAAATGGCTGTGAGTTAGAGGTCAGCAAAAGTAAACTGCCTCTCCCTCTCTTTTGAAGTGATAGAATTTTGCTTCCATTGTGTATGTGCTTGGACCAGTACACTGTGCCAAAAATAACCCTAGGAATGTGAGTGAGAGATGGGCACCCTAGGCGGGTAACAAGGCAATGCTCCTGAGTCTCTAATAAGAGTCTTAGGAGTACTTTATCTCTTTTTTTTAATTATCTGGGATTATATTTGTCTGGGAGTAACAAAAAAGGGGTGCTGCCAGGTTGTCTTTGCCTAAAGAGAAAAACTGCAAGTAGAATTGATGAATAAAACATAAGTAGTGGTGGGGCTGAGATTGTAGAAAAAGTCTTATTTCCTGCACTTAGCAAGCCTGCTTCCTCTCTTCTATTTTGTTTTTAATTTCCATGCCTCATGTATCCTTTCAGTTCTTTATAAACTTAAAGAGCTGAGCTAAATGGAGTCTTTGATGCTGGGGTAAAGGATTACATTTGCTAGTAAGAACAGATTAGCTAGTTCTTTTAAAACAGAGCTGTCTTAAAAGATGTGAAGAGGGCATTAAACTGAAGTTGGTGGAGGAGGGGAACTTCCATCCATCCTTCTCCTACCAGTTTGATGCCAGTGCCAGCAAAAGATGCCCAGAGCCTGGAGATGCACTGCAGGTCAGCAGGAGAACTCCTGAAGAACAGCACAAAGGAATTTTAGCCACTCCAGGCATCAAGCTGGCTTCATTGCATTGACACACTGGAAGGAGGGGATGGCAACCAGAGTGACCTTGACAGGCAGGCCTGTGCAAACCTTGTGAAGTTCAGGAAGGTCAGGTGCAAGGTCCTGCAGGTGGGTCAGGGCAGTCCCAAGCACAGATACAGTCTGGGCAGAGAATGGACTGACACTAACCTTACAGAGAAGTACTTGGGGGTGTGAGTGGAGGAGAAGCACAACATGACCCAGCAATGTGTGCTTCAGCCCAGAGAAAGCCAAATGTGTCCAACAAAAGCAGCATGACCATCAGACCTCTGCTCTGCTCTGGTGAGACCCCACCTGAAGAAATGCATTTAGCTCTCAGGTCCCCAACTCAAGAAGGATGTGCACCTGCTGGATTGGGTCCAGAAGAAACCATGAAGATGACAGGAGAGCTGGAGCAGCCCTCGTATGGAGATAGGTTCAGAGAAGTTGGGGTTGTTGAGACTGGGGAAGAGAGGGCTCCAGAAGGCCTTATAGCACTTTCCATTACGAAAGGGGGCCCCTAAGAAGGCTAGAGAGGGACTTCTGGCAAGGGTGTGCTGTGATGGGGTAAGGGGTAATGGCTTTAAACTGAAAGAGGGTAGATGTATATTAGACATTAGGGAGAAATTCTTTACAGGGAGGGTGATGAAGTGCTGGAACAGGTTTCCCAGAGAAACTGAGGATGCTCCATCCCTGGAGATGTTCAGGGCCAAGCTGGATGGGGCTTTGAGCAACCTGATCTAGCAGAAGGCATCCCTGCACATGGTGGGACACCTAGATGGTCTTTAAGATCCTTTACAATCCAAACCATTCTATGATTCCTTTTTCACCCAGAAAGAAGTGTCAAGTTCAGTTATCAAGTTGCTAAATATCAAAGTGGGTGCTGGTGAGCAGCTTGTCCCTTAATTACTGTCATTTTCCCTTCCTTGTACTCTTGTAGTGTGCTTATGCTAATGCACACTAAGAAAAATGCAAGATAAGCATTTGCCTTTCTTAGATGGGGTAGCTGGAAAGGAGTGTATTTGTAGTATTTGGCTGGTTTAAAGAGGCTTGCTGAAGCTACTTAGTCTTAAATCAGATAGTTTATCTTAGCTCATGAAAGAAGCTATGGCAGAAATCACAGGCATGGATGTACTGTAGTGTCTATAAAACAAACCCTATTGTGGTCTGGCTGAAGGCCACCAGGTAGAATTAAAAAATGTGATGAGAACTGCTCATGAGTATTTACTGTAAGTTTGGCCCGTCCCAACCCCACATATTCCCAACGTGTTGTTGAGAGCATGAATAGTGACTCTGAGGTTGTCTCAGTCATGAGACATGTCAATCAATCAATCGAGACTTTTGTGTCACCATTCTGTTCCTGAGCAACACATACAGTCAGAGGTGTATTAGATTTTTTTTTCTCTTCTCTTAAATCTATAGAGGTTTACCTCTATACAAGATGAAAAAGCTGATCTGATCTCCTGTTAAGGATACAAAGTGTTTAAAAACTAATTTTCTGTGATGTTTTCAAATCTTATTCAAATACCCTGTCTAAATCTGAGCTAGTTCTTCTTCTCATCTTTCTTTTTATAGTTTTCCTCTTTCCTGTTTCAGCATCGAGTTTATCATGGTTTTTGCACTTTCCTGCTACATATGAAACTCAAGGAGGAGCATTTCACCTGCTCTGGTGTTTAAGGGTGTGATGAGTGGTAATAAAACTTTTCTTAATTTAACTTTGACATCTGTCATTGTTGGAGGTATACTGAATTGAATTCTCCCACTAAGCATATGTGAAAGGCAATTACATGTACAGCTATGGACTTCAGGCATTTTAGTCAGAATAAAATTTGGGGTTTTTTAGCTGTAAAAGTATTGCCATTGGTTAATTTAGAGTGTTTTAATTTTTCCTGAGTATGGGGAACCTAGTATATCATGAAGTGTGAATAAATGTGCTCTTAATTTTTAGGAACGTCCATAGGACCTCACCTAAGACTGAATAATTACTTTGAAAATTCCTATGAGACTATTCCTTTCTATTATAGTCTCTGTACAGTCTCTGTATAGTCTCTGTCTGCATTCAACTAATTTTAGCTAATTTTTTAAGTTTCAGTCTTTTAGAATCTTTGTCTCTGGAGCTTTATTGGCAGTGATAGCCCATATGGTGTAGAATAGCAGACAACTTTTTGTGCACGTCTTGCCTTTGTTTTGTTTACATAGTTTTGTTCTGTAGCAAATGTTTCTCATGTTAATGAGCCTTTTCTCCATGAACTTGTATGCTGCATGAGAGTATTTTATTTTAGTTCCCAACTACAAATGTCTTGCTGGTTCAACAACTACCACTTCACCTCTTTCAGTCGCTGCCATGGGTATGAGCTCCCAACCTCTTATGTCAGGGTTCTGAGGTGAGAACCCAGTTAGGAAATGATCTTTCTACACACAGCTGCCATATCACATACCCTGGTGGCATTTTTAATGCTAAATCATTAAGTCAGTGATGTAGGTATTTCAGATGTGTTTTTCTTTAGGGTTCCAACTAGAATCATCATTTGTAAAAATGGGATCATTATCCATCTAGTTCAAGACAGTCATAAGATCAAAGAATATTTTCCTATATTTTCAATTATAGTAACATATGGTCAAATAAAGTTTCTTTTTTAGTGCAGTGGATTCTTGGAACTCAGTGTAACTGACCTTTGCTTCCAGACTGTAAAAGTCACTTGAAAGAATGTATTAATAAGGAGAGAACAGTATTAATTTTCATGTGTATATACTTAAAGGCACTGAAAGTGCTTCTGGAAAGTTTCCAAACAAAAATAAAATAGTTTCTCAAGATTTTCCAGCAGTCTGCATCTCCTTGTTTCTCCTATCAGAAGCTGGATTTGAATGGAGCAGCAAATGTGCAGCATAAGGGTGAAGGATCAGTGAGGTAAGGTGCATAGCTCCTGCTGCTTTAGGCTTTGCTGAAGAAAACCAGCTCATATGTCATCAGAATGCATCTCCAGACATGAGCTCTGCCTTTAGAAACACAAGTTTGAACCTTGTCAAGCACGTAGAAATTTGTGAGCAGTAGGAGTTGGCATGGGAGGATTAAGTATTCTTGCCTGTATCTTCCTGGGTTTCCCTCCCTTCCTACCCCTTAGGTGAAGTCCAAAACTCACTTTCAGGTCTGTCCCAGAACCATAATTTTGAGATAGGACTGGCACTTTGAGACAGGTATGATTTGTGCTTAATATGAATGTAAACATTTTACTGATTATGCCTTCAGCTGTCGTGCTTGTTGATTTCTAAGAAATTTCTTAGAAACTTTTAGGATCTGACATGGCTAAAATTTGCAGCTTGGGGGTGCAGAGGGGAGTGGCTTATGTTCTGTCTAAAATACTTTAAGTAGCAACTCTAATCCGGGGTAGAAGAGATAATCCTCAACAGGCCTGTAATAACTCTATTAAGAAGCTGAGCAGTGGAGGAAGAAAGTGTTTCTGCTTTTCTTTTAAAACAGCACCACAAAAGATTAGGACGTGGCTGGTGAATGCTCAATTGTTCATTTTGCTCTGCTGTAGCTGATGCTGTGCAAATTCTCATCGTGTCAATGTGCTGGACTAAAGATGTGTGTATCACAGCAAGCTATCAAGGTACCTGTCTGCATCAGTATGGAAAGTAAAATCTCTGTTGCCAAAGATAAGCCTGTGTGGTGTCTGTAGGTGTAAAATCTTGTGTTTCAGCCCAGTATCCTTCTTGAGATGATTAAAAAGGAAGGGTGGTGGTTTCAACTAGAAAATACTCTCTGTTTAAGAGGGTAAGTCTGGCTACTTGCTTTGTGCTGAAGGAACACTGCATCTGGTCTCAGCTTCCCATTGAGTTTTGGTTAACTGGTGGTAAATCAGCCTGAAGTAGTGCACATTATTGTAAAATAATACACTTCAGTACCCATATTGTGAAATGCTGCAACAAGAAGAAACGCGTTAACATCCTCTTTGAAGCCTCTTCTACATGTTCTAGGCAAAAATAATCTGGCCCTGCGTGAATGCACGCATAACTAAGGTGTTTAATCCCAGAGCTGATGAAGTTGCAAAGAACAAATTTGATGACTCTGGGAGTTACATATAATTATTTTCCCCCCTTCCTCCTGTTTACCTCATGCAAGAATTGCAGGTAAAAGAGGCAAGAAAACTTGCAAGCTGCCAGTGGCCACATGGTATTACAATCTTTACAGTCTGCCTGTGCTATATGTATAATTCTCAAGTTCTATGACTAAGAAATAAACCAGAGCTTTGCACCCATTGTACTTACTAGCAACGCAAGGAATAGCATTCAGGTGCAGCTTATTGTGTTGCACTTTTAAACTGGTGGAATTTTGCATGCAATCCAAAAGGCTTTACATTTTTGTCTGTTTTGCTCTTAAAGCAGGAAAGAATGAGATAATGCAGAAGGTGATTCTCTCTCCAATTTTCATTTCCTTCTGTCTTTAGAAGGTTTGTAATAATGTTGCTGTGTACATGCAAATGATGTTAATCAGGAGATTTTGGTGTCAGCTTTGTCAACGTTTACATTCACTTTACACACTGAATTTGCATTTGAAAAGGCCTGTTATAATCAACATTTAAGGGATAACATAGTCAAATTTACATTTGATTGAGTAGAAATGTTAAGTAATTTTAGCTGAGCTGTTGCTAGGAAACAAGCCAATGTTTTTGTATTTTTTTTCCCCTTAATCCATACTGTCTTTCTATTGGCAATTCATCTGGTAATACAAGAACACCAACACCCAAACAGTATAACTTACATCTTTACTGTATTTCTAGATTTAAAGGTTTCCTACTGGTTATAACTTAAGGTGAAGTTTTTGGAGAAATTGTCTTGTAAATTGTCTAACTGTCACCCGTGACTACTTTTAGTTGTATGTATGACCAGAGGTAGGATCAGCTGTTTTACTTTTTTAAAAAACCCTTAAATTCTGTATCCTCTTTTGTCTCTCTGGAAGTATACTAATGCATTTCTTTTCCTGTGGTCAATGTTTATGATGTTAGTCACCATTCAAAGAACATCATGCAACTGCCCAAGAATTCAGCAGAGTTTTATGTGTGACCTCTCAGGGTTTGTGTAGTACACTGGTTTTGTCCTTATCTTGGGTGATCATTTTGATAACTGTGTTACTTTCATTCAAGTGGGCAAAACGAATTGTAACTGCAAAAGGAAATCTTCCAATTTTGGATACGCTCTGGCTGTCAGTTGTGCATCTCTTGGAACTTGTAGGAGGACTCCACAGCTTGGCACTTCACAGCAGTGTTCATCTGGCAAAAATGCTAATTAAAGGGAAGAATAGTTCCTATTCATATCAGTCCCAAAGCATTTCAAGTGCATTATCTGTGTGGTGCATATAAATGTGGCGATCCCCTGAAACTTACTACAAGGCAAATGGAGCCTCTCCTGCCTCCCCAACCTGCTGAACCAGACAGAATACAATCTTTCTGTAGATATACAGCCCTTCTCACTTCATGTACCCCAAAGCTTTTCACAGGGCAGTCAGTCAGGCTGGTGAGCTCTCTTGACAAAGATAGCAGCTCTTACTCCTGTCAGTAGCTCAGGAGCATCCCTGGGCACCCAAACTTCTGCAGACCCAGGAAGAGGGCTGGCCTGAGATTATTCCCTTTTAATCCCTCCCAAAAGCAGTGGTTATTCTTATCTTTCCACCTTCATGGCCAAGTGAAGTAGGCAGGTAGGTTCTGTATGCAGAGCTGAAAGTCTCAGCGTGGCGTGTAAACCTCGCAGCTTTCTGGCCAGGGTAAAAAAAACTACTGAAATTAATCATCCTGACAGTAGTTTTGGGGCCACTATTATTGTAGCATTGCTTAAACAGCACAGGCCTTCCAGATCCATGCTGCAGGAAAGACTGCAGATTCCTTATATTTTTATGGGCTCCCAGTGGTATGGGCTGCATTCCTCAGATTCTAAGTAATCCATGCATGTGCAAAATACGTATTATAAAATCTGGTCAGGCAGGGCCTACGGTCACAGTAGAGCAGATGTGGGTTTCCTTCAGTTCTTGGCACCTGTTGCATTCCTTACTGGAAAATACTGATTAAAATAGCTTTTTCTCACAACTCGTTTTATATGTCTTAAAAAAAATTTTAAAATATTTGCCTCTGGGGTGCAGTGTGGTTGGAAAGAGAGTTCAGGCAGCTAATTCTCATTTGCATACTCCTAATTTTCATGTGCTGGTAACTCTGAATGTGCATTTCTTCAGCAGCTTTTGGGGCCTCAGACTCTAGGAAGGAAACTGAGCAAATCTGAACAGAGTAAGGAGGACTTTGCTGTGGAGTGTGGAGCTTGGGGTATAGCATGGTGTTCATGAACAGGTGAGACCGTGTGTGTCTCAATCCTGCCTCCTGTCTCTTCAAGGCATAACTTCATGTATCTGTCTTAGCATGAAGTCTTGGTGGAGACAGAATGCACTTAGAGCTGTCAGCTGCCTGTAAATATCTATCTCCATGTAGGAAACCTTAGAGACTTAAGGTGTGGCCAGGGTCTCAGGTGGGATGCAGAACTAAAAGCAGAACCTTTCACTTGGCAAAAGTGTCTAGTAGTTCTGTTCAAGTCTTACTTTAAGTGACTGCTTTTTTCCGGGAAACTTTAATAATTTCCACTGCTCCCATGTTTTTTTGCAGAGTACTCAAAAAGCATATGCAGTTGCCTTTTGGGATGCTGTCTGTTAAATCTGTGGTCTATAGGATGTAGTTATGTAGTGAAAGGTCACGGTGTACTACTAGCTTGTGCTCCGTGGATGCTTATGACTCATTTATACTTCTGTTAACAGGTGTGGGATTTTGTGTTGTTCTGTCCCTGAACAGTGCTGTATTAGAGATTGAAGCACTGTGTGGTTTTGCAGTCATGGACATGCACAAAAAATGTTCTTGTCTGATAATTCTACATGCCAAGCTTTTATTCTGGGTCCTAGACTGTATTTTTTGTCACACTTCAGTTTGGCTGTTTCCCACTGCTTTCTGGGAAGGGAGAGAATAACCTAATAATGGATGCACAAATGCAAATTGTGTTGTAATCTTCTTTTGATAGGTTACTTGACAAAGCAGAGTCTCATTAAGAAGGTGAACTGACTAGTTCACTTCTTAATTTTTGTATTAGTAGTGAAGTCTCTCTGTTTAATATTTTTAAGGTACAATCTCTGAACCTCTTTGTAGCTCTTTTCATGAGTATAGAGCAGTGCTTTCACTGGTGTTTTCACTGTGGGTTATCTTCAGGAAGGAAGCCCAGGACTTGGTATGTGTGTTTTACTAAATTGCTATATACTTGTAGAGCCATCCATTTTATTGCTTGCTGCTTTGTTTTAGTTTCAAAGAACTCTCCTTGTATTATTGAGGTTGCTTACTCTAGAGTAATGCTAAGGGATTTACTTTCTCCCAGGGACTAATGTGTGGTTTTGTTCATTGAGTAAAATTTCCCAGTGTTTGTAGGCATCTCCTTCATGACAGTTTCCAGTGATGGCTCAGTTGCTACCTGCTGGCAGCCAGAAATTTACATGATTTTATTAAGGCTAATTTCTTTTGTGGGTATCCTGTCACAGAATGAATAAAAGCACAGCAGCAGTGGACAGCCAAAGGGGACTCCTAATCCAGTGGAAGAAATTAGTCTTGAATGTTTACTGCAGTCATCAGGTTTTTAAGAGTAATGACCTATTGGATTTACTAGAAGCTTAAATGTGGGGGAAGCAATTTTTTAAAATATTTTTTATGAGTATGCAATCTTTGTATTTCATCAGAGTATTAAATTATGTTAAGCCTCTTCTCTTTACTGGAGGTAAACATCATTGTGTAGCCCTAAAAGCAGATATTCATATTACTTGGTGATTTACTGTTAACAGCAATTCAAATATATCATGGAACTCTGTACAGCTCGGGATAGCCAGTATATTTTGTTTGAATGATTGCAACATGGTCTAACATGAAAGCAAAGGGATTTCCAATTTCCCATAAAATGTTTCAGCTTAATGGGTATGAAAGACACAAGTTTACCCTCCTGAGCTCTGATGGGACAACATCAGTATTACTGCTAGAAATAGAAGTATGTGGAATTCATGTTCATGGTTACTACTTACAGGGTGTGCAGAAAGAAAAGAGAAAACTTTAAATCTCAGTAAAGCCTAGAGCTGACCTCTCCAAAGCTCTCATATGTACTATAAATACTGCAGGCAGGTTGTGCTTCACCAAGGTCTTCAGTTCATGGGAGGGGAAGAAGGCTGGTTGTTGAAGGACAGGTATGTTGGCTTCATTATAATGATGGAATTCCATGTGTGGATGAGATAACAAGGAAAATTACATCACTTCTAGTAATGTTCAGTTGGCAGGTTTTAATAATCTTCTTGGGCTTCTTGGGCACTGCAGCTTTTTCCTCAGAAGGCAGCACAAGTTTTTGAAAATGGCTGATAATTTGTACATGAGTACTGAGACTAGAGGAGTGGACTGAAAGAGGATTTCTTGCTCTGTCTTTCTTTTCATGAAGTTGCGAAATACTGTTCACCAGGTGTTTGCTGTATTCAAACACTGATGTGTATTTGATTTTGGCTCCCTAAGATATTACCCAAAACTTAATTTTTTCAGTTTCATTCAGAAGTATATTCTGCCAACTTCTGTTTTAATGCTAGATGTGTGTATGTATGTGTGTTATGACACAATGCTATGTTAAATCAACATCATAATATTTGTTCCTTTGTAGGTGCTCAAATTATAATCTGAGCTTCTTTTCTAAGCAAACGAAGAGTTTGAGCTGGTTGCTGAACTTGATATTGCTAAATCGTTATTTGTCATTCTCTTGCTGTATTTCCAAGAGAGTGATCTTGAGCACCCTGCTATGACAATGATTATTTAACAGTATTTTTATATCCACTTCCTATATGAGTCTGTCTGAAAGCATACTGCAAAGGTGAAATATTCCCTAGCATGGGTGTAAGGGAGAAAAGTATTTTCATACCCACATGCAGAAAAAGCAGCCTTTTCAATTACCTGTTGTTTTGGGAGCTCTCTTGCATGAGCAGGGCTGCTGCCTGCCCTGCCTCTGCATTGGTGGATGCACTTGAGTTGCACAGCTGGTCCTGGTGTGTGAAAGGATGGCAGAAATAGGAAGTGTGAGAATGAAGGGCTAGCCACAACTCCTTCACAGAATGTGTGTCCCTACAAATGCAGCAGTCACTCCAAATGTCCAGGCTGTGAGGGCAGGGACATGTGCTATATGACTCTGTGGCTGGAGGCCCCAGTACAGTTTATAGTCAATGATGATGATGATCACTTTTAGGAGCAGAAGCAGAGGTGGGCACAGTCCAGCAGCTTGTCTCCTATATATCCTTCTGGATTCTGGACTGGCTGCTCCCTGTGTTTTGGTGCATACCATATGGGACAAAGAGTGTTAAATGTTTTTCTTCTGATCTTGGCTGTGGAAATGAGCTGAACCCCAGCACTGTGCCTGACATCATCTCATGACTGTACTGCCTCACTTTTCTAATGCTTGGTTAGGGTGATGATGAGTCAAGGTTTTTTGTTCCCTCTACAACCAACTATTTGTGTGCCTCCTGAATGAACTGGAAAAAAGAGGATTATTGAAATAGTTGGTGTTGGAGCTGGCACAACTCTCATGTCAATGAAATTTCAACTACACGGTTGTACTTCCATCTCCAGCCCAGCAGAAAAATGCAAACAATCCTCACTCTGGCATTTAGTTCTTATGTATGAGAATATATAGGACGCCCCAATCTCAGACATGTGGGAGTCTTCTGAGTTGGCACCATCACTTTCTGTCTTTTAACTAGCCACATAAACTTCTCTCTCTTTGGGCTGGTTTTCAGATGTTTAAGCAGAGTATTTGCTAAACTGCCAGCTGTGCCACGTGTATGAACTGCCTGTGAAGCAGAGCTAGCTGGGGCCTCAAGCCTTAAACTGAATAACAGTCCTGTCAGAGTATCTCCTCTTGATGGTGTTTACTTCTGGACTGACTCTACAAAAATTCCGCTTCAGCCCAGAAGCACCAGGTAAAGCTTACTGTCTGCTGAAGGAGTACTGCAGGAAGCTGGTGCTGGAGCTTGTTAATCTGTGTCCTCTCTCCTGATTCCTGGTTTCTACACCTTCTCTGGGCCAGATCTCTGTAACCTCCAAGTCTTTGGCACAGATACCTCTAGACCTTTTAAGGCTGATTTTATCCAGAGTTGCAGAGATGACATGTCCCTGCTTGCTGCCTCTGGGAACCAAGTTTGGGATCTTGTGAAGGCAAGAAAATTATCTGTTAGGCTGGTAGGGCTTCCTGATCTGTGCTGTGCCTGGAAAGAGCCAGTGAATTCTAAGGCACTTAGGAGATTGGGAACCTGTGAGGATTGGCTCACAGGCTGGCTGGTGTTGGGGAAGTGTGCCAGCTGCCTCTCCTCAAGCTGTCCCCACTGGATCATCACAGACTATTAAGATCACCCTTTATATTGAAAGGGAGCTTGAGAACTCATGTAGGTCCAGTTTCCTCAAAGGGATCACTGAGTTCAGGTGAGGTTATTATGGCAGTATCCAAACCAAAGTAGCTGTCTAAACTGGTGAAGATGATCTTTTAGTGTATTGTGCCTCTTGCCTTAAAACATATCCCTCAGACCTCAGTGTCTGCACCTGGGGTTGCCGTTTGCTGCTAATTCTGAATGCAAAAGCAAAATACCAGTCTCAAGGAATTGCCAAGCTTTGACACTGCCTCTTGTTCTAAACTGAAGTGTTCAAACTGCTGGCAGCCTGGCACAAAATATACTGCCTGCTTGCTCTAGCAAATAATGTAACACCTGCAGTTTCATAAAGATTACTTACTTCAACAGGTTTTACATTTAGGCTGAGATTTTTTTTTTCCTGACTTCATTCTGGTAGTACTCTCCCATGCCTGGTGTCTGTTTCAATTTTTGAGAGTGGATCTCAGTTTTGTTGGTGTTGGCTGTAGCTGTGGTGATGCCAAAAGCAGCCAGAAGCAGTGCCCTCTCCAGTCCCCATGGCACCAGCAGACAGTGGGTTATCAAGGTGACATGTCAGCTGTGGCATCTCTGCTTCCTCAGGCAGGCTGCTCACATTTTAAACTGAGTTGCTCTGCAGCAAATGTTACCTGTAGCACAGGCTTGTCAGTAAAACACTGCCCTGTGGTAGAGAATACTCAGTGGTTAAATGGCACAGATAACAAATAGAATGTAGACTTCAATTTGGGGAGATTTTTTAGATTAGTTGACCCAAAATTAGTGCTCTGATTCATTCAGCTGGTGGGTCATTGTTGCTACCACTTGTGCAGAACAGAATGATGAGAGGAGCTGCAAAACGGTGCAAGTGGGCTGGAGAAAACTGAACTCTAGGGGATTCTTCAGTGCTCTGACTTCATTGCTGCTTTTGTTCTGATCTGTCTGCACTCTTTTGGGTTGTCATTGAGAAAGGCCAGTGCAAATTGCACCTAGAACATAAAGTCCCTGCTTATTAAAGTCCCTGTCAGTTTGGCTTACAACAGCATGTAAGCCCTTTTTTCTTGCAGGATGATGATGTTCTGTTTGTGGTTGGACTTCTTAATTATTTTTTTAAGCTGGAATATTGCCAGTAGAAATCTATTTAAGGGAACTGTTACAGTAAAACAAAAAAATCCCTAAATTTAAAAGCTAGGAGCTCCCCCTACTTGCTGTGGCTCCCTGGCTGTCTGGACTGTAGGTCCTCTTTCAAATGCCCAGTAAAAATAGCATGTGACTCAAAAGCAGAGCTGGTTTGCCTTCTCCAGGTTGTGATGACACAACTGAAAAGCGAACAACTTCTTCAGATTACTAGTGGGTTTTGAAGCTGTGTCTGGCAATTTTCTCCATCCTGATTACTCTCCATTGTTTATTTTCTGACGCTCTGTGCCCAGTGGGTAGCATGGGAAGCTACCCACTTTCTTTCCCAGAGTTCA
The DNA here is from genome assembly GCF_009819885.2 of Catharus ustulatus. Lineage (NCBI taxonomy): Eukaryota > Metazoa > Chordata > Aves > Passeriformes > Turdidae > Catharus > Catharus ustulatus. The sequence continues at coordinate 35,531,413 of NC_046221.1, read as the reverse complement.
GCTTGTCAGAAACAATATTTCAGTGCAGTTATGGCACCCCTCGTTCCTCAATGTGAAATAGTTCAGATCCCCTTTGATCTGGGCAGGTGAAGGCTCTGCTTTCCTGCTTGGGTACCTGCTGTCTTCACCAGCAAGATGTGTGAGGCAGAAACTGGTGTTTTACGTATGCAGGCTCACAGACTATCCTGAGCTGGAAGGGATGCCTCAAGGAGCACCAAGTCCAGCTCTTAAGTGCGTGGCCCATACAGGGGTTGATCCCAGCACCTTGGTGTTATCAGCACCATGTACAGGTAACATAACAAGCTTCTTTGCAGCTCCCATTATTTAATGTGCTGATCCAGAGCTGTGTCCTCCCCCTGCAGCACACGGTGCCCACTCAACAGTTGTTGGCAGCATCTGAGCTTCTATGGAGAAGTGGGGATAGAGGTGAAGCCTATTGACAGCAAAATAAGCTTATTAAGCTTTAAATGCCCAGTCCTCATTGCCGAACTCTCTTTGCATGGCTGAAGGGCAGCTCCTCCCAGCTTGATGTCCTCAGCAGAGCGGCCCTCGAGTAGTTGGCAGTACGGCCTGGTGAGCAGAGTGTCGCGGTTATCTGTCTGCTCCGCTGTGTCCTTTTCCATCCTTTTCCCTTCCTGTTCTTTCCCTTTCCCTTCCATTTCCCATCCCTTTTCCTTTCTCGTCCCTTTTCGCTTCCCATCCCTTTCCCTTTTCTCTTCCCTTTTCTCTTCCCTTTTCTCTTCCCTTTTCTCTTCCCTTTTCTCTTCCCTTTCCCTTCCCTTTCCCGTCCCTTTCCCTTTTCTGCCCCTTTCCCCTTTCTGTTCCTTTCCCCTTTCTGCCCCTTTCCCCTTTCCCGTCCCTTTCCCGTCCCTTTCCCGTCCCTTTCCCGTCCCTTTCCCGTCCCTTTCCCGTCCCTTTCCCGTCCCTTTCCCGTCCCTTTCCCGTCCCTTTCCCCTTTCTGCCCCTTTCCCCTTTCTGTTCCTTTCCCCTTTCCCCTTTTCCATCTTTTCCCTTCCCGGGATGCTGCCATGGCGGGCGGGGGCGCCCCCGCGTGGCGGCCGCGGGCAGCGCAGGGCGCAGCTCCCGCTCCGCGGCCAAAGCCGGGATCTCGCTTCCCAGCTGCCAACCCAGCCTTTAGATGCAGCCCATAATAATTTGGTTTTTGCTTTTTGGCTTCGTAGTTCGAGAGGCAGCCAGTGAAGAAAACCACCGTTAGAGATTTATTCCCTTAGCTTTCCAAACAAACGGGTCTCACAGAGCCAGAGTGTGTAATTTCTGAGCTTTGGAATGCTCGTTATATTTTTGCCCTTGTCTGATTTATGGCAGTGCCTGTGCTAGGTATAAATATTAAATCAATTTATCATAAATTGAGCATTGCAAAGGCGACATCTGTTTTAGATAACAGTTTTTTTGAGGCTAAACTTTCACTGTACAGTTCATAAACTACACATGGGTCTTAAATCCCTATCTTTAAAGTCAGGTCTTTTCCCTCTGTTGTTGAGTGGGCTGACACTTGCAATATTTTGTTGAGTGTTCATACACTCTGTCATAGCTTCAGTGTATGTTTCTGGAGCTGAAATGTTAAAATTCTGCAGCTAATGCATTGTGTGAGGATGCACTTTAGAATGGGATTGCTAGGTTCCTTATAACTTTCTGTCTCCTGTTTCTGTGTTGCTATTTCATGAGGTGTTTCTCTCCTTGGTCAGAAGGCCAAGTACCATCATTTTGGTAGGTCTTATGTAGCTGTGGTACCACCATAAAAACTGACACTCCCCCAGTTCTTCAGTTACACTGATAATATACTAAAGAGAAAAGCCTCATGGAGTTTGTTAAACAGAATCACAATATGTAGCTTAAAAAAGGAAGTAAAGGCTCTGCTTTCCTTTGTCCCCTTTACAGGAAAAAATGGGCAGATGGATTGACAGTTCAATATATTGTGTGTTCTTCAGATTTGAACTTCTGTAATAGGACAAGTGTTTCTGTCATACTCCATAATCCTGCTCTCCCATGAGATGTCTTGAGAAACCTCAGAAGTAGCATATCAAAATTGTAAACCACAAAGCATAACCCATAATATAGCCCTGGGGCAAACCTCTGTCTTCTGAATTGCATGGCACAATAGAGATCATAGAATAAAAGAATGTTTTGCCTTGGAGAGTTTTTTCCTTTTTTTAAAGCTAGTTCTAATATTTACAGTATCTCTGTTCTCTGCAGATTTAATTGAGTCAATTAAGATTCTTAGGCTTGATTCCCCCAGGTGTGGGTTAAAAGTTTCTCTTTATTTTTTTCTTTTTCTTCTCCCTTCACTCTTGCCAGCAGCTGTTTCTTGCTCTTGCCTGGTTACAGAGGAAGCAGCTACCTGGGATTTTTGTTACCATTTGCAAAGCTCCCTCTATTGCAGTGAGGTGATCTACTGTGCAGGCAAGCATAAATAACACCTGGCTTCACTTGTCTTTATTTCTGCTTTCTTTTATGCCCTTTACAGTTTTTCACCTCTTTGAACTGTGTCTTCTGAATTTTTTTCCTATGTAGAAAACAATCTCTTGGTTTTCAGTAGTCTTAACCTCCTTAAGGAAGGATTTCTTCATAGTTCAAGGGCTGGAGTGGGTGTGCCTGTATTTCAGCTTTTGCCGTGCTTAGCTCTGTTCCTTATCAACACCATTGCCCAAGAGCTAAGATGGTATTTTCAAGCAAGTGTTGATGACCATTGGTGTTGAAGCAGCAGTTCTTTCTTGGGCTGGCACTCTGTAAGCCACATAGTCCTTCAGGTACTTTTGTTCTCTGTAAATGGTGTCTCTTAGTTCTTCTGTGGTTTCTTGCTTTGCTTTTGGGCCAACTGAGAATGCCCAGCTACACCCACAGACTGCATTTTTGTGCTCATTCAGATCTGCACCAGGCTTCTCTTGAAGTGTAGCTGTCAAAAGTTTCAGTTTGATTACTCTGAGGATGTTTTGGTTGGCATCCAAGTCTTATACATCAGATGGAACGCTGCAAACGAGCATTTCCTTGGAAGCCCAAGGTGAGAAGTGTTCTGGCTCTGGGTACCGGGAATGTTTTCAGTATAGGTACACAGAAAAGCACTTTTTGTTCTCCATTTGGCACTAAGACTGATCATTTTTCTTGGTGTTGCACTTTGCCCGTTACTCTTGTCTTCAAATTACTATTTTATACCATAAATACCATAGTCATGGTATTTTAAATATGTGCTCTTAGAGCTCCGTGGCCACTTGATTGTGGAAAAACAAATTCACATATGGTTTTCAAGAAAGCGCTGATCTAGGTATTGATGCTCGTTTGAATTACCTGAACTGATGGTTATATGACAAATATGACACATTTAGCTGTCAATAATGTGACTTTTAAAGGTGGGAGTCCATGTCCTGACTTTAATCCCAAAATGAGCATCTTAAAAGAGACCTTGGTAGTATTCTTACTTTATCCAGTAGGTATAGGGAATAATAGTAGTAATAATGATGATGATGTTCTTAACTTAGAGCCTTGTTTCAGAGCCCAAGTTAATGTCTTGTTTTCTGTTACTCTGTCTTTGGCTATAGATTTGCAGTTTGCTCCTCCTGAAGTTCTTGTATAGGTAAGACTACAGAGGGTATTTGGTAAGTTTGCTACTGGCTTGGCAGGAGAAGCCTGTGATAACTCTGCTCCACACAGAACTACAGCAAGATTCAGTGCCCAGAAGAGCCTTGGCTGTGGTTGTGTGTGCAAAGACTCCATGATTGCTTTGTTTTGGCTTAAAGTGGTCTTCTGTACAAACATTAGATGCCTCCTCAAATATTGCAGTGGGTTAGGTGCTGCTTTGGGACTTGCTTCCTGTGTGCAACCTGGCATGGAAGTCAGAAGGGTTCCCAGCCTCAATACCTACGCTGTTGAATGCTGCTATCAGTATGCTGTCAAAGTGAACAAACAAAGGTGCATCTCTGGAGGATTTCTTCTTTATATGTTTTTTTTTTTTCACTGTGGCAAAGCTGAGCTGCTGGCAATCTACATAGAATAATTTACATTGGAAAAAACCTGCAAGATCTTCTAGTCTAACTGTTAAGTTGACACTGCCAAGGCCACCATTTAACCATGTCCATAATGAAGATCATCAGAGCTTCACAGCATATTACAAAAAACAAAAACAAACCCTGCCTGATTTTGAGCAAATGATAGACTGAAATGTCTTTATGTGAATGTCAAGAACCAAAGTCTGTACCATCTGTTATGAGCTTTAACTTCACTCACTCCCCAGTTTGTAGGAGTGAGATGACTTCTGGGGAAAGAGAGGTATAAACACACAACGAGTGTGTGTGGGAATGCACAAGGGGAAAGATAAACATTTGCATTTAGGTACTGCTGTCTTGTGTGCAGCCATTCATGTGTCATCAGTGACATGGGAATGGCTCAGAAGTGTGGTGAGGTTGGGTGGGTTTTGGCTGCTTAGAGTGAGGCAGGAAAGGTTCATGCCTGTATGATGTGGGTTCTTCTGACTTTTATTGTTGTGGTGATATCTCACATCAAGAGAAACCATTGCCTGTTGCAACTGGATGGCAAGTAGTATTGCTCTGTTCAGTGGGTTCCCTAATCTGTCAGGTTTGCTTTAAAATTTGCAAAGTTTTTTTTTATTGATTCATTTATTTACTGGTTTTGGATTCTTGTTGCATATGGGAAGTCTCAGGAATTCCAGGGCTGACCCCATGCTCCAGAGAAATGAGTTGTGGGGTGAGAATTTTCTGGGCTTGATAGTGTATTTGAGGAGCAGGAGTTTCAGCTCTGTTTGACATGCTTCTGAAGATAATCCCAACTTGGAGGCACAGATAAAAGTGACTATGTACAGCTGTGATTGATGTTTAGGCTTCAAAACAGCTATCTTTTTGTCCCTTGAATGTAACAGCTGTTTCAAGTTTGAAATTTTTATTAAAAAAAACCAAAAAACAACAAAACCACAAAAAAAAGAATACTGCCACCAAAATTTGATTTGCAGACCAGAGACCTTCACAATGTTGATCTGCTCTGAGCATCTTGCACAGCCCTGGTTACAGGACTTCCTTGCCCTAATATTTTCTTGAAAGCATGTATCTTCTGATTTTGAGCTTAATATTTCTAGTATCCACTCATGCTAAGCTCTTCTGGTTTATTCTTGCTGTAAAAATAATGTGCTTTACAAAACATTTGGAGTCTTGTGAATTAAAATTTGATTTTTTTTCTGTTTCAGCCTTCCCACCCCACCACCCAGTAGCTTATCCACCTTGATTCCTTAGTCTTTGAAAAAAAAAGAAATTTCTCTCTCCACCATTGCAGGCATTCCAAAGGTGACTTCTGACCAGTTTTAGTTTCTTTCATGCTGACTCCCATCAGCAACATTCTCGCATTTCTCTTCACATCCTCAGCAAATATGTCAGTAGGAACTTGCTTAATAACATAAACCTTTAAAAGTCACACAATACATGTCTAGGGTCTGGTGTGGCAGTAATATGGCTTGAAGCCCATCTGCTTGGGATGACTCCTCACTTACAAAAACCATTTCACACTTGCAACTTTCCTTCTGTTTGTTCAGTTAGTGAAGTGAATATTTGAGTTTAAAACTCTATTTAAAAATTTATATATGCCATAGTAAGATGTTAGCTGAGTAACTAGCATTGCCAAATGTTAGGGTAGAAGATTTAAGATTTTGTTATGGGCAGTTATGTTTTTGAAGGGGGGTGTGTGTGAGAGAATGATGAATTGCAGGCTGACAGCAAGATGGGTGAAGCAAGTGGGTTTGGGCACCTTGGTTGTCTTTGACAGAGAAATAATGTGGGTTTAGTTTCTTATCCAGGAAGAGCTTTTTCTCCTTCCCTCCGTGCTGGTGCATGGAGCAGTGCTCAGTGGCTGTGTTCTGCACTGTGATGGAGCTCCTGGCTGTGCAGGATGTCTGTGCCTAGATGTGACAAGGAAGCAGACAGAGTGGTCACCCCCTTGGCTCAGGCTGTCCCTTGGCTGCTGCCAAGGAGAGCAGCAACTCTGCTCCATGTGCTGGAAGAGAAGTGGTGAGTCTGGTCTCATGGGCTCCTTGTTCAAAAAGAACTGCAGTCCATCCCCACCCCTGGGGGAAAATAAGGGGACATGCAAACTGTGGGTGCAGAAAAGATTGAATTTGGTGTTTAGGCACTTATCCAACAGGCAACTGCGTTTTGGTGGTGCCAGACTTGTGCAGGCTGTTTTGGCACTGCTTCCGGAAGGTTTTACTTTGACTGCTGCAGTGTTCAGTATGGCTTGGGACAACATCTGTGCCATCAGATCTTCACTTCTGTTTGCTCAGGCAGCACCTCTCAGTCTACAGCTCTTAGGACAAGGCTGCTTGCTGTGGGAGGATACTTTTTGGGGGTTGCTGGTTTTCTTTTTGTACTCCCTGTTGTGCATCCCTGGATATCAGCAGAAAGACCTACTGTGGAGTTTCATTTGTGGCTTAAATGTTACTGCTTTTATCTAAGGAAATTTATTCTCAAAGCAATTAGAAAGCTATTCATTAGTCCTTAAGTCCATATTGATTTCCATTAGTTATATTGTGTTTATTCATAATTTTACATATAGAATGCTGCTTTCGTCAATGCCATTGTCAGGTTGATACATTAATTATTACCTATGTTACCCTTCTCCAAGTGCTTTCTATGAGATTTTTTTAAAGCTTCTATGTTCTTTGACTTGTTGAAAAGAAGTTTCATGAGCCAATATTAAAAAAAGGCCTGAGATGCTGCTGCAGGCCAATTCCTTCCATGTCTCCAATGAATTGAGCTGTTATATCTATAGCAATCAGGAGAGTTGCCAAAAGAAATTCCCCAAGTACAGCTTTGGAGAAGAGTATTTTTTAAATGAAATAGCGTTCAGCAGAGTTTCCACCGCGCTGTCTCTTGGCAATACCTTGATACAGGAGAAGCTCCCAGTTGTGTCAGGCCACATGGGATGGTTTGTCACAGTGCTCCTGAATTCGTGTTTAATCCCTGATGCAGTGTGGCATGCTGGACTGGATAGGAATTGGCAGTCACTCTGTGACCTGTGTGCTCCTGTCTGTGCTCCCTGCTTTGTCTCTACTGCAAATCAAATCCCACTTCCTCACTTCATATCCTTGTTGAAGAACACGAATGCATTGGACTGTTTTATATGCAGCGTTAAGAGACCAAAGAGAACTCTTACTGTACTTGTCAGCTTTAAAATTCATACTGTTAATAATTCTGGAGTTAAGAGCAGCCACGTGTCCCATTGCCAAAATCTTATTGTAGCTGGGAAAATTAAGGAGGTGATAAAAAACTTTCTCCTTGACCTGCCAGGGGAATAAATGTCTTTTATATAGGTATAACTCTCTTTTGAACCTCCAGACAGACAAGTACACATTACTTTCTGAAAATACTTGAAGATTATTTTTCAACTAAATTAGGATTAATGTCTTTTAAATTTCTTTCCATTAATTGATGTCATGTGAAATGGCTTGGCTAGTCCTTTTTAAAGAAGAAACATCAAACTACCATCCCCAATGAAATTAATAAGACTCATTTCCATGCCACTGTTAAATATTATTAATCCTTAGAAACTCACATGCATTTGTTAAAAAAGAGAACCAAAGCAAATACCAAATAACTTTGCCCAGAAGACCAACAGATGTTTTGTTAAGGGATTTGTATGAAGATTCTTTTCTATTTCAGGTTTTGCCTTATTGCCATTTGAAGATTTTTTTAAATTATTCTTTTACTGATTTCTTTTAACCTTTTGTTTGAGTGATTTATAATTCTCATTTTAAAAATATCCTGTAAACATATATTGGGCTCTTTTAGCTCTTTAATTTAATTGAGCAGCAAAATTAAAGAAAGCTTCTGAGAGTTAAAAGATGGTGGGGGTTCTCTTTTTTCCCCTCTTTTTTAGTTCTCTTTTTGCTTATTTAAAAACATTTTTAGTTGATGCTGTTTTGATAATGATGGAGTGTTGTGAAAGGCTCACGATATTTTAAATGATTTAAGCTTATTTGAATTGCTGCACTACTTCCTTACTCCCATCATTGCTTCTCCCATTTCCTTTTCCCTATTTTCTATGACTTTCTTGGGATATTTTTATATCTTGTGCTCTAAAGTGCTGTCAAAGTAGATGTTCAGCTGCAGCGGGGCTGGCAGATACACACAAACTGATAATCGGCCTCTTAAAATAACAAGTAGATTCAGCTCATGAATTTACACTTGGAACTAGAAAAAAAATCCTGATTTTCAGTTGAAGTGTTGAATGTAATGAAAAGCATTTCCTTTTTCATCAGCTTAAACTGCAGTGTGATCATAGTGGATTACACGTTCATCTCAGTGAAGTATGTAATTTTTAAGCTGTAGAGCACAGGAAGCCCTGGTTTTACAGCTTCAGATGTGAAGGTCAGGTAGGTCATTTTAGAAGAAGTCCCCTGTCCAGGGAACAGAAGTTTTGCAGATAGCTAAGCTAAATAATCAATGCTTTGTCTCCTCAACTTGTGTGTCTGTTTTTTACACCTGTGTGTGGAAATAAAGATTTCAAGTATCCTCCTAAAGAGTACAGGGAAAAAAGTCTTAGATACAATTGTGCCATGTACATACTTTGAAGTGCTTTCTGTGTACTTCCCGTTAGTTTTTTAACAACTTCCTTTCAAAAAAGCAAAACTTTGCACTTCTGCAGGGTTGGGGCGTTTCCACCTGCAGCTTTAGGGATTTTGGGGTTGAAATACTATGCATCTGAGTTTTGGACCATTAAGTGTGAATTAGTGCACTTTCAAAATCTGATGGAATCAGGAAGTAAATAGTATTGTGTAAATAATGTAGCCAAACACAGTTTCAGTATATCCTACTTTGGTATAAAAACCACCAGTGCTGTGGAGGAAAGGATTTCTGTGCAGCAAATCCTCTGGGTGCTCTTAGGGCCTTCTCAGGTGTGCAGAGGCTGGTGCCTCTGGCTTTTCATGGCTTGCTACCTCAGCTAGCAAGGTCATATTTTGCTTGGCTGTGTCCACATGTGTTGTAATCCCATCTCTGATGACCCACATAACTATGATGGCACTGGCTGCCTCTGACATTCTCTTGGTGCATAAGGTGCTTGGGGCCAGTGACATGTGGTGCTTTTTCTTTCCATTATTTTATTTTTTTTTTTACTAAATTATTTTAAATGAAGCATTATACTGATCTTATATTTGCTCTTACTCCATTGCACTTAATTCTCTTCATAGCAAAGTTAGTACAGCTTTGAGGACAGAGAGGGAAATACCCATGGTGGTAAAGCATTTACAGCACAACCATCTGGCTATCTTTGACTTCTTCCATGAACTGTGCTTTAAGTAAGAGTGAGAAACATCTTGCCTGGTGTGGGTTTGGTTTGGGGTTTTTTGTGGATAAAGGGAAACTCTTCCCCAAATACCTTAACAGTAGTTCTTTCACTAGAGTAAAAGGTGGGATGTGAAAACACTCCTGCCAAAGAATACAGCATGCTGGAAGACCAAGTGTTTGCTGGTCTGATAGTCGTCCTGAGAATAATCTGTGCATTTCAAGTTGCAGTTAGGCATTGAAATGTATTCTAATTAAATTCCTTCTCTAGTGGTTGTGGCTATCACAACATTAGTTTTATTGAGTTAAAACTTAAGAACACAGCTTGTGACTCCTACTTTTGAAATACAATTTTTCATGTGCAGTGGTTGGATTGTCTTCATACATAGCTGATAGCCTCAGCTTTGCAGGAGAGGAGAAAAGGAATTACATAGGGCTTCTTTCCCACACTTATCTCTGAGGAAAACAAAGAAAAAACTCTTAGTGCACTTTTTAGGATGTTTCAGTGAAGTATGACCATGTGTCTCCAGTCATTGCATTCCTCTCCAAGCTACTGCTCTGCTTAGCCTGGGTTGGTGGCCCCTACCTGTGCACTGAATGTTGCACCTTGTTGCTCAGAAGGGGAACTTTTTGTACAATTCTGCAAATTGTTATGATAAAAATGTTTTTTCATGCCTGATCGATCAAAATATGTGTGCCTTGCTATAAAGATGGATTCTTGTATTTTAATTATTTTTGCTTTTCAGCAACCCACTTAAGTTAACAGCATTATTTATAATTCCTTGGTGATCATTTTAGGAAGGGATCCTTTTTCTTCCTTTCTTTCTTCTTCCTTTGTATTAAATTTTTTGTTCTGTTACTGAACTGCCTGGATGTTCAGTTATAAAATACAAATACAGTGACTGAAATTCATATGGCATCACCAGCAGTTTGTCTGCTTTACAAAGATTCTGTCATTATTTTGTTGTCTGGAATTTTGAAAGAACACTAAAATAATACATTTGAAAATAATAATTCTGAAAGCAAAAAAACATAACTTGAAAATATTGGAACTTATTTTACTGAAGTGGAAGAGGCACTTAATGAAAGTACTTTTGGATGTAATTGAAAGACGTGTTTCATGTTCTGCTAGATGCACATGGCTTAGGAAAGGAAGTATGTTTTTGTTTAGTGTAGCAGAGAACTAATGTTAAAAATATTGAAATGTTTTTGATTCACGTTGAGCAGTTTCATTATTCCTGATACCTTAAATACCTGCACCTGCTTGTGGCTTCAAGTGCATATGATTTGTCATTTGAGAATTGTCTGTTGTAACTATTATCTAAGTGCTTGTTCATTGTAATAAGCTTAGCCTTCTAAAGGCATTTGTAACCATCTGAAGATTAATGCCTAACATCTCTGTTCCAGCATTGGTAGCAAAAACTCATCTTACTATTGAAAAAATTGTGACTTTCTCACGGAACTGTAGAAAACTTGAGAGACACAGGAAAAAAGTCCTCTTAGATCTTTTAGTTTTTTAAAATGTTCGAATGTTGATTGGTTGGAAAAGACCCTTAACCCAGCAGTGCCAAGTCCAGCTGTAAACCATGTCCCCAAGTGCCACATCTGCATGTCTTAATCAAGTCTTTCAAACTACTCTGAAGGGTTCTCAGGAGAAGGATCTTTGATGGTGCTTTCAGTTTGGAGTCAAGTGCAGTTTTTTAATTGTCCTTTTGTTTTGTTTTTTTTGAAAGCATCTCTTGTCCCATTGAAAGCATCCGTCTGTATTGCTCTTTCTCTTTTTTTTTTTATTGGGGGAGGAAGGGATCGCAACATGACTGGCATTAAAATAATGCATTCCTAAATTTCTATGGATAAGGTTATGGATGTTAGCATTCTTTGTAGCTTCCAAAAACTGAAAGAAATATGGGACGTGGGGTCCTTGTGAACAGGTGGAAATATAATTCTGACCTCCCCTCGTTGTATATTTTTATATTCTGGGATAATTTGCCAGATTATCCCTCTCAGGGAACCAGTTGTTTTGCAGAGTTATATTTCCTGGTGGGATTTCGTTCGAGCAACGCCTTGTGCAGTTCAGTTCTTTTCCCACAGTTCGCGCTCCCTGAATTAAATGTGTGCACATGTGTTTGCAAACAAAAAAGGGAGCGGGATCTGGGATGAGGAGATCTGGGACAAAGGCATCCGGGATGCAGAGATCTGGGATGGAGGGATCTGGGATGAGGAGATCTGGTATGCAGGGATCCGGGATGAAGGGATCTAGAATGAGGGGATCTGGGATACAGGGATCCGGGTTGAAGGGATCTAGAATGAGGGGATCTGGGATACAGGGATCCGGGATGCAAGGATGCTGGATGCAGGGATCCAGGATGAGGAGATCCGGGATGCAGGGCTGCGGGATGCAGGGATCGTGGTGCCCGTGCTCGGGTCCCCCTGCGTTTCCGCGGGCGCTGCAGCAGAGGGCGCTGCAGGGCAGGGGATGGCGCTGCTCCCGCTCCCCCGCCCCGGTTCCACCGCTGTTATTAAACACTGCGTGCTTTTAATTTCGTGTAATAGCTGCTTTTTAATAATTATGTATTCTTATATAGTATCATGCATTAGCTTTTTAAGTGCCGCTAGCTACTCTGGTCCCTAATTATGTTAACTCTCTTTTGGAAATTCCAATTCTGTTTACATGCTGATGCTACCCCAGATTCCAATTTTCTGGGAGGCTTCTAAAGATAATTTGTAGTTATTCTTTAAAATACCCCAACGCTCTATTTACAGTCCTATTTTATTCTTTACAACAAAAATTATCATCTTGAGGTCACTGACAAAAGTAGGATGGGTAGGAGAAGGCAGAGTGTGGTATGGTGCCATATGAAAAACCTAAAAATGCCTCCAGTTTGTCCATGAACAGAGCCAAATGTCTGGGAGGTTTCTTTGTAGTCTTACTTTCTCTAAATACTGTAACTACCTTTCAGAATCTTTACATTGGAAACCATCTTCCTTCCTGTACTGTTTAAAAGACATGTACATCAGTATGACTGATTTTGAGATTCATGTAATTGAGAAAACTGTCTGCAAGCTGATACCATTGTTATTGTAATTATTACTATTATTATTATTAACATGATTTATTTTCATGAAGTTTACTGACCAAATCTGACTAAGCAATTGAGTTTCAAAATGTGCAGGGTTACAGAGGAGGGTTGTGAGGATTACATGCATCACTTGTATCACACAATCAGTTGTGTTGTCAAACTGACTTACTGGAAAATCAAGTATAATCATTTCAAAATAGGATGCTATTTAAAAACAGATATGGGGGTTTTTTTCCCCAGATTTTGATAATTGTTCCTATTTTGCTTGTGTGATCAGTATGAGATGATCTGTTTCTTGAACATCTTGATTCAAAAAAATCCATTTTAAACCAAATGGCAGTGATTTAGAGTCAAGAAATTGTGAGATATTGCAGATTCTAAGAATCTGTTCCTATTGATTCTCATGAAAGCAAGGGCTTTGGCATTTTTAGTGGGCTTTGTTTTAATATCCTGTGTCTTTCTACCTGCATTTTATGATGAGGTTTGACTGTGTGTGTGGCACTTCACTAATCCCCTGAAAGGCCAGGCAGTTGTAGCAAAGCATGTGATCCAGAGCAGTTTTCTGAATATTTAAATATGCACCTACATGTTGCCCTCCTCAGGTCACTGCTCACTTGTGGAAGCAAAGCAAGTCATTTTCTTCAAGCTCCCTTTATGTCCCTGTCTGCATGCTGCACTGCTATTTCATTTTGCCTGCAAAGAAATGCCTTCAAAACAGTGAAAGTATGCCATGTTTAATATCAGATTTTAGAGTCATAGGAATTAATTTTGAGGGGGTGGGGGAGTGATTTAATTGACACATAGAGTTGTACTTTTGTTCTGGTTTCAGAAATGCATGATGTTTTCCCCCAAACTCAAATCTGTGCAAAAGCTTTAGAATGAGGAGAGGTTGAAGCTTAGCTGTGTCGAAATCCTGTCCAGTGATGCCTTCTTGTTAATGCTGTTGGACTTTCATAGCTTGTTGAGGTTAAATTTCTGACTGGGGCTCAAAAAAAGTTCAGAATACAAATCAGTTGTTTGAAGAGCCTGTAAAACTGGACTGGGGTCCCTAGGAAGCAGAGAAGTGTGTCTCTTTGTGGTGCAAATGTGTTCTCAGCATCATCACTTTGCTCTGAGCTTTCATCAGGAGTGGCTGAAGTCACTCAGACCCAAGGTCCCTGTTAAAAGCAGCATTTTAGCACAGGCTTCATTGAGGATGGCTTTCTGGACCATAGGAATGGGGGAAGCTTGTGTTGATCCTGATAGAGAATATTCTCACAGTTACCTGCAATTTGTGGCTCAGGACCTTCCTGAACCGAGTGCTACCTCCATGTGGTCTACATAAAATGAAAATTAACAAATGCTGCAGTGAGAATGTAAAATGAACCCATGTCCTGGGCTCCCATTTTCCAAAAATAAAGCCTCATGAGAGAGAGAATGAATTTATAATGTGGGTGAGAAGCTCAGGGCCATACAAAATCTCAATACATTTTTGTGGGGGGAACAGAATAATTCTTCTGTCCCCCAGTTTTTCAGGTCTATGGCGATACTGCTACCTTCTGAGAAAATTTTGGTGAGAAGGCATGGAAGTTTTCTGATGCCTCTGGAAGCAGATGCTCTCTGTGATCAACTTCAGGCTGAATTTTGGAGGAAGAGTCACACATAAAAGCATGTAAGAGGGCAGGACAGTGCATGTCAATGTGTGTGTACACACACAGAAGACTCCTGCACGCTGCCTGCGGTGGTGTCTCATCAGAAAGCCTTCCTTGTCTGACTAGAACCACAGACATTAGCACTGTTTTCCTACATACATCTCAATAAAACCATGGCTTTTAGAAGCAGTACAAATGGTGTTAAACCAGCTCGATTAAAAAAAAAAAGTTGTCAGGTAATTTAAAAAAATCAACTGATTATGGAAAACACACAACAGTCTAAACTTTAGGAAGAATATCAAATAACATGGCTGCATTTTAATTTTTATCCTGTGTTTATATATAAAGACTTTGAAAACCAACCCAGATTTTCTGATTTCAGACAAGTTTCACTCAAGTCCAGCTACCCTTTAGACTGAATTGGAAAGTCTTTCTGCAAACTTACATACTAGTTTCTTAGTTTTCCTGTTGTACTGCTCTGACAAGTTGAAAAATAGACATTGGTCGTGTGATTGTGTATGCGTGCAAGTAAAAAAAAAAGTAAAAAAGTCTATGCAGGTTATCGGTCAGTAATAGTCAGACCATGGAACAGCTGAAAACATGGAAACAATTTCCTCCCTAATTTGAGCAGATTGGAATGCATCCCAAAATCCAAACGGAAATAGTAAAATTTAAAAACTTTTTATTAGTACCTAACCCAGCTGCACCTGGCCGGCCTAATTGCCTTCAACCTGGTCATTACTCAAAGGCATGAAGTTTAGCCACCAACAGCACTTATTAATCTATAATAGGAATTTACTTGTAAAACAGAATTATTGGAACGGTGTGATATCATAAAGACAGAGGTGCTGACATTTTAGATTGTTTTATATAGGGATGGTGAGTTATAATTTAGGAGTTGGATATTCTTTGGGTGATTAATCATTCTTAGGTATAACTTTAAATGTCTGGTGGATATATGTAGAATTAATGTTTGCAATGATCAGCTCATGAAGCATGCTTATGTGAATAAGGTCATGTTTGGTTTCTGGACAATCTACTTCTGCAGCATTTTGTGAAAGGTTGATGCAAAACCTAGAAATGCTGAGGCCACAGTTTAATGAAATGTTTCAGCAAGACAGCCCCTCACTGATTTCTGTAAAGATGTCAAAGCCCAAGACCATTAAAGTGCCTGCAAATTCTCCTCTTCATATCAATGGTGTGAGAAACTGAATACATTAATTCTGTTGGACCTCAAACTTAGAATCTGTCAATATGATTCCAGTGATTGATGGTTACAGACTTTTACCTACCTCATAAATATAATGTGCCTTGATTACAGAAGCACTGCTAGTGCTGCTATAGTTAGTTATGTCAGCACTTCCATTGTAAACCCTGTTTCTTTAGGGGTTTATAACTCCATCATAAAAATTCACTCTGGGATGAAATTTATACTGTGGACTTCTAGACTGTAAGCTAGTCATTGAAAATGCAGATATGCTTTAAAAAAATCCCAGCTGAACAAAGGCAAAATCCCCAGACTTGCAAATTTTTTCATGTGCATGTTATTTCTGTAGCTGAGAAATGACTTCACTTTTGAGATGAAAGGTTGCTGCCTTTTGCTCCCTAGTGAAAGTCAGGCTCTGTGTGGGTGTCTGTATGTACTCACATGCATACATGAATATACTTCTGTCATAAATATTTTTAAAACATAATATGTGTGCAATAAATTTTTTTTAAAAAGCTTGTAGTATTAATACCTTGAAGTTTTTATCCGTAACATAAACCAACACTAAACACCAATTTATAGATAAAATACAATTGCTGCAATGGAGCATGAAGGTCAAGGGGGAAAGCGTTAAAAATATATTCAGTTAAATACAGGGATTTGGGTGTGAACCTCACCTGGGCTAAGTTACTTCAGTAAATATATATTCACATTTCTGTGAGCAGAAGGTCATGTGACCCATGTGTGATCTTTTTTAAAAGGATGAATTGTTTAAAGCTTGTTTTAAACAGCCTCTGATGTGTTATCTTAAAACACCCTTCTTTTAATACTTTGAGATTACTGAAGTGAACATCTAGCAGGTAATGTTTTGTGTTTCTTTTGTCTAATGTAGAAGAACAGTGCTACAAAGGTTTCTGTGCTGTTGGTGGTAAACTATAAGATGTGGATTTTCTTAAATTGCATTAGAGTTGGAGGGTTTCTTAGTCCTTAATGGGGTTTCTTAGTCCTTAATTCCATATTCCATTTCTTCTGTGTTTTGAGGGGTTTTTTTTTAAATACACAATGTGGTTAGGTTTGAGGTTTTTTCTTGCTTTTGCACATTGTAAAGTTAGTGTTTGAATATCAAAGAGAACTGAAAACACCGGTAATGTCTGTTTCCATATTCCAACCTGGTGATATGGCAGATAATGATTGGACCTTAATATGTGACATATCTTCCAAATGGGGGCTGTATTTACAAGTAGTGTAAAACTGACTCACTATCATTTAATTAGTTAATGTGTCTTAAGTTTCATTAATCTTTTCTTGCTGTACATGTTACTGCTTTTCAAAGATTGATGAAAAAGGGAAGGAAAACTTCATTACTTCTTTCCCCAGTTCTTTCCCATTGCTGGTTAAAATAAAATTAAGATGTCTGGCTAGCTATCATTTTTATGAATTATAGATAGAAATAGCTGAGGAGGAATAATTTCTTTCTCTAAGTACCTTTAAAAAATATAGATGAGTCTAAGATGAGGGTTGTTTCTATTACTAAAAATCCCACTGCTTCAACACTCTTCAGCTTTTAATAAAGAATTGAGCTAAGCTTCTTTTTATTTAAAGGTACGAGTTAACCTCAGATGGATACCTTCACTTGATTTACTGATATTGCTTCTCCACTTTGTTCACTTATAGGTTTTTGGCATAAAATTTCTAATGGCTGGGATTTTTAGGAGCCTAGAATTTTTCCATTTGTAACACGAATTGAAGCTCTGTAGCTTTGATTCTCTCCTCCCTCTCCCTTCCATTCCCCTTACCCACACTCTATCTGCAAATAAAAAGACCAATCCTCCCAAAAAGCCACTTACATATATCAAAGAAGGGACCTGGAATCTTAAATAACTTTATTTATGAAACAAGAGGGAGTGGGTGGTGGGACGCTAGCACTAAACTTTTGAGGGTGGGCATCCGGCTCTCACAGTTTACTTGACTGGCTTGAATATCTTGAAAGCCTTAATTTAAAAGTCATCTTACAATCATTTTTAATTGGCTCCAAGTAAGTAGTTGAGCATTTGTTCTGATAAGGAGGTTTTTGCTCTATGTGTGCCATAAAATCAGCAAAAAGAGGGATCTGTTTAATACAACAGTGATGCTGGGCTTTTTTTGTTTCTAGGGTTTGCCCTAAACAGGATTTACCCCTTAAGGCAGCAGTAGCACACCATAAAAAGACCATTCTTTTACTCCACAGCAGTAAGGCTTTGACTTTCTGGTTTTCAGATTTCTTTTTTTAATAGGCAGCAATAACAAGACTTGCATAGGGTGGTTGCTATAAGTACTGTACATGGTGTCTTAAGATCAGAATGCTTTGCCTGCAACGTTTTATTGCTTTTTGTTTAAAAAGGCCTGGGAAAGAGCATCTAACAAACTTCAAGGTTCAGCTCACATTTCTGGAAACTTTTCTGGGTGGGAAAGCTTATAGATGGAATAAAGTCAAGCTGCTTTTGCTGATTTACACTTACATTATTGCTTAAGTTCTCAAATCTGGGTACTCCCAAGCCCTGACAAATATCCTAGTTTGCATTGTAACCAAAAAAAAAAAAAAAAAAAATCACCAAGAAAACCCCAGTGAAAGACAGAGAATTTAATTGAAAGTTTGGAATTAAATACTTCCATGCACCATTAATTCTGTTGCTATAGAAATGCCAGCCTTTCTTTGCTCCTACATATCTATTAAGTCAGTGCGGTGTTTTTTATCTGGGGATTTGTTTCTGCTTACCCAGGAATTCAAAATCTAGTTTACAGCTGTGAAGAGTATTTATTTGGAGAATCTACTTACTTTGTACCACCCTCTCAGTTCCTTTTATCATCTGTATTTTTAAAATCTCCTCCTGACTAGGCTGCAAGTGGTCTGCTTTTTTTTTTTGAGTAGCATGTAGAAGCAGACACACACCACCCTACACATCGTTGTCTAGTTCATGTGTTCAGTGTGTGTGATATGAAATTTCATGCAAGTCCTGTGATGTTTTGTAAAACAAAAAAAAAGAAAAAAGTCGGGTTTAGGTGTCTTGTTCATCAGCACATTGGTCATAATTGCTCTTTACCTGTTTGTTGCAATTCCATTGGTAAGCTCTTTAGTAACAAGTTAACTGCTGGAGAACGCTGGGAGGTGCAGCCCTGCTCCTAAGGATAGGGAAAATTTTTCTGCTCCTGCCATGTAAGTGCATGGTCCTGAGTGCTCATGGTGCACTAGATAATGCTGGCAAAAGGACAGTTTCAGAGGGATAGGAGACGTGAATTAGAAAGTATTTGACACAAGGGCTTGTGCACTTTCAGTTGCTGAGTAATTCATAGAAATTTTTCTGTTTTCTGGAAGTTACTAGGAATTCCTTTTATTGAAAATTGTTCCCTGTAAAGTTGAAGGTGCATGAACTCCTGTGTTTTGATGCTTTGTTTGCTTAATGGTGTTTCACTTGTACTGATTGACTCAGATAATGTGGCAGACTTATCCTGGTGTTTGTTTGAACTGTATCATCTTACTGCCACAGAGTTCTTTGGAAGGGAAAGACTGGCAAGTCAAAAGAAGAATACTCACATCTGGTACAGACAAAACAATGAATTTTTCTGCTTCTCCTATAAAAATATGTCCCCTGACCCTCCATCCTCTCTTCCCTAATCCTGTTAAAGCATTAGTTTGCGTGCTTGCTTTGCACCTAGAGGTACAGTGGGCTCGCAGGAAGGAGTCGTATATTCATTCCGGCGATGTGCATGGTGTGCGTTATCTTGCTGCATGATGTGGTGGCTACCCCCATTTCTGCTCACATATCAGATGTAAAATAAACCTGTTTCTCGGAAGAGATGAGATTATTCAGTCATCTTATGCCAAAGTGTGTGTGAGGTTTGGGGAAACAGGCTGTCAGTCTGCATTTTGGTGAAACTGGTCACTGAGAAAAGTGGGACCTGCTTGGGAACTAGGTGGTGTTTTAAGACTGGGGAGCTACCCTGTAGTGCAGCCCATGCTGCCTGTCTTCTCCAGCTACCTCGATGTCTTTAAAACACTCCCTTAGATTTAGGATTCCAGGAGCCTTGAGCTGCTTGGAGTAGTGGCCTCTCCTTCTTCCATAAGCTTTTCTCTGAGTACCTCTGAAGTAATGGTGTACTTGGCTAGAGATCAGATGCTTTTTCTCCCTTTCAGTCCCTCACCCTCAGTGTAACATAATTCTGTTGCTGTATCTAGCAAAAGAATGGCCTGTCAAAATGTCTTCTGGTGACACTTAACTTCTAAAGAATTTTGGTGACATTTGGCATGCAGTGTTAACAGTGAGAACCTGAAAAGCGTATCCAAAAGGTCATTTAGATATCTAAGAACAGCGTGTCAGAATCTAATGATCTTTCAGATGATTGTCAGGGGCTCAAAGAGTCTGTAGGAAAATAATCTGGGTGCTAATGAACTTTACAAACTGTCCAGCTCTGCAGAGGTTGCTTTAATGCCCCAGTTAACCAGTGCATTTCAGTTAAATCTGGATGTCACTTGAATGCTGACAAAATACCAGGGAGAACTTTGGTGACTTTTGAGGATTTTCTTTATTATTTTTTTGAAGCCAGGGACTTTTTTTACAGCAGGTAACACCTTAATTAGCTTGATGGAATATTCTGACATTCTTAACTCAAGAAGAACTGTGTCCTTTGCCCCTCTTAAAACTGTCCATATGTAGTAGATTCACCATGACTTTTCAAGCTAGGTATTTTTTTGCAAGGTCCTGGGATGTGGAATTCTTGGGGTGATAAAAACATTAAGTATTGATTCTCTGTCCTTTCAAAGGAGTAGGGATATCTGTGTGTATATATACATGCATGTGTGCATGCCTGCAGTCTCCCACACAAAAACTGACTTTCAGATCATTTAGAATACAAAAAATCCTTCCTTGGTGACTGTAAAACGCATGTAGAAACTGTGGAGCTTCTTTTCTAGAACCATAGAGGGGTTGAGATTGGAAGGGATCTCTGCAGGGTGGTTGTCTGGTAGAGCTCCTCTGCTCAAAGATGGTCACTTAGAGCAGGCTGTCCAGGCTGTCCATCTGCAAAGATGGAGACTCCACAACCTCTCTTGGCAACCTGTGGCAGTGCTTAGTCAACCCTCACACAGTGAAACAGTGTTTCTGGCTGTTCAGAGAGTCTCCTTCATTTTTTTACCTCTGGTCCACTGTGTCCACCAGAACCCCCAGTCCCTTATAAGCCCAGGTGTTTTCAGCAGAGTGACCCCCAGCATGCTGTTGGTACATAGGGTTGTTCTTTCCCACGTGCAGGACTTTGTATTTCCCATTTTTGGACTTTGTGAGTTTAAGGATTCTGTGCATCACCTACGAAAGTTTAATACAGCTCAACCTGGAAATTATATTCAGGTGCGTTCTATTTGGCTTCCTTTAGTATGTCCAAATGTTAAACCAGTTGAAATGTTTATCTGTGAGGGTTCAGTTTATCTGAAAGGGCAGGCATGAACTTTCTTTTGATAACTAGTCCTATAATGAAAGTTTTTAGCAGGTCATAAATATATTTTGTTCCTCATGCGAGCAGTCTGTACAAAAGTAAATCCCTTAAGATGTTATCATAAAGGATTGCTTTCAACCTAATACAGCTTAATATTTTTCAAGCGGAGTAGATATGCTGTTGTGACTGTTACCATTAGATTTCAGCATTTTTCTCAAAGAGCAGGTGTCTGCTAACAAATTTACCCATTCATACAGAAGTAAATGAAAAATAGTCCTTCTCATCTTTGAATGTTCTCCATATTGCCTTTATTTTGTGCCATGGCTACTGCTGTTTTGTAAGTGTCTGTATTTTATAAAGGCTGTGTCTAGGACCAAACTGGATTCTCTTCCCTGGCTATTCCTCCTAAAAGAGAAAGCAGTAATGCTTGTTTCATAAACAGAATTTATTTAAAGATTTCTAGATGCTCCAGTAAATTTGCTGTGTGTTCCTAAATGAATGCACAGAACTCTACACTATGGTGTCAAAGGAGCAGATATGCCAAACAAGAAAAAAAGATAAAGTTGGATAAGTTTTATTAATGCTTCTCTAGATTTAACTGTTTTACCTTTTGGTCCATTGTTGCATTTTATCCTGTTATCATTCATCATTCATATGGTGATGGCAAGAGCCTTGCAAGTAGTTTGTGGTCCAAAGATCTGCTCAAAGCTTAGCCTGAAGAGGACAGGGTGGAACTGCTGAAACTGGAGCTATGAAAATGTGGCACTTTCTAAAAAAGACAGATGCTTTTTAAAAATACAGGAGATGGAATACTTCATTAAAAATACATCAAACATATAGATATTATATTGCTAGAATTTGTTAATATGGTTTTTTCCAGGTACTGTGGCCCGTAAAAGTGTTCCTTGCAATTCTGAAGCACATTACTGTCCATGGCACTTTTAGGAGTCAAACATACTAGTTACTTTAATCGGGATAATAATTTAGAGTGTCAGAAGGGTAGTGTACCTTTTCAGCGTTTCCATTTGGTATTATTTTACTCCTTTAATAGTACTTTATGGTTCCCAACCTTACCTCAATTAGCAGTACTGACAGATGCTAGTTCAGCATTTTACCTCTAGCCAGCAGGGCTTTCTTTAGAATAAATGTCAGTAATTTTATGTTGCTAATTTGAGGTGATATACCTACATGTAAAATTACATTTTAACTCTCTTGTTATACTTGCAGTGAGAGATGGCAGCATAAAGAAATATAAGTGAATGCGCCTGAGAGATAGTTCAGGACTAGAAGGTTCATTATGGAACTTTTATAGCTCATTTTGAGGCACACTGCAGGTTTTGTTAACTCTTTCTTCCACAATGCATGTATTTCTTCTACATGTCTTCCCTCTTTTCTTCCTCTTTTGCTTCCTTTTAAAAAAACATTTATTTCATTAGCAGATTTTGGGAAAAGTGGGGGTGGGATTTGGGTTTTAAAGATCACTAAATCTTGTTACAGGCTGCTTTTTAGTAA
The DNA here is from genome assembly GCF_009819885.2 of Catharus ustulatus. Classification (NCBI taxonomy): domain Eukaryota; kingdom Metazoa; phylum Chordata; class Aves; order Passeriformes; family Turdidae; genus Catharus; species Catharus ustulatus. Next base: position 35,509,224 of record NC_046221.1, on the reverse strand, counting down.
CAAATATTACTTGCTTAGTGAAAAAAAAGTCTGTTGGTGCACTGAAAATTGCTATCTGAAAAAGTCAATATAAGTGTTCAGTAAGTAAAATAAGGAAATGTGGTATTTCTTAAAATCAGGCAGTTCTTGAGAAAGAACTTAAGGAAGCTTGTCCCAGTTAATAGGAAGCAAGCAGAAGAAGAATATTTCTGAGAAGTATGCTCCTGATCCAGCAAAATAGTCACAATTAGTCAATACTAATGATTGGTATCAGCAGACACCATCAAGAAAAGTCTGTGCTTGGGTATTCTCTGATTTGCACTGCAGAATACAGGGAAAATTGCATGAGAGGGCAGAGCTTCAGCATAAAATTGCAAGAATTAACTGTTCTGTAAGTTACTTGGAATTAATTTTTAAAGATGATGTGGCTTTGCCTGTGTAGTTATGTATTTCAGTCTTTCTCTAAAGACGCCTTTTTTTAGTACTTTAGATTTTCCTGCAGATTCTCTCAGTCAGTTACTAAATTAGACTTTTGTCTATTTAGTAAAGAAAAATACCACATGTGGGCATGCTAATAATTTCATATGTGGCAGCAAATCTGGCCATGCTTACTGACTAGAAAGTGAGGGGGAATACATGCTTTCTGCTGCAAAACAAAAGCCAGTATACTGATTTAAGAATTTATTTTCTCTCATTCATATTCTTATACCTAAATAGACATTTTCAAGGCATAGAGCTAGGGTCTTTATGATATACACTACAGAAATGCTTGATGTGGAATAATCTGTTTCCTGTTTTTGTAACGCACATTTAAAAGTTCATAAATGCTGTTATTTATAAAGAGTTAATTGATGCTTCCTATGTCATTTCATAGATGTGAGTTTTCTGTCATTTTTGCTTTACTGTGTGGATATGCATTGATTACTGTGGAGCAATTTCAGCATTTCTATTTTTTAAAATTGTCTAATCTTCAGTCATTCTGTACATGAGAAATCTTATATAAATTTACATAATGACTGTAATTTTAGCCTAGTTGTAGCTGCAGAAATAAAGCTGGCCTAATTTTGAGTTGAACAGGAGTGTCATGTTCATAATGTTCGATTAAAAATAGCAATTTTTTATCAAATAAATCGAGAAACATTTTTTAAAGCCTCTTCAACACTATGATAAATTTCTCAATAATTATTCACTCATCTCTGCTGATCTGAAGATTTTTATAGTATTAGCCTGTGTGCATCTCCTTCTGCTCCTCCAGTTAATTTGATTTTTAACCATGGGCAGGGGGAGGGTACAAACCAGACAATTTAACATAAAATGTAGAGAGATTTTCCAGCCATATCACTTGTTATTCTGCTAAAGATGAAATGTGCCACCACTTTTGGATGGAATGACTGCTACTTGTAATCATCTAAAATAGGATGGAATGAAATGTGTCATTTTCAGTAAAAGGTCAACATTTCTTTCAAACAGTTGCAGAGAATTAATATTCTTTTTCTTCCAAGCTAGCAATGCAGATTTCTTCTTTTCTCTGCTTCGAACTTTTGGCCTTGCCCTCAAGTATATGGGTGGTATGTGTTTTAAAACTGATATATTAATGTTGAATTTTTATTGTCACCCTTTCTGTTCGTGCGCCTTTCAAATCCTTCATTTGTTTGTTTCTGAACTTTGGACATATCGTAAAAATGTCACCATTGTGGCTGAACATTAAGCACCTTCCCTTTTTGCTCTGGGCCGTTGAAATAAATTTGGACCAGGTGCTCCTCTCATAACAGAAGTCCTTGATGTGCCCTGATAGCGAGCGGGAGAGCGGAAGCTGTCAGCTTTCAGCTGGCTTGAAGAATGCAATTAGAGCAGTTTTAATACTGTTGAGGGACCCCATCCAGTCAAAGTTGTTTGAGTTAAGCCAAGTCTAGGATCCTAAACATGTACTTTAGGCACGTCAGCTTTGTCTTTTTAGTCAGAGCGGATCTGTCATTCCCACACATGATGTGAGGGTGGATTCTTTTTGTTGGGCTGTTGGGGGATTTTTATACTAGGATAAATACTCCCATTTCTTACTAGCTCACTGCTATTTTATCTGTTAGCTTTGTCTTTATGGCATTGTTAATACTCATGGTTCAAAGCATTTATTGTCAAATTAAGGCTTAAAGCGCATTTTTAAATGTCAAAAGTGCCTATGCCTTTGCATAAACCCTAGATTAGGTAAATTCGTAAGTGGTTCATCATTAGGTTTCCCAGATTTGGCTGGTTAAAGAAAGGATAACATCACTACAGATCAGAACACATGAAGTCTGTAGAAAAAAGTCTAGAAAACAGGCAGGGCTGCAATGAGGTACTGCTTTTACTGAAGTCTCAGCTTGAGTTAATTTCCGTACTGGGTGTGATTCATTGACACCAAAAGCAAAGGGATGGAAAAATTGCAGGATTGCAGGATCATCTTTATTTTTTTTTCTTCTCCTTTGTCTAATTAGAATTTTCAAGTTGGCTTGTTGCTTCTTCCATTGCTCACTGTTAGAGTTGACTTCACTGGAATAAGTTATTTCCTGAGGGAAAGTCCTCAGCTGGATGTATCATTTAGTTCCCTGCTTTTCCTTTGTTGGTAAAGTGGCTCAGTTGTTTTAAGCCTCACTAGGTTGCAAAGTAGAAAACAAAAGTGTGAACAAAGATAGTGAAACTTTTGTTTAGGTAAGCTCTATTAAGTTGGGTTTTTTCCCATCGATTGGCTTTTGGGGTAGGGCAGACAAGATGTTCTTTTGCATAGTCTGAGTCTCAAAGTCTACCTAAAAGAACAAAAAAAATAAGTTATCTGCTCTGATACCTCCTCAGTTTTCAGATGAGGATGAGAAAGGTAGCAGAAAGCCAACTACAAAGTAGTTGGTGGGGGGATTTGATAGACCAAATTGTGTTTTGCTATTTCTTTGGTTAAATCAATGACATTAGTGGCTTGAAAAGATAGGATTGGTTTTTTTTGAGTTATGATTGTTAGCATGAAAACTTTTGAATTGTGTTCAGAAATTACTGAATAAAGACATTTCCAAGTCTTGATTCATTGTCATGATGAGTTGGAAAGGGAAGTTTTTTGTGACATAACATCTCAGGAATTTTTGCAAATGTATATGTGTGTATGTAAATAAGAAAAAAGCCAGACTTACTGCCTACCTCTTAAAAAGCTGAAAGGAGAATTATATCTTACTATCTTACATTGGTAAGGTAGAAGATAGATAGATTGTCAGGAGATCCTGGACAAATTCTCAAGTAACAGAGAGAGTAACAATGAACTTGGTGTTTTTTTCTTGCCTAATGTCTGCTGCTTCTTCACAAGGAACATCTCTCCTTTCTCCCTGCTCTTCCCTGTGCTAAGCCTTTTCACACAGCTTCTTGAGAGAATGTTGTGGTGCAGACAAATGTACTGTAAGGGGAATGCCAAACCAGGAGGGAATTGGCTCCAAGCAGATGGTGATGGGCAGACTAGGTCATGGAGAGCTTGGTTCTGGATCAAATGCTCATTTTGTGCTTTTGTTTTCAATGGAGCAGGAGGTGTAAGTTAGTAAAGGGAGCAAATCAATAAACTCTTCTCTACCTTTAATTCCTACTGCCATCTTTTTTCAGCTGGCAACTAATTCCTGACCCTGTCCAGTGGTGTTGGGCCTCTTCCCCTTTCAGTATGAAACAGAAAGCAGAGTCTGTGTATCACTGCTCTTAGTGCTGCTGGGAAGGCTTGAGCTCAAATGGTTAAGTCCAGTTTTGAATCAACAAAAGAAGTGGGCCGACTGAGTTTAGTCCCAGCTCCCAGAAGAGCAGCCACTGGGTCAGACATAATGCTTTGTAAGAAACAGGGAGGAATTTGTGTCCTTTTGCTCCCTCCAAATGCATATTTGGACAAAGAGTGACCAGCTGAACTTGCAGTATGAAGTATTTGGGTGAGATGGAAACAGTTTGAGAGTATCTCTGTTCCTGGAGGTTATTCAAGCAACTACATGGAATGATAAAGCTGATCCTTTTGGCAGTCAGTGGACTTGTTATTCACCTGAGGTCCCATTCCATCTTTTGGCTGGTTGTAACCAAGTTTGCCATTGGGATGAAGCTTTCAGAGAGGTGATATTCCTATTAAATTTTCTGGAGAGTCTCAAGCGATGGAAGGGTTATCAGTGACTTGCAGTGGCCTTATTTTGTCATCTGGTGTGTTGCAGAGGTAGGGAGTGCTCTTAAGTCACAGGGAGGTGTTCCAGAGGACTTAATGCTGTATCAAATATCAAGGAATTGGCTTCTCTAGCAATGTTCCTCTCCATACTGATCCTCTAGCGTTCATTCACATTTTCATCTCAGTCAGAATTTCTTCTGACAACACAGATGAGTTTGTGAGCCTCACAGAGCTCGTGAAGCATGGCTTTTTTGCTTTTCATTGCAGAGAGCCTGTCCTTTGCAAGAACTGTGTGTCAGGCAGTACCACAAAACCAATACTGTGGCCTGGCTTGGGCAAGGATAAAGGTGCCGCCAATAGCTCACTTTTAATTCTTCTGGATGAGGCTTTGTCTGGCACAGTGCCTAACAGGGGGCTGAAGAAGCTGTGAATTGTTGAAGCCAGCACACTGCCCACAGGCACAGTGCCTAGATTGAAAAAGTGCTATCAATCTCACATTTAAAAAAAAAGGCAAAAAAGAAGTGTGTCGTAAAAGTTCATTACATCTGTCTAAAGCACCTATTTTTTAAAGTGCAGGAGTCAGATTTTTCTTTAAAGACTAATATAATTTAAACAAATATTAAAGATTTGGATGTATGTTAGACAAGGTTTATATTTGATCTGTTTCATTTCTGTGGAAGGAAAAAAATTACAGCATTTGATTTGACTTCCTTCACTCAATTAATTACTGAGTATTTTAAATATGCAAGTGCTATGTCCCATCTGAAATTGCAATTATTTGCTTTCCTGATGGATTGAGGGTGGTGAAGGTAATCATTCTGCTGCAAATCTAAAGCTGGTTATGCTCATAAATTATTTTCCTTCTCTGTTGTAGATCGGTCCTTACAACCTGTGTGCCATTTGAGCATATTTTTGTCATCACTTGCAAACACTTTAATCAGCCCTATGTCCTGTCACTGTGGATTAGAATATTTGCAGTGCAACAGGGCACAAAAAATGGAAAATAATTGCAGGGAAAAATATTTGGAAGCTGCAGAGTAGTAAAATGGCTTTGATATGTCAAGTTATCAGCTCTTCTACACTGCAAAGCAAATACACTATTGGAGCTCTACAGAGAAATACATTCAGACCTTGCTGTTGTAACCCTTTCTCAGCAGGAATTGTGCAGCAGAGAGGTGACTGCCAAACTGCTGCTTGTCTGATGCAGAGATGGGATGCTTTCCTGACAGCAGAATGTAGGAGAGTGTCAGAGGAGGCAGCCCTGTGTGTCTTTTAGCCAGTTAAGGTGGGAAAGCAAAGTCTCTTCCTTGCTGAAGCTGATATATGGCTTAGGGCAGTTGTTTGCCTGCTATCAGTCAGGAGATGATGAATGCTGGTACAGGCTTTGCTCTCATAGGAGGGATGGCTCCTGTCTGACATGCATGCCCCCCTGTGAAATGGTTGACTGTCCTCTCTAATCCCTGTGCTGAACTTGACAGCAGTTAATACAGACTAAGCAGGAGTTATATTTTATGGAGGCTTTGGGGAATAGCTTTACATTACATTTAACATTGCTTTCCTACAGTAGCAGGAAACCTGACTGTGCCTCACGCTTTGTGCACCACAGTGCTCAGTAATTCTGTGCTCCTGCTGTTGTGGAGCTTGACTTGAGCATCTGCAGAAGTTACAAGCATGAATGATTTAGCATTTGCAGGGCAAAGCCCTTCTCCTTAGCACTCCTGTGAGCTGTATCTCTGAAACTGTATTATGTAATGTATTGGCCTTCTCCACATGCATGCCTTCATAATGTTTGAACTGTAAATTTAGTTTTAGGATACCATTACAAAAGCTAGAAGTTATTGAAACACTAGAGACAAAATCCTCCATCTGTATTTTCCAAGATTTTCATTATGTACTTTGTTCAGCTCCCTGTGCCACAGAAATGTTGTCCTCATGCCTAAAATACTCTCTGCAATCCTGTTATTCTTAGGCTGTCTTGAAAACATGGGGCTTTAAAGGTTGTTTGCCTATGAAAGAATGCTCCTGCATGTGCAGATAGTTGTATGTATCTACATACCTTGTCTGCACGTGTGTGTGTGTGTGTATAGTATATATATACACACAAATGTAGTGTATGTGCATATATATGTGTATATATATCCACACACAGAGAATTTTTTACCTTGTCAAGAGATAGTATGAAATTCTGTGTTTTATATGTGCCTGTACATATGGGGCACTGAGAAACAGAAAGAATACAGGTAGGGTAAGATATAAGATTATGATCATGTGAGATCACACTATAAGACTTTCTGATCTCTGTCTGGATACCATGAAAGTAATTTATTAGTTAGCAAAATAAATTTGTATTAATAATTTTTAAGCTATCAAAACAAAATTGTAAAAATCGGAAGATTTTTCTTACCAATAGTAAACCAGTAAGAGAATTAAATTAGATGAATAGCAATAAATAGATAATTAAAATAAGATCAGTACAAGTCTAAGAAATAAAACCCTAAATCCGGCAGCAGTAACTTTCAACAGACTTAAACCAGAAAGTTGTGAGGCAAAATTTAAAAGGAGAAAATGCAGTCTCATGAGGAAAAAAAAAGTGTTTTAGTGTTAATCATATGAAAATAAAGATATATGGTCATTAGACTTCATAATCTACAGGTTGAGGGTCTGGGTGAAAATGCAGTCCCATGAGAAAAAAGTGCTTTAGTGTTAATCATATGAAAATAAAGGTATTTGGTCATTAGACTTCATAACTTCATAATCTACAGGTTGAGGGTTTGGGGTTTTTTTGGTTTTTTTTCTTTTACAGGGTCTACTCTGGTGAGTGGTGTTAGTTTTAACTTCAGGAAAGATATTAAAGAAGTCTTTCAAATTCTGGGTTGATGGTACATCCTTGTACATAGTATTTCTGTGATCACCAGCCTCAGGAGTAGTAAATGCATGTGTATTTATGAAGCCACAGTCCATCAGTCACATTGACCCTGGAAGACCAATATGGTTTTCAAAACACTGGGGAGTGTCTATGGTTTTGTGCATGTAGCTGACTGCAAATACTAATTCTATGGTAGGAAAAGTTTCTATTGCATAATGTATAGGTGCTTCAGTGTGGCTTATTAGGGTCCCTCAACCATTTAGAGAGTTTCAATCTTCTTTTCTTCCCTCCCTGGAAAGAGAAAAGGAAGCCTTTTGTAATGTACCTTTACCGTGTATCTTGCATGAGCATTTGGAATGCAACTCTAGTGGATGAGAGCTGAACTTTTTGGGTTGAAAATTCTTCTTTGGACTGAAAGAGAAGCAACCTGACTATGAGGTTGGCAACACAGCTTGAGAGTTACAGGAGAGAAGCAGGGGAGGTGGTGGTAGTAGAGAGCTGAATGGGAAAGACATTCTGGTGCTTGCAAGCAAAGTCCCATAGCCAAGTTAAAGACATGTTGATTATTTTGTGTCTAAAATGCCAGGGATCCAAACCAAGGTAACACTGAGCAGGACCAGTGCATAAATCAGTTAAAATAATGAAGCCTGAAGTTGGATAAGCCTAGGTGTATGATGTTTTCCTTTTTACCCAGCATCTTAAATTGGTGAGGAAGCTGTTAGCAAGAAAACGAGGTATTTTTAATTTGCTTTCTTGTTCACATTCCATGCTGGAGGAGAATTAATACTACTATCAGTAAACAGGGCAGAATCAGATGGAATTGTAATAAGTGGTAGTTTAGAGGATTCCTATAAAATGTTTGATAGCTGAGATGGGTCAAAGACTTCCCAGGAAATGTTTATTTCTCTTGGTGTCTCTTTTTAGCATTTCAAGAGGAAATTGGGTAATGGTGTCAAATAATAGTGTTTCTGCAGGAAGGTACCAGAACAGTATCAGTCGGTGCCTGGCAGTACCCTGTTTAAAAGACCAGAATGTTTCAAGGTAAACTTCAAGCTAGAATAAGCAGAAAATACTAGAAGAAATAGATATAGTAGGCAATGTTCAACAAGGTGATATTGAGATATTGGTAGTGTTTATGTTAAGGGGATCTGTGGTGTTGCAAGATGTCACTCAAAAAGTTTAACACATCCATTTTTGTGAAAACTGTTGTGAAATCAATTTAAAAACTAGAGTGCGGAGAAGTACATTATTCATAACCAAGTTTACTCCAGTCATCAGAAGATAGACGATCTACTCCTTTGTTAGATGTTATAAAAATCTCTCAACTTTTGAGTCTTCAAACTCCAAAGATATTTCAAAATACCAGGAAATAGCAGGCTTGCCAAGATGCACTGAAGCGATAAAGACACTTGAAAGAAATTCAGAAGGAAAGATAACCTTCAAGGAAATAAAAAGCATGCACATTGGTGTAACTCCAAAAATCCAAAAATAGATTGTATGGAGATAAACATGTATAAGACCTTTCACAAACCTGTGTGAACGTGTGCTTTTGTGGGAGAGCATTGCTATGGGATCTGGAAGTGAGTACTCCATGTTGGTGTGAAATATGGTTTGCCCTTTGTGAGAACTTCTGGTAAACATAACAGAAAAAGAAATTAAAAGAGGAAAAGCATTGTCATAACTTGTGTGGTATTTAGTGATAGCTGTTACTTGGGGAGAAAGTTCTTTGGTGATTTTTAATAATGAAGCCTTCACTAAAAAGATGGATACTTGATGTCACAACATGTCTATATTTTAAAAACATTTATTTACATAATAATTTGAAAAATACTTCTGTGAGGATAAACATGTTATTAGGTGCTTGTGTTTTCTTCTATCCAGTGAATACAGCATCTTGCTAAAACAGAAACCTCCCACTGAACGGCTTAATTGTTACTTCCCTGCATCACGTATCTTTTAAACAAAAATAAGCTGTGGTAGCCTTTTCTGTCGTTGTTTTGATGTTAAGTAGTAATAATATGTATACCAGCTGTATATTACTTTGGATTAACTGGAGTCTTCTGTGGTTTCATCCATTCCCTTTGACTTCTTTAGAAAGAAAGATAGAACGGTCGACAGGAGGTTTCTGCTTCTTTAAAGAAGGTGTATTTATTCAGGGGCAATTCTAAAACTATTTAGAATTTGGTGTTAAATTGTGTTTGGATGTGTGTGATGTTAATTAGTTTTAGGATTTTTTGGCAACCTAAACCTATTGTTCTGTTTGATACTAGCGCTGAAAACTTCTTGTCCTTTCAAGCAATCATCTTTTACCCTTAAAATACAGTTTCAAAGTTGTGACACTGCTTTGAAGATTCCTGTTCATATATTATCACAGGGTAAGCTGCCAAGCTGTTTGACAAGGACTGTGGGATGCAGGACTCGGGGTCGGGGGGCTGCTTTTTCTCTAGACGCAGTCTTGCACCTCAAATGAGGATTCTTTTCCTGATTATTTTGGGGCACTTCATAGAGAGCAATTCATAGTAGGCGTAAAATTTCAACACAGGCTATTTTAAACGCTGCTTTTGTTCTTGCCTGTTAACTCTCACAATTGAAACCCTAAGGAATATTTGAAAAGCATTGGTCACAATTTTGCAGGTAATAGGATCATAAATAAACATCTATATGCAGATAAGGACTTAACAGAAATCCATCCTTTGAAGGGAAAGCCTATTCTACAGCTTTAAATTGCTGGATTTGTCTCAATAACATGCAAAGTACTACAAAATATATGTGCACAACACCCTCCAAACAATTAGAAACGAATATTCTGTTGTGGTGGATTTAGGATTGGAAAGGTAAGGTTAGATTGATTTTCTGGGGGAATATACTCGGAGTGGGGTTTTTAAAATTTCAATTTATTTATTCCCATGTGCTGATAAGCACCTGCAGTTCCTATTGAATTTCCCTAGAAATTCCCTGGAAGAATCACTCTAATCAAAGTATGACTTGATTTACACATACCTCTCCAAAAAAGATAAAATTAAGGCTTTTCTTAAGTTTTGAGTCTGGTGTTGTTCGATCATATTAACATGTAGGTGAGCAAAAGCTTCATGTGCACACATGAACAAGTAGTTAGCAAAAAATGTGAGTACTTTAACCTGTATACTGACTACAAAGGGGAAAAAAAGTTAATGGGAGAATTTGAACCCACTGGAGAAATATGGCTAGTGGCAGAAATAAATATACAACGCTGCCCAGCGCTGCCTTTTGTTTTTTTTCCCCTCTCCTCTTTTTGGTCAAGTTTTGTGTGGAGAAAGTTGGTAACATTTGGCTTAACTCAGCTCTGACAAAATGAGCACTATGATCATTGATGCCCTACTTAAACAAAAATATGGATCCAAAATTAATCTGAAAAGCATCAGTGTGGCAGTTATTTTGTGCAGAAGAAAATAATTGTTCTTTCAAAAAAACCCAAAACCAACAAAAACACCAACAAATCAAATCAAACAAAACCGAAAAAGCCCCAAAACCAATTTCATTAAGGAAGAGTAGGTCAAGGTAGCTATACTTGACAGTCTAGTTTATGCCTAAAGAAAAGGGGCAGAGGGGTTTTTTCTGCATAAGAGCCTCAAAAAGATCTTAAAAACCTAAAGATGGTAGAAGATGGATGGGAGGTCTTGGTATTTTTCTGTGTTGCATTTTACTTTAAAATACTTCTAATTGCTGCTGAGAAATAAGTCTGTTAATGATTTTTTTTCCTTTTCCTGACAAAGTCACGATATTAAAGACTGAATTTTGGTCACTGGGTGCATTAGTTGATAGTGATAGTGGACTTATTTATGAACTGTCATAGAGAACAGTAATGTTTTCAAAAACATGCAAATGGAGTTTCAAGGCCATGATTTTGTTGTGTGTTATTCCTTACTTAATGTTTAGTGTTTTATATCTCAGCAGTGCTTGATGGTGTGAATGCTGGGGTAATGTAACAGCCATATAGAAGAAGGTGCTCGTTTACTGAAAATAAATCAAATGCAGGTTTAACAAGTGCCACTGAGAGAAAATTGTGATCAGAATTTGTAGGGAGCTAACTTAGGCAGCTGTAAAATCTGGCTTTGGTTGTTCACACACAAATAATAGCAGTGATCTGTTGCTCAGATTTTTCTTTGATTATTTAGAAACTGCTTGCATAGCTGAAATTCCAGATATATTTTCCTTTATTTAAAAAATATTATTATTTTTCGATAAATAGTATAAAATTATATTTATAAATTGTACTGGGGGGAGGTTCTTAGTTTTCCTGCTAGCTGACAGATGAGCAAAATGTATACTTTTTTATATATAGCCAGCCATCCAGCCAGAAATAAATGTACTTTAAGTATCTACACCACACACAATTTGTTGTTTGAGTTTTTCTTGGCAATATTTGGTGAAGATATTTTTGATATTTTTAATTCTCTGCATGTGCTTGTTCTGTGCCTTGTGTTATGTTGTACACCACTCAAACTTAATCCTATTATTATTTAAAGTATGATTCTCTTTCCACTTGTAGTGTAATTCTACTTGTGCTATCTTGAGTGGAGGGATTTTCTTATTCTGTTTGCTTCAAACCCAAAAATTTAGCAATATCTGCAACCTTTTATACATGAATGTTGCTAAATTAATCTCCATGTTTTCTCATTCCCATTACCAGAGGTGAAGGTCAGGGAGTCATATTTGGGGACCTTAGTGAATACATCACATTATTTTAATGCTGTTTACAACTGCAGTGATTATTAAGGTCTCTGTAATTTGTAGGCTGGGGTTTTTTGTTGCAATTTCACACCTTTGTGAAATACTACAGCAACTTCTTGTGTACAGTAATTTCACAACTATAAGGCGCACCGGACTATAAGGCGCACCCCCCCGGATTCGGCAAAATTTGCAACTTTGTAGATCAGATAAGGCGCACCGGTCTATAAGGCGCACTTTTTTTTTGCAGTGAGGCCCCGCCCCCAGCTCACCCCGTGGGGTTGCTGGCCGAGGCCCCGCCTCCACCCGGCAGCCATTGGCCCCCGGGCCTGCCTGGACCCGGCAGGGGCGGTGCCGCGAGCCACCGAGCCACCCTGGACCCGGCAGCCATGGGCCCCCGGGACTGCTTCCACCTGAGAAGGGGGGTGCCGCGGCCCCCCAGCCCGCATTCACGCGGCAGCCATGGCTCCCCAGGACTGCCTGGACCCAGGAACGGGGCTGCTGCCGGCTCCCTAGCCTGCCTTCATCCGGCAGCCATGGGCTCCCGCGGCTGCCTGGAGCCAGGAGCGGGGTTGCCGTGGCCCTCCTAGCCCACATTCACGTGGCAGCCATGGCTCCCCAGGACTGCCTGGACCCAGGAACGGGGCTGCTGCCGGCTCCCTAGCCTGCCTTCATCCGGCAGCCATGGGCTCCCGCGGCTGCCTGGAGCCAGGAGCGGGGTTGCCGTGGCCCTCCTAGCCCACATTCACGCGGCAGCCATGGCTCCCCAGGACTGCCTGGACCCAGGAACGGGGCTGCTGCCGGCTCCCTAGCCTGCCTTCATCCGGCAGCCATGGGCTCCCGCGGCTGCCTGGAGCCAGGAGCGGGGTTGCCGTGGCCCTCCTAGCCCACATTCACGCGGCAGCCATGGCTCCCCAGGACTGCCTGGACCCAGGAACGGGGCTGCTGCCGGCTCCCTAGCCTGCCTTCATCCGGCAGCCATGGGCTCCCGCGGCTGCCTGGAGCCAGGAGCGGGGTTGCCGTGGGCTTCCTAGCCCACATTCACGCGGCAGCCGTGGGCTCCTGGGACTGCTTCCACCCGGGAATGGGGGTGCCGTGGCCCTCCTAGCCCACATTCACGCGGCAGCCATGGCTCCCCAGGACTGCCTGGACCCAGGAACGGGGCTGCTGCCGGCTCCCTAGCCTGCCTTCATCCGGCAGCCATGGGCTCCCGCGGCTGCCTGGAGCCAGGAGCGGGGTTGCCGTGGCCCTCCTAGCCCACATTCACGCGGCAGCCATGGCTCCCCAGGACTGCCTGGACCCAGGAACGGGGCTGCTGCCGGCTCCCTAGCCTGCCTTCATCCGGCAGCCATGGGCTCCCGCGGCTGCCTGGAGCCAGGAGCGGGGTTGCCGTGGCCCTCCTAGCCCACATTCACGCGGCAGCCATGGCTCCCCAGGACTGCCTGGACCCAGGAACGGGGCTGCTGCCGGCTCCCTAGCCTGCCTTCATCCGGCAGCCATGGGCTCCCGCGGCTGCCTGGAGCCAGGAGCGGGGTTGCCGTGGCCCTCCTAGCCCACATTCACGCGGCAGCCATGGCTCCCCAGGACTGCCTGGACCCAGGAACGGGGCTGCTGCCGGCTCCCTAGCCTGCCTTCATCCGGCAGCCATGGGCTCCCGCGGCTGCCTGGAGCCAGGAGCGGGGTTGCCGTGGGCTTCCTAGCCCACATTCACGCGGCAGCCGTGGGCTCCTGGGACTGCTTCCACCCGGGAATGGGGGTGCCGCGGCCCCCCTTGCCCACATTCACCCGGCAGCCGTGGGCTCCCGGGACTGCCTGGACCCGGGAAGGCGGGTGCCGCGGCCCCCCTTGCCCTCATTCACCCGGCAGCCATGGGCTCCTGGGACTGCCTGGACCCGGGAAGGCGGGTGCCGCGGCCCCCCTTGCCCTCATTCACCCGGCAGCCATGGGCTCCTGGGACTGCTTCCACCCGGGAATGGGGGTGCCGCGGCCCCCCTTGCCCACATTCACCCGGCAGCCGTGGGCTCCCGGGACTGCCTGGACCCGGGAAGGCGGGTGCCGCGGCCCCCCTTGCCCTCATTCACCCGGCAGCCATGGGCTCCTGGGACTGCCTGGACCCGGGAAGGCGGGTGCCGCGGCCCCCCTTGCCCTCATTCACCCGGCAGCCATGGGCTCCTGGGACTGCTTCCACCCGGGAATGGGGGTGCCGCGGCCCCCCTTGCCCACATTCACCCGGCAGCCGTGGGCTCCCGGGACTGCCTGGACCCGGGAAGGCGGGTGCCGCGGCCCCCCTTGCCCTCATTCACCCGGCAGCCATGGGCTCCTGGGACTGCCTGGACCCGGGAAGGCGGGTGCCGCGGCCCCCCTTGCCCTCATTCACCCGGCAGCCATGGGCTCCCGGGACTGCCTGGACCCGGGAAGGCGGGTGCCGCGGCCCCCCTTGCCCACATTCACCCGGCAGCCGTGGGCTCCCGGGACTGCCTGGACCCGGGAAGGCGGGTGCCGCGGCCCCCCTTGCCCACATTCACCCGGCAGCCATAGGCTCCCGGGACTGCCTGGACCCGGGAAGGCGGGTGCCGCGGCCCCCCTTGCCCTCATTCACCCGGCAGCCATGGGCTCCTGGGACTGCTTCCACCCGGGAATGGGGGTGCCGCGGCCCCCCTTGCCCACATTCACCCGGCAGCCGTGGGCTCCTGGGACTGCCTGGACCCGGGAAGGCGGGTGCCGCGGCCTCCCTAGCCCACATTCACCCGGCAGCCATGAGGCCCCAGGACTGCCTGGACCGGAGAGGGGCGGTGCCTTGGTCCCCCTGGCCCGCCTCCACCCGGCAGGGGCAGTGCCGCGGGCCTCCGGGCCCGCCCCCAGCCAGCTGCAGTGGCACTTCCGGCTCCCCCCACGGCTCTCAGCTCACACTTCCGGTTTGGCAAATTTCGCCGCTTTGTACATCAGATAAGGCGCACCGGACTATAAGGCGCACTTCCGGGTTCGAGGGAAAATTTTAGTCAAAAGGGTGCGCCTTATAGTCGTGAAATTACTGTAATTATAATTTCTCTCTATATTAGATATGTTCAAGCTTGTGGTTCGTTTTAATCTTAAGTACTCCTAATATTCCTCTATAACATATTTACTTGAAATATTACTTTTATGTTTAACAAAGCAAGTACAAAATGAGTTCTTGCAGGTTCCTTCTATTGTGCTCCAACTGCACCTGAGCCTTGCAAAATACTACTTTTATTTTCTCAGCTTGGCTCTCTCTTGAGCAGTGACTGCCAAATAGTTCAAATTCCTCATCTGTTTGACTGTGTCTGAATATCTTGCAACTGCTCCTAGCTTTCTGCACTTAGTCCTAGAAGGAAATTCCCTCCCTTCCTGCCCTCTCCTGGATGCTGTCAGTACATGGATAACTGCAATATTTGAAATACCAAGCAAATCTGTCCCCTGTTACGGGCTGGAGTGATGGGAGCTGGGATGTTCTTTCAAGGTATCTCACGCCCTTCTTTAAGAGCTGATCTGTGTTTTAAAAGTAGGGGGGGCGCTCTCTGAATGGGGCTTACATGAATCTTGAGAACATCCACCTTCCAACTGTAGTTAATTGACAGCTATTCTAGGGCTGTGGATAGTAATACATCTGCAGTAGGCAGGGCATATTACTGTAGTACCTCATTAAAAGTTTCTTAGGTACCCTTTGTAGCTTTCTAGCATGCAGTAGTACAGCAGGAAGAAGGGGAAGCATTAAGCATGTCTATGCTTGTGATGTAGGGCAAGTTTTGCCCAAAATAAACAAGGCATGCAGGTCTTGAGATAATTCTGGTGCTCACAAGAAGCAGCATATTCTCTCTTTGTTGAACACCTCTTTTAGTTGTATAATGCTACTTTCTACTGAACCCTGTGGGCTGGCTGCTTGGAATCTTTCTAATTAATGCTTTGAAGGGAAATTAGACCTGGGACCTGAGAAAATATCTCTTGATATTTCATAATGTATGTTTTACTGTTGTGCTTGTAGGTATTTAGCAAACAAAACATAGTTTCTTGCCTTTCATAGTAAAATTTAATTACACTTACTGATTCTCTCTGTGTGTTCTAAATTTGGGCAGAGTATGCAAAATCTAATTGTTGCCAGGATTTTTAATAGTTTCACTAACCCCATCATGACTCTTTGCTTATTGACTGTATTGCTGAGAGACTCCCAATTAAGAGTTGCTCTTGCAGTCCTTCAAAATTGAGCTTCCACTGCTTCTGAAGTATCTCTAGTACCTTATGACTTGCAGTACTAGCAATCCCTTATGAAGACTTTGCAAAATGTAAAAAATTGTCTTTCATTATGAAATGAAAACTTCAGTCACACCAAACAACATTGGTAGTTAATTAATGCTATAATAAATTGATGGTAATACTTGGAAGTTACTATCCTCCCAAGTTTACATTGTGATGAATGACTATTTTTTGAGATACAACTTGTAGCTAAATGTCAATTCCTGTTGATTTTATTGAGTCTTTGGAATGTAATTACTGTTGTGCTGTTGAAAATATCCATAATAAACACTCCCATTCTGTACATGCTTTGCAAAGGAATGTATTGCAGCACCTATACACAGTATGGTAATCCTATGTATAAGAATGGACTATGTTTAATACCAATGTAATAATTTATTTTTAAATTCAGTGACCTTTTTCGGGATTATTATTTTGCCATTGTTAATACTAGTATTGGAATGACTGACAAATGGTCCACATTTTTTATAGTACTGAAAGAGGAAAGTCACTTTATATTAAAGCATTATTATTCTGGAGATAACAAACAAGTCTTTCTAGGATTACCTGCCAAAGAAAGTTTTAAGTATTGCAGGGTTGTAACAAAATCAAGGTGTCTGTATTTGCATACATTTTTAGTAAGTTAGGGATTTCTCTGTGGGAGGAATACAAGTGCTGTGTTTGTTCAGCAGTGGCTTTCAACATTAAGTCTAACCAGTCTATAACATCTTAGTTTTGTCTTGGGAGTTAATTCTGGGGAAAAAAAAAGATTTTTTTTTTTGTCAGATCTGATTTCCTTCACAGCTACCTCTGTGTGTGAGGAGCGGGTGATGGTGTAAGGTACCTCAGTTCCTTAAATTCACAGCTGATATGGTCAACTTGGAAGAGCTCAAGACTATTTTCTGCTTCCATAGGAATGGTCATAGATTCTCTTCTTGAGTCAATTAAGACCTTAGATTTCCAAATCATTTAGGAAATGCACTACCAACAGACTGATCCATAGCACTGTTGTCTAGGGCTGAACTGAGTGTAGGTGCTTTTATCTTCATGGTTCCTGGTTTGTTTGAGGGTGTTTGGGGTTTTTTTAATAATATCAGAAGGAATGAAGAGCACAGCATAAGACTTGACTGAACTAAATGGAATGGGAATTTGGAACAATTTACATTTCCAAGGCTTGTAATATGTGATCGTCGTTAATCACGTTAGCACACTGGCCTTCTCTTGGTGCTGACATGATTTACAGTATTGGTATTAAGCTTTGCACTATACCAAAGGTGAAGGTGATTTACCAGCTTCTAGTTGGGATGTTTCTTCTGATTATACAAAAAACATTTCATACTCTTGACAGACTAGGGTGAATCATATTTATCATTGGAAAATACTTCTCTAAGAAAGAGGAGACCAATAGTACCAGGAAAAAAAGAACTTGGCAAAAGAGTAAAACTGAAAATGGGATATGAACCAAGACTCAAAGGAAATAATGTTAATTTAGACATTGGCATAAATCACTATATCCAAATGCAGGTTTCTTATCCATAAACCGTATTGGTGCTCAGAGCAAGATTAAAGGAGTCTAATAATGGGATTACCCGTTTAGCAAGCTGTTTTTCAATATTAAATTACTCTTCCCTTTCTCTTCACTTCTGCTGAAAGTAAAATGTAAAAAGGTTGAACATTTTCATTTATGAAGAGCTAAATTACCATAGATTACTATTAAGGTCTGATATCAGGCCAAGATTCATTTTTTACTTGATGTCTAGTGTTTAAGAACAAGAGATGTCTGATGGGGTACCCAGTCTTTCTTGAGTGCCTGCCAAATCTTGTATGTCAGCATTCCCTCTGATCTTTTAATGGGGGTTAAAAGGAGAAACCCAAGGTTTTTATTACAAGTGGAAAGTAGTTTGCAGTAGAGATTGTTTTCTTTTAGTTATTATAATGATGGTAGTGCATCAAATACTATTTTATTTTTATAGGACCATTTTTTTCCTCTTTGTTTTTTTCTTTAACTCTGAAATATGGCAGAAAACAGGGAGTGGGGGAATTTCTCAGAATTTTGTTAGTTGGATAATGAAATGCTTTAAAAATATTCTTTGAAGTTTACAGATGAATGTTGGACTGAGCTTCAGAGTTGTTTTGTGACACCAGGAAAGGCAGCAACTTGGCACCTTTTTAAAATACCTTTGTTAGCACTGGGAATGGATTGTCTGATATCTGCACCCACACTGGTCACAGGAACTGTCTGACTCCTTCAGTGAAATGTGCTGGGAAGCAGCCAGTTAAATGCAACGCAAATCTCTGTGGCTTTTCCCTCTGTGTGTTCTGTTACGGCAAAGTCCTGAGCAAATTAACAGTGCATAGATATACTTACTGAAAATTTATGCTGTTTTCTATACTACTTAATTGAGACTATAATCCTCTCAAGAATTTAACATCACTTCTGATCTATTAATACTACTTTCTGTTCTATTGCGTTCTACTTCTGAGTAATATTACTGTTTCATCAGGTTTGGGTGGTTTTGGTTGGGTCCTTACCCCCCCGCCACCACCTAATTACGGGCATTCAGATCCATCTTCCATTGTACAATCCTGTCTTCACCTTCCTTTATAGCTGTCCTGGCATTAACAGTGCCACCAGGAAAACTTGTAACTGTTTAACTCTAGGAAAATAATTTAATCTTCAGTAGGTGGGTCAATGATGGAGTCATGCACACACCTTTCTTCCACAATTTTTTTTCCTTTCCTCTTTTACTTTCAGATGAGGTAGGAAAAAAAATAATATGGGGGTGCTGTGTTTCCTAAAATGTCACACATACATTCCTAATTCTTGTCCATTTGACCTGAGAATAAGCCCAGCAGCTTTCTGAAAATTTTTGCAAACCTGTTGCTCTTGTCTCTTGATCACTACTGATACTGTAGAAAACAATTCAGATTATGACAACTTCAAGCAGTTCAAACTATACTTTGCATAAAATCTGTGTGCTTCAGAGGACTGTGCCCTTCATAGGGAGACTCCTTGAAAATTCACTGGTAGACTCTATTAATCCTACTAATGACTTCAAGGAACCTTGTCAGTTCATGTAGTTTTAATACCCATAAGCTAAAATAATTCTGCCTAGATCTTATGACTTGTTCAAATAAATATGCACTGTAACTTGTGTTAAAAATGAATATAGAGTATTGTGGCTGTTGCTGCTGCATGATTTCAAGGAGTAGAGGATGAGCAGAAGTAGGAAGCAAACACACTGAATAAAACCTTGGAAATACCTGTGGGGGGCAGCAGTGGCTCAGGTCATTCAGAAATGGGACCATAATTCCCTGAAGGGCTACCTTTGTTTCTAATTAAGGAAAGCCTAATAAAAAAAGAAAAACAAAAAACGAAAAAAAAAAAGAAGAGCAGAGCACCTTTTGCATTTTCCAAGGAGCCACTGGAATAGCTGCTGTGGTGTCCTTCCTGCAGCTTTGGTGAAAATTAGTGATTTTATTTTCCACAGCAGCTGAACTGCTTGAATCTGTTCTGCTGTCAGTAAGCTTGTACATCTCCCTTTGTTGGTGGATGCCTAGACAAAAGTATTTTGTGTGGATGGAGAAAAAGACAGAAGCTGTACAAAGTGTGCAGGTGGTGTAATGGGGGTCAAACCCCTGCAGAAAGAAGTGACAGAGATGTAATGTTGATTTTATGTGCCATAGCTGGGGAGGGGGTTTTGGATGCAATTCTCATTGCACAAAGTTGGGAGGAGGAGATGCCTAATTTTTAATACGAGCAGTTTACAACCATTCACAGTTAAACAGTTTATAGGATTCTTGGTAACAAAAGGTGGTCTAATTATAGAGGAAAGGAAAACAATATAGTGAGGATATTTACAATGTGTGACCTATGTGAATTATGATCTTGTTAACTATGCAAAAATGACAAAAACCAGAACCATCCCAGTGAATGAAATGTTTAGCCTTTCTTTAATGAACTTTTAATATAGAAGATATGGAGGAGGCTAATTTTTTTGCCTTTAACATCAAAAGAAACCTGCACTTTGGGTGAACCTGTACTTTCTTAAGATTCAGTGCACTAGACTTCAAACTCGAAAAAAAATGACAATATTTTTTCTTTACAACTAGCCCACACTAGAGTGTTTAGTTTCTGCCAGTAAATCACATGCCAGGGTTTCTACTGCCCTCTTAAATCAACTGAAGGTGTGATTCCTTTCCCTGTGATTTTTGTTTAACTTCCCTTTTGTAGTTGATCTTAATTGTTCTTATTTGCAGGCTTTAAATGTTGATGGACTGTGTCATTTATAACCCTTTTTCATTGCACAATGACCTTCATAGGGAAATTTCATACATGTTTCATTGGGCTTTGGTGGCATTTTTGTTTTATGTATGTAAGTGAAACTGGTAATAAAAATTAGTACGCAGAGGTCTTCTGATTAAAAAAATGTTATAAAAATCTGGTTGCACTATAGATAGAAACATTTCAAAATGTTTTGCAAACCTACACTGAAACTGTGCAAGCACAGATTGCCAAATGTAAATGCCCTAGTGAATGAAATTTTGTGGTTTTCTCCTGGGCATAAGCAACCAACTGTGAATTTTGTCCCAGACTAAGGCTTCACGTAATCCCAATTACAGTATTTCTACCCTTTGCACCTTCATATTGCTGCTTTTAGTCAGAGGAGTTGTACCCTGTACAAACTGAGGTGCAACGAAAGCCTCATGTCATCCATTAGTGTATCATCCTGTGAAGATAAATGAGGTTTTCCCCAGGATATCCTGTCCCTGCAGTGAAACTGTTCTTGAAGCTAACAAGGCATCAGGGCTGGGAAGTGATGATGGAGAAAGGAGTTTGCTACAGTGCAGTGATAGTAGTATGTAATGAAGCTCAGGTAGCTTTAGTTGTGCTCAGATAAAGTGCTTGCAGCAGCCTGCCCAAATCAGTGTGGCAGGGCACAGGGGGCAGAAATGTAGAATGAAGTAAATTGGATTTAACCCTCAGGATGCTTCATGGCCACCTTGATGCTGCTGACTCAAGGAGTGAAATAGATTTGGAAATCCAGAACCAATGGTTTGTTCTAAATATTTCCGCTAGCAGGTCAAAAAGACCAGTGTTGTAGAGTTGATCTGCCCTTTTTGAAAGGACAGGAGATGGGTGAACATGACAACCTGTTGGGTTTTTAGGTAAGCATGACAGCCCCTCGAGTATTTTGGCCCTGTCTGCTTCATGCAATTTTTGAATCCCAGACTTTTGGGTGTATAAGGCTGATCACATGAAAGCTCCAGCACTTGGACTAGGGTGTTGTAACTAGTGCAAATTTGCCTTCCTTGCTAAGGGTTGATAACATCAGCAACTCATCTCTGGGAACAAGATGATCCTCCTCCCCTCTTGGAAAGATGCAGCTCAAGAGCTTGAAGTTAGAAAAACATGAACTAATTTGGGTATAGCTAATTTATGACTGTACAAGAACAGAATTTTCTCATCTTAGTTATTCTTTGCTGTACTTCTGAAAAGCCTGTTCCAACCTTTTCTCCCTGTTTTGGCCAGCATGACATTAGCTGCCTCTTAACATTCCCTCATTTTTCTTGTTTTCTGTTTTTTAGGAAGGAAGGTACATCACATGTCTCTCCTCTCCTCTCCTCTCCTCTCCTCTCCTCTCCTCTCCTCTCCTCTCCTCTCCTCTCCTCTCCTCTCCTCTCCTCTCCTCTCCTCTCCTCTCCTCTCCTCTCCTCTCCTCTCCTCTCCTCTCCTCTCCTCTCCTCTCCTCTCCTCTCCTCTCCTCTCCTCTCCTCTCCTCTCCTCTCCTCTCCTCTCCTCTCCTCTCCTCTCCTCTCCTCTCCTCTCCTCTCCTCTCCTCTCCTCTCCTCTCCTCTCCTCTCCTCTCCTCTCCTCTCCTCTCCTCTCCTCTCCTCTCCTCTCCTCTCCTCTCCTCTCCTCTCCTCTCCTCTCCTCTCCTCTCCTCTCCTCTCCTCTCCTCTCCTCTCCTCTCCTCTCCTCTCCTCTCCTCTCCTCTCCTCTCCTCTCCTCTCCTCTCCTCTCCTCGTTGCATTTTAAATTAATAGAAAAAAGGAAGATTTTTTTAAGCTTATAATGTTCAGAAATAACCTTGGGCTTTGTGTTGGGATATTCCTCATGGATGCTGTTAGAGCTCTAGAATGAGCAATGGTTTTTAGATGGCTGCTCCAAATGAAATCCTGATCACCCTCTCTTTGAAGAGGTTCTATGCACTGCCTGAGAATAAATCAGACTGTAAACATTGTGATTTTGATGCTATTGGTAGCAAAAGTCCAGTACAAAAAAAAAAGCAGAAATAGAGTATATAGACTGTACATTTTTCAAGTGTTCATATCCTACTAATGCTCATGTACTAAACAGAGTAACTTCTGACAGTAATTTGGAAGAATGTATCCAATTGATAAAGATGTCTGAGCTAAGTGGTGTGAGCTAAGTGGTGACAAAGCTGCCGTGTTTTCTCTTGGGGTACAATTGCCATCAGCAGTTCTAAAAGAGAACACTGGGTGTTTTTTAGGTGGCAAAACACTGTTTCAGTGCCCCTTACTGCAGTATGACACACAAAGTTTGTATATTTTTACTGCATTAATAAAAAGAGCTTTGTCCTTCTCTGTCTGTTGGCTTTAAACTTTAATCAGAAGATATCCTTTAGAGCTAAAGGGGAAATTTGGGGTTTGGGTGCTGCTGATGCTGAAAGCGGCATTGCATTTCCTGCTGAATATCTCCAGATTTATCTGTGTTCAAAAGGAAAAAAAAGCAAGCCAGTTGTCTGCCACAGAGCAGGTTAGAGGGCAGTATGAGCAAAGTCCATTTGATCCCTCAACTCTCCCCATTTTCTCTATTCAGTATCTCTGCTCTGTCCTGCTGTTCTCCGTTTTTCTGTGGGAAAGTGTGAGCATCTCATATGTGAGAAAACTATGCTCTGAAGATACAGCCAGTAGTGCCTGGAGTTGTACAAAGAGTAACCAACATATTTGTCTCCTAACAGCAGTTTCTTGTATAATATGCTCTCCATCCATCATGTTATAAATTCAGAGTGTTCTGAATGTCATAGTTATCATTTAGGCGTAGTTATCATTTGAAACAGGGCAAATGCAAGAAGTTTAGAATGGGCAGATTAGGATTGAACCATGGTTTTCTAACTCCCAGGAGTCATGTCTCACTGGATGATCTTTTTCTTATCTTCCTTGTGCCCTTGTACTCTCTTTCATGTCAACATCTGTGTTTTGCAGTCTGCTGAGAGAAGGTAATGATGAGGATTATATCATATGGATTATAGAAGACCATTTAACTTCAGCTAGGAGACTTTACTCTCTCTATGTGTTATTGTTTCCAGACTCAGGAGAACAATTTCATTGACCAGACATGGAAATAGCCATGGTCTTTGTTTTAAAAAAACTTACCTAGACCACAAGGCTGAATTTTGGTTGACAGTAGCTGAAACAATAAAAGTTTACACTATAAAAATTAGTTTGTTGGAAGGATCTGAAGCATGTCTGTTGAGCTACCTTAAAGCTTCAGAGCCGGCAAACAATTGCTCATCAGTAGTTCTGGCCAGAAAAATCCTGTAAAGGAATGTAATGAATCATCAAAATTAAGTGTTTTAATCAGATTTCAAATGAAAACAATAGAGGGTTTATTCATGTATATGGCAGGATAGAGTAATTCACTGCAACAGTCGTTTTATAAGCACTTTGCTATTGAACAGCACTGCCAGAATCATTATGTAGCAAACCACCAGAAGATGAAAGAAACCCTGGTTTCTTCTGAATGCTTCATTTTATGAACTATTCAGTTCAATTTCAATTTTAAAACTGTAGTACATGTCATAGAACTTGAAGCATTGAATGTTAAACGATTAAACATAGTTTTAAGTGTTCTCTGCCTCAAGTTCTTAATTGAGAACATAAAGGAGTTTGCCTTGAGAGTTAGGTGGAATAATTAGTCTTCCAAGTATCTTATTTTAAATGTAATTGCTTTTGCTGCCTCATAAAGTGTTGGTGGGATGATATTAGGTAGAGTCCTAATGGAGTGCCTGTTATGGGACTCAAATTTTGACTGCAAGATCTTGTTCGTCACCTTAGGATCTAAATTTTTGAACTGTTAACACAGATGACTTTCCCAAAATGTTAATTAGGGATTAGATTCAGAAAGAAGAAGAAGAAAGCAGTGAAGCAGAATTTAATTGTAATTCACTCTGCTGTTTCTTTATATTGCAATTTCATTGTTTCACTAGTTCTTTGCTGCTGTGGTCTGATACAAAAGGCAAGACCTGAATTTTAAAACTTGAGTCATGATCCCTCTAGTGTCACAGCTTTTATCTCTTATTTAAGGTTATGTAAAAGAGTTTGGTACTTTTTTCTTCCTGTATTGCTTCTATAGCTGAAGCAAGAGAGGCAACATGGAAAAAAACCAGCTGTGGCTTGCAGCATAAATACCCTATAACCCTTGACATAGTTTAGGTGTTCAGCTTGCACCCTTTCCCCATTTCTATTTTGAAATTTCTCTGTCTTTTGTGTCTCAGTAACAATTTGATGGCTTCCCATGTCGTTCTGTAACCCAACACAGCTGGAAGTGTGCCAGGGCTGTTGGAATCATATTCAGCTTTGTAACTTTGACATGTGTGTCAAGTGTTTGTCCCCCATCAGCAGTTTCACATTCTGGCACGAAAAGGCTGAATTATTACAAGGGGTTTGCATCCAAGTAGCATTTTTTTGTCATTAGATATTTGTTCTGTAGTTACAGGAAGTGAAGCAGGTATGTGACGACAGTGAGAGAAAGTGACTGAAAACAGATAATAGCTGGAAGAATTTCTCAATTTTAGTATGTCTGAACATTATGTCCTGTTTGCTTAAAACAAGAAGAGTGCTGTGCATCTGTACTGTGCTGAAAAATAGAATGCTACTGTGTATGCATTCCTAGGTAGGGGGCTTCCACAGTACAGCAGACATATGGAAAACCCTTTTCCGGGATGGCAGTCATGCTACTGCAAACATGCTTAGGAAGGTAGAGGCTGCCAGAGCAGGCTGTTGCTGGCTTTAAGGTTTTGAATGTTACTCCTTTTTTCTTTACAATTATGCTGCAATAGGTCATGGGGGAGTAGAAGAGGGGAAGGCACATCAGGTCAGGTCACTTCTTCATTCTCTTCAAAGCTTATGGTTAGAGGAATTAATACACTACAAAGGTAGTAAGGTGCTTAACAATTGTTTTGTGGTTTTTTTAATATAGGTACACAAGTGATTACAATAACTCTTATGCAGCCCTTCCTGGAAGATGACAGAAACTGGTTATTTTCTTAGGTTTGCTCAGAACAAAAATTTAAATACCACTGTATCTCCTTCTAATAACTTTTGAGTGTGTTGGCAGATACATGCTGCAATTCCACTGCGGATTTAAAATAATAATAGGATAATATCTCAATGATAATAGGTTTCCAGAAACTTTATGCAACTTTCGGTTTGAGGAGATTATTGCCTCTGCAGAGTAAGTAAGGGGGAGAACTGGGGAGGTTTCCTAATTTATTTGGCAGTTGGTTGATGTGGATGGAGCTCAAACAAGGCTGTTTCTGCCTGGCCAGTAACAAGCATAGGACTGCACATTTAAAGCAATGGCATGTCCTGGGATATGTATGAAAACCAAGGATAGCATATGTAGGATTTACAATGCATTCATTGACACTGGCAGGGAAGAGTCTGAGGAGAGCAGAGGTAGTACTGTGAAACACTGGGGACAGAAGGTATAAGTGACATATGGCAAATCTAATGGAAATTGGTGTGGCTTTTCATTGTGCACATAAAACAGTCTAACCCAAAACTCGGCTTAGAAGAGCAAGTTGTGGGTTCAGGCCAGAGAAGTTTTATTGTAGAAAGACTGCTCTATAAGTAGCTGAGGAGGTTCTTTGGAGAGGTGGTGATGAATGCGTGTGCAATTTAGTGTTTAGTGAATGTCAATATAAAATTCTGTTATTGAGGGATACGGCTATGCTGCCCACATTTGACACAGAACTTGGAAACAAATCATGGCTCTTTCTATATAATTGCTGGAGGTCTGTAAAGTGAGATTACTGGCTATAGCATTTCTTAATTTGATAATAGGGTTATCACTTTCCAATTTACATTTCCCTCATTCAAGCTATTGTAGAATCTGTAGATTACAATTGCTTGCTAGATTGATGCCATTTAATGAGTTTTGTAAAAAAGAATTTGCAGGACAGACTCTTGACAACTGCTAGAGTATGGTTACAGAAGAGCTGAATCCATTAGGTTTAGCCTGGGTTTATGAGAGTTCATGGGGGTAAGGATGGTTGTTACTATGAATGTGTTTGTCAACTTCATAGAATTTGTAATTACAACTGGCATTTCTTAGCCTGTTGATATCTGAAAAGAGATATTCTTTGTGACGCTTGTAGTTGGAGAGTTCTGGCCAGGGGAATGTAAACTACTTGATTAAAACCTGCTGTGCTGATTGTTTTACTCTTGAGGGAAAAATACATTCATGTTTTACTTGAAAATAGTCTCTTTAAAAATGTTAAGTTTCACCAGAAAGCTGGATGACTTTAAATAAATAAATAAAACTAAACTGTGATAATTGCATCTTCTATTGGGCTCTTGAGTGCAAATGTTTCAGTTTAAAATGGCTACAAATTGAATCTGAGCAACTTCTAGTATTAATAATGGTAATAACTGTATCTTATTCCTTCAGAACTTTTATGCAGCTGGTTTAAATAAAATAAGTGCAGATTGCTTTTAGTAGCCTTCCACCATATTTAACTACTATTATATTTAACTACTATTAGACTTTTCTGAGACTTCTTGATGTGAAGTTCCTTTGCACCATCATTAATATAATTGCAACAGGGAATTACTGTATTTAGTGCTCACTAAATTGTTTTAATAGGTTTGGAGTATGTGTTTGTTCTTCTTGAAAAGCCATTTGAATTTCTAACTTCCTTGGGCACCTGAAGAGAGACTTAATAGCTATATAAGTCTCCTGAGGCGTGATACCAGGCGGATAAAAAAGCATTTGCTTACTTTTGTGTTTCAAACCAGTCTGCTGGCAGAGTGTTCATTTTTTAGGTGATAGGTTTGCTAGAATATTTGTGTTTCAAAGTAGCAGGTATGGGATTACTTAAATTGGAAAGAAGGACCTTACTCATCTGTTACCACAGCTTCACTTCTGTAACATCATCTCTGGGAAATAAATATTTATATTATTTTGTCCTGTATCGTGTAATACAACAGAATAAAAGCTATAAATTCAATTTAATACTATAATAGTTGTCCTGGGTGCATTACAACTCATCCTGAAAATGTGAAGTTGTAATGCTAGTGGATGAGGGTAAGGAAGTGAACAAAGGGGTTTGTGAGTAGGAGACAGCAGTTTTTGTTGATTTCTTCTGTGGCTTCTACAGCGAATGTCTAATTGTCTTCTGCCCTTTTAATGACTGTCTGCCTTGACTCAATATGGAGTCTTGAGCACTGATGTAGAGCAATGCTTTTGAAAGCAATGCTGGCAAGAAGGTTGCAACTCTTTGTCTGAGAATGTCCTACTTTAGAAATGGAGATTGTTTTAACCTTAGGCACCATACAATGTATTTATGTAACTATATTCTTTTCCTAGAGATTAAACCGGTTCCTTTATACATGTAGTGAGAAGCATCATGTTGTGTCTGTGATGTGGCTCCTACTTCTATTAAATTACAACTATGTGGTTTATAGTGTGCATTTCTCTGTAATCTGCGTAGAACAGAGATTTCATCTTGTCCTAAGAATACTCTGTACAGACAGTGGGTTATCTCTTCATCATGATTCTTAAAAATTAAGTCTGTTGAGCACCCTAAAAGGTTTTCTCATTCCTAAGAAGGAGAACAGATGGTGTTTGTAGAACTGGTTGTGTTTGTTCATTGCTAAAGTCTCCACTTCAGGTATTTGAGGAATTAATTCCTCCTTTCCCTATAAAGGAGGAAAACTATTTCATGTAATGTTACCTCTGCATGACTTTGGAAAAGGGTTAATGAGTTAAGTTCTTTAATATTTAAAACTTTCTAAATATGTGTATATATAAAGGTATGGAAGAACTACAGAGAATTTTTTTTCTCAATATTCTTTTGCATTACTCTGGAATTCTGAGTTTTGGCTACAGTTTTGAGACTTATATAGGACCTTAGCACATGAACCGCAAAAGAAAATAAATCTAGGACTATGAGGGGGAAAGGAAGAGGAAAAGTGTGGAACAAAATCCAGGAAAAAAGTCATCAGCTGAATAGAGTAGTATTTGCCATTCTCTGCTAATACAATACAGAATGTTGTCACTTGTTCCCTGAAAGATGTGTTCATGAAGAAGTTACCTCTGGTATATACTCCAACCATCTCTAGGTCTGTATCATATGTATCCTTTTTGAACAGTGAAAAAGTGGGTAATCACATGAGCAGTTGTCATCTCTCATTGCTGTATTCATTAAAACAATTGTTTTGCTCCAAAGTGTTAAAATTCATGTTTCAAAAGCTGATTAACAAAGAACCTAAATGCTTATCTTGTCAAAACATCATTGGTTTCCCATGAAAACTGGAAGTGCCTTTTTGGTGCTCCTTCAGTTGCATTTCTGTTGATTCTTAGTGCAGCCCAATTAGTATGTATTTTTAAAGGTATTAAAATTATTGAAATACATCATTGCTGTCTCCCTATCTTGATGAGGTCTTTATTTTTGTCCTTTTTCTAAAGTAATATGCAGTAATCATGTTTAACACATCTAAAGCATAGTGTCACCATATCCTTGCTCATGGTCTCTGGGGAGTTCCTCTGCTTTGGTGCTCTCCAGTCTCTCACTGGTCTCTCCAGTGCAAACAGAGATTGGTGGAACATATCAATTTGCAGCTATCATCATAATGAAAAGAAACAAGCTGGAGTGACCCATTGTTTAAATGGTATGTTTAGGCTATGTGGAAGTTAAGCTTGTGTCATGTGGGTGTGGAGTAGGACATAGATAGCAAGATGTCTAATGGAAATCAAATCAATGGCCCTAACTGTGAAAATTGACATACAAGCAATCATAGTGAAAATTTAGGGTGTGTGGTCTTGTGACTTCCACAGCTGTTTGCTTTCTGAGCCACTGGTAAAGCAATACAAAGTGGGACCATTCCGGATACATCTGTCCTCTGGTTTTATGTGAAACAGTTGCGATCTGATTGTTTGTTGACAGCAGGTATTTCCATCTTTGCAGTGATTCATGAAACCCTGCAGTTCCCTACTGAGAGCCTTGAGACAAACCATTTAAACTCAGAAATGCTTTGCTGAAAGATGTCATAATCCTCTACTGAAAGGTGTAAGGCCATGCCAGGAGTTTAGGCAGCTGTGACATGCTATCCTGAACTATTTGAATATGTGGACTCTCTTCCAAAGAAGTAGTTCTGTTTAATATAGAGAAACTGAAAAATTAGTGGAAAGTATGAAAATGAGACAAAACTTAACACCTTGTGCAAAAAATCAACATCATGATAGCTGATGAGCTCACAAGACATATGGGCATACTCAGATATATATCCCAGGACTTGCATTAGCCCACTGTCATCTCTGGTGATCATTTTCTTGATGTTATTTTTTGGGCTGCTGGTTTCCTGTTCTTTAATAATGTCATGCTGCCATTTTCTTGCAAGTTTTCATCTGCATCACCTTTCACATAGCACAAACATAAGCAGACATAAAAAATTTAACTTTCATCTTACTTGAAACTTTGAATTCTGACACAGAAGGAAGCTTGTTCTCAGAGGCACTGCCACCCTTGTCCTCTCTTAGCCACGCTTTATTGTGTATCAAAGGTCCTGTTTTTGCCTCATGAACTTTTCACAGAGCAAATTACCATTTATCTGAGGCTTCATAAGGTACAGTTCTTGCACACTTCATTTCATTCTGGCTGATAAACTGAGTAATGACAAATTAATTGCTTTCATTTTTGACTGCTTTGCTGGAGAGCTCTGACCCCAGAGTCATTTTTGCATGACAGCAGTAGTATTTCGAAAAGTAAAATCTCTACTCTGTTTCTGTAAGTGTTGCCCAGTGCAGTCTACCTATTTTCCACTGTGGCAGCTATTTCAAGTGTTGAACTTCTACTACTCTGTTGGCCATGTACTGTGGTGCTGCCAGGCTTGCAGGTAGTGGAAGGCAGTGCCTGATTTCCCAGGGCAGCCTGTGATTATTTCTGAGAGGCATCTGATAAGAGCTTTCTGTAACTTCATCTTCTGTGTTCTGCTGCCAATGCCATGATCATGACCTAACAGCCCAAAAGATGAGAGCAGTGCATTGCAAGAATTTTAAAAATAAATATTGTGAGTCCTATTCACACCTAGTTCTTAACCAGATAGGCTTAGTTCTTCTAATTCTATTTTCACTTTGGTATCAGGTAATCTTAAGTTGTTTGATCTCAGTTTCTCCATTGTTTGCCCTCTTATCTTGTAGGTTACTCCCCAAAGGCAGTAAGATTAAGCTGTGTGAAGAAAGGTTGCAAAATTAAGCCATTTGTTCTTCTAAGCTTATGCCAGAGGCTACAGCGTATAAAACAAATCAATCTTAATAACTATCTAAATTACCTGGGAAATAGTTTTGTAAATACCTGTGCCCATCTAATCTCTCTTATTTTCTGAGTTCATTTTGATTTTGGCAGTATTGCGTACTCTCTCTTGTACTGGGCAGGAAACAGCAACAAAGATGGAGACAGTTTAACTAGCAGAAATTTACTCCTATCTAAAGCATACTAGAAATTAAATTTGCATAATAAATCCATTCCAAACTGGTGATGAGGAAAGTATCAAAGTACAAACAGTTTTTTCCATAATTTGTTCTGTAGTCTTGAGCAGGTATGGTGTAGTCTGAGATTCTCAGAAGTCACAAAGAATGAAGGATAAAATCGTATGCTTCAAATTTAGATTTATGAGTTAAACTTGGCTTTGCAAAGCTGTTTTCCCCCCTGATTGTGTTCTTATCCTGGACTCCAGCTTTTGTATAGCATTACTGTACGTTTTGTTCCTGTCCAGCATTTTGTCTGGTTTATCTCTAAGGTCTCAAAAGACTGGCTGCTCATTCTGAACAGGCGAACTGCTCTCTGTGCTGGCAGTGCTTGAGAGTTCAAATGTCTGACCTGTCTTTTGGTGAAAGAACCTGTTTGTTTAGGAGGTCAAATACAGACCTGAATTTTGTTATTGGAGATAGTTTTTTGTGATCTTCAGATTTCCTCTGAAGTTAAATTGTTGCATAGCTGTTACAAGCAGGTTGGAGCAGGGAGAATGAGACAGACAGAGAACATGCCGGAATGGGTGAAATAAATAAGAGTTATAGCAGTTCTCACATACAGCAGTATTTTCTGGTTGAACTTGGAGCCAAATGCCAGTAGCTCACGGGGTCCATGAAGTTCAGGCACAGTGAGAGTGCAGCAGTCATGCTGAATGTACCAATTCCTGAAACTGGGATTTCTCCCAGAAGCAGTTGTGAAATGTGTCTGGGGGAAGGGGGAAGAAATGCTGCTGCTTATGCAGTTAAGTAGAAAGTTCCTTATGGTGTGGCCTGATATTGCTGAGAATGTGGGAAACTTCCATGTTATTCACCATGAGAAGAGTTGAAGAATTTACTGCACCTGGAAAATGCAAGTCTGTTGAGATGGGTATTTCCAGGAGTTCTGTTTGTTTCACTAGGCTGGCATCTCTAACTTAAAATTTCTTCATGCTCTTGAGCTGGTTTTAGGAGCTGTATGCATTTTTAAACATGATTTTATAGGTTTTGTTTGTGTGAGGTCAAAATATAAAAATAAATAAGTTGTTAAAAGATACAACTCACCTAGCTGTTAAAAGCCTTCTTTATTAACTGAAGCAATGATTTTTGGAAAACAAAAATCTTTGTTACAGATTTGACTGACTGACTTAAGTGATACGTTGAAGTCGAGTGCTCTTCTGAAGAATGTGCCATAATTTTGGAATTACAGATATAGTATAGTTCCTAGCTAAATATCTTCATGTAGCTAAAAATCCCATCCAAATAACTTCCCATATTAGTTTGATTTTAATTTCTTGTCTGTGTTTTCTTTCATTATTTTATTTCAGTCATCCTTTCCCTATATAGGTGGATTGTGGTAAATTCTGTTCTGTGGCAAATTATTTGGGAACATCATTAAAGCTTTTAAAACAGCAGGACTTATATTAAAAGGAGTTCAGCTGATCCTGATAGTGCAGAACTAATAGTGCAGCATGATGACAAAGTAATCATGAGATGAGATCAGAAAATAATGTGCCTCTGAGAACTAGCTGTCCTTCTGATCTGTACTGATGTTATTTGTCAGTTCTGTCCTTCAAAAAATGTGTCCAACGGCGTGTATGGATGTAGCTGACATTGGGGGTCTTACTAAAACCAAGCTCAAGTTCAAAAAGTTGAAGTAAATTTGGAAAAAGTGAACAGGAAATAAAATGCTGATGGTGCCAGATGGCACCCACTGAACTGGGAAATTCTGAGCTGGGGAGGATTCAGTTTTCCCTTTCAGAGGTTGGCATCAATTAAATAGATAAGATGTAAAGTTACCTGGCAGGTTGTACTCCTCTATTCTTGTTTCAAAGTAAAGGAAAGGTGTTAAAGAAGTGCTTAGAAGAGTAGAAGAAAGAAAGCTTATGCTAGATAGTATCTCCTTCTGTTTATGTTGTCAAGACTCTCTTGTTTTGTCAGTAAGGCTTTTTGTTTGTTCCTTCTTTCTATACCTGTTCAGCAGATAACTTTAAACAAAGCTCTCAATGAACTTCCATTTTCTATTTCGAAAGTGTTCTTAATTATATCCTTTCCACATCTAAACCATTTGGACTGGCGTTTTTGTGCTCAGTGTCAGCTTTTGGACACATTCTTTGTGAGTTTTAATCAAAAGTTTCATGTGGTTTTTAAAGAAAATTAGGGAAAAATGTGTTTTCCTAGTGTTAAAGACATTATACCCATTTCATTCAGATGATCTGTATCTCTGTTTTAGAACTTAAGATAGAGGAAAATTGATTCTTTTTAGTGAAAATTGTTCAAATTTGGCAAGGTTACAATCTCTGGAAATTGTTCGTCATTTTAGCATAGTAGATGTTTGTAAAGAGACTGTAAAGAAGCAAAAGTTTCTAAGAATTCTATAAGTTTACCAGAGGCTGTTTGTTGAAGAGTTTAAAAGATTACTTCCTTGCAACTCTTTTGATAGGCTGCTGAAATCTCTGGGAAGGGAGACCTGAAGCTTTCTCTCTTGTTTCTCTGACCAAAAATGAGAATGAACTCAAAATGCCTTCAGGCACTGCTCACAGGTGAGGAGAGAAGAAGAGCAGGCAAAGCTTTCCAAGATTGGGTTCAAAGGGGAACAGAGGTCCAAGGAAAACAGGCCAAGGTTTAAATTTAGTTTAATTTAGTGCTTTTCAAGTCATGGTCTATGAGATCTGTAGGTCCAGATCATCCAAACTCTATACAATCTTGGTAGGTCCAACTTGTGAAGCTGACTTAAAAATTTAGGACTAATTTTTCATTTGACTGATTTCCAGATCTGTCAAACTGGGCTATGTACAGATATATATATATATATATATGTGTGTGTGTGTGTGTGTTGTGTGTATATACATATATTTGTATGTATGTATAATTAGTTGGGGTTTTTATTATTATTATTACTTAAATAGGACAAAGCAAGCTGTATTTTTAATTTGAGAATACAAAGCACATGAATGTTTTCGGGAGCTGCCAGGTTTACCTAACAGAAGGGCTTAGAACACAGACTCTAATTAGTAACACTGTGTTTTCTAACTGAAATTAAAATTTATTTTTAAAAACTCAATACAAACAAAACAACTCTAAACCCACACACACAATTTCAGATGTTCATTTTGTATTGCTAGGTATCAGTACCAAAACTGATTTAGAATTTTTTCTGATGGTTGTTTTTTCTGGTCCTTAAAATCTTTCCTCCTTTTATTCATACGAAGAAAAATGTATAGAATATGATGATATTTCTAGCCTGTGTGTGCCTCATGTAGTGACTGTGAGGTCATCAAAGATGGTTGGGTGGGGTTTTCCCCCCCAGTATAGCATCAGTCATTGGAAAAAAACAGCTCTTGGACTGAAAGGTCAGTTGACATAAGGAACACACATATGAGCTGTGTATCTGTTGTGTCATGAAATCTGTTCACATTTAATTGTGTGTACTCAGTGAGAAACATTGCTTATCAAAGAATTTCTGAGCAATACACGAACAGATTAAAAGAACAATCAGCAGTGCATTTTTCAAAGTCATCTAGGGATATTTGATTCCTCTGAATTTACATTAAACTCAGTGCTTGAAGGTATTTTTTCAGTCAGTGTAACAGCACTTCAGGATTTTGTGGCGGATGAAAGTTTATAACATAAACCATAAATCTCTCTACACACACCCACACCCTCCAATATAAAATAAATGAAACCCAAAGGTTAGATGCAATAACACCCATTACTTATGCAGACGTATCCATAACAACTAGTACTTACCTCAGTGCTTTCTGCTTGAGGATGATGAGCCTATATATACACTGGTTTTTCTCATCAAGGCATACTGTATGCCCTGTGTTTTCATAAAACACTGTAATTGGAAATAGCCTGACAGAAGCCTTCCAAGTCTTCATCTTGGCAATGAATCTGGCTGCAAAGTGATTCTGGTTGTACGAAGCATTTGAAACTGTTTATCTCTCACTGCTGGTATTCATTGATATGTTTGTATTTCTTCAGTGTCTCCTCCAGGCCTGTAAAATTCTCTGCAGTGTTTCAGCAGATATTTTGCCAGGAATATGACAGTGAGCTCAAACCGAGTGCTTCTTTTTTATTTTCAGGGTGGTAGTGGTGGTTTTGGGTGTCATCCTCCCCACCCACGCTGATCACTCTGTTTTCGTGGCTCCAGGCACTTGTGGATGATTGAATATTTGGATGCATGCAGTGACTAGAGTTCCACACATTCTCTTGTGTTTTCTCCTCAGTGTTATACCTTACTGCCCAAGTCCTTTGTTTATTTGGTACCCTGATGCAGCCCTGATGAAGCTGTGCTCCATGGCTCCATGTCCAGGCTGAGGCTGCTGATGGATGGTGTCCCTCAGAGCTCTGTCCTGGAACTGATGCTCTTTAATACATCAGTGTGATATGTACAGAGGGTGTGATCAAACACACCCTCAGCGAGTTTGCAGATAATGTGGAGCTGAATGGCACCGCCATTCTCTCAGCCTGGAGAAGAGAAAGCTCCAGGGAGACTCATTGCAACTTTCCACTACTGGTAATAACAAAGGCAAATGGCGCCTTGTTTCTGCTGGAACTGTGAAAAAAAATAAAATAAAAAGTGTGTTTATGGGAAGATTTTGAAGTACAGTTATGCTCACATCTCACTGTCTGTAGGTACTTAATTGCACCATCAAATACAATTTATGAGGCTACATACAATGTAGCCTCAGGAATCTTCTTTAATTTTATGCACAGCAAGCAGATGAAGGTTTGAAGTGCAAAAAATAAAAATAAATGTGAATTGAGCAAAGAAATGAGTGTCAGGGCTCTTAAGCAGACTGAGCTGGAAATTGACCTTGAGGCCTTTTGATCCTAGTGCAGAATATTCACTCTCTTATTTAAAACTGGGACCAAAAGTAACTTTGGTACTTAAAGCTTTGCCATTATTGATAGTGCACTAAAAGTACTTGCTATGCAATGCTTTTTCAAGGTGCTTTGTGACAGTTCTTTTGTTCACATTGAACATAACTGGATTTAAAGAGCAGTGGGTTTTTGCTGATGGCATGCCTCTCACATGCAGAGCCCAAGCAAGTCTCAATGAAACCACTGAGCAATAATTGCAGCTATTGATCATCGTTTGCCAGAGAATGGTGAAGTTCCTTTACTGGTCATGGCTATAGTGTTCCTTTCCCATTCCACTCCAAACCTGCTCTTAAATAACCAGGTCTGATGGACAACAGAGAGGTCATTTGCATGGCCAGCTACAGCTGCTGGGGAGTTATTGAAAAAATAGTCTAGTTTCTTTTTTGGTAAATTAAGTGATCAACTGGAGATTAAGAGCCATTGATTTCAAATGAGAAAAGAAATGGATTAGCAGAGACCATTTTCATGCCTGTTTGAAGAAGAGCTAGTGTGTGGGCTCCCCAGACATCAGGTTAGCAGGCTCATCCTTCTGAGGAGTACCTCAAACTCTACCTCCACTGTTAACTTGACATGCATTAATAGCAATGGGGAGATGAGGTCTGGAGATGTCCTTCAACTCAGATTTTTGACTTAATTCAAAAACATCACATAAGGATTCAAGAAACAGTTAAAAATTTTTGTTAAGACCTTAATTTTTTTCCTTGTGGGTCTTGGTGGCTTGATCTGTTAATTAAATAGTTTATACAGGTCTTTTCCATCTCTTATAATAGAACCTAAATTTGAAGCAGCTATTTTACAGCTGTCTAGCGTTCCCAGGAAAGCCTCACTACTGTCTGAAGCTGTTCAAAAGTGCATTGAAAAGAATTTATGATCTTGGTTCCTTTGCAGCTGGAGTGGCTTTTAATATTGCAAAACATACTGATTTATAATCTTAACTGGTAGCTGCAGAGAGAAGGCCATTTATTGCACGGACATGGAGAATGGAGTATTGTATTCCCAGCAGACACTACCTCAGGCTGCAACATGACTGTAGTGCAGTCTGCCTCCTGTCATCCATCCCTGTCCCAGTCCACTGATGATTTATACTGATGGATGTCACAGCATGTTGTACCTTCTTGTGCCTTCCTTCCACAGTCCCCCAGATTTCTTTCCATTGAAGTCAGATTGCAAAGGACTGTCAGAGTACTTGGGTCTCATCCTGTACTGGAATGATATGGCTGTACTTTCATGTTAGGAAAACATGAATTATCCCAGTGATACAACAGTAGAAAAGATTGCATTTTGGCTGCTCGTAGAAAATTTCTGCTTATCAAAGCAATGCAGAGAGCATTTTTGACAGCTGTAAGTCTGGTACTGACTCTTTCATTGATAATCAATTTATTAAATTTTTTTCCAAGTGAATTAGGAAGAAAAAGAGAAATCTAGTTAGGAAAAGATGTAAGCAATTACTTAATCAAACTGATAAGCTTGGCTGCTGAGCTGATGCAGTGGACCTGAGGTCTGGAGCTGATGCTGCAGCTGTTGCAGAGCCTCTGGTAAGGAGTGTCTTAAGCTTTTTATCATTCAATCGAATTGTAGGACTTCATTGCCCCTTTCAAAATGGAAACCAGAAATCTTCAACCCCAGGATTGTACGTTAGTGCTTGGCATGGGCAAATTTCAACTAGCAAGAAAATAAATCATCTTTATATACTTTTATTTGTTTGTTTTGATTTCAACTCCCTTCTCCTCCCCAGAAAGAATAAAAACAAAAGAGAAGTTATTCATGTTTCTGGCTTCAGGGGTGGTGCTGACATGGGAACCCTTGAACAATATGCAGCTTTTTCTTTGTTATGGGGCTTTTCTAAGCATCTTGTCTGCAGTTCATTGCCAGACAATCTTGGTCTCCTGCTGAGGTGGTTTGTTTAAGGTGCTTATTTTCAAGCTCTTTAATTCATGCCACCTTCCCCATGGTTTTCTGTCATAGAAGATGTTCATCTTCATTTTGACTAGGCTATTAGGTAGTCTATTGACTGCAGTGGAAAACTTTAGAGCTAGAATAAATTATGGGGCAGTTACAAGGCATTTCTCTGCTTCTCTCTGCAAATCAACACCACTCTGTAGAGCAAGGGATAGGCACACTGACACTGAATTAAGGAATGAATATTAGAACTTGCTAAAATCCAGACTGAATGGAGAGGGAGATAATTCACATAGCTGTAGAAGATGTATTTAGAGACAGCAGTAGAGAATAGAAGAGGCTTATTGGAGGGACAGGGAAAATGCTTTGGAGGAGAGGGGAGCATTATTGCTGATGGTCTTAATTTCTCTTGTAATCCAACCACCGTAGTTGCACACCATGTTAGTCCTGAATATAAAAATAGTTGAAAGCAGTTTTAGTTAAATATTGTGAATTAATTCTGGCAGGAATGCAGTTATATTGTCCTGATGCTAATATGCAGGTCTCTGTTGAGCCTGGAGAGGTATTTTGTTACCATTTGGGTTCTTTTATTAGTTTGTTTAGAAACAGCAAACCAAAGAAGCTCTTCCTCTGAACAAATACTCTTTAGTAGGCCATACCTTTTTAAATAAGCCTTTGATGGAAATGTTTTAAAGGGTTTTGTTAAACTTCTAAAACTATTTATTGAGACGAGAAACAGACATAAAATAGGAGGCATCTGCTGTTGCAGGTAGTAACATACTTGGAAATGTGATTTTATTTTTCTGATGTTATATGCAGTTTCACTTATAAGGTCAGTATTGAAATATGGGGTTTTTAAAAGTTGAAAGTGTATTTTTCTATAGACTGTAGTCTTTTGAGGCCAACTTATTTAATGTTCTTTAGAGAATTTTACAAAATTGCATTTACAAATAACTCCAACAGCATAAGTAACAACATAGCTGAATAAATATTGGAACAAATTAATCAACGTTTAAATTGTCCTTAAATTTAGCATCAGAGCCTTTATCTACTGTCTCACTCTTATCATAGCCCTTAAATAATTTCAGTAAATGTACGTTGTGCTTTTTGTTTCATACTTGGGTGTTGATCAGAGAAGGAACAGTACAGAATAAAAATCATATTTATTGCTGTAATAATTGGTAATGCTGTCAACTCCTAATTGTTAATTAATTGCTGTTTAGTAGTAACAGTAGCAGATTGTAGAAGGTACTATACCATCACTTTCAGAAGTAATTTTCTTTGTCAGCTACTAAGTGTAAATTTAGCAGCTGGAGTGTTTAGAAGAATGTGCATCTTTTTTTTAGTTACCCTGAAAGATGTGCATATATACAGTAGATATTTTAATATCGTGATCTGAGAAGGCCTTGCTTGAACATCCTCCTTTCCTCTCTACCCGTTTCTAAGTTCTTCCTGATTATAGTTACTTATAATATATAAGAATAGCAAAATAACTGGTGTTCTAGAAATTCTGAATAATCCATTTTTCAAATGACTCAATGCAGTTAACACTGTTTTAACAGGGGTGCGCTACCCTTTGAAGTTATCCTAGGAGTAAGGCATTGCTTGGCTACACTATTACAGTAATTTCATGACTATAAGGCGCGCCCTTTTGACTAAAATTTTCTCCCGAACCCGGAAGTGCGCCTTATAGTCCGGTGCGTCTTATCTGATGTACAAAGTTCGGAAATTTGTGAACCCGGAAGTGCGAGCTGAGCCGGTACCTACGGGAGCTGCGGCCGTGCGGGGGAGAGTCAAGAACCGCGGGAGCCGCGGCCACCAGGCGGGGGAAACCGGGAACCGGCTCGACCCCCGGCTGGGGAGAAGCTGGGGGAAGCAGCGCAGCCGTGGGGAAGCGCCAAGAAGCGCCACGGGAAGGCACCTAGAAGCGGTGAGAAAGCGCCCCGGGAAAGCGCCAAGAAGCGGCGAAAAAGTGCCGCAGAAAAGCGGGGAGAAGTGCCGCTGCCACCGGCCAGAGGGAAGCCGGGACGCAGCGTGGCTGCGTGGTGGGAGCCAGGAGCCGTGAGCCGTGCCAGACGGCGCCGGGGGCGAGTGGGAGTGCCGGGGCCCGCTGAACGGGGAGGGCGCCTGGGGCTGCGTTTAAAGGCTACACCAATCTTTGAAAAATGTTTGCAAATTGAGCACCTGACAGTAATTTGTTACTTTGTTGCGCGCCGCGCGGCTCCTCGCTGCAAAAAATTAGCACACCTTATAGTCTGGTGCGCCTTATGTGATCAACAAAGTTGCGAAAGTTGCTGACTCCCGGGGGTGCGCCTTATGGTCGTGAAATTACTGTACATCAGAAGTAGACAGCATTTCAAACTCACATGGAAAAAGGAGTGAACAGATTTTTTTTTTTTTCTGGTACATGATTCAATACAAGGAGAAATTTTGCTGTTCGTAGGAAATTCTTTCTTTCATATCTTTTTTCTTACCTTTACTTAATTAAAACTGATTTCTGACATACCAGTGCATTTATTAGAATGCTTGATCCCCTTAGATGTTCTTGAGCAGAAAATGAACTTTCTC
This sequence comes from Catharus ustulatus, assembly GCF_009819885.2. NCBI lineage: Eukaryota > Metazoa > Chordata > Aves > Passeriformes > Turdidae > Catharus > Catharus ustulatus. The sequence continues at coordinate 35,469,171 of NC_046221.1, read as the reverse complement.
TGCTGAGAAGCCTGCCTGAACTTGACTTGTGTGAACCTGGAGCACCACTTTCACCTGCAAAAAGTGCAGTGACCTTCTGTTGCTTTCTATTATATCAAACATTAAGGAAGTCCAGGTTTATGCAAATGTCAGGCAAAACTGTAGAAGCCAAAGAATAGTATATAATTTTTTTTGAGCTTTTATAGTGAATAGTCTTCCTGTTGTCATAATTGTAAAATTTTTTTTTATTATTATGGTCAGCTAACTTTGTATTCATTGGTGTCACTAGTTGATTAATAATTATATATTCAAATTCTATGTGAGAGCAAAGATAGTATAAGAATTTTGAAGGAATTGGTAACTTCCTATATTTCCTATGTGTTCACACCAGGCAGGTTTTTTTTGTTGTTTGGTTTTAGGTGGTTTGTTTGTTTTGTTTGGGTTTGGGGTTTTTATGTTTGCTTGTTTGGGAGGGTTGTGGGGTTTTTGTTTGTTTTGTTACATGCTGCATGGTTTTGACTGGGATAATAAAGTAAAACTAGAATGTGTAAGAACATACCATGGTCTTAGAACATCTTTGATTATTAAGCTCATCTATTTCCTTAAATCTCTGCTTAATGTCAATATTTTTAAGCTTATATACAGTAAATTCACGAATACAAGCCGCACTGAGTATAAGCCGCATCTCTGGGTGTTGGCAAATATTTCGGTTTTTGTCCATAGATAAGCCGCACCCGAATATAAGCCGCTCTGTCGTTCGCAGCGAGGACCCGCGTGCAATTAGTAACAGAACCGCGGGAGGGCGGGGTTTACTGGCTGAGCTAAGGCTGTGCAGGCTCGGCCCGCTAGGGGCCGCTGACGGGGCCAGTTGACCCAGCCCGGTGCTGCCGCTCGGGGCCGGCCGCCGCTGCCACTGGGATCGGTCACCCCGGGTCGGTGCTGCCCCGCGGTGGCAGGCAGGGACGGAGCTTTCCCGCGCCCGTGGCGCCGGCGGCGGGCGCGGACAAAGCACCCCGCCTCCTCCCCGAGCTGCGGCAATGGCGGCGCGCACCTTCCCCCCCCCCCCTCCCCGGGCCGCGGCAATGGCTGCGCAGGGCTCCCATCGGCTCCCGGAGCCGTGGCAATGGCGGCGCCCCCCCCCACGTCGGCTCCCCGGGCCGCGGCAATGGCGGCGCCCCCCCCCCCACGTCGGCTCCCCGGGCTGCGGCAATGGCGGCGCCCCCCCCCCCCCACGTCGGCTCCCCGAGCCGCGGCAATGGCGGCGCTTCCCCCCCGTCGGCTCCCCGGGCCGCGGCAATGGCGGTGCGGCCCCCCCCCGCGTCCTCCGCGGGCCGCGGCAATGGCGGTGCGGCCCCCCCGCGTCCTCCCCGGGCCGCGGCAATGGCGGCGCCCCCCCCGTCGGCTCCCCGGGCCGCGGCAATGGCGGCGCCCCCCGCCCCGCCCCCCCCACCTCTCCTCCCCGGGCTACGGCAATGGCGGCGCCCCCCCCCCCCCCCTCCCCTGGGCTGCAGCAGAGGAGGGAAGAAGAGAGCTCTCCCGCCTCTCTCCCCGCCCCCCGTGCTGCCTGCAGGGAGCCAGGGCAACACGGTAACACTGTAACAATTGCGAAATGCCGGCTTTTACTGGCCGGTGCTTGGCTCGGCACTCTGGCTGGCACGTCTGGGCTTGTAAATGTCAGAAAATTATTAATATATTAGCCGCACCCGACTACTAGCCGCACTTCCGGGTTTCCACCAAAATTTTTGTCAAATTGCTGCGGCTTGTATTCGTGAAATTACTGTAAATTTATTTTCTATATAAAACTGACCACTCACCTTTTGGCTTTATTCCCCCTCTGCAAGCCTCAGTTTGTGAATAGTTGCATGAGGGTAAAACCTTGTCTTTATCTTTGTGCTGTGTGGGCTCAGACCATTGAGGTGAGACAGCTCATGGCAGGATCCAGTTCCAGTGGAGCTCTGAGGCTTCACCCATTCCCTGCTCTGCAAAATCCTGTCCTTTCTAAGAGCTGGACTGAGTTAGACAGAAGTCATTCAATGGAGGGCACCAAACCACTTGCTCCACTTGGCTTCCCAGTAGCTGGAGATATGGAACCAATTCACTAACTTCAGTGTATGAAATAATCTATTTCACCTTCTTAGTTCTCAAGATAATTTGAAATTCTCTTTCAAAAACAGCTGTCAAAGGTACAAAACTGCAGAGAAGGTATTTTCTGTCCTGGGGAATGCTGTGCAAGTTTTATTGGCAGAAAAATTTCCAAGTTTTCAGTTTTAATACTTAAGGGCAAACAAAATATTCTTGTTGCTCAAGGTTGATGGTTAACAGCGCTTAAAATTTTTCTCATATGCCAGTTCCTGTTATCCCAATAATTGAGTCTTAGACTTCCAAAAGGTTCTGTTTGGGGATAACTATTTTTTTAAGTTTATTGGCAGTTAGTGTGCAGAGATAGATTTTTCATCTCAGAATTTTAGGTTCACATTTGTGCACGGTTTTCAGTGATGATATCTCCCTCTTGAACACAAGGACACCCCCACACCCTCACTCCCTGTTGGAAGTGTGATATGTGATATGTGTTTTTGTGCACTTCTTGCTCCCTGCAGAGTATGCTTGTTGCTGGATATTTCTGTTGAGAAATCTGGAGTTGTTTGTGGCCTTGGATGAAGCATATTGGTGGTAAAATTATTCCCAGTGAAATAAAATAGTAAAATAGTGTAAGATACATTGGTATGTACCAACAAATTTTGGGAAAAGACACTTCAGGAAGGAAAAGCTGAGCTCTTGGTGTTCTAACACATCTGGTTGCTCTCCATGCTCCTCTTGGAATGGTTGCTGTCCTCTGGAGCTTCTTTTGAGTAACACTGGGTAATTATGCTCTTTCTTTCTTCCTTACAAGAAATGCCTTATTTTTGTGCAATCCCTCCTCCTGTCAGCAGGAGGTGAAGATTAGGAATCCTGTCTCTTGCAAGACTGCAGAGTAGCAGCATAGAAGATAAACTGCTTATAGTAATTTTTGTGAGTCACAGGAAAATACGTTTTGTTTCCTTCTCGTACAATCCTCCCCTAAAATACACTAAAAAATCCCTCAACCACTGTTTGCAGAGGAGTGAAGACACAGTAAAAACTGAGAGTAAAAAGTTTTCCTTTCTTATTCCTAATAAAGATGAAGAGGTTGAACTGGTAAAATACTGGCCATGCTTCTTATAGCAGCTCATATTAGTGTTTCCAACCAAAATTAGAGGTGGCCTGTTTCCAGTGACACTTGGAAATTTAGTGCTGTGTTGATAGTCTGAAATGGAGATCCTCTGACATTGCAAATGAAATATGTGCCACTGCAGTTCAGTTGTGGTTTAGCTGGTCATGGAGTTGGGATATAATCATATTATTTTAACTCCTGGAGATCATTACTACTTTGGGCAATAAAACCCTCAAGCATCAGAACTGTCAAGATATATATATTTTGAAGTTTTATTTAAAGTAATACTGGGTTTTATTTATTTTTGAATGTTTAGCCAGGTTTTCATTATTAAAACTATATGAGAACAAGGGTTTGAGTATTTGAGTAACATTAATATGAAGGCCAAACACAAACCTATAAATTTTCAATTTTCTTAGTAGGAAAACTAGCTGTTTTGAAATAACTACTTCCTTTATGCTAAACTGTTTCTCCTAAAATATGGTCTTAAGCATGTACTCACCTCACATTGAGCAAACAGAGCCTTGTGGTTTATGTAAAGATTGTTCTTCAACTACTAGTTACCAAGTTTTGCCCAAAAAAGGCCAAAATTCCCCATGGATTTGCCCAAACGAGACCTGGGTTTTCATAGAAACCCACAGAATTCAACCCTCAATCAATCAATTATCAACTCTAAAAATTTATTTCCTTATAATTTTGGCAAAATGCTAAGAGCAGGATGAATGAATGCTCCTGATTCTCTCTCTCTCTTTTTTTTTTTTTTTTTTTTTTTGGCATTTCCAGATGTGCTGGGTAATGATGTGTATGACCTTAGAGAGGGGAGAAATGTGTGAATGCTGGAAATTGAGTGGTTTGGCTGAATACATAGAAATTCTGCAGGCAGGGCTGGGTCCACTCCTTTCCCTCCCCTCTCTCCCGTCTGGCAGCGTTGGGAATGACAAACTCTTTCCCCCCACAGGCTGCCCAGTACCAGGTCACCTCCAGGGAGTCACATCCATGCAGGCAGAGGGGTTTGCTGGCATCAGGAGCCAGCTGGGAAGACAGTACAGCTAGGCTGGCCAGAGGAGTCCTTTCCTCGAGCTCCTGCTGTGTCCTGGTTTGGGGGCTCTTCCAATGTAGCCGTGCTGTTCTGAGCATGGTCAGGGCCAACAAAAGTGATTAAAGAGAGCATTGTGCTGCTGTGGGCATTTGGGAGCAGTGCTGCAGGTCGTGAAAGTGGTTTGGTCATTGTTTCAGAGTAGAATCCTTAGATCATGAATTATGTTTTCTTTTAATTGATTTTGGGGACCTTCCCTGGCCTGAGTGAATGCCTTTCCGCAGTACACGAGTTTTTAAAACTCTCAGCCAAGAGAGACATCATAGTGTGGTGAGGAATATAAATGCTCATTTAATTACTGAAATGGGATAATTGTAGAGATTACTAATGATATATGTTATATTCTGTGTGCTTGACTGTTAAGCGCAAATGGACCTTTTATTTACTCTCCCGTGGCATATCATGAGGTTATTTGACTTGAATTAAATGTTGTTAAGTTCTGTGAAAATGGCATTCTAATTTTTCTCTATGTCAAGCTTCATTAAGTGTATTTGCACTTAGAAATTGCAAGCAAGATGTTAACATTTCAAATGCTTAAAAACTGAATATTAAAAAAGTAAAATTAAACAGCAGCAGTCTTGGAGGGTTTTTTCCTTCTCTAAGGGACCTTTTCAGCACTGCTTATTTCCTGTTGATTTGATTCATGAATATTTTTGCCTGTCAAATAAATGCATTAATAATTGCATTTGGTTGCAGCAATAATTGTGTGTTTCAAATAAAAACTAATTAGCATACTAAATGGAAAAGCATCATGGCACATGAAGTGTGCTTGCAGTTTATTACATCTGAAACATCACAGAGACGTCTTTTTGGCATTTGTTGCTTTTCAGCCAGTTACCAGCAATTATGTTCTGTTTGAATAGAAATTAAGTAGCTGATTTACAGCATTACTCTTTTTATGCTGAGGCACAAGCTACTGAGATTGAGGGTGTCTTCAGTCACAGTGCACAATAATATTTTCTGAAAGAGGTAGGGTTATACCCTCCTATACAGGTCTCTGTCTTGTTGCTGCTGCTGGAGATTTGTTTGGGTTTTCAGAGGAGAAGGTCATAGCAGGAGATGATTTAAATATGGGTTGATTGGGTGTCATTCTTTCTCCCAGAGGCAGACTGTGGGTGCCAGCCTGTTCAGGTGTGCCAGAGGTCCGAGAGGATCCTCGTGGGCTGGGCTGTATCTCCAGTCAGCACCACTCTAAAGGGGACCAGGAAAGCCCACAGCAAGAATGTTTTATACTACTCAGCCTCAGTTAATGCAAATTATTTTGGGGACAGAGAATTGGCAAGTTTTCTTAAGTTCTGGTATGGGAAAACTCAAGGTAGTAGATTATCTGTAGTAAGGATTTCAAGAGTAGCAAAGTAATACATGTGCAAATAAACAGATAAAAGTATGACTAAGTTGATCATGTGTTTGGTTTGAGAGTTCAGTTCTTATTTATGTGTTATTTGTATATAATATATGATGCTGGAAAGTTATGCACACTCTCATTTTTCACTTTAATTGCCCTGTTTGAAGACAGCATGACAGATGCAAAGGTTGCTTTCAGCAACTGAGGAGCAATGTGGTCACTTACTAGTGTGCAATAATTAACTTAATTGCAGACATTAGAACATTTTTAAAAGATTCAGGATTCTTCACTGGACTCCATGCATTCTTTCTCTTTTCTATTGTCCATATCTGAAATAACCTTTTCTTGTATATGGTTATATCCCTTCTTTTTTTTTTTTTTTTCAATTAAACCTGTTTTTCAGTCTTTGTGTTTTGCAATTCATGTTGTTTATTTGGCTATTTGTTGTTTAAATTAAAAATGGAAAATGTCAAGTGATCATCTCAGTTGTGTTGCTAAAATACTTTTAGTAACTGTGCATTAAATTAATACATGTGAAGATGTAATCAGAACCCTCTTTGTCTGGACAAGATAAAGGATGGGTATTATTTTTAAAAGTTCATAGTCTGAACTAAATAGTGGCAACTTGCAAGGATGAAACAGGATTGTTGCAAAGTAGTGGTGTATAAAAAGTTCTATTCTGCTATAACATCAAAGCACTACCATTTTCTCATATGACAAAACCCTGAGTTCTTGGGTCTCGCAGGGGTTGTGTTACAAAATGGAATTTCATTTGAGTTAGTGAGTGGATGCTGTTGGTTGTGGTGTTCTCAAAGGTTTTTGTGCTTTAGTTTTCAACAATTTTGTGCTTTTGAACTTCTCTGACCCTTTTTTATACTCCCACTTGCAGTGATGTCCTCTGGTTGCATCTTAGATGTTCTGTTTTTATTAAGACTCAGTGAAGCTAGAATGCTGGGAGTGCTGTCCTCTGGGATCATGGTTTCTTTCCAATGAAGAGTCAGTTTTTACAAATAACCATTTTCCTTGGGAACTGAACTCCACAAGGACTGCCTTGGGAGGTGCACCAACATGAAGGGACCACTGTGTGCTAATCCAGGGTGTTAAGTCAGCAGCTGCTGCTTTCCCTTCCAGCTGCCTGTGTGTGCATTCCCAATTTATATTTGTTGGGTTTTTTTACTGAGGCAGCCTGCATTTAAATAAACCTTCTGTTTGACATTTCCTTTTGCTAACCACTTGTCTACATGCGTAATGTGTAATTTGCAGTTATTAAGATTAATGATAACCTTTTTGTGCTTGAAGGCTTTAGGAGAAGTCCACAGTGGCTCAGTTTTAGGACTGTGACTTCTGATGCTTTACCTTGTCTTTGGACTGCATTGTTCTCCTGCTGTAATGCAGCAATTGCAATTACAATTGAGCTGTCCCCCAGCAGACCAAAAATCCTGCAGTTTCATGACCTTCTTGTTACACTTACATAACCCATGCCTTTAAGGGTTTCTTTTCTCATGGCCTCATGCACTTGAGTACAATTTGGTGAGGGTTTGCAGCTAGCTGAGAAATTTCTGCAACTCTGGGATAGACCAAGCAGGCAGAATTTTGTCCTAAAATATATTCTGAAGCCTCTAGCATTCACCAGAACTATGAAAGTTGACATAAGTCCAGTGTTTTCTTGTTTGTACTTGCCTGAATGTAGCTTTCTTAGTCATCTACTTAGAGAGCTGAGTCATCTATAAGAGCTTATTGTGGAAATGTGAAAGTTTGGTATCTGATCTCTTCCACACATTTTGGTAAGTGCATTTCTCTGGGAATTAACACCTTGATCTTGGAAAGAACCTAAACTTGTGCTTAAATAGTAAAGGTGTTCTTGAATTCTAGATTTAAAACTCTTGAAGAATCATATTTATCCTCCTGTGTTCTGTCTGAAGTAAATAGCATAATCTTCTTTTTGAAGATGAGGACTTTTTTTTCTATTAAAGATATAATTAAGGGATTGTTAATTTGTCTGCATTTTTTTTTTTCTTTTTATTTATAAGAACACGAATAACGCTGCATTTGGAATTGATACTGTGAAACTCATAAATGGTTTCCTTGTAATGGAGGTTTCAGATGGGGAGCAATTTCCAGTAACATTGAATTTATCTATTTCTGGCTTTTAAAGCTACATCCACATAGAAACAATTGCAGACTTTTGAGGATGCCAACAGAAATATTTGCCTTGGCATCATTAGTGAAGCTAGCTAGTTTCAAGGGAAGTGTAGGTTTTAATTAACTAGCTGAGCTGACTTATATCAGCCGGTTTCAAGGCCAAGGGAAATACAGGACAGGCACTCTGCAAACCTGCTGGTGGGCGAGCAGAATGTGTGTATGGATGTTTTGGCAAAGGCAGGTTTGAGTCTGGGGAACCTCTCTGTTGACAATTTACCCCAGTGTGATCTTGCACAAAAAAGTGATATTATCATTAGCATCTCCAAGTGACTCGGGAGAGACTTGTACATCCTTGGTCCTTGCAAATGTATGCTTTTAAAATCCTTTTTAAATCCTTTTAAAATCCTTTGCAGGGCTGTTATTTTTGTTACATTAAAAGCATTTTGTTGCTCTTTTAGAGATTAAATTGAAAGGGAAATAAGACCCTTGGGTTGACAAGGGGAGTTTTACCCTTTTGCTTTTGTTGTAATTATTTGGTATAAAATTGATATGACTTACAGAAGACATATTTTTCAAACCTAAGTTTTTTTAAGATGTGGACATCTCTAAACCCTTTCCTCCAAAAAGTAATATCTACCACATCAGTGACTTGTCTTGTACTTCTCACCTCACTGGAGCTCACTGAAAGACTTTGTTAGGCTGAAATTTGTTCCCTAATATTCACCCCCACACTCAATTAGCATAGTACCCCCTGTGACAAAGATGGATAAAAGGATAATTATCAGCCATAAAGAAGTTACTCAGGTTGTTGGTCTGTGAAATCTGTTGGAGGATTACAACTACCAAAAAATTTTGAGAATCCAGTGACTGCATTTGTAAGTGAGAAGGGATTCATGTCTCCTTCTTTTGGCACCTGGACTTCTGTCAGTCTTGACCTCAACCTCTGCTTTTGTTAAATGGTGGAAGGAGGGGTAAAAACAGGACTGGCCAGTTCATATTCAAGATGTTGAAGAGCAATGTAATTTTTACCACCTTTAGGTCATTATTTTTCTTCTGAGGCTATCTTTACCACTTTGCTAGTGGTAATGACCTTTCCTGGTCCCTGTAAGAAGAAAGCTTGTGGGTGTAAAATTATGCCACTGGAATTTGTTAGCATTTTGTAAGGTGAAAAGTGATCTTTCAGAATGATTTAAAAGCAGGGCTCTTATGAAAGTGAAGTTGCTTCTGATAATTTTCTTGTATCTTGTAGGGTAAAAATTTACTGCTGCATTATATACAATGAAGATGTGATGTGTATTTTTGCGCAGAAATATTAATGTAGAACCAAGTTATATACAGTAATTTCACGAATACAAACCGCAGCAATTTGACAAAAATTTTGGTGGAAACCCGGAAGTGCAGCTAATAGTCGGGGGCGGCTAATATGTGAATAATTTTCTGACATTTACAACCCCAGACGTGCCAGCCAGAGTGCCGAGCCAAGCGCCTGCCAGTAAAAGCCGGCATTTCGCGATTGTTACAGTGTTACTGTGTTGCCCTGGCTCCCTGCAGGCAGCACGGGGGGCGGGGGAGAGAGGCAGGAGAGCTCTCTTCTTCCCTCCTCTGCCGCAGCCCAGGGGAGGAGGGGGGGGGGGGCGCCACCGTTGCCGCGTCCCGGGGAGCCGACGGGGGGGGGGAGCCGCCGTTGCCACGGCCCGGGGAGGTGGGGGGAAGTGCGCACCGCCATTGCCGCGTCTCGGGGAGCCGACGGGAGCCCTGCGCAGCCATTGCTGTGGCCCGGGGAGGGGGGGGGGGAAGTGCGCGCCGCCATTGCCGCGTCTCGGGGAGCCGACGGGAGCCCCGCGCAGCCATTGCCGCGGCTCGGGGAGGAGGCGGGGTGCTTTGTCCGCGCCCGCCGCCAGCGCCACAGGCGCGGGAAAGCTCCGTCCCCGCCCGCCACCGCTGCCGTAGGAGCGGGGGAAGCTCCGTCCCTGCCTGCCACCGCGGGGCAGCGCCGACCCGGGGTGACCGAGCCCAGTGGCAGCGGCGGCCGGCCCCAAGCGGCAGCACCGGGCTGGGCCACCTGGCCCCGTCAGCGGCCCCTAGCGGGCCGAGCCTGCACAGCCTTAGCTCAGCCAGTAAACCCCGCCCTCCCGCAGTTCTGTTACTAATTGCACGCGGGTCCTCGCTGCGAACGACAGAGCGGCTTATATTCGGGTGCGGCTTATTTATGGACAAAAACCGAAATATTTGCCAACACCCAGAGATGCGGCTTATACTCAGTGCGGCTTGTATTCGTGAATTTACTGTAATTGAATACTGTGTTTATACAGGATGTGTATGCTTTTGTTTATTATTTGATCTTTTTTAAATCCTTTGCCAGGTTAGGATTTGGCATTGCTTTCAGGCTACAAGTTATTTCTGTGTAGTGAGGTGATTTAGTAATCGTAGCATACTTCAGTAGTCAGTGATTTATTTTTTTAGAACATACTCCACAAAAAATGCCTGGCTTTGTGTGAACAGTTCAAAGATGGCTTAGTACAATTTATGATCTCTCAGCCTTAATTATACACTCATACTACTTGTCTAGCTGTCCAGTATAAAACAAGTTGTGGATGTGAGAAATTGGAAGGGTCTAATCCTGCAGATGACTGAGGAATTCTTGCTCTCTTGTGGATGTTAGCATCTACACTTCAGTCTTTTAAATAGTGAGGTGCTGGGATGCAGACCAAAATTCTGGAGTAGTTCATATAAGATAAAAAATTTATTTTAATAACATTTCATTTAGAAAAAAAAAAAGAGAGATGAAAAAAAAATCTACCACCATAGTAAATTAGGAGGACATAGCTAAAAATGCTCATATCATTACAGAAAGTAATTCTTCCCGCTGTGGAATGAAATTTGTGGCACATAATGTTTATAAGAAGAGACATGTAATGAAGGCAGCTAATGTACAGTGGGTGGCAATTTGTTCTACCAGATTTAAAGTGTTACTGCAAAACCAATGAAGTAGTGAGTCTTGGATAGCCCTTGTTAATTCAAAAAGTGAGGGTAACTAGTTAAAGTAATATTAATCAACTGATCCCCTCAAGTTCTGGAGTCAATTTTGTGTGTGTGCTGGATATTTTTCTTACAAGAAACATACCTCAGATCAGCCCTAAATTATATTGCTTAAATATTTTCAGACATAAATTTGTAATGTGTGAGTGTTTAATCCATTATAGGTGTCTGTTTGGAAACTATTTGGACTACTTTTGGCTGACTTTGACCAGTCTATGTGAGTTAGAAGAAACATTGACTAAACATGTAACATTATACAGGACCATTTTTGTGAGATCCACAACAGATTTCTGTCTCCTCTGCTCCTCATTCCTGAGTCAGATTAAGTGAGAGCGTTGGCTGATGCATAACATCCTGGTCAGTGGGGCAGCACATGTTCAAAGCCATGGTTTGGGCAGCCTGTGTGGTATTAGAAAACATTGCTAGTGTCTGTATGAACGTGCCTAGGCATGAGAAAAGCAGAGTGCTGGAAGTCCAGGCTTGAAGATCCAGCATCAGGGAATACTGCTGCTTAATCTCACTGTAGCTGTACTTGCTATTCCTTAAAAAATAAAAGAAAGAAAGTGCTAATTGTACTGTGGTTTTTTGTATCAAGTTTGAGATGGTTGTGATCTTTTTGTAGTTGTTAACAATGTATATTCACTCTGCTCAAAAGAGTGCTAACTAACATCAGCAATGTAAGCAGAGACTGCCTAAATTGGAAGCAAAATACAATAAAGGGGATGGAGGGGTCAGGCAGGGGCAGAAGGGAAGAGGGCAGTCCAGGGAATGAGTTGCATCTACATGCATTCCTGTGGTACAAGAGTGAACAAGTGGTTATAGACATCTCCATGAAAGTTTAACTTGATTTTGAGAGGGGAACATAACAGTGAAAGCAGTAGAGAGCATGGGAGGGCAGAGTATATAGGAAGAATTGGAGCTAGGATGGGGCAGGAGAGAGGAAAATCACTGTGTGAGGCTGTGCAGAGGAAGAGAGAATGGAGGCAGAAAAGAATGGACTGGTGGCATTTTTAAACAGTGAGACAAGAGCTGGCAGTGGTGAGCCAAATGTGCATGTGCCTGGATAGCACAGCCATGCAGGTTTTAGGTGGAAGCAGAGGGGCTGCCAGTGTGGTCTTCATCCCCTCAGCTGGGGAAGGACTGTGCCAGGGCCCCATGGCTGCTGCCACCTGTGGCACAGCTAGTCTGGTTTCTCCTCTTTTCTGCCCTTTTCTAAGTGCTTTGCCGTAGCCCCAGAACAAGTTTCTGTGTTTTGGGTTTTTTTTTTTAAATATTAAAGCTGAGGAAGAGAAATAATACCCAGCAGTGTTACGTGTAGTTCCTACTGCAGTTGCAGCGTTCTCATGACTGGCAACCCAGCACCTCGTTGCAAGAGGAATAAAAATGTGTTAAGCATTCCAAGTGCTAAATTCATATAGGATTTTTTTACCATGGCTTGGATTATTTTCTTGGATTGGTATATACAGCATAATTGACTTTAAAAAATGTGAAGTCTGATACATGAAGAGGGGAGGGATAGATGGATCAAATAGAATCTGCATTGTGTTCCTCCTCTGTCAGGCAACACCTACTGAGAGACAGGAGTCTGCTTTCTCCAGGTGCCAGCAGGCAAATTGCTCTCTGCTTTGATAACACACTCCTACAAAAGTCATGGGCCTTTTGGTTTTTGTCTTTGTATTTTCATCTTCAGCTGGTGTTATGGGGAGCCACTGGGAAGCTGTGGGAAGGGTGGTGGGCTCTCCATTAGAGCCTTTCCTTGTCCTCTCCCACAGATAACATGCAGCACTCTGATGTAAACCAGCCCCGATTTTGTCTCCTTCAGTCACAGAAACTGTTGTTTATAGGTGGAGGTTAATCCCATTTAAGAGCTGGATTAGCAAAGACATAGTCGTTTAACCACAGATGCTGAACTTGGGCTGCAGCAGTTCTCAGATAGCCCTGGATGGGATTAATGCCCTGCAGACATTCTGCATCCAGACAGTTTCAGGGCAGGCCATGCACCAGCAAGATGTAAATCTAAGAGAGCTCACCATGGCAATAGTTGTATGCTTGGCCTGCTAAATGATGGTAGATTTTGTAGAAAGAAAGGAAGTAAAAGATCTTTGTATGTTGTGCTAACCAAACTTCCTCAGAGAAGTGAATTAGATGACACGGGAGATCACTGATGATTTGCTGTCTTTGGTTAGCTTCATATGGAGTGTGATGTGCTGGCAATTACTGCAGAATTTCCCCAGGAACCACCAAAATCTGTTTATCTTAAGAACAACAGGCTTGGGTTTGCTGACTGATTGGCACTTGTACTTTTATCCCTCTTCACTGAACTTTCTTAGAGTTATTTATCTCTTCAGGGATAAATTGATAAAGGCATGCTAGCAAATCCTGCAGCCTAAGCTGTGCAGGAGCAAGTGTAAGGAGAAAGATTAGAATCAGTCTGAACTTTGAGAGGCTTCTGTTTGAATAAAGACATTATCTGCTTCAGCAGTGGTGTGACAAATGCACCAACCCTGAAGCACTGCCCCCTTTCAGTTCAGTTAAAAATCTTCCATAAGGCACAGCAGCAGAGACAGATTTCAAAATAATTGTGTCATGTTTTAATCCCCACAAAAACCACTAAAAGCAACTGATCAAATCAAACTAATGTGCTTATCAAGTTAATGAGATTTTAAACATTAACAATGCTTAAAAGCTGTAGAAGGAAGCAAGAACAATACAAAATATGGGATTTGCTTGGATTGCCCCATGCACTTCCCCTCTCACCAAACACAAAGTAGATGGCTCTCAGAAATAAAAGATGGATAACAGCAGTGCTGTGAGGAGCCATTTGGTAAAGGCAATTTTTACTCCTGATAGTTAAAATGCAAAAGTTGCACACAGAATTGCTGTTCAAGTAATGCATGAAGCATGTTGTTAATGATTATGTAGTAATCTGCACAGACAGGATGCACACTTTCCATTGGGGATTTTTGAAGATTATTTATGCTCAGCTCCTAAAGGTGCCTGTCAACTATGCAGGGCCGGGTTGTATTTGAAACTTCAATATAACCCTGGGTTTTGGTATAAGAAAACTTTATAAATTATGGACATACTCCCTTGACTTTCCTTTCAGAAATTCAAACCAAAACTCCTTTGTTAGATAAAAAGCACAACTTAACTGCAAAGGACAATGGAAACAGTGATTGAAAACATATTTTTTCATTTGAGTGAGAAAGTTAGCACTCGAGGGAATTTGGATATGTTTGCTTCAGGGCTTTTGGTGGGCAGTGCTCTGCTTGGCAAGCATTTTGCTTCAAGAGCATTTTCATATGACTTTTCTGATTCAGAGCTTCAGAAAATAAGCTGTAGAGAAGGGAGAGGACAAAACTCAGAGATGCAGAAGAAAAGTCAAGGCCCAAAAGGAGAGATCTAATCACTCTTGGAATACCTTAAAATGTTAAAATAGCTACATTAAAAAAGGAGCAAACTTGAGCCATTTAACACTATAAATCATGGAAAGCAGTGAAAACTAATATTTATGAGGAGGATTGTGAAAGCTTGTGTGACAGTTGGAAATTACATCACTGTTGATGTTTCGAATTCTTGCGTAAAGTAATGCAATCTTGTGTTTATGAATGAATGAACGAGTGACTGAGCTGTGCTAAGTGCACTCCATGGATAAACCAGGTTGAGCTGTTTTGTATCTCTTGTGTGCACTTAGGTTACTTTGCAGCATTCAGTCCCCTAATTTCAGTGTAAATACAGAAAGCTCAATTCTGTGTATGTATTTCTTTGTTCCAGATACAGACCCACGTGTATTAGAGAAACAAGAACTTCAGCAGCCAACCTATGTTGCTCTAAGTTACATTAACAGGTAAGTGTGGTTATTTTTCAGGTATAACTGATCTTGGTTTGCACAGTATGTATTCTACCAAAATGGCATGGTTATGGATGCACTGTTTTGCATCATGGGATATGACATATCATAGCACCTGTTTTGGAAAAACAGTTGAATTAAAATTCAACTAAATTTTTTGTCACTTTTGCATAGGGCACAGGCAGTCCTTCAGCTGCGCTGCTCAAATACTTAGGAATGAGGTTTTAGTTTTTTATGTTTTAGCTAAATCTCATGCCAAACAAGATAATTTTTCTTGGCTTAGTCTTTTATTTTACTGTACTTCACACAAGCGAGTAGAGAAAGATTTCACTTTCAATTGAAAAAAGTTCTATCTGAAAATAGTTCAATATAGAAGTGGATTTTTTATAGAGAACTTCAAAATATTTTCAACCACTATATATATATCTTAAAAAATGTTACTTACCAGCCCTGTATAACCTAAAACTTGAAAGCAATTAAGAAATTAAACCTTTTTAAAGTACTTTTCTAAGTTACAGAGCCTTCCTTAGTTTTTCAGTTATTGACTGATGGTGGTACTGAAACCTCTGGGGTACTCCAGCATGGATTATTGCTTTTTGTACATAGAAGACCAGTTTGCTGTTTTATTTTCTACTGTCTAGAGGATGAGATACAAACTCATAACCCTGTAAGCCTAGAAGATTAACCCAAGATTTAGTTTGACAGAGACTGAGTTGATTCAATCTCTCATGGGCCACATAAAATTTTTCTTTCTAATTGTATGTCATTTTAAAAATGGGAAAAAACAAAACAAAAGCAAAACCCAACATCTTTTTAAAAACACAAAATCCACCGTTTGACTTTCTGTAATGTTTGCTGTAGCGAAAAAAGTGTCAGTGAGTGCGTGGGAGAAGAATACTTTGAGGTATGGAAGTAAGAAGTGGTGTTCACTTGGCTGAATGACTACATTTTCTCCCACTACATGAGACTATGATGATTAAGAATAGCCAGTATTGACATGATTTCCTACTTGGCAAGTAACTCTTGTTCTTCCTGGAGACAGTCTGACTCTTAAAGCATATTTTGAAATTAGCCATGACCCTTTTTAACACTTAGTTCTGCTGATCTCATTTAATGTATAAAACTTGGTTGTTTTTTTTTTTTTTCCAATGTGTAGGCTTGGTATGCTGTTGGGCATGTTGGTATGTTTCCCTCTTTCCATCATATACTTGGGTGTTTTCTCTTTTTGCTTTTGTGATTATTTTACTTAATGTAAGAGAGGGGAAAGGTTTGGGTTTTTTTTTAAATTAGGGAAAAGCTGCTTTAAGACCACGTACTTGACCAGGAGACTTGTTTTAAGACAGTGGGACTTGACCATCCAGTTTGGAATCAGACTACTTTTAAAGTAGCTTGAAAGTGATACCTCATCTAGATTTCATTATTTTGGTCCCCTTTAAACAGAGTTCTGAGTGACTGAGACAGTTTTAGTTGCTGCATATTTTGTCCAAACGTTCTTACCCTGTCATTTTTGAAAAGTAATTCTGGAGAACCGAACTGTGTTGTTTGTATAGTAAAACTGAATCTGAATGGAGTTATGCTTGAACCAGCTGCTATTTAGCTGCTCTTTTAATTGTATTTTAATTTTTTCCAAAGTGCTAGTATCTTTCATTGAACCACCTGCTCTATATGACTCAGTCTCTTGAGGGAGCAGCAATATCCATTACAGTACAAGACATGCCTTTCTATTTCCCACTACATATGCCAGAGCTGAGTTCTGCTTTGTTGTCCCAGGCTATGAACTCAGATTTTGTAGCCTAATACATGTCATAAACATGTTGCATACTGTTAGATATCAAACACCAGATACGGCTGCACTTTTTTTAAACCCATGCTTTTATGGCTTCCAAGTGGAACTGAACTTAGCTCAGTTCCTGCTGTGAGTTACAGACCTTAAAACAATCTTCCTCTGCAAGTTTGTGTATTCAGTATGTTCTGTGTGGGCCATACAGTCTTGTGGAGCCTGGGAAAACAGGGGCATCTGATTCTCAGGGACTGCCAAAATCATACGATAAGACGTACACCAAATATATGTTGTGGTAGAAAGATTAAATGGGTGTGCTTCATGCTCTGCCCATTGCCCTGCTGTATAGTGGCTATTATGAGCTAAAACAAAACATAAATCTGGGTTGTCTGGCGTGATAGCTGGGAGGATAAAGTACCAGTAAAACAGATAGTAGAGAGGGAAGGGTACTGGAGTCTCTGTTTACAACTTGAAACATACTCTTGTTTCCATTTCCCTTCTATCCCTGGTTATTTTCTCAGGCATATTATTATAGCAATACTGTTTGAGGTCTGAAGTTCTGAGACAGCCCTCAGATTGTGGATGTCTAAATCTGTAAGGCTCCATCTCTTTCTCTGCTGGAGATTTACTGCCATTACAGCTTTCAGTAACTACACACAGATGCTGCTTCCATAGTGTGTGATCCTCATGTAGACAGATAACACTCCTTTTAAAACTGGTGGACAAAATATAAATTATGGGTCATAATGGTTTGTTCCTGCTACATCAAACACTTCCATCAGACACTGACTGAATTGCCACAAATCCCTTTCTCAGACAAAGTTTAGTGTAGCCTTAGTGCAGTCCCCAGTATTGATGGTTATTCCCTGCTTTCTTCTGGTTTGGTTTCTTAGAAGTCAGAATTGGAATCAATAAAAGACACACTACAGCTAAAGCAGATGCAGTTAATCTGTTTCCGTCCTATAAATACAGGAGAGGTTTGTCTGCAAGGAGTTCAATGGTGCTACTACAAGAATGGAATACTGACTGTGATCTGTCAGGAATAGTTGCAAATGAGCACTTGGGCCAACATCCTTCAGTATTTTCTAGAGGTATTTCCTTCGTAGTGGGTCAAGACACTTTTATATTTTGTATTGCATTGAAATGCAGTAGTCACAGTGATTAATACTGCTTATAGTGCTACTTAAATGCAGGTTTTATAGCTTTCAGTCAATAAACATGACTATGAATTTTGCTTGGTGTTTATTGGAATCTACATAACATTGTTTGTGCCTCTGAGTGTGTTAGTCTGGGTCTTTAGAGGTGCTGGCTCTCGAGGTTGCTCTATTACCTGGCATTGCAGCATACAGCCAAGGGTTTTAGACTGGGGCAGTCTAATGAACAGAGACTTCTCAGTATTCTCATATTTGAAAGTTTGTTTAATGTGGATACTGCTGGTTACCTGTTAATGAGGAAAGTGAGAACAGAGGCATACAAATTCCTTTGTCTGAAAAGGTAATACTAAAAAATGTTTATAATAAAAAAGCTTTTATTCCCAGCTTAGTCAATGAAAAATTCTTTACAATTAAGTTTTAATGGGGGTATATCAACTTTTAGATTGTAAGTAACAGAAGTAGGAAAAAAGCATAGGTTATTGAAGTAAATTCCTTTCACCTTGAATATGAAGGTTGGAAAGTACCATAGTAACTTGTGTGATTGGAAACACATACCATAAAAAGAACAATTAATTCTGTATTTAATACTGCTTCCATGAAATACATTTTTCTTAGATTCAGTAATTGCTTTACTTTAAAAGTTTCATCCAGATGGGGAAAAAAGAAAACTAGCATGCACCTACAACTGAAACTAAGCAGTCATAATTATACACTGTTTCTACTTCAAATCACATAATGGCTGTATTGGGGAATTGTTGAAAATAAAGACTGTTGTAATATTAAAATCTACCAAAATGCTTTAATTATGTTAACCCCAGGTTCTTTTTAATAGTGTTTTTCTATTCATAATTGAGGTCAGAGAAGAAGGCTTATATAATAAAATATGTTTTAAGCATCAATCCTGCAAGCAGTTGGAGCACACTGGTGAGAATGTTTTTGGTGCTACCTCTGGGCAGTCTGTTGAATGAGGCTGTTGAATGTCTATAAAGTTCATTCTCATGCACAACTGGGAGCACAAATGAAACCTGTGATCAAAATTGGATGGCATTCTTATATGAAGAGCCCAATATTATGCTTGCACATCTCTGAACCAATCTAACATTTCAGCTCCTCCCTCCAGATTTTAACCAGCAAGATTTTGCCTCACTGTTACCATTATAAATTCCTATAGGTTTCAGGCATCTTGTCTCCCCCCACTTCCTTTTTATTTCAGCTGTCATTGTCTTCTCAAGACAAGTTTTTTTACTCTGCCTCCTTTTTTTAATACCATGAGAAGTAAAATCAATCATTTCTGTGAGCATATACATTTGTGAAAGAAATTAATTGCATGTAAAGTTCTGGCCACTGCAAACGCTCCCTGTGTCTTGTCCAACTCACTAACTCTGGTTCAACTGCTATTACCTGTTTTTTCCTGGAGTAAAGCAAAAAGCCAACACCATAGGATTTAATGATCATTTGAAAGTGATTTCGAAAAGTGCAAATTTTTTAGGTAGTGTTATGTTTAGTTTGCACTATGTTACTAATGCAATAACAAGAAGAATGTTTTTGGATTTGAGGCAATGTCCTTTGACTACATCTGTGGGGTTTTGTTGCCTAGAATCAGAAGAAAAACTTTTGCAAACAGTATTGAAGTGGTAATACAAAAAGCAGTTCTTTAATAAAAGCTTTCAGGTGCACAAAATACAGGAGTGCACACACATGGTAGAGGATTTCTGTGATTTTTATGAGGTTATTTAATTAGTGCATCCAGTAAGGGACCAGTTGCCCCAGCAACCTACACTTGGGTCTACCCCTTGGAGTTGTTCCAAGTTCTTTGCCCTGTATCTTACATCTCTCAGGTGCTGGTGTAAAACAAAGTGTCCATGTTAGGAACTCTCTTCTTGAAAATAATACTAAATGGAATTTCAAGAATGTGTTTCAAAAAGTCAGCTATTATTCTAAAGTGTGAGAAAGTGCTAAAAACTATACAACTATATATTAAAAATCTAAAAAGCTGGAAATATATGAAAAAGCTAAAAACTGTTAGGCATCAGTTTCTTATCAGAACATCCAAACCACGTGATACTGCAACACATTACACTTTTCCTGTGCCCTGAGAGATTTTCCTGGGATAATCTGTGAGCAGTAGTTTAACAACAAGCCAGTGAAAGACTTCAGCCTCTCAGAGGTCACAGCCCATGTGCCATCAAAGTGCTCTATCAAACATCTTCTCAGCAGCAGTGAAAATCCTGTTGCTTCCTTTTTGCTATGAACACAAGCGTTAAGTTGTTTGAGTAATTTGTGGGAGGCAATTCACTTTTCTCCCTTTGATTCCCTAAGAGTGTTTTAATCCTAAGACTGTTGACTAGTTTGGGGTAGGACATAGATTCTCTTCCTGGCATTTCTCCTCCTTGCCTTCTGATATCTGTGTACCATCACTGTAATGGCTCTTGGGGCACAGTTTGGAACAAAAGTCACAAGGCTGGAGAGAAGTATTTTTGTTTTCTCCTTGCTTGCCATCATAATAAATACTTTTGCAGAATATGTATGGAAAGTGAAACAATTCTGAAATGGTGAGCATCTTTCTCTAAAATAACTATTCCCTGCATCATTCACCTGATAAGCAGTAGATCAGAATTCAAGTCTTTCTAATTAATTCAGACACGATATTTCCACTTTGAAGTTGTATCATTGGTGCTACATAATAGATTGAGACATGCTACCAATAAATATATAAGACCCCTTGAAATTGATTTTTGATTTCAAGATAGTTAATTTGAGTTTTTTAATTAGTAAAAAGCAAAGTTTTTTTAAAAGGTGTAACTAAGAACCACCCTAACTTTTTTTGGTATAGCATACACTGTCTTAAATCTTGTCCCATGATTCAGAAACAGAAGGGTAGAGACGAGGGAGACTTTCCCATTTCAGGAATTCTATTGTAGATGGGTTTTTCTGCATAGGAACGTATAAGCCCATGAATCTGTTAAAGTATTGCTGTATCATCTGTTGAGACTTGCTACATTTTATAGTGCCTAGTACCACAGTTCTTCCTCCTTATTTAAAATTTAACTTTTCTGTAACATGATACTGTCTCATTTGAATTGAATATCACAACTTTGTAGAAGTGCAGTGATTCCCTTGGATTGTTGGTTCTCATCACATTGAAGGTGCATGCCAATGCTTCCAGTAGCTTCTGGATTGAATGCATGTGACAGGATACAGAAAAAAAGGGATCAAAGTAACATATCAATTGCCAGATAATATTTTTCTGTGTAAGCTTATTTTTAAGTTAACAGTGACCAAGTGGATCATATGGTTTTATTCATGTAGCCATATCTTTATGCTCTGCTATTTGACTTGTTCTGGAGATGGAACAAGACAAACTTCAGATGATAATTCAAACAAGATGTGCAGAAATGAATGATAGTTAGGGAAAGGGGAATGCCTTTTGGTTTGGAAGGATTTATGCAGATGGCTTTGTTTTCTCTTTCTCTCTTTACCAGTTTCAAGCTAAGCAAAGCTCAAGATTTATATGATATACAGCTCTTCTATTTCATGTCAGCAGTAAAGATCAAAAAGCAGATTGGCACTTTAAGGAAAAGCTGGGGTTGATTTTTTGTTTTAATTGAGGGGGAATTAGCTTTCTTATGGTAATTTTTCTGTGAAAGACTCAAGATTTTTCCTTTCCTTTTCCACCCCATGAATCTCAAGTGAAAGAAGCATTGCCAAGTCAGAATCATTTCTTGCAAGTGAATGTGTGCACACCTCTGTGTAATTCAGTTACCAAGCACTAGAGCTGTCAGTGTAAGTCCTCAAGATTTTCAGGATTCTTGTCTCTATTGGTATTTCTTCATCTTTTGTCAAAAGATATTTCTTCATCTTGTCTTGCTGGCACTGTTTTTTGTCTTGGCCAGTTCTGTTTCAATTCCCAGCTTTCTGCATAGGTCTCTTGCACAAATCACTGCATTTAGGGAAGGAGAAATACTTTATTGTCTCTTGCTTTAAAAAGGAGGGCATTTCATTTCAGTGATGTTTAATTTTGATCCTAAGCAGTAGTAATGTTCTCAAAACGACTGTGTGTTGGCTGCACAAAAAAATGTATTCAGATATTTTGTTGTCAGCTATGTGGGCTGATAAGGCTCTCAGTATCTATTTCTCTATTTTGTTCCACAATAAGGTCCTAATTCTTACTAGACTCATTCTTTATATTGCATTTATTTGACATATTTGCAGAGCTATTTGGAAAACACATTAATGTGCCCTGCAGAAATAAGATCTTGTAGAAACTATTATGCTTTGATTTACGAGTGAAGGATGAGCAAAAATTTTACAACTGTGATTAGTTTTCTTTTCAAGTACAATCTGAGTTAAAATGGCTGAAAGAAGTGGCTGTTCTTCATGTCTCTACCACTCAGAAAAATGGCTGACATATGCAGCTACTTACCTATTCTCCTGGTAAGTTTATTTTCTTCAAATCATCATCAAAAACAGCAACAAAGCATTACCTGCACCAGAGAAAATTACAGACTGATTAGATAACTTCGTAGAAAAGGTTCATGCTGTCCAATGTTTTGCTAAAAGCTTGTTGTGACAATCTTAGCTACATGTCATGACTTGCAGATTGGCAAACTTGCTGACCCTGGAATCCCAAGGCAGTCCGGACCAGCTGCTGCTCATTTTCATTGACTGTAGACTGATTTTTTTATTAATCTAAAATTTACTTATCACTGACCTTGTGTACAAAAGTAGTTGTGGTTCTTTGTCTAATTTCACTGATTTTTAAGAAGTAACAATATTTCATTGTGAAGTTGCCTACTTAGATTTGTTGCTAAAAAACACGCATAGGATTAATCTACAGAAAGACTTAAAATTAGATTTTCAAAAAAAAATTGGTAGTTCAAAATGCAAATTATTGAATTACTTTTCTTTCCTATGTTAGATTTTAGTTATGTGAGCACACTTTGTATTCTTAGATTCATTCCAGTAGTGAATATCCCACTAATTTATTAAAATGCAACAAACTATATCTGTAATTCCGAAGGTGTCTGAAGACATTTGATGTTTCCCTCTCTTTTCCTTCTTTCTCACTTTTGCATATAGCACTTCCAGGTGAGGGCTCTTGCACATCATTTGTAAAGTCTTGCTAGTATTCAGAGAGAGATGGAGACTATAAACATAGGCCACGTGGCAAATAGAGTCGCAGCACAAAGTTTGTATATTGTCGTAGACACTGCATTCAGAAGTAGAGCTGCAATTTGGAAGTTGCACACTAACGCTGTCTAAGTCATGCTTTTTAGGACAGCCTGTAGCCTAGGCTAGAGATTAAGTGCAGATGAGAGAATATTCATAGTGCTGGAGAACTTGGCTTGTGAGGAAAGAACGTTGATGTCATCTTCCGCTGCATGAAACCTACTCCAAAGTGTTAGTCTCAGCCTTAATTTTCATTAAATACGTTTGCGGTTGGGTTGACCTCTCAATTTGATTCTGAGCCAGAAAGAAAATTTTATATCCTGCAAAGATGCATTCCTTATCCCACCACTTCCTCTGCAATACTCCAGTGTCCCAAGAAATGGACACCAGGTGGAGAGCTTGACAAAGCTGGTTTCTTCTCTTGTTGAGGCCAAGGGTGCATTTAGCATGCCAGCAAGGGAACTTCAGAGTCCACCAGCAAAATGCTTTTGAAAGATGGTTCTCCTAGGCCTATGACTGGAATAGCACAGGTTACAGCAGTCTTTAAGCACCTTCAGTACAGAGCTGAAAGGAACCTGTACTGTGCACTGGAATGCTAACCAGGCTTCATGAAGGTCAGAACTGAAGTCATCTGAAAGCAACTGGTGGATATGAAGCATAACATACATCCTCACTGCTGTCTTTCATGCTTATAATAAGGAATTAGTGAAGCTTGACTGCCCTGATTGTGAGCAAGTATATAGTAAAGGAACTTTTAATCTTATGAAAATGGAGGAAAGAAGAAAACAGTTCCTTTGGCTTTCAGTTTTCCTTCAGGGCTGCCCTCAGAAACTTGTAAAGTGCTGAGAGGAGAAAGCCCTGGTACATCATCTGTGATTTTTGTTTAATCTGCCTGATTTTGCAAAGATAGTATGGTATCATGTAATCAGAAAATAATTTTTGACAGTGTAGAGACAATAGGCAAAACCATAGGGCTTACCGGATTTTTATCATTAATGTAAAAACAGAGAAGAGATTGTTCTGATCTTGCCCTTGAATTTTTCTGAAACGTCCACAGCTCAAACAATGAAGACAATTTACAAGGCTGTAAAAGTGAGAACTTGCATGAAGAAGTAGAAGTAAAACCCTGAAACTGGTGCAAATACATGGTTTTTTCCTGATGTACAGCTGTTGAAGGTTGGTGAATAGAGGTGGACAGTTGCCTATCTTTGACCTCTGAAAGTCTAAAGTCCAATGCACTTTAACAATAGCTGTGTATGTTACATATTACACATTATTTAAATAACTTGTGTTGGATTATAGTGACCTGAAACACTCCAAAGGCTTGCTTGGCTCAGCAAACAAATGCTATTAAAGGGAGGCTTTATTTAATTAATTTGGCTCAGTTATAGTACAATTAGTCAGGCTGATTTAGTACTTTCTGAATCTTGGCTTCCCTGAAGCAATATGGTTTTGCAGACACTAGATTTCTTGTTCCAGTTTTTCAGAGAACTGAGAAAGGTTTTCTTTCATTGTTAGCGTTGGGAATTTGTTTGTGGAGTTTTGGTTTGTTTTTTTTTTTTTTTAAATCAGGCACAAGTGGTATATCAAGCAGAGATAGAAGTAATTACAGCAGTAATTCCATCTACAGGTGTAGATGGGCTGCAGGGGTAGACACTGCTGATTTGTCCTTGGTTTATTGAGGAATTGCTGTAGATTTGCCTTGCATGACTGTTTAATATCTAGTAATTTATAATTAGAGTAGCTTTTGTAATGCACAAGCAAAACACCATAACAGAAAGGGATGTAGTTGTGGGTTGTGGATTCTGGATGGAAGTGCAAAAAAGGTGGCTGGTTCCAAAGTAGCACATAAGTAACATTTCATATTTGCCACCATCCGTGCTGGGGATTGACCATGTACCTTGAATGAGCTTTTCACAAGAACTTTTGAGCTGGAAATAGGCTGGATTTATTATTTGTTTTTACAGTGTGGATGGCAGGACCATTTCTGTTAACATCCAGTTCACCTATAGCTTCTGTGATGGTGGCAACAATTTGTGGTGGTAAGTTCCACTGGTGCTACACGCAATGTAAAGTAAATTCAACAAGACTCGAGTATTTGTTGAAAGCAGTTTCCTTCCCTGCAGTGGCTTCCATTGTGAAATATGCTTAATAAAGTGTTAAAAAACCTAACCCAAAACACCCCTGTTCAAGGTGAGTCGAGGCATTTATGTGTGATTTCCATCTCCACTGTTTCTTGTTTCATTTGCTCACCTGCCATTTCTAAAAGGTCAGTATTTAGGAAGAGTAGTGAAGCAATTTAAGCCAGGTTAGTCAGGCAATGCCGTTTGCAATAGGTAGCTGAACAGTTCCTGTCCTCCATGTAGAGGATTACCAGGGCTGATGCTGACTTTTTAACCACAGAGTGTGGGTATAAAAGCCTGGCTTGATTATTTCCAGCACAAAAACTTTTGAGCTTATGCTTTTAATGTGATCCTTGGGATCTGACCAACTACAGAAATACTGTCTGGTACCAATGTTGAGATTGTAGAAATGCCCTGAATTTGCACCCAGCACTATGCAGCAGCTCTTTAATAAAAGAAAACCAAGTGTGTTACCATTTAAAACAATGAGGAAAATACCTCTTGCTAAATGTAATTCTCATAATCTGCTAGATAGACTGAAAAATTACATTTTTGCTTTCAAGAACATGCAGGGGAGTAGTTAGATTTCCTGTTCCCAATAATTTTCCTATGTAAAGTATGTTTCCTTATTTTTTTATAATTTTTTCTACTGATTTCTTTTGCACAGTACTTAGTCATAGTGCTCCTACAGGTTGCCCTTTGTTGTTGCTGTTGTTTTTTACCATTTAAAGCAGAAAGCTGGAAGAAGGTTTGTAGAAACCTATAGTAACCTGTAACCTGTGCAGTTATATAAAATTAATGTACTTTTCTTCATGCTAGTAAAAGCATACATACAAACAATAGGTAAAGAACTTCTAATATTTCTTTGATGCTCCATGAAGTGCAATCTCATTTATTCTTATTGGCACCTAAGGTCCTGTGCACATAATTGTTCATTTGCATCATATGTTTTAACGCTGCTGGTAGTTTTGATTTCACCCATCTGTCTCGGTTAGAGCAGCGTAACTCAGCCCAGCTAGGCTGGGAATTGTAGACAGCACCACTGATCTAGTGGAAACCAACCTGCAGTTTAAACCAATATTTCAGTTAGCAGGGATTTTGTTTAGACTTAGGTTCAGCCCATTAAGAGCCCTTGACTACTACATTGACTGGAAATCTATTAAAGGAAACTAGCTGTCATGGTTTCTAATTGAATACTTCTGCAAATCACATGTGTATAGATGAGGAGTGACTTAGTTGCTTGTGTGAGATCAGAGTTGGCTATCTTCCTACCTGATTTAAAATTATTAATCGTTTTTTCTTTAAAAATATTTTTGTGCAGTAATTAAATCATTCCCAAAACTTAATTTTGCTAAGAAATTTTTAAAATTCTGCTTACATGAAATGCAGTATAAAACTACAATCTACATGCCATCCTAAAGATATTGTAAGTCTAGGCTTTTTTTTTCTCTCCTTTTTTTTTCCTCCATTTTATTGGTTTAATATGATTGAGAAGACAGGAAACATTGCCAGTAGTATAAGCTTTATAGGAAAAGATGTTGTACATTCAATGAGCTAGGCAATTACTTGTATTTTGGCTTTGTATTCATGTGATCCATAAAAGATGTTCAGTTTCCTCATTATTATTTTTTCTTTCCCATTGCTGCCTCAGTGATGGTAAATGCAGACAGAAAATACTGCTTCAGTAAAGTTTGGACTTCATTATTTCACATCCTGAGTGTCTAAAAGCATGCTGGAGGTTTTGTGCACAGGTTGTGATGAAATGGCTTAGTTTCTTAGTATATTATTGTGATGGGAAAGAGAAGAACCATGGCACAGAGGTATTCCATCCACATTTCTTGAAAATAGTTTCTTGACAGAAATTGTACTAAAGTAGAAGTCCATTACCATGAACAATTTTTGATTTGCAAGAGCAGTAATTGTATACATACTGCTTGTCAATGCATGCTCTTACATATGGTATAAAACTAAAACATTGCTGTCTGACGAGTTCTTAATTTTTGCTGATGTCCTTATTTCATTTGAGGCATGGTTTATTGGGGCAGCATGTAGGGTAGAGTAAAACTTTCACGATGAAACCTGAAACTGGATGAAACAAACCTGAAGGCTGGATCAAGTTCACAGGAACATTTGCTGAGGTTTCTAAGTCTGGGTTGAATTTGCAGCCAATCTGTGCTCACTTACTGTGCATAGAAAGAACCACAAGAAATGTATTGGTTTCATATGGTTTCAGCCTTCAGTCACTTCACACTACTGGTGACTTCAGTAAAAGCTGGTTGTTGCTTGCTCGAGCTTCAGTGAAAGGAACTGAGGCTTGTGTCAAGTGATGTAAAAAGTCAGGTGTAGCAAGTGGTTTGACAGTACCATCAAGTAGGAATGAGACAGAAAGCAAGAGACTTTGTGCTCCCAAAAGCACAAAGGAGAAAGGCAAATGTAGGCAGGATCTCCCATCACTCTTGAGAAACTCCCACTTGGTCATTCCTGAGCCACAGTACAAATGACAAGGGTTGGACTGTGCATGCAGGGTGGGTCTTGTTGACAGGGAAGAGAGGACAAGGAAGGGCCAGTTAGCAAAAGTGGGGATGCTTCACCTGGTGGGTACAAATGTGGGAGTTTCATGAAGGAAACACAAGGTAAAAAAAAATTACCTGTGGATAGTATTTGAGGGGTATAAAAACCTGGGTCAGCTTAGTTGTAGATGACTGAAGCATATCAAGAAAGGAGAATTCAAGATACAATACACCAAGTGAATCCAGGACAGGTTTTTCAGTGTGATGGGTGGGGACCAATATCTCATTTTAACAGTTAGAGAAGGGTTATTGAAGGGTTATTTCTGGATCCTGATAAGTAGATGTGAAAGGAAAGCTTTCTACTTTGAATTGTCTCTGATAAATCTTGCTACTGGGGCTCACTTGAAGGCTTTGTGTGCTGATACTCAGAAGATACTTGCTGAACTGGTGCTTGCAGCTCTCTCTTGTGAGCACTGTGTCACAGGAGAAGTTTGATGGATCCATGTTTGAACAGGACTTGGTATCATTCTTTGGAGGTAATGCCACTAACAAACATCCCTTTTTATTTCTCTGTCAACAATGCTGAAATAAATTAGCTAGCTAAGTTGCTGAACTTTGGATTAAGTTCCAGTGTGGAAATATATTTGGCAAAAAGAAAAAAAAAAAACTAGTGATAAATAAAAAGCAGTCTCCTAAGACATATGTAGGAAGTCTGGTTTCTGGGATTCCACTATCCTTCCTGCCAGTCAGAGCTGGGGAACCTTCTGGCCATTTTTTGCTAAGCTTAGCAGTAGGGTACAGGCCTTAAAAGTTAGATAAATTAATCTAATCTTCATCTAATAAATTGTTGGCTGGGTGAGAAAGACACAAATTAATGCTCTGGGTACTGAGGGAAAGGACTCAGGTGCTAAATGCTGTCTGGCAGTGCAGCTCTGGAGTAGCCTTAGCACATAAGGGTTTAGAGCAAGCAGGTTTCCATTACTTTTGCTGGTCATAGGCAATTTGTTTTCTGTCCATATCATCTAGTGGAAAACTCCCTATAGCCTTGTGTTTGGCACTCTAATATTTCCCACAGTACTTCCCAGAACTACTGGTTTGTCCTTGGGGAATTAAGTAAATATCTATCAGAAATTAAGTGACTTGCTGTAATAGTGCCTTTGGATCAGTGGGAGCTGTAAGGAGTAGTGTAAGGAAAAAGTTTTAGGAGGAACTTTGAATAAGAACTACCAGCCAGATAGCTAAGAAACCTCCCAAATTAAACCTTCTCTTTAGCACCTGTCTTCCTGATGATACTGTGTGTTAGAGCCAAGGCAAGCAAAGTCTGTGGAGCTCTGGTGGAGCTTGGGGATCCAAAGGAGCCATGAGAGAGACCAGTATCTAAAGGGATAATGTTATTGAGCAGTGGGTCTTCAAGTTGGGTTTGTGTGCCAATTTCCTTTGTAGCCAAAAGTTTTCTGCTTTCAACAATTAGCCCACAGTATCTGAACTATAACCTCAGTTTTCAAGCGACAGATGCTGAAGACTTGGCTAGATAATTACATTAGCATTTATGTTCCTAAAAACTGTACATGGAGAAAGACAGCATACTGGCAAGGCTTTTACATAAGAGCAACAGTTCACAGAAAGCAGCATTTCATTATTATGTCTGTGATGCAGCTTTGAGAACAAAACCAGGTAATCCCTGAGAAGCAATTCAGCCAAAGCAACTCAGAGTTTTAACAACTGGCCACTAATACCTTATAGTTCCTCCTGCCTGACTGCATATTTGTGCTCTTTTTTCTTTCTCCCATCTCCCAATTTCCTGTGAAGATGAAATTAATGCAGCTTAGACTATGCTTCTGTGATGGTTTTATTTTTCCCTGAGTAAATTCAGAGCATATCTATTTCTTAGTGCACTGAAACAATAGTGACAGACCTGAAGACTTTTATTTGACGTGGTGAGAAGCTTTGTGATTTAAGAGGTGTCATGTAAAAGGTGGTGACAAGATATCAAGGATTCATTACTATGAAGAAGAGCATAGGATCTCACCAGCTAGGAAAAAAGAGTGAGAGTGGAGTCTACATGGAGGCCATATTCATTCTTTACCTCTGTTCATGCATTATAACATTGAGACTAAGTATGAGCATAATACTTTCAGATCTTCTTATCCTGTATGGGGATGGAATGGGAAATTTTTTCTGTGGAAAACAGAGAATGAATAGTAATTATTCCCAGTAGCATGTAAAGTACTTAAATGTATTTTTCCTCAAATACTGTCTCTTTTAAATGTAGTACAAGTTACAAACGGCGCTTTCCTTACATCATTTGAATTTTGGGAAAGCCATTAGCAAAGGTATGAAGCTGTGAGCCAAAAGGCACAGGTTCTGTTCCCCATCCCATCAATTATCTGCTTTGTGATCTGAGGCAAGTAATTTTTCTGCCCCTGTGTCACTTCCTAATCTGTCTGATGCTTTGGCTGACTGCTGACAGATCCAACCATGTCTGTGATAAAAAGTACTTTATATCAGACAGGTGGTGGTGTCAGCTGCATCTCTCTAGTTGGTGTCTGTTCCTACAGCATATTGAGAATTACAGTTAATAAGCTAATCAAATAGAAGTATGTTAATTTAATTTCAAAGACACAGATGTTACTTTAAATTCCATAATATATAACACAGAGATTAGTTTTTCAAGACTGGACAAGACGGACAATTTATTGTGAATTAAATGCAGAAATTTTCACTAACGTAAGTGATGACTTCTGTAGTTTAGAAAGGTTTGGTTAGTTTTTCTGCCCTCAACAGTTTGTTTTCCTACATGTCTTCTACTGTAAAATTCTAGTTTAACTAAACAAGAATCCAGATTATCAAGGTGCTCTGTCGAGGGCTGCTTTCTGATAAAAGTCTGCATGGAAACATGCAGTGCTGGCAGCTTTGTAAAAGCATAGATGCTGGTAGGCTTCTTTCAAATTTCAAATTCTTTTTACATGGCACTGATGTAATAGGTTGGATCTGTTGGCTTCCTGGACTTGCCATTTGTCAGGAAATAGGCATTTATGAACTTAAATGCAGGGTATGTATATAATACAACTAAAATTGAGCTATATAAGCTTTAAAAATTACATTCCAAGAAATACCAAAATTAATTTGTAGTCCAGTCTTATCTTTTAACTTCTGGGGGTTTTAAAATACTGCTTGGTAAAAAGCCCACACCTCAAATACATATGTAATATATTGTCCTTCACTGTGTGGAATTGGCGAGCTTAAAATACTATTGACAGGAGAATTTTTTAGTCCAGATGGCCTCAGCTTTGTGTAATTTACCTTTTAATGTATGGCTTGCCAGCTGGGACAACTTTGCTTTGGGTGAAATTTGCATAGCCATCAGATATTTGTTACATGCCTGGAAAGAAAAGTGGGAGCAACTTCTGGTTTATGCTAATACTTTGCTATCACCACATGCTACCACTAAAGCAGCAAAATAAGAATTAGACTCTTCATTTGTTCTCAGCAGTTAAATTATGAGTCTCTGCCTTATAAAGATTAGATATTTTTCCATGAGCTCTTTACTACTGATGAAGCAGGCAGTGCTTTAATCATGAAATTGTTTCACCTTGTTAAAATACTGCCGTTCTTGTTGAACAAATTAAGTTATAAAATATTGAGTATGTGCACCAGGCATTTCCAGACTTCAAATAAATTTTTAGACAAAACAAGCTAAAACATTATGGAAATTCACGTTTTAATGCTTGATTTTATTCTAGTTCTATTTTTGTTACAGTAGTTTTAAAAGATTAGACATTACTAGTTCTAAAATAGTGCCACACTATTCTTGTAAATGTCCCAATAACAACAATAATTAATA
Source organism: Catharus ustulatus (assembly GCF_009819885.2). Taxonomy (NCBI): domain Eukaryota; kingdom Metazoa; phylum Chordata; class Aves; order Passeriformes; family Turdidae; genus Catharus; species Catharus ustulatus. The sequence continues at coordinate 35,437,950 of NC_046221.1, read as the reverse complement.
TCCCCACATTTGCATTTTAAGCCACTCCATTTCCCTAGTCATCTATTACTTGGATGTGAAAAAATCATTTCTCGTCAAAACTTGGCACAGAATACCTGAATTCCATACTTTTTACCAGATGTAAAAATAAAAGTGAAGTAATTCATCTTTTTCCCACCAATTAAAGGGTTCAATAAAGTATGACTTAAATTTTGTCTTTATTTTGATAAATGGTTTTCATTTACAAAAGTAGGAAAAAAAAGTTTAAAAAAAAACAAAGAGGGAAATAGAGAGAAGTAGAGGGATCGGGGGATCAGCATCATGAATGGTAATAACATGAAACTGCTGCTTTCCAGAGAATGCCTGTCAGCCTCAGCTCCTTGGTGATTTCAGAGGAACACTTGCTTTTTGCAGTGCAGTTCTATAAGAAAACAGCCATCATCTCCACTTGGTCATCATTGAGATGGCTTTGGTCACAGGCTGTGGTAGGGTGCTGATCACATCTGTCTCAAAATACTTCAAAGTGGTTAATTCAGGCCAAGAGCCTTGTATTGCTTCAGAGTAAAGTGTGTCCTTGTCTTCCCTTATAAAGATTATAAATATCTTTTGTCTCTGTCAGTTTTTTATGAAGACCCTAGTTTTGCCCAAACCCAAACTGATTACAAAAGCCTGTAGTATCCTATTGAATCTTCTTAAGGAAATTTCTTGAGCCTAGGGATATTGAGAGAGAGACCCATTGATTTAAAATTATACTTGATGAGGTGCAAGTTTTATTCTGTGATTCACTATTCTAATTATAATTTTCTCTGGGGTAAAAAGCTGAGAAATATTGAGCACATTCAGAAAAGGGCAGAAGCATCTCCTGCTTTGGGTTAGTAGCCACACAAAGCCCACCAGTGTGCTGGCCAGAGCCCTACCCTGCAACACATGGAGTGGGTGGGTGGTTGTTTCATACAGAGCCGAGGAGTGTTTTTTCTGCTGGATTGGTAAAAATCTGTTGCAACAGTGCTGGGTTGATGCCAATGAATCATCTTTATTTATTTAAGAACAATTTTTTGCAAGCCTGACTTCAGTTCATGTAATTATCGCAACTGTGTTTCCCACCAGGGGAATTGCATGCTTCTTTGCAGATTTCTGCCTAGAGGTGATGGCTTGCCTGAGGTGTAAAACTTGCACACAGCTGTAATAAACTATTTTTTTTTCAGTTAGTGTGCATTGCCACCGCTCGAGGAGACCACAGAGGAGACAGTGGCATATAATGACAAGACAGTGTTGAAGCCTGCCTGCAATTTGTTCTTATTACAGACACAGATTTTTATAATACTTTGGCTTTATTCCAATCTGAGTTGAAGTTTCAGGTCTGTCTTTGGGAAGTGGTATTTTTGAAAGCCAGAAACATGTGGATGTGTCCCCATTCATCTGCAGAAGACAAGCAGGGAGTGAAGGGAATGGTGTCAGCCTGTGTTGTTGGAAGCAGGTTCCCTCCATGAAGGGCAGGGTGCTGTGGCATGCAAGTCCCTGCTGTTGGTCTTGACAGAGGACAAGCTACTTGTTCCATTTCATGCCTTGCATGAAAGAGGACACAGCTCTACTAGGGCTATGTTTCATTGACACAATCTCAGTGAGTGTAAACTATTCACTCATTGAAGGAAGTAGGCTGATACTGAGCCTGAAGAAGAAGGGGAAAAAATCCAGCCCACCCTTGCTCTAAATATGTAAATATTGGCATACAGGAATAGACATTTAAAATTTATCACAGAAGTGAGAGTACTTTGCAAGGCGGTGCCCGGTCAGATTGACAAAAGAAAAGGCATATTCTGTAACTTGAAACTCAGGATTCCTTCCCATTTCTGTCTCTAGTGGTTAGAGTTCTTCGCTCTTGCTAGATTACAAGTCCACAGGGACTTTTAAAACTACTTATTCAGACTTTACTGTTTTGGATGTACAAGAGTTAGTTGCATTAAGCTGTAGCTTGGAAAAAAAAAAAAAAAACTGAAACAATTTTTATAGCATTTTAAAATAACTTTATTAAAGGATAGCATAAAAGATCACAGTTTTTCTGTTTTTACAGCTCTGCTTTGAAAAGATAATAAAGCTACTACACAGGACATGTATTAGGCTGGTGATTAATGTGTCTGTGTATTACAACTCCGAATACTCTGAAACTAGCTTTATATTGGAATGAATGAAAATGTCACATAATGAAACCGCAGAGGAGGAGTACAGTGCTAAGAAAATAATGTGCACTAGTCTCTCACTAGGTAACGTTTTGCATTAGCAGAGGGGGCTAAGCTTTTTTTGCCTTCCATATGAGGATCTTAAAGTACTTAACATCAAAGAGGAGCTCTGTTTTGATAGAGTAGTTGATAGAGCCTGGATAATCCTATTGCACAAACATTAGCAGGAAGCTGGGGCTCTTGACATGCTGAATAATACAGTGTAAGTTTTAAAGTGTTTTGTTCTAGGACTATTCTTTAATCATCCATCTGTATCTTAGGCACTGGAGTTCTAATATGTTGGTTTTAAGATGAGATCCAGTATTGAATAAATAAATGTTGTTATTGGGAGGGAGATGCAAAGACTTTTTCCTCTGGGGAAGGATGGATATCTGCCTTCTTGTAGATGCTGCATAATTTAGGTTGGAAAGGATCCCAAGAGGTTTTGTCATTCAGCCCCTGGCCCTAAACAGGGTTAACCTCAAAGTTAGATGAGGCTGATTAAGGATCTTGTCTCTTTAGGCAGCCTTTTCCAGTGCCAAAGTGCTCTTGTGAATGCTCTTTTTTGTCTATATAAAATGGAGATTTTTCTGTGCTAAAAACCTTTTATCCATTGACTTTTGCCCTTTTGATGTGTACACATCTCTAGGGAGAGCCTGGTTCAACCTTCTAGCTAGACAAAATCAGCCAGCTTGCTCAGTTTCTTCACATCTTACATGGTGCAGCCTCAGCTGTGCTTCCCTGCTGCCCATCCATCTCTCTGCCTCTCTGCTGGGGTTGCAGATGTGGATAAACTCTTCCAGATCAGTCCTCACCAGTGCTGTGTAGATGGGTTTAATGGATTCACTCAACCTGCTGCCTGCCATCGTCCTAAATGCAGCCCAGGCTGTGTGAGTAACCTGTTGCTGCTGTGATGTGTTGCTTGCTCTGGGCTAAGATGCTTTCTTTCCATTACCAGCTCTTTTCTAGGATGTAGCATTTCCTAAGCCCTCAGTTGCTGCAATGGTCTGTACTTAATAACAAAAAAAATCCCAAAACAACATGAACAAAAGGAGCTACAGACAGGTGTAGGTGCCTAGCTGTCTGTCACATGTGTCTGACTGTTAAACACCAGAAGCTGGAGTATCAGTCACCAAGTATTCAGCTGCTGATCAACCCACGTTCACGTGAGGAATGTTCTTTGGGTAGTGCCTCTGAGAGTTTGCTGTAAGAGCAGCTCACGTAGCCGGGTCAGATTATGCCTTCCGTGGAATTCATCTCAATTACAGATGCGACCACAAAGTATTTTAATAACTGTATCACTAATAGGTTAAAAAAACATGGAGGATTAAGAGCCATATGTTCTCCCAGGCATGTGAGCTTAACAAATGCAGCATTTTGCTATAAAACTTTTTTTTTTTCCACTTTGGTATGTAGCCACCCCATCCCTTGGCAGAAGTGGGATTCTATCCACAAGCTACAGGCGAGGGTGTGTGGTCTTACAGCAGCATGGGAGGAGCTGGGTCAAAGGCAAACTTTTATATATGTGCTGTGCTACTGAGGGGAAAGGAAGCAGTAAACCAGAAAGGACTGCCTTCTTTCAGTTCTGGCTCTTTTGGCTTTCACTTCTGCAGCTGAGGAATCCCCCTCCCTTCTCTTCTTGTGTAAGAGCACAGATGCTGTATTGGAGAGCCAGTGGAGCTATGCTAATGGGGTTGAAGTCTAAATGAAGAACTCGTCCTGCAGAGCCAACACTGTAGATTTTGTTGCCTGAGATGCATTTTATGGAATACAAACCATGCTGGATGTATACAGCATATTGTTTATGAAAAATAAATCAAGCAGCCTGGAGAACAGCATGGTATTTTCTGGACAGATCTGCACTTCTGGATGCCAAACATGGTTTCAGTAATCTCATATTTAAGGGAATACAAATTGAAACCTTATTTGAGTGTGGCCTGACGGTAGAAATATTTTAATTGATGCAACTAGTTTGCTGCACAAATTTTTCTCTTCACTATGTGTGGATGTGAATCAAAAGCATTTTCATTATTTCTTTAAAATGTGTGTAAGTACAAGAGAAATGGGAACAGGATAGTATGTTTAGTCAGATCTGTGGTGCCAAACTTCCAGATCCATATAATTTCATTGACTATTTATATGATTTTGATATTTCTTTCATATGGAATGGTTTTTAGTTTCTAATGTTCTTGAGTCAGCTATACTGGAGCAAATAGAAGTTTTGTAATATTGCCACAGTAACTAGATCAGCTTCCAAAGAACAAAGAGATATTCCAGGTTGAAGTCAGAAGGCAAAATGGTGTGAATCTCCCAGGTGGTATTCAACCTCTAAAGCTACAGAAAACACCTTCTAGTTCAGCAAAGTAAACAATCAGACAACTGTTAAAGAGCAATCAAGAACATTTTCTTTGTGAGGAAACAAAGAGTACTCTTAAAGGATGATGCTAAGGGTTAAAGTGTAGCCTGAAAGAAAATCAGGCCATGTGCAACTTGTGAAAAACTTGATTACAGTATTTACTGTACTAATTTGACAAACTGTTTGGCACCACTTCTGAACCCACTTCAGAAAAAAGAAATAATGCCATGCTGAAATATCTTCTTTGAAAGCTTTTAGTACTTTTTTCCCAATATTTTTTGATTTATTTCATCCCAGTTGCAGCTGGAATTGCAAACTTCTTGCTTCACTTCAGAGAGCTGTCGCGTCTGAACCAAATATTCCTCTCTGCTGTAGGATTGTTTCAGAGGATGTGTTATTGGAAGAATGTTATGCAACTTGATATAGACATTTGAATTTGTTCCATCTTCTTGATTTATAAACTGATACAATCTTCACAAGTTTTTCATATATGGTAAGATGGACTTGTTTCACAGCATTTGGAATCATTTAATCGAGCAAGGAACTTAACTTTAAAATAATGTGCAAGACTGACCCGTGTTTTAGGTTTGCTTCGTGAGTGTCAATGCTGGTTGTGAGTCCATGATGGTGTTCAGTACTGGAGTTGCTGGTGCCCTAAGTAATTTGTGAGCTCAAAATTAATCAAGGAAAGAAGAACCCAGGTAGAGAACATGGCTGCAGTGATAAGAGTTACCTTGGACCCAGTGACCATTCCAAATACAGCTGCAGACAAAAATGTAGCAAAGGACTTTTCTTGTGTTAGGATCTTTTCTGAATTCCACATCTTGATTGAAGTATTCATTGTCCACGTTTTGGGTCTTTTTTTTCCTTGTGTTTCCTGTCTGCCCTATAAGCCTTTTCTGTCTCTTGCTTCTGTTTAGGGTAAGAAGGGATATCATAGTCTATGTCTTTATAATTTACTTCGAAATCAGTTCAAAGAATTCATCAGTCTCCCTTTCTTCAAGAAGACATGAATTTTATTCAGTTTGGAGTAGGAAATGCATAATGGAATTGATTGAACAGAATTTTTTTTTTCTTCTTGTTTTTCTCTTCTCTTCAAGAGGTGAATGCACATCTTTTGCAGGAGCTGATGACACAGGACTAGTTGTTACTAACATAAGAATATCTTGCCCACATGCCCCACATCATCATAGTGTAGTTCTTTCTCATGCTGGTCAAACAGCCATATCCTTGGTAACAAGACTGTAGCACTGTGTGCACACTCCAAACAGTTGGTGTGCAATTGAGAAAATCCTAAGTCATTTTAGTGGTCAAGTTGTGCTTTCAGGAATAACCTGCACTGCAAAGCAAATACGCATCAGTTCCATAAATGACAGGGTTTTGACTGACACTGTGTCCTGCAGAGCCTGATGCTTCTATCAAAGCTGCCTTGAGCCAGCCAGAAGCTAGCTGGAATGGAGTGACTACTGCAAAAATCAGAGCAGATTTTCCAGTTTTAAATCTTTAGTGCAACATATGAGGATGTGTTGTAAACTTCTTGGATGCTATTCTGATATAGCATTCTGAAATTTTAATGCAGACACTGCAAGATGTCATAAGTTTGCAGGCAGATTGTAGAGATTGAACTGTATTTATTTTCAAAACACTTGCATGTACAGGTAGAAATGTATTTTGGAATCCTAACTCCATTGGATAATTTTTTGTGGATGAAAAGGTTATTTGTTTTTCATGCTTTTGGAATCTACCTATGTTTTTTTGTGTGCCTCAGTAAGTTGCCAAAGCTGGATATCCTGGAGTGTGAATCCAGTCTTTACCTGAAGGGTTTTAAGTTCTGATGAAGGTTTGCAGAATGGTGGGGCAATGGGAGGGAGTTCTCTGTGGTTTCAATCAGGCTGATGCTCTTCTGTGGGGTCTGTCTCAGTTTTGTAAGTTCTTGAAGCAGATCACACTTTTTAAAACTTTTTTTTTAAATACATACATACGTATAATATATACACGTATGTGTTTGTGTGTCTCTGTGTGTTAGAAATACCTGTAAATAATTTCATAAGTCTTTTTAAAAACAAATGATAGGCTTCTTACTGAAAAGGGAAAAACAAAGGATGGGAACTCTCCTGTGAGTCAAAATTACGTTGCCATCCCCTTCTGATGTGAAATAAAAGCCTAACCCTATCGGTTTGGGTGACCTGTCGGGTCTGTTAGCAGGGGAAGTCAATGAAATGCATCACAATTAACAATGCCTTGTTGATCTCCCACGGACTGGAACTGTAGCAGATAATTGTGCAGTAGTGGGAGTTTTGCCATGACTAGCTTTATCATTTTGTCAGTTTGCTAATAAAAGGTCACCAAGGGTACAGAGCATCTGAGATTTACATATGGCAGATACGAAAGCGTTCTGGGGAGCCTGCTTCAGAGAGGGGCCGGGGCATTTGTTGCAATTGACACCCATGCTGTGATTCCAGAATTGACAAGAAACGCCATTACTAAGCGGATCTGCCAAGATAATTAGAATTCAGGGTTGCATTTTTAATCTGACTTGAGTCAGATAATTTATCACAGCAGTAGCAAGCTGTCAGGGTCACACAATAAATACTGATTATGGAAGAATAAAGATTAAGTGCAGCCTTACAAAAAAAAAAAAGATTACAGGCCAAGCTGTACTTAAGAAACGCTTTCTTGCAATAAATACTTCTCATGCTAATTTCATGTAATATTGGCAAAAGGATCATATCTCTAAAATGAGCTTTTTTACGAAAAGAGGTAGTGCTGTGCAGGAGTGTCTGTACTTAGGATCTGTTTAAATTTTAAATTGCAAATTGATTGCAAAGAAATATTTATTTCGAAAAACTGATATAGCATGACTGTTCCATTCCTATCAACACCATAATAATTTGATGTATTAAAGGAAGAAATACTCTGTTCTGAAGGCAGTCCTAATTTGTTAGCATTAATAAGATGCTGCATTTTTAATTTAACACAGCTCTCATTTTTTGATTCACTCATGGACATTTTATGGCACTTTCATTTAATTAAAGAAGCCTATTTATTAAAATATGCAACTTGGAAAATGTTTTTTTAAATCCATTTACAAACTAGTGTGTTAAGGATCCAGCACTTCCATATTCACCTATAGTTTTTGAAGGATACAAAATCAAATGAGAACATAGCATTTATGCACATAGTGTGTTTCCTTGAAAAAAAAAAGTTACTGCAGAGATGAATAATTAGTAGATGTATGTTATATTAGAAAATAAATTTCAAGAGATGCTAAAATGTAGTAGCTACCTTTAGAATACAGTTTCTTAGTAAGACATTCCATATTTCTCTAGCAACTTCAACAGCCATTTTTAGGTGTTGTGTTGGTTATATTTCTTTCCTTTTCTGCTACAAGACCATAACTCACTGTTTATCCCTGTAAGAACTTTAAATAAGTAGTTAGTTATTACTGAAATACCTACAACTGGATACTGTGAAGTGTCAGCTGAAAAAATGAGAGCTTTGAGATACTAGCAGCCTTGCATTTTGGAGTTGTTTTTTTGATTCACTTTCTGCTGTTGAATATTTCATGTAGAGTGGGTGATGTTTCCACTCTTCTCTTGGCAGCATTTGTGGTTAACTCATTATTTTGGTTCTGGAAATAGAGTTTGTGGTCTTTTTAGTACATCTGCCTAAGGAGAGCAATTACTGTGTAAAATTTGTTCAATTGAAACTGAGAGAATGAAGCCTGCATGAAAGATACTTAAAAGTAATATGTTACAAAACCTTAGGAATGTATATATTTTAATTGTAATTGTTAAAAACAAAGTAAAATATTTTGAAGTATTACTTAATTTTCAAAAAGTAAGTAGATAATTTTCAATAAATAAAGGTCTTTAGTAACCTTTGAGTATAGATTGTTTTCTGAACAGATATATGCGACTGTGTTTTTTCGAGAGATTTTCTGTCTGTGTCATAAGCCCAGAAATTGCAAAATTCCTCAATATTGACTCTAAGCTAGAGTAAGAAAACATTTCCTGTTGAAGTCATGAAAATGATTAATATTGGTAGGTGCATCAATAATGAAGCATCTTGTTTGTGGGCAACAAAGCACTCGAATCTGTTTTATTAAGCACGTCTCTCATATCAGGCACTTGAAATTTCTATAACACTATTTTTAATGGTATACCTAATGAAAGCTTTAGCCTTTAATCTTTTGAAATACCTGATTGTAACCAATGGAAAATTGAACCTTTTTGTGTTACTTGTATGAATGTCATTATTATTATTGCTATTATTATTATCATCATCATCATTATTAATTTTCTAGGTAGTGAATTGTCCTGCTACCTCACTTAAGTAGCAGGGGGCAGAAGTGTATAACTATAGCATTCAGGCTTGCTGCGGGGAGAAATACACACTGTGTGAGAGACTGTAATTTTGGGGCCACAGGATATTAAAGCTCAAATTGAAGGCCAGCCAGGAGAGCAGAGCACTGGGTTGACTGCAGCATGTAAATAATTTGTTACTCTCATCCAACTGCAATGAGTGCTGAGGACTACTAACATAAGATACAGCTTTTATGGACCCAGCAGACTACCCTGCCCAAGTTTGGGGTGGATTTGTCCAATTAACATTGTTAATGTATTATTAATTTTGTGTTAATAACATAAATCCTGGGAAGGTGTGAGCCTAAATTCTGCACAGTGAAAGAGCTGTGTTTGCAGGCAGGTTGGGAATCACATCTGCTCAGAGGGCATTATTTAGGAATTTGCTTTCAAATAGCTCCTTTCACAGTCTAGCTACAAGGGACAGTAGCTGGAGTTGTGCCTGGAATAAAATAGGGGAAAAAAGGAAAGCCACTCCCTGGAAGCCTGGCAGCTCTGAACCCTGCAAAACCTCTGGGCTGCTGTTTGGGTCTGTCAGGTAAGGATAAAGGAGGGCAGGCAGAGTGGGTTGCAGAGTGCCTGAGCAATGAAGAAGGCACTATAGATCAAACTTGCATTATCTAAACACCTGTGTCCTGTAACAGCTCCTGTAACAGCTCCTGTGTTCTGTGATGAGTGGCCCGTAACTCCTGTGGTGGGTGTGTTACGTGCACCTACCTCAGCTGAGGTGTGGAGGGATGCCCTCAGTGGCTTTGCTTTCTGCATACAACCATCTCCTCTGTAAGTGCTGTTTCTGACCACATCAGGTTCCTCAGCTGACAAGCTGAGTGACACATGTGTTCTTTTATGTACAAATACTGGCAGCAAATGCAGTGCCAGCCTCCCTTTTCATCGTAATTGTCTATTAATAATACACCTCTTACCTTAGCAGCACTCTCTGAAAATAGTGACATCACTGACATGCATGTTTGTAAGAAAGGTCACTTACTTTGGTAATGTTGTGGTAATTCAGACACAAGGGAAGAAACAGGTCAGATGAAGAGATAACATTTGTCTGTCTTCTCTAGCAGTGTCTTAAACTTATATAGTACCATAGGTTATGATTAATTAATTCTTTATAAAATAATAGGAGAGCAAAGTAAGAAGCAACTCGAGCATGCCTGTATTCCTCACTAGGAACAGACTTTAATCATGTTACTGAACACTGTTCAGTCATCCCATAGTGTAGGGACTGATGCAAACAGGTAAGTCAAAAAAGGCCAAATGGGATTTGTTGGAAGAGCTGCTTCCAGTGGAGGTGAGACCAGGGCTGTTTCAGTGAGCACTCTGGCTTGTTTGGATGGGGTGTAGGGCAGCAAAGGGTGCACAGTGAAGGGGATAAAGTCGTGTCAGAGAAGGTTAGCTCTCCTTTAGAGGCTAGCCAAGGCTAGGAGAGAACAGCTTAGCTTTTATAAATGTTGTATGAAGAGTAAACAAGCAGAGAAGGGAACTATCCAAAGTAAAGAATCACATAGCTAGCAAAACAAATGTTTATAAATTTGTTCATGAATCTGCTGACTGGAAGAAAGTTCTTCACTTAAAGCTGTAGTCACCTTGATGCTTCAGTTACTGTAGAAAATAAAAATTCTGCACCAGGGGCACTTGTGTGCGCCAAAACTCTGCCAGTGGCAACTAGTCTAGATGATTTGTCACAATAGTTTAAGATGGTTTATGAATTTTCTTGCCCATGATGTGTTTGAAATACAATACCACTTAATTTCAGAGTGGAAAAATGAGGAGTATAAATGTATTTAATGGTTGAACCTTTGATTCACACAGTACTGCAAACTGTATCAAAATCCAAATGTGAATAAATAAGTAGAAGGAATTGGTTAGCCAGCACTCAAGGCATGACGAAATGCCATGCTGCAATTTTATAATGCATGTTACAGCTGCATAAATACGAATAAGGGTTCTGTAAAACCTCTGTGACTTCTTGCACTGTCTTAGACGAACCTTAGGTGGTGCTGTTGCTTTTTTTCTTTTGGCAGTGGCTGGTTTTAGTGCTTCAATCGTTTTAATTCTGCTTTGTTTTCTAGATCATACCAGGAAACTAAGAATAGTTGGCTACACCAATATTTGTAAAATTTACCAAGGTGGAACACTAAAACATAACCGCTTGTCGGGTGCACTTCATTTCCTAATTTGAAACACTTTAGCACCTTTATATAAGAACTAAGTCATACTGAACTATGTTCATAGCATAAGGCATATCTCACTCTACGTGTGTTATTTTGTCTAACGGTGTATAAATGTGAGTATAAAAATAAATTAAAGACACAAGATCGAGTAAAACCTCTCCAAAATTAAGTTCAACATGTGGGATTGATGCTGTAAGTTCACAAGTCTTTCAACTTTCCATATGGCTAATTAAAAAGAAAAAAAGTGGCTGAATTTTAGAAAAGAAATGTGTATGTCACATTGGCAACTTGCAGAGTGCCTCCTCTGTTAAAGGACCTATGCACTAGTTTTACATCCAATTTCCTGCCCTTATCTTCCTTATGCCAGCTCACAGTGTGGTTCATGGGGAAACAGTTTGTTTTTTTTTCCTATTTCTTTTTTCACAACATAAAAAAAAAATTCCCATGAAGGTTTTTTCCACTACAACTGCCTACCCTTTATGCTCTGCAGCCTGCCAAGCTTGCCAAAACTCAGCAGGTAGCCCACGTGGTATGCATGTCTGTGTGAGAACGCTCCCCTGATGTGGACAAGATGTTGGTTGTAAAATGAAGCCAACATCTTGTCCACAAGTGTGCAAAAAAATATCCTCAATCTGGACAGACATGTTTTTGTAGGCTGAATGCATTGGCTGTGCTAATTCAAAGTCTAAACCTTTTAAAACCAGGAAAAAATAATTATATAGTTACAGTACCAATAATGCTATCAGTAGTAGTAAAGCTGCAGATGTATTTGTTAATCTGAGACTGTTTGGTTAAACTTTTACTGCCCTGGTATTTACAGTAATTCTTTTGGCATCTGTGACTTCAGGGGTTTTATCACTCCTATTTTAGTCTCCACAACCTGGGCAAATAATGTAACCCCAAGATTGTGAGCTAGCAAAAAAACAGCATGAGAATTAAGAAGAGAGATGCTGTGGGTTTGTTCTGCAGTTTGCCCAGAATTTCCTTCAAGATGGATATTTTTGTTTTGCACCTATGCCCTGTTGGGAAGGGAAAGAGTAATGTATAGACAGGGAGGTATAGCAGTGACAGATACAGATTCCCTTGCTCCAAATTCAGATATAAATGCATGAGACAAATTTAGTTGCATAATGTAAACAAAACAAAACAAAAAAGCCCTACAAGGTTATTCCCTGGAACTGTGTATGCTTCAGATTTTCCAAACTAAAATTGTCAAAATGTTCTGATTAGTTTAAAACTTGGAAGGACTAAACTTAGGTTTTCTCATGGAAGCAAACCAAAAAACTGGCACAACACTTTAACTATACTTGGGTGTTTTCACTTATTTCAGGCTGAAATATGGGAAGAACAAAATTTGGTTTAGTTTTCTCTTTGGTCTTTTCAGTTTAAGTTTGTGGTTTAGGCTTTTTGAAACTGTCACAGTTTGAGTACTTATTTAAGTTGAAGGTGTTCTAAATTGCCTAGTTCTGCCTAAAAACATGGGGTTTTCTTTTTCCAATCCACTGTTCTTTTCTCAGAAGTGTAAAACACCGCACGCATGACACTCAAAGGTGCACATAGTCATTGAGTACGTCCACACTTCAGCTTAAGCAAAACTCCTGCTGATACACACAGCTCACTGGGGATGACCCCAGACTGAGGTGGAAAACCAGGATTCACTCTTTGCTTTAAAGGGTGTCTTTCCTCGTGACCTGCTGTGCTGTGCTGTGCTGTTTGTCTCCTCTGCCCCTGCAGTGTGTGTGTGTTAGGGCTGGGGACACCCAGACTCCAGAGCATCTCCCTCCACTAGCAGGAGTGCTCTGCAGAGGAACCTCAGAGCTGCAATTGCTTCCTCTGGATTCTCACTTGAAGCTGGTTGAATATGGGGATACTTGGCATACCTAGACATTTCCAGTAATACAGACTCATGGCACTTAATTCAGGCATGTCATTTGTTTTTTTGTTTTGATGACTTTAAAAAAAAAAATTAATGGAAGCTCTTTGTTTATTACCTGCCAAAGTACACATTGTCTATTCTCCATTTACTTGCATTATTGAGTAAAAGCCCTTGAAGGTTTAGGATTTCTAAGTGCATTTGCCTAGCATGTGCACACCTTTTTTTTGTAGATGTAATGGTGAACAGCTTTGAAGAATGTTTGGCTGTTTTAGACTTGCAGATTAATACCTAGTAAAAGTTTAGGCATGTTCTTCCACACAATGCTTTTCCTACCTAGGTCATCAAGGTAGAAGGTTGGCGAGTGTCTGGTTTAAATAGCTTCTGGTTTTGTCTTGATTCATTCTGGTTTGAAATTTCATATTATACAAGATCTAAAACTTAAGCTTCAGTATAGCTTTCTAATGAAAAGACAAGACGATTTATTTTTTTTAATTTTTTTTAGAAGATTAAATCTCTTATGTGCATGGGGATTTTCTTACAAATAGTTCATACTCTGTTTAAGGGAGGTAATTTTTTTTCCTTCCTTTAGGAGATCTTTCTTGATATACTAATATGCATCACTGTCTTTGAAAATGACTGCATGCTAGTGTTCAGCAGGCAAAAAAAAAAATTACAGTGTGTGTAGAACTCCTCCTTGATCGTGCATGACATTGCCCAGCTTATGAGACCTTGCAACTAAAGAGTAATCTATTTTTAAGCATGTAATTATTTTTGGCAGGCAGGTATTTCAAAATACATAACTTAAACTTTTTTCTGTTCCGAGTCTACTTCAGACTGTGTGATATATCCATTCTCACGGTGGAAAGGACTTTTTCATTTTTCTTCATAAATGTCATTTTTGAAGTTTCATTTCAGTCTATTACAGGTGAACATAGCTCATAATTTATGTGTTACACTGACAGACTACAAATAATAATGTCTCTTAGAACAGCAAGTCAGAAAATCACCTAGCATATTAATTACAATTGTCAAGCAATGACTGATCATAAATTTAAGATCAAAGACCCAGACTTCCTAAGAAAGCATCTTAAATGCTCTGTTAGAAATTTTGCCCTTGAAATTGCATGTTAGATAATAAGTATTAGTGTAATGGCAGTGTATTAATTTTTTTTAACCATGGAAATGTCTTTTTAAATAACAATTTGGTAGAAAATCTGGGGGAGGGTGTAATTACTTTGTTATCGCACAGCGTAAGAATTTTACACATACATGTATATGTAATAAGGATTTACCATTAAACTTGTTTATTAGATTTGGTTATTTCATATCACTTTAGAAGCACCTGAAAGGGAGAGAAAAGGACAGTGTTCTCCATGATGATCTGCAGACATGTGCAGTGTGGTGTTGCTAAGCCACAGTCTTCTCTGTGCCCCCTGGTGCCTCCAAGTTCCACCACCTGTAAACTGCATGGTTTTGAGATGACCAGCTAGAGGGACAGTGCATGCTGGAGCATCCTTGGCTTCAAGGCCACCCAGGGTCAGCTTCTTCCAAAAAAAATTCCAATGTGACTTTTTTTGTCCTGCACTAACTTTTGATTTTTTCCATCTCAGAGGCAACTCATGGGTGGGGGATTAGACCATGGTATACATTGACAATTTCTCCTGGGTGTGGTCACGCTCCAGTTCCGCAGCTGAAAGTTGCACAGGTTTAAACTTTTCCCTACATGCAGCCAAGGTCTGGCTTGAGTGCAAGCCCCAGGCTATGCCCAGAAGGTTTCCCAGGGGCACTGGCTGAGGTTGGTGGGATTCTGGGTTCAATACCAACCATGAGTGAGTTCATTTAAGGATTCCAAAGTGACTAGAGCTTTGAAGGACCCCACTGTATATGCCTTTGCATGGGCCTCATTTTCAGAGAACTCTGGAGCAATTGAAAGTCAGCGGGTTACAGTGAATATTTAGACATTTGTCTGAGGTTACAGTTGTGGTTGAAACAACTATAAACACTATGAAAGAAGATCTGGGTCTAAATGTGGAGGGGAGTGGGTCACAGGAAAATGAAGAGGAGAGGATGAAATTACAGAAGTCACAGGAGGAGCTGGTGTTTATTGCAGTAGGAATTTGAAGGAAGTGGTTTGTATGTCCTTAGGAAATCCAGCTTCATTAGTTCTGTTCTTTACAGAGCTTTTTAATTTAAACTAGATGGGTAGTGGACTCACAATTGGGAAATGACATGGTGACAAATAGCTTTCCAGTTTTTGCACAGTTGAAGTCCTTTCCTTTTCTCAAATGTATCTCAGAAATTGCTCCCATGGTCCAGCCCAATGTCTGAACTAGTAAATGGGAACAGGCAATGGAAAGACTTGTCATGCAAAAAAATTAATTTGAGGAATATGTGGAAAGTGTCTGTGATGAGGCAAGTCAGTCTAAAGTTGTCATCACTTTCATTTGGCATAACTCGGTGCTGCTGGAGAAAGGGATGATTGCCTCTCCCTGTTCAGGCTGCCTGTTTCCTTTGTGTGCTGACTTTGTGGTTCTGACGTGGTTTTGGTTGGGTTGGCTTTCACTTGGACCAGGTCCATGTTCCAGCTTGCCCACAAGCACACAAACACTTTTGCTGGGAAGAGACAGTGGTGAGAGCAGGCAGGTTGGTGTGGAATGAAAGGTGGAACAATTTGCTTTGCGAGGAGTTGGGCCAGGCAAGGGGATTGCAAAACCATCACCTCCGCAGGGACAGCAGGAGAGTCAGAAGCTGCATCCAGGGAGAGCTGCAAAAGAGGGATAGTCAGCATTAATGCTTTTATGGACTTCTCAGAACCATTAAAATAATGTGTTGTGACACTGAAAGTATTTATATGTCAATAATTATTTTTCAATAATTATTCAGTAATCGTGTCATTGACTTCCGACATTTATTATTGATAGTATAATGCTGGGTCTTTTTTTTTTTTTTTCCTGTCTTTCTCTCTCTCTCTTTTTTCTTCTCATTCTTTTTTCTTTTTTTTTTTTTTTTCTTTTACCAGATCGCTTTACTGCACTCTTTTAAGATACAGGACCACTGCACTTAGGGGTACAAACCTTTATTTAAAGACATTTCCTTGCCTGGGAAGTTGAGTGCCTTGTGTAAACCACAGCACTGAGGGATGTGTAGGAGCTGGATAAGAGACACTTGGCTTATCTATATAGGCCTACCAGCAGAGCAGAGGCTTCTGTTATTTTTTACTGAGATGAAGCTAGTTTGAAAAAGGTGATGTCAAGAAAAAGTATTATCTTCAAATATTTTCTCTTAGCTGGACCCAAAGAATACTTGACAATGAGCCTGATTTTTTGGAAACCATAAATGTGTCAAAATTCAGCATTAGGTTTGAAATGCAGGCTTAATATCTGCTGTTTGGAATCCCAAACCCATCATGGAGAAATTTTCTGTGTTTTTTAATGTCACTCACCTAAATATAACTACTGAATTGCAGCAAAGCTATGCTAGAAGATACACATAATTTGGTTAGTGTTACTTATTCTGTATTCCCAAATCCATATGAGTCATGGTATGGACATCTGTCTTCCGCTCCTGATAATGCACAAGTTAGTGGTGGGATAACCACTGTATTCTGGATCTGTCCACACCTGGGGGAGGCTTCTTGTAGCCTGATGCTTTTCAAAAGAATGGCCCTGTGGTAAATCACTCTGCATCTGCAGGGGCTGAGTTTGGGACCTGACATTAAAAACGTCATTCATTTTGGCTGTTCCATTATAAAAAAACAGCAGGTCCATGCAATAGGAGGCTTTAGGAAAATTTTAAATTACCACAATTTAACATTATGGAAAGACAGCATTACAATGCAAGAATAGCTCATAGGAACATGTAATTTTGCAGTTTTCTTTGGGACTGGAAAAGTGAAAAAATATAAGAACGGCTACAGAACCCTATAGCTTGTTTCCAGCTCTTCAGTGACCTTTTGTAGGCATTCACCTTGTCTCATTTGCAAAGCAGAAAGTCAGTTATCACAAGGCTATGGCCAATAATAAAGATGCTAAAGGGTAAAAAAATATTAAAACTAATATGGTGCATAAAAGTAGCTTGTTATGATTTTTTTTTCAGATTTATGCCTGAAATTGCACAGATGCTGTTTAGAATTATTTGAGAGTTTGAGGTGTTGTTACATGGTTTTAGGATGCTCTTGAGAGAGGAAAATGGGGAGGACAGAGACAGGCTGAGACTGTGTTCTTACTTTTCTGTGTTGTTTTCTTATGTGCACTGGGTGAGAGAGTTTACAAGGCAAGTTACATGTTCCCCATGTAAAGCTGTTTCTTATTTTTCTTTAAAACACTTAAGGATGAATTGTTTTGGGGTTTATTAAATGGTTTTTAATTTAGCCAGCCCAATTATTTAGGCAATGGCAAGGACCCTGCAATGTTCTTGGCTAGGTGGAGGACCACGTGAAGAACTGGAGAAAGAACTTGGGATCTGAGAACGGATATACCATTGCCTAGCTCCAGATGCAATTTATAACATATGAGAATAATCAAGTGTTGAAAGTGTAAAAGCTTAAAACTTGAGAGCCAAATAAAATCTCTTGTAGTGGATTAGGCTAAAATGTGCTTAGAGCAGCCTGCATTAGAATTGCTTTATTTCTCATCGGAGCCCAAATTGCAAAGCATTGTCAGCAATAAATTTGGACTTTAGTTTGATGAAAGGCATCTTCTGCAACTTGTGAAATCGAATAAAATTCATTGATATGCCATGATTCAAGATTGTTGTAAAAGTTAAGAAAAATATGACTGTTCCTGAATCAAATATTATTAATCATGTGTTTATTCTAGTCTTAAGGGACGTTAGCGATTATATTTTCACATCATTATTGAGCAGTTGCAAATATACAAAAAAAATGGGCAGAAGTCAGTTCCATAAGTGAAAACAGAGCCTTAAACTTCAAGAGACCTGAAGAAAATCTATTTAATTGTTAAATATATAAATAATCCCATTAATATTGGAAAGATAAATCAAGTTATTATTTTTAGATTCTGAGTTTGCAGTAAAATGATGATGCTAACCACTGCAGATACATTATAAGTGCAATTCAAGTCATGACTTGAAGGCCAGGGAATTCCCCAAAACAGCTTGTTATTTGGGCAGTAAGTTTGTTGTCATTGAAACCAGTGGGTTTTCTTGGTGTAGACTTTCTCTTCTTTGCTTTTACAGGCAGTAGGTCTCTAGATGAGAACTGCTCTGCTGAGGAGCCAGGGGACATCTGGCTATAAACTATTATTTATAAATAAATGAGGAAAATGCATCAGATTTTATGAGCACAATACGAAAAAGGCACTGGCATATATGTCAGGCTAGCAGGTACACCCAAAAACTCAGCTAAATGACTTTTTATTTCTGGAAAAAAATTAGCAGAACAGAGGGCGAGTTATCCCCGAGTTTGGTTGGGATTTTTTATTTTAATTTGACGCCTTCGCCTGCTGTGTTTGTCCAGCACAGTTAGAGAGCATTCCCTACTTGAGCTCAATGAGTGAAGAGAGATTTGAATGCATTCTTGTACTGCAGTCTTACCTGCAAGTAAATAAAATAGAAACTAATTTTGCCTGAGATACAAGCAGAGGTTTCCTCCAGTGAACGTGAAATTAGTTACCTCTTTCTCTGCACTGACATCTCTCACACTGTAAGAGGTGTGCCCCTATTTCACTGGTGTATGTGAGAAGAAACTCAGAATTTCCCAGATTCAGCTTGACCTTTATAACAAATTTTAAATTAGTCCTCCCTGCTGCACTCATCAGTGTGTCCTGGTTTTAATTTTTTTAAATTATTTTTTAAAAATAATACAGTGAGATCATATCTTATAGACCCAGAAGTGATGATTATCCCAACAGAGAAACCAGTTGTGGGTTGTTTCATCAGTTCCTGGACGATGATGACAGAGGAGTGGGAAAAGCAGGTTCTGATTCAGCTGTTTATTCCCACATGTAGTTACTAGTTTCTAAGTGATGTTCATTTCCTTGACTAAGAATTGCAAAACTGAGAATAACATGGTGAAATAGGCAGAATATTTGAAAGCACTTTATTTCAAAGGGGAAATAAATATGACATATAGAGAGCTAAAACTTTATGGTACTTTGAACTGTTTGTCGTGATTATCCCCAAGTTTTCAATTAAAAGAAAAGTGTAACAAAACCACCACAGACATAACTGTTCTTCATGTTTCTTAAAAAGCTAGGTTTTTCACCTAAAAATTTCTCCATTGCTTAATTATTAAGTTTAGTTTTTACAGTAACAGCAGAGTTTTTTGATGACAACAAAGAGCCACTACATGAACACAACTGTAGTATTGATATTTTACACCTTTTATGGTCTTCAATTTAGCAAATTGGAACAAACATTCTTACTTTATGTCTTCCGTGCTAAGGGAAGCTCTCTGAAATTTGCCTGAAGCACAGACGTGGCCACATATTGTATAGTTATGTAAGTACTTTTCCCTAAGTATCTCATAGCAGGATGGTAGTTTTTACCTGTGGTCCCATGGGAATAAGCTGTGTTCCAGCAACATGTACCTTCAGAGGCCAGCTCTAGATTCTTAGGAGTGGTGACACATGCTGTTTGTCATCTGTATACTTTACCTGAAAAGTTACTTGTGAATTTAAGATTTCCCCATCCTACCTTACTTCTGGCAAATTGATTCAAAATTTTGTAATAAAAATTGGAGGGGATGTGGAGGGAACTGCTAATGTAGAGAGCAAATTGAACCATGATGTGAAAGATTGCTAGTCTGGTTGGTGGGATCTTATTGATAAGTATCTGGTAGTTGATACTGAGGTGTTCACAGAAAATAGGGATTAGGCTGACAAGGAAAGGCTGAACTGCCTCACCTTTGATCAGTGGATGAGAGAGGTGCTTCTCAAGAAGATAGTTCTGACTAGCCAAATTAATCCCTTCTCTCTGCATCAAGGACAATATCAGTGGAGGAAACCAGCAAGATTAGGGGCTGGAGAGGTGGATGAGGAGGTTTATGAAGTTCTTGGTAGAACAGAATGGATCGTTATGGTTACATAGACATAACATAGGCAAAGAAGTGCCCTCACCGTATCTGCAAGGGAACTATACTCTTTTGCAGCAGAAGTGAGTACAGAGTGAGAACTCTAACTTATGATTTAATGTTATGAGAATGTTCTAGAAAAACATCCAATATTGGTTTGAAGCCAAATGAAGGACTTAACTTCATTGGGTAAATCTTCCTTATTGTCAACCAGGTGTTGTGTTTTTTAATTTGGAGCCAGAATGTTTTCAATTCCCATTCATTGGATAATGTTATCCCTCTGTTTATTTCAATTTAAGAACCTTTATGTATGTTTATAGTTTATAATCCACAGTGAATGATCATTAATTTCCTCTTTGAAAATTTAAGAGCTTTTGTGGCTATTGTGGTGTTTGTGTGCTCTGGAGAAGACTCCTTTTTCTAATGGGTAAAAATTATGAAGAGTTATTTTCCAATTTCTAATTTGCTGTGATAGCCAAAGGCTTAAGAAGACAAGTCAACCACTGCATTAACTCTTGGAAGGAAAATGAGCAGAACATGTCTATCTGGTTTAGCACTAGATTTTGGCAGAGATGCAGCATTCTCAGTAGTGAACCAATTATTATGGATAATAATGTTTTAGCTTTCATAGATTGTTTTTTTAGAGTGTTCCTAGCTAATGATAGTCATTAATCCATTGGTAAACTGAGTCTTGAGCTTTCTGTTCTGATCTTTATTTTTTATTTGCTTACTTGAATGGATTTTTAATGTGATAACAGCCAGATTGTTTTTGATAGCCTGATGCCATGGCTGATTGAAGTGTTCTGTTTCTTCCATTAGCTCTTGCCTGCTCATCACTGCCAATATTACTGTGAGTAGCTTCCCTCCTCCACTCTTACATCAGTTGCGTGGGTTGGGGGACAGGAGGGTTAGTGTTCGGGGGGTTTGGTTCTTTTCTCACAGAGTTTGCTTTAAATTTTATGCTTTCTGTGTTCATGTTTCTGCCATTAAATCGTGAGACTGTGGTGTGGCTTTCCTTGCTGTGCTGAAAATACTCAAACTTTATTTTCCCTTAATCCTCATCACCTGTCCTCTCCCATGTTCTAAATGAGGAAGGCATTGGTGTTGTTGAAATTACTCTGGTGCATAAGAATTTGCAGCAATAGCCTGTGAGTCTGGGGGAGCAGTCTGTATATGTGCTGGGAGTGCAGCCCCACAGGCTGTGCCAGCTCTTAGGCATCTGCTGTTCCCTTGGCACTCAGGTACACTGAGGCACACAGTGTACCAAAATGTTCCTTCAGTTGTGCAGTTCCAGGTCAGAGATGCTCCCCTCCAGCTGGGGAGGTACTGGCAGAGTTGAGGGATCATGATCTAGAGAGTTTTCTCACTGAGCTCATGGGTGCACACGGACATGCTGTAGTTTTTAACAAGATTTAGGCAATGCCTTACTAATCCTGGTAATTGAGGGATGGGCATAAGGGGCTAGCCCTTTGGTATCAGAAAGTCATTTTATTTATTTCTTAACACTGAGCTTCCCTTATAGTAGCTGAGTTTTAACTAACCCTCCTTGTCTGTTACCATGGGACTTTGTCCTTAAGGACCTTAACTCCTCCTAACTTCTCTATCCTGCCCAGTCTGCACATTCTGATCCATTTTTGCAGCCTCTTGTCCCGTCAGGCTGCCATGGGCTGTTCCAAGCTGCTGCTGACAAGAATGTGAGCACCCTCAGTATGGAGCCCTTTTGTGGCAGCACTCCCATCTTATCCCACTCACCTTGGCTCCCACCCAAGTGCTGATCTGGCCCTGATGGTTTCATGTCATGCATTGCAGGATTCGAGCAGCGCTGAAGCTCGCTGGCGTTGGGATTTCATTTTGCAAGCTGCTGAGCACCTCGTGCAAGTGTTTGCAATTACTCCAGTGTCAGTGAGAGATGAGGATAAAAATGGTGCTGAGCAGCTCCAGGAAGTGGCTGCTGTGTCACCCGTGCAAGCAGATCAGCCTGTATCACTGTGAACTTTATTACCTGAGGAGGAAGGAGTTAACTTGGGCATGAGAAAGGGTTAATTTTGGTGCTAAATGGCACATTTTTTTACTGCAAATACACATTTCTCAGCAGTGGTTTGTTTTTTCATGTTTGGGGTTTTTTTACTTTTCAGAGCTTTACAATAATTTGTAGCAAAAGCAAATAAAAATATTGCATCTATTTAGTCTTTTGACACCGCTAGGGTAAAGAATGCTCCAGCTCAGGAGTATGTTCAGTAATATCCATCCTAAATTCTGATAAATCTGAAAATCTTAGTTAGGATTCCCAGTTTCAATTGTTTGATAGCTTTGCAGTAAGTATTCAACAGCTTTTGAAAAGTGACTGGGTCTGTTTGTTTTTAAGGGACAAATAGAGCTTTCAGACAAATAACAAAATTACAGTAATTTCACAACTATAAGGCCACCGAATTATAAGGTGCACCTGCGGGAGTTGGCAAATTGTGCAACTTTGTACATTATATAAGGCGCACCGGACTATAAGGCGCACTTTTTTTTGAGCGAGGATCCGCGTGCAACAAAGTAACGAATTAGTTACTTTGGAATCACGTGATCGCGGGGTTTGCTGACAGGTGCTCAATTTACAAACATTATTCATGGATCGGCGTAGCCTTTAAACACAGCCCTAGGCGCCCTCCCTGTGCCGCAGGCCCCGGCACTCCCACCCACCATTTTCCCGCACCCTGCAGCCGTCCCCGGTGCCGGACTGCTCTTGGCTCACACAGCTCTCATTGCTCGCAGTCATTTGATTGATGTTTGTTGCTGCGCAATGTGAAACAGAAATTGTTTTGAGATCCCTTCAATACTCAAACTATTTTCATATATAAGGCACGCCGATTATAAAGACGCACTTCCGGGTTTCGGTCAAAATTTTAGGCTTTAAGGTGCACCTTATAGTTGTGAAATTACTGTACTTAATTTTTTTTTTTTTTTTGCATGTAAGTTAATAACTTTTATTACCCTCATTTTCATATTTGTCATTAAAATTAGTATTTTTTATTACATTCTGATTTTGCTTTTTAAAATTTAGGCCTTTATGAGCCTCCCAGTTTAAAAAGGTACAGACCCTGCATGTAGGATTTTCTTGCTCTTTTCTCTCAATCAACGCAGCACAATAGACATGAGTTACTCTGAGTTACTGGAGAGGAGTTTTAAGTATTTCAGTTGATGATACATGAGAGTTTACATGCAATTCACGTAGGAAAATGCTACACAAGAGCTATTTCAGAATTCTTCGTTTCAGAGAAAGCACTCTGCAGCAAGGGGCAAGCTTATCTGAGCATCCAAAAAATCCTAGTAGCCTTAAAATTTATTGAGAAAAATTTGTTGCAAAGCACTGTTCCTATGTTGTTTAGTCCTGCTGTGAGTTTGCTATAAAGAATTGACAGTTCAAGTAAAAATTGGCTTCCGTGAATGAAAAAATATTTTATAAAATTAGTTTGGATAGGAAAAGGACACTTGCATTGAAGGAAAAAGATAATGATTAAGGGGAGGCAGATCATCACTCAACTTTTGTATTTGCAGGTGTTAAAAAAAAAGTTATTCTTCCTTCGAAAAGTTTCTTTGTCTCCCACTGTGAAAGACTGATTAGAACTGTCTAGGAAGTCAGCTCCAGGAAAAATTGTGAAATATTTATTTTCATTGTATTTCCTGATTTTTAAAATAGGTTCTGGAAATCCATTCTGAACCACAATCTGAGGTCTACCTAGATCCTACTAGTAAAACATCCTTTAGAATTTGTTTGATTGATAAAGAGAGAAATGAAGGGAAAAAATTATTTTTAAGGAGCTGGCCTTAGAAACACCTTTTGCAACATTTCTGAGTATTGAATTATTTGGAGATTTCAAACTCTTGTTTGAAGATTTGCAAGAAGCAAAGTATTTTAGGCTTTTTACCACAGATGTTGACTGATGGATGGAAAGTGTTAAGGGTAGCCATTATTGACTTATTTTAACCAGTCCATGGGTTGTTTTCCAGGTCTGTAGATTTTAAAATTATTCCTCTGGTGCTTGACATAGGTTTTGGGGAAAATAGAAAAGGATATGTATCTCTTTAGTGTCAGTATTTGGAGGGTAGTTTATGTGGAAGGAATGTGCCAAAGCAGACTTGGAAGGTGGACAGAGCAGAAAGGAGAGAGGGAAGGTTTTAATAGCTTTTTAGCCCCTGTGAGCAAAATTAAATCTGGAAATCAATATGCCAAAGACTTTTTTAAGTCCTCATATCCAAAGAGGACTATGTTAATATGTAAAGGAAAGTTTGAGAAGTTTTTGTGACCAGCAAGCAACAGAAAGTTATTTAACTGTCTCTCTTTCTACATGGTGTTGCTGATGTGAGAGAGCTGCCCCTTGCCAAGGGGCTGCTTGGCCCAGGTCAGGGTTTTAGGTGAGATGAGGTGAGATGTAGGTGAGATTTAGCTGAGAAATGCCCTCATACAGGTTCATGTCTGATGCTTGGGGCAGAGGTGGGAGCAAACCTTGGCCGTGTGCCTTTCAACCCAGACAGTGGTTCTCTAGCATGGCAGTTTGCAGACCAGAGTCAACACTCAGTATTTTCCTAGGCCATAATGCACCAAATTTTACCCTCTGGCTTCTAATGAACTGCTGTTTAATATAATTTCGTAGACCATCAAGGAGCCGCTAAGCACACACTCGTGGGAACCACTGTGCTGAGAGGGACGGAGGTTTCAAGTCCCTCTAGTTGGTCAGACCAGCTATTAAATGAGGCTAATATGTGCACTGAGGTTGTTGGTGTGGTTTAGGATCCACACAGGATGAGTAGAAATTTGCATTTAAAGCATTTTCTTAGACTAGGTTTTTTGCAGGTTTTTGAAATAAAAGTGAAATTTGAATATATGTGGCAAGATACTGTGGCATAGAGCCTTAGGCACTGACTGAAGAATGGAGACAGTGGTGATAGTGGCGTTTTGAGGTTGTTGCTGAAGTTTGTCTGCCACCTTCCCTCTGCTTGGCAATATTTCCAGAGGCAGAAAGGGATGCAGGTCAATGTTTTGTGTTCGTGGCATTGTGCCTCATTATTGACAACCTCAGAAATTCAAAATTCATTTCAGACACCACTACACTTGATTATGGTTATTTAAAATCTTAATTAATAGTTACATTTCTCTTCTCTTACTTTCTGGGTTTCAAGCTTTTAAGATGTTCTCAAGGTGCATTTGCAAACTTGTCTAGAGTTTAAACAGTGTTTCAAAAATTGAAAATTAAAGGATGGGTTAGAACATTTTCTGTCTTTATGTAAGTGCTGTGGTTCTCTTCTAAAAACAGATTCTTTCATCAGGGATTACCTTAGAGAACCATCAGGAATCACACAAATTGCTAATTCAATTGTGAGTGCTGAAGCCTTTTAGGTATGTGCTACCTGAGTAACAGCTCCCCAAAGGTCATATTATCTTGGCCACACATTTTTAGAACTTCATTATTTAATTATTTTGGCCCTCAAAAGAACTGCTTTCACTTGTCTGTTAAAATAAAAAAGAATACACATATATATTTAATATATAAATATATTTAATTGATATGTATGCATGTAATAGATGTATGTGTATCCATGAATCTCTGTGTGTATGTATATATAGATATAGATGAACACATGAATACAGTGCTACTCAAATTCAGGACATGGACTCCTAATCAGGGCAGAAGACCTAAGCTGGAGAGGTATGAAACAGAGAGGGCTGAGATCAGAAGGACCCACTGTCAAAAGGAGTGGTGGAATGACATGGATAATGTGGGGAATATGCATGTCACTTGGGTGTAACAAAGCTGCTGGAGAACAAGGTGGAAATGATACTGTGGATTGATAATGTGTGTAAATGTGATTGGAGTATAAAGAATAGAAGTTTAAAAGGTAGAGGTCAGATCTTTTCCACAGTGGTAAGTGGAAATGATGATGGTAAATTGCTAAAAAAAGAGTGGAGATTAATTAGAGAAAGTTCTCAATTTAATTATTTTCCCTTTACCTATTCATACAGGATCAAAAACTGCAGAAATATCAAGGTGATAGATAAATTACATGGTTTAGCACACAAACAAACTTAAAACTAGTGCAGATTTCAGCAGTTCCTGGATACTACCTGGAGTTCCACCTGAGATAGGTATTGCTTTGGACAGCACTATGTGCACATGCTGTGTGTTTCTGTATTTTATACACTGGCATTGTAGGAAGATGCATTTTGTGTTGTGGAAAATAAAAGTGAATGACGGTGCTTCTGGATTCCTCTGAAGGGTGTGAGAGGACAGGTGGTTTTCCTGTTCCCTTTGTGCCAGGTGCTGCTGGAAGTGTTTCTCTGAAGATGGAGGGTTTAGGACAAGAGGCAATGGGCAGGAATTGATGCACAGGAACTTCTTTACTGTGTGAGTGCCTGAGCACTGGAACAGATTGGCCAGGGAAGTTGCCAGATTGCAGTCTGCCTCTCTCCTTGGAGATACCCAAGAACTTTCTATGCTGTGTGCTGTAGGATGACCTTGCTTAAGAAGGCAGATTGGACCAGATGATCCCTTCCAACCTTATCCATTCTATGATTCTGATTCTGTGAAGTAGGGAAAGACCTTTGGTTTTGTTCCTCATTACTGTTGCTGGCAGAGAGTTTCACATTTATGTAGTTTCATGAGGCCACATTTTCTGAAGCATCCTTGGTGTGGCCAAATCTGTGGTATTTTTGTGGCATGCAAGCTGAGGAGACCTAGCTAGTGCACTGAGTTCCCTTCCCTTGTGTCACCTGACATCATAAACCCACACTTTGAACAAGTGTGCCACTTCAGGGTGCTCAAATTCACAGATGCTATTGGTGTGGGTTTTCCACTGTCCTTTGATGAATACTTTTCCACCTTAGCTTGGCCTTACCTTTCTGAGCTTTTCTGGAAGAGACCATGCTTTGTAAAGGGGCGGGTATGTAGGTGACTTGTTTTGGGGTGGTGGGGTGGGACAGGTAGCTGTGATGGGATGGGCAGTGATGTGGGACAATGGGACAAGGGATGTGAGGTGATGGACAGTGATGCAGGGGACAGCGTGACGGGATGAGGGATGTGAGGTGATGGGATGGGAAATTATGGGGATGGGCAGTGATGGGATGGGCAATAATGGGGATGGTCAGTGATGCAGGGCAGCGGGACAGGATGAGGGATGCAAGGTGATGGGGTGAGAAATGATGGGGATGGACAGTGATGAGGTTGCCAGTAATGGGATGGGAAATGATGGGGATGGACAGTGATGCAGGGCAGCGGGACAGGATGACGGACGCGAGGTGATGGGCAGTGATGGGATGGTTACTGATGGGTTGGGCAGTGATGGGATGGACTGTGCTGGGGATGGTTACAAATGGGATGATTACTGATGGGATGACCAGCAGTGCAGGGCAGCAGGACAGCCGGAGGGATGCGAGGCGGTGCGGGCAGTGGCCGCTGCCTGCAGAGGGCTCTGTGACACCGCTTTTCCCCGGCCAAGTGCGGCGAGCGGGGGAAGGGAGTGCTGGGGTAAGGCTTCCAACAGTCTGGTCTTAGTCTGGTAAACAGACTAGGAATTGTGGGCTAAGTCCTTTTCCTCAGGCTTTGCACCAAGGCTGAGATCAGATGACTCAGTCCGGACTCATTATTTTAATAGCCTACAGCTAGTTCACATAGCAGCGGGAGTCCACAAAAAAGGCATTTAATTGTTGAAACTCAAACTGGTACATTGTAACTGCAGATTATAGTATTCAGATTTAAGTGATTCAAGTAATTTATAAAGCTTTTGCACAAGCAAACTGAAAGTTAAAATACTGATATTGTAATAGAAAGTAAATAAAACATACTTTTGTACGTTAAGACCCAATTAAAGAGCATGATTTAATTTAACAAACTTAGAACAGGCAGTGATATTTGCCAACATTACTACAGCTGTGTTTTACATTAGGAAATTAATTAAAATAGTAATTTATACTTTTTTCCACTTGCAAGTCTTGGGCCTTTCTGTATTACACCATCTATTTTCTCTTCGTTCATTGTGCTAGGGTGCGTTTGTAACCTCACTCAGCCTGCATCACAATTTTGGGATTGTTTTTTTCCTTACCTAATGAAAAACCGGCTTTCTGCAATAATGCCAGAGAAGCAGATCAAACAGGGCTGAAGGAACTTCCCTGCTGTCTGCCTGAGAAGCACTGCATTGTTAGTTATTCGCATGTCAGTCCTTCTCTTCTGCATCCTAGCAGGGCTTTGCTGGTTTCATCAGATCACTCGAGCTGGAGGTGGGAGGGTGGCTGCCAGGGAGGGATGCAAGGGAATGGTTTCCTGTTAGACTGAGCAAAACTGGGGGTTTCCTGTTAGACTGAGCAAAGCTGGGGGTTTTGCTGCACTCCCATGCGTGCCAGGGTCTGGTGCAATAGCACACTGCAAGATTCACAGGGACAAAATTTCAAAATGCAAATCAGTGTTCTGCTTTTATACCTCACAGCTGAATAATGGGACCTCAGGAGCTATTCTTAGTCCTTAGGTACTTCCCCCTCCCCAACTGCTAAAACAGTGATGATTGCATAATGAACTGTTAACTTTGTCTGTCAAATCAGCTTAAAGTGTAGAAAAGTACATTTTTTTTAAATGGCACATAATTACCAAAATGAGAGTTCGTTATTCCATTTGTATGAAACAGCAAACACACAGGTGATGGTTTTCTTTTTCCTTCTCCACTTTTCCTTCACCTGAACTTTGTTACCTTCAAGGAGGAATCTGTTGTGTTCACTGTTTTATAGATGCATGACTCACTGCAGCAGAGGCTGAAGAATTGGGAATGTTCAATTCACCATTTTAGTGAATTGTTCATAAGTTGCTATCGTCCTTTCAAACAACTCATGATGCCTGAAAACTTGGTTTATTAAGACCAGACATTTCACATTCCAAATGTTAAGATTGCTGCAATTTTCCATTATAAGCTTTACCCCACCCAGTCCTCTGAATACAGATTTATAAATCAGTTTCAAAAAATGTTTCTCCGTCTAAATCTTCACTTACATTTTAAGCCTGGGAGAACATCTTTGAGCTGAATGCTCTTTCTCAACTGGAGAATTATATCCTGTATCAGTGTTTTCACAAATGGATTTAGTTTCTTTAAAAATCAAACTGTGAATGCATTGTGAGTGACTTTGGTGTCTCTGTGTTTGAAAGAAAAAACAGGTTTTAGAAATTAATTTATTGTGCATCTTTTATTATCGTTTTCTTTTTGCCATATTTTTGTTGAATGGGTATTCTGGATTGCTTACTGCCTGGAGGAGCCAGTGCAGACATTGTATATGTGATACATTTCTGAAAGACTGAAAAAGTGTCAGTTCATGTGTTTGATTAGTAGTGTGTAAAATACTGAATATTGTTTTATTTATACAGATTGATATTAGACATCCTTAGAGTTAATAAGCAATGCTTTGTGATAATATCTATTTTTAAATTCTTGCATGATGAATATGTCTTTGGGTGTTGACTTGAATTCTCAGGAGAACTCAACGCAGAATAACACAAGAATAGCTGGGCATAAATGGAACATTACAAGAATAAAGTATCTGACATTTCAGCTCCCTGCTTCTTAAAGCTGAAAGTCCTTGAGGCATCAATAAAATGAAACAGAGTCCAACAGTAAAAGTGCGTGTCATGCGTACACAGATCTGCTTCTCTGTAGGGCTGACTGAAATAAATTGTTTTTACATAAATAGTTACAATAAGCTCTTCAAGAAGGAAAGAGGGTGGACCACTAATGGAAAAAAATATTGTATTTTAGGTTAAGTACATCTGAACTTAAAACATGGTACTGGAACTAGGCAATCTGGCAGTACTGGAGCCTGTGCAGAGAGGCAGAGCAGGGCTTGTACACTACTTAGTCCCACATGAGAACTATTTTGAGATTCAAGTCAAATTTAGGACATACAGACCCTTTATTTTTTCTTCTATGGGCAGCTCAATTCCATTTTCTCCAAAGACATTAATAATTTATTAAAGTTATAGTTTCTACAAATAAGAAGGCACACACAATGTATTGCCCCTTACTTTCACTAAAGTGAAAGTTAATTTTTGACTGTGCTTTCAAGAATTTTGCATTTCTTTCATGTGAAAGCTTAGAGTAGTCTAGTAGGTCATAAAATGTGAAATAACAGTATTTAAAGTATTTTAAATTAATAACTGATAGGTTAAGTTAGAGTATTACTGAAAAGATGCTATCAGTATTCTTTCATCTGAGATTATCTTTATTCATACTAAGAAAAATAATTTGGGTTTTTTATTTCTATGATGCAAATTTAAAAACTGTCAGGGTGCATTTTTTTAATTATGTGGTTTAAAAAATACTTGAAATGAAGACGTTCCTTTTCATGTCACATTATTTATGTCTGCTAGGATTCTCATTTCGGTGTCTGTAACATTTTATGGCTGTGTGGCATTACATTATTCCTGTACATTAACAAGGGTATGAACTGAAATGCAAGGATTCATGATGTTATGTTCAACGATTAATTAGGCAATAATGCATAAAATATCTGTTGTTAGCAGCAGGTGAGGGCTGGTTTGTTCCTTAGTGACTGCAAGCAAAGCCAAG
The DNA here is from genome assembly GCF_009819885.2 of Catharus ustulatus. NCBI lineage: Eukaryota > Metazoa > Chordata > Aves > Passeriformes > Turdidae > Catharus > Catharus ustulatus. The sequence goes on along the minus strand of NC_046221.1, from coordinate 35,407,365 downwards.
GCTGATAAATGTCCCAATAAGCCACTTAGTGAGTGCAGGGAGATTTCTGAAATAAGAACTGCTGCATTACACTAAAGGCAGGGGTTTGCTGCAGCATCTTAAAAATCTGTCCTGTCTGCAAAATGTCTTCAAGTGTTTTACACCATCCAAATATTCCTTTTCAGCTATGGCAAAACTCTGGAATGAGTTTGATAAGAAATAAGTTGATGTTGAGGCAGAACCCAGCATAATGAGCAGTTCCATCAGATGTGAGGGTTATCATGATTTTTTAAACTCTCTGCATTTGTAGAAGAGGTGAAAATATCACACCGAACTATATCAAGTGATTGCTGCATTCCTGCTAATTACCTCCTTCAAGTATCTCTTTTGCTCAACTATTGCCTCTCACTCCATGGGAATTACAGAATTTTGAAGATGCAGCTAAGTTATAGCTCCTTGTTAAACTCACTCATTTACTTGAAAATAGGGTGGAAAAAACTGGAGGGGGTGTGGGAGGGGAAAGGAAGAGAACCAGCCCAGTAGCATAGTAGCAGTATGTTTCTAATGCTTTGGAAATTACTGTTGCTGTCTTGAATTTTGGTGAGCTCTAATTTTGTTCCTTTTAAACACTGAAAAGTCGTTTTTTTATTTTAAGAACATCAGAAAGACTGCGTGGGCTTCTCCTTGAGTCCCTGTCATCAGTCAAGGGAATAAGTAATTCATTTTTATTGTGAATGAAATGTCTAAAATAAGACTACATCTGCCCTGATTATGTTACTGTTCAAATGCTATCTATCCTGAGTGCATTTTTTCTGACAATTTAAAAAGAATATAAAATAAAATGCAGCCCTCAATTTTTCATTTGCTATATTACCTAAATTCAACCAAGAAAAGGCAAAAGTACCATGCAATCTAAAAAAATAAAACCCAAAAAAATAATTCCTGCATTTGAATTTTAAGTAAACAGCTGTTTTTGTGATGGGCTGAACATACAACACTGATTCATGTTTGCTTGATTTTAATTTTAAATTAAATATTTTGGTGCTTCTTAAAAAGAAGATATGGGAAAATAATTGTAAGCAGAATAAAAGAGAAGAAAACAGAATAAAGAAAAAAAAAAGAAGAAAAAGAGAAAATATTAAAATCCATATATTTAATATAATAAGCATTTAATAGATTACATATAGTATAGTAAATAATTATAAAATGGAAAGCTAGGGCTTATGTTTAGTGTTTGGTATTTTTGTTAACCAAAGTATGAAGTGTAATTCCCACTAATGTTTTTGTATATTCCCAAAATCAAAGAGAGATACTAAATTTCTTTCCATTGCTTTTAACACTGGCTTGTATTGATTAACAGTGAGTAAACACATGCTTTACTGTAGGCAATTATATGATTTGGGATGGTTTCTTTTTATTCTGTTTGAGTGGTAATAGATTATTTGGCGTATCACTGTCCATTAACTCCACTTACACATTCAGATATGAAATTACTCAATCGTCTGAATCAATTTTCCATGCTAGAAGCACAAAATATCTCCTTGGTGAATATTTTATTGAGCCTTATTTTATCTTGTAAGAATGTGTGTAGAGCAGACAACTAAAGTAAACCCACTGAAGTCTTGCTCATATTTAGCAGATTTTCTAAGGTTGCAGCCTTGAATCTACTGACAGCAAAGAGTGTGATTGAATGTTGTGTTCGAGTCTTTCAGTCAAGAGGCAGAAATGCAATTTAAATTTTTTAAGGTACCTGTGCAGCCTAATAATCTCTACTACATTGGCTTAAGATGCAAATATTCAGAACAATATGTATTACTCTGTAGCTGATTTTATGGCAGTAACAGTTTTACATTTTGGTTGAATAATGAAAACGAAAGCATTGTACCGGCGATGAATTATCCCTAAGGCTACTAATAAAAAGAAATCTGATTCTGTCATGTCTCTCTAAGATACTCATCAGTTTGTCATAAACATTCCATATTCAGGACACAGGAAAAGTTTTCAGTAGATGAGTCTGAATGCAACTGCCACTGAGAATGAACACTGAATTCTCTTTTAAGACCTGATCTCAGTGAATGAGCACGCTGAAGTCCTACGCAGATGTGAGGTGTTTCTTCCATAAATATTGGGCTGGAAGAGTTCTTTCCAGAAACTTAGAAATTCCCTTTAATGATCTGTTTGATCTGGTTAGTGCCTGTTGTGAAATCCAATACAGGTTTGAGAGAATAATTGGGAAGGGATTATTATTTTAGGCTGTTTCTTCCCCACTTGTTACATTTTTTGTGAAATAAGAAAAAAAGCAAGACCATCCAAAGGGGATTTTGTATGAATCATATACTTCAGCACTATGCAAATAGTCTGTAATCTAAATAGCATGAAGGCATGTGGGGGATTATGCATGGTTTTAATGGGGCTTTTTCACACTGATGTTTCTTTTTAGGGTTTTTCTAAAAACTATAATAAAAGATCTCTAAATGAAAAAGTTTGTTGCTAACTTCTGCGAAGCAGAAGTTCTATAAAGAGCTGTGGAATACTTCTGTTTTCCCCACACTAGAAAGAATGATATGTGAAAGTGCTCATGAATGTTCATCAAATTATTTAACTTAATGGATGGTCTAAAACTTGCTCATATATTTCTTTCCTCATTATCACATAAATAGTGTGGCAGGACATTGCTGGGGTTATTGATTGTCTTTGTTTTGGCCCAGTGTTGTTCAGGTCCAACTGAGAAAAGTCTTTCACCCTTTCCAGGACACAAGATAGCCCAAGTCTGTGAACTTGTCTGTGAACAAGTACTGCTGAACTCTCACCATTTAGATTTCACCAGAATTTTCCTTAACCCAACAGAAGTTCAACTTGACAATTGTCTCTTCTTTCTGGCATTGGTTAAATCAAACCACTTTACAAGAAGAGATAAAGTAAAATGTATGGAGGACAGCACCTGACTTGAGGAGTCCACAGAGTCCTGTCCTACTGAAATGGAGCCATCCCTTGAGAAGTGGATTTTCCTAATCCCTCTTCAAAGTAGAGATCTCTTGAAGTTTTAAAATACTGTACAACTAGAAGTACTTTTCATCCTAGCCTTTTTTTTTTTCTTAAACAATGCTAATATGATGGGGAAGACTGAAAGTTAAAATTACCACCCCCACCTCATTATTTCTCTTAATACAGCATGTTCAAAGAATGGCATAAACATCTTGAGGCAAAAGTGGGAAAAGATTGAGGGGAGAAAACAAATACAGCAAGGACCTTGGTCTGGTAAAGAACAACAAGAGAATTAATGTGTGGCTTTCATGTGTGTATGTAATTTAGTAGGTAGAAAGCTAGTGTGTGCCTCATCTGTCAAGTAAATCTGACCACTTTATGTCTAAATAAAATACTACCAGAAGGCAGCACAAATCTGTAATAGAGCAGCATGGATTTTTTTTTCTTCTCTTTTCAGTCAGTCTTGAAGTTCAGCAAGTGCAGGCTAAGGAGCAGTCTACTGAAATACAGTGATGGAAGCTCAGCATGTTCTCATGTTCTGGTAAAGGTGACAGGCTTTCCCAGGGCAGGTTAGCCAGATTAGGCAAACATGGATATGACCTGAATGCTACTATAAACATTTTTCCATAATTATCTGGTAATGAGAAAAGGTCTAATTCTGTTCTGTTGTCTTTCCCTGTTGCGGGCTAGTGCTAGTTGGCAGTGGTATGGCACAGGACAGGGTGTATTTGTTACTGTCAGGTAGTGCTGTACATTTTTTTTAAGCTTGTGTGCAGCTGGACAGTGTTGCAGAGCAATTCTGGGCCTGAGTGTCTGCGTGGTGTAATCTGCTTGCTATGCAAACTCAGAGCAATCCCCCTCCCTTCTCTTGCCTGTGCACGCGGTAACTGGAGACTCGAGATTGTGACACATCTTCTGTCATTATATGTTTTAGAGACTAGGTCACGAAGAAACTGAATGTAGCAAATTAATATTCAAATCCCACCAGGTAGCTGTGATGCTCCTTCTTCACTGTCAGTGTGAATGTCTGTGGACCTGGGGACAGAGCTGGTCCAAGCAGCTGACTTCCTGCATCAACAAGATGTAGCAGTGAGGAAGAGGAGGAAAGGGTACTTCATGCTCTGATGAGAACTATTAGAAATATACATTCTGAAGAGTAACCTGCATTCTTTTTTTTCCTTTTCAGTTTACCTGCAGCTCATTTTTATAACCTTACCCTCAGTCTGGGTGTACGAGTCCAGAGCTCATAAACTGCCTTAGCGTTGTGGGTAGCATAGGTTTTATGATAAACTAACTCTGACATCATCGTGTGAGTCTCACTGGGGCATGGTCGTGAAGCAGAGTATGCTAGCAGCACAAGGAAATCTCTAAGACTGTGTTCTGTTCATTCTTGACTCCAAAGCTTTTTGGGGTGACAAGTCTCAGAAATACTGGAAAAGGTTTGATTTGAAAATGCGTTTTGTGAATTTGAGCATAGCCTGTGCTTTTTGTGACTGTTTGTGTTGGTAACAAGAGCTAATGCTGTTTGTATTATATTGCCACCTATATGAAGGGTTGTGCAACACTTTCCATTATAAGACTGTTTCAGTTGCTTATGTTGCCAACATTCATCTGTTTGGGCTGAAATTTTCCATGCTGGGTGTCTCCTTCAGGCTGAATTTCTTGGGAAAGTTTCAATAAAAATACTTGAACCATTCCAGGGAATGAGAGGAGGGGGGAAAACTGTATTTTGCTCATGTTTATTAAAGTTACTGCAAGCACTTGATTCAGAAATCACTGCACCTACATTTCTTGGAGTAGGGACTTGAATAATTAGGAAGGTTGAAAGGGTGAAGAAAGAAAAAAATAGGTATAGAAGAGATTTCTTCAGAAAGAGTTTGTTCCTGCCTTATGTTCTGAACTGTTGGCAAGAAAGCAAACAAACCCCATGCTTTTCAAAACAGGGTCAATGAATGGCTGGGAGCTGAATGATCCTCCTTGTTTCACTGCACTTATATGATGTATTGGTTTGAGGGGGAGAGGATTACGAGGTGTAAACAAACTCGTGTGCAACAGAAAAGGTGTCTGAAATGTGCACAGTGGTAGAATTACAGGGTCAGGGTTGTGTAGATAATAATTTGAACATAGCAGACGTAGCTTTGCTCAGCAAAGACACAGATCTGAAGATGGTAAGACAGACTATCTAGAAGATGGGATTTAACCTAAGTGGTCTTACAGCTGCCTTTTTTAGTTACAGTTCATTTCCTGTTTTCTAGACATCTTGTGCATTTAAATGAGGCAGGGAAAATTGTATGCAGGCATGTTGTTTAGAGACCAGTATTCAACCCTAATTCCAGCATGTTTCATTCATGAACATTTGATGTTGCAACCATAATGGACTTCCAACATGAAAATTAAAAACTTAGTTGGAAATGCATTCTGTATCCATCATTACAATGCTTATATTTTAAGCTTTGAAGAACACTGCCATAGTCAGACACATGTATAATACTGCATTTTAGTTAAAATACTGAAAAAATGTTTTCTTTTAATCTATTTAGACAAGTTTCATTTCAAACTCACAGCAGTGCCAGTGCTTCAGCAAACATGTATGGGACTGTTTGTATCTGGGAAGGTTAATTCCATATGTGAGATATTGGAAAATGAACTTCTCAGCAGACTCTGCCTTCCATTTCTCTCAGGTTCACAGTGTAGACAACAAATGACATTTTGGAATATACTTTACATCCTTAGCCCAAATGGGAATGAGTTAAGAGGGCAGGGAGAAGTTTCAACTATAACTTCACATTTTCCTGGTTTTTATGGACTTCAACCAGAGTGGTTATAACTCAATATTATTTTAACATTGTTATTTGTGGCTGAGTTTACTAAAGAGCAACTTTCATGCTGCTGCTTTTAATATCTCACAGTTGAAGTTATCTTCCAAGTTTTCAAGGATTTATAATGTTACCATAACATTTTCTTAAGGAATAAGGCTTCCCATCCAGAAGCAAGCATATATCATAGTACAAATTGCAAAAATAGTGAATTAGACGTTTCCTAGTTAGAGGAAAGAAATTGTGTACTGAATGGCCGCTTTATTAAGATCCTTTTATTCATATTTTCTTGAATGAAATTTAGACTTCCATTTTGTCAATATCATCTGCACCCTTGGTTGAAGAAGAGAAATTTGACACTCAACTGTTACTATGGATATCTGCATTTAAAATATTAACTTCATAAAAATGCCACATTTGAGCTTGACATGATGTATGGTTGTCTCAGTTCAAAGAAGATAAGCTGTCATGTCACATACCTGTTTATTAATGCCTGTGTGTTGATGTTACTTATCATGGCAAAGATCCACTCATTAATGGCTTCATGGTATGGACAGACAGGATGCATCTTTATTGCTCTAATGGTACCTAAAATTTTATGCCGTAATGTTTTGAGACTATGGTCAAACAAATGCCTAGGTGTAACTCAACTTTTTATTCTGTGTCACGTGTTAATGCATATTGTTTTTATTCACTGGCAGGTGTAGTTTGTACTTCAGCCTCAAGGACAGAGGGCTGTGCTGACAAGGTGATTTACTTTAGCCTGTCTTAGGAATCCTTCAAGATACTCTTAATTATTAATGTATATCCATGTGTAGTGGAGAAGAAAGACAAAGGATTAAAATGTCTCTCAAATGCTAAGCCATGAAGTCTGACTTGCAGAGATCTTGTTGTGGAGGAGCCCCAGTCTTTTCAAGAGACAATGCTTGGAATGTCAACATGAAGTAGCATCAGGTCTTCTGGTGCTGTAACTCTTTGTGCATACTTGGAATAAAAGTGGTGTTTCCAATTCAATTGTTCCTTTTTGAAAGGAATCAGAATAAAAGTGAAAAAAGCACTTTTTATTCCAGATGGTATATCCCATGCAAAAAGTTGCACTGCTGGAATTACAGCACCACTGGTGCACACCTTGCATCATGCTGGTGGGATTCCCTCTCAGCACCCCACAGAGATGAATCTTGAGATGCATTAGACCTTCAACAGCCTTGCAGCCTGTACAGAGTTCTACAGAGAGACCTCATTTGGTTTTCAAGAGCTGGGAAACCCAGTTTGAGGAATTGCAATTTAATTAGACATCTTTCATGCCAGGCAACGAAACCCATAGTAAAAGGATGTGATTATTGAAAATTATGTATCTACACAAAGTAATTAATTCTATCCCTTTGACCTTCAGATTGAAGGTCATTTGCTGCTAACATTTTTCTCAGCTACTTTTTCGCAGAATGATTGAATGTAGTTACTGTAATGGACTAAGTACAATGATTTTATTATTGTTTGTAATGCTGAGCTCTGGTTGGAGTTTAAAAAACTTGTGTGTTTGCACATGGTGCAAGTATCTGAGTTTTATTGAAATCAGAAGGAAATGGCCCAGATGTTAAACACATAAAACTGTTGATGGAGAAGTTTGTATTCTGTAAATTTGTGTGTTGCAGAGGAACTTGTCATGGCTGAGTTTGAAACTCCATTGGGTCACTGAGGGCAAATTTATCTTTACCTAAAGCTTGCTGGTGGACAGTGGTTCAAAGCTCTCATCCTCGTGATTGTCCCTGTTCTAGATTTATGACTGATGCAGCTCGACGTGAGCAGGAGTCTTTGAAGAAAAAGATTCAGCCAAAACTCTCTTTGACTTTGTCAAGCACAGTGTCCCGTGGGAATGTATCTACTCCACCTCGCCACAGCAGTGGAAGCCTTACTCCTCCAGTCACCCCTCCAATCACTCCCTCTTCTTCATTTCGCAGTAGTACTCCTACAGGTAAGCACCTACTCTTTAATTCATCCCAAAATATAGGAAGCAGTCTTGCTATGTGGCATTTGGCGTACTGAGGCATTGGTAAGAAGTGCCCCAGAAAAATAAAACAGAAAAGCTTTTTGCTCTTTTACATTTGGTCTGCAGTCCCTAAAATGTATTTGGGCATTTCCAAATTCTTCGCTAAAGCGAAGAAGGACACTAATTTTAAATATTGCAGCTCAAATTATTATATGAAGAAACAAACCTTACCAGAAATCCCAAATGTGCAAAAGACCCCTTATGTATCAGTGGGAGAGCTCTGCCAATGGTACAGTGTCAGTTAAGATTTTTAAAAAGTGGTAAGTATCTTCCCCCTACCCCATCCCCCCTACCCCCTTTTTTTTGGAGGGAGGGGGGAATGGAATTCATAGTAAGTAGTTAGGGAAGAATGTTCTCCTGCTGCCATCATGTAGAAATGACTTTCATTAGGAAACTATGTTCATAAAAAGAAATAAATGGAAAAAGGGATCTATTGGTTTTCCAGGGTATGAAAGTCCTGGGAATTTTTTTGCACTGATTAGAGTAACTAAAAATTGTTTGCTATCCTGAACCAGATCTCTTGGCCTAAGTCAGATTTACTTTAGGTAGAGATCTTGTCAGCTAATTCTGGTACACTTCAGACTAAATACCCGTACTTTCTTCTAAAAAGCTAAATGCATCTAATAGGAGTATTCTATTCTGTAATAAATAGGATCAATACATTCTCCTTAGAAGGAAATCACATGAGCATCACTGCCCTGAAAAACTGTTATGCCACATGTTTTCTATATAGGCTATTTCATGTTTTAGTATTAATGATTAAATGGAAAAGTTGTAGCAGTCATTGAGATGTTCTGTCTGCAAGTTGTAAAATGAAGTGGCTGTTCAGTATGTCCCTGCTTATGAAAAAGGGAAGCACGTTGAGAAAAGCTAAATGATAAAGTCTAATGTAATTCAGAAAATTTTAGATTTTCTTAATGATTTCCTGTTTGAAACAAACTGATTCATTTCCTTGACATCCTACAGATGGCAAGGAGTTTTTCTTTCTTTTGTTTACTTTTTGTACAGCTCCTCCTGAGAAGGCTAATTCATGATGTGGTCAGGTAGTATAACTTTGCACATCCGTCAGCAATATTGCCTCGTGCTGTACTCTTTGAAACATGTTCCGTCAAATACTAAAGAAAAAAAGTCAGCATCTGTCTACCAAAATACTTTTATTATTTATATATTTTCCAAGCTTTTAAAGTTAGTCAAAATGTTGTTTTACCTGCAGTTAAGAGAATCAGCTTGTTATGGCTGCATTTCTACAAGTCCTGCCCGCCAGGTTATAAATAATGCTAGCTTCCACTTTCTGCACCCTCTGTTCCAAGTTCCCTTTTGGACCCCTAGGGTTTGTAACATTCTAGTAGCAAAAAACATATATTCTTTCTTCAAGTCTCTTTTTAAAATTTACTATTAACTGCGTTGTATTTCAGCAGCCTCAGTCCAGAACTTCCATTTTTCTTATCCTAAAAGTTTTTCTGGACCTAAAGTAAGCGTTGAGATTTTTCTGATAACTACAGTTTTTTTCCCAGTGTTTACTTGGTGTAAGATTTTTTCTAACTTAAATAGATGAGGTGCTTAGAGTCGTGCTCTGGCTGAGTTTCTGTGGGTTCAGTGTCTGGAGAGGCAGCCCAGTAGGGATTGCAGGCTAACTTTAGATATGCAGCTCACATGTCATTTATTGGCCCATGCAAATCTTTTTCCCTCAAGTGCAAGTATATATGGCAGTTGACTAACAAGGTGATGTAACCAAGGGTGGTTAGGCAAGATCTCTTTCAGGGAAACTATTTAGAGTATGTAAATTATCCTACATTTCAGCCTCACAGTGCCTACAAAGCTTTCAAGCCCTACAGGCATACCCTCCACTGCATCCAGTGAGAATGAAGAGTATTGCTATATTCCTTCCATGCAGTCCTGTTTGATTTGTACTCCAAGAAAACTCTTGTTAATTCGTCTTTGAATGCAGGTAAACGTGTATGTTGTGGTAACTTGAGAAAACCAATAGGCTATTTTCCCACAGGTTGCCTTATGCCCTGTATTTGTTATAATCCAAATATAATCCTTGCCCTCATCCTCCTTTAGACCTGTGCTTTGTAAAAAGTAAAATGGGATTGCTTTGGCCCAATTCATTCATTAATGACTGTTTGCCTTTTATTATCTATCTCAATTGTTGGGTAGTTCAGGAGGGCTCAGCAGTGTGCCTGGCATTACTGTCACTGCACAAAGTGTTGCCACTTCAGATGCCAGGGAGGAATCATGCCCTACAGGCTGGTGAGGGGGGATCCAAGTACACATGTTCCTCAGCAGAGAGTGTCTGTCACTTATGGCTTCTTGTCATTCTTGTTCAACACAGAAAGCAAAAACCACACTAATCTTTTGAGGCCCCTATTCCATGTACTGTCCTCCCTTTCGTTATGCTGCTCATTTTAGCTTTCCCAGGGGTGTTAGGACTGGCTTGGGTGAAACCAGGAGCTGCCTGGGTCCCAATCACAGTTGTGCATGTCCTCATGGTGATGTCTCGCCACTTCCTGATGGTTTTAAACTACTGCTGTAAGTTTTCAGCAAAGTGTAATTCCATGTAATGATCTCTCATCTGTGTATTGACCAGACTCAAACACACTTAGCTTGTGAAACCTGATAAGAAGTGGGTCAAGGTATTTCAGCTGCAGAGAGTGTTTGTTAAGTTTTACAGTAAAAATCTGTGCCAGAAGACTGTGGGGCCTCGTTCTCTGAGAGCTGAGCAGCATCCAGACTGACACAAATCAATGCTGCAGATGCTGCACGTGCACATGTAAGCACCTCCTGCCTCTTGGTATAGGAGATCATTCATAGAGAAGCAGAAATATCCAGCAGAGAAGTCTGCTCTTTAAGGCTCTTATCAGGTAATGGAGTAGACATGTATTTATCTTCAGATTCTGTGTGGGTTAGTCCCCTGAAGTGGCCCATTCATGGTTTTGGTGGGAAGTAGAAGTGGAGTAGTTAATTTTCTATACCTCCCCTCTGTTCCCTCAGGGTGGTTGGCATATGCTCGCTACTTACATTTGGCTTTTTGTTCCCTCTCCTATAACAAGTTTCCTCTTCTTCTTAAGACCTGAATCCTCTAATGGTTGCAGAAAGTTCACTTTAAAAATTTGCTCCAGTTTTTATTTTAACAATAGTGTCTCCCAGGAGACTTTGTTTAGTAGGGCTTAAATGGTCTTGTTAGAGTTCACAGGCAGGATTTAGCAAAAGAAATGGCTTCCATCAGGAATAAAGGTTCCTTAGGGTGATAGGGAAATAGGGCAAAGTAGCACCAGCACACAGCTTATTTCGGAAAGATGTTAGCAGTCTGCAAATACTGAAATATCTCTTTATTTAAGGAGCACTCAATTAAGTCACAAAAACTTATGTTGCTTTTATTTTTAAATGTCAATTTTAAACCCACAAAACCAATGAAGTCTAGTTAGGGATGAAAATGGGGCTGGCATTGCATCCTTAACATACGTTGTTAATTTATTTAAATGTTTTCATACATCTGTGTGGCTCACAGATGAAATTTCCACCCCTAACTTCCTGGCTTTTGAGTGTAAGTCAGAGCATTGACATTCCTTTGAAAGCTATTATATCTCTTCATACTGAAAAGCTTTAAAAGAGATCCAGTGATAGTAATTTATCGGGAATTAATTATTAAAATAACTGTTCCCAATTTTAGTTAGGAAACTAATTCATAGTGATAAATCTCTGACTTAAAAAAATAAAAAATAAAGCCACTTCTGCATTGCAGAAATCCAAAAATCATCTGAAACCACTGTTTTGTGTTTGTTTATTATTTTCCTTTAAATTTATGACTCTTTTTTTCTTTCTTCCTTTTTTTCTGTTTTTTTTTTTTCCTTATTTTTTTTTCTCTAACTGTTCCAGGCCTGGAATAGTAAATTTCAGCCTGGAGTGAATTTTTGGCCTTCCTATAAATTCTAAAGCAAGAGTTTAATACCACCAACTGGCTTTTTAATAGTTCAACCCGCTGTCTTGCCCTCCCACCTTCCCCTGCACCGAAAAAAAAAAAAAAGGAAGAAAAGAAAGAAAATCTGGAGAACTTGAAAACCTCATACTTAGCATTTCATTTTGCTCTAAAGAAGCTGGCTCTCAGACATCCTTTCCTGTTTATTTTTTATTTTAATAGATTACAAGTTATAACATTTATGCAGTTTTAATAGGTTTATAGACCTATTTACTGCCTGATCATTTGGGGCAGTGGATGGCAGCCAGTCCTGGCACAAAGTGTTGGGGATGCTGTGGTTGCCTGGAACAGCTGTGGCCATTTCTCAGCCCTTCCACTTGGGAAGGAGATGAAAGAGTGCAGTTTTCATGGGTGGTCATAGGCTGACCAGGAGAGAATTGGCAAGTCCCATTTTGATTTACAGCTGTCATTTGAGTAGGTGACTAACTATTGGTTTGTCTTATTAATTAGGATAAATGCCTTTCTGGGGAGTCATATTTGTTCAGTCATTTTTGATTGATTGCATTTGAAAGTTTTTACCTTTCATAAATATGTCAGATTTCCTTGAAATTTCCACCAGTATTTATGAATGTGACCCCATTTTCTACCCACAGAAAATACCTAACTTTTCATTTTTATTTTTTTTTCCTTTCTGGTAAAACTTGAAAGTAATAAATCATTTTAATCTTGAGTTTAAAAAAACCAACTTTGTAGGATTTGCCTTAACCTTTAAGAAGTCTAAGATCTAAACAGTGATACTTTAATCAAATATGCTTGAAAAGTCAACAAAGTAATGTTATGAGGCTTGAAAAAAATATCACTGAGGCTGTCAAATTTAAAGAAATTTCTACATTTACCATCTGAGGATACTATTTGAATGATGCTTTAGTAGATTTATAATAAACGAGCAGTTTTGTAGATATATAGAGCATATTCTAAAACTGAAGTCAAGACTGCTTTGTAGCTTTGTCAGTAGTCTTAAAGCTGCACTATTTCAGTCAGAACACACTATGTGAAATGGGCCAATTTTTGTCTAATAAATCATACTAGTGGTGAAACATGACTTAATATAACATGTCATTCTGTAACAGAAAGTGAAATTCAATTAATTTTCAATCAAAAGGGAAAAAAAAATCAGTCTTCCCCTAGTGTCTTATTTTCAGAGCCTGGTATAATTAAGAATACCTTTTATACCTAGAGTGATTGCATTCTTAAATGTTTGAAAATGTATTATTTGTGATTCAGGTTTAGGTAACTAAAAGAGAATCATTTATATCACTAGGGAATATCTTCTAAGACTGAATATTTTCTAAGAGGTACATATAAATTTTTACTCAATAAAATTAATAGATCAAAAAACCTCCCACTATTCAGATGGATTTTGTTCAGGAGTCAAATGCTACTGCTGGCAAAACAGTGACCAAAAAAATTGCAACTTCTTTCTGTGTTAATAGGCGTTCATTCTGCTGATGAAATAATTTAGAGCATCATTGTTCCCTCTATGGGTGACTAATTTGTAGAGGAGGAAAACAACAAAGGAACTCCTTTCTCTACCTACCAAAGGCAGTTGGGACTCAGAAATTGATCCATAAGGATGCGTCTTTCTTCTGGTCCATTAAGGAGCTGTCTGTTGTGGAAGCTTTGATTTTGAGAAGGAAAACACTGTGTGGCAGTTAGTGACTTTTCCCAATAAACCTGGTTATCTCACGTACTGTTATCTCAATGACATGAGATATCATTCCTGTAATTCTGCTGTGTGGCATTTGCCTTCATGGATAACTCATGAAGGAATCCCATGGGCCTCCTCTTGAATCTGTTCCCTTTTCTTTTCCAAGAATGCAAAAGCTGAAAGAAAACCACCCATTGTTTGCTAGTAATAGCAACCAAACCCACAATAGTAACCAGCCTTGGAATTGGACATTGAAATGGAGTAACAGGCATATGCTGGAAACTAATATGGTTTAGATTCTAAATGTGTGTTTAATTTTTTTTACTTTAGATTGTTGAAAATATGCGTTGTTGCAATGTAAAAGCTCATTCCTCTTCATAGGTATCAAAGCAGCTAACATTTCAGTAGAGTTTCCATATGTCAGGCTTTCAACAATGAAGTAATCATATGGCACAGACAGCTGTTGTGCAGAGCACATTAAACAGAATCCAGCAAGAAAAAGAGATCTGCTCAGCTGAACTACTTTGTGAGTTTACAGTGAACAGCAGAAATGTAAAATAACAGGGGTGTTTCCCCCACAAATTAATTGAAGACTTACAGGAGGAGGAGTTAGGTGCTCAAAACTTTTTGTGTTGATGGATATGCTATTAATACATAGCTGAATTAAGCTGAATTTGTTGCAGAACTGCTATTTATAGCAGAATCTGTTTGGCTGCTGTCAGCAGGTGGCATTTCTGAACTCCATGTTAAGTTGAATCAGAGTAGACTATGAGCCATTAAATCTGCTATTCAGTTGATAATCTACAACAGCTTTCTCTTTGAGCAATGAAGATTTACTCAATATTGCTACAGCTAGAGACATACTGCTCTTTTGTGGTGGGCTTATTTTTTTAAGCAAAGTGCACTGCAAAATGTTCCTTGATTAGATCTTAAGGGAGCTTGAAATTAGGCTTGGGAGACAAACGAGTAGAAACAAGTACACATTGATGGCATTTTGAAAATCATGCTACAAATTCAGGTCACGTGCACTTCAAGCACACGATTAATGTTTACACCCAATACTAAGGAAGTAAATGCTGCCTGACTTGGAGCACATAACAAGTGCTTTGTCAGACTGGAATGGAGTATTCACCACTTGCAGAGTTGCAAGCTCAAGAATTTATGTAGCCACGAAAACCCAGCTTTAGCCATTCACTTCAAAAATCCTTCACCTGCATTAGCATACTGTAAATGCTTAAATTTAATTGTTGCACTTTATGTTAAAGTAGCCTAGTATCAAGCAGATGTAATTGGAAAAATAATGAAAAGTAGAAATACTAAATCAAATCCTAGGGCTGTTGTATTGTTGCTGAGAAGTGTTACATTTTTGTGTGTTTGACTTATGGGGTGTCCAGCACAGTAAAGCACAAATCAACCAAGCTCTGTTGCAACTTGAAAACACAGACTTTCAGATGTTTGAGGAACCATCTCATTACAAGAACTTTCTACTTGTTTATTTGCCTGTTCAGAGACTGAAGAACTTTTATGCTATGTTTTTATTAAAAATTAAATATATGGACTCATTCTTGGATAAGCACTTTGGGCAAATAAGTAAGCCATACCTCACAAAATGAAGACCAAATTCAGTTCTCCAGCAAAATGAATGTTTGAATATTTCATATTTGATATTTCAGACCTGCAAGGTATGACAAAATCTATGTTGAAATACCTTGTGGAAACTGAACTGTGGTCCCTGACAAAATTTTCTTCTGAGGTGCTTCACTGTTGCTGGGTTTTCACATTTCTGTGTAGATGATGGAAGAGAAATTTTTTTTATTGGAGCCAAAATGGTTCCATCTAATTGAAGGTTTGGGGCTATGTATTAATCCTGCACACTAATATTGTACATATAATTGCCCAGCATTTAGCAGTCTGAGGCACCTATTCTAACAGAGCCTTATGGGTGTTCTTGTAAAAAATAATGAAAAAAATAATGAATGACATTGTGCAAAGCATTGATCAATGTATGACTTAACCATAGTATATGTGTGTGCTTAGATATAGCATGAGAGTTTAACATGAGCTTTTGGCTGAGCATGACTAAGCATGAATAATAAGAGAAATCTGTGGTAGTTTCCAGTTTCTACCTTAAGGAATAAAGCTATAATAGAATATAATAACAGTGCAGAATAGTAAGTAAAAGTGCAATTATTTCCTATAGGGTTTTCGTAGAACAGGTGGGATTTGTTCCCACAACTAAAAGATGATTTTTCAGAGCTAGATGTCAAATTCCAATTTTAGGGAGCCAGGCTGTAAACTTGTACATATTTAGCTCTTTCTTCAGTAATCCAAAGTGAAAAATCTGCAAGTGTTCATCACTGCGCTTGGCTAAGTGCTTCAGTTGTTTGTTTTTTTTTTCTTTTCTAGCGTTCATCAGCTGTCAGGTGATTGTCTGGCTTCCTTAGAGAGACAAGACTGTGTATTAACCTGGTTACTCAGTGACTAAACCAAACAAAAAAAATTGCATTCCCAGAACATACTGAGACTTGGGCTTGGAGGATCTGCAGAGCAAATTCCATATTGTAGGCACAGCAACAGGGTTATATCTTGGACTAACTCATAGCTCCAAATCAAACAGCTTGAAATTATCCTGAAGACCAAGACATTAACTTGGTCAAACCAGCATGGATTTTGACCTCTAGCTGTGTGATTACCTGGATACCTGCTCTGCAGTTTGGCTGAACCCTAAAAGGAGGAAGGATGGGATGACTGTGTCTCTTACAAGGGAGGCCCTGGTGCCTTTTTTTAATCTCCTGGCAAAACCAGAGTCATAAGGACTTGCAAACCTCAGCCCTTTTTGTCTTATAGGAGATCCTCCTATAACTATCTTTCCTATGGTTTGCGTAAAGACCTGTGCTATGGTAACCTCCCCTGCTTAGTCCTTTGTTTAACTCCATCCTAAACTAACTTATAACTTAAGTACAAAAAGGCTTATACTATATTCACAAAATTATATTATTTGAAAGTGGTGCTTCTAACAATTGAAATTGCTTTTAAAGTTAAAAAAGGATATTTTAAAGTGCATATAGAGGAAAATAATATGAAAACAACCGATGGGGGGAAATGAGGGGAAATGCATATTGACTTTTTTAATCACAGTTCCTCTCCTGCATTTTCTATTTTTCTTCATTTTCCTGCTTACAGATGCATTTTCATTATAATTCTGTTAAATTTCTAATGTGTTCTTTAACTTGGCTGGAAAAATGTGTTGAGCCCAGTTTGCTATAAAAATATGTTCTGGGAAGATTAGTTCAGGTGTCAGATTTTGTGTTTTCTAGTAGAATTCTGAATCTTACCAGAAGAGAAGGCACACAAAACTTTAACACTACATTTTATTTCATCTCATTCACTACAGGTAGCCTTACATTATTATATGTAATCTCCTGTGTGTTGTACTTTGTCTTCCCAGCCCCTTCAGAGCATTCTTGTTTGATACAGACATAAATTGCACCAGCAATTGTAAAGCTACTGTGCTGTAGAATTGTATTTTAATTGCACATACCTGTAATTAATTGTATGGGAATTTTTCACAGTAGTCTCCCCAAGGAACAATTTAATTGAAAAGTAACCGAGTTGTCTAGACTACAGCAACTCATAAAATCATCACTAGTTTTGGGGTTTGAGCTACAAAGCAGCAATAGAAACATGGCTTGTAGATTTAAAGTACTTCCAAGTCCAGGAACTGTTTTATAATCCCCATCATAGCAGTCTACCCTGGCAAACCATTTTTAACAGGGTCAAGAACAAAAAATGTACAATAAACTTAAAAGTAAAGATTATCTCTGTGTTAATTTGTGGTAGGATAGGGATTTTTGTGTGCAAGCACACCCGTCACACATAGACCTATCTTCCTCCAAATGTCTAAAAAATATGGAATTTGTAGAAGGCACGTTGTGTCTGCCTTTCACAGCTTGTGGCATACCTGGTTTAACATAGGGATAGTGTGACGCTCAAAAAGTTCAGCAGTTCAGGGTAACAACGATGGCATTCATGTTTGTGTGTTTATACTGCAAGGGCCAATTGGTGGAAGGGGTTTTTTTTATTTATTTACTCTTTAGCTTTGTAAGTAATCTGCTAATTATCTTGAAAATTCCTAGCTGAAAACACAAATGTTTTCCTCCAGGTTAGAAACAGTAGTGGCCACATGGAGCTTTTAGGTGTTTATTTAAATTTTGTGTGTATACATATGCACATATATGCTCTCACATATCCATATATGTGTATTACACTGTGATATTAAATGGGATTTATCTGTACCACTGTGGTACCTCGAGGACTGAAAAAATTACTGCATGTCCAGCAGTGCTGTATGTCTGCACACTGACAGCAGAAAAAAACCACCCAGACTCATTTAGGCAGCATTTCAGTGTGCTGAAGATGATGAAACTTAAGCAAATGTTTGAGTTTTCCTTGCATTATGGCCAAAGCAAATCAGAAGTAATAAAAAGCAAGGACTAACATGCCACTTCACACTCAGTGACTTATAACCCAGAGAGGTTTATTTCAATGGGGAAATGGTGTATCATGAGTTGATGTTAGCCAGTACAGGATCCTCAAAATTATGTAACATTTTAGGAGAAACAGGGTTCTTTGTAGCTTTTGTGTATTTCCAAGTGAACTAAAAACCATGAAACATTTGCTGACCCCTAAAACCACAAGATCCTCTTGTCTTTTTACCACTTGTGGCCATGCAGGTGGAAGACACCACCCTAATTCTTGCTGAAGATGAAGGTCGGTGCATTGTCCTTGCTAGCATAGCCTCCCTCTTGAAAGCTTTTTCCACATATAGTCAGACAGTGCCATTCACAACAATTTCTGAGCACTTCTACCTCTAAAGTCAAAAGCTACAAGAAGCCAAGGAGCAATGGAAAATAGCAATTTGGAAAGTACTTTGATTTCAGCCCAGTCACCTGAAACAACTCACACCTGCTAACATACGTTTTGTAGACCTGATTGAAATAATGATAGCCACAAAGAAAGGCTTTTGGCAGCATAACAGGCACAGTGCACATTTTATTTTATCAGAATCTTTGTCTTTAAAAATGAGAGAATAGACATGACTCCCCATTAAAATGTGTTCTTATGCTTGAGTTAATGTCTTTCTGAGAAACACAAAGTAGGATTAATAAAAAACTTAACAGATCTTTCATGTAGATTTTTGGTGTAGTTAAAATGACAAAAGCCTTGATTCTTGCTCAGTAGTCTATAGCCATTTTAGCCTTTACTGGTAATTCTGAGTCTTAGGGCTAGCTCTCAGATCATGCTGATGATATTTCTTAAATCTACATGATCCAGAGCTTCAAAAGCATGTAGAGAGAAGTGGTCAGTGTATATTCATGCAGATTAAAATCTTCCTGGCCCTTCAGTGCATTGAAGTGGAGAATCTGCCGTTGTTGCTGTTTAGGGGTTTGCAGCCCTCTTGGGCTTCATAAACATGAAACTTCCTCAGCCCAAAGCTGCTGAAAAAGCACTGAGTTGTCTTGCAGCCCTGCAGCTCCTCCGCACCCTGGTCCTGCACGCGCTGAGCCAGGGCTGGCATTCATGGTGCAGCCCATGCACACTAAGGAGGACCAGGAGCATCTTGGAAAAATCCCTGCCAAGCCAGATGCTGCTGGAATCACACTCACTGTGTAGTGCAGGCTATACCTGCACAGTGATAACAGTGCCTTGGGTGGCAGCCCAGTGCATCCATGCAGGATTTGCACACTGGTGAAGGTGAAGGCACAGCAGTCGGGCTGGGGAGGGACTGTGTGTGCTTTAGCAGTTTTATGACCTGCATTGTAAGTGAGTGGATAGCTTTTGTACAGCTGTAAAGCATGTATAAAACATGTCTCAAATGTATTTTCATAGCTTCATAAAGTGTAGCTCATTTATGTAGGTACTTTTTATTGTAATCCTTTATCTTCAACAGGGAACTGTTTCCTGGTACAGTTTCTTTTTTTTCTTCTCCTTTTTTATAAAATGGGCTGAAGAAGAGAAAAGAAAAACTGCTTTTTTGTTATTTGCATCAGGAGAGTCCTTAAGTACAGTAATAGTGCCCTGAACTTGTATTTTTGTATTTCTAACCTCGGAATGCAGGCCTAGCAACTAAAAAGCCAAAATAACATTAATTATGACCGTTCTTCGCTGTGGTTTTTGGAGTATAAGTTTGGAACAGATGTTTGAGGGGAGAGAAGGGAGGGGAGGAAGGATGGATTGTTTCTTTTTCTCAGGCCCAACTGGTTTTAATTCTTTTTTGAACATTTTGAAAATATCTTTAAACATTTGCCAGAGTTCAATTAACATCCTGTGACTAAAGGTGGAAAATGTCCTACTTTGTTTTTCTTCAAACATATACCTGTTCTTGCTTCTCATGGCAAAGCCAGGAAAAGAAAGGATTCCAGCTGGCATGGGTTTTATTACTGTTACATTACTTTGCAGGTTAAGCCTCAGATTGGGAGGGGTCTGCTGGATTGATTTATTTATTTACTTTTTTTTATTATTTTCATTATTTTTAAAAAGTGCCATGTAAAACACTGCCATTTAATTACAGGAAGGTTATGTTCTTTTTTGGTGAGTGTTTAAGAGCTTATTCTTGTTTACATGAAGTTGTAGAAATCTAGTTTTAAAATATATTTAAAGTAGAGATTGTGTTCTTGGGTTTATCATGTTTTTCCTGTACTATGTATAAACACAAGATTGTACATTATTGAAAGCCCTTTTTTGTGGAAAACAGGATTGGGGGGAAAAGTTTATATAAGAATGCAAAATAACTTCCCGAGACTATTGGCGCAGTGTGGCCATAAAACCTCAACAGCACATTGTGCAGTGACATTATAACAATTTGCTTTAGCACCTCTGCAGCGTTCTCAGAAAGCCCTGCTCTACAAAACACATGCCGTGGTATCAGTTGACTGTTTTTTTCCAGAATCAGTTCTTTACATGCATGTTTTTGTGATTAGTTGCTGTTCCACAAGTAATTGGAAGTGGGGAATTATTTTTTATTTATCTTATTACATGTACAGTAATTTCACGACCATAAGGCGCACCGGACTATAAGGCGCACCCCCGGGAGTCTGCAAAATTCGCAACTTTGTAGATCAGATAAGGCGCACCGGACTATAAGGTGCACTTTTTTTTTTTGCAGCGAGGCTCCGCCCCCAGCTCCCCCCACACAGTTGCTGGCCGAGGCCCCGCCTCAACCCGGCAGCCATTGGCCCCCAGGCCCGCCTGTACCAGGCAGGGGCAGTGCCGCGAGCCACCGGGCCCCCCTGGACCCGGCAGCCATGGGGCCCCTGGCCCGCCTCCACCCAGAGGGGCAGTGTTGGGGGCTCCTGGGCCCACCTCCACCCGGCTGCCGTGGCACTTCCAGCTCCCCCCACGGCTCAGAACTCACACTTCCGGTTTGGCAAATTTCACAACTTTGTACATCAGATAAGGCGCACGGGACTATGAGGCGCACTTCTGCGTTCGAGGGAAAATTTTAGTCATAAGGGTGCACCTTATAGTTGTGAAATTACTGTATGTTTTATTTGCATTTATACATTCAGTGAATGGTAACATATCTGCTTATTAGGTGTGCAAGAGGATTTATAAACTTTGGATTAGGATTTACAGTGCTTTAGTTTTAAAGACTATTCTTTGCTATACCAGTATCAAGATACAGATATATCAAGAAAGAAAATGGCACACAGTTGCTCCTAAAGCCAGATAGAATCCAGCTGCTCCACCAACCCCAGTATTGGCTCTGGAGGGCTAACTTTTTTTAACCTGAGTGTGTTTCTCTAGTAGCCCGAAGTGGAGAGCAAATCTCATGTGTAACTAGTTCTCCATTTTGCTGACAGTGAAAAAGAATACATAGCATTAATGTCATACTAATAGCACTTTAAATATAAAACTTTATGTTTATTTTGTACCTTTATCTTTTTAGCTTAACCTCCAACATTTTAGGGTGATTTCCCATGTAGGTTAGCTCAGCCAAAATCATTCTATACCAAAATACAATGTATTCAGATTTATGTTTTACCTGAAGGAATGTTGTAATGGGATACAAACCTTGTAATGGGATACATTTTCAGTCACTTAAAATTCAGCATGAGCATACACTGAGAGCACTGAAATGAAAACTGCAATTGGTGTGAAATGTTTGAATTGACCTATTACAATGTCATTTAAAACACCAGGATGCTGCATGTTTGGCTATGTATGGGTTCATCCTGGTTGAAGTAGCACCCTCCAAAATAGCTGTGGGAAGGATCTTTTCAGACTGTCTCTGTGAGTGTGCAAGCTGCCATTTGACTGGGGGAGAGGGGAGAGGGGAGAGGATGTCCAGAAACACCTACCCATAACCTTAGAAGCTTTAATGTTCTCTCCTTTGGTATAGCAGTGGAGGTCTGAAAGTGTGGTCTGAAAGCTACTCTTCAAATGATGCAAATAGAGAAATTTTTTTTGTGGGGATTTTTTTGCCTAACTTATTTTCTCTAGTTCTTTCAAGTGCCTTGTGCCTTAATGATAAAAAACATACTGTTCTTTGTATTTGAATCCATGTTCACATGGTTACATGAGGTGCATTTTTGAAATTCTCTTGGTGCTTATTCATTAGCACTGCCTTGCTTCAGCCAGAGACAATAGAAAATTAGTTCTTCTGGGCAGTAATACATCCTAACAGCTCGTTATTTAGCACTTGATATTTGATCTGAGCTAGGAGAGGACTGGGAAAGAGAAAAGGAAGGGTGGTTTCTCCAGAAGACATTGTTCTGGCCAAATCCTGCTCTGACTGGTGTCCTGGGAAAGAGGAGGATGCTGGCAGCAGCAGCCACAGCCTGCGGGATGCACTGTGCAGGGCTGGCAGCATCAGCGGGACACCTCTGAGCCCCCACTCTGCTTGGAGCAGGGCCAAGGCAGTAGTATGTCATAGCTGCTATTTTCATGACTCTGTTGTGACCATGAAGAGGGATGGAGGTCTCTGCCAGCCCTGGCAATTGCCCATTTGACAAACCATGCCCATCTCCATCAGCTCCCACCAGCAGCAGCAATGTTCCGAGCATGCAGTTGGCTTTGAGAATAGAATTGCCTCTCCTCGCCCAGAAATGAGGATCAGGAATAATTACTGGGAGAGGAGCAAAAACTCAACTGCATGTGCTCATCATACCCACGTGCTGGAGAAAGGCTCTGGCCTTCCCTGAGGTGAACCTAGGGCTCATTGTATTTAGGTGCTTAATCCAAACACTGGATTGACACTTGCTATCTAAAATGCCAGTGTCTGTAGCACTGCACTGTGCTCTGTTAAGCCTCTCTAGGTTTTCTTCACTTGTGTCTACATCATCTTTGTGGACATGAAAGGTAAAAGTATTTTTGAAAATATAAGAAATTAATCTGAATGGACTTTTTTTCAAAGGCTGAAAACCACATTCTGTCCTCTTGAGTCCCTTCTCCCCACCCACCAAAACAAGCAAGCAAGCAAAGACCCTGGCCTAGTGTATCTGGATGATCCAGTGTCTGACATGTGTTGATGGAGTTTGCAGAGCTGGTGCACTGTGCCACCCATACCAACTCTCAGCTGACAGAGTCCTGCCACAGCTTCTAGACTATAAAGACTTGCATGGCTGCTGTTATTTGACTGTTTGGTGTTTCATTGCCCTGAGCATTTATTTCCTGTTCTTTATATGAAGGAAGGATATTTCATTTTGATTGACTTGATATGTCTTCAGATCAGCAATGAGTATCAGCTCATTGTCCCTGCTGTGTGCATCCATGGGCACAGAGAGAAGAAGTCTGACAAATCAATAAATGTGCTTTAGTGTTAATCCAAAATTCACATAATATTAATAATTCTCTTTTTTTATCAGGAAACTGTCGCAGTATATGGGAATGCGAAGTTCTTAACATAAGAAGCGCTCTCATAAAACTGTTTCTGTGAAATACAAACTGCAAGTCCCACACGGGACAAAGTGTGAAGCTGAATTTTTATGAGAAATCCTTGGAATTACCATGAACTTTCAGTGACACTAGCAATGTTGGTTCCCACTGCAGTAAGCTATTTGCTCATAGTTATTCATTGTATACTTAAATGTATGTTTTCTGGGCACAAAAATAATTGGCAAGGATGTTTTGGGTTTGTTTTTCTTCATGGGAGGAGAAAGGAAGAACTCATAATGTTCTTGATCAGAGGTCAAGATAGATCCTACTCATTATAATGGCACACAGAGCTTGTGCTGGTTTTAATCAGCTTTGTCTTTTTTATATTTAAAGGCACAGCAGAGAAGTCTTTAGATTTGAAAAGCGATGTAATGACAAATGCTGTGCACCTGCTAGAACCCAGATTCATTTAAAGTTCAGGGGAAAATCCTCTGTAAATCTCACAATAGAATGAATTCACTCATGCAAAAGGCAGAATTTATCTTGACTATAGTGATGTGAATACAAAATAAACCCCAGAAATATAAAAAATAAGGCCCCAGATTTTCAACAGTGTAACTGGGATGTTGTCTGTTCCAGAATGTCAAATGAATTAGCTCTCTGCAAACCATTTCTGAGCACTTTAAGTTACTGACTTCATCTATTGGGAAACAAAAAAGTAGTAGATGGGCATTGAAGAGGTGAGATCTTTGCTGTAGGATAAGTGACATTCTCACTGATTTTGACAGGAAAACTGACTGGCAGCAGAGGTGTAGACCAAGTCTATGGTCAGCTTTGCTTTTTGTCAAACTACAAAGGCTTCTTACCCTGCAGGCAGTAACCATGATCCCTTTTTGTGCATGTCTTTATTTCTGACTGTGACATAGACAACTTGCTTATTTGTGATGGGTTGTTTAAATGCAGTGTGAAAATTACAAGAGAAGTAACTTGCTAGAACTTTTTGTGACCCAGTATGTTTTGTGGCTTCTCATAACAGGTAATTTTATGTGATTTCTGGCTCCAGTATGGCCTACTGTGTGACTTGTGCCTAGTGTAGTCCACCTCCCCTTTGAGGAGTAATGGCGTTGTCTCAGCATGGAAAATTGTAGGGGAAAAAAAACCGCTGAACTAGCATTCTTTCCTTGCCTTTGTTTGGTTTCATTTTTTGATCTGCTGGGGGCAGCACAGATGAAGTGAGTCTTTTGGCAAGGCCACTAGAGTGGGGAGTGGGGAAATGGTTTTGTGGGCCAGGACTGAGGGAATATTGCATGCGAGGGCGGGTGCAGTATTAAGAAGATGTTACTGAGTTATTTGGATAATAAAGCAGTGGTTTAGGTTAGGCCAAGGTAGAACTGTGTAGGGTCTCTGAATGAAAGCCAGATGATGAAACTGGATATTATGTTAAAGAGCAACGAGCTAGCAAGAAGCCTCAGAAAAAGCATTGCCAGAGGAGAGAGGAAGAGAGCAGGGTTTTTGCTATGGTAGAACTAGTATTTAGTAGTGGTAATAATATTGTGTATTTGTATGGTGCCTTGCTGAAAGCATGTGCTTCTCTATCAGCCAGATATTCAGATGCTTTGTGTGTTGTCGAGTTTTGGGAGAGGTTTTTTGTTATTCAGTCTTCTGAAGCCCAGTTCTGATATTTTTCAGTGGGGGGAGCATTCAGTCTGCTTTCCAAGCGTGAGAAGGAAGGGAAAAGCCATTGGCACCCATGCCACAGGAGTGCATGGCAGGAGGGCAGCGTGCTCCAGCACAGCATCCTGTTTTCCATGAGCATGGCAGTGTCCAAGCAGAGCTCAGTGAGGCAACTCTCTGAAGAGTTACTGCAAACACTGCTCGAGTCACGCAGTTGTTACACCCTGGAGCAGGCCATAGGTTAGGCGCAAAGGCGCTTCATTTCTTTCTTTTTTTTTTCCCCCTTGAAAAAAGTAAATATTTGCAGATATAATTGTGAAACACCAACCAAGCTTTACAAAAAAAAAAAAATGCAAGCAATTAACTAACTCTATCTTGATCAAAGTGCGCTGCTGTGCACTTCCCCTGGGCACACTGCTGGTCCCTGGGAACGTTGCCCAAGAGCCGGGACAAGGGCTCGGGTTGCAGTTTGTACACCTGACATGGAGCCCAGCCTGCTCCGGCTGGGAACAGCCTCACAGAGCTCAGCCCTGCGCCACTTAATTAAAATACCTCATCCAGGGGCTGTTTGTAATGGCAGCGCCAACCTGCGCGTTGTTGCTTTTTGTTTTTCCTCTTGTTTTATTTCCCTCCTTCTCTGATGTGTTGCACGCAGTCAGGGAGGCACCACATGGGTTGCTGCTCTTAGACACTGACAACTGAGGAAATTAAATTCTGAGGCAGAATCAGTTAAAAGCATGACTAAATCGGTGTTGTTTTTCTGTAACAACTGAAACAACATAATTATTTTAAGGTTGAATTTTTATTACTGGTGAATTTTTTTTCAAGGCAGGTTTGGGGTTTTTTTTGCATTTTCCTTATACCAAGATCCTTTTAAATACATTTTGAGATTTCTTATTTTTATAAGAGAGGAGAAGCGTTTGAGTTCAATAGGATGCTGTTAGATAAAAGCAGTGATAGACTGCAGTTCCAGCTTCATGTGAAGTCATACGGCACAATTAGTATTGCTGTTTTGTGCAAGAAGAAATACACTTTTGTATAGTCATTCATATGAAAAAGCTCAAAATCCATAGTGACATCTGAATTTTAAAAATTAAGATAATGGAGCATTTGCTTATACTGGTTGAAGAACTGTTTTGAGTGTACTAGACCAAATCTTGTATTTTTGTTCAGGTAAGCCAATGGAAAAAAAACCCATAAGGATGGTGTGATCTCACAGATTCTTACATACACAGATTCTGTCTATCTCTTTCACTGAGTCTACCTTTGACTGAAATACAGGCAAACATTTTTACAGAGTTGGATCTGACTGTACAAAATTACTAGAAAAGTTAAAAGGGCACCCCTTAATGCCTTTAGGAAAACCTAAGGAAATGCAAAATTGGACCAACTGCAGCTTCTCCCCACTGTTCTGTGTATCTCTTATTTTGTACATCATATTGCATAGTAAGTTTTAAAGAGCACTGATTGTTGCTTTATGAAAACATACTCCTTATCATCACTAAAATGAGTGGTGTCCCTAAGAGATGTTTGTTGTACAAATTCTGTTTTCTTGACTAGGACAAAATCATATTTCAGCAGAAATCACCCACTCTTAAGGGAGCTCACAAGGGGGGTGATTATAAAGGCACAAATTGTTGATATCAGTGTTTAGAATTGTATGTGTTGTCATCCTAGGAGTGCATATGTGTATTTACAATAGGGTTTTCTGTTTCATTTGCTTTAAAAAAACCCCACTGAGCTAAAAGGTTTGAAAGAAACAGCTTGAGGAATTTTTTCCATCAAGATACAATCAAGGGCAGGAAATCGTAGAAGCAGAGTTGTGGTTTTGCCTCCATTTTTTTATTAGTTAATTAAACTATAACAACTCTTAACTTCATTTTAGGTTAACTGTTCCTAGAGTTCAGAAATATTTTAAGAGGTCAATAATGCTTTCTTTGGCTCCTGCTCATTGGGAGTGGGATGAGGAGCCACAGTCAGCAGGGCAGAGTTTTCCAGATGTGCTGCAGGGGCTGTGCGTGCGCTCATGTCGACGGCTGCCGCTGGTGGGGAACCGTCCCTCCCTCCTCATCTGCACACCATCCTGGACAGATGGGAGCCACAGGAAAGGAACGTGGACAGCCTGACATGTGTCCTGACCAAAGCTCAGCGCCCTGGGTGCTGGCAGCTACCAACCACCACGTGTTATTACTCAGTGCTGAGTCTGACTGGAAACACTGGGGTAGGGAGAGTCCAAAGAGGAGAGAAGTACGGAGTTTCAGCAGAAGCACCCCTAAAAACCCACTGTGCTTTACAGCATGGGTTTCCCCTGTGAATTCAGAATGTTTTAAAGTGCCATGAGGCATCTGTCTGCATTTTTTCCTCGGTGGGTAGAGCTGAAAGGGCACACGAGGGAAGAACCATGCAAGTGTCACATAACTGTCTTTAATAGCGGGAGCTATTCCAGCACTTGGAGCCAAATTGTCTTTCAGCAGAAAGGATAAAATTTAGCAGAGCTGGGAAAGGGAAAGAAGAAAGGGGAGGGGAAACACAGCACCACCTCCTGCTGACACCACAGAAGTTTCCCTCAGCTTTCCCTCTCTCTCCCTCTGTGCATATATTTTCTTTTTAATCAGCTGCGGCTCTTCCCTCCCCTGCTTTTCTTTTTTCAACTGTATTTTTACAGTTGGAATTCTGCTTTTCTAATTTCTCTTGTTTCACATTTAACTTCTTCAGAGGATTTCATTAATACTTATTGCAATTAAAAATAATAAATAAACTCAGCACCAGCTGCTCAGATGGCTGTCTTAGCATATCTGGAACATAATGCGGTCTGTTCAGGGCAGTCACACAATGCAATTTATACCC
The DNA here is from genome assembly GCF_009819885.2 of Catharus ustulatus. Classification (NCBI taxonomy): domain Eukaryota; kingdom Metazoa; phylum Chordata; class Aves; order Passeriformes; family Turdidae; genus Catharus; species Catharus ustulatus. Next base: position 35,379,514 of record NC_046221.1, on the reverse strand, counting down.
ACACCTGAGGGAATGAATTTCACAACTATAATTGCTACAATATAATTCTTATTAATGTTGTGCTATAATTCCTATTAATTCCAAAGGGCTAGTAAATGCATTAGGACTTGTCAACATATTATTTTACACTGTTTATGATCTGTAGAATTACACTCTTCAGTATTGTATTGCATAAAGAAATGCCTTAAAATTAGCTTTAATTGGAGGAGGGGAGGGAGCACATTTTCTGTTCAGGCACTGGGAAAGACGGAAGGATCCTGGTGTTTGAGAAGCAATGAAACTGCATTTTAAAATCAGTCCTTTGAACTTTCTGTGCCATGCAGTTAACAGTTTGTGAAGATATATTAATAAGGCCTGTCCTGATTATTAGGAAAAGAACCACTGGTGTCTTTATGAAGGAATAAATAACTACAAGAAAGATAGGGTTATAAAATTTAAAATAACTGTCTTCCAGAAGAGACAAAAGTGGGGAAATTACAAGTCGTTGTAGCTGATGTAATAAATGCAGAATGGGTTATATTGCTGTGCTCTTATTTATTCTTGTTTTATCTGACTACCCTGCTTTTCTAGGTAGTGAATATGATGAAGAGGAAGTAGACTATGAAGAATCAGACAGTGATGAGTCCTGGACTACAGAAAGTGCTATCAGCTCTGAAGCTATCCTTAGTTCAATGTGCATGAATGGAGGGGATGAGAAACCTTTTGCCTGTCCTGTTCCTGGATGTAAAAAAAGATATAAGGTAAGTAGTAGTGCATACTACCTCATTTCCTGCTGGTGTAGGTGGTGGGGAAAGCCTCTAAAATCAGTTTGCACCCTTCTCATTTAATAGATTTTCACAATTATTTTTCTGATATTCTAGCAGCATATTTTATTCACTAGTTTCCTCTCAAGCACAGCCAAATTTATCAGTTTTACAAGGGATGTCTGTCTGTCAAGAGAGATTACATATAGTGACTCTTTTGCTTTACACATTTTAACGAGCTTTCTATTATTTAGACAAATTAACTTCAGAATGCAGGAGGTACTACAAGCAAAATAATCTCTTGGGTCCCTTTCAGAAACATTAAATAAAAAAGATTCTGTCTATCAGTGCCAGAAACAATTCTTTTTGCTTAACTACTAGAGAATACTGCCTCCTGCATTTTCTGTTAAAGATGGTGTGTGGAATGTAGTGGTTAACATCATGCAAGACAGATTTCACCTTGGGAAGGCAGAAATTCCAGCATCATTCTGTCCATTCTGTTCCCATAGCACATCTGCACAGCCATCAGTGACCCCACATGCAGGGCTTGCATCCCATCGTGTGACACCCCGGGAAACAATTCCCTGACACCCTCACCCCACCCCGTTCTTTAATTGCTCTCCATCATGAGAAATTTTTTGTCTTTTTATGTGAGTGAAGCATTTCTAAACTGAACTCTTCAGCTGGCCAATGTAGAACATGCCAGGATGTTACAGGAGTGTTGCTTCACGTGCACCAATGCAGAGACAGATGGAATTGTGCTGAACATCTTGCACTTCAGTATGGTGCTCTCTAACCACTGACATTTGGGAGCAGAAGTGGTGTGTTGGCACACTTCCTCTAAGTAGTTTTCTGAAGTTTTTGCATGAACTGCTGGAAAATCCAACCACTGACCCTATACCCTAGAAAAACCATGGTGGCTGGGTTGGCTGTATTTTACAGCTTGTCCTTTAAATAACTGGTAAGTAGGGACGTAAAAGAGAGGAGAAATGTGAAGTAGCAATATAGGAAGGCCAGCAGTAGTTGAGATAAAACAGTTGTGGCAAGAATGGAGAACCTGTGCATGAAATCATGTAAATGAAAATGTGCTTCAGTGATGCTGCAGCAGCTCCCACAGCTGCAAATCACAAGACTCGGGTTCCTGTACAGACCACTTAACCCCGACAACACTGTTTCATAAAACATGGACAAGAAAACAGTGTGCTTAGGGACACACAAGTCTTTTTGCTGAGATTATCCTGAGCTATGTATTTATTCTCCAGTTACAGGAAAAACTGAACATATCTCCAAGGCCAGGGCAGAGGGAAAGATGGTTTTGGAGTACTTGCAAGTATTAATTTGCAGATAAACTCACACTGTTGAAGATCAATACTTTCCTTGCGTGTGGTAGGAGCTGTGCCAGACAGAGGGTATGGTATAAAAAGCTAAATCCCTAGCTCAGGAAGCAAACAAGCCATGGTGATTGTTAGAAGTCGTGTGCCCAGAGGGCATCTATGCATTGCAGAAAACATTCACTTAATGGTGAAGGCTGGAAGGAGAACCCTGTAATTTGCTATATCCTGTCTGTTCTCTGACTGCCAGCCCTCTGTCTTTTTATTGCCCAAATGAGCAAGCTGTTTGTGCCTGCTTCTGCTATCTCACTGCCTTCATCTCAAATGCATGAGGACTGTCTATAAGGGATATCTTGTACACCATTAATGGTAGACCAGCCAGGCAGGGGAACAAATTAATGACCCTTAGAGGGGCTGACAGGGAACAGCAGCAAGTAAAAAGTACCGTATTCTCCTAAGAGACTCACCTCTGTTTAGTCCTGATAGAAAAGCATGTTTCCTTCAACTCTGCCTCACCTCATTTCTCTTTTCTGTGGGCTCTGTTTCCTCCCTTTTTTATTTTCAGCCTGTTTTTTCTTTTTGCATTTTTATCTTTGTTTCCTTCCTTTTAGCTTTGTGTCAGCTGTGTTTCTTGTTTCCTCTTTATCTTCCCTCTGCTTAAACCGCTTGTCTGACGAATTATTTGTGGAGTCTGGGTAGGGAGTCCTGTGATCAAAGCACTGGGATTTTCTGGTGGGTACTGGATAATCACAGTCAGGACTGTAAAACAATTATAGTGCTCCAAACAGGAACACAGACATGCACATACAGTAATTGCCAGGCTCACTTTACGGCTGAGAAAGGATGCATTCCTTTAGGGAGCAAGGAGGAAAGGAGGATATACACAATTTTCTTTTGTCTGGCCCTAGATGACGTAAGTTTGAGAAGTAGAATGGTATTTTTAGAGATTTTATTTGTACTACAGTACTGCTTAAAGGACGCAGTAGGGATGGGGCACCTTTTTGCAAACAATGTTCAAGGATAAGAGATGGCCTCTGCACTGAAAAGTCATTATGGAAAGGTAAATAAGACAAGAATGAGTACAACAAATACTCCAAAGGAATGGGCTGGGGTGGACAATGGAAACTGTAAGGAGAACATGTTTATACACAAGCCCAGATGTGTATCAGAAGCCCCTGCTGGCCTCCTGCCCAGCTGCTGTCTCCTGGCACTTTCCCATAGGCAGTGGAAATAGTCATAAAGATTTCGTTGTTCTTCAGGAACTTTATTTTTAAAAATGGTTTGCTTATAACATGTATTGGTACTCTGTATTGTATGGCAGAGATTTTCTTGAAGCAATAGATCATGGGAGAAATATTTTTCTTTAAATTACGTGTGAGAGAGTCAGAAACATCTAAATAAACCTGAAGTACACTGACTTCTAGATGCTTTAAACATAAGTTTTTGAACTAATTTCTGAAGCTTGCTTTCTTCTCTAATTGTGCTTATTGAGGTAGAGAAGAAATTACAATTACTTTATAGTTTTCCATTTATGGATTTTTTTTTTTATTCCTGTGATCCATTTTTCATGCTTGAGATTTAATTTTTAGAAAATCATCTGTATGATTCCAAGGAACCCAAAGGTATAATCCTTGTTTCTGTGGAGTTCATCCTCACCAGACTTTATATTCACATCCAAATTTAGATGTCCTGTCCAGAAAGTGTATGGATATTTAAGTAGTTAATGTGCTTTGCAAAATACTGCCTTGTAGGAGCTAAAATGGGGATTAGCTGTTGATTAGTCTTCCTTTTATTCAATGCCCCTGAGTGGTCTCTAGCTCTGAAGAAGGAATTTGAAAATGTGTTTAAGATGTAGATGAACGTAGGCAATATCCAAAGAGCAAATGAAGTTTGAGACATAGTAGATACAACAAACCCCACAAATAATGCATATATGCTAGTATAGAGAAAACCCTAGAGTATTTGTACTAAATTTTCTAGTTTGTGCAAAATTAGAAATAAAAAGAGAAATAGGTTTCAGTGGATACAGAATGTAGTTTATATCCATGACTTTTCTTTGGCATTGGGCAAGAGGAACAGTGGTACCTTCCAAGGCTGCTGAGGCATTTTAATGTCCTGGCAGGTGAAAGGATGAGGGTCCTGCCAGGTGGCACAAACCCCCAGGAATGCTGACGTGTGAGTGGTGAAACTCAGCAGAGCTTAAGGAGAGAGAATATTGACGTAAGAGGGAAAAAAGGGAATTTACTTGAAAGAAAGGAGCAAGCCAGAGCTTGCAAGTTGAACAGAGGAACTGGATCCACAGAGAAAACTTTGGTCTGAAGAGCCAAGAGTACAAAAACATGTATGAATGTTCAGGGCTGAAGCAAGAAATCTCTCAAATCTTCCTTTTGAGGTGTGTTTTCCTTCTTGAAGTGGGGCTGGCAAGTTGTCTGCAGTGTGGTGCCTTTGTGAATTCTGGCGTGCAAAAGGAGCCCTGCCCAACAAGAGCCTTTGTCCTTGCAAACCAGGTAGTGCCAGTCTAAACTCCTCTATCGCCTCCTGATCCAGTCCCAGGTTAATTATTGTTTCCTCCTGCTCAAGATTTTTCGAGTGCCCTTCTCTATGGCCATCTTCTTCCTCAATCACCTGTGAGAGTAAATAGCGAGCAACCTAAGTAACCAGAGCAATAAAAGTGATGTACGAGTTTGACCATGGCTCTTGCTGTACCTCAGCAAACTCAGCCCAGACGTACAACAAAGAGTTTACATTGCAGCAGTGGAAAAAGTGCTGAAGAGTCACTGTAATTCTAACAGCAGTTTCCTTTTAGACAGAAGTACAGGTCAAATTTCACATTGCACAAGCTCCTTATGCTCTGCGTGCTTCAAAGGTTTTTCAAACCTTCCATGGCCCAATTCTTCCCTTTAGTTTTCTGCTTTAGCATCTCCTTAAAATTTTTCTGTCTGAAAATACTTTTCTTCTCCCTTCACCAAGGAATGGGGTGTACTGGGGCTGATGGATCATTAAAAAGTTGGGATCAGGAGAAGAGTACCATGGAATAGTGAGGATATTTGTGATTGCAGATTTATGGCATCTGTAGCAATTGCTAGCACAAGAGTAGCTAGAAGGGATTTCTTAGAAAAATTAAAAGTTTAGTCATGAACAGGTTTTTGTTAGGAAAATGTTACTGTAGGTAATAAGGCTTGTTACAAATTCCACTGCAGTAGCAAAAGTCAAGCAGGTCACCCCCATATTTTCTCCTCTTTTGAAGGCAGAGGTCCTTAAAGGTACACAGATGATGATAGATGCCTTGTGAAGTCCTCCTGGCACCCAGTGACAGTCCTGGCCGCCTGACTCCAATGGCCCTGTGGGGTGCTACAGGTTGAAACTATGTGCGAGATAATCCAAAACCTGCCCCAGGATCTCAGATTACTTGCAGAGAATTCACTTGACTGCTCTTGAGGCTGATGTGTAGCTTTGATGCGCTCTTGGAGTTGTGGTGCCGTGGCTTTCTGCCTCCTCTGAGTGCCCTGCACCCAGACAACCCTGCCCTGATGGCTCGTGTTCCTGTGTCTGGTTGGGGCTGGAGAAGGGGGATTCTCAGCTCCCACATCTCAGGAGGCAGCTGTGCAGGGGTTGTCCAGCATTTTTAAGGGTGTAAAGGACAATTCAGAGGCTGGATTTGCAATTTCAGGTGAGGATTCACTGCCTGGATGCTCTGGAGAAGAGGAGCATGAACCTGCCGGCAGAGCAATTGCTTGCAGTTTTGCACCTCTTTTCCAGGGTGGATATTTGAGACTGCTTTTCTGTGAGTTCCAAGCCGGAGCTTCCACTTACTGTAAACTGCACATTGATAAACCTTGTTGTTTAAGAGCCAAGGGGACTTTCTGTTATGTGTGACACCAGGTTCAGCAAAGATCCCTAAGACCTAATTTAGTGGGTTGTTTCATATCCATGCTGTTAGTTGATTTTAGCTTTTCAGCTTTTTTTTCTCTTTTTTTTTTGCTTTTTTTTAAATCTTTAAAAAAATACTGAGATACGTATCTGGAATCTTTAGAGAGAACGCAGGAGAGCCTTGGAACTGTCTCTTTTTGTCACAAATGCTATCTTCTTCAGTTTCATCCTAGGAGAAGCTCAAATGAAAGACAGTATGCATTTGCTTTTTCATCCAAAAATCTTTTAGTGGGAGCAGATGAGAAGCTCCAGTATACTCCACAGAACAGGATCACAGCTGCTGAGATCACAACAGCTTCTTCCATTTTTGCCAGAAATATGTGAAAAGGAAGACAAGGGAATTACTTTGATTTACGTTTAGGAAGGTTTTTGGTTGACGTGGCAGAAGTGTGGCCTGTTTCCTGCCCTTGCCAGTGTAACAGGGTGTATGTTGTGTTGCTGTGTTTTGCACTAGTGGGGATCAGCTCTCCAGTTTTAGCTGTGGAGTATTCCCAAACAATAGCTATTTTGAAGACAGCTTCTCTGGATTATTTTTTAAGTGTCCTGTGTAACTTTTTTGAGTTAAGCATTGCCTGCAGTTATTTCTTTGGAGGCAATGTGTAAACGATCAGAATTTGCTGGAGCTTAAAGGCGTATCTAGAAACAATGACACAAAACAGAACAGACCCACCATGGGGGAGTCTCAGCTCTTTAAAGAGGTGTGACCCGAGTCTTCATGCCAATTCTTTGTTTGCTTGTAAATGAACCTCTGAATAAGATTTGTCAGTGCTATATGAAAAAGATGTCAGGACCCAAAAGAGCAACCATGTGTGAGTCCATTAAACGGTATTCTTTGGGAAGTGATGTATATTGGGAGATAAAAATCAGGATTAGCCAGGTAGGTGAGTTTTGAGAACCACACAAATTGTTGTCCTTGTCCTACCTGGTACCTTGGAAGTGCAGCCCATGTGTAGTATCCAGTAGGAGCTCCTGGCAGTTTATAGGATTTTGCTCATAACATTGATCCATTTTCAGGTTTTAACTGGAAGCAGAGCCCGTGTCAGCCCACCTGAGCACTGACATTTTCCCTTCTCCCTCACAGAATGTGAACGGTATCAAGTACCACGCCAAGAACGGCCACAGAACACAAATCCGCGTACGCAAACCATTCAAATGTCGCTGTGGAAAGAGTTACAAGACAGCTCAGGGCCTGCGGCACCACACAATCAATTTCCATCCTCCCGTGTCTGCTGAGATCATCAGGAAGATGCAGCAATAACATGCTGGTCACAAATGTGCCAAGAAATCCTCACCAGCAGTTGCTGATTTTGAGAACAGCCACCTTTTTCAGGGGAAGCACTCAGCAACCCTTTAAAAAAAATTAAATGCATGCTTTAAAATTTTCTGTAATTTTGGAATGATGTATCTTTGTAGAGTTAATGATTTTGTACATTTGCACATGTTATCATCTTACCCATTTTCATTACTTTGAGATAAGGTGCTATAAAAGCTATAGGTTCTTCAGAACATTTTTCTCCAAAAAAAACAAAAGAACTAGGGGGACGTTGCGTATTTAGTTGTACTGACGTGTGGGACAGGAGCGCGAGGAGGAGAGCTTGGCACTGACATCCTTTCAAGATTGTAACGTGATGAAGACTTTCGATGCATCTGTCAATGTGTGTGCAAAACCAAAACAGTACCGCCCTCGTCAAACTATAGTTAACATGCCTTACATAACGGAGTTATCAGTGGAGTAGCAAGTCTTTTAGGTAATGGAAATATAAATAAGAAAGAATGTTTAACATAATATGCTAAAAATATTTTCATACTTAAATAACATACATAAAAAGGTGTGCTTGCTGTATTTTATATTATCTTGCAAATCTTTTTTTTTTCCTCCCTCTTGAAATGCTGAAAACCTTGCCATTCGAATAGTAAACAATCACTTTAGTGTTAGCAATTACATTTTTTTCTCTGTACAAGATGTCATATTATGTTCATGCCCATCAAACTTTTGAGGACCAATATCCCAGTCCAACTAAATATTTACCCCTGAACTATCTGTCAGAAAGACACTTGGAAATACTTAAGTGCAAATTTATGTGTGTGTGAGAAACAATTATCTTCATCTCAGATGAAGTTTTGAAGCACTTTGTAGTTCTCTATTGCCAACAGATTTAATGTTTTATGTGTTGCCAATTCTTGCAACTACTGTACGAGCATGTGCTGCGGTTGCAAATAAAAATGAGAAATTCAGCGCATGGTTTAAGGAGGTCCGTTAGTTGTGCTAAGGGAGTTCTAATGCCTCTCCCTCACGTTGTGTTTTGAGATTTTCTTTGTGCATTTTTTGCTTCTCATTGTAGGTCACCGCATTCCATTTGGAAGTGTCTGTTTAGCTTTACAATTAATTTTGCTAAAATATGACATTTGAGCCTTATTGAAGATTAAGTGCTTCTTGCAGCAGGTGGTCAGAGACTGACTTAAAAGCCAACATGAGAGCGCTTCGTGTCTGGACCATACCTGAACATTTGTTGCTTGCCATCCTGCCTTGAGCATTCTTCTCACAAGTGCTATTCCTGGAGTTCAGCTGGCCGGGAGCAGAGGTGGGCACCCTCTACCAGCCTTAGCCTGAACACTCCTTTGCCTGGCAAGGGTGCAGGAGGAACTCCCAGTGTTAACACAGTCATCGCCTTGGCTTGGTTCCTGTTCTTTTAAGTGCAAAAGAAAGCTCACATAAAGGAGCTTTCCCTATTTTTTTTCCAAAGCTTTAAAGGAAAACTTTGTAAGGATGACAATTACCTTTTCTCCAGCAGAGTAAAAGTTTCATTAAAACATGTAAGAATCATCCTAATGAGTAAGTGTTTAGAACAGCCAAAGTGACGCCAAACATCCCTCTCTCAGATGCTAGAGAGGTGACCGTGACAGCCGGGTTTAAAGGATGATCCAGACATGAGAGTTACTGGTACACACAAAGCCCCAAGCGGCCACTTCCCACCTTCTGCAGCTTTGGCAACAGATCTGGCCAACAAACACATTTTGGCTCTGCTCCTAGTGCAAGAACTACAGGCTGGGCGAGTTCGTTCAACAGCTAAACAGTTGTAAAACATCATTGTTGCATGTAAATTCCTTTCAACTATAAAACTGAAATTCCAGTTTCTATTTACCTATTCATTGTGACAGTATTATTAAACAGGTAAAGATGGGACTATTTTGTTATACTGTGTATAGTGAATGTATTGTACTGTGTCTGTGAAAAGTGTGCTTTAAATTATATTTTCATATGTTTTGTTGGGGACAAAGTACTTTAAGTTTGAAAGTGACAGAGGTTTGTTTTAGAACTGAAGGCAACTTAAATAATTCCTGTCAGGAAAGCTGCTTATAAATGTAAATCAAATCACATTTAAAATAAACTGCCTCTGACCTAAAAAGACTGTTATTTTCTCATTCCTAACCTAGAGTTAAGTTCTTGGGCTGTGTATAGTCTTACACTTGTTTATTTTACTTCAGTATCATCAAACTCTTGGAGCCTGTTCTAACTGTTTTCATCTGCTTTTGAGTTAAAGTAAGAAAAACATCCAGGCCAGCTCTTGATATGAAGCTCCCAGTTACAAAAATCTTTAGACTGCAAATAGCATGCAAGTACTGAGGAGCTGCTGCTGCCCAGGACACTCAATTCATCTGCGTCATGCAGTTTTAGTTAACTCCTGCATTAACTGGATGTTGCACATGCTCAGGAGGGAACTGCAGTCAACAGAAGCTACTCTAAGCCTTAATCTCCCTCTCAAAGAAAGAACATAAACAGATGTGAGGAGCAACCCTTTGTCATACAATGCTGAGTCAACATTTACCCCTTAATTAAGTCTATACTGTTTAATTTTAAAATGAGCAGCAGGAAAAATAGACCACCGACTCCATGAATAATTCTGCTTTTAATGTAACAAGACTACTGTACAGCAAGTGGGAAGCAAATTTACTTAATACAGTTAAAGTAAATATAAAATGTTTAGATATACACACACGTGTTTTTACTTATTGGAAAGAAATACATAAAGTTAAAACGCAGAAGGTTTTAAAAGCCAGAAGGAACACAATCCACTGTTGTGAAAATAGAACAATATTTTCTACTGAATAAAACTGCAACATAATGGCAATGACTTTTTTAAACAATTACTTTTAGGCATTTAAGCACAGCAGTTTCTTTCAACTCAAAACCACTGCCTTAAAGTATAACATACCTCATTTAATGTTATCCCTTAAGGCAAACATTCTACACGTGAAACTGAAGTATTTACCATTCCTCTTGTTGCAAGCCTGGAATCTCACAGTACATGCATCTACAGCTCAGAAATGTACTAGAAAACTATATTTTCATAGGGTAAGTAATGTAAATTTCCAATTTAAGTGTTACTCAGAGAAAAACTATGTGGATTTGCTAGGAGAAACACCTGTTTATTACATTTTTAATTGTGCCTCAGTTATCAAGGTTAAGAGAAACCACAGGTGTTTGGGTGATCTTTTTTAAATGTAGCTAAAGAACACCATGAAGCTGGTCTCGTTTTTTCTGAGGCTTAGTCACTCCTGTGTCCTTAGGCATTCCACTAAGTAGGGGAAGAAGTTCCACTAAGTAGGGGAATAAATAGCTACATACACAACAAGGGGGGTTGTGGGTCTCCTTAGAACAATGTTAGGCAGAGAAAATAACCCCACAGCAGCTTACAGCCATGGCTCCCATTAGAGTACATGAGCTTTTAATCAGAAGTTTGCACTGTTACAGAAAGCTGCACTGCTTTTGTTTTGGAGGTGGACTACTCAAAGTGGTGGGGTTTTAAGCTGCACTGCAAAACAAAGTATTTAATCAAAATTTAATACGTTCTGATCAAAGTGCGTCTGGACGTGCCTCTCAAAGCCTTGCTGGTCGTAGTCGGGTGGGAACTGCTCGCTGCACATGGGACAAACCTTCCAGTGGCTCTCAACGTGCTCCTCAAACTTGCTCTGGTCATAGTTTGGGGGAAACATCACATCGCAGAGAGGGCATTTCTTCTGCACATCGAAACTTCACGAGGAGGCGGAGAGAAAGAAAAAAGGGAACAGTTTATTTATTCTTTTAATGCAAACTAAAAGCAGGATCCTGCTGCCACCAACATTCAGAACTTTACTACCAGCTTAAATTTGAGTGGACTTTGTATCCAAGTATCATGTAGTTCATTCAAATGTTTTTGCTGAAAGCACTCAGCACAGTCAGAGTAGTTTTACACACAAATTCCAAAATAACCTGGCATTTTAAAAGCAACATAATTTTGACCTTACTCCAGCTACCACTGAATACAAATCTATTGAATGCCTTAATGGTCAAACAGTTTCATGGGAAACCACTCTCTCTGCTCATAAATGCTTGCTCTTAGCAAACATAACACTTTATAAAAGCTCTAAACTTAGGTTCACAATTAGTTTGGCAAGAGAGGGGAAAAAACAAAAGTTATTCATTGATTTACTAAAAAAATTGTCCAAATTCTATCAAAGGTATACCATGAACAGCCTGCCCAGTCTCACAGTATATTCTCTGCCAGTTAATTGTAAACCAAACATTCATTGAAAATGCTCCATAGCTGTTTCACCTACACCCCCACCCTTGAGTAGTTTTACACAAACTTCTCCATGCCCTTAAAGACCAATAAAAGATAGTATCTACCTGGAATCAAAGCAGAAGCCTGTGCCCCGCTCACGCAAGAGAAGACTTGGAGGATCAGGAGCAGAAGGTACAGTGTTGTCATCATCCTATTGAAAAGAGAAAGTATTTTAAAGACTAACCCCTACAAAGAGTTTTTTTTTTCCTCCTCAATATGCATTTTTGCTATCAAACACAAATCCAGATGAAATTTACCTTCACTCTAATTTCTACAGCACAAGTTTTACTTTTGTACATCTTGGCTCCATTCTGCAATTCAATAACAGAGCACAAAACTGTTCAAGGTGGAAATACAGGTATATTCCCAAGATTTCTGGAACTCCAACTCCTACCTCAGTTTTCTTTTTTATCGCAAAGATGCCTTAAAAGCAAGGGCTAGGAATTATTTAGCTAATCAACAAAAAAAGATGCGCAAAGGAACACATATAACAGCACAAATGCTGTGTTTTATACAGGTAATTCATATGAAAACATATTTCAGTTTCAGGCTAACTTGCTTTTCCCTTATGAAGGGTTAACGAAAACACGGAAGGATGGGAAAATTTCCTCAATATTCTTCTGACAACACCTGTTTAGTTTCAACCACTTAACATTTCCATTAAGCAGGCAGTGGGGCCTGCTATGACAAGATGCTGGCAACAAACAATAATCTTGCAGTCTGTTTGCTTTGCACCTGCAGTGAAAAGGGCATACGAGTTTTAAACCATCAGTTGTTCTTTTTGTCATGAAGGAGACAGGATAGATGTATTAAGCAAGAAAAACTATTTTGTTTAAAGTACTCCCATGCTACAATGCTACAGCTTGTACAAAAACACAACAAATTTGCTGAATACCAGACTGAAGCACACCAGGACTTAACCAAGAAAATTAATGTGCATCTTCCATCAGTAAAACAGTTCCACTACAAACACTGGACAAATTTACACTTAAGTCTTAGTTAATTTCTTTAGTATAACCTCTTTCATCTTCCTCCCCCTTTTTTTTAAAGATATTTGGCTTACTGCTGGTCACTTGGTAAGATAACACTCTGTACAGCTTTTACCCTCTCTTTCAGCTGCTGTGTGGCACCCTACCAAATACAAATCTAACATTCCGCCTTGTTCCTTTTTGAGAAACATCTGAAAAAGAGGACGATGCTTTCCCCTGCACAGGCACACCTGCACTGTCCTACATGGCTGCCCTGCAAGAACTCTCTTCAACAAAAGGCAAGCACATGTAAAAGCCTTTGGAATGTCCTACAGCTACAGCTTTCTCATGGCCCAGTTCCCTTAATTGTGAAATTCATACTGTGTGTTCCTTACAGCAGCTTCTGACCCAGGCCCTGGACAAGAATGTCAATACTAAGTATGTACGGATATTACCCTGTTACGATATGGAATGTCTGTCTCTTCAGTGTACTCTTGCTCTTGGCCAAGTCACAGGGATCAGTTCTTAACCTTTTGGGATGCCTAACCCACACAAGAAGAATGCAAATGTCTGTGTTGAGCTGACCTCACTGAGATCTTACAGAGATTACTGTGTAACCACAGCATGGTCAAAGAGGAACCATGAGAACTTTATCTTGGTCTGAGAGGACTTCCCAGCTATTCTAATTACAAGTTACAGTAAACACTATACAGCCACCAAGAACTAAAAAGTCTCACGCAGCTCCCTGGGGTAACCCAGGAACCTCTGGAAAACAGAAAAAGTGCCATTGTATTGGACTCCAACAGCTATTTCTGTCATTTCTGATAGACAAAACTCCTAAGTGTTCCATGTAAAACAGAGCACTTTACTGGGGGAAGACAGATCATCATGGTTCACATGATTCTCATCTTGGTTCACAGCCACTTAGTGCCCAGTATCATCCAGCAATCCACTATTTATTCTTACAAACAAGGTTACACATGCTTTTCAACCTGGCATTTAAACATCCATCACTCTCCCCTGGGAAAAAGAACCATCCCTGAGAGCTCAAAAAAGACAAAATGAGGTGGTTTTCAAAGCTGCTTTACAGAGAGTATGCTAACCAGGCCTCGATGCCTCAGTGGCTCTTGCCTATGCCGTATCTTAAGCAAAGGCATCAGCTTACTTTGATACCATGAGGTTGAGTCATCCAAGTTGTTTTGATGAAAGCCCACACTCCACATTTTGAGAAAGAAACAGTTTAATCTGCCCTTTATGTAGATACAAAGCCACCTTTCTCGCAGTCCAGACTGATGACCAGGGACTGGGCATGGCTGCATATTCTTAGTCCAAGAGCTCTAAAGTGCCCTGCACTGATGTAACCCAGGGGGTACACTGTCTCAGGTCCTTAGAAAAAAAGACTGATACCATGGACCCAGAGGCTGGTATTGTGGTCCTATAGCAGAACAAGTACCAGGCCCCCTGAACTCAGAAGTCTGAATAATTAGTCGAATGAATTATAAAGGATGTCTTTAACATCATGTCTTAAATATTATCACTGGACTGTAACTCTGGCTCTTTAAAAAACTGCCACAATGAGTTCCACAGATTAAGTAAATCATAGAAGTATATAAAGTATTACACACTAAAGCATGGTAAAAAAGGGGGATTTGCCACTAGGGGAAGAAGGGAAAGCCAAACATGAAACGGTAGAAATAAGTGCAACTCGAATAATTTTACCACAACCAACCAATTCTGTCTCAAGTACTGCTTTCATAATTACAACTGTAAGCAGTTCCAGGATTGTCAAACAGAAATTAGAAAGCTGTGTAACACAGCACAAAACCCCATCCCCAAGTGTTACAGATAATTTTGATGTGCAGAAGTAAGGAACCAATGCCCATCCTAGGCCTTAAAAAGCACATGTACAGCCACACAGCTGACATGCAGTGCAAGTACACTGGGAAGAAGTGCACATACCTTTTATTGCTGTGATTCAGCTCTGCTGTAGGAGTGAAATCAAACTCACTCCTCTAGGCCTCTCAATCTCTCTGCAAGCACTCTGCTCTCCCAAGAGACACCTGGATACCAACTGAGTAGGCAACAGCGGAACTTGTGGCAAGTCAGCCACTCCACACAAAATCACCACTGTGCACATGCTCAGTTGGTACTATTAACACACACCAGTTTATCCCTCTCAGAAATCAGTTTAATTTGGCCTATGAGTTCCAAAAGTCAAAGCTACAAGAATCCTGGAAATTCTTCCCAGTCATACAAAACTGAAGGGTTTTTATGACAACCAAAGACATGGAAGTGCCCACTTCTAAGTAATCAAGTTTCGGGAGAAACCAAATTGGAACACAATAGCACAAAAATTCTGAGGCATTTTAATATCTTGTGTTATATTAGTTTAAGAAATTATGCGCGTTGTAGGCACTTCCACCTCTTCATGGCTGTTTTGGTAGTGGTTCACCTATGATGATGAACACGTCTATTTATCTAAGATAATACATTTTTTAGCTTTCTTTTTTAGAAGAGTTGGAAGTGACTACAACACACTTAATTTCTTAAACTAATATAATTTGTAGTAATAGGAATGTGGACAGGAGGACAGCAGAAGTCCATACAACAGTGAAGTAGCAAGCCTACCAGTCCTTTTCTCTGGAGGAGGAGGGAATTTTCCTCCTGCAAAAGGCTCTACATCCTGCTAGTTGAAAAAATGCAGGTTGAAAAAAAAAAAAAAAAAAAACACATCTTAAAGATGTTTTTCTATTTTGAAAAACAGTCCAAGCAATGGTAATCTCCTCCTATTTATCATTTTACATTTGCTGTTTTTTCTGCACAAATGACAAACTCCTCTTTATGATGAATCACTCACATATGTGGAAGTTTTTCCTGGTTATTTATTCACATCTTGCCTCAGAACTGTCTTATCTTTGGCTTATTATTAAGTCTCCATAGAAAGATTTCTGCAGCTTGTCATTTCCATATAAATTTCTACACTACACTACACTAGACTTACAGTTTATTTCGGTGAGGAACAAGTAACTGATTCTCAGTTGCAAATAAAAAATAAAGATGCAAGTTATTTGATTTAAAGGCACCTTTTCTCAAGCTGAACTTTATTTAAGCCTGTTATATTCCACCTCATTACAAAAATCCAAGCTGTGTCTGCAAACGAGCACAAGACTCTAGCACTGTTTCTCTTGGGTTTGCAAGAGGGCAAAGCACATAGATGAGAGAGAACACCCTGCTAATTAAACTGCAGCAGATGACTAAAGAAGAGAAGAGCTTGTCAGATGTAATAGCTACGTCAAGAATGATCAGATTAAATATGCAAAATGTGAAGTAAAGGTGGGGACAGCATTAAGCTCACATTCAAGATCTTGAACAAGCCGCAAAAGCTCTGACAGTTTCTCTAATTATTCACAGTAATGGACATTGGGAGCAAAAGGCAGGAGGGAGAAATACATTTTTCTCCATTATAGGTGCTGAGCACCAGGGCTAAAATCATGCCTGTCTGAACACTGATCAGTTTCTGCAAAGGTTAATAGCAATTAAATGTGGCAAACTAGACTAAATGAGAAACAGGTCATGATACCACTGTACTTGCAAAGAGCACAATACTTTTGCAGAAAGGTATTTCTTGTTTAATATTTTTGAAGGTGCAAGAGTACTTGGAATAAGAAAGAGTAATAGGTCTGTTCCTGTTCAAATGAAGACATACAGTCCAATTTATTACAGAAGCCAATTTTTTATACCAGAATGTGCAAGCTAACTGTGTTAAAAAGAAAAGTTGACCAGAAAGACAAGTCTTAAAAAAAAAAATTTAAAAAATCAGTGCAAATTATCTCTCCATTTTATCAGCTTTAGACAACAGTTAATTAAGCTCTTTCAAATACATGTCCAAAAAGCATTCAAAATGGAAATTAATAAATGTAAGTTTGCAGAATACAGAGTAAAAGATTAACAGATAAAAATAATGTATCTAGTAGGATACCAATTCACAATCACTATTTAACTGAAAACACTGGTATCTGAATCATTTACATTTTAATTTGTTCTGTTCCACTTTGGTTTCTATATTCCTATTATAAAATGGGTGAGACGTGGCTATAATTTGAGCTTTCCTTCTACCACACAGGAGAGAAAAATCATGAGTTGAGATTACTTGACTTTTTCTACTTTAGTAATTAAGAAGATTAAAAAGCTACTGTCCATTAGGACAAGTACCACAATAAGCTGTCAGTAACTCAACAGATTAGGGGAACAAGTACATTATCATCAATAGAGTTTTCGCCTTCACAGCAAGCAAAAATGTTTTTCAGTGAAAAGAAAAACCAAATTTACATAACAATAAATTTGGCTTATCAGATATGGAAAGCCTATGTGAAATTCTTGGTAACTCATCAGTAAATGCATCAAGGAAAATAAATAATAAAGAAGGCAACTTGCATTGCTATCCTCAGGATCTTCTAAACCATCAGGGCGACTCAGATTGCGTGAAGGCTGGCTGCACACTACGTCATCCAGCTCCCAAAAGGAACTTCTAACAGGTGGTCTTTGGATCTCATCAGGATTAAAAGCACCATCTGCTCCATCTGAAGAAAAATTAATTAGGACATCTTTGTTCAGTAGACTGTATTTGGTGATTACACACGTTACCTTACCTTTGAAAATCAAGAGTTAAACATAATTTTGGTTTAGATAATATAAAACAATAGGAGAGAATCAGCTTCTTCTAAAGGTGTTTAAAACTTTGTTTACCTTACTGATTCCCATCATAAAGGCCCTTTACTAGTGCTCATCAGTCAGAAAAGGTTCTGTAAACCAGTCTGAAGACTGTTAGTACTTAACCTGCATTAAATGAGGCATCGCTTTTAAAACAGCAAGGGAGAAATCATATTGGGGGGTGTAAAATTTATTTACCTCTTCTTTCCTGAACTGCATAAGGGTTTCCATATTGCAATACTGGTAGTCTACTTGGCACTGCAGGAACTGGTCCATTTTCCTCTGAATATGGGTTGCGAAAATGTAATGTCTGCTGTGAAATCTGTCCTTCCATCATCCTTCCAGCTTGATCTCCTGGTGTCCTGCCAAGCTCCTAAACAATGCAAAGTTGAAAATGCAATTAACCTATGGAGTCCTAGCAAAATTTGAAATGTTTATGAAATATGTTTTTTAAAGAAAAAAATCTGCTAACCTTCCTACTGTCTTTTCATTTTGGTCTTATGCCAAGTACATCATTAATACCAAAAACAGTCAATGAAGAAAAGGAAATACAAAGAAGATACTTTAAAGAGATATTTTTTCTTGGTTTGTTGTCCGTTAGTTCTAATTACATAAACAGAACTACCATGATTTTCAAGTGTCTGCATCCTTTTTACAATTAATAAAAATTAGCTAAATCGGTAAAAATGGGTAGATTGACAATAGCAACTAAAGATAATGTGCAGTGAGAAAAGTTTTTAGAAGTTACAATTAAAAAGAAAACAATGCATTTTATCACATCATGCCATACCATTAAAAAATGCAGCATTTTCGTATGTGGAGCATATCTTTGTACATACTTGACATAATTCCATGTGAGTTCATGAGTGGCAGACATTTAGTGAACTATTAAGTACATTGCATTGGATCCCTTCTGATATTTACCAGCAGTATTTTTATCAGATCATTTTTTCAGAAATGCTTGAACAGAACTCTTCAAAAAACTAATCTACTTAAAATTCTAGATTCCTGCATATAAACCATATATATTATAGTAATTACAAACTATAAAGGGGTTTTATAACTTAGAAACCATTAAAAGCCAGTACAGATCTTAAAAGACACTAATTAAAGTGACTTCAGTGTGTTCAATGCATCAGCTGCAATTTATCCCAATAAAAATCTCTCTCACCCTTCCATTCAACGAAGTGGTTTAAAGGATAGAGAGCAATATGCCATGAATATCAAAAAGAATATGCCATTTAAATTCAGAACCAAGCAAAAAATTCTGAGATATAAATATGAAAACAATAATTTAAAAAATAGGGACTGTTAAGGGAGACATGATTTCCAGTAATGTTCTTTCTGATTAGTATTTTCTTCTGGGTTCTGTGGGTTAATGTTTAATATTTGCTGATGTGATGCTAATAAAACCCTCAAAGACTGAAGTGTGTCTTTTCCCCAAAAGACTTTAAATTGAAACTTAAAACTAAAGCTTCAATTACCAGTTCACCTCCATAAGAATCAAAAGTCTTTTTATAAAAAGGAACAACTTAAAAATGTTTTTCTTGCAAACAGATGAACTTCAGATCAACCTCTTGAACAAAAAAATGCAAAAAACAAATACCAATAACTACTCTGAAGACAAAACTCTACTCAAATACAAGAAGACATCATATAATGGATGGCATCCCTCCACTAGATACAATTAAAAGCTATGCCAGTGTTGATTTAGATTTATAAACTAAAAGGAACATGATTAAAACAGGTAAGATTAAATAGCTTAGTTTTAGTGAGTGTGTAAAATTAAGTAATTCATCTTTACTCAATACAAAGCAGGAACAATTAATTAGCAATGAAATCAAGATTTTCCTTTTTAAAACTTATTTCTTCTACAATATAGCAGCAGTTTAAAATGAGAGGCAGTAGCATCACTACTTTTAATTGTATGTAACGCTAAAACTAAACAGAATGTAGATCAACATGACTGTAAAAAGGTGATGAAAAAAAACTTTAGCCAGAAGTTGGATAGCTAGGGTAGGGACTGATTTTAAAAAAATATTCAAAGGCTATTTAAGTATGTAAATAAAACAGAAACAAAGCAACTTCATAGATTTGAAGAGACAGCAAAGGAACATTTTTAGAAAGCTATGCTTGGTGACATTTATAAACAAACACTGATAATGAGTATAAATTGAAATGCTGTTTACTACTACCCCATGTTTATTAACCTTTTAAAGCATGGGTCGAGTCCAGAAAGGCACTTTGATTCTTCTTTGTAATGTAAATATTTATAAATTTACAAAGTTCCAAGCTTTTATAAGCTTAATACATTATTATCATTATTATTATTACAGTTGTTCTCATGTGTGGTGTTTAAAATTATTTCCTCCACCTAAACTAGCCTCACCAAAACTCAAACTTTAATTTGATTTCTTTTGAACTAGAAAAATATGAGAGATCTATTAAAAACAATACCCTTCACTTAAAAAGAAGATAAATTAAATACCAACCACGTGACAATATAGAATCATACAAAAAAATAACCAGTTTAATCTGAAAGTTTAGTTCCGTTTCAGTTTGTCAGAATTAAAATGACTGTTTTTACTAAGTATCTCTTCATACTGGAATTGTAAAGTAATCAAATAGTGTTTCAAAAAAAATCCCAATTTGCACAATACCATGTAATACTATCTGAATGTAATAAAGACATTTCATTATTTCACTTTTCAGTAAAATGTGTCTTTGATTAATTGCCACATAATACCTCAGAGGTACTTCTTCATTAGCATTAATATTTCAGAATGTGTGACAATACCTTCTCCCTGGTAAAGAGCTCCAGCTGTGATGCCAGCTCCTTTACTCGTCTCTCTTTTTCCGCCAGCTGAATCTGTATAAAAAGAAGATTAAGATTCTTGTATTAGTGAATGGAAATTATTTCCCTGCATGTTACATCATGAAAACCAAGTTCCCTGATTAAATTAATCTTTCAGATGAAAATAGTTTTGTCAACTGCAGTCACATGCAACTCATAGGGTTACTATAAATCCAACCGAACAATTCTCATGAAGTTTTATCTGCTGGATAACAGCAGTACATTAGCAGCCTTTTCTTGCCAGTTTTCAGTGAACAGTTGTGGAATGACAAGATTCTGTTAAAAACAAGTAGTATCAGTGGCAGTAGGGGCACAACTGCCCAGACACAGTTGAAGGTTTGCAAACCTCATCTCATTATTTCTGAAGAAATTTCTTGGCATTCCATATATCCCACCACAGAACTTGAGAGATCCAAAAGCTACTCCTGCCTCAAAGACACTAAATTTGTTTCACGAACATCTACCTTGTGTCTCTCTATTGAATGCTCTGGGAGGAGGTGCAACTGACACATGACACAATTCTTCCTGGCTTCAAAATGATGATTTGAATAGTCTCTCACTACAAAGGACTATTTTATTTGAATTCTGGTTCCTTCAGAGACTGACTCTTCCCCTGTTTTTCTAATATCTAAGCTCAATGCTTAGCATAACACCTTACCAATTTTTTTCAATTCTGAAATTTCTTTTCCTAGTTTAGGTCAATGGAATAAATTTCCTATCTGGGAAGAAAAGCTCACATTTTCTCTACCACCTGCACTCTTGTGAATTATAGAAATTTTTTAATTGCAGTCAAAATGCTTTCAATTGTGAAACCAATTATTTATTACACCTGCTGTTGAGAAGTTAAACTTATTTCACATTAAATTATGCATGGCAACTGATCACTGCTAATTAGTAAAATAAACTGGAAAGAGTCATTTTATAAAATTGAAATTAGAGCTTTGGAAAGTATAGTAAAAAGATGGCCTATGGAGTACTGAAATAAACTGCAGAGTAATTCAACATTTTACAAAGAAAAAATGCTGTAATTATTAATAAAAAGGGGCTCCTAGTAGAACCAATACAGTCACAGTTCTATCATTTTTCAACACAATGGGCAAAAGCAGGCAACAGACTAAACTGCATTATCACCATTAGACTGAGAACCAGCAGAAAAGACGGTCCCATGAATATTGTTGCTCTTATCTCATCCCTATTGACCTAAAAAGCTAATAAGCATTACTATCACATAACATCAAAGATCAAGGCCCCCCGTAAGCTAAAGCTGACCATTATGCTAGACTTTCTGGTGAATGTGCTACATCACTCTACCAAGACTACAGTTGAGGTTCAACAAATTAAATTCTTGCATGGTTTTAAAAACAATGGATCACTCCTCTCTACTATCTCTGCTGACTTGAGATAAAATGCATTAGACATTACTACACTAGTAATCCAATACAGACTATGAAGATTTTAGACAAACACACCAATCTATCTTCCTATTAGTATTACAGTAAGCAGCAGGAAATTAGAAATCCCTCGCCCTTTTTTTTCTCATAATAGAAGACTGTGTCATTTAGGGGTTTGTCTAAACCCACAGTATTAAAAGACTGATGGCCAGCTGGTACTAGATCTTAGCAGACCTCTCTTACTTTAAAAGAAGCATTACAAGACTGCATTGTTTCACAAGAGCAGAATTTGTATTTACAGCAAAAATGTATTTAGCATGCTTTCCATATTAAATCTCTTCATTACAATAATTTCATGATTATAAGCCGCACCATTTTGACTAAAATTTTGCTCCCAAACCGGAAGTACGGCTTACATTTAGGAGTGGCCAATATATGAACAAATTTTGGAAATTTCCCAACCCGGAAGTCCGAGTCAGTAGCAGCCCCGAGCTGAGGTGGAGCTCGCCCGGCCCCGGGTGGCAGGACAGGGGACAGCGACGGCGCGGCGGGACAGCGACGGCGCAGCAGCAGCGCTGCCCGGCCCCGGGGGGCGCAGCGGCAGCACCGGCTGGGCACACCCCTCTCCCTCCTCCAGGTGGCACCAGCCAGGCAAGCCCCTCTCCTTCCTCCCGGCGGCACCGGCCGGGCAAGCCCCTCTCCTTCCTCCCGACGGCACCGGACAGGGACGCCCCTCTCCCTCTTCCTGGCGGCACCGGCCGGGCAAGCCCCTCTCTGCCTCCTCCCGGCAGCACCGGCTGGGCACACCACTCCCCTGCCTCCCAGCAGCAGCAGCGAGCAGGGCTGGGGCTGCTCCCTGGCGGTCACCCTGAGCAGGGCCAAGCCAGTAAACCCTGTGATCCCGCGATTCTGTTACTATTTCGCAACTTTGTGAAAGTTGCACACGGATCTTCGCTGAGAATAAAAGTGCGGCTGATTTATGGAGGAAAAACTAAACGTTGCTGACACCCTGGAAGTGCGGTTTATAATCAGTGCGGCTTATAATCGTGAAATCAGAAAAAAGCAGCCATGTTAAGAAGAGGTAACCATTCATTGTCATAAACAAAACCTGTAACTTACTTTATACTGATCCTCCATTGCTGCCAGCTGTAATTTTATACCCTCGTTGGTTTTCACTTGTTCTTTCCACTTCAACTCCAGTTTAGCTAATTCATCAGCATAAACACTGCATTTCAGCTTCTCTTCCTAAAGTAGTTTATACAATGGCATGAAATATTTACAATCTTAAGAGATTTTTCCCTCCCACCCCCAAAAATGTCACTGTATTAACTCCAAGCTTTTAAAACAAGACCATTTACAAATGGCTTCTACAAGCCTGACTCCAGACTCTGAAATGGTCAGGACCACAGAACACTGCATAAATGATGTTCAATAGGCATTTCTTTCCTTGAGTTTTCAACAAGCTGATATTCCTCATAAGTTTTACAGTTTCAAGTTTCTTGGTACCCTAATACTACTAACCATGATTATTCTCTCAAGTACCTAATTTCAATACAAAACCTTTCCCAAATGACTATTACAACCTAAGTATCTTTCATCCAGAAGGTCAAAGGCAAAGTTTTCTTCAAAAATCACTATGGAATAAACAGCTAGCAGAAGCCAATGCAGGCTCTCTCTCCATGGACAGGGTCACGAGCAGAATTACAGGACAGTTATTACATCATGGAAAACTTACTAAAATAGAATAATATCATTGTGATAAATAAAAGAAACTAAATTAAGACAGACAACACTCCAAAAATAATTTCTTAAACTGTTCTTACTTATAATGATGTAATACTCCATCATCATACACACATCCAAACTGATTAAATGAAAATCAAGTGTCAACTTTGGTCAAGACAACCAAATAAAAGCCTTTATGTATGACTGAGCCCAAGGTAGTTGGCACAACCCACTCAGGGTGTGAAAACACTGTAAAAGCCATGACAGGTAGATAGGGATAAGTTCCTTTGCTTTGGACAGTGTATCAGATCAACAGTGCCACACTTGTTCCAAACATCAGCTGGCTTACAGCAACCTACTATATTTGATTTATAAAAGCAATTACACTTAATTTAAGAACAGAAAGTATTTAAAACCTTAAGCATATGGACATTTGTTTTACTGTATCTTGGTTTTCTTCATCTGGACCCTCAAAAACCATACACAGTCAAGAGCTGACTGAACAAAAATGTGTTTCCTTACATTAAGATTTCTTAATACCATAATCATGGTGTATCACACAAACAATTAAGGCAGCTCAGCTGGGTAGGCTTTGTGGTTTTAAGGATTAGCACCTACAGCTACTTTTTGTTCAGCTTTCCAAAGCAGCTGTTTACTTACTGCCAACATTTGCTTGTATTTCTTATACTTCTCTGTTTTCTCAGAAATCTCTTTATTCATTTCACGCACTTGCTCCTTTACCACGGATTCCGAAACTATGTCAGATGAAATGGGGCTAACTGTGAACATTGAAGAAAAAAAAACAAGAACATTGAATTTTTTTGTTCCACAAAGTTTGTGTAAGAGAGATGACAGCCCAGATTTGAGAGTGCATCAAAGAGAATGCTCCACGTTATCCAAACCAGAGACAATCAGCATTATGTGCTACGTACAATCAACAACTGTACTGGCAGGTCTGTGTTCAGTTCTCTTACACTGAGAACATAGCTACACACAAGTGTAGTACTCCACCAAGAAACAAAGCAAACACCAGAATATGTATGTTATCATTCTAAATATTCTTACATAAAAACATGGAAGTACCTCAGCAAACTACTTCACCACACTCTATCACTGAGCTTGCTGGGATTGTATGTTTTAAGAAATGCTTGAATTTACTTTAGACAGGAGTAAACTGATAGAAATTACAACCTTTGGTCTTACAGATCAAATCAGCAAGAATCTGTCAGTTATTTTATAACACAGAAAAAGTTAATCAGCATTTTTTGGCATTTATCAATTTAAACTGAATGATAAAATCACAGAATGGTTTGTGCAGGAAGGGACCTTAAAGATCCTCTAGCTCCAATCCCCCTGCCAGGGACAAGGTCACCTTCCACTACACCAGGCTGCTCAGAACCTCATCCAACCTGGGCCTAAACACTCCAGGGGATGGGGCATTCATAGCTCCTTTGGGAAGCCTGTTCTAATGCCTCACCAGCCTCATTGTGAAGGATTTCTTCCTAAATTTTAACTTGTTACATATTGAAGTTTTAGAATATAATTTTTGCAATCACTTAATAGTTCATAATAATTATAAACATTTTCTAATAAACCACTACTCCTATAATTAATGAAAATAGTCAGTAGACTTGACCTTGCCATCACATAATCAGAACTTTTCAGTAGATTGATTTTACAGTAGAATGTTATAGTAGATAGTCATAACAACATGACTGCAAAATTACTGTGCTATTATACTCAAATTGAAAATTTGAGTAAGGTTTTTTTTTTAATAAACTGTTTCTTAGCTTGGCAAAATCAAAACCATCTCTGTTAACCATGAAGCAGAAATCAAAGATTTCGGTTCTGCTGACATTAATAAACAGCAACTAAACTGATACGTGAACTTATTTTGAATGTTACCACTTAGTAAGAGACAAAATATTTAGCTTTCTTCTCAGTTCTAATTAATGCTTTAATTAAACAGAACAAGTCCACCTACTTTATACCACAAATACTATTAGTGACTACTTCACACAGACAAGACATTCAGGCTTATAAAGACAGACAAAATTTAAGCTGCTGATACCTGGAGATGCAGACAACTTTTTGTCTGTAAGGACGGCAGTAGCTGTCTCAATGTTAGATGCATCTGTCAGTTTCTGTTGATGCCCTGCAGTTTTCTTTGTGAAAAGAAATTTTGTTTTGGTACTTCATTAAATGAAAGCCAAAGCACAAAGGAATGTATCTTGCAAAACGTATCATTTGCTCCAAAATTAGACAGAACTGCTAATTAAAACAGCAGATAATAATATATACACAAAAAAAAATTAATTCTACTAAAGACTGAAATTGCTTCAGACTGATTTTTATCATCTTACTTGATGACAGTCTTTTTCCCTAGAAAGAGTAATTTCTAAGCAAATTATTAGAAAAATCTAATTTTCTAGAGAATCAGTTACATTTAAATTAATTAACTTAAATCTAATACTCCATTAGAAAAATAGTCTGTATCAGGAATGTCTGCTGGACTTCTGGAGCAAAAGCATTGAAATCTGGTGTTTGCTGTATGATGTGCAACACTGCCAGAGATAAGGAAGATTTTTAAGGAAAAGCCATAGATGTTCTGATATGACATCTCATTCGCCATTGACCTTCTGGATGAGAAAATGGCTTCTTTTATGCAATGTTCTGTGGATAAGAGAAATACTTAAGTCTGGTTTTCTTAAGAATTCATATTTGCATAGTTTGCCATTGTGCACAGACTTATTTTGTTTGAGCTCCTCTCCAACTCTAATTTTTACAAAATTCTGAAGAACTCTGCTCTCAAATTTGTTTGAAATTAGCTGGCAGGTTCAGTAACTAGGTGGTCTAAGACTTGTATCATCATTGAAAATATTCATTTATTTATGAAACAGATCCTGGAAGACTGGTAAGATTATAAAATAGATATGGAATACAACCCCATACTGTGTTGTGGAGACTTCTTCCCCACTTGGCTTTTAAATCCTACTTCAAGTTCTCTATCTTCCCCACTTTTGGGCTTTGGGTTTTTTGTTGAGGTTTTTGTGGTGGTACTGGATAGAGGCAGTATTTATGGATTTTCCCAGCTTCAGTTTCAAAATTCTTTCTTGAACAATGTAATGCTTATAGGTTCATCCAAACTCTACTAGGCTTCCATACCAGCTACTATAAATTCTACGCTTGGTTTGGACAACTACCTAAAAAGAATCATAGAACTAATTTCACAAATAGATTTGTGAAAGAAAATGGTAAACAGTCATTGCTTACCAGACATTTTAATCCTTTTAAAAAGCATTAGTTTTCACAGAAGGAAATTAAATTGTTGTTGAAATGTTACCAAAAAAGCAAGTGCAATTTATCCCATTCTACTTACTGCCTGTTCTGTAAACTTGTTTACTTGTTTTTGAAGTTTTTGACATTCTTTGAATTTTTCCTTGTAATGGTCAGCAGCCATTTGTAGACGGAGCTTCAGATCTTCAACTTCTCTGCGCAGTTCCTGCTCCACCGCGTTTGAAGCTTCCTTAAAATAAAAAAAAATAGAAACTGTTCTCCCTTTGGTTCAAATACCACTATTTCAAAAAATGTCTTTTTTTAATTAAAAAACCATAATGTTCCATGAAAGTACTGAAGCTCCTATTTTCTTTGTGGGAAAGAAAGGAATAGCACAAGCAGTAGAGCACAGAGAGAGGCAGAATATGACCTGAACTTCATTCCAAGTAGGACACAATGAGGGACTTTAATAAACAGGCACTGGTGTAATACCAGAAGCAGGTAAAGAAGATTCTTATTTTATGGGCTCATTAATGTGTATCTAAATTTTGAATGTATAGGAAAAGTCTGAACACCTTCCAGGGGTTTTTCCAGCTATCTTATGGACAAGTATAGCCACATAGCAGAAGTGCACAGCCCACAACTACTCCCTCACACTGACTAGATTTCCACTCCACCTGGGAGTGGTTCCATTGAGCTACAACACTGATACACAAGCTACACAAACCACATCTGGCAACTAGGCATAGGCCATGCTCGAATACTTTCTGGTAACTTGAGACATTCAGATGACTTGTTACTTCCTTCATGATACATTTCAAAACACATTGTATACAACTGAAACTCTTAGGAAAAAAAAACATGTCATTCTTTGACATTTTAAATGTAATAGTTCTTTTGAGTGTTGTAATATTATAGTACTATTTTAATTGTGTTCAGGTCAATAGATTTTCTTTGAACATTTATACCATTACAGTAATCCTAATAGCAAATACATTCAATAGAGTTGCAGTCACTGAAGACCCTTGATAAAGCTCACTTTAATCAAAATTTGAAAACATGTATTAGCTCACTATATTTTTTTTTCAAGACTAAAGCCAAGACAGTTTCCATTACATTAATATTTTTATACTTATAAGTACTTAAAGTAAATTAACTTTGATCACAAACACTGGAAGGACTCAGAAGAATTCTGAGAGAATCTATCGAAGAGAAAAGAACATTATAACAAAACAACCCAACTTTCTACCAATACATATCCTTATTTTAATGGATTTTTAATGCTACTGTGGCTCACTTAACAGAATTAAGACAGGGAGAGGATTCACATAAATATAATAAAATAATATAAATACTGCATTATTCTGTGAAAATAATGTAGAAGCAGACATGAGTAATAGCAGAAACCTCCTTTCTGACCAAACTGCTAAATCAGCTAACATGCACTTGATTTAAGGTAGTATATTGAATGCTGAAAGAGAATTTGATAATTATTTACCCTAATCATCCAGAAACCTATTTTATTCCCCATCTTCAGTAAAGGTTCAGGAAAGGTTTTATAAATAAACTTCAATACTAAATACTGACAATTTACCTGTTCATTTTTCAAAGCCGTGATTTTTTTGAGTTCAGCTAAAGCTTCAGCAAGTTGTTTTTTGAATTTTTCATTTTCCAGACGTGCACTGTGAAGATCTGCCATTGTTTTATCCCGCACATTTACTGCATCACTCAGCTCTTTTGACATTAGAACAGCTTCTTGTTTGCTAGCCTGAATCTGATCTTCAGCTTTCCGAAGCTGCTCTTTCAAAATACTTGCCTCATCCTAGAAAAGAGAAGAGATGGAAGAGAATTCATCATTTTTTTTTTAATTCAAAGCTTAAATAAAGGTTGGTATAGGGATTAGGAACATCTGAAAGAAAAAACAGGTTTTCCTGGTGGATTTAGCAAAACTACTAAATCAAGAAGTCAGTACACAAGTACTATTTTCCCCACTTGTCTTCTTTGCCAGCAATGATACGCAAATTAATTTCACTACAAAACAGAAGTTTCAGTTCTGGATTTTTGTTGGAATTTTAGCTTCATTTTTAAACATATGACCAAAAAAGTCTTTTTTCCACATCTCTGTTCTTATCACTGTAGAACTCCAGCGTCAAAAGCAAAGTTCATCCCACAGAAACACACTGAAGGTAACAACAGAGCAAGAGGTTTTACAGTGCCTACAACTGGTTAATGTAAAACACTGTAAAGCATCTTTGGGATGTTTTTCTCACAGCTCTGTTTCCCAAGATCTTGCACAACCAGGTTTCCAGAGGGAAAAGAGAACAAATAGTAATGAAGAGCAAGCTGCAGCATGTAGCACTGAGTACACAGGGCAACCCAAGAGCCAACTGACCAAGCTGAACTACCAGCCTCTCTCATTTTTACAGCACATAATACATTGGTAACATATTTCAGCAAATATCTGCTGTTTCACAGGGTGAGATAAAACTATTAATGATCCCACCAGAAACATCAAAAGCACTTTAAGATTAATAAATTACATAAAAGTTCGGTTGCTTCAGTACTGACATATATCCA
Organism: Catharus ustulatus; assembly: GCF_009819885.2. Classification (NCBI taxonomy): domain Eukaryota; kingdom Metazoa; phylum Chordata; class Aves; order Passeriformes; family Turdidae; genus Catharus; species Catharus ustulatus. Next base: position 35,350,406 of record NC_046221.1, on the reverse strand, counting down.
CTCCCTCCAAATTCAACACATTCAGAAGCAAAACAGCAGAAAAGAGACTAAAATAAGATGTAACTTAAAGCAAGAGAGTATGCCCTTTTTAAATTCTATGTCCCTTCTCAACAGCACTACTTTTCCACTTAAATATTATATTCATAACTCACTTTATAACAACTTCTAGTCCTCTGAGATCCAAGTTGCTTTTCTGTGAGAAGATTGGCAAGATACACAAGAAAGATGCCTGCATAATCTGACTTTTCCATGCTGGTCTCAAAGGTTATGTCTAAACTGACTCTCTAATTTGGATCAAGAACACATTTGTGAAGCAAAACTCCCAGGCAATTTCATTATTGCCTATCACACTGCAGATCACAGAATTTCAGAGCACAGAAACTGCATTCCTTTTGGATGAAATGGAACAGGATGATGTACATTCAGGCAAAAACACCTAATGGTTATGCTATTGTGGGTTTACCCTGGTTGGATGCCATGTGCCCACCAAAGCCACTCCACCATTCCCCTCCTCAGCTGGACAAGGAAGAGAATGTAACAAAAGGCTTGCGGGCTGTGATGAGGAGAGGGACAGTAATTACTGTCATGGGCAAAAACAGACTCATCTTGGGGGAAAAATTAATCTAATTTATTACCAGTCAAAAAAGAATAGGACAATGAGAAATAAAACCAAATCTTAACACATCCAGACCCCAACTCCTCTTTTCAGATTTAACTTCACTCCCAAATTCTCTATCTCCTCTCCTCCAGCAGCATAGCCAGGATGGGGAATGGAGAATACAGACAGATCATCACATGCTGTCTTTTCTGCTCCTTCCTCCTCAGGGGGAGAACTCCTCACTCTCTTCCTCTGCTCCAGTGTGGGATCCCTCCCGTGGGAGACACTCCTCTACAAACTTCTCCAACACACACCCTTCCTGCAGTTCTGCATGAACTGTTCCAGTGTAGGATCCCATCCATGGGGGAGAGGTTCTTCAGGAACAAACAGCTCCAGCACAGGTCCCCTGTGGGGTCGCAGGTCCTTCCAGCAAACCTGCTTCAGTGCAGCCTTCCCACAGAGTCACAGCTTCCTTCAAGCACATCCATCTTCTCCAGCATGAGGTCCTCCACAGGCTGCAGGAGGCAGCCTGTCTCACCAGGGTCTTCACCATGGACTGCACAGGAATCCCTGCTTCGGTACCTGGAACCTTTTTCCCTCCCTCAGTGACCCTGATGTCTAGACAGTTCTTTCTCTCATGTTCTCCCTCTTCTCTTCAACTGCAGTTCCTCTCAGTTTCCCCCTCTCCCACACCCTTCTTTAATCTGTTATCTCATCATCACCCCCAGGCTCAGCCTTGGACAGTGGTGGATCCATCTTGGAGCCAGCTGGCATTGGCTGGTATTGTCTCTTGGGGGAAGCTTCTGGCAGCTTCTCACAGAAGCCACTCCAAAACCTACACAAACCCAATACAGGTATCTATAGCACCTAACTAGAACTAAGCCTGAAGTAACCTCACGTGGACCATGGACAGCATAAATAAGAGTTCTTCAGCAACTTCACTCTCCTGTTACACCACACTGCTTGCTAACCACAGTGCTGCCACAGGGCACAGTAAGGCACCTCTTCGTTGGAAGCCCTACTGTCACAGCAGAGTTCTCAGTCAGCATTGCAGCTTGATAGTACATTCACCTAACAAGCCCTTCAGCAATCACTCCATGTCTCCTCTTTTCGTCTCCCTCACTCTCTACAGTCTCTACTCAGCTACATTACAAAATTTTTTCCTTAACTTCCTTCCCTTTTTCATGAAGTTAAAAGCAATGCAGGAGTACGCCACTTTTACTGAACTCAAAAATTATCTTTTCACGCATAGTTAATCTCAGTTCATCATGTGAGACCTCAACAAGGTCAAAAGGTGCAAAACTAGAGCAGATTTTAGTGTTTTCACCATTTTCTGCATTTACAGAGAACATCATAATCCTCATGCCTCCTAGCCTATACCCTGGTGATTTCTTCAACTTCTTCCTTTCTCTTGTAAAGTACATACAACATTAGATATGTTTATTCATATCAGGCCAATTATATTTAGTACTGCTTACCTTGTTTGATGAAGAGTGCAAAAAAGCTTTCTTCATATTTTCTTTTTCAGCTATTAATAGCTGCAATCTGCCAACCTCCTCTTTATAATACGATACCATGTTTTCTTTGTTTGCATCCAAATTCTTAAACGTCTGGATTTCTTTTACTAGCTTGGTGTTTTCTATTTCTGTATTCTTCAAGTGTATCTGCAATGATGCTAAAACATGTCAAACTTCTTCCACGTTAGGAGAACTACTGTTCACCTATTTATGTGCTCACTAAATTCTAATTTTTTCTAACTTGAGGCAGATTAGAACTGGTAAAGATAAAAATTAAACATTCGGTATTATCAGTGCCCTCCAGCTCAAACTTTCTGGCTGGAATTCTTTCAGTATGGTCACCTAACAACAGCTCCACTCTACAGCTAGAAGTTAAAGTCCTAATTTCTCTCCACAACAAATTAAGTTATTCAGGACTCACTCCCCTCTTCACAAATGCTGGTCAACTAAGGACAAGCAAGAGAAATGACTTGAAGAAAACTAAAGAGAAATTAAACTTCTAGTAGTAACTGCCCATGGCCATCTAAGAAAACAGGTCTACATCAGGAATATTCATTTTCAATGACAGCAAACTACTTTTAATAACTCTGCCTACAACAATGCAAAATAGCTCCTGCACACAAGCGTATTCCACTCAGACCAGAAGATTTGTGTTATTTACAAAGGAATTCCATGCTTGTAAAAGAGGCTTTGAGAATTTATAATCTAGGAATAGAAATCATATTTTAAATACACTTGATCTGTTTCACACAACTTAAGGATTTCATTATTTTAGCATATGAAGGTTTTGTTGCTTTGGGGGGAGGGAGGGTGGCAGTGTATTTTATTCTATATATGGGTGTCTCTCAATACCAGCAAAAGAAACCAGCCATGCTAGTAAAAACCAATGCAATAGAGAACCTACTAAAGCTTCTCAGTGTTATAGACAAGGCTCAAGAAGAGGGATTAAGAGAACAAAGTCTGGAGAGAGAATTTAAATGACTAAGAAGTATTTTAGTTATGAAAAAGTGTGTTAAAAACGAACAGCTACTGGGTGATGCACTGTATAACTGAAGAATTTTCTCACTAGAATCTATTATTTTTTGTTACTATGTCTGAGTTTTAACAAGTTGGTGATTCATTCTCCTTCTTAGAGACCTTTTTATACCATGGTTTAATTCAGATGCTGTTTTCCTCATGCATTTTTATGTGAGAACATCTATAACTATCTTAAAGATATGTTCACAGAAGTTACCCATTTCCTTTTTTCCTTAACAAATTCAATTTATTAGACTTCTCCATAAAACATTATTACCTTTATTTCAAACCACTTCATTCCAGTGTATACAGGTACAAGTAATAAAGTTACCTTATAAAGTTCTTTTTCATCCTTTTCTGTCTTTAACACACATTCAAGTTGCTCCTTCTCAAGCATCACTTTCTTCAGTTTGTCCTTCAGACTAAAACATTGAAAAATTAATGGTACAGAACTGTTAAAACAGAAAATCTATGCATGCAATAAAAATTATTAGTCTAAAAAAAACCTTTGGGGGAAAAAAAATAAAATAAGGAAGATAAGGAACAAAAGACTAAATACCTGTCTAACTCCGTTTCTTTTGCAATGGCTTTCTGAGTAACCGTCATGATATCTTCCTCAAGCTGGAGAACTTTTGAAGCAACCTCATCATGCTTCTTCTTCAACTCATTATTTTCCCTTTTAAAAGCTTCTGCTGTTTGAATATTATCCTTTTAAAAAATTGCAAATAGATGCCATTTAATTATGTGATTCTTCAGAAGCAAAACATGTTATTTGAATTAATGCCAAAATATGGCCATTAGATTTCTTCTCTTCCTTAAAATGTGTAACAAGTTCATTTCAAGTATACATAAATAAATATATATTGAATATTGCTATGCATAGTTCATATATTAATAAGGGTCAGTAAGGAGGTTGTTTGGGTGCAAGCACTCAGTTACTCAGATCATACCAAAGGCTTCAGAGCACAGGATAAATACATTACTTCCTATCTTTTGACTATTTCCTTTAGGCAAATAAACTTCCGACTGCCTAGCTCAGAAAATAAAGAATTTTTATTTCTCTTTTTACTTGCTTTTACTTAGAAAGAAGAGCTGGCATTTTTCCAAACAGTTACACCACAATAGCAAGCCACAGTAAAGACAACAGCAGGCAAAAGAAGAAATGAAACAAAACGAAACAAAATTGTGATTTAGAGTTGGTTACTACATGACATTCTCCTAGCTGGAACATATAGAAGGTCTCACATAGCTCAAGGAAGCTCATGCAACCATTGTGGGATTTATGGAAGCTGAGACAGGGGATGATGACAATACCCAAAACATACTCCTTTATCAGAAAACTGACAAATACAAGATGGGAAACCACTTTAAGTATTGCATTCGTTATCTAATTACGGTAATGTCCATACTGTTCTAAGGCAGTGGACAGCTGAATGCCATCTCCACTGCAGCTAAACAGCCATTTAAAGTCAGGTTATCTTAAATAAGCCTGAAAATGTTCTTTTTCAACATAACTATTTTCTTGAAAAAAAATTCGTAAGTAACACCAAAGTAGAGCATACATACTGAGATAATATGCCACCTTTTTCTGATATCAAAGTATAATAAAGTTCAGCTTATTAACAACCATGACAGGGATATGAATCAAAGTATAAAACAAGGTCAAGACAGACTGACCAACATACCTAACTACAGCATGACTTAGGAGTGTTTGTGTAGATACTAAGGTACAAGTTGTCTTTCTGCTCTAGATTTGGAAGATTAAAGCACTACTTCATCTATTCATTTTTAAACAAAGCTCAGTGCCCCGAAATAACAAGTTGATGTACTGTTACATCAAGAAAAACACATCAGCCAGACTTTACGAAGAACCCCTACTGGCCAAATTCCAACCTAACAAACATTGTTTTAAGTACAATAAAATATAATGAGGACTGGTTTTAGTCATTAATTGTCAAGATACACTGTTCACAAGTATAATTAAGCCTCACTTTTACAAGCAACTAAACAGAAGTTTAAGCATTATGATTTTTTTGGGGGGGGTGGGGGGAAGGTTGAGGGGTAGGCAGTATTGAATTGAGGAGTGGCAAATGTCTCATGACTCATTCATGTGCAACACACTAAACCAGCATGCAGATTCTTATTTTTGTTATATATGCTGTATAAGAGAAAAGGACTAATATATTACAACCATTTAAACTCTAAATGGCTTTCTTATGTCCATATAAAAAGAATTTGAAAAGACCATGAATGTGCCACCTTTTTGTAAAACACAGCATTGGAGAAGATAATCCACAATTTCCATGAGGTCTTTAATTTTGAAGAGCTATCAGTTTCTTGCAACCAAAAATATATGTACTTGGTGTAACGAGGGCAGGATATTTTAATTAAAGTCAGTATTCCAAGTAAAACTTGCTATATAACCAGAAGCAACAACACACTCTATAACTGCTTGCCCTCCCCTAGTGCAGTGGAGACTAATTACTTGCCCCTGTTTTGAAAGCCTAGTACAGTAAAAAGTCTATTTCAACGCATATCTGTGTTTTCTCTAAACACCGCTTTGGTATAACTGTAACTGTTGTAACCCAAGTGCCTTCAAAAGAATTTAATCTGATACATTATATATACAAACTGTACAAACAGTTCAAACAGGTTGCCAAAGGTAACATATATTAAAAGGAATTAATAGCCTGAAAAAAATTCTCTCCACAAACAGCATTACAATTGATGCTGCTTTGCTAGTTATTCTAAAGGGACATGGTACTAAAATGTAAAAGTTCCATACTTAACAGATTCTCACCTAATAAACTTGTTTAGATACAACTAAAGCCTACAGTTTTTAAAGAAAAAAAAAGGATTAATTTTTAGAGACAACTTGTTATTTTACAGAATTCTTAGTAATTCAATTTAGATGCAGCAATCCCTAGTCCCATACATTGGTTACAGTGGTTTCAGAGCCTGTAAAATTTAAAATGAGTGCTCTTAGACTATTTTACAGGTAAAGTCAGCTGTGTTCAGAAGGAGTCTGAAGGGGAAGAATATAATAAACACATCAACTAAATGTACAACCCCTCTTACAAAAAAAGATAATTTCTGTAATCATTGCTTTTATTCATTTATCTTGTCTGGAACATCCACCAATATTTTCTTCCACCTTCTTAACAGATGAATAAAAAAAGCAGAGCAAGAGCATGAATCATTTTAATGAACTGGTTTAAAAACACCCAATAATTTTATGGTTATTTTTAATCCAGTTACAAATGCAGGTCCCATCACCTTCCCTAGAGTTGCAATAGCCATAAGGGTGGAAGTGGGAAGCAAACTGCACCACAAGGGTCAAGAGTAAGTAACAAGAAATTACTTAAATCAGCTTTACTGCTGCAAAAGAAGAAGTTATCAAAACAAAAATTCCTGTAACTACTAGGAGTCTCATTAGCAAAATGAAGCAACAAAAATTCAATGAGCTGTTAAGTAAATTTCCCTAGAATTAAAATTTCACTTTGAAAATCTTGATGTACCTTCAGATAGGGAACAAGAAGAAATATGGATGTTCCAAAACCTTTACTGCTATTCTAAAATGGAAGAAGATTTAAGACTTTAAATTTATTTTTAAAATTTAATTTAAAAATAATTTTATTGTAATTCCATGCAATACTGTCCTCATAAGGTTATTATAAGATCTACCTAAAGGATATGCAAAGATCATGCCTAGGGCCATCCTTGAAACACATTTAAAATAAATTCCCCCTGCAAAAAGGACTAATAATCTTCCATTTGAGAATGGAATAGTGATAAGGTTTTTAAATTCTTATTTTTATAAGAGAAAATCATGGCAAAAATCCACACATTCAACAATGAAGAACAGCACGCTTTTCCTACTTATTTCTTACTTCTAATGGATTTTTACAACAGCAGTAAAACATCACTGAGCACAGTCTAGTTAATGGAATGGTACAGACATCCCTTCCTGTGATCAGCACATACAACACACTTTTCAAACACACCGAAGGTAGACAGACATCCAGCAGACAGAATAAAATACTTGAAAAATACAATCCAAGGCTGTTTCCAGACATGACACCTTGCAGTATGGCAATGGTCAACACGGTTTTTTATGCTTCATCTTCCCTTTCTGCAACATGTAGAACTCCCTACCAACCTTTTCAAAGTCATCCCACACCTAAAGCATTCACCTTTAATTAATGGTTAGTATCTGCATCCTTTTTTTTACTTTTTAGAGAATGCATACGCTATAATGAAGAAGAGTGAAAAGTTAAAAATCAGCTATGCAGTTCACACAGAAGAGGTCAAATCACTAAATGCAAGGCAATCTACTTAAAAACAAAAAAGAAAACAAAAATAAAATTTAAATCTTAAAAAAAAGTACACCAAAAAACCCCCGCAGTACCACCTTTTGGTTGGATTGATTTATCTGGATGTAATTTAATGTCAGAGGAACCATTATACTTGATATCCTACAGAGAATTTAGGGGGCTTAGATCAATTATCTGCAGAAGCCTTTTCTTTATCCCACTGACACCACAGCAGCTCCAACAGAATCATTTGAAACACTTTTCTAACATCACACTCTGTTTAAAGGACCTCTGAGTATAAATGATGAACACAACACAAGCACCATTGAAGCCAGTGCAAAATCTAAGTCTGCCCATAACATGACATGAAAGTTCTGAAAGGAAACCTCAAGTCCTAATTTTTCTTTCTACAAAAAAATTAAGCATTCAGTAAAGTAAAGAAGAAAACGAATTCCATATAAACTCAATGACATTAAGCTTTTATCCTTGTGACTATGACTTGTTAACAGAAATACTGCTCTAAAAAACACTGCAGTCAGTCAATTTCGAAAATCTAAGATGCCACAGTGGTAATACTGTAACTAACATTGTAAATGTGATCAAAACTAAAAAACTGAGGTCTAATTGTGAGAGTTCATCTAAGTTACATCAGTCATTCAATAACTGACATGAAGATTACAAACATGCAAGTTTTTGCAGGAGGCAGCTGAAGCATTTACACACACTGTGGTTTGGCAGCATGTACTTACATGTCAGAATGTTAATTTCTTAAAACATGCTATAATTTCACTATAAGCTATTGATTTTGCAAAGTCATCTTCATGAATACATAATTTGAATTGTAGACTATCTCAAGTTGCATTTAATTTTCCAGTGAAATAATTTTCAATTACCCAGTTAAGAAATATTCATACACAGAACAGTCAAAAAAAAAACATGAAAGAGGGTGTTCTCTTCATACGATGTTTAGAGTACCCAAGGGTGCTGTAATTGCTGGTACTGACCTGAGCAAATTCAGAGTGTTTAATTTGTGTCTAAAATTAAATGAAACTGGGGAGAAGTTTGCTTTTTGGGCTGGGGGGCAGTTATCTGGTTGCTCTTTGCTTTTGGACAAATCGTCCAAATTGCTTACTTAATTTTTCAGAGGGTTTTTCCCCTAAAGTAATGCATCTTCCTGACCATCAGATTTTTCACACATGGAGCACACATGAACAGTATGAACAGAGTTTGGACTAAAGAGACACTGAAAAAAAAATTGATTCACTTCCATGCACACAACTGAACTGAGCACTTGTACTGATTACACTTGTACTGCTGACGTATCACACTGCACAACAGGGTTTTTTCACTATCTAAGCAGCAAAACTCTCTTTATAAAATGGCATCAAAAGCCAGTTTAAATTAATCCCTGATATCTGAATAAAATTCTCCAATAAATAAAGCCACTCTGCCAGCAGAATGTGAATTTACATGGATGCTTTTGATTAAAATTCCCCATCAGATAAAGAAATAAACACACTTTTAACAAGTTAAATGGTAAATTAAATTTACAAAAGACATGAAAGAACAAGTTTATCAAATCAGTAAATTCACTTCTGCCTCAATTTATGCCAGCATGGTAACAAAAACATTATTCAAATGTTCATAAGACAAAAGGATGAACAGGCAGTCTTCAAATCTGTTGCTTCTGACTCAAGCTAATCATAGAAGCTACTGACGAAGGAGTAAGACTTGTCACCACTGTCACATTAAAGAAATCAGTTCAGAAGTGCCCTCTTCCCACTAGAGGGAGACCAACGACTGCAAAAATACCTTTTGCAAGAACTGCTCTCTACAAAAGCATAAAACCAGTGATGACAAAATAGAATGGTTGCAGAGTATCAAAGGAATGACCAATGAAAGACACACAATGACTACTACGTGCTTCTCTTCTTCAGCACAGTAATACTGTGTCTTAAAACAGTAGGCAAGTGCACTGCTGCCACAGACCTTACACATGGTTTAAGCATACACAAAACTGGGAACACAAAGATCAAAAAGCAAGCATTCTTATTATGTACAAAGCTACATATATTTTATATTCATAATTTCTAAGATAAAGATTCAAAATATTTATATTATTGTTTTCTAAATTAAAACATACTACTCTTTTGTTCCTTTTTTTTTCAAGTTTCTTTCCTCCAATTTTGAAAAAAAGCAAAATATATTCACCTAAAAGCAGCGTAATCGTGTTATTCAACACACTGAGTATGTACCAGTTTACAAAAGTAAACCAAATGAAAAGTTTAAATATTAAGAGCAACCTGAAACAGTTCTGGTAACCATGCATCTTCTTAAGCAAGGTGCCATCTTCTTAAGCAAAATAATCAAAGTGCATAGCTACATCATTACTTTACCAGCGTTATATTGCTAGAGTTGCAAGGTGTATATAGAGCATGATCCTAAATAAAAGTATGCTACCAGGGAACATCACCCTAGTAAAAACAGATTAACGCTGAAACACTAACAGAAGGTTGTAAGAAAAAGACGTGACATTTCTGAAACATTTCCAGTAATTTCACATTTACTCTGAATTCCCACACAGAGTAGTAACAGAGTAAGCTAAATCTTCACACTCAGTAAGAAGTATTTTAAATGTCATCTGGAGAAAAAAAAGTAGGAATGGTTTAACTGACACGAAAACTGCTGCAAAGAAATATTATGTTTTCCTCTAACTGAAAATATAGCAATCTTAAGGCCTAGCCCTTTTCAAAAGGCTGAAAGAGGTAGGCAGGAAATTTTCATGTTGGGGACAGGACAAGGAAAGTCCACTTACACCCTCTGTAAATTGTTTTTGTCAGTACAACTACATGCTGCATTAAGCAGGCCTTGAATAAGAGGAAAAAGAGTAACCTAAAAGAAAGAAAGACTGAATTTGTCCCTCATTTTACAATATCTCAAGCTTTGGCAGGGTGGGGTTATTAACACAACTTAGTGGTAATAAACCATAAGTACACACTAAAAAAGTGGGGCTGGAGAGCATGTTCCCTGTGAGTGCAAACAGTGACTAATGCTGAGCTGTTTGTCTTGCAAATATTTTTTTTCTGCGATGGTGGCAATGACAACAAGAAAAAATATTGTCTGCAGAACCATTCATGTGTTGAACACAAATAATTTTTTATTAATGCGATAAAGCACTAAAAAATTAACCAAACCTAAAAACCCAAAAGCCTTTAGGGACAAGTAGTCACTTAAGAGTGCAATAATGCATTACAAGAAGATAAAGTGTTTCAAGAAGTCCAATTGCACATTATGACTTTATGTCTTGAATGCATTTATTCCATCTAACTTTGGTAGGAAATGACATAGCTACCCTGTAAGAAGGCAACACAAAACTGCTTATCTCCGGAACAGCAAAGGCACCTTAGCAAACCCAAGTCTGAAGTCTGCTGCAGCCATTAATTTCAAGTGCCACTAACACTCTCCTATTTGTAAAACTCAAAAAATGGGAATCTTTTCAATACCTGAAAACATGCATAGAGCCCAATAGTCAAGCTTCACGGACCACTGATTGTATTAGACCTGAATAGATTGTTTAGCACACCTGTTCTGAAAAGACTGATCTACTTTTAGCTTATCTCTTCCTAATATTTTTCTCAACCACCTACAAAATGCCCAAACATGGTAAAAAGCCAAAGAAGATAGCAGTTGCACTGCCCAAAATTCTGTTAAGAGTAATTAGGTGTGAAGAGAAGTCATTTAATCAGGAGTAGGAGGGAAGCACTAATTGGGATTAGCTGTGGCATTGTCATGTCTACAACTATCCTGTCTATTTTAAGAAAGCAATGCTTCTACAGAAGCATTTCTCAATGATCCAAACTACTTCTGAGCTATTTCTGAAAATAAAGTACTGATAAAAATCAACACCAAAAAGAAGAAAGTAGTCTAAAGGCATGTGAATAAATATGAATAAAAAGGGGATTTTAAGAGAAGTGCTCTTTAAGGAAACATTGTCATATTAGGAATTTGGAGGTTTCCCATCTTCTATTTGTTACCCTGCACCACAGTAATATAACTAATCACACCATCCACATTCCATTCAATTACAAAAATAGAGCTTAACAATGGATTTGATCAAAAGACAAAACACATGAGCTAAGATTCCCATATTGTTTTCTCTGAAAAAAGTAGGGTTTTTAGAAATTGAGCAGACAGAAAAGTATTATGCATCCAGGGGTTCATTACTCCAGAGTTCCCTTATCAAAATACAAATGTAGTAAGTAAATATTAGTTGCCAATACATTGGCAGCATAAAGAGCTCTGCACTCAATTAGGATCAAATACTTGTGTCTGTACAGACACATCCACTTCCTTGGCACAAGCAATTACAGCTTTTTAAACACAGTGCTTTGTATTACTCTGGGGTTTTTGAGAGCTTTTTGCACGAGCAGAAGTATATTGTGCACTTCCCAATAGAAGAAGAAACAAACCAAAAAAAGTACATTCTTAAGAGACTGCACACAAGTTCAGTGTAACTTAGCTTTACTTTTAACAGAAATAAATGTCTATCAATTATAGCTGCCTTAAACGACAAAGGCAATGACATCTCGTATATATATAAATTTTATTTTCTTATATGGGCTATTTTGTTTTATTAATTGTTGTTCATTAGACTAATACAGAAGTATATTGTAAGATTTTTAAAGCAAAATTCCAAATAGTTAAACCTTTACCTAAGTTAAAGATTTTTTTAAATAATTTTTTTAATTTATCACTTTCATTTTTTACCTATTTATGTACCAAAAGTGTGTAGAGCATAACTAAAAATACACATGCATATAAAAAAGATAACTAGAAATAAAAAAAAAGAAAATAAAAAGCCCCCATAATACATGGTTAAAACAACCACATATGGGTAAAAAACCCATAAGCCAGGCCAAAACAACCTGGATCACACTAAGCACCTGTAAAGATTCTGCTGTTACAAAAAATACAAATACATTCTGATTACTTAACACTTCAAAGATTATCACCTGTAGTCATATAAAAACATCGAAGTTAATGCATTGCTTAGGTTTATTGCCAATAACCACTATTCACATCACACAAAGTGCACTAGATTATCTGGGGGTTGTGCTCAGGACCTGTTTTGTAAAGATCTATTAGTGGTTAGCTGGGGAGGGGGTGTTTTGTGGGGTTGTTTTGTTTGGATTTTTGGGTTTGGTTGTTGCTTCATTTTTTTAAACAAGTCACAAGAAAAATAAAACCCAGGTACTGAAATCCAACTGAGTGCTGCGTCACTGATGCTCAGGAATCTTTAAATCAATCCATTAATGTACTGTGTGTATTCCCAGCAAACAAATTCCCTAATCCTGTGATCCACTGCTGTAGTTCATGTACTGGGGTGAGGAGGAAAGGAGAGCAAGTCATCTTCAAGACTGGAGAGCCACATATAAAGCATTACTTATCAAAAATTCTGATTATTAAAAAGTTAACTTACTGCACCTGATTTAGTAGATGTAGTAACATGCTCACCTAATTTTCAGAAATAACACAAACCCAAATATTCCTGAAATTAAATTCTTAGAGGTAAAACTACTTTGTGTTAGAGAAGCTGACTGTAAAATGTGAGAAAGTATGGAGAGATTTTTGTTCCTATATAGTCTAACTGTATCCTTGCTCAACAGCAGTCAAAATCCCATTTCACAAATTGTTCTCATGGAATTGTAAAGCTAACATGGGTTAGAACTGATAGTTTGCTTTCAAATATTTTTTAAATAAGAGCCTCAAGTGACAATGAAAAGTATCTATGTAGCTCATTCAGATTTATCCACCAAATCTATGATCTGCAAATCCAAGAAATGTGAATTTCTATTCTCTTATTGATTTAAGCTAGTTTTCCCAAGCATATTAAATCAAAATCATTCAGTAACAGAAAAAACTTTTCTAAACAACATCTTATCCTTTCTGTTTTCCTTAGTCAACACTCTAGTCCATTTCATTCACTGTTCAAAAGTCTACTACAAAATACTAACATTTTCAAGTTCTCTCAACAAATTCCTATTAAAGGTGTATGACACAGGACTGTTGACATATACATACTAGTACCCAGAAACAGTCTATTAACTGCTGTCCACAGCTAAATTATATAGGTTTCATTACTTCAAATTTGTCCATGTCACCACCTCCCTCCCACATGTTTTTAATCTTCTCCTAAAAGTTGGGGTTTTTAAAAAGCAGCAGTTTAAAAATAGATTAGGTCCAACTTTCTGGTGCCCTTTTTATAGTATTAGAGTTCCTCCTTACCACATACAGAACTCCAAATTAAGCTGGCTTTCGTTTAAGGTTACATTTACATTTTTGATATTAATTAACACTTTAAACAGATTTTTAGGTTTATGATTCTTTTTCCTTTGAATTGTGAAACCTTTTAAGAAAAGTCAGTTACTAGTTACTTTTCACTGTTTACATACCTTGGCAGAAGCATTCTCTGTTGATCTTTGCTTTTCATAACAAAAAGTTTTACCATTTTCAATAGCTTATGTTCTACACAGTTATTCCCTAAGGAGAGTTATTTTTGAAAAGCTTTCCTCCATTTTAAATTAATATAAGCAAACTTTACATTATCAACTACTTTCCACTATGAATTCCACAGTTAAGTATCAAGCATCTGGTAACAGTTGTCACTGATTATCTTACCAAGCCTGGTACCAAAAGCCTTAAATATTTTAGCCATTTTACGACATAAAAGGAATAGTGGCAGGAGGTTAATAGGAACTGACCTACTCCAGTGTAAATGTCTATCTAACTGCTGAGGGTTTTTGATAGCTGATTTTCACACAGTTTGACTGGCTCTTGAAAAAGTAGTAATACAGACATTATGAATCAGCTTCAATCAGTTAAACAACCAACCTTTTGCTCTGTTTGCAGTTGTTCACATCTCTGCTTTTCATGGTTAAGTTCTTTTTCCAGTTGTTCAACTTGCTCTCTGAGTTGTGTTGTTTCCTTTTCCAGAACAGAAGTTACCTTTAATAGTTCTTCTTTTTCTTTTATTATTTTTTCAATTTTAAACTGAAAAAAAAAAAAAAAAAGGAAAGAAAATAAAACAATGGGGTTTGGTAAGTTTTCTCCCCTTCAGTGGATAACTAATTACTCCAGTGTTTGAGCAGAAGCACAAATTGTGTGTTCCCTGGTTAGGTTCTTACTGTTTTCTCCTTATTCTCAAATTTCTGAAATTTAATTTAATTTTAGTACCAGGCTACCATTAGATAGCATACTTTACAGTGTCCTGATTTACCCTCATGTTTTTCTTCCTTAAATGAAGTGCCTTTACTGTTCCCAAGTGACAGCAACTGTGGAAGAGCTCATTCTGATGATGACAGCTTGGTGAAAAAATGACAGTTGACTGTAGAGGCACAGATTATCTCCGAAGCAGTATTTGAGGAATTTCTTGAGAAAAATGAATATGCACATGCACCCCACACCCCACCAACACCTGAAAAGTAAGCCCTGGAATATGAACTGTGCCCTTTCAATACTTAAAGGGAGCTTATAAAGAAGATGGGCAGACCATTTAGTAGGGCCTGAAAAGGGGTAAAGTTTTTTAACTAAAAGAGAATAGATTCATATTAGAAATAAGGAAGAAACTTCTATGAAGAGGGTGGTGAAACTCTAGAAAGGGTTGCCCAGAGAGGTGGTAGATGCAACATCCATGGAAAAGTTGAAGGTCAAGCTGGATGGCGCTGTGAGCAACCTGATCTAGTTGAAGATGTCCCCACTCACTGCAGGGGTTTGGAGTAGATGACCTTATATGGTTTCTTCCAACCCAAATGATTCTACAGTTCTATAAACCAAGATTATAAAAATACTTGAGAACAACTTTAATTTTAGTACTATGACTACATATCTGAAGAGCAAAAATACCCCAGATGTATCTCTGTACTATCTCTCTCATCCCTAAATTTTGAAAACTATAAATCAAATACATGCATGTATGTGCCTAGATGCAACTGGCAACAGGATAAAATGTGTGATGGCAAGGTAAGGGAACTGCACTAAGCAATCTTCCAAGAAGCAACTCAAAAGTTAGTTTGGGTTTCTTTTTTGTTTGTTTGGGTTTAAATAATGTTCAGCCTACAAATAGCAACAAGCAAATGTGAAACACCTTGACTCTGGATATAAGCACAAAAGAAAAAGCACATCTCTCCAGCAAATAAAACAACACATAGAAAACTGCTTTAAATAAAACAAGAGCGACTCTAACATATTTAGGCACCTGCAATTATTCAGCTCAGTCTCCAGGTCTCTTAACTTGGGCCAAAAATAAAAGTATACTGGTTCTATAACTCTTTTTCATTACAAGAAGCACCATTTCACACAAAGGGTATCTTCCCCCCCTCCAGTTAGCTGGTGACTACAGATGTAAGAGAAGGCCAGTATCTATTCTTATGTTTCCCAGTCCATGCTTAGTGCTATACATTTTTAAATCTTGATTTGTTTAACCTGCAAATGTTCTGAACTTCAACCAAATACTATAGAACAAGCCAGAAATATATGCATTACACAGACACATGTCTTTTCTTCATGCTTTTTTCCTTCAGTACTTGTGATTGTATGTATACAGTAAAAAAAAAAAAAAGGAAAAAAAGCAGTTTAAGAATTTTTGTATCAAACCTCAAGAAGTCCAGCTTTTGTGGTCACCACTAACATATCAGAATTTCCTTCATCTTCCATAGTGAGCAATTCTTCAACAGGAGAAGCAGTACGAAACTGGAAAGGTGTGCTTGCTCCACGGATTTCTCCTTTGTAAGTCACGTAACAGAACTGATAAAACTCTCCATCATCATTTGGAAGATAATATCCTATCAAAATAAATTCATATTTGAAGAAATATTCTACACAAGCTAACAAGTCTCCATCTGCAGACAGATTACCACATCATGTTTGACTTACAGATTTCACGCTCATTGTCTCAGTAAGTCGTAGCATAAGCAGAAAGAAAGTCATCCTATTTAGTAACCTTCATCCCCCAGCAATTTCTACTAGCATTTAAGACACAAAGATTAAACAGTGTTAGCAATAGTTGCTATATGTACACATCTCCTCACATACATTAGGTAATAGCGGCTGTTTATACATTTATGAAACATTTATTAGCAATCAGATGCCATGAAGTTGCATCATGACCACATTATCATGTGACTGCTGTACAGTCACAGAACAGGCAGTGACTTTTTGGCCTTGAAATACCTACACAATCAAATACAACAGAAAAAGACAAAATAATATGCAATGACAAGACACCTGCAATTTCACCGGGTACCATTTGTACACAGACTATTGTTGTTGTTTGTGGAACAACTGGTTGTTTGTTAAGGGGTTTGTGGGACAAACATCTTTTTTCTGCTATTTTTCAATGCCAAAACACAGAAATGCTCTGAATGGATGACACCAGCTGAAAGGGAAGAGCCTGGAGTTTAACAAAGAGCCTATTTTTTAAAATTGAGAAAAATTCTTCTAGACTTTACAAGGTAAGAATAAATCCTCTTACTTGAAGATATGTAATGGTACATGCAAGCAAATTATTTTAGAAGAATTTCTGTATGACTATCCAACTGAACTGTTGCCCACTAAAGCTTCAAGACTCTTACATGACCCAGATTCACACAGTAAGATTTATGATTGTTAAACAATCATTTCAAGAATTATTGACATTTTTACCTTTATTAGTATATTCAAGACCCATGCCTTACCCAATTTAATGGTAAGAAAACCATCCAGTTTTATTAAGAATACTTTTTTTGTATGCTGTAGTCAGCCTGAGAATGACATTAACACAATAAACCCTCACCTAGTGTTCAGTCCAGCAGGTGATGTCACTCATTTCAGTTATTTCACCACATTTCAATCTTCTCCCTTTCTAACTTTATCATTAACTTTTCACCAACTTTTATTCCAGATTCCTGGAATTCTTTTCCCAGTACTCTTAGTTACCTTTCCTAGAAATAGTAAAACGTTGCATTTGCTGTATAGATACCACCACTTGTGTCCAGAATTTCATGTTTCCATTAGTCTTATACTTCACTAACAGTCACTCAGGGGATAGTATCTGAATCTCAAAACATCAGGATTCATGCTTTTGCACCTGGCTACATTTTCCTATATATCACTATAATTCAGTTTACCTCATTCAGTGCTAAGTAAGATAAAGCTAGGCAGAAATAAATGCAGAACAATCTATAAGAATTGCTGCTTCAGTACATTTTAATAGTGGCTCAGACAACCTGATTTTAAAAGTACTGAAAAGTCTTTTTTTCATGTTCTAACGTACTGGAGAAACAGATTTCTGATTATTTTCTTCTAGCACACTTACTTGATCATAAAAAAATACCCCCACATTTAACATGCTGGACAACATTTACTATTTAGCTCAGACAATTAAGCTCCTGTAAGCTCTACTGATCTCATCTCAGCAGCATTAAAATACCTTGCCAAACACAACCAGGAGACTGTCTGAATGGAGATTCAATTTGGCAGCTCTATAAAAGTGGAGATCTGTCAGGATGGAATGTAACAGATGGGACAGATTCCTGGTCTCTTAATGTGTGGTAAAAGTTTCAACATACAAAGGACTGATAATGGCATGAGGAGCTCTGCTCTTCTAGATCACTTTTTGTTTCACTCCACTAAAATTTCATTCATTCAGTGAACTTTTGTAACTGTAAAAGAAACTAATTACTTCCTTCCAGTTTCTATAGAGCACACACACTTTTCAATCAGCTTCAAGGTTATAAAATGGTTATCAGGTTATCAGACCATGTGGATATGATCATCACTGAAAGCACCAGAATAAAAAAAGACCTGGTGAGAGAGAGAACTCATCAAAGCTATCACTATTTACAGCTTTAAAAGGATAACAAACTAATACAGTCAGCATTTCAGGACTTCAATTATTTAATTTTTTTAATATGTTTTAAGCAATAAACACATACACAAATAAAGACTAAGACCAAGTCTGGGAAGTAAAAAAGAAGGTAAGATTGTACATAAAATTCTGTTTGTAGACAGAAAACCATTCATTCACTGGAGGTGCTCTTTTCACAAGAAATTTTGAATGTGTGTAGATTTTTTACATTTGTTGTATCCTGTGGCAACAAGTTCTGCATGTTGACTGTCTCATAAAAGTATCATCTCTATCTCCCTTTTGAAATTGTCACTTAGTAGCTTACATCAATGGTTTCTATTTATTTGGATATATAGAATGGTTAATCCACTCATTCTATGGGTAGCTTATTCTACAGACATCAGTCACTTCACATTATTTCTCCTTGCCAGTCTGAAAAACCTGGCAGAAGGAAGTCTGGAAGGTCACTTTGTCAGGTTTCCCACTCAAGGTGTTGTCAGCACCTGAGATTACTGTGGCTGTGTCTAAATGGCTGCATGGAATTCTCATCCCTCCAAACCAGGATACCTGTTCAAGACCTGCACAGTAAAAATGTTCTTCCTAACATCAGACATAAACCTCCCACATCATAACCCCCAGCCATTGTCCCTTTTTCTATTTAACAAGTGTGCCTCTCATCTTTGTAACTCTGCATCTTACAGAGAAGCCATTTCTCAATTTTGCTGTCATTTGTTGCACTTTTCTAGACCTCTTTTGAGACTGCAGAGGGGAGAGGATATAACCTGCACACAGTGTTGAAAATGTAGTTATACTACAGACTTGTACAGTGGTGTAACATTTTCTGGTTTGTTCCTTATTCTTTTCTTAAAAGCTTCAGACATTTCCATCAGTTCCTTGCAGCAAAAGGTACCATGCAACTCTATGACTACTCTAAATCTTCATTAAACCATCATTTACATTATTTATTCTTTGACAAGAATCACTTCACATTGATGATGTTTGAAGTCCAGAGACTAAAGATTATGTTAAAATGCAATGCACTAAGAGATGGCAAGATTAAAAAAGCCTGCTGATGATTAAACAAAGTAACATTGTGTTTTAATCGTTTCCAGCAGAGCTTCTCTATCAGTCATGAATATCTGCCATCACTATGTAAAAAACATACTAAGTCGCATACTTTTCCTTACAATTTTCCTTGACATCTAAAATAAGACTAAGCTTCCCACAGTGAAATGTTGAAAATTCTCCAATTTATCTTTTTTAAACTCCAGAACTGTTATATAATGCTCAGCACTTAAATGAACAGATAAGTATTTAAAAAGCTGAGTAGGCTGGAAAATACAGATGCTGCCTTATCCTCACCTTGAAAAGTCAGCACACAGTTAACTGTTGATCCTTCCACATAATTTTCTGGCATAGGTGACCAAAGAAATGTGTAATAATCTCTTGCAGTACTCCAACCAACCTAAAATTGAATAAACCACAACAAAAAATAATTAAAAAATAAGAACAGAAAGAGAAAACAAACAAACAAAATAATTTTATATGCACAGTTAAGATATCATGGTCTGGCCTTTACAGCATACTGAAATATGTACATTTCTGCTTCAAAATGCAATAAAAAGATACTTAACAATGTTTACAAATCAGGAATATTTTAACAAGCATGTCAAAGATTTAGCATTAATTTTATTAAGCTTGTTACCTAAGGCAGTAAATGGGTCTAAGGCAATAAAAGGGTCTATATAAAGCAAAACACCAGACAGTTCTCACTATATGTTAAACTACAATGTGGTACATTTTTTTTCTATAAAGATACACATTTCTATATTTAAAATACAAAAAGATTACAGTAAATTCACGAATACAAGCCGCACTGAGTATAAGCCGCATCTCTGGGTGTTGGCAAATATTTCGGTTTTTGTCCATAAATAAGCCGCACACGAATATAAGCCGCTCCGTCGTTCGCAGCGAGGACCCGCGTGCAATTAGTAACAGAACCGCGGGAGGGCGGGGTTTACTGGCTGAGCTAAGGCTGTGCAGGCTCGGCCCGCTAGGGGCTGCTGACGGGGCCAGGTGGCCCAGCCCGGTGCTGCCGCTTGGGGCCGGCCGCCGCTGCCACTGGGCTCGGTCACCCCGGGTCGGCGCTGCCCCGCGGTGGCAGGCAGGGACGGAGCTTGCCCCGCTCCTACGGCAGCGGCGGCGGGCGGGGACGGAGCTTTCCCGCGCCCGTGGCGCCGGCGGCGGGCGCGGACAAAGCACCCCGCCTCCTCCCCGAGACGCGGCAATGGCTGCGCAGGGCTCCCGTCGGCTCCCGGAGCCGCGGCAATGGCGGCGCCCCCCGCCCCCCCCCCCACCTCTCCTCCCCGGGCCGCGGCAATGGCGGCGCCCCCCCCCCCCCCCCCCCCCTCCCCTGGGCTGCAGCAGAGGAGGAAAGAGAGCTCTCCCGCCTCTCTCCCCGCCCCCTGTGCTGCCTGCAGGGAGCCAGGGCAACACGGTAACACTGTAACAATTGCGAAATGCCAGCTTTTAGTGGTCGGTGCTTGGCTCGGCACTCTGGCTGGCACGTCTGGGGTTGTAAATGTCAGAAAATTATTAATATATTAGCCGCACCCGACTATTAGCCGCACTTCCGGGTTTCCACCAAAATTTTTGTCAAATTGCTGCGGCTTGTATTCGTGAAATTACTGTAATTCTTGATTTTATAGTGAAATTTTCTTAGTGTAGGTTCTGCCAATGTTGATTCTTTTGTGTCCACAGTCCAACTGGTTCATCAGAAAACAAAAAGGAGGGGGGAGAAAAAGAAAGCTTTCTATGCTACTGAAAAGATCACAATTGACACTTGAATTTTTTTGACAACTTCTGCAGTGCTAAAGACCAGCATTTCACTGGGACACTACATACACACTATGTCTGCAAAGACAAAAACCAGACCTGCATGAAAGTGTAACTCAGCTAAGTCAGCACAGTCTTCCTGCTAACTTCAAAAACCCTCTGCTTTCAGTGTCCCTGAGTGCAGTTCTGTACAGTGGTGAGTCACTGGCATAGGTTGCTCAGAGAAGCTGCGGATGTCCCATCTCTGGAAGTGTTCAAGGTCAGACTGCACGGAGCTCTGAGCAACCAGGTCTAGTGAGAGGGGTCCCTGCCCTCAGCAGGAGGGTTGAAACTACATTTTCGTTAACATCCCTTCCAACTCAGGCCATTCTACGAGCCCATGATTCTATCCTCTGAAGATGTACATCCCAACAGGCTTGAAATACAGGCAACTAAACCAGAAAGCCAAACTACTGTAAAGCAATAGATATTAATAATAGCATAATGGTAAAGGAAAAGAAGAAATATATATTATTTATTACACTGATGAAGAAAAAAAATACCAAAACCTTATCAAATGCTAAGTGTCGTACAATTTATCAGTAACTGGGTATACCGTCATGGAAGAATTAAGATATGAAAAGGGAATAAATTGCTTCCCAATTTTTATCAGGTAAGACAGTGTTTCAAGAGGAAGAAGAAAAAAATGAACACCCACACACAAAAACCACACAACAACCAAGAAAAGATTGAGTTACCAAACATGATTTCCATTGCTTCAATGAAACGCCAAGTTTAGAAGTCTTCTTTTATAAAGAATACATTGCAGTAGTGTATTTTAAAAGCATTAATAGCTGGGGTTTTAAAAGAATTTCAATTAAAAAAAAAAAAGAGCACGTTTAGATACACAAAGAGAACGTCAGAGGTGAAAGTAATTCAGTAGCAAAGCAGCAGTTGTGAATGTGTATAGGCACACATTTCATGTAAGCAAATTAATACATAGCATTAATAAACAAAATTCTGAGTAGATTATTCCATAGATATCTATTCATTTCTTCATTTTGTTATTAAGATGTAGGGAAAAATAATTTTGAAAATAATGAAGCCTTTTTTATATTCTCAAAAAACATAGATTAACAACAGTGAAACCAGACAAAATTCTCATTTTCAGTCTTCTGCAAGGCAACCCTCCTTAAAGAAAAGTAGTGCAGGTGCTCAACACATCACTAGAATGGAGTCACCTACTACATCTTAGGCCTATTCTTAGTAAAGTAGATTTCTACAATATCTCCTATCAAGCAGGTTTTAAAGATGTCAATGAAATGAGACTTCCTGGAGCTGTTACTTCTACACTGTTAAATATCTCAGAAATAACAAGGAAAACTCTTCCAGTAACTTTGACGGCTGTAAAAGCATTTTTTTTCTCAGTAAAAGTTCACAGGAAAAACATTTAGCAAATTTTTGTATTAGTCATTGTCCTCAAATCCAACTCACATGTTACAACCCTTTTTTTTTTTTTTTCTGAACTTGCTTTCACTTCCAAAAAGAGAAGCATATACCATTACTTGGTGTCCTAAACTAAAGCACACAGCTTTCCAAATGTAGTTCTTGGTGAGTGAAAAGTCAACATCATCTTTTTCATTTCAGAAAAGAAATTAATTTACCATGTCCAGAACAAATATTGCACAGAACTGAAATAATCTTTTCATCTTACTCTAGTTTTCAATTCTGTTAAAACCCAAAATATGCACACACTGCTTCTGCTGCTATCTTCCTGACTAAATTAACATTGTTCCTTCTGATAATAAACACTGGAAAATGCAGTGAAGAAACACACGGAACATAAACATGAAAATCATCCCCATAGGAAATCAAACCAATTTCTGATGCAGTTTCTTCCTGGAATTCTATTTATATTTTCCTTAGATATCACATACTGATTTGCAAATTTAGTCATTTATAGATATCACATATAGATTTGTAAGTTTAGTGATTTATCCTGAAACCAAAAGTTATTTTTATCAATGCTCCACCTGTAGTAGTAATTGACAGAAGAATTTTTGGAGGTTATTTAAAATTTTAGCCATACTGATACAAACAAAAACAATAATTATGTAGAAAACAAATTACTCTCCTGGTCTGCTTCTCAGCAGGTGCTGTATTTTTCAGTATAACTGTAATCTGTGGACTACTGCTAAAGAGAAAACTGTGACACATCAAGACGTAGCAGGCAATACCCAGGGAAGATTACTCCACAAGTGTTTTCTGTAACAATTCCTCACATTTCCTGTCATCCATCATCTCTTTTCCCTGTCTTACACTCACATATGGTCATGACAATTCCATCCTTTCTTAATGGGTACACACAAGTAATCAGCAGGTGTGCATTGCTCAACAGCTCTTGTCACTGCACAGAATTTCAGAAAATGGGGATTTTCCCTGCTACATGTTGCACATACCAAAATGTGACAAAGCAGAGAAGGAAGTATGAACAAATGTCATTTTCCTCACAGCTTAATACATTTTAAAAGGGGAAGGTGAGTATTCTGCAGCAAAGCAAGTTCACTTAGTAACATTTTTCAACAACCTTCCTTCATAACAATAAATATCATTAAATTCCACAGGGTTATTCCTTCGATGGCACAAACAAGGGGCAAAGCCATTTAATGATATGCTGAGAATAAAATAAAAAGAAAGTAATCCATGTTTTAGGTGTAGCATGTAGATCTTTAAAAAAACAGAAATCTGTTTTTTTTAACCAACAGGTTTTAATAAATTTTTACTTCAGTACTTCATATCTTTTGTCAATATTCTCTTTAATAAGCCTAGTATGGAGTACCCAGTGGTTGCAAACTACAAAATGCTATACTATACTATATACATATATATACACAGTCATCAGCTTTTCTATGACAACAGATTATACTATCATAGCTATAAGACTACAGCAAACACTGGATGGCTCAGCAATTATTTAAATGTGATCCTTGACATAAATATTTCTTTCAGCTCAGAAAGAAAAGCAATAGTTGTCTAAAGACAGGGTTAAAACTATATTAATATAATTTAACACCACTTAAAAGAATTAAGAAACTGAGACTAGTGGCAAAAGCTACAAAGGAAAAATCTGAAGAGAAGATGGGCGTATTTGTCAGCAGTCCCACAGTGAGTTTATATGATAAATAAAACCCTATAGCTTTGGAAGCAAAACAAACAACATCCTCAGCAACATCAAGTATATAAGCTTGGAAAAATAGCTTTGTTTTTAATGACAGGGATCAGAAAAGTTAAACTATTTGTCTTACTGCTGACCATACCAACAAAACCTACTACAAATAATACAAACTATCTTCCAGGTTAGTCTCTGAAAGGGGAGAGGGGTCCAGATTCCCCACAAGAACCCATTTCATGTAAACACCTTACCTGTACTACACTGACAGGAGGAAAATGGCTATTTAAATTGTCAGACCTGTAAGAACAAGAGTCTGGCCATTTAAATTGCCAAAACAGCTGCTATGACTAACACTGAGCACTGCTTTTCATGAAAATATTACAGAAAACAAACAAATGCTTGCAAGAAAGAGCTGAAAATTTAATTTCTCCATTTGAAATTCAAAAAAATGGAAAAAGCTGTTGAGAAAAGCTATTGAGAGAAATTATATCCACTATAAAAATATACAGTAATTTCACAAATACAAGCCGCAGCAATTTGACAAAAATTTTGGTGGAAACCCGGAAGTGCGGCTAATAGTCGGGGGCGGCTAATATGTGAATAATTTTCTGACATTTACAACCCCAGACGTGCCAGCCAGAGTGCCGAGCCAAGCACCTGCCAGTAAAAGCCGGCATTTCGCGATTGTTACAGTGTTACCGTATTGCCCTGGCTCCCTGCAGGCAGCACGGGGGGCGGGGAGAGAGGCGGGAGAGCTCTCTTCTTCCCTCCTCTGCCGCAGCCCAGGGGAGGCGGGGGGGGGGGTGCTGCCATTGCCGCATCTCGGGGAGCCGATGGGAGCCCCGCGCAGCCATTGCCGCGGCCCAGGGAGGCGGGGGGGAAGTGCGCGCCGCCATTGCCGCATCTCGGGGAGCCGATGGGAGCCCTGCGCAGTCATTGCTGCGGCTCGGGGAGGAGGCGGGGTGCTTTGTCCGCGCCCGCCGCCGGCGCCACGGGCGCGGGAAAGCTCCGTCCCCGCCCGCCACCGCTGCCATAGGAGCGGGGGAAGCTTCGTCCCTGCCTGCCACCGCGGGGCAGCGCCGACCCGGGGTGACCGAGCCCAGTGGCAGCGGCGGCCGGCCCCGAGCGGCAGCACCGGGCTGGGCCACCTGGCCCCGTCAGCGGCCCCTAGCGGGCCGAGCCTGCACAGCCTTAGCTCAGCCAGTAAACCCCGCCCTCCCGCGGTTCTGTTACTAATTGCACGCGGGTCCTCGCTGTGAACGACAGAGTGGCTTATATTCGGGTGCAGCTTATCTATGGACAAAAACCGAAATATTTGCCAACACCCAGAGATGCGGTTTATACTCAGTGCGGCTTGTATTCGTGAATTTACTGTATTTTAAATCAGCTTTCAGTAATACTGCATCATTTTTCATTTCCTTCATTTACTAAGCAAGTTAAAAATTTATGAAAATTATGAAAATTTATGAAGCTGCAAGCTTATTTATTTACAATAATAATTAGAAATTAACAGCTGTTAAAAGATGGTAACAAGGGAAAGATATGAAAACCCACAATTAATTCCTTTTGAAGACTCATATGAAGTCAACAGTTCTGTTTTGGTAAGAACATATTCTTACATACATGAAACCAAAGTTAAGGTTTAAAATTTAAAAACCAGTTGAAAACAACCAACCAACCCCACACAAAAGAAGCAAAAACAAAACCAAACAAAAACAAAAACAAACAATAAAAAGCCAACTAAAAACATGACATGAAGTTACAGTAAGAGTGCTAAAGCTGACGCACAGTAGTACGTTCTTACTATCAGAAATCTTAAATAAATGAGAAATTGCTATGGGACACACTGAGAAACTTTTTCTGAGCCAGGAAGAGCAAAACAGGCACAGTTTATTAGTCCAGTTTGAAAACCTGGCACGGGTCAAGGCAACCATTACAATATCCACATTCAAGCACACAAACACTGCAAATCATAGAATTCCTACACAAAACCTTCTGAAGTTCAGAGGAGAAAAATGAAGAATGACCTGTCAAACTACACTCACTACACCTCACCTGTTGTGAAGCCTGAACTCAGGTTCTTCACCTGATGAGCCATCTGCATTGACTGACTGTGCTGATACCATTACTTTTTAAGGAATTCACTAAAAACTCTGAAATCATTTTGCTCAGAGTTCAGACCTCAAAAAATAGAAATATTCTTATTTCTCAGTCAAAAGAACTCCTAAGACTTTAATAATGCAACTTCCCTAAAGCAACATTAAGAAAATAAACCCCTTTTACATCGGAGTTAGACATAAAGCATCTATTAGTCAACACATTCTTCTATTCTCTGCATTTCTTTCTAACTCTTCTCTGAAATACATCTTTTAATTAGATAGCTGTGCATCAATGCAAATATTCTTGCTTCCCTTCCACAAGTTAACCAAGAGATTAACAATACAGAAACCAAATCCTATTTTCACCTTCTCAGTCATGTTTTTCAACCAAAACATGACTACACATCATTTACCTCACAAAACATGTCATGTCCAGATTAGGTTATTATGTATAATACATAACTCAAACCTCACTTTGTTTAATTTTCCCTCCATAAAATGGAAAGCTTTAATAGGTCATTACAGAGTAATCCACTCATGATATTCCTATCTCCTACTTTTGAGCAAGAAGGCTTATTTCAATTTAGGACACCATAAACACTTTTCAGTCATAGAAACCAACTCAGCAGCCGCAGCAGAAATGCTGAAGTCTGGTAAAGGTTATGCGTCCAGCACCAAGTACTTTGCAATTTGGTTGGGCAAGTAAGGACAATTCAGCTGTCCCATAATATTCACACTAGACAGGTTTTCTTTCTACTAACAAATAGACCTGTAGTCCTCACAGGACTACACCTCACAGGTTTCTTCTATGCTGCCTCACAGATACAAGCCCCTTTCTCACTGCAATGTCCATTACACAGCGAGATTAGCTTTCCCACATTTACATTTCACCCACAGCATGTTTCAACAGAATAGCTTGCAGAAAATTTGCCAAGGAGAAAAATAAAACAGGAGGACGAGGGAGGGAGCATAAATAGGGAGTGCCTGTCTGTAGAGCAATAATGAGTTATCCAATATCCACCTGAAGGAAAACAATATTTCATTTCACTGTATCTCCTTCAACTCTCATTTGGTTCATCTTACACAGAATGTAAGCTTCCCTAAAGCAAAAGCTCTGCCTTACAACTCCACAGTGTTTTCAGTGTAAAAATTATTTTCAACTTTGTTTTCATTTCTTGAGTCTCAGATGAACAGGGAAAATAAAATTTTTCTGATTCTCCATTTTGTTAAATTTCTCTCCTTTTATAATCACTTAGTAAAGTCAATCAATTCAATCTGGAGACAGAGTGCCTTAAAGGAAGACCATCAGCATAGGAGGTTCACTTGGCATTTTGTTCCCTGGTCTCAGAAAGCTGTTACAGAGCTGAAAGAACAGCAGCATTCATTCTGCTACATTAACAGTGCCTGACCCATCTACACAACATCAACAAGTCAAAGAAGCAAACCCAGGAAAACACTTGTTTAGCTAAACCAAATTGGGTATAATCAGCGGGCCTTTACTGTAGACACCTAACTAAATTCCAATTAAAAATTTTAAAAATCACACAAAAAACCCCACCACAAATTTATCAGAGTAAAATTTATGTACTTCTCTAATTTAAAAGGTAAATTAAATAGCTGAGAAAGAAATTTCACAGAGCATCCTAAGTACTTCTGAAAGAAGTAAAATTACAGGCAGTAGATAAGGGTCTGGATGTATGTTATATAGGTTAATTATTGCTGACAACAGTAAGTCAGCAGCCTTTCCATGTTTCGCATGGTAAGACACATTTACTTTGCCCCAAACCATAGACAGCACATCTGTCTATGCAAAACACTACTGGGCCCAGTATCACAGAAAGAGATTTTTCCAAGCAAGCTTGGTTTGGGCCGTAACCCAAGGTAAGGTTACTTCAAAGTCATAGCAATGCCTGTGCTACTGTAGCACATAATCTCCAACTGGCAGCTACAAACACCGAGTTCTTCTAAAACATCTAGCAGATAGGAAAATGAAAACATCTGGGTGCAATGAAGCTCATACCAGCCAAAATTACTGAGAGTTAACACTGAATGTTAACACTGACCTGCCAATGTGCTTTTGAAAACAGGCATCAACAGCAAATAATGGTATCTAGATAGCAGTTCTGAACAAATCAAACTGTACAAAAAAATTCAGAACATGAATATAAGGAAAAGTACTTATTTAAGTATCAAGTACACTGTAGTAACATTAAGGCACAGACATTTCAAAGTAAATAAGCAAAGTCAAACCTGTGTGTGTGATCACCTTATACCACATGCAACTTTGACTTAGCCAAAATGCTTAAGCCTTCACTTCAGACATGACCTTGTTACTCATGCTGGGATTAAAACCAGTTATAAAACAGGAGCCCCAAGGTTGAGACATTCTTGAGTAGAAGATGGCTGCAAAGTACTCTAGATACTTTATGAAAGGTTGTAATCTCAAAATGCTCCCTCAGTCCCAGACCTGAAGTCGTCAATTCTCTGGTAACATTCTCTGCTGAATGTTACGAACACATACATTAATTTGGACTATTGCAAACATACGGTATTTGTTGCAATATCAAGGTACTATCAGAAGCCTAAGTTATGATCATCTCTTGTTGGTTATATTTCTACCTCAGAGTGCAGAGGACAAAATTACCTTGACAGAGTGCCTAGACCATAGGATTAGCTTCCTCTATTAGGTATAAATCAAAATAAATATAGAAACAATATGAATTCCCTAAAACCAAACCTGTTAACATATATAAATTATTGTCCAAAGAAATGTATGACAGATCAAAGAGAGTAAGCTACTCTTTACTTGAGGAGATAAGCATGAAAATGTATTAAAAAAGAGAAGGTGAGTTTTAAGTGAACTATTCCCTTGTTTGCCACATATTAGCACAATCTTTTATTTCAAAATTGTTACCAGCTAGTGACTACTTTGTTATGCCAACTCTATAACCTACCTCACCAAATAGCTTTAGAAAATTCATGACACTTGGAAAAAAAACATTAAAATTTCTTGTCAAAGGTAACATCACATAAACCCAGGTTACCCTTCTCTTCATCTCATATAGCAACACTAAGTAAAGTAGTCAGGGACTTTCTTTTTTTAAGCCAAGTACTATTTACTTGTCTTTTAAAAGAAAGAAAACCAGAAATCAACAGAATCACTCTAATTCACAGATACAGAAATTCTCAAAAGCATTTGGAATTCAAATAATTATTTTCCCAACTATTTTAACAACAGGACATACTTTGTAGCACACATTCCTGTATCTATCATAGCCAGCTGTGCAGTGATGATTCCACGCCAGAAAAATGGTTTTTCTATACACATGTGGCAACTAACACATCCAGATGTTTTGTTGTACTTCCAAATGTAACCTGTATACATGGAAGTAATTGTTGCTTAAGTTCTCAACCTACAACAGAATCAGAATATTGAAATGACTCACACAAGCTGTACTATTATTTGCAATCCAAAGGACAAAGATACACCTACACTGCTTTCATAAAATGCAAACATCAAGTTGTTTCTGAAGTCTCAATCAAAAACAGTATTAAAAATGTGTTACAAAAGTTTTTGACCACAGACAACTTAATTCTGAGATTTTCTACAAATAAGGACATTGAAAAGACTGAAACTAAGTTGCATGTAAACACAGGCACTGTACTGATGCACAAACAGTAGCTCAGATGTGGCCTGGTAAACACTGAGAACTCTCTGTGAGCAAGAGGTACTTTTTCTGTTCAGATAAGTTACTAAGATCTTCCCAATTCTGGTTACTCAGTTGTTCCATGTGTTAGGTTACCAGAATGTCAGCTCACCATTTTTAAGGTGATATTAAAAAGGATTATTTAAGGATATTAAAAATATGGTAATTAAGAAAGAAATTATGTCCTCTTCTTCTCTAGGGGTACCCTGAGACAGTCACTATCACAGCATGTCTACAACTTGTCAATATCCTAGAAGTATGGTAATGCAGATTACTTAGAAAAATGTGTCAACTACAACAGATGAACAGCAAAGTTTTGATGGAATAGTTAATCAATGACACAGCAAGACCAAAGTCATTAGCTTAACATATGTCAGCTTGATTACAGCTGATATTGCAGGTCATTCCAGCATGCCTGCCTCAGCTAAATCCTATCTTCAGAAATGCACAAAGTATTATGATATACCCCACAAACATGTACACCTTTAACACTACTCTCTTGATGTGATATCTTCACAATGCCCGTAAGAGCCCTTCCTTGTGCCTTTGAGATGTAGAGTAAACCTGCCTCTCTTGTATACTGAACATTTGACAGCCCTATTTGCAGACATATGCTCCAAACAAAGAGGTAGGCGCTGCTTCCTAGAAACCAAGTAGGTTTTTCAAACACTTCTGCAAATCTGGATATTATGTATTAATAATGCAAAAAATATCACTCAGCCATATGATTTATTTTATTTTATAGTCATGAGATGTAGACTTCCATAGCCGGAAATTAGGACTACCTACAGACAGGCCAGTTTTGCAACCAGATGTAGTGCACACATTCATTGTTTGTCCTCATTTCAAAGGTTTAGTTTTGGGTTACATTAAAGGTCTCTCCAGATTCCAACTAACCAGAGATGAGCAGAAACAAATAAAGAAGTCTTGGATCGCTCTAGGAACACAGACCTCCTATGAAATCAATCAAGGATGGTAAGTCTTCTCACCTTTGACTCCACACTAGGAACCAACAGGTCATGCTGCACAGAAACCCTCAGTAAAGGGAAAACTGCTCTCAAATTCTAGTTCTCATAAAACTGTATGAACAGGAACTCAGGCTCAGGATGTCCATGTCAAATACTAGACCAGTACTTCTCTGAAAAAATGCCTTTTTTTTCTTGGTAACACACAAAGATGCAACTGATCAAGACCTTTTAGTGCTTGATTACAGATGACTCTCCAGAATATTATAAAAGCAAAAAAACACATAGCAGCAATGACAGACAACAGATTTGAAGATTGAGTCAAAACCTACATTTGACTCTTCTCCTATAGGGGACAAGCAAGAGAAATAAACACAAAACCAATAAAAAATGCATATGTAGAACTTCTGCTCTAAAGGATATCTTCAGTACTGTAGGGAGTCCTACATCTCCCAGTTTTTGCCAGATGTCTAATCCCAGAATTAGTGCACGCATTTAGATACATCTAGCTTGTAAAAAAATATATATCTGAAATAATTCTCTTATATTCAATGTTGCTCTTTCAGTTTATGAACACTGGGTCTTCATTTTTCTAAACAATACAAAATTACTTGCCTGGGAACAGTTTTAAACCTGTTACTGCCACTGCAAAGAGCCTTCTGTTCATTATTACTGAAGTTCAATATTTAGCAACTTATACTAGGAACAAAAAAAAAAAAGTCACATTTCACCTACAGCATACGCACAGAAATTGGTAGAGTTTTAACTTTTACAACTTCAAGTAAGCTGCTATTTAAGAAGAGAACGCTAAAAAAGTTTGAAAAACTTTTTATGGAATTGTCATTCCATACTAAGCAGTCATGCTAATAAAGCAGGTATAGCCCTTCCCTTACACACCTTCCCAGTCCCCTTTTTTCCATCACAGTGACACCAGCACAGCTGCCCATTGCACCACACCAAGATGAAACTGAAGAACCAAACCAGTTATGAAATAAGATGGTAAAAGCTGGGGGAGGAGAGGCTGTATTTTCCTGGCAGATCACCCCACTGATCCATTTCACTGTGCAGCTGCACTAACAGCTGGACAAGGAAAACAAAAGCAATAATATAAGGATATATATAACCAATATTTACTCAAGAAATCATTTTTGCTGAAGAAATGCACTTGCATCCTAAATAAAAAACATTCATTTAAAAATGTACCTAAGATTTTTTTCAGTTCAATAAAATAATTCTTATCTAGCCAGCAAAGCAAACAAGACAGAATACTGCTGAGGCCATTGACCCCTAAAATTCAACAAAAATCATTAGAACCAAAACAATAATGTTCACAGAGAGCAGGAAGAATCTTACTTCATAACCATTTTCTACACATTAGTCTGAAATTACCACTGCTTGTTGGGGTTTTCTGCTGAGATTTTTTTTTTTAACTAGGTGCTTTTTCCTCTGTCCACTATTCACTATTACACTAGTTACCCTCTGTGCAATTTCAGACAAAGGTTAAATAACATCAGCTTGAACAGATTTGTTTTCTAAGCAACTTTTGCACTTCAAAAAGACAAAGTGATCTTTATTCCCTTTACATGAACAGTCTGTGAGTCGACATTCTGAGATCTCTCACAGAAACCCCACTTTCACTGCATACTAGCCAATATTGAAGGTCATTAATTGTTGTTCTCATAATCAGTCAAGATTTGCTTTTGTCCTTTTTTTTTAAATCACAGGCTCAATTTACTAATCACACATTGCATTCTTCATATGTGTTTTAGAGAAGTAAATGAAAAAACCCCTCCTGCTCTCATCAGGTTTCAAGCTACCTCTAGGTGCTTTGTTATTTGTTACTGTTCAACAATCAACTCCCTAGAAGTCACTCATTTTTACACTCAGATCACAATACAGTACAACTTCTATTATATATTCCAAGATGACCACGTTTTTCACGGTTTATTTTAACACAAACATTACACATACATATTTGTAGACACAGATATAGTTAGACAGCTGGCTCCATTCAACTCAGTGTACTGTAACCATACTAGGCATATTCATACCACTGAGTGTAAGCTGATACAACCACTAAAAGAAAACCATTTTTATTCTTTTCCCATCTTGCAACACTTCTTGCCCTTGTACTGATGAGAATCAGGCAAAGTGGAAATTCAGTTGGGGAATTCCATGTAAAAAAATCTAGTCACAAAACACTGGTGTTAACCTCGATCAATTCCTTGATTTGATTCGCCACACAAGATCTCGTTTCAACAAAAAGGAAGCACAAGAAATAAGCCACCCTGCATAAAAGATGTTTCTTTGAACATTAGCACTACCTTATGCCAGCTCAACATGCTCCTCAAATGACTGCCAAAATATAACCTGCCTCTGTCAAAGTAGAATAAAACAGAATAACATCAATAGTTTATGAAATCTATCATCACAGACAAGATGAAATCAGACACCTGTACACAGCATTTTGTGTAATCACTTAAAAACGGTTTCCCAACTTCTTTTTTCTTTTACCTAATTAGTAATTCTAGTCCTGTCTGATTGCCTCCCTCCCTTAGGCCAACAGACAAAGCCATTACATTCACATTTCAATAATTTCAAGATGCTTACATACAATGTAAACAGAACAGTCTATAAAGTTTTGATAAAGAGGAGTTTTTCTACATTTCACAAATGCCATTAACTAAACATTCAAGCATTTTCTCAATTACATCATTCATCAAAACTCTGCAAATAAGATACATACACACTTATTTTTTAAAAATTTCTTACTAGGGAAATGTAATCGTTAGTAAGCTAACACCTCCCTGGCACAATTTAGTGACTGTACAGTCACTGCACATTGCATTAAAAACACTTCTGCTTTGTTACAGAGCACAGTATTTCTATATTGCAGAGGAATCATTTAGCTTGAAGACTCACAATCTGCAGATTACAACAAGGTCAATGATTTACATTTTTAAACAGTGAACTGAGTTCTATGGGAAAATTCTCCAGTAACAAATTAGTCTGTCACCCTTCTCCCCCTCCACTGCCGAAGCATTCATTAAAGCCTGAATCAAAACTTCTATTAAATAAAATGCAAATAAGGAATTTAAGCACCATCTGTTAGGAGCTATACTGACAAAGACACACAAATCAAGGTCTTAAACAGAAGTAGATATAAGAATTAATCA
Organism: Catharus ustulatus; assembly: GCF_009819885.2. NCBI lineage: Eukaryota > Metazoa > Chordata > Aves > Passeriformes > Turdidae > Catharus > Catharus ustulatus. Next base: position 35,316,146 of record NC_046221.1, on the reverse strand, counting down.
ATTTCTAATCCCATAAATGAAACTTTGAAAATATCTCCAAATATCTTTTTTGCAAGGATCTGTTTTGAATAACTTTAGTGATCTATACTGTTCAGTCTGTTCTAGCAATAAAAATTAGTCAGGGATGTGGGTCGGGTTATCTCCAGCTTAGTTTTCATTCTTTGCACACACATTTCACACACTGTATCACATTCTTCACTCAATCTCGTTCACAACATCCCTCTGCAACCACACGTCTCTTCTCAAATAATTTCCATTTAATTCTGCACACATTATATCCTCTCCTTACTCCAGAGACTTCCAGCTGGACTCAAGCTTCTTGTTTTGGTCTCCAGTTTGGTCTTTGTTACAGAACTGCCACTCTAACAGCAGGAATCAATACATCACCTAAGTGATGTTCAACTTAAAGTTTACTGTTGTTGAGATTTATTTTTTAACTTGCAAGAGAGTGAGCAAACATTTGAAAAATAGCAATAGAACAAGCACAACTTACCTTGAAAATACCAACCCAGTCTTTCTGATGGGGATGGATAAACTGGGTCAGAGTGTAGTGACATTCAAGATGTGTGTTTGGAAGGTAACTTTTCGCAACATTTTGAAAAATCACATGTGCAAAATTGGAGGTCTGCAAAGTGCTAGAAGACGGAACTTCTTGAAAGGATGACATGATTACCTGTAAAATAATTGTAGAAGTTGTTACTTAAACATAGTGGAAAAAGTAGTGAAGTTACAAAAATTCATCTAGTTGAAATACATATGTCAAAAAAATTTAACAATTAGCTCCCCTGTTCCAAAAACAGAGCACCACAGACTAAATTTACCAAAGTGCACTGCTTCAGCATCTCTCCAAAACAATCACCTCTCAGAATAAAAAGAGCAGTCATTTCAGCAATGACATCAAGATGGAGAGAAAGCATTGCTTAGCTGAATGCCCCCAGTATCATATCCCAGTGTCAGAAAGTGGAAAATAAAAGCACTGGTGTGAAAACAAAGCAGGGTTCTAACTTAATGAAAGATTCTTAATGATTCTAGACATGCTAGAGAAGGAGAAATAAAAGTTGTGTAGTTTCCCTGCTTTAAACTTTTCTTAAATCTGTATTTCTCAGTGCTTTTCACAGTATTTTTACGCATGAAGCTTTTCCTCCCCTCTTGATAAAAGTATCCAAGTTCCATTTAAAGATTTTTTTTTTAATAAGAAAGTTTATGTAAACAAGAGGGTTTTATTTGGGCTGGCTTTCTTCCCTACTTCTTCTTCAAGAGTCTTCCTGCCCCCAATCAGCAGTCTGTGAGCATCTTTTACTACTCTCACTGTAACACATGCTTCGTGTTTAGCTTCATTACCATAAACAATGGCCTGCATTGATAGAAGGAACATTGAGGTATGCATGCAGTTGGAGGGATTAACACTAATCAGTTGGACTGCAAAAGCTTTTAATTCTTTAAAACTAAATTTAATCATTTAATTAATGCTTTCCATTCACCACCTCATTCATGATACACAGTGCTACAAACTCCAGCAACACAAGATGCTTCATGAGCAGAACAAGAATATCCCTTCCTCAGATTCAGCAATATCTGCCAAAAATAGAATACATGCAACTGAGAAGTTTCAAGTGTCTGGTTCCATTGTACAATCACAATTTTGTCAAAACATTTGATATTAGGAGGATTAGGGTCTTATGTATCTGACATTTCTGGAAAGATGAGCTATCCTGTTCTTGCAATTGCTGTTGAAAGTAATTTTATACTGACCAAGCACATTCACACCCTGAAAGAGGTAACTGCCAAGTGTGTGACATAATATGTTACTTTCATTGAAGATACCTGTGGAAACCAAAACCAAAAGGAGACAGGCCACCGCAAGCCTCAAGTAGTTTTCAAATATGAAAAGCTGATAGTGCACCTCCTATAGCCTTTTAAAATTTCACCAGTTAAAAAATAAGTAGTGAAGACCTTGTGCTTTCTGAAACAAAATTAACTCTGAAGTAAACAGGTATCCATCATCCAAAACAAGCAAAAGGTAAATACAAAGGGGTTTTTTTTAGTTTTAAGCCCTCAATATTTTAAGCTTATTACTGCTCAGTTTAGGGTAACACATTTAGTACATTAAGGTGGGCAGCCACATTATTTCAATGTATCACATGTTAAATAAAAAACAGTCTGTATACTAACCAACATAAAAACACCAAGTTTGTGAAGATTAATAGATATAAAAGAAGGGAAAAAAAAGAACTTTCACAAGCAAGAAACTGAGTAAAGCTCAAAACACAGTTTTCTGGAGACAACAGGGTACACAATAAATCTTATCAGTTACGTAGCTTCAGAATTCAGAATAGGAAACATTACAGCACAGTAGAATCCTGAAAACTCCCACACATCTCAAAACAGAGGATTACATTCAAGGCACCTCTCAATTTCACTCTGAACTATAAATGCATCAGCAATTTCTACAGTTCTAAAAGAAAAACCTTAATTATTTTCAATTGCAACAAACTAATTCATTTTTAGCAATTCAGTAACTTAGCCAATGAAATAGTGTTTAATTTTCCTTAGCTAGAGTACGTACAAAAAGAGTAAACACAGCATTAACAATAAAATCAATTTAAATTTTCATTAGAGTCTTTAAAAGAAAAAAAAAAAGAAAAAAAAAAGAAAAAAGCACCAACCCCAGCCAAAAGGGAAAAAAAAACATTTCGCACACTTGCACACTGGCTGTCAGCTGCCAGCCGTCAGCTGAGTACTAGCCCTAGTGGAACCAGTAAAAGTAGACTGGTTTCTAACCCCAAAGCAGAACTGTTCACAAATCTAACTCGTGCAGACCAGCGCAATCATCTGGGATTACTGTTGCCTAGCAGGAAAATCCCCGGAGCTTAGGTGATGCTCAGATCTACTTACAGTTCAAGGATAGTTATGGGGATGCTGGGTACTTGCTTAACTCACAGCTACCGGCTAGGAAACGGGAGAGGAGGAGGAAGAGCTACGCACAGCCTTCATTCCTGACATGACAAGCGCTTCCCACGGGAAAGCTAAACGACGCGTTTGGCTTTGCGCAGCGCAAAGGACGGCGAAAAGGAGGAAAAGCTCGTCGGGCAGGAAAAACAATAAGCAGGACGAGCCGCACCACCCCAGTCCGCTCCTCCTGGAGTCCTCCTGCGGCGGTCCCGGGCCCCCGACACCCCCGGCCCCCACCTGCGCCGCCTCCCGCCCCTTCCCCGCCGCTGCTCCGCCACCTGCCCGACGTGGTCACCTTGACCTTGGCCTTCCTCCCCGGGCAGGGGAGCCCCGTCGGCTCCCGCAGCCCGGCCCCGCCGCTCCCCTGCCGACCACGGCCGGCCCGAACAGCCGGCGGGGGCCGGTGGCGCAGAAGCGCGGCCGCACGGCCCTGCCGCCCCGGACCGGCCCAGAAGCGGCCGGAAGCCGACGGGAAGGAGCGTGTCAGCCCTGCCCGGCCCCTCAGCCGGCTTCGGACAGCTCTTACCTAGGCAGACGCGGAGGGCGCCGGGGACATCAACATGGGGCCTCCGCCATCAGCGCCGCGCAGCTCCGCCCCTCCGTTCGCGTCACTTCCAGCGCGGCCCTGCCCGCACGGGGCGGGCCCCGACACGGATCCGGTTGGGGCCCGGAGAGGAGCTGGGTGGTCTGCACCTCCAGCAGGCACAGGCACAGGCACAGGCACAGGCACAGGCACAGGCACACGCCCACGCCCTCGGTGGGGCTCGTGGGTGCGGGCACGGCGCTGTATGCGGTGTGTGCTCGACTGTAAGGCTGCTGTTACCTCCGTACAGCGCTCCTGTCCTGTCTGTGATTACAACATCAGCTCTGTCGCACCCTCTTACCCGAATTAATCATCTCTTCCGTCCCACGTCAAGACACAGGCGTGCCGTCACCGTTAATCTGCCAGCCTCTGCAGGTCTTCCCAAGGCAACGCAGGGTGAGATAATAGCGACGGTAAGCGCTTACCCTGGGATGTGTCCGGTCCCTTGGCGGATCGCCATGGAAGGGCGTCACATCTCACACAGCAGCGACTCACAGAGCCACGGAAGCACAGAAGCATTGAGCTTGGAAAGCACCTTTGAGCTCATTGCGTCCGACCTGTGGCCAACCACAGCCCTGTCACTACACCGTGACACTAAACTCCGCGTCGTTTTTTGAGCACGCTATGGGCTGGTGACTCCACCACCTTAATCACTTTAGTTGCCGCAAGTTTATACACGATTAATACCTTTTATCGCATCTGATAGTTTTAAAACAGTCCAGATTTAAATGCTTTGGGCATTAAGGCTTTTCTGACTATGCTCACAACTATTTCACAGACTTCACTCAATTTTAATCCGAAAGCACAGCTCATGGAGCACTGACCAGAGTCACGGTGCTAAGCAAGAGCGATGAGTTCCCATCACTGGTACGCAGGATTTGTCCCAGTGCACCCAGTGTTGGTTGCCACTACAAACTTAAAGATCATCTTAAATTCTTTGCTGCTACCATTTCTTACATGTTTTCATGTGTTTTCAAGTTATGTGGAGAGACATAGTGTTATTATAAATCATAAATCATTAAAATTATTGAGTTAGGTTTCTGACGAGTTCACCTGTTTTTTCATGACCAATCCTAAAAGAAATGAAACTAAGCTGGAGCATAGAAACTGTCTTTAAGTAATTACGGTTATTCATTGTACTTGCACTTTTCGTTTCTGAAAATGGTTATATGTCTTAAGGTGTGTCACAGATTGCTAAATTATCCTTTGATTGGTAGCCACAATGAATGATCTCTTATATCATTCATACATTCCATGTTTCCCTGGAAAGCAATAAATTCCCTGCACAGTACTAACTGATCATTTTAGAAGACACAAGAAGTGTATGTAGAGCAATCTCACCTGTAAGACCAGACGAACTTTTGTAGTGGAAAATGAAACCAATATCTTGTTCAGCAATAAATATTTGTAAGGAGGCAGAAAGAGCTATTTCTTCTTATCTCGCCCCTGCATTTCTTCTCCTTGCTGCTCTCTGCTCTGTATGATGTGATAAAAGAGCTGTCTAAGAGTCACAAGACACTATTCTCATGTGGGCTGGAACTTAGGAAGAACTCGGGGTTTACAGTCACCAGCTGGGGAATATCAGCATTAGTCAGACTTAGTTTTGCTTTCATATTATAATGCAGGTTTATGGGAATATAATGGGAAATTTGAAATAAAGATTTTCTTTTTCAGCTAACAAATTTTTTACAAGTGAATGCCTGTAAAAAAAACCAAACAAATAACCCACCTCTGTTTCCTAATTTTGAAAAATATACTTTTCCCCAGTTCCAAGTTTTTTAAGAAATTTTAGATATTTCCATGTTCACTTAATAAATGTTCATTCAGTCAATAAAGGTAGTTATGGTTTTCTCATAATTCTGTATTCAGTTATTATTTCTATTGCTTAATGCATATGGGAGAGGTTAAAAACCTATATATACTGGCATTCACATGAACAGTGTAAATATTAGGACAAATAAACCAGAATAATCTTGTCTTTTCTTGTACTTATATCCATGATTTTCAGGAAAATGTATTTTTATACTTTCAACTTCCTATCTTAACCACATCGATATAGTGGTTATAATACATACATAATATAAAACTATTTCTGACTAAAATAAATGTGTTTAATATGTTCTCAGGTATGCTTTTTGCATGCTAGGTTTAGATGCCAGTCTTATCCCTCTTGAATTTATAGATATTTTACAGAAAGATGGTGCAGAGCCTTTTCTAATTTTGTTATTGCCTTGGCCAAAATGGACAAGTGGTGCACAGTGATCCCAGAATCAACAATCAATATCCTTGTACAACGATCTGAATCAAGAAAAATTTGACTGAACTGGTGAAACATGCACTTGGCTGAGAATTAATGGTTGAGTGCCTTAATAAGTCTGAATTTGCTAGACAGATACTATTTCCTGAAATTCATCTATGTGATATAAATCATTCAGGAAACTTGGTCTTGATCAGAAAGAAAACAACAAAAAACCCAAACAAAATACAGACAAACAAACAAACAAAAAAAACCCCTCCAATATTTCTTTTCTATTCTTGCTTACGTTCTCTGGAAAATATTTAAAACAAACAAACAAAAAAAGTTTGATATCAGCATTTCTAGCAAAATCTTACTCTTGTGAGATTCTCTTAACACAACACTAGTTAGAAAAGCTCATTACAGGTATGGTGACAATAATCCCATCTCCTTTTGGCTTGATTTTCAGCTTTCCAACACCATTGATTTCAGTAACAGCAAACTGGTTTTGCTCAAGCCAGTGTTTTACCACGAATGGTACAGTTTTCATGTGTATCAGAATGTCCTTTAAACACATAGTATCAATGTTTAGCCAGTATTTGTGCATACTTAAAAGAAAAAGGAACTTTGAATGTCAAGTACCCTTTTAATGATAATGCATATATATACTGAAAACACTCCTTGTAAAAAAGTTTATTTGTATCAAATTGGAATTTCCCACCTTCCATGTTTTTCTTTGTATCAAATTGGAATTTCCCATATCTTGTCTATTGCCTCTTGTTCTTTCCCTGAGCACCTCTAAAGAGAATTCTGTTCCATCTTCTCTACACCCTCTGCTTAGCTGCTTGTAGATGAGGCCTTCTCTTCTACAGGCTGAAAAAAATCCCTGTTGTCTTTCTTTTTGTGTCTATATGCACAATCTCCAAGGAATATATGTCAAATACATTTCACCAGGGTATTGGCTTTGAAATAAAAAGTTGGCAGAACCCTTCTTTAAGGGTCCTTATTTCTGAATCTGAGGACAAATATACAATGGCAAATTACAATTGTGGTTGCAATAAAAATATTAAATAAATAAAAAGTGTGTGTTAATTCAGTAACCGGATTTGAACATTACGAGATTCCAAAGAAGTTTGAAATTTGGTTTGGGATGCAAAAATTTTCCTGCTTTGTAATTATTCTGAGATGCTGCCAGGATGAGACTAGTCCCTCCTCAGGCATGACATGAATGAGGAATAAAAACATGCAGTTAACCAGAATTGCCAAAGGAAATTGGGTGCTTGCAAAACATTGTTTTTATAACTGCACTATCTTCTTCAACCTGTAAGCTCCTCCAGTAATTTAGAGCCTTGGAATTAAAAATAGATCCCTGTCACATCTGTTTTACCTTCGATATATGTGAACTTTTATTCAGATCCAAAGCCTAACATTTTTTTCTTTCATTCGTTTACTTTCTGTATTACTGTAATCTGAACCAAACCCGTGATGAGTTTTTGAATCATCCCTGAATTCCTCCCCTCTAAGGCCCATCTTTGCTTTGTGTGAGTGACAGAAAATGTATATATTTCCAGGTTGTGTTTCCAGAGACAGGTACTTGATGTTGTGAATATTCAATCTATTGGCATGACATGGTGATATTGATAAAGTGTGGTGAGGAAATGCTTCAGTTCTAATGATTTGATTTAATTTTGGTTTGACTCCTATTTTAACACTTCCCAGTTTTAAAAGTATGGGCCATGTGAGAGGTAAAATATATATATTGATGTACTAATCGGAAGCTCTTTCTGGTCATGTCGTAAAGCACACTTAATCAACTTCTTTAAGATCATGTTACAGAAAGCTATTAACTATACTCTTAAAACAGTTAAATAGTTATAAATAATGTTTTATGTTATGGCTGACAACATTGAATTGCCCAGCATTTAAGGGAACCTAATCACAGGGCATGCAGTCTTGGCCTTCCAGTAAGATGGTGTGGCAAAACTTTGGAACATATTAGAAATCCCAAACTATTGCTAACATTTCCTATTAAGGAGAAAGTTTCTCTGTGTGTATTTTGGATTTCTTTTCCAACACTTAATTACAGTTGCTGAAGAAAAGCTATTCAAAAGCTGCCAGGATTTTTAAATCTGTAGAGTGAGATTGATGAAATTTGTGGGTTTTCCCAAAAGAGTATAGGTGAGAGCAGACATGTAAATTTTGTATGTGTGTGCATGTATGTGTGTGACAGAGGAGCGAGCAGGAGCTTACTTCTAAGGTGTGAGACTTGGCAGCACTGCACTGTACAATGGGCACAAGAACCACACGTCTGTAAATGACTGCATTCGAATTGCTGTTACCTCACTGTTGGGTTACTGTATTGTTCAAGTGAAAAGGAATGTTTTTAATAAATGCAAATAATGAATTAAATGCTTGCACATACTGAGGCTTTACCCTCTGGTGTGTAATTAATATATATGCACTGGAGACCCAGGTCTGGGGGAGTGTTTCATTTCTTATTTATGATGTTTGCAAGGGGTTTTTTTCCCTCCAGCATACCTCTTACTGGCATACACAGAATGGCATGTAAATGACCACTGAGTAGGTGTCACTGAAATCTTAGCAGATACAGAACAGGTAAATACCTTTGTTTGGTATGCTTTAGTAGATTTACTGTTTCTCTTAGCCTTTTATCTTTTCTATCTGAAAGTAATAGGAAGCTCCCAAATGACCAACATTTTGTTTTCAGAGGCAGGAAAACTGTGTGTGGCAGGAAACAAACAAGCAATGAGATTTAAAAGTTCTTGTACCTCGGAGCACAGCAGTTCACCCTGAGGGACTGAAAGTAGAAAGGCACTTTCCACAGCAGCCTACAGCACGCTTCTTATATCCCCTTCTGGGTCCCCCTCCAGCACTGGCTGCCATCACTGACAAAGCACAGAAGCGTCTGTTTACTGTATGTGCATGAAGCTTGGCAGCTTTCCCATTTTCTCATAATGGTATATGTTTTCTGAAAGGATCTAAAGATGTTTGCGTCCTCATACTAATGCTGTCTCTGGCTCCTCTAGCCTGGCTTGGGCAGTTGTTGTGTCTCCACTACTATTCTGGTTTTTCTTGCTCCTTCGCTCCCTGAGCAGCTGTGCTTTAACTGGGCAGCTTGGTGCAGCTTCACAGTTCCCTGCCAAGACTGGTGCCACCTGAGTGATGCAGGAATTCTTTGTCAGTTTGACTTGGCACCAGGGAAAAGGTCTGTCGGGTCATGCAGTCCACTAGTGAGAGGCTGTGCCTGGCCTGGGTCTCAACACACAGATCAGTTTCATTCTGCATTCCCCAAAACCCTTCATTCAGCTTGGAGATGGGTCTAAAGCTCTTGTGTAGCTATTTGTACAGAAAACTTCTCAGTCAACAGATCTTGAGTCTCATCTTCTCCTACTGCTCTGTTCTGAAACTTGTACATTATGAGTTCTTAAATTCTATTAAAAAAATAATGACCATATTGCTGCATACATTATGTACAAATCAATTAGTAGGAAACACAGTGCTAAAATGAAAATTCATCTTCAATTCACCCTCAATGATTTCTTATTCTGTTGTGTCTATTAACATTGTACAGAGATGAATAAGTTGGATTTGCTATGCAAATTTACATACTGAAAGTAACGTCACCATTCAGAAATGCAAATATATTCTAATCACTTTCATACCTTTCTTATTTCATAAATTAATTTCCTTGCATAAGGAATATTTTTAAAAGGCAGAATACTGTAGAGTTTACATTTCTAGAACTTTCTATGTAAAGAAACATATTTATTAAATGGCTGTCCCTTTTGCTAATAAATATTTTGCATTATACTGTAGCCAACTTAGCTTACTTTGCTGTCCAAAGTGTGGGTCGCATGCTGTTGTGTCTTGGAATGGGAAACTTTCAATTAAAATAAAATTTACATTATTAACATGGACAACAACTCTTTTGAAATCACAGTAAGGTTACAGCCATGACATATGGCTTTAGTTCACTACATGGCAAAAGATCTGTTGGGCCTGTAATAAGTGTTTTGTACACAAACACCATGGTAAAAATCTGTTTTTACAGTGTTTATTTCCATTATCTTTGCTAGGATGTGTCAGTGGGCAACATTTGGTCTGCATATCTGCATGTTTTGAATATACTGTGTCTGTGCTGAGGGAGACTTTTTAAGGCTTTATGAAACTGCCTGCTTAGATGCTACCACTGAAGCCTGACTGAACTTGTCAACAGTATCTGTTACTTTATACAGCCTGTAAGTAGTGCAGCTTTTCCATAAAATCGGGTGACAGATGTATGAGTCTGAAAAACACTAAGTTATCTTACCAGATTTGAGACCTTCACCCATCATAATCCACACATTGATATCTTTATTTTAGCATTCCCAGAATCCAGGCATTTTTCTGCCTGACAGAAGGGATGCCAAAAGCAAATTCATTCTGTATTTCTCTCTCTCCTTCCCAGACCTTTGTTGACTTGTGTTCCCCATTCTGCTGCAATTAGTCAACTGCCAAGGGAGAATTCATTGAATATTCTTCGTAGTTGTTTTTTAAATTAAGATACAGTTAGTCTTAGTTTTTGTCACATTAATCACAGGTCTTCTGGGGCCAAATCAACTCGTTTGTCAGTGGGAATTTGCACAAGCTTTCATGTGGGATGGATTTTCTCCTACAAAAGAGCAAAAAATTCTTACAAATTGCACCCATTGCATGTCTAGCATCACCCTGATTTTCCATTTACATATTGCTTTTTGATCATTTCACACTCAATATTTCACTTAGAAATCATTTATATCACAACTATACTCGGCCTTCAGTATTATTAGGTAGCATGGAATATATTCAGTGATGGTATGAAAGTTATTTCCAATAGGGTTTATGAAGAACAGCTGAGCAAGTACGACCTCCTGACCTCAAAGTGTTTGTTTACTGGGAACTATACTCCAGTTCTCTACATTTAATCTGTCTTGGACCAAGCTGACATTCCCCTACTAGATTTATTGTATCTCTAGAGGCTATTAGAAACACAACATTGTCACTGTTTATCTAATAAAATGATAATAGGATTATATTAGTCTAGTGATAATAGTACATTTATTTTCATTTTTCAATAGTATCAAACCAAAGTTTGATTTCATGTTTAGTGAAGTTAATGTGTTACTAGGGAAAAAAAATTTTAAAAAAACCAAAAAAAACCCCAAAAAACCTTTCAAAAAGTACTTTTCTTTCAAACAAATCAGTAATGGAAAATATTTTTTATTCCATCTTATTTGTAAATCAAAGCATTAGTTTGTGTACAGAGCAGGCATGCTATGTCAATTTTACAGAAATTATAATAAAGAGAAAATCTGACTCAGAAAACTCAGACATGAAATGCTGATACCAACAACTTTGAATTTTGGGAGCTTGTTATAATGTTTTTCCTTGTGCATGTTTTCCTAGAATTTATCAGATATCAAAAGGCAGACACAACAAACCAAATATGCATTTCAATTATACTTATTTATAATCAAGGTGTCCAGTGTAAATTAATTTTTTATTAGTGCTGGTAGCTCTTAAGACAACAAAAATCACATTATTTTTAAAATTCAGTAGGGAAATGCATTAATATATAACAGAAATTTAAACCAAAATTAATAATAAAGAAACTGTTCCATATGTATGCATTGTCTGTGGTGAAATTATAGTGCTATACTTAAAAAAAAGGTGTGATTTGTATTTAAAACTCTTAGATGTTGCATAGAGTGATTTAATTTTAAATTTTCAGTAGAGCTGAAGTGTAGAAAATAAGTTGGTTCTTTTGTGTTGATTTCTATTACTCTAGTAACAGTGTCACTTTAGCAGAAGTTAATTAATTACTCTCTTGATCTGCAGTAGGTTATGCTCCTGGGTACTATTTCTTCTAGCAAGCCAGTGGTAAGGAATGCACCTTGGTCCTTCAGGGACCTTATGCTGCTTCCTCTAAAATCAGCAACAAACTCTTAAGAATGTTGATAGGAGCAGAATTACCTCCCACTGAGTGAAGTTAAGACTTTGCTCAGGAGCATGCCACATAAAGATAATCTTTCTCAAGCAATGTGGTTTACACCTTGGTGTAGGAAAACCCAAGGACTGAGTCAGTGCCGGGTTTCCTCTTTCTTTTCATGAGGAGGTTAGTTCAGGATTTTATCAGACTAATGTGAGGTTGTTGCTTTTGTCCTGATACACAGATGTTGGTTGGAAAAAACCATGCATCTTTTCCTGGGAAATAATTACCTAATCGTTACTCAGACTCTTCAGGTTTGAGATCAAGGTACCATGTGGCTTTTCCACATTGCTTTTCCCAGTTGCCCTACTATGTTCACTTTCTTTTGCTGCATCAGTACCCAATAACTGGCAGAAGGGCATTGAGTGACTGTTTTGTGCAATTCCCACACAGTATGTTCTGTACGTAGTGTATTGAGGGTAGAAGTAAAAATAAAGTCACCATGACTGATACCAAATATTTATCGTACACAGCAATGCTTCTTTTGGATTTTGTTTCCTTCTTCAGCTGCTTTTACAGAATCTGGCCATTTAAGTCTGAACCAAAGTCATTATCCTCTTTGCATTTCTGTCATGTGGAAGAAGCTATGTTTATCAAATAGCGATATTTTAATAAACACTGCTAGATTCTAACTCCATTAGAAAAGCTAAACATATCTTTCAGTTAAAACACAAAAATGGCATCAATCTGAAATTGCTATGGGATGCTTACTGGTAATTTACACTTCAAATTTTTTGTGTCAGTTCTTCAGTTCTTCTGTCAGTTTCTTGTGCCTATTCATGGTACAACATATATGCAGTCACCCACGTAAAACATCCTACTTATTTGTAAAAGACAGTAGCGTTTGAAGTTGCTCATAACTAGAATTGCAACATATTCCATTTAGCAAAATGCTGAAGACTAGTTCTCTGAGTGAAATCTTTTCAGGGACTTTGGAAAATCTACGCTATGTTCTCTGAAATTCAGCTGGATAAAGTATCTCTGTTGTATCCTTCTTGTGTGGGAATTTGAATGGGACAATTGAATTCTTCTGGGAAGTAGATACTTGAATCTTTTCAGTCAGCTCTCTAGGAAACTCCGTCAGTACAGTCTAGCCTAAACATCCTAATGGGATTTATCAGAGCTAAAAAGAGGAGAAAAACTTTTGTGCTTAACTGGTCTTGGTATCAATTAGTACAAAAAAGTATGCATTGCTACCCTGTGGTAGCCTGCCCATTCTAACATTCATCTGATGTCCCAGAGAGACAACTGCTTTCCAAACTGCAGTACAAATGCTTCTGACAAAACAGACACTACATCTTCATACATCTTCAAACAAAGTTTCTATGTTCCTCTAGGGCACCGCATTCCCATAGAAGCCTGGGATTTGTGTCCCCTTAGGTATATACAATATTCCAAACTTTGCACATATTTAGCTCAAGGTTGATTACTAAAATCCATACTACTGTGGGATATATCGTATGATACAGCAAGAAATAAAGCAGGTCCAGTTATACAAGAGCTTTTTCTCTGTAGGCAAAAATAACCACTTGCATTGCTGCTTACACATTCCTGTTCATTATCTAGCAAAATGTGCACAGCTAAGAAATGAATGCTGCCCTGAGAATCCCAACTCAAATATTTACAAATGTGAAGAATGTTATTTTATGTTGGACCCAAGGTCCCTCTAGCCTGTGTCCAGAAATGACCAGAGAGGAAATGCTTTGGGATATTTCTCTGGAATGCTTTCCCAGCTCCAACTATTTCCATCTCAGGCCTTTCTGAGCAGCTACACTGTGCTTTGATTGCATGTTCAAATACTATAACAGCTCTCTGATGCAGACAAATAAATGCAACAAATACAAGATGAAAGGTTAAAAGGAGGAATGGAACATGGTAGGTTTGGCTACCAATTCATTTTGATTCAAGTTTCAAATGTACTCTTGCATCCACTATAGTTTCTTTTGGCTACTCTAAGTAGTGTTAACACTGAACTTAAATATCGCTCTGCAACGAGGGTCCCATTTTACAAGCATCCTATGCTTGTAATTCTTGCTAAATTCAGTGGAAATTTAGTTATCAGCCCAGCCTGTAAAACTTGATGTCCTGAAAAAGATAGCTCCCAAAAATAATGGAAAACAAAAAAAAACCCCAAACCAAACTCCCCCAAAAACTCCACCCTAAAACAAAAACAAAACAAAACAAAAAAAGCCCCAAATCTCTGAACAAATTTAATTATTTCATGCCGGTGGAGTTAAAGTCAGGGGCAGGCTCTGAAGTGAATCTAGATCCCCTTAGCATATTTTGGCACACTGCATATATGTATTTCCCTTTGCTTTCAGAGGTTCCTTATTATTATACCTTATTATTAAGGGAGAAAAAACTTCTTAAATGTAAGAAAATGAAAACTCACAAAAAATACTATAAATATTCTGTTTCTTAGGGTTGTGGGGTTTTTTTAATTCTTTGTTTTGTCCTTTTATATTGAGATCTTTAAAGAAAAATAAGATGGCCATATTTTCAACAGTAAGAATGAAAGGAGTAGCCTTCTTTACATTTTTTTCTGTTTATTTACATGTTTGGTTACATGTATTTACATGTCTTGTAACTTAGTGAGCATCATGTACCACTTAGAAAACTACCTACCTATTTTTATAGAACAGTAACTGCCTTCTGTATTAAAAATACTCTGGCAAGTTCTCATATTTTAATATCCATGTTCCAATACCACAAATCATGATGTACACCTAAGGTATATACATACTTCTTACAGGGCAAGAAAATTAATCTCAGTCACTTAAATACAAAGATCTAAATTTACTATGCCACCTCATTAGTCTTCCCATGAATAATAATTTGGTTTTACATTGCCAACACCCAGTAGTTTAGGAGCTGATTTAAGCCTGGCCCATTCAGTCCATCCAAAGTGAGGATTGAGTGTGCCACTGCAAGCATTTGTTCAGCAGACAGTAAAACACATGACTGAAAGGTTGTAGGTTAACAACACTTCTATCTGCATGCCTGAGAAGGCCATAAACTGTAATCTAAGGATGGGGATAAACAGTGGGGTTTTTGTCAAATCCTGCTGATTTCACAGGTCGAGTATAGAAAGCTGTCAAAAGCCTGAACTGACTGGATTGAGTGGGAAGATCTCCAGGTATTCCTTAGTTTGAATAGCGACAATGACTTCTAGGAGTTCTTAAAATAATATCTCTACTGTTTTTATAAAGCACCACCAGATCTGCCAATAGACAAATACCAGTTACATGTTTACTATTTGTCTCTATCATATACAATTTTTATCCTGTTCTTTTTTATGTGTTGTACAAACCAAACTCTACCTGTGCTAGAGCAACAAGTAGGCTAGGAAGTTTTCCTTCAGAAAATAGTTCCAACGGTAATCAGTATGATATTTTGAGATCCCATTTCATGCCTTGGTCATAAGGTTGGCATTACTGCTTTTAAGATACAATACACCATTGATGAAACAAACTGTTAAAGCCAATTAAACATTGGCAATCTTTCTACCACTGGCAAATGCACACTTGTTTAAGAGTTCACCTTTGTGGCATGTTTGTAGTGTAATCACTGATTTCTGGAAAGATTTTCAGGCAGTTAAAGATAAAAATATCCAGTGAATTAATTTTTATAGACAATTTTATACTTGATTCACATTACCTGAAAACATTCTAGTTTAAAAAGTAGAGCTTGTATGGACTCAAATGTGGTATGTATCTTCATTCTTAACACAAGGAAAAGATAACAATTTGTAGAACCAGGCTATACAAATAACAGTTTATTTGCATTTTAAATAGTTGATTTCAGAAATCATCACATAGAAATCTTTATGAAACTCACTACTAGGTATGAGTAAGGAGACAATGCTGTTTTATTTGAAAAATAACCAACATTCATGTAAGTAAAAGCTTTCATGGCCGTTTACTTAAACCAAATATGTTTTTTAAGTTAACAAAGGTTCTTTCCTTCATTTTGTGTGGGAAAAATGTAATTAGGTAGGCGAAGAAATAAACACACAAACCAAAATTAACTAGCAGGACTTGGTGAGATAAACTTCTACAAAGGCAAAGTTACTTTTAACAGAAGGAACTAACTGCACTATACATCTCTAGAGGGCATTTTGGAGAAAATAAAAACCACAAAAACTCTATTAATTTCATTTTCTCCCTTCTGAAAATGCTCTCTTGCACCATCTAGTCCCATGAGTGCTTCCTTCTCATACTGGCTACCTTAGTGGTACTAAAGTACTAATATCAGCTCTATCAGTGTTGATAACATAAGCAGAGATTCCATTTAATCTAATCTCAAGGAATTTTATCTGTCTGCAAAAATTTGTACAAAATCAGTGTAAGACTATAGTATGGCAGTGGTCATGTCTGTAACAAGCCTTTATACACAAGTGTGTTGTGTATAAGGCTAGCTTACTACATTTTTATGAATAGGACTGTCCTTTTTCCACTTTCTCATTTATTTTTTTTGAGGAGTAATTGTAGTGCATTTTTATTATGTTGGTAGTAAGTTTATTCTCCTCATATACCTTTTAAACAAATAATGCATTGTTTATACCAACACAAACAAAACCACCTTACACATGAGAAAGGTGTAAAGAAAAATGCAACAATAGAGGTAAAACTGCATCTTGCAATGAGAGTTAAAAATCAGAATTCAAAGACCACAATGAGTACAGCATTAGACTCTTTGCATATTCCTCTATATTTAACTTCCCTCCCTCCCCCTCAAAAAAAATCACTTTTCTAACTCAGTTCAGACTTGATAGGATTGTAGACCAAATTGGAAAAGGGTCAATGACTCTGAAAATGTAAGGTGGTAAAGAAGCAGGTGGGAATGCAAAAAACCCTCATGTTTTCTAAGTACTGTGTGATTACATGTAAAAATCAAGTTTCAAAGACTTCCAGAGACCTTATTTGAACCATACCTCGGTACAAATTTCTGCCAGTATAGCTACTCAATGAGGAGTCACAACTCTTCTCATCACAAAAAAACCGAAAAAACAAGCTGTAGTCAATCTCTGCCCCACTGAGAAGGGTAAACATAGCTCAGTAGCTTTGTTCACTTGGCAGTTTTCAAATGGCCCAGTGACAGAGATGAGTGAGTTTACAAAATGTTGGTATATTTGAGTCTACAGAGCTTCCAGTGTTTTGCAAAGTGTTAGCAAGTGGAAGAGTTTCTCTGTTTGTGTCTCTTTCCATTGCTTTAATTACAGAGATTTTAATTTTTTTTTCTTCATGTCATATTCTGTCTTAGTGCTCAGCTGAGAGCCAATGAAGAGAGAGAAGCAAGTGGGTGAGAGTATGAGATCAGCCTACTGAGTGGTAGCACTCTCACATGTCATAGTAAAGCTGCTGTATGACCACAGCCGCCTTCACTGCCCACAAAATTCCTTTATGTTGAGCTAGATTGATTTAACTATATTTAACTGTAGTGCTTTATATAAAAATAGGTGTTATGGTACTGATAGGAGAGCCAAGCTCATATAAATTTAGCCTGTTCTTTCTGTGCTAACATATAATTGAGTGAAGACATGCTGTGGTGAGACCCAAGATCTGTGCCTCATGGCTACACTCCCAGAAGTCTGTAAATGATCCCACATAACAGCTACAAAAAAAGCTCTGACCTGACAAGAGTAACCTAATGACTGAGGGAGTACCCAGCATCCTGGCACAACAACGTAAGGTAAGTTTTTCTGTCAGGAAAATAAATTAACTCTTTTGTTCCAAAGAGATGGACATGGCAGTTGCAGGAGTGGAGCTGAAGCTTTGCTCGGAGAAGGCAGCACTTGGCTGCCTCCAGCCTGCCCTCCCTCAGAGCAGGATGTGCTTCCTCACACACCTGCCTGAAGCTCTCCCAGAGCTGCCAGTGGAGTCTCCAGATGCTGGGCTGTGCGTGAGCAGCCCAGCTCTTGCAAATTTTATTGATGTTGATAAACCCTGTGTTAGGCCTTTGGGAAACGCGCTCTGGGCACGATTGTATTGGGGTTGCGTGGCAAAATTTTGGCAGTGGTTGGGCGCTACGGGGCTGGCTTCTGTGACTAGGTGCCCCTGCAGCCCATGGTCACTATGGTGGGACATGCTGTCCCCCTGCAGCCCATGGAGATCTGCAGTGGGGCAGAGATCCGCATGAAGGACCCCAAGCTGGAGCAGGTGGGTGTGCCCAAAGGAGTCTGTGCCCCCATGGGAAGCCTGAGCTGGCAGGATCTGTGACCCCCACACTGGAGGGACAGCACCCCATGGATGGGATCCTACACTGGAGCAGTTAATGAAGATGTGCAGCCCAAGGGAAGGACTCATACTGGAAAAGACCAGGGAGGAGTGTCTCCCATGGGAGGAACCCCACTCTGGAGCAGGGGAAGAGTGTGACTTCTTCCCCGGAGGAGGAAGAAGAGGCAGAGACGGCGTGTGGTGAACTGCTGCAGACTCCGCTCCCCAAACGTCGCTGAGGGAGGAAGGGGTGGAAAAATCGGGAGTGAAGTTAAGCCCGGGAGGAGGGAAGGGCTGGGGATGGAGTGTTTTAGGACCTAGTTTTTATTTCTCATTATCCTACTGTAATGTCACTGATAACAAATTAAATTAATTTCTCCCAAGCTGAGCCTGTTTGGCCCAAGACAGTAACTGGTGAGCACTCTCTCCTCTCCTTACCTCGACCCACCAGCCTCTCACTGTATTTTCTCCCCTGTCCAGCCGAGGAGGGGCAGTGATGGAGCGGCTTGGAGGGTGTTTGGAGGGGTTAAACCCGCACCATGACGAAGCCAGTCACAGAATCACAGAATGGTTTGCGTTGGAAGGGGCCCTTGAAGATCATCTAATTCCAACCCCCAACAAGCGCCAACTCTTATTTGCCTGGCTCGACAAAACAGTGCAAGACGGCTTTTTCCCTCGTCCCGAGGGCGCAACACAAGCTGCGTCCGCCAAAACGCCGGCGCTCCGTCCCTCTCCCGCTTCAGCCAAGCCTCCTCCCCCGGCAGCAAAGCAGGAAGACGAAGTGGCAGCGGGCAGGCACAGGCAAGCAGAGCCGGAAAGAAACGCCTTCCCGGGAGCGGCGGGCAGCGGGGTAGAGTGTCCCACCGCCCCAATGAGGTGCCCCGGAGCGGGCCCGGCCCCCGCCCCGCCCCGCGCTCCGGCCCCTCCGTCACGGGGCGGTGAGCGGGGCCGCCGCCCGCAGGGAGGACGCTGCGCGCTCCCATTGGCTGTGCCCCGCCGAGCGCCGCTCGTGATTGGCTGCGGCGGCTGCCGCTCGCGGCGCGCGGGCGGCGGCGGCGGGCGGCGGCGGGCCGGAGGTCACTCGGCACGGGGGCGCAGCATGGCCGCGGCGGTGGTGCGCAGGGGACCTGCGGGCTGGTGGCGCTGGCACCGGCGGGTGATGGGTAAGGACCTTCCCTCGGCTCCGGTGGCCCCGCTCTGCCGGCCGGGCGGGGAAAGGCCGGGCCTCTCCCAGGGCGCGCAGCTGCCGCGCCGCCCTTGGCGGCCGCGGGCCCTCCGAGCCGGTGCGGCTCCGGAGCCGCCTCCCTGTGCGGTCCCCGGTGACGGACCCCCCGGCGGGCACGGCGCGCTACCGCTGCCGCCTTATTCGGGGCTCCACCGGAGCTTCGGAGCGGCTTGGCTTAATAAACGTGTTCACTCATTTGCTCAAAATAGCGTGCCTGGAAATCATCAGAGCCCACAAATGCTTCCTGTGCTAGCAGTGACATGTCTGCCGTACCTGTGAGCTAGGTTTGGGCTGTTCAGCCTTCTCGATCTTTGCATCCGATTATTTTCTTTAAACTGAAGGTAGATCCAGCGGCACTCGGCTCTGCAGGCACTGGTGCTCACCTGTGCTTGGCTCATGGATAGTGGAAGGAGTAAGCACTGCAGATGTCCTGTTGGTGCAAGCAAAGGAAGAATGTATCTTGTGTGGACCTTGACGTTTTCCCTTTCCAGAGTCCTAAAAAATCACACAGCTGTTCCTGAGAAATTTAATTGCTGATGTAAATGATTAAAAATAAACTTTCAGTAGTCTTTTCAGTGTCATTTTGATTGCAGTCTGGTAGTGTGTTAGGCTCCCAACACATAGGTCAAGGTTTTATCGAGTGGGAGGAAAAAGTGGAAGAAATAGATTCTTTTAAATGGTATATGGTTCTAAAATCTTGACACTTAACAAAGTAGTTTAGGAATTACTAAATTACTTTTAAGTAAGTAGCTTTAAAATCTTTGTAACTCCCCTTTAAACCTCACTTAAACTAATGAATGAGAAATGTTTGACAATTTTGGTGTTATCTTTCAGTGCTCTTTTTGCTCCACTGTCTCTTTTCCACCAGTCGTTTTTTTGTCCTTGCGGTTCTGATGTGGTGATAAGTAATAACTCAGGTGCAGCAGGCATGCTGGTCTCGTGCTAGTAAAGTTAAATAAAGGAGATCTATTTATGTGTTTGTGATACCACAATTGAAAGCAATAACTTTCAAGGATTTTTGAACTTTCTGTGCATGGTTACTGTCAGGTATTTCTGTAAGAGCTTTGAAATCCACTGTCATGGTCGATTTCCAAATGATCACGTTTAGTGTAGGGCAGATGGTGAGGATCTTATTTCTTGGTGGTGAGCGTAGGTGTGAAAAGCGACCAAACACTGGCCCTTAAAGTTGACAAGTACAGTTTGCCTATAGACTTGAGCAAGAAAATGTAACAAAGTCTAAGGAGAAATTGTGAATCTTCCAAGAAACTTCCATAGAACAGAATTTCACTCAACAGCATTTAAGCTCTGACTTAGTCAGTAGTGACTGTGCTGAAAGTGCTCTTGACTCTGAGAAGTCTTTATGGGATGAAGGTCTAAGCATTAATCCTTCTTCACCGCTAAGCTCTATTGCTTATGTGTCGCGGCTTCCCCATCTCTAATGCGTTTGTTAAGTTTGCCATTCTGTTCTTTAGTTTTGATAGGTCTGACAGTTGGGTTTTGAGTAGTGATTTCATCATCTGTCCTGAGTGAAATGCTATCCCAGTGAAGGAATTCTGCCAGCTCTGAGAACTGTCCAACACCACAGCTTGGTTAGCAAGCAGACTGTCTTCCTTCTCTTACTGAATACTCCTTGGTTTCTTGGTCAGTTGCTCTTTGCAGCTGGTGCAGACCATGATGGTTTGGTTTTTCTGTATGTTTATACTAGAGATTGCTAAATTGTCTAGGGGGGAAATAAGGAGCTGAGAGCAGATTTTGGAGGAGCATCTTGGATGTGTACATTTGTGCATTAGCCAGTTGGACACAGACTATGTAGTCTTGTGTTCTGCAGCTGGCAGGCACTGACAAAGGTGCTTCATGGAGACGGTTTATATGACCTTACTTAAAAATATATTTTTGATGGATATGGAAAAATCCCTCCTAGGGACTGCTGGGGGGCTGGGGTTGGGGGATGAAGAGGCAGTTAATGAATTATGGTAGCTGAGAAAAGAAGACTTTCTGGTGAATGAAGATTAATCAGCTGAGGGAGCTGTTCATCAAGGAAGATAGTAATGTGCTAGACAACAGAAATCTTCTAACAAGTAATTTTGTTGGAGTGGAGGGGACCCATTCAGTAAATAGTGAAATAGTACTTTTGCTGGTTTAACGGTGCTTTTGCTGATGCAGAAGCTCTGAAACGTTGAATGACTCTATGGTCTGGTGCAGAGAAACATTGATTACTAAACAAGGATTATGACAGAGGACCTGCTGCTCAGAAGTCCAGCACATTACTTAATTAAGGGATCAAGTGTACACTTGATACTCAGATGAAAGTACTTACTATATGGTTTTCTCTGTAATGTATTAACAAGCATTTAATGAGGTATAGGTACAGATAAGAAAAATTATGTATAAGAAGACTCTGAGTGTTGCAAGATAACATCTCTGGTTTTGTTCAGCAGACCTTTACAGAGGCAAGAAAAAGCAATTGGGATGTTTCCAATGTAAAGCTGGCCAAATTTAGAGTATTGTAATCTTCTTAAATTATTATTTTGGCAGAGTGCACTTCTCCAAATCATTGCATAACCTTTAAAAGTCAATGACCATGGGACAATTTAAATTCCATTGGCAAAACTTCTAGGAGCAGAACGATTCTACCCATGTACAGCTGACCTCTTTAACTTCTATATTTCTTCATATAGTTCCCTCCCAGGATCTAGTTTCCATAGAGGTTTAATAAATTACATAGAGAAGTCTGCACATAACACAGAAGCTCACTCTGATCCTTTCTTTCAAAGTAGGAAGGAGAGAAGGGATGATGTCTTCTGTTGTGCTTGTACCAGAACTTCAGATGCTAAATCAGTGGGGAAATCTTTCATTTAGTGGCTCATATTGAATTGTCATCATGTTTCCTTCTCCTTGTCAAAGTGAGACGTGTATTTTCTCATAAAGCCCCAAGCAAACCCAGCAACTTCAGTAGCTGAGTTTGCTCTGGACATCTTCCCATGATCCTGTTAAATCTCACATATTGGAAAAGAGGTGAAGTTTTACTCATCCAGAGAGATCAAGACTATTAATATGAACTGCAACCACTCTGATTAGGAAGCTCTTATGAGACGGGACTGTGTGGACTCTTACCCTTGTGCCATTTGGTGAATATAGTTCAAAATAAATTTTATAAAGCCAAGAATTAAGTAATATAGTTGAAATTATATTTTGGGAGTTATCTGTTTCTCAGTCCTGTTCTTGGCCAGTTAGAGTACAAGCACATTGGATTTTTTCCAGGTCTGCTGTCTGTTGTTCTACCCAGCTATTAGTCCCCCTTTTGTTTGAACACAAAGAGATGTCCTCAGTTCTGCATATTATAGTGTTTGTGCAGTGAAGTATTTGCGGTGAAATCAGGGCAGCACTGGAGCTGGAATTCATTCTTAAAACTGTAAGACTCATTACTTTGGGAGATAGCGCAAAATGAAATGTAAACATCTGAAATTATCTGAACTTGTCATCATTCAGTTTTAAAAGAAAACTGCTTTCAGTATCTTTTTATATAAAACTTGAAAAGACAAGTTTTAGGTCATTGACAGACAAGGTATTCTAAAGACAAGATTGCAATCTGTGCATTTCTGAAGTTACTCTTCTAACAGTTGCATTTTGTTCAAGAAAAAGCATTCAAGATATTCATAAACTCTTGCTGATTTTTAAATTAAATAGTTTTTAAGGTAAAATTCTTGTGACATTGAAGATTAGGCAAAGATTTGTATTGTAGGCTGACTTTTCAAAGCAAAAAAATCTGTGTTTGATCTGTATTGACCATAAGCCCCGAATTTGGTGAGAGTGTCATAATTGGTTCTCCTCATCAGTTGAGTTTTTATGGGCATGAGGATCTGCAAGCACATATTCCCTGAAGAGAATAATGGAGAATCTTGTGGGAAAAGTCCAATTTCGTTGGAGTCAGTCTAGCTGTAGCTGTTTTTGCTCACAATTAGCTTGATTAACAGATTAATCTGTATTGCTGGTTCTGTTCCCAGGGAAAGAGAATTAGTTGCACATGGTATCGGTGATTATTTTAAAAGTAGATCCTGTTGCTCCTACTTCTGATGTTCTGCCCTCTCTTAGAAGTTGAGTGTGGACTGGGAATTTTTCCAACCATGTGATTGCAGCAGGTCACTGTGGATTTTATGGTTGAAGTAAAGTGTGCTCAATACCACAGGGACAGTTTCACCAAATGCTTATGCTATTGATGGGATTAGTTAGCGTACGTGATGTGGGTTTGTGGAATATCAGTCCTTAGATGTTTGAATTACACAGTCATTTCAAAACTGAGTTTATGCTACATATCAGGTTCTAAAAAGTGCCAGCATATGCAAGCTGGACATCACATTCTGTGAAATCACATGTGGAGGTTCATCTAATGGGAAAACATGAAAGTTCTTGTCTTTTAAAACATCCTCTTTTTGGCATATCTCCAGTCTTAAGTAGTCATTAAAAGCATTCCACGCATCTAAATTTAGTTAGTTCAAATTTAATTGAAATCATCTCTATTTGATCTGCGAACTAATTTAATCAGTCCTCTAAACCAATTTTCCTGTGTTTGAGTACCTGGAGATCTGAAGATTTTTCAAATTATTTAATTTTGAAGTGTCTTATATAACACTGGGCTGTGAAAAGTTAAACCAAAATAAAGTCAGAAACTGCCTCAGGAATTGGACTACTTCTCTAACAGGTCCCAATTCCCATGGATTTGAGTATGTTTTAGCATGTAACAGAAAGTGGTCTCTGATTCATGAACTGAGACAAAAAAAATTAACAGAGACAGACAAAAGGAGAAATAATAGAATACAATGAGAAAAAACTTAATAGTACTGGTCAGGAAGTTTTCTTGTATCACAGCCTAACTTTTTCCATGCCTTTCTGGGACTAGTACAAAATGACAATTTTTAAGGAAGGCCTTACAGTAGAAGAATGTGTTCATTTCATGGATATTTACCTTGTGAAGAGCTAGCTGCCTTAGAGGCACAATAAAAGTGCATGTTGACAATAGGCATGTCTCTGCAGTCTAATTACCAGCTGAAGTCTTAATATTAAGATGTGATGACAGTCATGAAAAGTCATCAAAGCAAAGCAGTCTTACGTGACATTGTAGAGAAAAAGCAGGCAGGTTGCAGAGAAGGAGTGAAAGTAGCATGGGCAAAATGTCCTTTTCAACTCCCAACATGAAGATCAAGGCAAAATTATGTCTGTTGAGGCAGGTGACCAGGTTCTGAAGCAGCTGAGATCTCAGATATGATGGATGGATGGATGGATGAATCACTGGGATTTAAGCAGATCATGGATGGATCTTTTAGGCTTTTCTGAATGACAGGCATCACAGCTGGTGTCAGCACTGATAGCAGAGAAAGGTATCAAGAAAGTTTTCATGTAAGATAGTGTGAGAAAAGATCAGGATAAAAGTGGAGATTCTACAAGAATGAGCCTAGATATGGTAGTCAAAATTATTCTTCTGATAAGGTTACTTGGAATTCATAGAAACAAAGAAAACCGAGGTTTGGAAGCAAGGCTTCCAAAACCCTTTAATCTTAAAAGCTAGCTTAGGTTGCTCATGGTGCTCTAAGGTTGCTAGAAGGATGGAGGTTCCTTCCTTCTCTGCATTGCCTGTTACAGTGCAGAATCATTTTTCCTTATCAGGGATGCTTTTCTTATTTACAGCCAGAATTTCCCTTCCTGCAGCTTTTCCCCATTGTCCTGTGTCCTATCATAGTGTGCCTCTGTGAAGAGTTCAGCTTCACTTGCTCTGTAACTCTTCTTTCTTCCCACTCCATAGATCGTAGAAGACCACAACCTTTGTTTCTCCCAAGCTCAGTAAAGACAGTTCTCTTAGTCTCCGCTCATAGGCCGTATTCTCCTGCTCCTTCGTCATATTATTTGATGTTTACTGCAGTCTGATCACATCTCCTGTGTATTTCCTGTGTAGAAGAATGACTGGTTTCTTTGGCCTCCTGGGTCTACTCTTGCTGATGCAGAGCAGAATGTCATTAACCTTTTGCTGCAAGGATGCACTACTGACTCATGCTCAGCTTCCAGTTGATGGGAATCCACAGGTTCTGCAGAGCTATCTAACCAGTCAACAGCCTGCAGTGACATCCCCTGCCCCAAGTACAGGACATATTTGTCTTTGTTGAACTGCTTGCTATTTCTCCAGTCTTTCTGAATGGTAGCCTTGCCCTGGCATTTTTCAGACGTTCCCCCCAGTTTGGTGTCACACATGATGTTGCTGAGGGTGCTTATATTTAATTATCAGTCATTGATGGAACTTTTAAACAGCTTCAGTGTTGACCCATGAGGAACATCATGTGTAACTAAACTGTTCCTAGTCTTTGAACTACTGACCACTGTTATTTGAGTCCAACACTCCAGATAGTATTTCTTCCTTCAGGCAGTTTTGCAGTCCAGTCCAGTCCAGTCCATACTTTCCTCATTGGGCTGCTGGGATACAAGTGGAGGCTGTTCTGAAAGCTTTACTGAAGTCAAGGTAAATAAGATCTTCTAGTATTAAGGGCTAGAGAAAGAAAGATGCTTAAAACCAGGGCTTGAAGCTCCTCAGGAAGTGGGAAGCTTTGGGCTAACTAAAGAGCAATTTTAGATTAGTGCAAGTGAGGGACTGGGGAAAACTGAATCATAGAAACAATGAGAAGAAGACTCCAAGATGATTGTTATGGCTGATGAAGCTGGTTTGGGCTCTTTGTTCATTTGTTCCCTGGTTTGACATGTAGCACTTCTTTAAAAAGCAGTGGGCTCTTTTCCTGACTTATCTCAGTTTTCACTAAGCATTTTCCCAGTGCACATTTATTTTGAGTTGTGCTACTTCTCTAGCTATGTAATTGCTGCAGGCATATGTGGAAACTGTCTCAGACCAAAGTTCTCTCAACAAACCTGATTTATTAAATGTGGCACTTCCAAAACAGTGCTGCAGATGAAAGAGCATAACCATTGCTGGCTAAGAAGGAGCTTAAAGTCAGAAAGACTTTAAAATGATTAATCAAGTGTTATTGGCCTAGAGAGGATTCTTTGCTAAGCACTGAGACCTCTTAGAGTCTCGATCCAGCTTAGGCACATTTTCTGTATGTGCACTTAAGAACTACAGTATTTCTGTAGTTAGCCTTGTTTCTGTCTGCCTAGTAGTGTTTATTCTGCATAACTTTTTCCTTTGTCGTAAAGGAGAAAATATTTTATGTAATTGGCAAAAAAATCTAGTCACTGTCAAATTGTACTGCCTTTGGATTAGGAGTGTTTAGAGTGATGAGATAGTGATTGCAGTAGATGAATGCCTGCAATGCTGCTCCTATCCAGAATCTGATGCTCACTAACTACTGGGAAAAGGTAACTGACTGAAACTGTAGTGTTTTCCACACATTATAGGTTAGTATTTATAGTTCTGTCTTGGTAGTATGGTAAATAGAATACAGAGGTTATTCCTGCAAAGACTTTGTAATTGTTTTTTATACTGTATTTTGTTCTAGTTTTCAGTATTTAAACTGTGGTTGCATGGCTTAAAGGATTTGCCATGATTTACTTTGGAAATTTCATCTTTTGGTTAGTGGCTTGTATCTGATTGCAGGATCAGAAGAATCTGTAAGGGGCTGCATGAAGTAAAGTGGCAGCCTCTGTCTGTTTCTAGAGAACACGTGCTATATCCCATGGCTGCAAGCAAAATTGCAAATAAAGAGTCTGCAATATATATATAAAATTGGACTTTGCATATCCAGTTTAGAATTTAGACACATAATAAAACACAGACAATCCTGCATATTTTAAGTCTACATTTGTGCTCTTCTCGGATCTTAGTTTTAAGTACTGTATTTTTTTGAAACGCCCACATTTTCCTAATTGCAATAATTTTCTTTGGTAGAAGAAAAATCATTGTGGGATAGTATTTGTGGCCCAATGTGCACTATAAGGTTTAAGTTATGTAAAATAGGATTCACATTTGCACAGTTTTTAAGCATAAAGCTGTTAAAATAATTGAAAACAGATTATGTGGTAGCTTTTATTATGTCATTATTGTACATTAGTCTAAAATGCAAATATATTGATCTTTATTGTTTTGAAATCAGTGTGTTCTAGGACTATGGCTTCCAAAACCCCAGTTGGATTCATTGGGCTGGGTAACATGGGAAATCCAATGGCAAAAAACCTGGTAAAACATGGATATCCAGTTATTGTGTATGATGTCTTCCCAGAAGCTTGCAAAGAATTTCAAGACTTGGGTGCTCAGGTATAGTAATAAACTTTATTCCAGCAATAACTGTGTGTGTTGAATGGTTCCTACATGCAAGGCAACTAAATCGTCTGGGTTTCTTTCTTGGTTAAGATCACAATCAGAACTGAAACAGCACAATGAATACAATCTGAATCTGTGAGGTTTCAGTTAGAGGCAAGGTATGATTCTATCCCAAATAATTTTCTTGCTGTTAGCCAGAATTGCTACCTTGTCAGACTTCTCTAGCTGTCTTTTTTCCCCCCCACACTTTTTATGAGAGTAGGTTGATGGCCTGTTCTTTCACCTCCTGCTTTCTCCTGCTTCCTTCTCCCCCAGGTCTAGATGGCTAGTAGGCTGCTTTTCATCTGGTTCCTACTTTGACCTTTTCAGGTTAAATGACCCTTGTTAAAAATTCCTGCTGGCGTAGCTATAAGGGGTATAGGGACATATGAGCTTTCCTGCTGCTTCAAGGTGTAGTCCTCAGGGGCAGGGGAAAAATCTAATTATTTAAGTGCTTATTCTCTTGGAGGTGAGGAAGGATATGGTGAGAGAAGAGGAAGGAATGAAAAGGAAAAAGGAGGGAAGGAAATGGATTGCATTAGGGAGCTTTACCTTCCTGTCGTATACCCTGCAAAATCTTGGCCCTGTTCCAGCCAGTCCTATTGCTTTTCTTAATCTGTTAATACCCTCAGAACCCCATTCTCTCAGGTGGTTGTGTCATTTCTATGTGTCTGTTACACATCTGAATGGTTTTGACATACTTCAAAGCTGTCACAATTTAGACAGTTGTGGGCAGATGGATGTGTGCTTAAACCAAAAAAAAAGGCATGCAGTGCAAAAATAAACCTCTCATGTAGCATTATGTAGAGGATAGAAGGGAATTTTTCAGCAGTGGCAAGGAAATTATAGGTAGATCCAGACAGAGGAACTGTGTGCCTTGAAAGTCTAATCTGTTAAAACTAATTGCAGATGTTTTAAATAATGAGGTAACATCAAGATTCCTAAAAGATAAAATGATACCACACGCCTGTTAGTAATTAATTGCAGCTCCCCTTTAATAATTACAGAATCTTGACCTTAAGTGGGAAAGTAAGCTTTTCACCTCTTTTCCTGCCTCCTGCTCTTATTTTGTTAAAACAGCCAAGACCCTCAGGCATGAACCAGACCTGTCTTAAGTAAGACCAGGCAAATGGAAGAGACTGTTTTGAACTATTGGTTGTATTTTTAATTCGTGTTCTGCAGTTGGATCTTTTCTGTGGCTACCCATGTTGATAGCTTTTTGCCTCTGTAATGGAATCCTTGGCATTCACTGCAAGACTTAACATGTGATAATAAAGGTGAACTGTGATGCCTTTAAAAATAAAGTCCAAAGTATGTTTTAAGATCATAAATCACTAAGAGAATACATGAGTAGGCTTAGATACAAATAAAACACACTTAAAGAAAATATGTGAACATAATTTCCTCTTCTTGATCTATAGGTGTAAATCCTACTCCAACACTTTTTTCAGGAGTTGAAAACTTGTGGGTCCATGGGGCCTTGTAGAAACTGCTGTAGAAGGAACATTGGGCTCTAAGGGCTGCTTTCTCTTTGATCTGGCTCTAAGGGTAAAACCATCAGGAGTATTAGAGGGGTGAAATGACCCCAAGAGACAGTAAACCTAATCAAATGTCCATTGTTTAAGGCCAGTGCTGCTCCCAAGGTATATAGCGGATGCAGGATGTTTGACCATAAGTCTGCACAATCTGTGACTTCACTTTCTTTAGCCACTGAAGTAAACAACGTCAGAAAGCAGCCGCCCACCTGCTGGTGGTGAATAGTAAGAGGAAAACTCGCTGAGCGTGAGCATATAGGAACCACTTGGGGTGAAACTTGGAGAAAGTTGGAAGGCTCACACAGTGGAGTAACTGTGTGTCAGGCTTCAGTTTAAAGGTCTTTGTATCTAAATCCTATCTCAGATTTAGAACACTGAGAACGTTACTGGGGTCACCTGATGCATAAAGCATCATAGAAATAGAGCTTTCTTTAGTGTGCAGTAAGAATGGCGTTTCAGGCCAACAATAATTAATTTACTTACTGTAAATATAAGTAAAAAAAAATAGGGAAGCAGTTTGGAACAAATACAAGCAGATGCACATATTGAAGGGCAGTACCAGCAACCTATAGTATGCAGAAAAGTCTCTCCTATCCAGTTGCATACTGCAAAAGTTTACTTGAACTGAAAAAGTATCAGACCTTGGTGGGCTGCTATTCTAAGCTAGTATAGTCTATGTTGGTAATCAACAATTAGCATTTGTTCTGTTTTTTAAAGTTATGCCCATATTCTTAATTATTTCAAATGCTTGATGTTTTATAATAGCTTTCAAATCATTCAGCTTTGTTTCTGAGACAGAAAGTCCCAAATAAAATTAAGATTTTAAATGCTGCTTATTGAACCAAGTACGTAGATTTTTTCAGGTAATATTATTCACATTTGTTAACAGTATCAAAAGGCCAAGCGCTTTTGATTCCCGCTTTGTTTTGATACTTACAGTAATTTCATGAATGCAAGCCGCATGGACTATAAGCCACATCTCTGGGTGTTGGCAAACATTTCATTCTTTGCCCATAAATAAGCCGCACCTGAGTATAAGCCGCTCTGTCATTCGGAGCGAGGACCTGCATGCAACAAAGTTGCCAATTAGTAACAGAACCGCGGCAGGGCGGGCTTTACTGGCTTGGCTCGGGCTGTGCAGGTTCGGCCCACTCGGGGCTGCCGACGGGGCCAGGTGGCCCAGCCCGGCGCTGCTGCTCGGCGGGGCCACTCGGGGCCGGCCGCCGCCTCTGGGCTCACTTGCCCTGGCCTGGCGCTGCCCCGTGGTGGCAGGCAGGGATGGAGCAGCCCCGCTCCCACGGCAGCGGCAGCGGGCAGGGACAGAGCCTGCCTGCTCCTGCCGCGGCAGGCAGGGACAGGAGCCCCCCACTTACCCCACAGGCCGCGGCAATGGCAGCATGGAGCCCCTGCCTCCTCCCCGAGCCACAGGGATGGCGGCACGCGACCCCCCCGTCTCTCCCCCGGGCTGCGGCAGAGGAGGGAAGAAGAGAACTTTCCTGCCTCTCTCCCCGCCCCTTGTGCTGCCTGCAGGGAGCCAGGGCAACAGAGTAACAATTTGTAACAATCGCGAAATGCTGGCTTTTACTGGCAGGTGCTCAGCTCGGCACCCTGGCTGGCGTTTCTGGGGTTGTAAATGTCAGAAAATTATTCACATATTAACCGCTCCTGAGTGTTAGCCGCATTTCCGATGTGGGAGCAAAATTTTAGTCAAAATGGTGTGGCTTGTATTCGTGAAATTACTGTACTTTGAGATAGCAGAAAATTTTTCCTTTGTATGGTTGTAGAAGTAGTGTCCCAGTCTGTGTACATTTTTTAATCTCATTGTCTTCATGTAAAAGGCGTCTTATTATTTTGAAAGACATGGATGGAATTTATTAATTTCTGTTTAAGTTACTACTGTACTATATCTTTTTTGTACCTGTGTTGCTTAAGAATTGTTTAAAATTGTAACCAAAACCCAGCTATCTTCTATCTATGAAGCCAAGTAGAAATTTGAGGCTGATACACTATTCCAGTTGTGTGCCCAATATAGTATATTTTTCAACTTCTGGTTGAAAAATGCAAATGGGTCACTGAGTCTTCAGCTGATAGCCTCCAAACCTCTAAGAATACTGGAGATCACAGTTTCAAATAAGAAGACATATATAGATTCAAGTCCCATTTCCCACTTCCTCTCTCCACCTCTAATAATACACATTGAGACTGAACCAAACCAGAGATACTCAGAGCTAACGGCTAAGGTGTCATACTTCTTTTTTAAAGAGAGGCTCCCTCGTCTCCAGGGAGGCAAGTCATAAAATCAGCTAATCAGATATAGAAGGTTAGCTGCTTATAATTGCCTCGTTTATTCCAGGTAACCTTTGTTCTTTAGACTAGAGCGTGTTTCCTTTTGTAACTGTGTGGTATGCCAGATGTTTTGTGCAGTATTAACTTATTCTTTCAAAACAAAATCTGCATGTTTCTCAGTCCCCTCTATACCAGTTTCTTTGCATTTTTTTCCCCGAGAGGCTTGTTCAGTGACCATTTACAGTTTTCCCTTATTTTGTTCAGAAGTCAAATAAAAATCAAGAAGTTTCTTATTCTGTATCCCGGAAGTCCTTCAAGGTATAATTCAGCATTTATTGCAAATGACTGAAATTAGATATGATCCTTGTGAGCTAAAGATAAAAGAATAAACTGTATGTTTGTTGCTGTTTTCCCTGGGCTATGAATGTGTTAACAATGCAATTTTAAAGAAATTAATTAATTTAGACTAGTACAGAAATTTTAATTTTAAGGTAAATGCCTTCCAAGTGAAACTCACAACTTAGCTGCCAATATTTTATTTGTTGTGTACGTATCTTAGATACTATACTACCTGCCTCTGAAAGTGACTTCAGAGAGCTAATATACCTTTCAAGTTAGGCGTGGTTATTTAACAACTAACACCTAATAATGTGTTTTGAAAATTGTTCAGATCTTTTTAAGAAGGATACTTGATCTGATAATTTTCCATTTTAAAAATGCTAATTGTAATATTGTGAGAAACATCAATTTATCCGATTGCTTTTAAAGTGAGGCTCAGATATGCATCAAGTAATTTTTTTTTCCTCAATCTTGGTCTCTTTCAATGCTGTATATAAGACAAGGAAAAATGAGATTTTTGTGATCTTTTCCTGTTGTCCCTCCTTAGAAACATTGTAGAGCAATATTTTGTATAGATGCAGGGTTTGTATTGAATTGAAGATTCATTAATGAGTTGATGGGATGAGAGCATATTCCCTTTGGCAGATGTTGTGGAGAAACTTGCATGATAGGAGATCCTTTTCTTTTTTTTTAGTTTTTCTGTTACTGGATCCAAATAACCAATACTTTCATTAGAAGAGTGGTTTTTCTTGTGTTTTAATGTTTTACCTGGCTTAGTTGTGACCGGTGAATACTAAAACCAAACTAATCAAACATGTCTGACATCTCTTTTTCAGGAAGTGTGTAAGTTTATATTGTTTGGGTTTTTTTCTTTGAAAGGTAACAGAATCCCCGGCAGATGTAGCAGAAAGAGCAGACAGAATTATTACCATGCTGCCTTCTAGTCCCCATGCAAAAGAAGTTTACACAGGAGCAAATGGAATTCTAAAGTAAGACATTTTTGTAGTTTGGAGAATTTCCACTTGTACTCAAGGTTTGTCTGATGATTGCTATTGTTGTAATTCTTCGTGTGCCTTCAGGGCACTTAATTCAATGTTCTCTGTTCTGTCACTATTGATATTTCTAATTATATGAGTTCTCTCATACAGTGCTTGCTTTTGAATGGCTTTTGGCTAAAGGCTTAATTTTATTTTCAGTAGAATAACAATTTTTGTGCGTTTCAGGCAACTGTTAACTATTATCTGCCTTTTTAGTTGTCTGGTTCTTTTGCCATAATGTAATGTACTACACTCAAGTACAGCTTGAATATTTGCTGGCAACAATTATTTGCTCAAGTACTATTTTCTTTAACTTGGAATCCTATAAATTAAATGTTCTGAAGAGACGCCATTGTGTCTTATGGTGTTAAAGTGTATTAACATAGAATAGCTGACAAGACTTTCTTGATTTCTACTCTTACTCTCTGTTTATTACACGAAAAATACCTAAAGATTTTCTTTAATGTGAAACAGTGTTTTTTAGCTTTTGTGGAGGGGTTTCCACTGATCCTTAAATTCATAGTCTGCAGAATTCTAATGCTCATGCTAAATCAAAAAATAAATATAATTTAAAAGTCTATTCTGGTTACATGTGCACTGCTCCTGGCAGGCTGACTAAAGCTACTGGATACCTTTGAGAATCATGTAGGCTCTTAGAGCTATCCAGGTTAATAAGGTAAAGGAAAACACGTACAGTAGAACATCAAAAAACAATGATGCCTTTTTAGGTATTGATTGTACAATATTAAGATGCAGAGATGAGAAAATGGAAGTAGAAGAGAGGGATTTCTGTTTTTCTTGCTATATAGGAATAATAGTTGCTTCCTGCCCTTAGTGTCTGTAGTTTAATTCCTCCTCAAGAAGGACTGAGCAGGTCTAAGTATTGGTAGCTTAGACCCTTCAGGGAAGATGGGTAATTAGATCAGCCACACAAAGCTCAGGACACAGTTGAGGAGGGCAATAAAAAAGTTCAATTTTTTGTAAATTCAAAAAATTTTATTTTTTAACAAGATACACAGCTTTCTATGACCTACTGTGTGAAATACAGATCTGCCTAAATGTACTAGCTGTCAGTGGGCAAACATTTTTCTCCATGCTTCACTTCAAATCTTCAGTGGACTTCTGTGGTTTTAGTTATGGTTTTTATGTAGAACAAATTGTAGAATGATTAAAAGATTGCAATCAGACCATTCTGATAAGAACTTAAGATACCGTACATATAAAAAGGACATTTTACTATTATATATTAAATTTTAGGCTCTATCAACAGTTGCTTAGAATGCATCTTAGGTGATCTGTATATTATATACTGCTCAACTTGTGTAAATGGAAATTTTTCCTAGCTTTTTTTAGCAGTGTTTAAGAAGAACATCCTTTTTTGTGTTGAACTTTTATTGGGCTTTGAGTGATTCAAAACTGCATCAACCATATAAATTCTGAACAGATCTTGCTTAATAAGGTTTAGAACTTCATGTTTACTACCAAAAAATGTCTGTACATTTGTCATGCTCATGGAAGTCTGTGCCATGGTAGTAGTTGCAAGTATGAAAATAATGATGATGATGATGATAATAATAATAATAATAATAATTCTTTATTTTAGGAAAGTGAAGAAAGGCTCATTACTAATAGATTCCAGCACTATAGATCCAGCAGTTTCAAAAGAATTAGCTAAAGCTGCTGAAACTATGGGAGCAGTTTTCATGGATGCCCCAGTTTCTGGAGGTAAGTCTTCACTAGCAGCTTGCCTCATATTGGACAAGTTGTCTCTTTGTTTGCAGTTTCAGTCACCAGTTTGTACCCTTGTTGCTCTAAGCTACTTTTCTTTGCTATATGTACAATATTCTGTTTTGTTGTTGTTGTTTAATTGCATTACAGATAAGTATGTTATTACAGGGATATTTTTAGGATTTAGGAGTATGCTTTTGTGTTACACTTGGAGAAACAGCTTTCTTGGGATATGGTACAGTGGTCCTTTTAATTTAACCTCTGTCATAAAGTTGCATTTTTATGTAGTTATTCATATTCCTTTAGCCTCTGTCTGTTTCTTCCTGTTACGGAAAAACTGGTTGTCATTAAGCAGTTCTGTTGCTTTTTCATTAATTGAAAAGGAGATAATGAAATGAGGAATATAAGATTTCTTTATCAAAAGAAAAGAGATTTGTCTGGTTTTATAACAGTTGAAGAATGTGGGTGATAATTGTCTATTCTTAAAAGTTGCTAACTATTGATCTCTGAGTATTTAGTCTCTTGTAAGAAATAATATAGAGCAGGGAAGACTTCTCAATTTGTGACAGAGAAGACCAGAAACATAATGTTTTGAAAACAAAACCATAACTGGTGGTTTCTATTGCTGACTTGTTCTCCAAAACATCTAAAATTAGAAGGTGAGGAAACCTCATTTTATTTGGGAAAATCTTGGTACTTTTACAATCCAGTCTAAAAATTAATGTACTTGGCATTTTGAGAATTCTTTATTTTCCTGATGAGTGTTAGTGATGAGCAAAAACAAACAATTTTTAAAATTTTCAACTGTGAACTACGGCAGGATTTGACTACATACTAGAAGCCAAAATTTTCATCCGAATTCTGCTGTGAACAGGAAGCAGGCAGATCCAGGTAGGTGATACTGAATAATATAATGGAGAAGACAAGATTCTTGTTTCCCAGCCAAAATGTTCGTTCTATTTTATAAAGCTAGATGGCTAATCAGCCTGAGAAGAAAAAACACAGAAAAGTTGTATTGTGGATGAATTATGTATCTCTCTTATCCTTTTTTTAAACACAGCATGGCTTTCTGCTTATCAGTTGGGCAATTCTGACCTAGTTCTATGTTGTTTTCTTCAATCCCTTTCTGCCAAGTATGTTATTTTCCTGAGGGAATTATTTAGCTTTTAGAAATGTCTGTAATTTATTTTTACCTGTAAGTTTTTGGTGTAAGGCTGACTATGACTATGAAGACAAAAATGAATAGTTTGATTCTGAAAGAACTTTAGTTGTTATGGGGGTGTAGGGGGTTTTGTTCCTTGAGAAAATGGTAAGGCCAAGACAAGAGTTAATATGGTAACATATAGTTCACTAGTATGAATACAAATGGCTTTTTTGGTGTTAATGGTTTATCTGAAAGCAGATAACATGGTGACTATTGTCAGTTACAGATTGAGGGATATCCTGAATAAGGGGGAAAGAATAGACTTAACGTTCTAGTCCTTAATATATTTGTGGAGCCCAAGGAGTGCTCTGTACAAATCATGTTTAAAATGGGCACTTGCAAGAAATGTGGAGATGTTAAGTCTGTTGGAAAAAACCCTTTAATGTTATACTTTGTTACTTCCATCTTTCAGTACCTAACACATCAAGTCAAGGGTATTTTTATATGTCCTGACTGCATTGTTGGCCTTCAGACAAAACACTAAATGGAGAAGCATGCTCGGCTCTCTAGAAATTGGCAGGCACTATGCTGTTGCTGTGCAATGCAAAAGAGTTGGCAGGAGTTTCAAGGAGAAGTGTTTGTGGGACATAGGGAGGAGGAAGAGAAAGCAGCATGCCTGATCTGTCCTCTTTAGAGCTGTCTGTTTACTAGCTGTTATTGGCGGACAGCTCCACTTGTGTTTTTAGGTATTTGGGTGTTGCCTGATGTTAACATTTGTGAACAAGTTCACAAACTGAATTACATTTTGAAAATTGCTTGGTCTGTAAAGCCTAAAGATAGAGAGAGAGAGTGGTGATTTTAATCCTGTCCTGACATTGCAAATGATGAATCTTTGGGCATATCATTAGGGCCAGATTTTAGTGGCTTGTTTGCAGCTCTGCCCCCAGAAGATTCTTTCTCTTGATCTTTTTCAGATGGGCCTGCATGCCAACTTAGTAGTGCTGTCTTCTTCATATGATTGGCCTACAGCATTTACTTGCAGCTTATAGTCAGGAGCCATTAAGAAGGAGTTGATGAAGCAAGTCACTATAGTGTTATTTTGTATTAAGTGACTTCAGAAAATACTTCTCATCCCCATAGTCACATGCAGATTATGCTGCTAATGCTGTCTAGAGATAGCAATCGCTTTAGCCTGGGATTAGGATCTCTTGCAGGACCACATGAGAAAGTTGTGTCATGGTTCTCAATGCTGCCCTGGTTTGTGACCTCTTTGTGACCATGGGACAAATGGGGAAACACCTTCAAAATCAGTGTTTATTTAATTCTTTTTAATCTTGACAGGAAAATTATCTTTTTGCAAAGATTGGGTTCTTCATCTTTGTATATATGAAAGTACAGTAATTTCACAACTATAAGGCACACTGGATTAGAAGGTGCACTTCCGGGTGTTGGCAAATTTCTGAACTTTTGCTGATATATAAGGCGCACCGGACTATAAGCGCACTTTTTTTTTTGCAGCGAGGATCCGCCGCCGGCTCCCCTGACGCGGTTGCTGGCTGAGGCCCCGCCTCCATGCGGCAGCCACAGGCCCCCGGGCCCCACCTCCACCTGGCAACCACGGCCCTGCCTGCTCCCCCCGCAGCTCGCGGCTCACGCTTCTGGGTTGGCAAATTTCCGAACTTTTGCCCATATGTAAGGCGCACCGGACTATAAGGCGCACTTCTGGGTTCAGGCCAAAATTTTAGTCAAAAGGGTGCACCTTATAGTCATGAAATTACTGTATTTTAAAGCACACGGTATCACAGAAGCGTATTTAAAATTGGCTTCTGTTGGCACAAGATACTACTGGCTAAATACAGGATCTAAATTTAGCTTTCAAGAATTGTGTCAAATTTGTCCTCCCACTGATTTCAGTAGAAGTATGATACAGATTCTCACCTTGTAATCTAGAGCTAAGTCTGCTAGTGGCTCCACTACTATACATTGCTTTACGCTGCTATAATAGTTCTCTCTGTTTAACTCAGTATGCAGGATATTAATTTCCTGAAGTACATTGGCTGATTTTTTTTTTTCATTTCTAGTGTAGTTCCTTCTATGTTGTAAGCATTGTTAGTGTTCAGATACAACCTTTTCATCCTTTTTCCCCTTCCCCTGACTATTGAAATTATATCAACTCTGTATCTGCTCAAAATGCATTGTACTGTATTCTACTGTAACTTCACAAAGATGTGACAACTTGATTTATTTTTCTGGTTTTGGAGCTATGAAAAATGGTTTTCAACTCTTTTGTAAGTCTGATTCTTTAAGATCTGATAATGAAACTTTGTATCTTCCTTCTTACTGTATCCTTTAGATGAGAGACTAGTCAGGTAAAAAGTCAGACTGCTAATTATTAGTAACAGCTGTCATACAGAGAACTGTAGTCATGTAGCTAAAATGGTAATAAAGAGTAGAATAAAAGACTTTTTTTTTTTAAGAAAGCGTGCATTGGAGGTGGCTAGAAGAGGTTGTAGTTCCTGTTCCAGCTGTCATTCCAAACTGTTTCATCTTATAGTACTGCTTCCATAAACTTCAGCTAATCATTAAGTGTTGGAAACAGTAGTAGTAGTAATACTGACAAGTGACTTCAGGTCGCTGATAATGTAAAGTATAATGTGAGTCCGTGAGGGATGCATTGCAAGCTTACTATCTGCATGACCATTTCTCTACCTAATATGGAGCAAAGGAAAAAAATTATTATAAATACTCAGAAACACTCTGGTGATATTTTCTTTTATTTATTTTATTTCAAAGAGCAATATATTTCAGGATTCCAGCCTTTTTTTTTTCTTTTTCTTAAAAAGGGCACCTTCCTAAAATAGAAGTGAATTATGTGTTTCTCCTACTTGAACGTTGAAGGCACTTAGTGCTGTGCCTTTTCCAAGGGAAGCAGAGGAGTTAAAACTTCATGCACTCCAAAGTTTGCAAAGATGATTTGAAAGACACTTTCAGACTAGACTAAATAATAGGAATTAGGGGTGAGTAGTTCAAACATTGCATCTCTTAGCTTGTAAATTCTGTTGTAATAAAGATGCATAATCATTAGCTTTGCCAGAATTAAACCGATTTAATAGACCTGTCTTTGCTGGGGAGCCTCTGTAGAGCTTCTTGAACTGGCTTCATTAAGTTGTGTCTGCTTTGTTTCTTTAGCTTTGTGCACCTTTAGAGAAATGTAATCTTATGACTTTATGGGAGTGGGTTAATTCAATGTCTCTAATTTGAGACATCATTTATTTCTTACTATAAGAATAAAATAAGGAATGTCCTGAATTCAGTGGTATAGTGGTTTGGTGTTGTTTTGGCTTTCTGGTCTGGTAATGTAGTGATTGGATCTGTTAGGATCCTTGAAACACTATAAAGATGGAGCAGGTTCATGCATTTAGAACTAGTAACTCCAACCTATCCTCAATAGCAGGTGTTCTTTTTGGTAAGGAAAAGCATCTAAAGACATAGTAGTAGTTGCTTCATTATTGTTTCTGAATTTATGTTTTTATGCTTTATATTGAAAGCCTAAATGTGTGTGCTCAGAATGGCCACAATGTTCTCTGTGTTCCCAAGCATAATACAGTAGTTTCACGAATACAAGCCGCACGGATTATAAGCCGCACCCCCGGTGCCTCGACAATGTTGCTGTCTTTGTCAATAGATAAGCCGCACCCCGAATATTAGCCGCACTTTCGTTCGTTGCGAGAATCCGTGCGCAGCTTTCCCAAATTGGCCAATTAGTAAGAGGATCGCGGCATAGCGGGCTTTACTGGCTCGGGGCGGGGCCAGGCAGGCTCGGCCCGCTCATGGTTGCCGACGGGGCCGGGTGGCCCAGCTCAGCGCCACGGCTCGGCGGGGCTGGCCGGGTGGTGCTGCCGCCGCCGCCGGGCTCGCTGGCCCCCCTCTCCCGTCAGCACCGCCCCGCTGCCGCGTTCGCTCGCCCGGCTGGCAGGGCTGCCGCCGCCGGGCTCGCCGTCCGCCCCGCTGCCGCTTTCGCTCGCCCCGCGCCGCGCCTCGCGAGCGCCGCGCCCGCCCCGCGCCGCGCCCGCCCCGCGGCGCTTTCGCGGCTCGCGGTTCGCGGCTCGCGGCTCGCGGTTCGCGGCTCGCGGTTCGCGGCTCGCGGTTCGCGGCTCGCGGTTCGCGGCTCGCGGTTCGCGGCTCGCGGTTCGCGGCTCGCGGCTCGCGGTTCGCGGCTCGCGGTTCGCGGCTCGCGGCTCGCGGCTCGCGGCTCGCGGTTCGCGGCTCGCGGCTCGCGGCTCCGCTTTCGCGGCTCGCGGCTCCGCTTTCGCGGCTCGCGGTTCGCGGCTCCGCTTTCGCGGTTCGCGGCTCCGCTTTCGCGGCTCGCGGTTCGCGGCTCGCGGTTCGCGGTTCGCGGCTCCGCTTTCGCGGCTCGCGGCTCGCGGCTCGCGGCTCGCGGTTCGCGGCTCGCGGTTCGCGGCTCCGCTTTCGCGGCTCGCGGTTCGCGGCTCGCGGTTCGCGGCTCGCGGCTCGCGGTTCGCGGCTCGCGGCTCGCGGTTCGCGGCTCGCGGCTCGCGGCTCGCGGTTCGCGGCTCGCGGCTCGCGGCTCGCGGTTCGCGGCTCGCGGCTCGCGGCGGCGCTTTCGCGAGCGCCGCTTTCGCTCGCCCCGCCGGCAGGGCTGCCGCCGCCCCTGCCAGGCTCGCCGGCCGCCCCCTCCCGTCTGCACCGCCGCCGCGTTTCCTCGCCCTGGCCGGCACTGCAGGCCCCCGCACCGCCGGGCTCCCCCACGCTGCTGGCCCCGATTATGCTGGGCTTCCCCCGCTGCCAGGCAGCCCCACCCGCCGGCCTTCCTGCTTCTGCCATGCTCCCCTGCACTGCTAGCCCCAGTTCTCCCGGGCTCCCCCGCCCTGCTGGCTCAGGCTCTGCCGCCCGCCCCCGACACTGCTGGCCCCGCCTCTGCCAGGCTTTCCCACCTCTGCCGGGGCCGGCCGGGCTCCAGCTTGGCTTGGGGCTGCCGCGGGCTCTCACTTCCGTGTTGGCAGCTTTTAGAATTTTGTTAATAGATTAGCCGCCCCGGAATATTAGCCGCACTTCCGGGTTTCCACCAAAATTTTGGTCAAATTGGTGCGGCTTGTATTCGTGAAATTACTGTACTTTTACCTCACTTGCTTTGCTCTTCCTCAGTCACTACATGCCTTGTGTAATTTTTTTTCTTTCCTGACATCTTTCTTAATTGCTCTGCTTACATTTTTTGCTGAATGCATTTGATCATATTAGTTTTCTGCAAAGTCTGTGATCCAGGGATGGTAGTAGAAATTACAGTGTACAACCTTAATACTAAAGATAGTGTGAAAAAATATTACTGAGTTATTCTGAAATTTAGATGAGGGAAAATAATGCAGGAAGTAACTGATGACAAAAAAAGGGGAAAATTGGCTGAATTGATTTAAGGAGGCTGAAATGAGGATGAAGTAGCATTTTGAAATCTGAGATGCTTGAAAAGCATCTGATTTCTAATAACTTATGATTTAAATTATATAACACTACTTGTTTGTCAAAATAAAGCTAGTTTACTAAATCTCTTTTGTTGGAGAGAAGAACAAACTGAATATACTGAAAATCTTACACATTCGAAAAATGCGTTTTTTGACAGGGAGGGGAGGAAGTATAAACCCTGTGCAAATATCTCTGTGTTGGCAGTAACTGCTGTTTCAGATGAGTTAGGTAGTATATTTACTTATGTGCTGACTTTGCAAGGCTATTTTTCTTCTGTAAGCCTATTATGCCTTTTCCATTCTCTAGAAAAGAAAAGGTAGCAGAAGGTAAGGAGGAATAAACAGATTTGTTAAGAGTATTCATCTAAAAATGTTCACTGGGGTGGAGACAACTATCCTACAATGACTAAAAGGATGGAATAAATGATTTTATTAAAGCATTTTGTATATTTTGGCAATAAAATCGTGTGTAGTCTGGCCAAGTAGTGACCAATGTGCAGAGAAACATATCTGTCTCCATTTATTCGAAGGTGTAAAGATGAGTTATTCAGGCTGGCTCAATGGGATATAACCAGGAATAATAGGCTGGGAATCATTAAGGAAAGAAAAATGCGTGCCGTGTCTACCAGAAGAAATGTCCTAACGACATTCTTCATACGTTGTGGAATAATTTCCAAAGGAGATGGTTGAAGCCAAATATCTCAACATGCTTTAAACTGTACTGGGCAAAGTGCTAGGAGCTATTCTGCAGGGAAAAATCTACGACTGGCAGGAGGATGGCTACATGATCTAATCGGTCTTTTCCATCTCTAATGTCTACAATCCTGTTGTGTTCTCACACATGGTGCTCAAAAACAGTTAAAGAAAAACTGTCCAGATGGAAGTTGGAAATCCCTGTGGCATTCTT
Source organism: Catharus ustulatus (assembly GCF_009819885.2). Classification (NCBI taxonomy): domain Eukaryota; kingdom Metazoa; phylum Chordata; class Aves; order Passeriformes; family Turdidae; genus Catharus; species Catharus ustulatus. The sequence continues at coordinate 35,274,161 of NC_046221.1, read as the reverse complement.
TGAAAAAGAGTAAGGAATAAAAGCAGAGTTAGAGCCAACATTCCTTCTCTCAGTAAAAATGGTTCTAATATTCACGGCTGCATGTGAGCTGTTACCACATTCCTAATAACTGCTCTGTTTGTTTGTGGTTACTTTAATACTGGTATCTACTTCTTCCTGTCGAATGTTCTGAGATACCCAGAGTAAGAAAGATCTGTAAGTGCCAACCTGATGTAAATCCTAGGGATTAAAAGTTAATTTAATTTCATTTTTGAATTTTTGACTGCTTCTCCTAGAGAATGTTTAAATTTAAGGGGTTGCAGGTGGTATTTGGGAATGTTTCAGGAATGAAGTGATGACTTTGAAGCTTTCTACAAAGTTTGTTTTGATTTTAAACATTCATGGGCTTCTTTTTCTCTCTTTTTGTTCTTTCAATGGAGTGCCTTGTTCAAAGTGTATATTTTTCATGTAGTCAAAAAAACCTAGCGTGATTGCTGTGCTTTTGGGACAGTGGGGATGATGAGCACCAGACCTTAATAATCCCCTGACTCCATATGAGTCCTAATTCTGCGCTGTGCTAAATGTGACTGGTGTACATGTCAGTAGTAAGCCCAGCACCAGGCACACCAGAGCAGGAAGTCCGAACTAGAAGGCACTGCACAGAGTGGGCTGGGAGTGCCCTGTGCCTGCACAGTGGCCACCACCCTGGGGACAGCCCCACCAGCTAGGAGCATTGGAGGTGCCACTGGAGAAAATGCACTTTTCTCTGAACCTTAATGAAAAGCAGGTGTACTTGTAATTCAGTGTTGCTTTAAACAGATTTTTTTAGTCTGTGTGTGGAATTCATGTTGTTTTAGAAAAAAAGTCTAGAGAAATCTGACTGAATGGTTTCAGCTGGGATAGAGTTAATTTTGTTCCTAGTAGCTGGTACAGTGCTGGATTTTTTTGGTGTAGAATGAGAATAAAGCTGATAACACATTGATGTTTAGTTGTTGCTAAGTAGTGCTTACTTCAAGTCAAGGACTTTCAGTTCCCATGCTCTGTCAATAAGGAGGTGTGCAACAAGCCAGGAAGGAGCATTGCCAGGACAGCTGACCTGAACAGGCCAAAGGGTTATATTCCATTGCATAGAACGTCATGCTCAGTATATAGACTTGTGGAATTGCCTGTGAGAGGCTGATTGCTGCTCAGGAATGGGCTGGACATTAGTCAGTGGAGCAACTGTGTTGTGCATCACTTGTCATTCTTGGGATTTATTGTGGTCTTGTTGTTGCCTCCCTTTTCAGCAACCTATCATTATCATGATCATGATCATGATCATGATCATGATCATTATTACTATTATTGATACTATTGATATAATTATTATATTTTATTTCCATTATTAAACTGTACTTATGTCAACGCATTAATTTTACCTTTTTTATGTTTCTTCTCTCCATCCCACTGGGGAAAGGTGAGGGGTGAATGAGTGAGTGGCTGCATGGTACATCTTTGCCAACTGGGGTTAAATCACAACACTTATTTAAATAGACTGGGCCACTGAAGATGCGGCCCAACATAGAATTACATGTTTTATTTTGTCTCTTATTCATCATGGGAGAGCTGCAGATCTTACACTAGGCATGTGGAAAGAAACATTAACGTCCTAAGTTTCTGAACCTTAGGATACATCTTAAGTCTTGGGACACATTTGTGCAAACTGCTCTGTGTTGAAGAGCACTCCTTTGAGGGCCCTTTAAACACTTAAACTAAAGGAGCAAAAAAGAAAATAAACAAACCCACATGGAGTAGATTTTGCAGGCAGGGACATCTAACTTTGTCTTGTAGTGCAGGCCTTTGAAAGTAAATCACTTGTTGATCCCCTAAATAGCTGAATCCCGGATGAGTAGGAATGAAAGCTGATCTTCCATTGACCCCCATCTGGATGATGCTAGTATTCTGGGTTCCTTGTGTTTAATTTTTAAAGTCATAGTGATAAGTTGGGCAAGTATTGGATTTATTTATGACAATATTATCCTGTGACCCGGAGCCATTCTAAGTCGCTGGATCATTGCAGAATGTTGTCTTGTAGTGGAGGGCATTTTTGTATTTTGAAAAGCGTCTTAAATTGTGTAAATAAAAAGGAGGAGAAGGTTCAAGCAGAAGTAATCCCTCTGGACTTCAAACAAATACCTGAAAATTATTCCATATTTGCAGTGTTTAGTGTAGTATGGCCCATTGTGAGACAATTCAGTAACTTGAGCTTTTGTCCTTAGCAGAACAGCTCCTGGTTAATCCACAGGGAGCACACAGAAATACCAAAATTTCCTAATTATTCTTCCTTCAACCACATTTTTTAAAAACATGGTTTGTATCATGAAATAAAACAGTAAGGAAAAGAGTATTGCCTTTTACCATTAATAAGCATTTAGAATTCAGCTGTCAATATACAGTCCGTTCAAATGTTCTCCTTTCAGTTTGTCCAACAGTATTTAGTTGGCTCACCTCTTCAGTCTACTGAAAAACAGAGGACAGTCTTGGAACTCCAGAGCTGAAGATACATTTTTTAACTGTAGTTCTCTTCATGCCAAGCACAACATGGAACCTGAAGTGGGGAAAAAAATTATTTACTGCACTATATTTGACCTGTAATTTTAACCCTTAAGATTTGGTTCTTATGTTAATTCCTTTAGTTTTGCTGGGAATGCATACAAATGTTACCCTGATGCCATACTTTCAGTTTCTATTCCTGGTTCTGTAAGCAGTTGTGTTTTAATTATTCTGTGTTGTGGAAGAATGTTAAATTATGTATTTATGGTAAAATGGGGGGAGCAGTGTGGTAAAATGGGGGGAGCAGTGTGAAACACTTTTAATAAAGTGTGGAACACATTATTAAACTCCTACATATTCTAAATTCACATAAGGATTTGATAGTATCGGGATATGTTGTTTGCTGGTAAACTAATGTGTTTAGGGGTTTTTTTAAAATGTGAAGCTTAGCACAGGAACACTAATCTAACTTGTAATTATTATCCATTTCCTTTATGTAATGAGTTGCTGCAGACTATGTAAGATCCTAGTTACTCAGTAACCATATAGTTTAACCATACACAGTCAGAAATGTGCATTTTAGCTGTCATTTTGTTTTCAGTCTGTGTTTCCATTGCTTTCTGAGAATGTATGGTGGGAATGTGTGGCTGGTGCCTCTTAGTGTACTTGCCACAGGGAGTACAGGGGAAGTCACATTGACTTTTAGCTTTGGCTGAGTACTGCTTGGGTTTCATTTGTGTTGGATTTCTTGCGTTTGCAGATTTTTGTGGATTTCATTATGAAACTGATGTGGAGGTAATCTGTAGAGACGTATGACTATACACAGTTTGCTGTTCCAACCTGGCTGATTTCTGAGGTCCAATGTTTTTCTGATTAGACTACTTCCTACAGTTGCTAGTAGTCTGAAAGCAGTATTTGAGCAGCTAGATGCTTTTTGTCTTGAATAAGGCGTTTTATGTCACATGCACAGGAAGAGCAATGATTTCCTTTGTCTTTTAAAAGGTAAGGACAGCTGGAGAAAGGTATTTTCAGTAGGTTATCAGCATGTGAAATGTTGTCATGGTAGAACTCTATATAGTTAGAGTAAACTAAGAGTATGTCTAACTTTCCTCTTTCTGCAGATGCTCATCTTAGGATTTATATTAGTGGGGAGTTAGAGGTGATGCTGGGGCAGTGGTAGGGGTTTGTAGCAGAAGCATTAAATGAGAAACTGATGTGAATTTGGCAAGCAGGAGAGTTTCCTGAGATAGAGCATCCTCTTAACAGCCTCAGGCTGAATTTTGGCTGCCTCAGAGGGCTCCCACCCTGTCCAAGATGGAAGTTCCTGCAGGGAGCCCTAATAGCATCCCTCATTGCCTCAACAAATCGTGTTAAGGCATGGGACTTAACTCTGTGAAACAATGCAATAAATTACTCCCAGGATCAAAATGAACATACTTGATCACCTAAATGCATCATTCCAGTTCCAGAACATGCTGGATTATAGAAAAGCATTTCTATTAGTAGTACAACAACTGGCACACTTATTAAAGAAGAAGGTGGTTAATCTGTTACTGTTTGGTCACTGGTACTTTTTTCCCACTGTATTAATGAGCTTAGCAATTCTTAACACTAAATGTGACTATGTGCACTTACTTTGTATGTTGTTTTGTTTAGTAGACAATTACATCAGTCTTGAGTGGAGCATTTTTTTGGTTACTGGGGTAGAGAATTCTTAGGAGATTGAAACAGTAGGCAGCAAAGCTTGTTAAGGAGGTTTTTATTTTACAAGCCCTCAAGAATTCAGAATATGGCTTGCTTACTACTTTAAAAAGTCCAAATGTCCTTATAGACTCCATTTCAGAGCCAGCATCAAATCTATGCTATACTTGTCTAAAAATCCAAACATGCACTCTTGGCTGTTACTGTTTACTGAATCAGAACCCTACTGTTTCTACTTGCACTGTATCTAATTTATCATAAGTGACCGCAAAAACTAGAATTATTTATATGCTGGCACCTAGCAGCTCCACTATAGTTAAGGGTCTGTTGGCATTTCCATTATAAACCTTCCTTTGAGAGGTTTATAACTTGGTGGTTTTACTTTTGCTTCAGGCTCAAATGTGCCATTTTCATCCAAGCACAAATTCTTCTACAGAATTTCATTTAAATCAGTTTGGCCATTATTTACTTTAGCGTGTGTATGTTGGGGAGTGGAAGAGAACACACTATTTAATTTTGGTTTCAGAAGCTTTTTGGTCAGGCTATATAATGAAAGAAAAATGGTGCTTTTTATTTTATTTTGTAGACACTTCCTTGGATGTGTTGGAGTTACTAAGCCCATGCTTTTTCAGGTTTTTGCCAATGCTCACATGCAGTGCATCCACTCCCGCTCGTCCACCCACCCATCTCGCCTGCCCCTGCCCAATGACATGCTTTGAGGAAGCATCCCCAGGCTTCTGGCAGAGAAAGCTTTTTTGGGGAAGTGGATGAAGTAACATACAATGGGTGTCCTGTTGAGAGGCCTTAGGCCAACCAGTCCCACTGAGGAAGCAGATGGAGCTTAATTGGAAAAAGACGGGCTGAGTGCAGTTGTCAGTCAAATGTAACCCTGTGTGGTTAAGAGTGGCATTTCCTATGGCTCTGCCATTTCTTGTGGGATCTGTGTAAATTACTACTTGGGTGCAGTAATTCTCAGAGTCTAAAAGTGGTGTGAGTTGCCGTTTTCCCTTGCTCCGGAACACTGAACCACAGAGGATTTCAACACTTCTTTTAGTCCAAAATTCTTGCCATAGTACTCTATTATTATGCTAATTATATTCTTGCCACACGAGTAATAGATATCTATAATGTTTCAGTACTAATCATAGTAACGAAGTACCACTATTCTTTTGCATAGTGACTTAAGAGTAGGAAGAAGGGAAATGGTGTACAGAGAGGTAGAAGCTTTTATTAGACCAAATAATACAACTGAAAGTAGAAGTCTGAGTCAGTTCTTTCACCACATTACACAAGAAGCAGTAAAGTACAATAGTGTTTGTTGGTTTTTTCCCTTGCTATTGAATTACAAGAAAAAACTAGTCAATGGAAAACAAACTACAGAGAGAATATGTGGTTTGGCAGCTTCTTGTGTACTCATCCTTTTGGGATCTTGTTATTTCAGGTAATTCATGCAGATTACTGATTGGACAGACAAGTAATGAAAATGCTTTATTATATTTTGTCTTCTGTTTTATTAGCAAAAGGTAAAAGTGATGCATTGGCATAATTAATTGTGGCAGCAGATACAAACAGCTTTCTGCATGGTAAAACATTAGATCCTATTGAAGTATTTGAAAGTCTTCACTATCTTGCTTTCCTCTGTCTGATTCCAGAGGTTAATGAATTCATAGGTCAGACATTCCAAATTTTACATGTTTTAGAGATAACTAATTTTAAATTTTATTGGTTTATTTTTAGTTTGTTGGCATTAACATTTAAAAGTACAGAAGACTAAAAGTTTAGTGTCTATTAAAACCCGCTATTTTCGGCTTTGGAACCTAGAAACAGAAGCTTAAATAAACAGCAAATGTCACAAGACATGATTAGTTGATCACTATCAAAACATATTTTAGTAAAATTTTCCCTGGTATCCCTTTATTGCTAAGGATCAAGAACTGTAAGCTATATGCAGTCAAGGCAAAGAAAATTGTTAGAAATACCTTAATAAGAACACAACTATAAAGCTCCAATTCAGCACATAACGCTTAGACGTCTGCTTAAGTGTGTCCAATTAAATGGGAATTTAGTGCAAGTTGAAGAGGTGTGTCCTTGGTGTATGTTAAGTGTCTGTGGTGTAATCTCTGTGCTACACTACTGAGCTGTTGCCTTTCAAACTCCAAGGTTACAAAACACTGTAGAGCTGACATCCTGGGCATGACTTGACTGGACTTTTTATGCAACTATAGGCTAATTCTTTCGTTTATTTGGCAATGTCCTTCATCCCCAACTAAACATACATGATTTTTTTTGTTTGGTGTCACCTAAGTTCAAGGTTTTATTGTTTGCTATTTCCAGCAGCTAACCTTGTTGATACATTATTTAAACTCTGTTGAAATATAACTTAGTACAATGACTTATACTCCTGTCTTGGAAATGGGATTGTATTATGGTTATTTTCAAAGCACATCTGCAAACATGACCTTGAAACAGAACTAAGTATTTAGGCTTTGCAAGTTATGTCGTTACTGCTCTATCTTCAGCACAGCAGTGGCTGACTCACTTTAAATTGTGTCCCTCGCTTCCTAATTTCTAACTGAAGCAGAAATAATGTCGATTTTTCTTCACCCTTCATCACTCTAGTAAGGAACATTGCTGTTTCTCATGATGCCACAGCTGGGAATAAGCATTCTTGAATCTCTATCACTTTATTCTCTATCAGCATCCACACTGGTGATGAAATAAGACACATTTTCTAAATTCAAGGTGTTGCTCTGGATTTCCAATGACAAAATATGCAGTGTTTTGGTGGGAAAGGAGAATTGGAGAAGGTTTATTATCTGAAAGGTTCTTTTCTGTAAGTACATGGCGTGGATTGCAGTTTCAAAGGAGTTTTTCTTGTATTGATACGTGGCTTTAGCAAAGAGTTTTAACTGTTCCTAATGCTGATGTAGGTTATTGAAACCACTTTGCAACTTTGTCAAGAGTTACTGGAATATGCCCCTGAACTGACAGTTCTTACTAAGAAGGTAACTACCTGCGCTTGGTCACCTCTGCCTGTTGCTTCAATTGGATCTGAACTTCTGAAGCTGATGTATTTTTGGAGGGCAATACCACTTCAGGTATTATTCTAATGTATTAAGGCACTGCCTTAGAACTCTTGAGCTAATTTGTGCATTACATTATTACCCAGTCGGATACTTCTTTAGGGAAACCAAGAATGTGTGCTTACTGTGATGATAGAACTCCATAGGTTTTATGGATTTAAGTAAACTCCATGGAAATAAAGCTTTAGGAGGGAAAAAATAAGCTGTAAAAGTCACAGCTCAGCCATGAAGGCCCTATTTGTAACTATTGCACATGGGCTTTCACATTTTTCTTTTCCTTAAAAAGCAGAAAATGTAAACAGACTAAAAATGGCCAGAAAGTTGTAATCATGCTCCCAAGAAAACAGCTTCTGGTTTTCTTTTTTTGTGTTTTAATTTTCATATATTTGTGAAAACGTCTGAAATTTTCCCCAGTATATAGAAATTGTTAATATTGGCTCATAACTTACTTATGTTACATTGCACATGTACATTTTCGAAAGTGCATGAGTGTTTCACTCTCAAAAGTGTTCCTGTTAAGTTCAATGGGAGATTATTTTAAAAAATAAAACCTGTGGCTTAAATCTGAAGTTACAGGAAGGACATACAATAAATCCGATGTATTTAATTGATGATAATTAAAATGCCTTCAACAATTTTAAATAACTGCTGCTCCTTCCTCCTTATATTGATTCTATGTACAGCTCAGCAGCAATTTCTTAGTCTGAGCTTCTTAATGAACAGAAATGTTTCAAAATTAATTTTGTGGACTTTTTTTCTTGCTTTTCCTAGTACTGTATTGTATTCCAGATCTCTTATTTGCACAGAAATCTAAATAAGGTTCTAATTACAGTTCTTCGCTTAATACTAAGTCCAATACTCAGCATAAGGTTTGTCATAAAGTTTTCTTTTCTCTGCTTTGCCATGACCTTAACTTGACCTGAACTGACCAGTTTCTGTAGGGATTGCAATGGCTTAGGCTCAGAAGGGTCCTTGTCTGTCCCTTGGTGACTGCTCAATGTGTGTGTGTTTTGCATGACATCACACTGTCTGTGCTATCAGTTCCTAACAAAGGCAGAACTAGTTCCACGTATTTTAGTGGACTTTGCAGAGTAGCAGAGACATCTAAGACATGGTGTTCCTCTTTTTAAATAATATACACTGGAAATACAGTAGGTGTAATTAGAAATCCATTTAAAATTCTAATCACAGTTCATGTTCCCTCATTCTTTCCACATTTAGGGGTGTTACCTGGGTTTGGAATAGCCAGCTGTCTCAAACACTATCCTCATTTTTAAAGAAATAAGAAGTCTTGGCAGACACTGCAACAATTAATTGGCTTTTTCAGCCAAGTCAGGTTAGGAAAGTATTTTGTGGGGAGGGGGCTGGGTGGGAGGGGAATACAACATCCTCGTTTCAAGTTTGAGTTCTATTAACTCTTTAGGAATGGTAGTCAGACTTCTTGCTAAGCACAGGTCTCAACATCTCTGACATATGTGGAATGCATTTAAGAGAAATGTTTCTACTATACAGGACAAATATGCTTTATTAGAAGGAGTTGCCTGGCACGAGGTAGAAAGTGCTGAATCGAAATTATGATGGATTTAAAAATCTCTGAGGTGAAATAAGAATTAGAATATGTATTAAAGAAGTCTAACCTCCTCTAGCATGTATGTTTAGAAAAGAATGAGGAAGCTGGCATCTGAGGCACAGGATGATGATAGCTTCCTGTTGAGCTGGAATGAAACATTTCCACCCTGGACTTGTTCACCACATTCAACATCTTGATTTATCCATGGATGCTTGGTTAATATTTAATTTCCAGCTCCATAGCTTTGTTTATTTTCGTTCTAAAAACAGAACAAGTACTAAACATCAAATTATAATTACGTACATGAATGTCCTTGCATTCCTGAAATGTTGTGTTTGAAATATGGGAACTATCACACAGTCTGCTTTTTTACAATTCTGTGTACATTCTTGTGCCAGTGGATCAATTTATAGCAAAGAATTTTCAACATAGTTGCTTTTAATAGTTGGCTGCCCTTGTTCTGAAGACTTTGTTTGTTTGTTTGTTTGTTTGTTTCAATTGTCCTTTATAGAGTAAACTACTAGTAGTTTAGACTGGAAACTGTAAAGTTAAACTTTTTGGAATCGTTAGTGCTCCAAGTGGGAATATAAACCATATTGAACAAAATTTATTTAGCCTATTAAAAAGTCAGCCTAAAACTACATTTAATTAGTTTACACTATTACATCACTTCTAGTGGGGAGTAGAACTTAGGCAGAGTAAAAGGAGCTCTATCAGGTGAGCTGACTGTGGCCCATATGGGGCTTTAAGATAATGATGAGTTTAAATTTCCTCTTAGAGCTAAGTGAGAATAAAACTGGAGGCAATAAATACTCTTGGCCAAAGCCATTAAATGAAAAAGCTGGGAATTCTCCAGCTCTTGACTTAAATTGTTTGTTTATCAGCTGGCGCCTAGTCTGGAGTCAAGAGCTGGAGATTTCTATCTGTGACAGAACTTTGAAACTCTTGCAGGACACTTTCATTTTAACTTAAGGTAACTTGAGTTTATAGCTTTGGCTTTAAAGATTACTAATGATTTACTCATTTCCTTACCATTTAACCAGAGAGAACTTTTTCCCAGGAAGGGATCTGTGTTTATTTAGGGCCTTTGTCTGCGGAGGGATTAAAAGGCAGCCCACCAGCATTGTGAACTTGATGGTAATAAAAGGTCACCAACACACACCATAAAAACGTTCTTACTATGGAATTAATTATACAGTGTAATTTTACAAAGCATTTCAGTAACCCTTCTTTTAGACTTCTGCTGTATTTGATTTTTCCCCAAGTAGGGAAAAATTCAACTTTAAGCATTTATTGTGTGAATTAGACCCCGTGTGTATGTGTGTGATGCTTTACGGTGTAATATACTCATCAGCAAGTTCAACTCACAACTGAAATCAATTGTAAAATTCCAGTTGAAGTTGGATCTCGACATGCAAACTTTAAAACTTAAAATACTGTGCACTGGGAGCAACAGAATATAAAAAAGACTTGTTAGTTGAGAAATGCAAACTATTAACTTAAATATTGTTTGGTGTTTTTATAGAATATTGCGTATTTTCCAAACCATTAAGCACTGTTCAGACTGCATCCTGTCCTTTTTCCTAAGCCACCAGGTGGCATTGCAGCCCAGCCTGCTCAAAATTGGCAATTTATAATATATAAAGATTTGTATGGAAGGCATTTCCTCTCTTCACCCCATTAATATGCCATAACTGTTAAGGCTTAATTTAGAATATCTTATCATGATGTTTAATATTCCTAAAACCAGACTGATTTAATTCTAATTTTTTTTTTCAGCGGTAAAAGTGTTAAAGATGTTATGTCAGGGTATCAACAAAACATTTTTTGCTTTGGTAACATGATAGCAATATAATTATGTTCCTGTTTAATTAATTACCTTAAATTCATCCACAGTGAAGGTCTCAGTAATTTCTGAAAAGCTATGGGGTGGACAGGCATAGAAGAACACATTGAATAATCCTTGTGGTTTTCTGTATCCAGTGCAAAGATATCTTGTACTCTAGATAGAGATGAAAAAGTACAGTTATGAAGATGGGGTTTTTTTTCCTCTTTTGCCTTAAAAAGATATCTTTCCTCCATTTCCCATTATCAATTTTGCATTACCTATTTAATCATGCCCTCCATTCTCTCATAAATGGACAAGAGAAAGCACATACCCATGAAAAATAACTTGAAAATCGTATTTCACCGATTAAATAACTTATTAAATAGCTATTACCGTGTATCATGTAACCCGTTTGACAAATTTAAACAACAATATTGTCAAAACCATAATAAATCTCTAGTTTGATTAAAGGGGATTTTTCCCCCCAGTTTTGTATTTTTTGAATATATACTTTCATGCTTTCTTGTGAAGGGTATGAATGTAAAGTGCTAATGCAGTAGTTTATCCACGGTTTTACTAGATGCCGCTCCTCTTGAGCTGGTGCCCTTAGGCCATTAAATGAACATATCCCATTTTAAGGAATGTATATGTTTTCAAAGTAAGTGTCTCTGACCTCCCACCTCGATGAAATCTGAACATACATGTTTTGCTGTAGTCTGAGCATCTGAGACACAGTATAACTGTGATACTGAAAATTCAGATACTAAGGGAATAGGCAGAACCCTATGTGGTAATTTAGGTAATGCTTTCAGTAAATCATACTTTAACTCTGATTTCTTCACTAAGAAATGTAGTAGAATAGGTAATTGAGGCGTTTGACCCTGGATATTAAACTTTTAAACTTGATACAACAGTCTGCCACTAAGCTTTGTTGTATACTGATATTGCTACTTACTTAACATCAAAAAGCTGTGGTAGTTTGCCTTTATAGATTGCGCCTGTGTTCTGGAATTGCCTCCTGCTGTCCTTGAACTGTTTCTTAGTTTAACGTGTTAGATTTTCTCATCAAAGCTTTTAAGCATGATGTTTAGTTAACACTTGTTCTATCAAATCTGATACAGTAGACTGGTTTGGAATAAAACTGTTATTTTCATTAGCAAACATGATAGTTTGACAGGCCCCTTTCCCAGCACATCATGGGTTTTTGTGTAATGATATGCACATGCAGATTTTACATCACATGTAATCTTTGTGTTTGCCCAGTTCGCAGTCATTGCTCTAGGACTAGAGTAAATGACTGTTTTTTGCCAAGATTCCTAAAGTAAACTGGCCTCATTAAAAATAATGGTTGCTGAGGAAAGAATCTCTGTAAGCTGAAGCAGTTTGCTTTTAGACCTGTTTCACCATAACAGAGCTTTGATTCCCTGCCTATGGTTCAGTTCAATGTGACACCACTTCTGTTGAGAGCTGCTGTAGGATTCACAGCACAGAAATGAAAAACAAGAATGTCTGGACAAAGGAAAAAACATGTAGAATAATTGGTATCCATTTAATGAATGCATCACTTGAGGTAGCTAGATAAAAATTGGGGAATGGTGGAAGAAAGGATAAGAACAAAGTAATAAAATGTCTTTTGATGACTTAAGAAAACAGACATTCCCTGAGACTTTTCATTTGACCTGACTAATGTGTGCATGTGTATACATAGTGTGTCAAAACCATGGCAATGTTCTGTATTGGTTCACCTGTTTTTAAAACAGTTTGAGAAACTTATTTTTCAAGGTAGCAAATTTAATACAAGTATATAATGGGAGAGTTAAATTACTGCAACCACTTACAGCTACCATCATTTCAGTGTCTAGATCTTATAATATTTGTGTTCTTACTGCTTTAAACTTTATAAGTTGTTTTCTACATAGACTCTTCTATTTTTTTCATCCTTCTGTTTGTGTACAGCTTTAGTTTCAGTCAGTAAAAATAGAAATGCTTAAATATGTACCACATGGTCTTTAGAAAATTTGAAAAATGGCTACTTTATTGTCAAAAAATTGGGGTTTTTAAAATACATCTACATGTGTAGAAAGGATGTGCATGTGTTCCTAGTAATATTTTGTTTTAACCCTACATGAAGTTTCAAAAGGTACAGAAAGACCTTTTCATAAGGAGGGAAAATGTCTGTGTGTTCCAAAAAAGTCTCAGATTTGTAGCAGATGTATTGGATGTACTACTAAAATAAAAACAAAATCCAATTTTATTTCATTTAAAAAAAACCCCACTAGTTACAGGCAAAATAAAGATACCACACTGATGATAAACACATGAAGCTTCTAACCTCTGGTTTATACTCCAGCGCATACCTGCTTGGAAGTAAATATAGAGGAGTAAAGTAAATATATTGCTTCTTTAGAAAACATCATCGAGCTTTAAAGTGCATGCCTTGGACCACTATATTTAGCATTTTCTGGGATTAGAGAATTACAATTTCAAAACTTGAGTGTAAATTAAAAAAGGAGATTGCAAGGTATAATGAAGCAGGACTGAGAACAGGTCAGAGCAGTGTCTTCAAGCAGTGTAGGAACTTCTCAAAGGTCAGTCCTGTTACACATTTCAGAAGTCTTTGTCCTGTTGTTATTATATCTGTACCTTTGCTCAGGGCTGTGCCTGACCAGATGAAGTGTGACAAGATTGCAGAATTTCTCCCTGCCTGTGCGCTGAGTAACTAATAAGAAAAGTTCCTTTGTGGGGAAGTGGGGTGTAGGCTGAAGTGTTTGTGAAACAAGTGGTTGCAGTGCGGCATAGTGAGGGAAACACTGCTATTGAAGTATTCAAGAGCAATATAAAAGCCTAATTCTTTCATGGTCTTGTTGTGGCCTACCTCATTGGACAAGGAGGAAAAAAGGGAAGGTGTCAGACAAGGTCTTTTGTATTTGTGTTTTGTTGTCCGTTTCAGATTATTACTCTATTGAAAAAACTTAAAAAACCCCAATTTGTTAGAACAACAGGTGAGGGATTTCCTCTAATGCAGGAATAAAACACATCCTGAAAGAGCATGCATTTCTGTTCTCTGCTGGTTTGTGAACAATGTGGCTGATACAAATGCTTTGTGTATTTTTTTGTTTGTTTTCTCTAAAATAAAACACCTGTTAAATAAGGTGACAGCCAGTAAGCTGAAAATAGTCTTGAAGCTTTAAATACATCATTGCTTGTTCCTACTTTGACTTTTTTAATGACTTCAGAAATAATATTTAAAGCAAGTAATAGTGTATATAAACTGTTTAAAGTTCTCACCTATGGACTATATATACCTTTCAGGGACTAGGAGATAGGACATGCTAAATAGTGTGTGTGTGCACATTTATATCTGTGTTCTTTTCTCTTATCTTACAGTGCCCTACCTTACATGTCACAAATTGCCCAATAAAATGAGCAACAAAATGTGTAAAATTTCCTTACAACAACAAGAACCTAAAATAACCATTTTAAAATGCCAATGAGGTAGCTGACTGTATGTGTTATTGGGTAATAAGATATTCTCTCATGTGTTTGCTGCATTCAACCTTCAACACAAGTATGTATTGAAGCAATAAAATGCCAGTAATTGTAGCAGCATACACCTTACATTCCTGCTGAATTATTTCTATTGCATTAATGATTCTGTAGTGAAATAATTTTTGTTGCTACTATAAAAAATTTATAAAAAGGAGAATTAATAGTTTTTTAGTTTGCCAGTAACAACTTTGTAATCTCAAATTTTGTATCTGTGTAAAATTATTTAATGGTTAAAAATTGAAGCACTACAAGGTCTCAAAAGACTGAAATAACTTTGAAATTATTTATATATTAATAATGCTTCTGTTATATTTGCAATGTATAGTAGTATAGGAAACTCAGATTATTAGGACAGTAGAAAAAATACTTGTGACCATTTTTTTGCAAAAATGACATTCTTTGTCATTCCACAAAGTGTGTTGAATGAGGGTGATTGTGTTTTAAATATAGTATAAACATTTCATGTTTTTAGTAGTGACAGGTTTTATAATATTTTAGATAAAAATAATTTCTTTTTCGCTCAAAAGAATGTTTTAATCTGTATTGCTAGACTGTAGGAAACTTGTTATTTTGATGGTCTTGAAGAAAAATTTACCAGCCTTTGTATCTCACACATTGGATGAAATCACACTGCCACAGAATTAGATTTTATCTTTTTATCATTTAACACTTAACAATCTTGCTTATGTTTTGTCTCACCTCACTGTAGAATGTGTCTATGTTTTTCTGTTAACTTCATTTTTCTTGTAAGTGACACATGTGTCCTGTATTATGAAAATAACCCGTATCCTTTGAAGACCAATAGAGTAAGAGTAATCTACAGGAGTATCAAAAATTAGGAGTAACCAGTACTTTCTGTCAGTTGCTATCTTCTGGTTCCTTCCCATCCATACCTTGGATAGAGCTGTAAATGCTGAATGACATTGAATGTCAGTTTTCTTCTGACAGCCCAATTTGAATGTCTGGGGCGTGAAAAAAAATTAGGATGGAAAGGTATATGCTTCCCAGTAAAACTGAATAGGCAAGTAAGGTGTTGGAGATTGTTCTGGAGGAAGAACATTCTCTGAAGGCAGGAAGTCGAAAAGCAGGGAGAAATAGGACTGTCCTAGAAAACTTAGCTTAGCCTAAAACTTCCTCATCAAATTTTTTGAGGAGCAAGCAGTAGTCAATTTCTATGGGGGAAGTTTTGTCTAGAAGTGAGAGCAGTGTGCTGAAGATGCCTCTTTGCATCCCATGGTTTTCTTCATGTAGTCTCTGAAGGATGCAGCTCTTCTAGGGAGGTGTGCTCTGAAGAAGAATGTCTAAGTAGAAAATACTGTAATGAATATTGGGGGAAGAGTGTGACATGCTGGACTGCAGACTGCCAAAAAACCCCAAATCCTGAAGTGTCTTCCATGTAGGTAAGATGATCCAGGGTTACTAACTGGAACCAGGAAGGCAGTCACAGGGGAGAGAGGGGACTCTGCATATGAGTGCTGGCTTGGAGAACTCTCTGCTAGTGAACTCCAAGTGCCAAGGGTTCATGTCTCTCACCAAATGAAGAATGGAAGTTTTTGCGTCTTGTTTTTCTGGGAGGACTTTGTCTGAATGAATATATTATGCCATAAACGAATAGCTTTGTCAATGTTAAAAGTTTGCTTTGGCTAACAGAAAAACTACAAACCTTGGATAAGAATATTGTCATCTCAGGGCTTAGCCATGAGCACAAACAACTAAGAAAATATTGCACAAAACTACAAAATCTAGAAAGCAGATCCCAAAGTGGTTTTTGCATGCCAAAGCTGTTCTGAAATCTGATCTGTTTAAGGGGGATGTGTCTGTCACTCATTGGGAAGGAAATATCAGTATACTGTCCTGGTGTCTCGTTTTCTGAGAATCCCTGGTTTATAGGGATGTCTGGAGGTCCTCTAGTCCAACCTCCACCTTAAAGAAAGACTGTTACCAAGACTGGATGATGTATGCTGTGCTTTTCTTATACCAAGTCTTGAAAATCTTCAAGGATGGATATTCCCCCACACTTGTCTGGTTAACCAGCTTCAGTGACAAACTCTGTTCCCACAAAAGAGGTTTTGTAGCCAGCACGCAGAGTTCAGATACAGATGCCAGAGCTATATGTCAGAATTGTAGTGAAAAGAAGAATGAAAATTCTGTCGATACACTTTTTTAGTCAGTCCTGATACTTTTGAGGTGTGACAGAGATGAAAATTTTGTCTTGTTTCATGAACACTATACTTTAGACGTATTGTTGAAATTAAACATAACAGTTCTGAGAGTTTCAGAATTAGTCTTAAAATATGAAACATTGACAGTGATCCAAAGATATTTGTAGCTAGACCTAAGATTCTCATTTTCTAAGTAGTTTTGAAAACAGGCTTTCTATGTCAAGTTGTGTTTGGGATCCAGAATTTGGACGAATTGATGCCTGATCCTGTAATTTCTTTGATTATCTGCTTCTCACTGCATGGATTCAGTTACAAATATGGTGGCTTGACTATTTGGCTAGATAGTGCCAAAGCCAGAGAAAAGTAAATAGGCAATATAATTATTTTTCTAACTCTGGCAGCCTACAGTGAACTCTTGACATATTTAGTCAATCACCTCCTCACGTTTCTCTGAAAGTTGAAAACAATGGTATGATCAGAACATTATAGCAAACCTATGACAAAGCATTTGTTTCGTGGCTCTTTCGTGGCTGACCATATGGAATCTTTTTCTCAGAGATGGGTCATTTTATCACAAGGAAAAAAGCTTCTATTCTTCTTCAAGCAGTTTTTTTTTGTGTGTGTTCTAGCATTAATAAGTCCTGGGAATTTCTTAGTAGTGTAAGCCTAGTAATTATCTCTTTGCTGTCAAAGAGATGCTCTAGTTGATGCTCGGTTTTTGCAATGTCTAATGTCAAGGTTCCATACCAGTAATTAGTACCAACACGTCCCACATTCTGAATTTATGGCACTGTGACCACATTTTTACGTATGTTGAGGGATATTTCAGTAACCCTCTTAACATGAAGATATTAAGAAATATGCTCTGTTACCTCTCCCTAGAAATTTAGTTTGCCGCATTTTTGTTTTTTGCTCTCTGGCAGCAAGTGTAATTACATCAAATTGTGTTATTCTGCAGTGCTTTTCATTATAAATTATTTTAAAAGAAGTATCCTTAACATCCTGCCAATATCATCTGGAAATGCAAAATAACTTCTGTTGAAGATGCTTTTCAGTGTTAGAAGATACTAAGTGGGCAGATAAAATTAAATCATTGGCCTGGAGGTCTGCTGGAATGTAAATTATGGATCTATAGCATTTGACCATAAGGTATTCTAGGAATGGATGAACAAAGAAATAGCTTTTCTAATGAACTGGCACATGATTAATCAATTGAAGTTGGACAAAAATGCTATTTTAGAAAAATGCTATGTATGAGCACTTCTAGTAGGGTCTCAGAAATTAGTTTCTGCTAATTTCTGACTGAACTAGAGCAAGATGACTTTAAGAACCTGTTTTGGAAAGCACATAGCAGGAACACTGTCTGCAGCGCACCCAGTCAGTAGCAATGTATTTTGCCACAGGTCAGACAGTCAAGCCCTTTTCTGACTATGAGCAACACATGAGGCGTAAGAGCTGTAAATCCTTAGGCCTAAATGGTACATTTCATTTATAAAACTCCTCTATATGTAACTAAGCTGTTTCTGCTTTGCTTTTAAAGCAAGCAGCAAGTACAATAAATGTCTTTATTTGAACCTTTCTTAGTTTATAAGAGATTATTTTTATTTGAGGAAAACACACAATTGATTGTAGCTTGGAATACATTGTAGTTGGATGACTTTGTATTATTTTCTTTCATTTTCTTTTCACCAGATTGAAATCCAGTAAGTGCCATACAGTTTCAATAATTTGCATATGTATATCTACTTTTGTTCAATGATAGATGATATTTGTTAGAGGCTGTATTTATTGGTGGAAGAGAATGTCTCTTGGATAGCTAAATCCTCGACTAGGAATATCTCCAGAAAAAAACTGTAAAGACAGTGAAATCATCTTAGGTCAAGAGGCATTAATGTAGTGGGGGTACTATTGGGAGAAGAATGGGCATGTTTGTTCACGATGTCTTACACTACTACGTAATTTTGAAGTGCATTTGGGTGTTGATTAGAGTTTCTGCATGGTGCTGTATGGTGGGGATTTTTTTCCTGATGGACTTTCTTTGCCACCACCTGTGCTCTGTGACATGGGAATTCTGCCCTGATTTGTGTCTGCAGTGTGTTCAAAACCCAGCAAATGGCACACTTCTCACACACTGGGTGTATGTTCTACTTCCAGAGATTTTGAAGGATATGGTAACTCTGACTGTGTCCTTTACTTGTCTCCTCCTCGTTACTCATGCCATGGAGTGCAAGTTCTTCAGATAAATACTTGTGGCTAGTGGCATTTATTTTCAGTCAGCTGTATTTGGTTTGAGCACTGGTTATGGTTAACCTCCTTTTAACTTTAAGAAAGATGAGTGCTTGTCAAGAATGAAGATAAAGAAAATGTGGTTCTGACCTTCCCTTTGCATGTTTCTGATGCTTCAGCATGTGCTGTTTCATTGGCTTTCTTACAGACCGTAAATACTGTTCAAGTGAAAGTTTTAAAGAGTGATATTTAACATCTCATTTAAATGATTAGCACTGAATTCTTCACTAAAAATGCCTAAGAGTGTCAGAAGGTCAGGATTAAACTCATAGGTCTTCTCCTACTCCAGAGCTGAAGTACAGATAACAGAGATGGTTTTTTGTACCTTGTGATGAAAACAATTGATGTTGATCTGGTTTGATGACATCAATAGTTTGTTCTCATGGGAAATAATCTCCCCAGCTGATCTGCAGGAAGGAACCTCTATGCCTCTTCACGTTAATAAAAGTGCTATGTATAGATATGGAGATTACTGTTGGAGTTGACAGTGAAGAAAACTTTGCTTGAAGGGTTTGAAAATGTTACTGGAGAAGTACCTCTTTGGTAAATATTGTTACTCCCCAGGGTGATGGATCTGACGTAGCCTCCAGTGTCTGAGATTTACTAGTATTTCAAGAACACGTAGAGCTCAAGCACCATTCTTTACATAACTCATACAGTATGATTGTAAGAGCTAAGGTGACTTCACCAAAGTTCATCTCTTCCCTTCTCTGGTGGCTGGGGAGATGTTTATGGAAGCACTCCTCGGGGTTCCATTTTTTGGCAGTGTCTCTACCGTGTCACCAAGAGCAGCACTACCAACTTTCAGTCTTTAAACATGAAAGTCATGGATTCTGTATGAAACAGATTTAGAATGTTGCTCTCAAGAATGAAGGGAAGTAAGTAATTAATGAAATTTTCATTTCCATTTCCAGCTCTGTCCTTGCTAAGAGTGCTGTAGAGTGTTTATTCTAATGATTATTGCCCTCTTGTACTTGCTGCAGTTGCTAGGTATTCAGTGCAGCTTTGGGGGCCTGGCCAGAGCAGCTGTTACTCTGAATAGATCCCTCAGCTAATACAGCTAGAGCAGAGGTTTGATCAAGACAAACAAGATGACAGAGTGATAGGACAAAAGGGCTTCTCTAGTGAAAGGGGCTGTATCAGACCAGCATTATGATGGGCCTGTTGCAGTAGGGGCTTGGGGAGAATTGCAGGAGCGTGGCGCATGGTTCATTGTGTGGCACTGTCCTAAATCTATGACCCACTGTGCGTTTAGCAGAATGTTTTAGGGGAGTGCATTAGGCAGCAAGAAATTCGGTACAGTGTTTCCTGCCTTGAAGCCTTCTGTGGGATTTGCTTTTGCTTGGAAGCTGGATGCAGCAGGCTGTACTGCACTGGCAGAGTGGAAGGAGCAACGTAACATGTGGCAAAGCAAATTAAAAAGAAGCCATTCAAGGGCCCAGAAGGAAGCATTCTTTATCTAGAATGGCTGAAACTGATGATTTAAATGTTCTTGTCTCTCATTCTGTAAGACTAAATTCTCTGACCCACCATTCCTTTCTGTTTTTCCCCCTTCTATGTTATCTTATCTGTGGTATTGCTGTCACTTTGATGGTTTAATTGTACATGTCTAGTGACCTCTTTAATGATAGCCTTCTGTTGGGCCACTCTTCCTTGCCTTGACCAGGTGGACAAATGACATCATCTTACCTTCTTCAAGTGAAATGTTTCAAGGGAAATGGTTTTCTCATGCAAGGAGCACTTCCTATTGTGTAAATCTCTCTCCTTGGATCTCGTATTTGTGACTTGGTTCTCCTGAGTCTCATGTGACTGCATTTTCCTCCTCTCAGTCTCCTATTTGTGAGTTTGCTTCCAGCCATCTCTCTAGTTTACCATCATCTTTTATTCCTCAGATTGCAGATTTTTTTTCCCCATATCTGTCTCCCACCTCATCAACTTTGTGACTCATAACCCCTTTTCTACAGTTCATCAAAAATCATTAGCAGATGCTAGGTTCAATGAAGAAACTATGTTTCCTTTGCCATAAAGAAGATAGGACTTGTCTGGACTGAAAAGATAAATGTACTGATAGTGACTTCACCTATATCTTCCTATTTAAATGCTTGAAATACAAATCTCAGCTAACACTTTGTTTGACCAAAGCAATCTTGTAGAGGAAAGTGTGACTTGTAGTTTTTGCTCAAACAAAAATAAATGCTAAATCCAAATTTCTTAGGTTTAATTAGTATAAACATTTTGATATGAGAAACCTCAGGGACTATGTTTGCAGGAATTTTTGTTCCAGAAAATATAATTGAAATTGAAATTTGTCATCAGCCTCACAACTGACTTACCATTTGTAATATTTCATAAAGGGAATAATCATACTTGTGGCTCCCAGTAATGCTTTCATGTACATGTATGTCTGTGCTTCTATCTTAATCAGAATAACAATTTTCTCAAGATAATTATCATAGGAAAACTAAATGCATTTTTGGTTAACTGTGTTTTCAGTTGTGTCTGAAGTTGCACTTGCATGTCAGAGTGTGTTGTACTACAAAAACAAATGAGTTAGCTGTAAAATGGAGCAGGAACTTTATGTTACTCTGGTTGTACAGTTAGAGTTTGTGAGTTAATTTCTTTTGTAGTTGGCTTGTTTGTCTGACACAAAGTGCAGATTGTGTTGTAGACATGCTCACAGCAGAAATCCAGTCTAATCTACGCTGGCATGAGGTTAAAAACTGGAAAATAATTCAGTATGATTATGAAGTTTTTATTACCCAGTCTTAATAATATATGTGTAAAATCAAAGGGCAGAGCCAAAAGCAGTGAAAAATATGTGTAGTTTTATGTTTCTTGCCTAGACATCCTTTTACAAACTAATAAAGTGGAGGTAAATAGGGCACTATTGCTGTGTCAAATTTATACAAATCAAAGTTTTGCACAAAAATATGTCACATTCACAATTTTGTCAGGCAGATCTGCATCAGTAGCGAGTGCATTTTTATTACATAGTCTTCATTGTAGTAAAGTCTGTATCCACAGAAAATTTGCAGAAATACACCTGTGGTGAATGTTCTTGTACATTTTAGTCTTTTTAAGTGTTCTTTTTAAGCTGGTGAATAGGAAGATAAATGTAAGTATCAAATTCTGTGGAGAAAAGTGTGGGAAAAAAATCGTATAAGCTAATGGTAAAGGATGGAGCAACTTTTGATTTTTTGCATATTAGAGATTGTCTTTTCAAGGCAGCCATTGTAAATTTTGGTTTTGTTTTCTTAATTGCACTGTCCAAATAATTTTTGTCTGTTGCCACCATTTTATCAGTACCTTTATTCAGCCATATCCTTGCCTATGTCTGCAATTAATTTCTTTTACTTTCCAAAGACTCAAGTCTGCAGTTCATCTTTTGGCAAATTCTGTGTAATGTTGGAAAGTGTTTATTATTTATTCTTTTGCTTGGATCACATGTGATAAAGTCTTGTAGATTAACTATATTTGTGGGTTTTAGTGTGACTTGGATGGAAGCTTGCTATATGGAAATAACGGCTCCCATCTGTTTTGGAATAAATTGCTTGTCATAGTGTCTTTACAAGGTGAACACTTGTCACAGATATCCTTCTGTTTCTGCCTTGATTATATTTCTGACTTGACCACTTCAGTTTTCAGAGAACTCGAAAGTTGCTGAAGAATGACCTTACAGTCTCCATTATTAATCTCACGTACATAAATAAATGGTTTTCACAGAAAACATTCAGCACTCTGCTCATAATGAGCTGAGGCAAGGAAAGTGCACCTTCCTTTTTTCATATCTTCTTCCTATGGCTATATTTTGATAGAAATGGATACAATTTTATAAAAGCAGATAAGCTATATTTTTGCACCAAAATAAATACTGAGCTAATTGCTTTCAGGTCTACACATACATGCTCTTCTTCTGGGCCCATTTATTCTCTGCTCTTTTTATTTGTGTGTACATTTGGTCTACTCTTTATTCCTTCATATGAACAGTCTCTGAGAAGGATTATGGTGATTTCTGGGATTGTGGGAGGGGTACCAAGCAGATACCAAACTGCTGATGTTTAATAGCATCTCAACACCATGCAGAAGCCAGCTTCAGTGCAAAGGATCCCTTCTCTCTCAACAATATTCCAGTGATCTCCAAAAAACCCTGGCTTGTATCAGTCAGTGACCTAATGAATGAATTATTAAAAAAAGGAGAGGACCAAATGTTTTCTGGCAACTTTGCTAGACATAAAGGTTGCTCTTTTTAACCCTTTAAAATGCCCTTTAATCAGTGGAGGTGGCCCTAAGTGAACCATTTCTGATCTAATGAGTGATTTACTTCTCTTAATCTCTCTGAGGTCTACTTCTACTTTCAGAACAGGAAAACTACAGCTATCTTATTCTTCCTTTCTGTTCTGCACCTTTCACTACCTCCTGTATGAATCTAGAAATATAATGGGTGGTAAGAGTTCTTTTCCCACCCTGACAATTTCATCTCCACACTGGGAACTCATTATCTGGGAACAACAACAACAAAAAAAGGTTATGTCTTTTACTGGTTCTTAATAATTGATTTTGGTTTGGTCACTTGAGAGTAGAAAATACCATAGTACATTGGCTTTTTTGGGATATGATGGTACATTCAGTTTAATTGTAAGGCAACAAATCAAGATGCATGATTAAGCAACATGGAGTCAAATACTTCAGTGTTGATAAATATAAAATGATACTCACTAAGGAAAAAACACTTGATTAATTCCTCCTTGCTGCCTGATTTTGAATTAGCTGAATGCACTTCAGACATTTCCTTTTTCCACCCACTCTCTGTATATCCTTGTATGCTAATTAGTGAGAACTTCTATTTCATATGGATCAGCTTACAAAATAAATAAATGTTAAAGTTTATGAGAAGCAGGTCTGAAAAAATAATACTAAATTGTAAATCCAATACAGAAATAAGTGATTTGGCACACAGCTTTATGGTTAACATATTCTGGTTTTACTGCTTTCACAAGGATGCAGCTAAAATGGGGAGACTTTCAGACTGTTGAAATGGAATTTTAAAAATAGTAGAAGGATGAAAATAGTAAGAGTTTCTTTTTAAAAATTAATCTCTGAAAGTAGGCAGTAATGGAAGATACACTGGCATCATGTTTGGCTTTTTTCAAGGTATGATGGTAAAGGGACAGTCAACCAAATTCTAAGGCAACAAGCTAAAAACTAGCACCCATTTTTCTCCTAATGTAGTGGAGTATTAAACTGTAAAATAAATGCACTGATTTATCATTTAGCTCAGAAGCTTTTTAGGATTAAATTAAAGAATCCAGTCAGTATATACATGTACCAAGAACACCCACAGCTTCATTAGACACAATTAAATAAAAATTTAGGAGGCATGTGCATTTTCATACATCACTGCATCAGGCACCTAGGAAATGACAGAGGTTAAGAATAAATAATTTTCATGTTATTCTCATGTAGTATTTCAACATTTTGGGTTGAAAAAGAGAACTGCTTGACTCTTCATAACTGGAACTTTTGAGCATATGTGTAGGTGAGACTAAGTTGGTCAATCAGTTTTAATGAGAACCTTGTCAGCTTTAAAGGTGATACAAAACATCAGTGCAGAATCCTGAATAACACAGGAATAAACTTTCTGTGAGAATTGCATGAACTGATTTTCCAATTTCTTTGGCATTTTTGAAAGGAAACCACCATGCTTTTATAGCTTGATGTACATGCCCGTGCAGTGCACTTCTTCCTAATTCTGGAAGGGCTCATGATATTCGGATGAAAGAATCAACAAAAGGAACTGTTTCTCCAGTGTCTACTTGTATTAATTTTCTTGGTGGGAAGTAACTATATTATTTTTCTTAGCAAGAAAGACAACTATTAGGAGTTTGGCTGACAATTCTGCAGCTAAGCAGAAAGTGAATTAACACCAAGTGATGAAAGCCTAGCATCTTGAAAGTATGTATCAAGTGACCCAGTTAGCTGACATCAGATTGTCTCCATTCTATCGAAATACCAGTCTTAGATTATCTGTTCATGTCTTTTTTGCCAATGGACATGGGACAGTATTGCTTTTTTAACTTTCACTTATATAGTTGTATCCAGGTTTGTAATAAATAAATAAATGTTATTTATTACAGATAAATTAATATCACATAAATAGAGAAGAGTAGCCTGAGTCTGACAGCAAGAATTGCATTATTGTTTGAGACAGCTTGTAGCAAACTTGATGGTTTTTGTTAGATACCAATAGTTTGAGGGTGGTGTCATCAGAACTGTCCATATTACTTTGGGAAGTGTAGCTCAGGATTGCTTTAAGGAAACAGAACTTCACAAGAGTGCTAATTTAGCCTTGAATGAGGATACTATGTTTTTTGTAGATAGAAAATAGAATGAAACTCATTTGAGATTTGGTATTCTCTCAAGACTTCCCTAAGCTTTCTATTTTTCAGAAAATACTTTTTTAGGCCACCTTCTTAAGAAGGAGAGGCTGGGGGGAGAAGTGTGAGTTCCATGCACATCCTCAGTTGATTTTCACAAGAACATCTCTGGCTTCCTTAGGAGTGAGATGCTTAAGGCTCCTTCAAAAGCCATGCTTCTAAATCAAAACCAGATGTGCCAATAGTGTGCATTTTCAGTTCAATTTTCTTTTGCTCTCTTTCCTATCTACCCCTGCCTGACTCAATAAAAAAATTTCTTTAGGAATGATTATCTTTCTGACTTCTTTGAGGTTATTCACACCATTTGTTAGGATCCTTCATTAAGGCTGTTGAGTTTTTGCTTAAGTTACCATGCTTAATTGGATTTGTGTACCTTTATAAAAATTGAAAAATAAACATGAGGCTGTTTCAAAATTACTTTTTCTGTTTGTAACATTTTTGTTATGAATTTCAAGATCCATTTTCTAATGTACTTGCATGTAGCTTATTTTCTTTATCACATGCTCTGTTTTACATAAACATCTTTCCATCTCCATCCCACCAATTTACAATCTTACAGCAGTTTTACTGTTGTACAGTTTAGTCAACCGTGTCCTTCCCCATCACTAGGAATTTTCCCTTCCACACTCCAGTCCTACTATCATATTTGACTTTTGTTCCTCTTTTCCAAGAAATTAGGTCTGTTCTGAATACTACAGATGTTTCATTTAGATTTGTTTGAGAATCTTCCCATAGCATTGGCATGATCATTGTCCATGACCCAGTTATCTCAGGCTTTGGCAAATTGCTTTTTAAAATTTTCCCTTGGCATCTCATGAGCTTTATCTCTCTGCTGTTTTCTTTCACTTAAGTCTTCATTTCTTGCAGTCTGCTGTAAATGTGTTCCTGGAATTATTTTCCTGGTTTCCAATCTCAGTCTGCATCGCCCTTCCTCCTCTTCCAGAATTTAACACAACAATGCCTCTCTCTCGAATATATCTCTTCCCATCTCTCTCACTCATGCCAAGTGTTCTGCCAGCACAGTATGCAGTGCCATTTTTCCACTTTGTCCCAAACTTTGACTCACACCTTCCTTCACTCAAGGAAAGCTTAGATTCCTGGGCATTAATCAGGTCATTGTCTTATGACTCCATCTAAGTATTTTTCCCCCTCAACCTTCCAACACTGATATTTTATAAATTTGCTTAGCAGTCATTTTGGAGGAAAAAAACTTTTAGGGTAAATGATAAGTTTTTGAAGTAAATCTCCTCCCACTCCTTCTCTCTTTACCAAAACTCACTGTTGAAAGAGATTGAAAAGATGAATCAACACTTAGAAAGGCAACTTCATTCCTATGAGGGGAAAGAGAAATAGGTTAGTAAGATGTGGCTTGGTTTATTTACATCTGGCCTAAGACCTGGATTGGTTATAAAACACACTGAATATTGATCTAGCTGGGGGTGCGTGCTGTAGCTTTGTACTCAGTATAGTTGCATTCTTTGATTTAGAAAACCTCTCCAGTATTCTTCTTCACTAAAAGTATTTCAGTTTGAGAAATAAAAATATATTGTCTTAAATGCTAGATATAGAGACCTACACCAGTTTGTTCTAGTTAACAGTGTTTTATCTGCTAATGTTTCTTATGTAAGCTTTTGAATAACTTTTCACAATGAAGGCATGCAATTTTGCAATGATATTTTGAGCAGAAAGTGTGATTTCTATGCTGAACAAATCAACAATATGATACGTAATTCTTAGTTTCTAAATCTTCACCAAACTTTCCTAGTTTATATTTTTGTGCTTACATGATGACTGCTCTAAGTAAAATCTTTCATAATTCTACATCAGGGGAAACTACCAATAGCTCAGAATTACATCTAAATTAAATTCAGTGAATAAGTATGTGGGAGAAGCAGGTATTTGTTGCTACAGCAGGCCTGCTAGTTGAACAAATAAAACATTAGTATGCTAGTTAAAATGAGAAATCTTGCTTTTCATTACCTGTACTTCTGTATTAAAGCAAAACCTCAAATGCAATTCTCTGCTTTCTTGAATATTCTGTGTCATGTTTATTTGTTTGCATTTTACAATACTAGTTAGATGATCTAGCATTCTATCAAAGTTTTATAATTCCCATTTCTAGTGGTAAATTATGTAGGTAGTGTGGCTTTAACTCATGTTTGATTAGATGCTCTACGTTTTTAAATTAATTTCTCTCTCGGCTCTTTGCAAGGAATAGTAACCCACTGCAGAGAGGTTACAGTACTATGGACTCTGTCTGTTCTGCCTTAATGATACAAGGGAATAGTTGAGCAAGAATAAATGAGGTACTTTTGGTAGGTAGAAATGTGAGCTGACTGTCAGTGTGAGATTGGTTCTAGGAGCAGTTAGCCAGCAGTAATAGGGCACACTTGAGTAATTGAATTTGCATAACAAGGCTTGCTGAAGAGATCTGACAGGCCCAGAGATTTGTCTGGCTGGAGATCTCCAGATGGACGTGACCACACAGCAGCTGGGTGGCACGTTTCTCAGCATGGTCAGCAACACCCAGACTGTCAGCTGGCCTCTGCAATTGCAAAGCCCTGGCAGGCCAGCTGGTGGCTTCTGACAGCCAGTGGCCCCGTTAGAGAATCTTTTCATTCTGCCTGTCAGGGTACAGGACCTGCAGGGACCAGTGGTAAGATGTAACAAGTCACCAGTGAGAGTTGTTAAGATGCTTCAGAAACCTGCTTCCGTTAAATAGCTGCTGCTTTACCGCTGAGAGTGAACCTTCTGAAAGCCTTTTCCATCCTTTAACAAGGACAGGACTAACCTGTTCTCCAGCATTTTGTTTGGAAATCTGTTACTTGGTGTTGGTTTCTACATGTTTAGTTTCAGTATCAATATTTTTGCATCTAACCAGTCAGTAACAGAAATGCAGTTTATGTGCTTATTACTTTCATAAATGAAAATACTAAAGCTTTTGTTCCTTTGTCCCTTCCAGGAATTCTGATATTACTGTATTCTAGATTTAGCAGTTCAGTTAAACAGAGGAGTTTATGGAAATGCACTGTAAAGGAAGGCATTAGAAACAATGGAGGCAACAACTGTTTTAATTGGTTAGTGTGCATACATATTTTGTGTAGGTAGGAAAAGAATATCCATAACACTAGAAATCCTGTCCTTTGTCAACCTGCAAGAAGTGATGCAAAAAATTAGATCCCTTGCTGCCTTAGTCCAGGTTGCTTGGTGCCAACATCCCTGAGCCCCAGGCACTAAGCATTAAGCTGTTGGATTAAACTCTCTATGCCCTTGCAAACTTGGGAAAGTTCCTGTTCACCAGGGATTTAGAATTCAGGTTGTTCTAATCCCAACATAGTTAAAAAAACACTAATGGGAGTCACTTATTCTCATCCACTTATTGTTTCTGTCCTCTGTGATGTTACTTTGCCCTGTTTACACAGTGACTAAACAAGTAGGTGCCTGCTGTCTAACATACAGGCTACTGATTTAAACATTCTTGGTTTTTTATATATGCTGAACCCCACCAAAGTGAAGGAACTAAAAGTACAGTAATTTCACGACTATAAGGTGCACCCTTTTGACTAAAATTTTGACTCGAACCCAGAAGTGCACCTTATAGTCCAGTGCGCCTTATATGATGTACAAAGTTGCAAAATTTACCAACCCAGAAGTGCGAGCCGCAGTGGGGGGTCGGTGCCGTGGGAGCGCTGAGTTGCGAGGGTGGGGCGGCAGCAGGTGGCCACAGCTGGCAGGAGCTGCGCGGGGAGGGAGGGAGCGGGCGGCCCCGGTGGCCGGGAGCCGCGCAGGGATGGAGGTGGCTGGCGACCGCAGATTCTGTTACTAATTTGTTATTTTGTTGCGTGCGGCGCAGAGCCTCGCTGCAAAAAAAAAGTGCACCTTATAGTCTGGTGCGCCTTATATAATGTACAAAGTCGCGAAATTTGCCAACTCCTGGAGGTGCGCCTTATAATCCGGTGTGCCTTATGGTTGTGAAATTACTGTAGTTTTTTTATTGGATATGTACCCCTAGGCATCCTAATTTCTAAAGAATCTTACTGTTTCACCAAGTCTATTAATTTTGGGAAGGCTGGAGGAGAAACACATTTAGTACTGTTCTTGAAGTGTCAGTGTCTGGGTTGTTCATATGATTAGTCATCCATGGACTTCTGTCCAGTCACAGAGTCATATAATCATGGAATGGTTTAGACTGGAAGGACCTTAAAGGTCATCTAGTTCCAACTAGTCCACTTGCAACTCTTTCATGTTTTCTGAAGAATTCAATGTCAAAGCTGAACATTAGACCCATTTTTCTTCCTGGCAAGTAGCATTCAGCATTTGTAAACCCAACGAGTCAATTACAGAATGATTACAGAATTAAAGAATAGTTATGGCTGGAAGGGACCTTAAAGATCACCTGGTTCCAACCACCTGGCATGGGCAGGGAAATCTTTCACTAGACCAGGTTCTTAAAGCCCCATTCAACCTGGCCTTAAACATTTCCAGGCATAGGGAGTCCACCCTTTACCCTGAAAATGGAGTACCTTTCCAGAGTAAGCTGTGTCAGTGCCTCACCACCCTCACAGTAAAGATTATCTTCCTAATATCCAATCTAAACCTGTTCTCTTTCGATTTAAGTTCTGCTACCAGATTTCTGTCTTCCTCATTCTATTAGTCCTGTCACTTATCACCCTTATCACAAACTTTATCTAGTTCTTACTTTTGACTTCTGAAAGCTTGGATGCCTTTACCCCTCTGAAGTCATGGCAACCTGGCTGTAGTCTCTTACCTGCACTCTTCATAATTTGAAGGTTTCTCCTACCCCTGGAAGACTCATCTAATTTAATGGTTCATGTCTCTGCAGGGGGGGTGTGATTTTCTGCCTGGACTTCTGCACCCTGGCTTTAGTCAGGCTGAAGTCTTCTTTTGATGAAGGGGGATGTAGTACCCAACTCAGTTCAGATTACTTGGTAGCCGAAGGGACTTCCTTATTCTGCACACTGGTTTTAACAGTTTGGTGCCACTATGGCATTGTCTGGAATCCACTGTATAATGTCCTTTTGTAATATATCCATTTCACCCATCTTGTTCTGCAGCAGGATGCATAAGTTCCCTTTTGTCTCAAGGAGAGGTAGCTGAGACTGTTAAAATAAGAACAAAAACTTGACAGTTTGGAGGGAAATGTACATTTAGGTTTTTTTAATCAAGAGCATTTTGATACCACCTCAGACACTGTCCAGAAAGGGTTTTTTGAAAGGACCTCTGGATGAATGGAAAATGAATAAGAGAAATTGTCAAAATAAAGACCACTTTGATTGTTTTATAGGTTTTAGGCATTTTTACTTGTATTTTTTCTTGTTAACTGTAAAAAATGCTTA
The DNA here is from genome assembly GCF_009819885.2 of Catharus ustulatus. Taxonomy (NCBI): domain Eukaryota; kingdom Metazoa; phylum Chordata; class Aves; order Passeriformes; family Turdidae; genus Catharus; species Catharus ustulatus. The sequence goes on along the minus strand of NC_046221.1, from coordinate 35,243,680 downwards.
GCATGCAGTAAGTATTTTACAAAGTTCTACTTTGAAAGAAGTGGAACAATGCCATTAAACCTTTTAATTAATTTTTATATCTGTTGATCAAAGAATGCTGAAATAACAGGTTATAAATTTTGTTGAGTCCTGTGATGCTGCAACATAAACCTCACAAGATTTGGCTTGTAGAATGGGAACCTCAAAGCATTTCTGTTCAAACAGCAGTGATAAATGAGAAAATCATTGGTTTGTATCCATCAGATTTAAAAAAAAAAAAACCTGGCATGTAGAGAACATACTCAACAAAATTGTCCTCCCTTGCCACCCTGAGTTTTTGTTACATGTATTGTTTTTGGGTATTGAACTTTAAGTCTGATGTGTATGTAATCCCTGTAAGTCCGTAATATAAATAAGCAGAAACCTTTTGAATGCATTTTTAGCTGATGCCAAAAATGTCCTTTTCAGGACATCGACTTGTGATTTAATGGGGGTTTTTTCATTAATTTTAAGGTAATATTACTGAGAAATACCATTAACAGACCATTCTCTCCTGACACAATAACACAAATCTCTTATCACAACTTTGAACAGCTACCTCAACATGAGAGATTTGGCAAGCTTTGGAGATGCTTACATGATTATTTTACTTTACTATCCTTGACACAAAATGGAAAATAGCCTTTTTAAGAGTAAATGATGTATCTTTGTTTTCTGTAGATCATTCTGATTCCTTTCCTTTCCTTTCCTTTCCTTTCCTTTCCTTTCCTTTCCTTTCCTTTCCTTTCCTTTCCTTTCCTTTCCTTTCCTTTCCTTTCCTTTCCTTTCCTTTCCTTTCCTTTCCTTTCCTTTCCTTTCCTTTCCTTTCCTTTCCTTTCCTTTCCTTTCCTTTCCTTTCCTTTCCTTTCCTTTCCTTTCCTTTCCTTTCCTTTCCTTTCCTTTCCTTTCCTTTCCTTTCCTTTCCTTTCCTTTCCTTTCCTTTCCTTTCCTTTCCTTTCCTTTCCTTTCCTTTCCTTTCCTTTCCTTTCCTTTCCTTTCCTTTCCTTTCCTTTCCTTTCCTTTCCTTTCCTTTCCTTTCCTTTCTTTTTGTGTGTGTGTGTATTTTACACAAAGAAAGCAAGCAGTTGTAGTAGATATGCATATGTAGGGACTACAGAGAGACAAGGAATGTAGTCTGGAAAATTGTACTCTACACACAGCGAAATGAATTGTTGCAATGCCAAAGTGCACCTTATATGTTTAGCCAAAAGTGATTAAGGAGCTGGTATTTCAGATGTTGTAGCAGGTATGATTACCTTCCCTGATAAGAACGTAATGTTAGGCTACGTTTAGCAGATCTGATTACTGTTGGTGTGTAGTCTGTGCCAATTTTAGTAATTTCTGGTGTGGAGGCTTTACTTCTATGCCAGTTGCTCGGTAGTTGGTTCAGGAGTTTAATTTCTTACATAATTCTGAATATTAAATTCTAATTTGGAGCAGTTATTTATCTGAAATTACATAGAGTTAAATAAACAACTATCTTCTCTCTTCCTTCTTTCCTCTGCTCTCCAGGAAAAGGGAGATGCAGGTGTCATCAAAGCTGCTTTTTTGAGGTTTCTCAGTACAGAAAGCACAGATTGACTTCCTGCTGATACTCTGAACAATGTAGCCAAAGAAGTTTATACCAAGTACTGACCTGATCGTTTTTCTCTATTTTCCTTACTTAAGTCCACCTGGAACTGTAGGATGTTGATGAATAATGGACACAGAAGGAGCCAGAGACATACTTTGGGTACATGATCCCCCCCATTAATCTAAGAGAAGAGGTGAAATATAAAAATTATGAGAACTTTGGTGTTGGAGAGTGTTCATTAGAATTAAGTCTGTATTCTGAAATAAATTGCTGTAGTTCATTTATCCTTCCCAGTTCTCCTATCATTCTTTATGAATAAAAGCCAGATTGTTGCCTGAGTTACATTTGGGAACAAAAAAAGAGAATGCTTCCTAATTACCTATTTTAAAACCAGAGTACAGAAAGATTGCAGAATAACCTCTTAAAAACCTTATTTTCTATGTTTATGTCAAGGAAGTGCTCTTCTTTCTTCATCTACATTTTTGTGTACTTAAAAAGTTAATTTGAAACTGTAATGTTATCTCCCTGTGAAGGTACATTTATTTTTTTCTTTTCATTTAAAAGCTTTTAAAAGCATACTTTTACAAATTATTCTAGCCACTGTTTTATCTTTTGCTAACATTTCAGAATGATCTTGGGCATTTTATAGATAGCAATAAACCCAGTAGAAAGCAAGCCAAATTAGTTTTTTTATTCCATGTCCTTGCTTCCTCATTATTTTTTTTGTGAGTGAGGAGGAAAAACCAGTCTGAATTTATTGAACCAATTATATGCATGCCAAAATATTCTAGAGAATACTTGAAAATGGGAGGGTTTGGACTATTCTTTGTCTTCTTTCTTCAATATTAACCATAATTGCATCTCTTCAGTGCATATGACTCAGTGCATTTCTAATGAAATCTGATTTGTCTAAGTCAAAAATTTTGAAAGTATGAAGTCGATGTGATTTAACATGAGAAAATTGTTTCCTCTTAAGGATGGCTGCTTCTGTCCTTCTATTGTATGAATGATGTAGCTTCTCTGTTTCATTTTTGGTTTTTCCTTTCAACAGTATTCCCAGACAGGGTGCAGTTTCTGTCCGTCATCCTTTTCTCTCCACCCTGTAAACCCTAGTTATGTCTTTCCTTGACTATTACATGCACCTCCACTCTAGAGTTTATATCTGCAGTTTTACTGAGTTTATTTACAATGGTTTAATTGCAAGTAAAAGCTTTCTACCTTATTTTGGTTGTTTTGTTCTCTACTAGGCTCCTTCTGTTGAGGAAGAGTAGAAGCCAAACTAACATAGCAGGTAAATAGAGTGGACTGAACTACACCGTTTGGGAAAGTTGTGTTTATTTGTTTGTCATCTATATGCTTTTAGGCAAGAGTGGCAGGTACCTTTTTTCTCCAAGTTCATCCAAGAACTCTATGTCACCACTGTTAGGCAGCCACCACCACCTTCAAAATATTTGTGACATGGCTTAGCAATCCAACATGGGAATTCTGGGTAAACTGTTATTTAATAGGGGTTGTGTATTTGATACCCTGTTTGGTGCAGAATCTGTAACTTGATGTGACTTGTAGCACCCACTTAGCACAGTCAGGACTGTGGAGTCTCTTAGTCTGAAGGGACTACTCAGTTTTTGGGCTTTGGTTGTGTCAAGGAGCTGTTTAGAAAGGAGAAGAGCAAGTTCCCAATTCCTTGTTCCTCTTCAGAAGGTAAAAGGGATGAAATGAGGTTTGTTCAAACAGAACAAAAATGTGTATGGCAAACAGAGTCTCTAAAAGGGTTTGTACAGTGAGGAATCACAGGGGCAAAGCAGCTTTCTGTAACAGGAGAGGGCTTCATGGCTTTGTGAGAGCAGATGATGCAGTCTAGCTGCAGGACTCCTAGGAGAGCTAATCTGCAATGGGCTAAGAGAGCACCATGATTGTGAAGGTGGTCATTAGTTGCAGGTAACAGAAAATATTTTTTACATCCTAGCAGACAGGTTTGCAGTTTGTGCTTGATGGAGATCTAAATACAGCCCCTCTGTGTTAACTCTTCTTATTACTGTGTCTGGAGTTCCTAAGAGTGAGCACTGTGGCTGTGCTACTGTATGGCAAACCCCTCTTTGCCTCGAAGTTTGGAGGAGGGGTGCAGAGGAGGTTTTAATGGCTGTCAGATGTTACCCCTTCGGGCACACTGCAGCCAGCAGTATTTGCAGCTACACAGAACAGCCTTTGCAAAACAGGCCAACACTTACTAGTCAACTGGCACACAAGAACCGTTTGGTTTCTGAATGGAAAAGCAAAGCTTAAACATGTGTCTGTGCTGGCAGCATGAATTACTTTCCTGCCTAAGTGTCCAGAATTCCTTTATTCCTTCTTTACATTTCCAGCAGAGCTCTCAACTGGGAATTCAGACATCAAGGCTTTGTCCAAGTTTGAGTCAAGTCTGTTTGACATGTTCCTCTTTCCTTGGCTGCTAGTGGTTATAAGTCAATACTTGGAGTGTTCATTCTTGTCCCACCCACGGTCATTCCATTCATATGTGGGCAGTTTCGGGGATTTCACTCAGTTTTCTTCCAGCCCCATGTCCTGAAAATCCCTTAGCCCCTTCAGTACCAGGTGACAATGATAAAAAATGAGGGGTGAAACCATTGTGGATTTCATTTTAAAAGTAACTGTACTATGTTTTAACAGTAAATCATAGTAGTTACTGTGCTTGTGTCAGTTAATATCACTTGACAGATAAATGCCATGTAGTCCTCCCAGCTTCAGTCTGGGTTATTTATATACTGTCATGCAGAGAATCCTGAAAAGCTGTCTGAAAAGTTTTGCATCTTTTAATAAGGCTCCTAGCCAAGTTAAATTTAAAAGACATATGGAGAATATATAGCAAGATTGTACTAGCCTCATTGAGACTGGTAAAACATGTCTTTTTTTCTTATTTTCCTGGTTCATTCTCCAAAGAGAACAGAAAAAAAATTACAAAAATTTTGTTGAGTAGGGCTCTGTCATGGTACTGAATTACAAAACAAAAAATCTTTGCTATAAATGTAAAAAAATGGGTGGGTTGCACTTATATTCACAGATGTAACTGGCACAAGTTACTAATCTTCTTGAAGTGTATTCATTTTACAAAGCTAAGGTAGCTTTCTTCTGTGACCTATGCAACATCACTCATACAAGCTGTTTCCTATTTACAAATCAGTATTTTTATTGCCTCAGTGACCTTAGAAAAACCAGAACAATTTCTGATCATTTCCTGATAACAAATTGACAGTAGCAAGTCCTACAATAGAATATGCTAATTTTTTTTTCTTTTTTGTATCAACATGGGGTTTGTATTTGGACAGCCATTTTGAAATGTTTCGCTGTATATCAAAATAATAAGTCCTAATGGATTGCTTCCTGCTTGACTAGGCAAAAGTATTTCTTTCCTTTTTTTTTTAATGTGTGCCCAAGCAAGTTTAAAAGAAACAGTAGAGCAAAATAAAGTAGGTTTGCTGTTAATGGCCTTGCTTGATAAGGTATTTATATTCTGTGTATGGTTTTATTATATATTAAATTCTGACAATAAGGTAGCTTTTCCTCTCTGAGGTCAGTAGTGTTCAGATTAATCAGGTTGACATTTCATGCCGGTGGGTCATGAACTGTTGATAATAGCATTAAATGGTGATTCACTTGCTGCAGGGAGCACAGCTCATTATCCAGTCACTATATTAAATCATCGCCACAAACAGCTAGAGTCCTGTGTGTGCCTGCACACATCTGCACACACACACACAGAAATCAGGGTGGAGATCTCTGTCCTGTAGCTATCCATTGCTCTGTATATAGCAATTGTGAAAGCTGTTTCCAGCATGCAAGGATGATGGACATCTCCCCATTTGGGAGACTGGAATATTTTTCTCTGAAAAAAATCTGTTTATGTACGAAACAGAACTGTGTGGTTTATTTTCTAGCTTCTGTCAAAAAAGGGGGGATAATTTTTTTAGGCAGTTCTGTGTAAGACAAAAGTGAAGAAAAATACATGTGCATCGTTTCTACAGTGTTGGTGTTGGAAAAAAAAGCAAGATGGAAAATGAAAACAATGGAAATTCAAATTGCTTGTATTCATGGAGTATGAATTTTTATTTAATGCTGTGTTTCAGGGGCTTCTGTATTAGTTTCAGATGTGCTACTTCCTGTTAGAAACATTTGTACTTTAAAAAAAATTAGATACTGTCCTAGTTCAAGAAAAAGTGTATCATAATGGAAAATTTTAAAATAGAACACTGTCTAAATAGCCTAACAGTGGATTAACTAAACTGAATGAGGGAAAATTCCACCCTAATGCTTAAAAGATTTTTCAGGTAAATGCAATCTTACTTACTTTTAAGTTGCATTTTTCTTAAATTAAATTTCAGTAAAGAGTATTGCAAGGCATGTGTCCAGCAAATAATAAGAAATGTTGGGTTTTTTTCTCCTACCTGGGGCAAAGAACTACAGTTTTCTCTCTCCTTGTCCTCTGCCTCGTCCAATTGTGGCAGTGTAATTTGTTTTAGTGCAAAACTGACTGTTGTTCAAAGGCAACACTTAGAGGCACTTCACCTTAAGGTATACGCAGGCTGGCTTCAAGTATGAGCTTCTCAAGGTCTTCGTAATTGACACCAGAAAAAGGTTTTACTTTAATGAATTATGTAGTTTTAGTAGAAGGCATTGTGTTTAATCAGTATATAAGTACTAATTACCATGAGAACCGTGTTAACCTCAGTATTAACTTTAGAACTTGTGGGTTTCCATTTAGCTGTACGTTTTTATACGTTTATATAAATGGTTACAGAGCAGGAAAACATTTTGTGAAGAAATTAGCACGCTGTATAATTTAAGGGAAGTTTTTAAAAAGGTATCTTGGAACATTTTAAATTCTTCCAACTGCCTCTTTTTTTTTTCTTTTTTTCTTTTTTTTTTTTTCTTTTTTTTTGTTTTTTTTTTTAAGAGTAAATAGCTGCTAAAACTGCCAAGAGAACCGGGATAACATGAAAAAGCTGTAGGCCGCTAGAGGTCACTATTTGGTAATCAACTTCTAATGAACCAGAACTGTCGAGAAGGCCTATAAATTACACTGTGGATTTTTCTAATTATGAATTCCTATTTAATCATTCAATGACAAGTTAACTGTGGCAGCGGTTCTATGTACTTTGCATACACAGTTATGTTAATGTACTATTATATTTCTTAGGATGGAGGTCCTCCATCATTAGAGCAGTTCATTACCAAAGAGTCTCTTATCTAATCATAATTACTGATTATGAGAAATAATTAACTTTGTTACCCTCTTGATTCTGTTCGTTGGCAAAATGCAGTCTTTCTCTTTTCTTGTTTTTTAAATGGAAGGCCAGGCCAAGTACTGACTTTCAATACCTTTACATTACAGAGAAAAGGTTAAATTGATTTTGTGCAAAACTGCCTAAGTTGCAGCGTTGGAATACTTACAGGTAGTACAGAAAAAAGAGATACACAGATATTATAGTGGTTCTCCTTAAGATGTCATTCAGAACAGTTAAATATGAAAATGTGTTTTGTTTTGTGAAAGTACAGCATTTGGAGCAGCTAAACATTTGTAAATTTAAACCATATGATTGGATATTGGCTCATCCTGAAACAATAAAAGTAATAATAAAAATAGTATCTCTTCTTTAAAATATTTCCATATTAAAATTAGAATTAGTTCATACATAAAGAAAAATGACATTTAATTAAATTACAAGGGTTTGAACTCATTGTATAAGTGGCATCGAATACATTTGAGAACACTGAAAAGTACATTGCATTTTATGCTGGAGGGCAATGCTAAATCTAGTTCTCTGAAAGAGATGTTCTATCTGTTTTGCAGAGAGGTAATAATAGAATTATATGTAGAGGAAATAGAACTGGGAAGGACCTTGAAACAAAGGGATTCTTTAAATGGAATCTTTCCAATTTAGGCTGTTTTTCTAGCAGTTGTTGTAATCTTGCATTATTGTACTGCTTTGCCTTTCAGTGCCATAAAGCTTTGAGAATTAACTTTGACTATGCGGAAATTAAGCAGCAGAAAGTGATTTGTTACTTTGTGGGTAATAGTTAATCATGCTTTAAAATAAGCATATATTTTAAAGGAGAAACTGAAAGATAAGACTGTGTGGGCTGTTGACTGTATCCAGAGGCAAGATTCAATGCCAAAGTGCTTAAAGAAAGCATAGGCATATCTGAAACAATGCACTCTGATGATGGTTCAGGTTGTCAGAAAAATTCTTGGTCTCATACCACCCCTGACAGTTGAAGGGGCAGAGTTCAAAAGTTCATTCAAAAATGTTCAGTGCAATCTTCACTCCTATTATTTATGCATTTCTTTGCAATTTCATTTGGTAAACCTCTGTCAGTTGTCTTCTCATAGACTGTACCCAAAACAGGTAAAACTAAAACTTTCAGCTGAGCAGCTCCCCAGGAGAAAATACTGGAGACTGATTTATTTTAAAATTATCTGTCTGACACTTCTTTGTGGTTATACATTTGTATTTTATTTTAAGGTTTTGCTAGATTCCTGCTATTAAATATTAGGCATTCTTTTAAATGTTGTGAATGTAAATATGCCCCTATTGATTTGGATTAGCATGTGGCATTGCTACATCTTCAGCTCTTTAAGATAAATCAGAAATGCTTAGGAACATATGTGCTGTTATCCACCCCATTTAAATACTTTTTGTTTCATTTTTGCTATGTTTATTGTCTTTATTTTCTTCTATGACATGAAAGGACTAAGGAATGCATCAATAGAAATTTACCTGCTTCTGCAACTGACATTTTAAGAAGCAGACCTTTTATTAAGAAGAACATTTGAACCCATACCTGTTGATTAATGCAGCTTAAATAAATATTTCAGTGTGACTATATTTTTCTTTTTTTAGCAATGTGCTTAATGCCTTCATTATTCACCAAAAAAAACCCATGTTTTGTTGGGTTTAGGGCCTATAGGAAGGTAATATGATAAAATCATAAGGTGCTAAAGTGTTTCAAGTATTTTGTTTTTGTAAAAGAGGATTGATAGCTTGTTAGAGTCGTACTAATACTGGAGAGACAGGTAAACAATAATATTGAATTTCCCTGGTTTATTTTTTCTGGAAGGTTCTTGTTTTGCTGTTATAATGAAGGGATTTCTTCAGCTTTTATGTATACGTCCCACAGCACTATGTAAACATTATTGCATTTTGCTGTGGAGTTAAGGTAGAATGTGCAAGTATTTTATACTTTCCAGAGACATTCAAGTCAAAGTAGCAAATCTGCAAATGTGGTGACTCATAGCTGACTGCTTCTTGTGATTTAAAGAGCTCAGCAAGACTGGCCACACATCTGGATTTGTTGGTCATGCATCTGCATGTATGTTGTTCAGTCAAAATAGATGAGATGAAAAGCTGTGATGACAAGGTGGATTGTTGGATCTATTGGTGGCTTTTGGTTATTCCACACAAACATTAAGCTTCTGGAGGCTTGATGTTCATTTTGGTATTGTCTGTGAACTTGAGTTAGAACAACTAACTATAAGAATATAAGAATAGCTTCTCTGGGATTTTGCCTTCTCTTTTTCAAAAAGAACATGATAAATGTCTATCCCTTTGAGTTTTTTCTTCTATAGTCACATAACAATCTATTTTCTGTTTGCTGATTTTCTGCATAGAGTAGATGCTTTTCAAGAAAGTGAGGTTATGGTGATACTTGAAATGCAGCTCTTCCCTCTTTCTAACACCAGACAAAATTTATTCTTGATTTTGCACTGTGTGATTGGGATAAAATTTTATTTCTAGGACTTGAAGCCTCATCAGTCAAGATGAGAATTGTGTCTACTGAATTTTAGTTGTGTGGAGGGTTAACAGTGGCCCACATAGTGGAGGAACTACATTCATGTTCATGTTGAAATTTTGGACTTCTCCTAAAAGACCAGAATTTCAAGCAATAGTGCTGGGCGAGATTTGTTTTCTTTGAAGAAGGACTATTTTCTTTGTTTCTTTTGTATTTGATACTTCAAATATATTTGGTCCTGTGCTTGCCCAGAACCCAGCAATAGTTAATCAGCTCAGTGTCATGTGCTTGACATTTGGACTGTCTGAAATCTGCTTTGAAATTTTGGGATCTTGTATATGTGGAATGTATTGCTTCTGTTCATCCCTGGCTCTCCAGCCTTCTTGCTAATATTCAGAATAAAAAATTAAGTACTTGTTTTGAATTGGGCTGAGCTCTGTGCATGCAGTTTTGCTGTCCAAAATTGTAGATACATGCAGCTGTTGTTAAGTTCTCATATTTCTGTATAGGTCTGGAGATGAAATTTAGACCATATATCTAAATATTAGGGATGGGTAAAGGAGTAGCTAATCTGGTATTCCAACAACATCAAAAAGGTATTTCTGTTGTCTATGATTTTGTGGTGGAGTATGCATCAAAGGTGGAAAATGGGAAAGATGACTGTCATGAACTACTGTTTTTTAATGTTTTAAATAAAATATTTTACATATTAAAAAAAACCAAATAAGTTAATCAATCATACTGTATTTCCTTTCTTATTGCCTTGCTGTTAACCTTTTTACTTGCTAACTTTTCAGGTGCTTTGATATTTCTCTTTGACATTACAGTGACTAGAACTAGATGTAGTGCTTTTTAAAAAATGCTGCAGACAAAACAATTTCATCAGGCCTTTCAGCTTGTATTTCTGTTGAAAAAGTTGAAGTGTCTTATGTGTGCATTTGCCTTTTGCAACTTATTTTCTTTGGCTGATCCCTTGGAGGGATCAGTTGCTACTTAATACCATCTCGTAAAATTTTCCTCCTGCATCTCCCTCATATTAAACTGCCTCAACAACAGCTTCTAGTCAGTTTTTGCATGATTTATTGGGAGGGCATATTCTTTTCTGTGTTTTGGCATCATTCTATAATACATCCAAATCAAACTGAAGATCTTTATTCCACCATCCATGACCAAGTTCAAGTACGAATCCCCATACAAATCTACTCAGGCCCTCTTTTGAAAAAAAGCTTCTCATGACCATTTTGCCTATTTTGTTTAATCAGTTGTTTGTTCTTTCTTCTCCACTGCTTTCTACCTTCCATTTCTGATTATACTTACATATTTTTTTCTGTTCCCAAAAGGAATATCCTCTTCTGCTGTAACAGACATATGTACCTATTGTTTGTATGTTTTTATGGGTGTATCCTTATGATTTATGTAAATCCCTAAATGTGTTTTCCTTGAGGCCTCCAAGGATCCTTGCATATACAGCAACAGTTCTCAGATTGGCAGGTGGGACTGGAAAGTTTAGAACTGGCTTTGTCTTCGGACAGCACCTAGAAAAATTGGGAACCAACTGTGACAGCAAGTGAAATGCTAGAGGAAGGCTCTTTGAGCAGTCTCTGCCTGCATCTTCTACCTTCATATTATTCTGGGAGGCAAAATCTGTTTAATTACGTCCCCTCATGCTGGGCTGCCCAGAACAGGTAGCATATTGCTCACCTCTCTTGCATCTTTCTTTCAGTGTCTATTACTGCTAGGGAAATAGCTGCATGGAGCATTAATGCTGATGCACACAGTCTGATCCACTTGTCTTCATTCTTGCCAGTGCTTGTGGGAGAGGGGGTGGAGGAGGAGGAGGAGGGAATTATTATTCTGCTGCTGACACAGGGAGAATGAGAGTGGCTTGATGCAACAGAAGATTATGTTCCCTGAGGATAAACAAACAGAAGGAGATAAATTAGGAGAGAGGATAATCCTGTTAATATGTGCATTCCTTAATTCTGATCCAGTTTTTAAAAACATACGATTTCACAGAGGTTAGAAATTTAATTAATACCTGTAAACCATCTCTTCAAGTTTGCCTTTTAGATTGTGGAGTAGTGTTTTGAGTTGACATTTCAGATGCACAGATTTGCTTATAAACAGGAATTATAAGTAGTAATATGAATATCACATGAGGGAAAAATAATAATGTGCACATCACCATCCCCTCCTTAATTTAAAAAAAACCCCAACTCTCTGGACTTCTTCACAATACTGTTTGTTAGGAAGTCAGGGGAGCTTATTCCTTGCAATCTTCTTGTTGCTTTTTCAGCAGAAGCTGGGCCATTGTGATATTTATCTGAATTCAAACAAGGCTAATTAAAAGAGCTGCTGACAGTTGTTGTGATCTGACTTTGACTGGAGCTTGATGGTCATTATGGGTAAATAATGAACTAGGTCTGCAAATGTAGCAGCTGCCAACTTGGGATAGAAGAACAGCTATTGCGTCCAATTTAAGGATCTATCGACCGCTTCCCTTTTCCCTGCAGATCTTCTTCCTAGCAGAAAACTAATGTTTTATACTGCTTTGTTTTGTGGTTTCAGCTATTTCTGATATGGTCTATAATTTCCTCTTAAATATTTAACCTAGTCCATTATTAGCTTTCAGAGTTAAGAACTTTTCCATTGGGCTTTCTTTGCATTTTTATTTTGTTTTGTTTTGTGGGTGGGTTTTTTGCAGTTTGTTTTTATGTACAATGTAACTGCTTAAATAATGATGATCATGTGTATTTAATTTGCCTGTTGCTGCAGAATAAAAATCCACTAAGTCTTTTTCTCTGTACAGCCATAATCTCACAAATTGTATAATTCGATTATGCTGTAAAAGAGATGTTTCTACTTCCTTAAGCATCCTTTTATTTGGATTAATATTTGAGCGCTTGTATAAATCTTGAAATCACTGACTTGAACCTCCATTTCCATTTTTGCTCAAAAATCACTAGCTTATGAGGTACAGTGATGCAAAGCTCTATTTGTCAGAAGAGAGAAACAGCAGTGACTTTCATTAAGGGACACTTCCAAGTATGTTGTCGCTTCATCATGAGCTTTGCCTTGTCCCATTAGCAAGTAGGAATGGTACCTTAAAGGGAAAATGGCAAATTTTAATAATAGATTAATTCAACTTTCTTCTAGAATCCCTGACATTGTAAATGTAGTACAAACTACAGAAGCTGATATACAGAAGAACTTAACGCACCTACCCAGCGTTTGCTCAGCTGCCATTAGAAAAGGCAGCGTGCATTATGTAAAATGTACGAAGGCACTTGTGCATTAGTGCATAATGCGGCAGAACTAGGGATCTTGCTGGGAAGAAATGATCCCAAGCGTGCCCCTAAAAGACAAGTCTTGCTTTGAGATATAATGATGAAAAATTGCCCATTTATTTGTGTCTTTGCGTTTCAGCAAAAACGAAGCTTGGACCCTTGGACTGTCATGCTGCCGCAGGGGTTTTGTGCACGTTCGTGTGCGTCCGTGTGCGTTTCTGTACCTGCTTGGAAAGGCCAGCGATACGTTAACAAGGGGTTATGTTCTGCTGGTTTATGTTAAACCAGATCACCCCCTAACATGTGCAGAGCCATTCATCTGTGTCACCAAAACCCAAGAGAACATCTGACATGGACTTCGAAACAGAAACAGTGATCACTTACAAATCAAACATGGCACGCTCTAAACCGATTGTGCACGGCAATCTTTTCGAGAAAGGACAACTAATTGAACATGATAAAGTGTAAAGTTAATTAACACCCTTAAATTTGTTGATTACTTTCACGGGATTATATTGTTCGTTGAGGAGCAGCTTTCTGTCCCAGCTGTCGCCTTTTTAGCGAATGTCGCTGGTAAACAATAGAGACACCATAACAAGTCGTAAATGGTCCCTGTGACAGCAGCCCCTTGTGAGGCTGCATCTGTAGAAAATGATTAGAACAATTGCATTTTAAAGACGGCTCACATTGCAGCCCGGTCCCATCGGCCCTCTTCTTTATCTCTGCTGATGGCAGACTGGTTACAACATTTAAGTTCTTTTGAGCAAATTAAGTGATTTACTGTGTTTTAGTTATATGGCAACAGAATAGCTTCATAGGTCTAGCTTTGATGCTGATTTTTATAATAGAAACACAAGCCCTTGGAGTGGTGGCTTTTTTTCTGAGTCTGTTCCATTTACTTGTTTCCTGGAAATAGATTGATGATGGCAGACATTGTCTAAGAAGCAAGTAGAAAAAATTGATACCCTGGTTGTATTTTATAGAATAACTAGTCTCTTCGTGGTTATTTTAAATTTATAGTATGTTTTTAAATATTCTTTTATTTCCAGTAGGGATTTATAGCTGATTTTGCCTGTACATGTGTTTTAATTGGTTTTAGATTTATATAGGTAGCAAAACAATAGTAACCTTTTCAGTTAATCTTTCCTTGTGTATCTTGGTTTAACTTTACGTGAGTTGCAAAGACAAAGTATTTGGTGTGAGCTGGCAGGTACTTAAAAAAATCTGCTTAGTCCTTAAAAATACGCATTCACACAAGTTACACAGATGCAGCCTCTCAAGCTCAGCCTATCTGAAAGAGAGCAAACATGACAAGAACCTGCTTGTTTGAGGCAGCTACAGTCACTTAAGCTGCATTTAAAAAAAAAAAAGTCAGAATAAAAGACCAGTGTTCCCGTACACTTCCCAAAGTGGAACAAGCAAAACCTCAACTCCTGTGCTTAAAGGTGCAACATTGTAAAACAAGATAGAGGATTAAAACTCTAGCAATGTTCTTCTTGTTTGTTTGTTTGTTTGTTGGCTTGTTTTTTATCTAGCTTAGAGCACAAAATTAGTTGTTAAAATTGCATCTAAATGTTGGGTAGAAAAATAACAAAATACATTATTTTTTGCTGAACCTTCTTGATATTACAGCTGTCATTTCTTACTTGTCCTTCAGAGACTCTGAAACACCTCAGTTCATATCATTTTGATATCAGCTTTGTCAGCAATTAATTTTTTTATCTGCAGGTGCAGCACAACAGTGTTTTAAATATGTTGGCACAGGGATATGCTTGGGTGCATTGTCTTTTCAGCAGTGTTGCTGTTTTCAGAATTGCCACTGTGATGGTGCTGTAATGCGTAGCCTTACAATATCACTTCTTTTTAACTCATCTGCCCTCTGTTCTTACAGAAATGTAAAGCTGAAACCAAAAGCAAATTATTTCATATAACACCTTTACATCAACATCTCTTTTCTAGCAAATTGTATTCTTAATAATAAGCAAACTGATAGAAGCGAAGCAGTTCTAATGAGTAACTGTAGAGTTAAGACCTTTCCGGGCTTTTTTTTGGAACTGAAAACATCAGTGGCAAATTTCAAGACTTTTTGCAACAACACAAAATGCTGTTTAAATAAGCACAGGAAAGTGAATATGGAAGGGCAGCATGTCTGTCAAACGAGGCTGCTTGGCCTGCGTGCTAAAACTTGAGGTCATCTTCAGACTGTTCCAGGGTAGCTGCAGCTAACCAGTTGTTCTCATGTGAGGGCTCCTAAGTCTCCATTCCTATTTTTGTCTAAAAAGTTGAACTTAAGGACTGCTCTGTATCAGGTTCACTGAGTAATCCATTGGCAATTGAATGAGAAGCACCTGGATTGAACTTGTTCCACAAGTAGCTCAGCTAGATGTGACAGGATGCTTTGAAGTGCGGCTGTGTACCTCTTTTAATAAAAAACTTAGTTTTGCAGATCTTCATCCAAAAGCTGTTAGAATGCAGGTGGGAAACTGATCACGAAGTGGATATGCCATACTGCAGCGCTGCACTATAACTTCTCACCATATTATTTTCCCAGAGTAATTTTCTTGCATAACCCCTCAGCTAGCTAGATCTCTTATATTTTTCTGCAATCCTGTTCCTGTCAGTTTATATCTCTGGGACAAACTCTGGTGCTAGTGTGACCAACAGACTTGGAGCTCATCTGCTCTGTGGGATCTGCTGGTGTGACAACCTTGAAGGACATGCGCAGGGGTGTGGGTTTTCATCCTAGAGAAATCAAGTGTAAGGCTGCAGCCATGGGCTCCAGCAGGCTTGCTTTGCAGCAGAGGAGGAAGTCTTAACACATGCTAAACATAGATACAATTTCTCTGAAAACTATTCCCTAAGGATGTGAAGAGACTTTTTGTATTTTAGAAAGAACAGATAGATTTAAAGGACTTTTGACCCTCACAGGAGTGGTACATAAAATATTATCTTATGTGATAAGACTTCTTTTAAAAAATCAAAATATGAAAAATAATAGCATATTTAAATTGCATTAGCTGCTCTGCATCTCCATTGCTCTCTTTAGTGTTAAAAACTCATAATACTTATCTGGCTTGTGTTGTTGGTATGGAAGCGGTGATTGTGAAAGAAGGCTGTGCGTTCTTGTATAATGGGTTTTTTTTCATTTCTATTTTTAGCTGAAGTTACAGTTCTTGTACTCCTAGACTCCATGCCAATTTTTTTTAATCGCCAGTCTTAAAAATTTGCTGCGTTGCTCATTTGATTGTGATAAAATAGCAGAGAGTTGGAAAGGACCCTAGATGATAAAATCTACCATGAAGTAAATAGGTTTTTGTTTTAAAAACAAGAATTTTCTAGGCCTTCTGCATTACACAACAAATTGGTCTCTTTTTTTTCTACTTAACTACTTTATTTTTGCTTCTTGAAATGTGTTTGAACAAGTGAGAGAGTGCAGCTGTCAGAAGATTAACCAGCTGAAAACTATTGTCAGCATTAATTTTGCTCTAATAAATGAATCTCTGAAGCTATTTAGCAGTCTGTAATCTAGATACAAGGCTATTGACCTATGATAGATAGTACTGGATTTTGTTTGTAAGCTTTGACTTAAATTGTCTACTTAATTTGCTGCAGGTCAGATCACAGGATTAGTGGTAAAGGCCATTATGTGGTTTGAATAAAAACAGCTAGAGGAATGGAATGAAAATCATTGTGTTTATTAATGTAGCAATCTTTGCGGTCATGTACATAGTGAACTGGTAGCCAAAAAGACAACAATGACCTGTTTGTGCTAGCTAGTTTGGGCTTTGCTCTTAGCCCAGTTCCTATGAGCTGCCTGGAGAGGAGTTGTTCAAATGAGATCAAGGATTGGCTGAAAATTGGGTGTCTCTCAACCTGCACAGGAAGCTCTTCACCACTCTTTTATTTCAGTACTTAACAGTGTTCTGTGTACAGACCAATTGTTTTGTTAAAGCTATAGGTCTGAATTCTTCTGAATGTTCCAGTTCTGGATTTAACAGCATAAGAAAGACACAGATTTACTGGAGTAAGTCTAGCTAAGGGCCATGAAGATGGCAAAGGGTCTGGAGCATCTTTCATATAGAGAGACGCAGAGAGCTGAGACTATAGCTTGAAGGGAAGGCGCAGGGGAGATCTTATCAATGTGTATAAAGACCTGATGGGAGAGAATTAACTAAGGGGGCTACACTCTTCTCAGTAGTGCTCAGGGACAGGACAGGAGGCACAAAACGAAACTCATGATACTCTGTCTGCAGCACAAGAAACCGCTTTTTTTACTGTGAGGGTAAGCAAACAATGGAAGAAGTTGCCTAGAGAGGCTGTGGAGTCTCCATCCTTGGAGACTCAAAAGGTGACTGGACAAGGTCCTGGGCAACATGCCTCAGCTGGCCTTCCTTGAGCAGGGGGGTTGAATGATCTTGAGAAATCATTTGCAACCCCAGAAATCCTATGATCCTAGGTTCTAATATAGGCTGAGCAAGTCATCACTGAAAGCATCTTTACTGTTGCCTGGTTTTGCATAGCTGGTAGGTATTTACTCTTTTTGAGACTTTGATATGTCACATTTGTCTGAAATTCTTCAGTGACTTAAAGGATGGTACATACTGAAAGACAGGATGTGAAAAGTAAACATTTGGGAGATACAGAAAGGGGCATTTGTAGACATAGCCACACAGAGCAGTTGCACATGGAGAGAGTGTCAGTTGAAATTTTTATTGAAAAACAAAGAAAATTCAACAAATTTTTCAGTGTGAAAAGCTGCAGTGTAACTGTCCTTGATGTTGTAAACAAAGTCCACAACTGACCATTTCCTTAGCTGTGATACAGCACTTCAGAGTACTGTACCTAATTGAGCATGTATAATCTGAAAGTCAGTTGTTATTTGCAGCTGTACACCCTAAGTGGCCAATGTTTGATGCATAGCACAGAAAATTCATTGTGGCTATGTTTCTTGCCAGAGTGAAAATTAGTGAGGAAGCTGGTTTGTTCATTAGTTTAGACTGAATTTTCCTAACAGTTATACCCGTTAAATATTGGGGATGAGGAAGTTAGGGATGTAAGAGTAATTCATGTTGGAATTCTTTCAAGGAATAGAATATTTCATGGGGTGGAGGTAATAAATATCACATGAAAAATTTGCCAGTGTTGTGCTTAGGAATTGTAAATTCAAAGAACTATGGTGTGTGTTTACTGAACTGTGCTAAAGACAGGACAGACTACAGGAATAAAATTGGGAATACTGTGTTTGTGTGTGTATATATGTATGAATAATTTTTACATTGTCTTTGCATAGAAATTGCATCATTCTATATGCATTAAGTTTATGTGTGGGAAACAAAGCTTCTCAGATTAGGGAGAATTCTGCTTCAGAACACAATAAACTGCAGAAATTCAGAAGACTTGGTTTACTGTCCCTTAGTTTTTTAACTGTTCAATCATGTGAAAATCAGGAAAATTAGCCTAGGTTTGGAAAGGCTGATAAAAGCAGAGTTATCTTTGAGCAGTAGTTTGTTAATTGTATGTGAAGAGTACTTTGACAAAAGAAAAATTTCATGTAGTAATTCAGATACAGTGAATTTTGTGGAGTGCAAAGTTGCAGGAAAAGTTGACTGTTTCTTTGTATAAACTATAAAAAGTGACTGCCAGTTTTATGCAAATATTGCAACTTTTCTACTAGTGAGCCTGGAAGGTAAGGTGATTTTATCTCTATCAGATGTTTGAGATTTTAGATTGCTGATCCTTTGATTACTGGGAGTGTAGGGTTACTTTTAAAAAGAATTTGAGAGATTCATTGTAAGTGAAGTATTAATTTTGCATCATCAGACCCATACTGGTAAGAGAAACTGCCTAAGTTTTGAGGCTTTTTAATAGTGTTATTAAATGCAATGCTATCTTGATTCAGGTGTTGGAGCTGCTCGAGCTGGAAACCTTACTTTCATGGTTGGTGGAGTGGAACAAGAATTTAATGCTGCCAAAGAGTTGCTGACATGCATGGGTTCTAATGTGGTTTACTGTGGAGAGGTTGGAACCGGACAGGTAATGCTCTCTGAAGGGCTAATAGCTAGCTCAGTCTTTCCTTTTTCTGGATTTTTGTTTATTGATGCCTACTCTCTTATTCCAGAATTAAATTCATTACAATATATCTTCATATTTGTTTGTTTGCCTCTAGTCTTGTGCTTGTAAATGACATCATGGCACTTTTGTCCGGTATGTTGTAACTTAGCACCAAAATGTGACTGGTATTTCTCCACACTGGCTTGTTGAGATTATACTTCTTAGGGGAGAGACATTTTAATTTTGTTTCACCTAAATTTAGATTTACTGAAGGGATGTTCTGAAGGACAAAGAGTCCTTACATGGCGTGTGTGCTAACTGAGCAGTACTAAGAAAAAAATGTATTTTTTAATCTGTGAAGGAGCCATAGAGCAGCTTTCATTAACTTTGTGCTATCACAGATCTGTGTTTACTCTAGAAGAAAGCTGCCAGAACATACTTGATCATACTGTCCTGGGCCTAGTTGATTCCTGTTTGTTAGTTCTATGAAAATGCATAAAGTAATTGATGGTTTCATGTGTTTTCAGGCTGCAAAGATTTGCAACAACATGCTCTTGGCCATCAGTATGATTGGAACTGCTGAGGCTATGAATCTTGGAATCAGGTTGGTTTGATTTTTGTGGTGGATTGAACACCATAAAAACATTTTTTCCATGTTTACAGTTTTTATGTATTATGGTTTTTTGCTGAGATGATGATTAAAAGAAATAGGTAAACTTTTTGCCAGAAGTTGTCTTACAAAGTCATGAACAGGCTAAAGGGATTATTTAACTAAATGAGGTGTTTTCAGCATGGGAATATTATCTTGTGTTGGCTACATAGGTTGTTACATTCTACATCTGAAGAGTTTATTTATTCTGCTGTAGTGCAGCATACAATAATGTTTGCCTTTCATTATAAACATCCAGAGCTAATATAGAGATAAGTTTTTGTTTGTATTCTAAGCTAATATACAGTTTATTCAGAATATTATACTCCCATATGGCTTTCATTGGCTTTGTTTATTTCTTAAATTTTTCCAAGATATATTGTAAAGGGAAACTTCTGCTACACTGTGTATATCAAATTAAGATGAAAGCATAAAGCAGAACATCTACCTTTCTTTGACTTAATGAGAGCACTTTGTCCTAATTGCCAAAACTCTTAGTTTGTCAAAAAGCTACAGCATGCTCCACTAAACTCTTTCCAATCCTGAGACTATTATTTTTTTTCTAGCATGTGGTACATCTAACTTATAAGTGACATCATATTTGAGCAAAATTATTTTGATTTTACAGTTGTGATGTATTTATTTTGCTGTGGTCCTTGTCATTTTATTTTCCAATAGAGTGCATGCAAGTACCAGTTCAGTATCAATGTATTTGAACTTTTAATAAATTCTTGTAGCCAGATCAAAATGGTTTTCAAATTTATAGACAGAAAGTCCTGTGTTTAAAGAGATTATCTTGCAATTGTGTATCTTTTAGGGGCTTTTCATGAATTATTTATCTGCACAGTAGCATCCTTAAAATTTGCCTGCTGAAACTACAGATACTGTAGGTACTTATCAGCTGGGCTCAACTGTGCTCATGTGGATTTGATGCACTATAAAAACAGCGAGAGGGCATCAAATGCTTAAATAAATAAAAAGGAACACCTACATATGCGCACATACACAAGACAATGTAATGGATTCACATTTCCTCTTAATTACCATATCAAGATGCAGTTGTTTTATTGAATTGCCCTTGTCTCAGATGTTAGACTGTCTTGACCTATTAAGTTGTCATGTTGTAATTGAGATAAAAGAGGAATTTGCTTTGCATCAGTGCTAATTGGTTTATCAATATCCTGTACCATTTACATTTTAAAATTGGGAGTCTGTAATATACTGAAACATGTCTGCATCAAGCCATTATAAAACCAGTAGCATTGTTTGCAACTTTTGTAATCCAGTGTTATCCAGAAAGCTTGCATTCAGTTCTGTTTTAAGTCATGGTTCACTTACTAAAGCATATGCAACTAATTTTTTGTTACAGTTTTATCTACTTTTGTAGGAATTATTAAAATAAAATCAAGAGGTTTGGAAGAGGGGTATTCTGGGCATGTAAGCCCCGTGAAGAGCAAGTTGATGTCTGCAGTCACTGTAACTTGAAGGTGTTTAGAATTTTTTCCTTTTCCAGTTTAAATTCTAACTGAATCTGTATTCATCATTTGTGAGCAAAAGTCCTATGTGGAAAGTAACAATATATAAACCTCCCTACAGTTAAGGTTATCAAGAAGGAATTATATTTATTGTGGAAGAAACCTGCTGATTTTAAACCAAAGTGTAGAAAGAGCAGAATCTCATTTAGTCAAAAAGTGCATGAAGTTTAAGACAGAGGTGTTTATTTAAAGACTTATGTAGCAATTTAGAATCCTTGCATTGGTTTTAATTTAGCATTATTTAAATCTTAAGAAGATTATTTCAGCTTGTATCTAGAATAAGAGCTTTCCACTTGGAGTGCGTAAAAATTTCTAATGTAGACGTTTACAATTGTCATTCTCATTATTAGAAGTTTTTCTATATTAATAAATTTAGGATTTTTTTCTAGTCTAAAGCTCAAAGGATCGTGTGGCTGCCTACTCTGAAGAGAGTAGGAAACAATTCATTAGATTGATGCGTGTCTGGTAAAGAAAGTCTGACTTAATATTGGTAAAGGATACTGAAAATCTAAACATTTAGGATAGGAATTGTGGAACTTAGATGGGTTCTTAACTTTCAGATGGAATATAAAATGTCTTATGTCGCGCATTGTGTATATCTGCTACATCATTTAAATTCAGTTCCAAGGACTTTGAATAATTAATTATTCAGAATACTGAACTAGAACTTGAACTACTGAACTAGATGTAACTACATCATAAAATCATAAATTATAAAAATCATATTACAACACTTTCCATAAATCAATATATACTCTGAACTTAAGTCTTCAAAACAGTGTGATATTAATTTTATTAATAAGCCACTTCTTCTCTAATGTTTTCATAAACCATGCAGTCTAAATTTTCATTTTCTGAAGCAGTTAAGAGTGATTGTTTTACTAATTTAAGATTTTTAAGTTATTGTTTTATTTATTTTATATTTGAAATTATAGAATTTTTCCAAACTTCAACCTAAGTAGCAGATAGAATGTGTTGAGGAGAAAACTGACATTAATGAACAAAAATTCTCAATAAACTCCCAGAAAAGTAGGCCATATTGCTATGTAATTTTTCATTTATATTTCACTTACTGTACTTGAACATATCTTATTTACTAATGAAGATGTCAATTTTCACTGGAAGTTATATGGATTAAATTCCATAAATACTTTTTTAAAATATTCCCTCCTTAGTTCTGACCAATGAAATGCTTGTTATGTTCAGTTTTTCCGTTACTTTCCTGATGATTTATGAATATTACTAGTAAAAGTTAAAAGGTGTGGCAGACATTGTGGAAATTAATTCACCTTATCATTTATATTTTATTTTCTTTCTGGCATATTAGTTCCACTTGTCAGTAGAAAAATCTTGAGCACATTTTGCTGTACAGTTTTATGAGTAGTGTGCATATTGCAAAATACTGTGTCAAACTGACACACAGAGTACATATAAACTGCACAAATAAGAAGTACAAACTTGAAGTGATAAAGTCCACAGTCAGAAAATATTTTTTGTTTTTCATTTTGCTGATGATCTTAGTGCCAGTAATTTTGTTCTCCTGAGCCCTGAGCTCCAGTGGAACAATTTCTAATACCAGCAAAGTAAAGTTCAGAAGTGAAATACTGCTGATGCCTGATTTGTGTTTAGGTCAGATGGAAGTTGCTGCCTGACAGACAGTTGGCAGTCCCATCAGAAACTGCCTGCAAAGACTCAAGGAAGGGCTTATGTGGTGACACAAAACAGGACAAGATCACTTCATCTGGTTGGGATATAAGGGACCAGGAGAGCAGTAAGGGCTCTATGGCAATAACCTTGCTGCAAAATCAATTTGTACTTCCTATAGCAGAGAAAATCATCTCTATGAGGAAGAACTGCAGCGCCATCCAAATTTTTTATACCAAAAGCTGCAAAACCAGCTCCTTTCTAAGCAATTTTAATGTATTGGATTTGTGTCTGCTTGGTTTTTTAGATAAAGTGAAAAGACGGTAAAAGAACTTTTTCTTCTCATGCTGAGTTTAAACGTAGTCTCAGTCTCTAGATCTGGTTTCTGTGAGTACCCCTGAAATGAGAGTTGACAGAGAGGAGTATGTGCAACAGGCTGAGAAATACTTAGCTCTGGACACATCCTCACTGCAAAGTTTAGAATGAGTACCTTAAAAAAGAACTCTAAGGTGTGGTTCTGCTGGCATTGGCATGGGACTATAGCTAAGTCTCATGAAGGTTAGTAATGATGCTAAGGAACACGTACCTTGTTTAAAACACCAATGGAAAAGTAATTTTTAACTGTGGTACAAGGGTTGTATGGTTCTGCTTGAATATTTGCAGCTTTATACAGTGTTTATCCAAAGCACCTTGGGATGGGGAACTCTCAAGAGTTTAGCTACTTCAGTTGTTACACCTTGAAATGAGACCAGGATGTATCTTTCTTGTGAGATGATATTTCAGTTTCTGTACCTGTTCCAGATTGAGCTTTTGGAGGAGTGTATGAAAAATTCAGGCTGAGTCTTTTTTAGAGCTTAGCAAAACCTGAATTTTAACTACTGGTGTGAAGGGATCCTATTTTAACCTTTTTTTTTTTTTTTTTTAGTATATGCATCTGTTGCTTAGTTTCTGCTGTTCACTTCATTAGGAATGTTATTGAAGAAGCATTGATTTGAGGGAGCAATTGTTTTTGTTCTATTATAAGTACAGTTAATACATGGGCTTCTTTTCTGCTTATAAGGGAGAAGAACATTTTGGTAATTGTAAATTCACACGCACATGCACAAGCTCTTGCCATGTCCAATGGCAAGTTGTTATGGGGACTGGCAGACTGTCATCATTTTGATAGCTTGAGCAGTATATCTCCTGAACAGCTATGGAGCTCTTATGCAGAGAGTATCGTATGTTCCCAGCCAATTTACAGGGAAACAGCAATAACATTTTATCATGGTTGAGAGCCCAGTAGCTGCTTCCTATTAAACTTGCCCTTTCAGATACCTGTCTTGGATTAATTTGTTGATTTCAAATGGAAACTCAGTCTTCTCCACTGAAGCATGACTTTCCAGGATAGACTCTTGCTGAATGACAATTACTGTATATTCTGGCTGGTTTCAGACCATTACAAGCTTTGGGCACAGTGGAAGACAGAGGACTTCTTCAGTAACTGATTTTAATATATGTCTAATTTTAACTGTCAGTTATATATGCACCAGTGGATGAATCTTCAGAAAGATGAAATGCAAAGCACTTCTAACTTGCTCTTATTAATGATACACTTGCTGCAAAGGAGAAAAAAAAATAGGTTCAGGTCTCCTGAAGAGAAGCTGCATGGTGTTTAAGAGCAATGAATTTTGAAGAAGCAGGAATACAAACTGACACTATCGTCCTTTCTCTTTTCTGAGAGCAAAAATATGTCAGATCTAGTGCAAGACAGTATTTTACATATCTGTATAATGCATGCATATATTTTAAAGTATACTTTCACAGGGAGGTAGTTGGAACACTGTAAAAAGAGCTTTCTTTGGGAGGGTTATATGTGTTTTGAGATAATAAGCTCTCTATCTTGCAGTATACCCACAGGTGTAATTGCAGGCCTCTCCATGCAGTTGGGTATGGCACAAGCAGGCACTACATTGGTAAAAATACTGATCTGGATGTAACAATGATAAGGAAACAGACAAGTCAAGATATTTGTTTGGGGGAAAAAAGAGCAACCTCTGTGTATTTGAAAGCTCAGGTTTTGAATGCTCCCAGTGTGGGTTTTTTTGATTACAACAATTGAAGCCATCATTCGGAGTGGCTCTTGATGAGGACTTGTATGGTGAGGATTTTGATGCACTATGCACAATAAAAATGCAATTTCGATATTGTGAAAACATACTGGTGCTGGAAAATGCAGTTTCTATTTTTAAATAAATCATCATTGTAAGCATTCTGTTGAATCAGGGGGTTGAAAAAAAATGGGGAGGAGCATAAAGCTTGATCCCATTTAGGCCAGCGGAGACTTTCCATTGAATTCCAGGGGCTGCTGCAGCAAATCATAAATAAGAGTGCACAGCAGTACTGCTGAAAAGCCGTCTGAAATATGGAAAATGATCTTGCTTTGCATTGGGAAGGCAGACATGCAGGACACAGTGTCACTATAGGAGTAGGAGCCATGCTGTATGGCCAACTGTCTTAAACACAGTTTTTCAAATGCCTACCAGAATAGATAGACATGCTTTTTAGCAACTATTCCATTGGTAATGAGCTTTGCTCATCTACAAATCAAAACCTTGAGTGCTACAGTGCCTGAAAGCACTGTTAAGCTATGGGGATCTGCAAAAGTCTGTGATGTGAGAAGTAACATAAAAAATATTGAAATCTATTTAAATAAACTTTGTAGAAGATTGTGATATATTCCTTTTAAAGTCTCCTTTTCTCATCTTGAATTGTTACTGGAGATAGTTCCCTTGCTTTCTCTTTTGTCCTGTGTGTAGCTGAACGTTTCTACCGTGCCAGGTAAACTGCTGCTGCTTGTCCTTGGTATTAATGCAATTGATGTAAAATTACACTTGCAACTTATTATCAGCATAAATGTGAATTCGTAAGAGGGTTAATTTCTTATAATACTGAAAAATTTTCAGGGTCTGTGCTGAGCAGCAGTTTATGCCATCATCTCCATGGTAGAACAAATGACGTTTCTACTTGGACAAGCTTTGTTTTATCGGGATCAGTAACCTTATCAGCAGCTGACCCAGAACTATAATATATGTTTGCGAATAGATAACATATGTCACAGTGAAATGCAGACTTGCCTCATAAGCAGGAGCATATAATGAAGATTTAATAATAGCAAAGACAAGAATGCACAGATGCATACGACAGTAATGTTTTTTTGAGAAGTGCAGCATTTTTATTCACATTATTAGAGCAGAATCAATTGTGTTATCTTGTTTACTTCAGAAATGCACTAGCGTTCACATATAAATGCATCACACAATGATTTTCATGTTGCCACACTTGCTTGTGAATTTTTTGCTTTGTTCAGAGAATATTTTTATATGAAGAACAAGTATGTGACCTAGTAGGTAGCAGAACAGAGAATGCCTTTTAGTAATTGAAATACAAGGTAACTGTTGTTCTCAGAGGACTTTTAATTTGCTTGCACTTTCAAAATTGCTGGGTGAAGTGAATTTGCTGTGTGAAGTGCAAAAGGAAAAAGCTTTGAAAACCTACTGCTTAAATGGCGGATTGATGCTCTTTAATTTAAGATGCAGCATCCCTGCCCCCAATATCAATACTCTGTCATTTTTCATGACTTATAATAAAAGGAGAGGAATGATGGTAGGGTCCTAAGATATAAAACAAGTCACCCATGTCTTGTGCATTTTGACATTAACACTTCTCTTCTTTGACCTTTGACAGATTAGGCCTTGACCCAAA
The DNA here is from genome assembly GCF_009819885.2 of Catharus ustulatus. Classification (NCBI taxonomy): domain Eukaryota; kingdom Metazoa; phylum Chordata; class Aves; order Passeriformes; family Turdidae; genus Catharus; species Catharus ustulatus. The sequence continues at coordinate 35,217,394 of NC_046221.1, read as the reverse complement.
GCTGTTGGCCAAAATCCTGAATATGAGCTCAGGTCGCTGTTGGTCAAGCGATACGTACAACCCTGTTCCTGGAGTGATGGAAGGAGTACCCTCAGCTAACAATTACCAGGGTGGCTTTGGAACAACACTCATGGCTAAGGTACATAACCACTTGCATGTCAAGTATGTGCAGTTGCTTCTCTCTGGGCTTAGAGCAAACAGTCTTCTCAGTGAAAATTTCTGTTTTCAGGATAGTATATTGATTATATATGAGATTATATGCATTATCTTTTTGAATTCTGCATTAATAAAGGAGTCCCAATGGATTTTTGGGTATAGTGAGTATTGAGCAAGCCATTTAGGTGCCTCTTTGCATGACTGCTCTAGAATTTAGGAGCCGAAATTCAAGAAAGAATTCAGGGAAATCCAAGTGACTTAAATAGAGGCTGATAGTGGCATAACCATCTCAGATTTTGGCCCCACTCTCTTCTAGATGCTTTTAACTGTGCTACTGGACATGCTCTCTAGCAAGCCCTTCCTTGCTAAGCCAGTTTTTTGTGTGCTTGTCCTTCTGCCTAAGGCCATCTGGAATGCAGAAAGAAACCCACACCACCACAGGCTGATCTGCAGATTTCTGCACCATTCTGTGAGCTCTCCTGAATTGTCTTAGCTGGTGACAGAAGGGTTTCTCATGAGTAAATACCTAGTAATCTAAATAACTTGTCCACAAAGTGGGAGATTTGGGGTTTAGGTCCTTCTCAGCAGTAGGAAGCTGAAAACCTACTGTAATGCCAGCCCGGAAGAATGCACTTATTGCCGTGCTCTTGGCTTTTCCAGGAAAAGTGCTGTCCTGAGTCACTCTGTGGTCAGGAAAGCAAAGCTTTTAGAGGCCAAAGGAAAGTAGGCAAGGAGGTCAGAGCTCTGCATCCCACTGGTAGGACACACAGTTGGAGGAGGGAGGTGTAGAACTCTGACTCTTGAACTACTTCTGCACTGAGCACAATGATTGTCTAAGGTAATTTATAAAATCAGCTCTGGAAGAGATGTCTCATCTAACTGCAGGGAATAATTTCACACTGAATATCCATTTCATGGCTATACTGTCCTGAAGGAGGCATTTGAGTTCACACAGGATAGTTTTATGCATACCAGTTTATTGAGTGCTCCTAACTGGTTAGGCATTCTGTCCATTTTCAGCTCTTCCATGTAAGTGGAAATGTAGCACTTAAAACTAAAACAGCATTCTCAAAGCTGGTGAACAAACTCAGATATTACCATGCAAATCTCCAAAGTGCTGGAGCTCTTGTATATAATACCTGCTTATTGATACTGTTCATGTCATTTTGCAGTTGACTTAGAACAATTGGTGCATTTGCACACTCAATGAAATTAGAAATTAGCCAATTTCTCTTCAGAGCAGGTCCAGAGTGTTTTGCATGTGGTAGCACCAAAAAACTTTGCTAATGCTGCATGGTTCACACCCCTTCATTGGCTGCTACATTTTATGTTTATAGACCAATGACCAAGAGCTTTCATTTCTTTGAGGAATGTGTTAAAACATTGAAAAGTAGAGGTTTTTACATTGTGTTCATGTCATTGAACATTGAGGACAATAAAGAGTTGTTTAAATTGCAGTTTTATAAAAAGCATTAGGTTATTGCTCTAAGTTTGTCCAGCAATTAGGGATAAGCAACCTAATCTTTTTCCTACCTTAAAGTTTGTTGCCATGTTGTTTGTTGTTTTCAGAATCTGTTCTGCCTGTTGTGCCATGTTTCATGCTGCAATCTCTATTCTCATGATTGATAACTCTCAATCTTGTCCAGAACAGCCTCATAGTATAAATGCAATGGGGGCGCACATTTTCTTCCCTCCCTTCTAAGTTTCTTTCTAAAGGGTTGGGTTTTTCCCCTTTGGTCTGCTTCTAAGAGGGACCTTCATCTCCCTTGGAAGATGCCCTGAAAGATCTTTAATTGAAGGAACAGCAGCCTAGTTTGCACCTGTTGAAACGGCCAGCTTTTTGTTATAAAGCATCAATAACCAGGGGAGAGTTCCTCTGAGGGATTGGTGATTGCTGTTCACCTCTTCTGACTTGCCTCTCCTGACAGTCCTGAAGACTGCCTTCTTTAGACTAGAATCCTCAGAAAGAAGGACAGACATTAAATTCTTCTCAGACCTTTTGAACTATGCTCTGTTATTCTATATAGATGGAAGATTTCTTGAATAAGTAGCCAAGACAGCTGATCATGTTAAGGCTGTTCTTTGGTGCAGTGGTGACCTAAGATACTGCTTTTTAGATTGTGGAAAGACTTTTGCTACTATCCATTTCATTCTGATGTGTGACATACTGTGCAGTTTGTGAATTGTTTGAGATGGGGACTTTTTTTAAGGGAAATGCAGAGCACAATTTTGCCACTTAAGAAATAAAAAAGAAAATATTCAAAGGAGAAAGAGGAAGTAAAAACCCTAAGGTTGAGGAGAAAATATTCCGCAGTGAAAATATCTAGGAGTGCCTCAGTAACAATCACTAAACACAGTTACTAAAGTTCAGGTTCCTGCTCACATATCAGAGATGGTGGAAGTCAAAGGCTTTCTTAAAAATATTTTGTCAGCAAAATCTCTCAAAACCAGAGGAACCTTATTTTAAATGTTTGGATCAGAAAAATTTGCCAGACCCTTCTGAGAAGTTATTTGGTCTTAAAATTTGACAATGAAACATACAATTTAGTCAACTTAATGTGAAACCTGCTCTAAAGATTTTGCATTTTTAAAAATCTAGTTTAGTTTACCACACCATGTTTGTGTCCAAGGCATTGGCAGGCCAGAAGTTCCGTCTTTCCTTGACAGCACTGCTGCAAATTAAATGTCAACTTTGGATCCTGAGAAGAGCTAGATTTATATCATACTTCTCTTGAGTCATGTCAAGACAGCCTTTGAGCTTTATTCCAAACGGCAGTTTCATTTACGTCAACTGCAAAATAAATATAAGGAACCAGGTAATTCCAAAGTGGAAGCAAATTGTGAAAGAGAATCCGTTTCCCTATTCTAAACTGAGGAAAAATGTTAGAATATTCAGTGCAGTGAGACATCTGGAAGATGTTGTCTGTTCCAAAGGCTGTGAGAGAAGCCATAAACTATGCTCTCACTTTTACTTTCCCAAGTAAGTCAACAAAGGGAAATTTCTTTCAGAGCTGTTTTGTACTATTTCACTTGAGGAATCTCCAGCCTCAAGTGAAAAGGTGCAAAATACTTCACAATCTGAAGCTAAATGTAAGCTTTACTTACATTTCCTTGGGCTTTTTCCTTCAAAACTCTGGTTTATAGGATGGAGTTTTAAAAAAGTGAAACAACCTTCCTGGACTTCAGTCAGGAGTCCTTGTCCATTTAACTATTGAAATGTTATTGAATGTTTCAGCCATCTTGGAGCCAGACTTTCCTTACTGATGTGAACAGAGCTACTTTATTGCTTTGGTTTAGGAATGCTATTCCCCAAATTAGTACTCCCTCAAAAAAATCCTGTGAGCTGCTCCCCTCCCCCTCCAGTCAGAGACATAAGAGGCAGAGATCATGGGTTGAGGTAAGAACCATGGGAAGCAGCCATGAGATAAGAACATCAACAGTAACAGGAGCAATACTAATAACAAAGGAGAGGATGATTTAAATGCAAAATGCTCACCAAGCCCAGGACAATGAAAAACAATGGTGGACACCTATCACACTTTTCTACAAGCAGAAAGGAACATCTTTTCTTCCAGGAAGCCAGAGACAGTTCCTTTCCCCACCCCAGCAATGACATAGGATGGTACCAAAGAACACTGAAGTCTTGGCCGTGCCCACATGGTGCAAGGCTCCACCCTCTCGCAGCTACTGTGAAATATTAACCGTGTCTCTTGCCAAAACCAGGACATTTATGAAATTGTATTTGTGCTAGCAGTCCATTCAGAAATTTCAGGGATTGTTTCTGTGAATGTCCCTTCAGAGAGAAATAGATCCCAGTCACCATTACCAATTACCAAGTATAGTAATTTCACGATTACAAGCCACACCGTTTTGACTAAAATTTTGCTCACACCCTGGAAATGCGGCTTACACTCAGGAGCGGCCAATATGTGAATAATTTTCTGACATTTCCAACCCCGGAAGTGCAAACCGAGGTGCCGAGCCGAGTACCTGCCAGTAAAACCCGGCTTTACGCGATCGTTACAAATTGATTACTCTGTTTCATGGCGGGTGGAGCTGGGCTCCGTGCCAGCAGCACGGTGGAGGGGTAGGCAGGGAAGCTCCCTCCTGCTGGCCCCGCAGCCCAGGGTGGGGAGGCAGGGGGCTCCCGTCCCCTCCTGCCGCTGCCGTGGGTGCCAGCGGGCTCCATCCCCGCCTCGACCACCGCCGCGGGTGCCGGTGGGCTCCGTGCCCCCCTGCCACTGCGGCGCAGTGCCAGGCCGGGGCAAGCGAGCACAGCGGCGGCAGCGGCCGGCCCCGAGCGGCCCCGCCGAGCAGCAGCGCCGAGCTGGACCACCTGGCCCTGTCGGCAGCCCCGAGCCCTCACGGCCCAAGCCAAGCCAGTAAACCCCGCCATCCCATGATTCTGTTACTATTTGACAACTTTGTTGCACGCGGGTCCTCGCTGCGAATGACAGAGCGGCTTGTAATTGGGTGCGGCTTGTGTATGGAGAAAGAACAAAATGTTGCCAACACCCGGAGATGCAGCTTATAGTCAGTGCGGCTTGTAATCGTGAAATTACTGTACTTCCAGTAGTTTGAAGTATATGATTTTACCATTCTAATATTCCATTATGTGAGTTAAGCTTTCTTGAATAAAATTAATAATATGGGAACAAATTGCACAAAGAGGGTTCATATATGTCATGAAATATCTTACTGTATGCAGGTTAAAGTAAGTATTTCTAGATTTGTCAGCTCATCAGTCTTTCAATAGAGAAGAAATGATCTGCCCTGATGCAGATGAAAACTATTTTGGATCCTGTGACATCTGATATGTATGTTTTTCCCATTTTCCTAGAGCTTGAAGTCATTCGGGGGTAATAGGAAAAGTAACTATAATTCTGATTTGTATCAGAATGACCTTTATAGAGCCGATTTACAGATCGAAGTGACATTTAGAGAGTAGAGTAAGATCTTGAATTTCCTTGTGCTAATTCAAATCCAGACACACAGAAAGTAAAGACCTGTCTTGTAAGTCATCCCTGAGAAGTCAAAGGTGCTCTCAGCAGTACTACAGTCTTTCAGTTCTTCTGTATCAGGGATGGGGACCATCTGTCACAGTAGGGTAAGAGCGTCTTCGCTTACAGGCTTGCAGAGCTGTGGTGAAGAAGGCTGTAAGCAGAAGTTACTGGGGGAGAGGGAACTTGCATTGGTCCCACTCCTGCCGCTCTGAAGCCAGTGACAGCAGTAGCTGTCCAAAGCCTGGAGATGGATTGCAGGTCCACCATCAGGAGAGCTCCTGAAGAGCAGCACAAAGGAATTACAGCCTTTCCAGCCAGTAAGTTGGCTTCATCAGGAAGAAGTTTAAATGACCCTATGCAAATGCTTGCAGGGCTGTGATCTTACTGGTGTCACAGAGACATGGTGGGATGACAACTCTGACAGGAATATTGGAGTGGAAGGATTCAGGCTCTATGTCAGTGACCAGCTGGAGTGCATGGAGCTTTGCCTGGGGATGGAGGGGGAGCTGACTGAGGGCTTATGGGTCAGGATTAAAGGGAAAGTAGGGACAGGTGACATTATCGTGGGGACCTTCTACAGCCCATCTGACCTGAAGACTGAGCAGATGAGACAAATGTAGACAAATAGATCCTTATGGGGAAGAAGAGTCTGAGTCTCGCTACCAGGTTATATAGTGATCTAGAATCTTAAAATTCCTCCTGTTCTTAAGGTGGTGCCTGCCTGGCAAAGTTTGAGGGTTTTCTGGTGAATAACATTGAATTACTGTCTTAAAAAAATAAAAACTACACAAAACCTGCTTCTTCCAGGTCTGAAATTTTAAGGCTGGAGTATTGTACTTATTGACAGTAGAATTCTTGTTACAGTGGAAGCTAAATATACCTATAATATGTACGTAGCTGTTTATGTCCTTGTTTCTCCCCTGACTTTTTCTCTTTTTCTTTCCTTCCATTCTTCCTTTGACCTTTTTCTCCCTCTTTTTGCCCCTCACAGGATCTTGGCTTGGCCCAGATTTCTGCCACCAACACAAAGACACCAGTTCCTTTGGGCTCCCAAGCACATCAGATCTACAGGATGATGTGTGCCAAAGGCTATGCCGTGAAAGACTTCTCAGCTGTGTTCCAGTTTTTACGGGAGGAGGAAAGCTTGTGAGCTGTCCTTTGGAAATGGACACAATAACAAACCACTTTTTTTTTATCCTTATAGCTTATTTGGGAAGTTTGTGGATTTAATCAAGTACTGTGCATCCTGCTCCCATACAGATTAATCATCTTTGGCTGTCCAGATCACAACGAACTCCAGAGTTCCTTTATAATTCTTGAAAAAGCAAGCGACAGGGAGGAGATTGTTTGGCAATTACCCAACAGCAAGTCCTTATTTTTTTTTAAGAACCATCAAAGTTTTTTTTCACTAGATGCAATAAATAAATATTTTTTTTTATTAAACACTTAACTGTTTGCATATAAAATAACTTACGTTATGGCTGCAGACTTAGTTGAATCATGAATATTAAAAGAATGTTTTATTGCAATTTTATCATATATAGTGATCTATTAAAATTTAAAATGAATACCTTATGGAAAAAGGGAATATATGTTCAGTGAGGAAACACATCTTGAGATGGATTTTTTTTTTGGACCTACTAGCCTTGAGTTGATAAGAAGTTAATTTTTCCTGGGATTCAGGTTGCAGATTAAGTTTGTAGGCATGTGTTCTAAGTGGAAAGCTGTTACACCATGTTTACCTGATAGACTTAGGTCGAATAATATAGAATGTGTGTTCCTCTTGTAAAGCCTCGTTATTGTATTTTGCTAACCCAATTTTATATTTTCTTGTATTCTGTCACGCATTTTCAGAACTCAAGATGAGCACTTACCAGAAGTTCTAACAAAGTGTACATTTGTTTTAGGTAGTTATTGAAGTATTTTAAATCTAAACAAACCCCATTATTTTGAAAATAAATAAAATCTATACTGGTAAATACTTGCTGCATGAATATTTGCTTTTTGTTTTGGTCCAGTCTTGTACACACAGTATTAACCAAAACTTAGTATAAGTGGTCTTATTTTTTAATTTGCTGAGTTTTCTACAGATTATCAGATAATCTTACGAACCCAAGCATTTCAAAACTTCTTGTTATGAAATGCAGACAGTTATATATTTGCATATGTATTACCTTAACTATTCACATCTCATTGGTCTTGCCAAAGTACAGGTACATATTTGGCTTTATAAATACTCATGCTGATTTTACTAGAACTACTCACATTCAAACTCTAGGCTTAATGATCAATTATGCATCTGCATTCCTGTTTTAGTTGTGTGATGGATCCTTTTAGAAATGCACTTTAGGTTATCAAAATTGTGTGCTTGAATTAGCTCAATTCTGTCAATAATCAGACAACTTGGACACTTTATTCCAACAAATTAGTAACATTATGCAAAAGTTATTAAACAGTAGTAGTTGATCTCTTCTCCTTTCGTCTTTCTTTGAAAACTGATGTTTCAGGTGATTCAGGGATTTGGGATTCATTATTGTTATATATGAGTATAGGACTACTGAGAGCAATTGTACTTTTAAAAAATTGTTAGTCTCTCTTTTGATAACAGTATTGTTTCTAGAGGATTGCAGTCATTCAGAAATTAGGCACAAAACTACCTGTGGCACAAACTGCACTCGGGTGCAACATGGCACCGTAGTTGCAGATGTGTGGTTTTTCCTTTGCTAACAAGGTCACATACTGCAACATTTATTTCCTGTGGAACTCCTGCACATAATACAAAGGGTAGATCTAGTCTTGTTATGAATTTGGGGTCAAGTAGTGAAGGCTGGTTTTGACAATGGGATCCTTTTTCATTTGGCCATTTTATAATGGCTGAGGTAAGGAATTATAGGAGTGTCCTGGTTAAGTTTTTATCCTCTGTATTTAGCTTGAAGATGTGTCTGGCACCACAGCACTTAAGAGGGACTCTTCCTTCTGCTGTCCACCCCAGCCTGTGGCAGCATTTGCTCTGAAAGTGTTTGCTGGTAACCCTGGGTTTACCTGTAGGCCTAGGCTTGCAGGAATCATGATCATTTCTTTTCTGAAGACTTTACATGCACATATAATTGTTGGGAGTCATGAGGGAAGATAATATGCTCAGTGAGAGAATTTTCTAAGTTTTTAGCCTCTGAAATCATAAAGCTTCTGTTAAATATATGGAACCCTTATTATTATTTTTATGTTCCTCTCTAAGGCTTTTAGCTTAGGCTTCTTGGTGTTCTTTTCTCCTCCCGCACAATCTCTCATCAGATTCTCACTCCAAAGCACAGGGTGCTCAAGTTGGAGGAAAGGCTCCCAGCGTGCCGTTTTGGCAAACCAATAAAGTGTTCTGTGGTCTCCTTGTTGGACGATTGTGACTGAAATTAAAAACAAACAAACAAACAAAAGAAAAAAGAACCAGAACCCCAGCTTCAGGGCAGACAGCCAGCTTGTTTTAGAACAAGCAGTTAGTATGGCAAAGTCAGAAGCAACTTTTTAAATAAATGTTATTGTAGAAAGTGCCTTGAAAACTTCAATGATGTCCAATACCTGAAGCCAGTAATACGATTTATATTAGAATAATTTTATTTTTTTCACTAATTCTGCAGGAGAATATTGTATGACTGTATGTGTATAGTGATGATAGTACATGCTAACTATGGCTATTCTGCATGTGTATATGTTTGTAATGTATCTTTTGCTTGAGATATACTTCTGCTCTGTGGAAATCAGGCAAATACAAAAATGATTGTCACTGTCAGAGACAGGTTTTGAAAACTGTAATTTGTTGAGTTGAACAGAAAGATAATAAAACTAGTTGAATTTCTACACTAATTACCATCCAGTACATACACAGAAAGGGGGTGCAATAAATTAATGGCATATTTTGTAAATGTCTCAAAGGGAAACTTGAGGTGACTTCTTTTTAAATTAGTTTGCATCTCAAACTAGCCCCCCCATCATGCTTACTTTGGAAACTCACCCCTATCAAATGTATTTACTGACTAATAAGAAAACATTGACAACCAATAAAGTAGTAGTGATGTTTTTTTTAAAAGTCCTTAGCAGCCTTTTCTTGTTTATGATTCAGTATAACGTATCTTAAGCAACTATTTTTGTGATTGTTTAACAGAGGAGGCCTTCTATTAAAGCCTCTGAGTACTATATTGCTTTAACCTTATTTATGGCTCTTACAAGCCTCAGGAGGAGGAGGAGGAGGTGTTCTGACCAAGTGAAAGTTATATGTGATTATATTATATATGATAGTCTGGCTCTGCTTTAATCAATGGGAATTTGTCCATTAAGTACAATACTGCCAAAATTTCAGTGTGTGTTGAATGCCCACTTGATTACAATGCAGATGTGGCCAAGATGCATCTGTGTAGCAGCTCAAGTACATCTCTCTGGCTGGGATTATTCCATGTTACTGGCATTAGGATTATGAGAAGTTGAGATGGTGTTGTGAGAGGAAGGAGCCAGCACAAGCCACTGAAGTTTGTATTGCCATTCTTCATCCGACACTGGATGAGAGAGAGATACGGAGGAATACAAAACAGCTGCTCTCCCTGCCTGCATGAGCACAGAACTACCTGTCTTTTCAGCTGTTTATACCTTACAGCTCTGCCACAAGGAGATTTTATCAAATGGCTTACAGAACTGAAAGACTGGGGCCACCCCTGAAGCAGGCAGAGAAAGGCTGCCATCATACAAAGGTTACTGTATTTATGCAGTAGATGTATTTTTTTTAGTCTGCCAGCTTGATTGTAAGATCAGATCTATCCAGGCACAAGTCTGAGGGTACTAACTCAATCAGCAGAGATACCTGTTGCTTTTGAATTGTTTTCACATCATCATAATCTTCTCCATATAAAGATAGATGAAACTCAGCTTTCCTCAAGACAGGTTGAGAATACTGTCTGCCTTTATAAGACTGACTGTGGAAATTTTGAAGCAATTTGAAAACTTTTATTGTATTTCCTTAGTGCAGTAGTCTAACATGAGTTAGAGTTCTCTGCGCTATTTTAGACTTTAGGTTTACTGAAATCCTCTTAAAGTTTGGGGGGCTTTCAGACATCGTTGCCTTCAGTATCAAGTTCTTAGAACGCTTTCTGCAAGCCTTGCAAAAGTGAAAAATTACACTTCAGGACTGAGAGAACTTTAGTTCAACACCTACAAGTTAGAATAAATGGGGCTTTTGAAAAGCTCAAGCTTTCAGTCACAAGAGTGTATTTTCATTCTGTGCAACACCATAATGGATATGTGGTCATTAAAGGCTGCTGGTATTTTTAAGATTTGTTGCTTTCTATATATGCTTTGTCACAACCTGTCCGGCCTGATGGCACAGTTACACATTAAGTTTTTTCCAATAAGAATAATAGCAATGATTACAAAGTTTTCTTGGGTGGACAGAAAATTAATATTTTTATAGCTGGTATGTTCCATAGATGTATGACATGGAACTAGGCATCCATATGGCGATGATTTTTTTTTTGGCTTTGGCATTCATAATGGATTGTAAGCACTTGGGGTAAATTGGAACAGGTGGATAAACCTTTCTAAAGTACTGAATGTCTTGTAACAACTCCTGTATAATTAAAAGCCGTCTGGCTCTGCATTTACACCTAGCTCTTTCTTTTGACCTTGACCCTAAGATGAAGTCTGGATTTTCATTGAAGTGAAAAATATCTCAATCTGTTTCTTCATCTAGTTTTACTGAGCCTCCATGACTGATGACAGAGTTTGGTTTGTTAGAGTAAATCCTGTATATGGAGTTAATGAATGTGCTAACATATGTTTTATGAAGTTCATTGAGTTCAAAAATACTTAGAACACTGGCCAAAACCAACTGAAATATAATTCATAAAAAGATGTTTGCCTATACCTAAAATGCAGCTACTCTGGAAAGAAATGCAAATGTTGTTACAATGCATTTCGGTCCTTACAGCAATTTTGGAAAATAAATCAGTTGTATTTTAGTCTTGTTGAAATTCAAAGGAGAAACCAGACAAGTAAAATAAAATCTGTAGGCTTCAAATGTGGCCAGGTATAAACTTTATTTGGCCAGAATCAAGTGTTGCTGCTGTCTGTCTCCAGTTTGAGAGCATGACAAAAAAATATGCAGACAACTTATGGCACAAACAGCAGTAGGGAAGTAACTTAAAGTGTACTTCTTAAATTCTCTGAGCTGCTTGCTCTGCTTTGAGTCTCCTTCCAACTGATTTATCAGGATTAACTGGGCTGTAAACCACTGGATGCAGGCACACCTGAGCCAGCTGTAAGGTAGCTGGTTTGTACATCTACAGCTCCCTAATCCCAGAGTCTTTCCTAGGTAAATACTGGGCCAGCAGTGCTGTTTCCAATACCTAAACTGTCTAGTTTGTGGCTAGCAACAGGGGGCCACTTTTGCTTTTCAGTCATGTTGCTCCATGGCTGTGGAGCCTGGAAGCTTTCATTGACCAATATTTAGTAGGTTGATACATTGGGTGTTGTAGCTGTTACCTGTTTTACAGCATCCTTCTGGCAGTCTGTATCCTGTTGCTCGTTCCTCTGCTTGTACAATGCCTAAAGGTCCCCTTGGTGCTGTGTAATTGTGTCAGGCAGCAGTTGGGCTGCAGTCCACCAAACAGACATGTCAGTCACACTCTGGTGTTTGAATCTTCAGTACTGGGATTTAAGATGTGCTTGGGTTCCTCTCCATTTCTACTTTCAAGGTTTTCATACAAGCTCTACTTTATTTGAACCTATACATTTTAAGGCACCAAGACCCCGCAGTATGTCAGTTGGTTGGAATTTTTCCTGTATTTGACTGTGTAAAAGCTACATTTGCTATTCATGCTCAAGAAAAAACAATTTCTGGTCCTTGTCAGGAGACAGGGAGAAAAACACCACTAAGCACATGGAGATTGGTGGGTCACAGGACCTGATGCCAACATGTTACTCTCACTGGAAAGCCATTGGATCCTGTCCCCACCTCCTATTGCTATGATTTTTTTGCTTTGCTTGTCCCTGGGTAGATAACTGTTCATTTATGTGGATGCAAACAGAGTCTGTGTTTTATAAAAGAGGAGAAGTAAGCAGCATCTTGTGCTGTGTGACCTACTGGGTCTGTCAGGGGAAGGTGGTTCCTTGTAAAACAGATAAGGGGACCGCAATCTGCTCCCTCTGGCACCATGATAAAGATGGAGACAGTGAGTCTGCAGACTTCTGTAGATACTACCACTAAAGTCACAGCCTGCAGAATGCAGCTCCTGTCCCACATCACACCACCCAGCTCTGCTCTCTGAGCAATAAACATCACACCAGCCTCTCCAAACTCTCCCCGGGACCACTTGTGGCTCTAGTTTTGGCAGCTTTGTCTGCCTTGGCCCTGGCTGCCTGGAATCTACTTCTGCACTTCTTCCAAAAAATTCCTTTTCCAGTTCTGTGACTGAGCTGACTGTAGGCCTTCAGTATGCCTACACATAAGATGCTAGGTCTTAACTTGCACTCCATATGCTCCCAATAGTGCCAGAAAGCACATAATGAATGTGTCTCCCTTGTTTCTTCCAGACTTAATAAGTAAACTAAGCCATAAACAGTAAGCCAAAAGGATGGGGATGGCAGGCATTTATGGGGTAGTCGGAATTTGTTCATTGAACTGATCGTTGTTCTACTTTTTGACTGTGGTATCTCAGTTTTTTTCTGAGAGCAGGAGCAATTTAGGTTTCTTTTCAGATGAAGAGGAGCCAAAACTGGCTCTATCCAGTGACCTGTGGCTGTCACTTTCAAACAGTCGTTGTTTAAATTTACAGTAAAAACAAAAAAGCCTTTTTTTGTTGGTTTGTTTTTTTGTTTTGGTTTTGGGTTTGGGTTTGGGGTTTTTTTTGCATGAAAATATGGCTAGTTTTCTTAGTAGGATTTTTTTTTTAATCAGTTTCCTGCAAATGGATGCTCTAATCTGTTTGCTAGTATTTTACTTCCTTCTCCATCTGTGTAACAGCCTGTGTATTATAGGCTACATATAACATCTAAAATCACATTCAGGGATCTGTGAGAAACTCAAGTATTAAGGTAACCCTGCCACGGTGCTGTTAATAACACATTGCAAACAAGAAAGTAGTAAGTGGAAATAATGCACTCATTTAGAAGTAATAAATCCTTTGATCTTTCTTTGAAGCAAGGGTATATGCTTAAACTACCAATTCAGGGACAACCAGATGCCCATAAAGAGTGGTTCTTTGCTTTGATAGAAAATCGCTGAGGCCTGCCCAGCAGCTCTGGTCTGTAAACAGATTAGTTAAGTGCTCATCAGCTCTGATTTGCATAGGACAGTCTTTGCACACAAACCCTACTTCCAGCCTTAATAAGCTATTTACTTGCAGGAAGGCTACTGGTTTCCTTTTAGTTAGAAATCTCAGTAGAAAATTGCTTTGTGAGAAGGGCCAGGGTCCTGATTTGGAAACAGCACTGTTCCTCTGCATGGATGTTAATAGGCAAGTGGTGACTGGCAGTTTGGTGTGCTTGCTGAGCCTCTTTAGTGAACAGCTGTGGGAATTAGAAAAATAGCTCATAGCTGAAAATGTGTAGCTGCTCTCTGCTCATTGGTGGCTTTCAGCCGTGGCTAGATAAAGAGCATGCATGGAAAAGGATTGGGAAGTAGACATTTGTCTCTGTGGGAGAAGGATCCCAGAGCTGAAGTGTTCCCTCAAGGGGATTTCGCTAGGCTGTAAAATTCTCATCACCTCTAAATAAAAATAAATACCTAGTGGATGCTTGTTGGTTTGTGTGCAGAGATTGTGTGCAGCCTGCAGATTTGTCACTCACATTTTTCCCTGTTTAAACTTCATTTGATCCCCACAATTACTTTTGTCTGATACAAAGAGAGGTCAGTCTCAGCCACAAATGCAGCAGATGGTGAGATTCACCCTAGAGTATAGAAAAGCTGCAAGAAACCTGTGCCAGTTATCAGTAAAAATGTTTCCTCATTTCAAACATTTTAAAATATGCTACTTCTCAGTTGATTTCAGCCTGGCCAGCAGTTTGGTTTTTTTTGAATCAAGAAAGCAGTGAGACTGCAACTTTTTTCTGATGGGGAGACAAATATATCAAAAGTGGGAAGGAAAAAATGCACAGTATTCCTGAAACCAACTGTAAGCAGTTTCAGTGCAAACCTGCACTTTCATTGCAGCTGGAAAGGTCTTAAAAATTATAGACTAGATTCTTTATTAACGATCTCACAAACTTTGGGGTGACAGGTCTACAAATAAGGTAGGTGTGTGTGTTTTGAAACAGAATACTGGCATTAGACACAGGAAAGTAAATTGTGTAGTTCTGCCTTGCCCTTGTAGCAGTGAAAAATGTTATGAATCTGTTTTTTCACTGATTACATTATCTCTGTTTTGTGTCCCCTTTTTCTTGGAAAGTAAACTTAGGTTAGTGCCTTTGTGCTTGAAAACACAGGGTGAAGGGCTGGACTGAGGAAACTGCTTATCATTTTCACAGGCAAGCTAAATATAGTTATAAATTCTTCCCTGTAGTTTGGTTTTCATCATTTATTTCATCAGCCAGATGCTAGGTTTTCATGTAGGATATGATAAGAACATTACCCAAAGACTTCCTCAAAAAATAAAATCCGAATTATTACAGGGCGCTCTGCATTAGCCCATCAACCGTCTGCCTTTGAAGGCTTGTGTTCAGCCCCTCAGTTTTATAGTGCCAAGATTCAAATATGGGATTGCTAGAGGAAATTAATTACTAGTAAATTTAGAACAAAGGAAAGAACCTGCAATTTCACAGCATGTAAAACACCTTTTGGAATTCTTTGCTCTCTTCTTGGAAACCAGTGTGCCAAATTCTTGGAATTATTTTAAAGGTCTTGGTAAAATAGCTAGCTATCCAAAAGGCATAGTAAAACCTTATGCTTACAGATATAAATAGCTGGCAGAAAATGATTTTGTCTCTAGCCACTTTAGGCCATGTCTATTCAATATTCATTGCAAATCACTCCAGGCCTTGCTTTTCTGATGTCCTGGGTGCTTAGTAATGGCTATGGGCAAAAAGTGGAACCTAAAGGGACAAAGTTGTGAGACGGCCTCACCCTGGAGATCTACGGCTACTGCAGACTTCCCTTTAGCCTCTGTCAGCCACTTGTGTCCAACCAGGACGGGGGCAGAAATGGGCTCAGGGACCCACATGGCTTCACACATCAGGTGTCCCACAAATCCAACAGTTCCTGCATTTTTCTGAACTTTCTAGAGCTGTCATCTCTCTTCAGCCACTTCTTAGATGCCTGAATCTGCTCATACTTCTTCATGTTTTCTCCAAGGTGGACAAAGAAACACCTGCAGTTTTAATGTGTATAAACCTGACTTTTCTGTTGATTCTTGCTGCTGATTCTCAGTTCTCCCTCTCTGACAATTCTCTTTTATTGTTGCTTCCAAATCACAGTCTGTAAAATGTGTCTCTCACCTGCCTTCTCCCACAGCCACTCTGTCATGTGGTTTTTCCTCATTTATTCCATCACATCTGAACGCACATTTCTTTGCCCCAAAACACCATCCACAAAGATCCGTCATTCTCATCCCTAAAGGCAGCATATGAATCCACCCTAGCTAATTTTCCTTTCCTTTTCCTTGTTAAGTAGTGTGGCTTGTCTCCCATGGCTGTCATGCTCCATTTGAACTGCACCTTATTTCTCTTGCAGCTTTGCAACCCTTAATGTTCACAGAGGTGTTATGCAGGCTGTACAGTCAGACTGAAGAGTGATTCCCAAATCACTCTTGAAGTCATTAAGGAGGTTGGATTTTATGTCGCCACATTCACTCTTGTTTTCACATCTTGTATCTTACTCCTGCTCCCTCAATTGGCTTTTCGACTAAATTAGCATCAAGTGTCCTCTCACCTCTCCTTCAAAACCAGCTGCATCAATACCAGTCTCTAGGGCTGTGTCTAAAGCAGTGATGTAGTCCAGAGCAGGAACCTGCTGTACAGCATATTTTCTGACCATACTTATTTCCCATCCTTGAATACACATTGCAGGGGGATCCCAGAGTACATGAGTGGGTTTTCTTTCAAATGAGGTAAAAGAGCAGGATGGTGCTCCAGGTCTGTCTCAGGCACTTTGACTTGCTCATGGGCCTTCTGAGGGCCAGACCAGACTGCAGCTGGCCTGGGGAAAAGCTCCAGATGTAAAACACTTACAGTGCAAGCAATGGCTTCTCAAAAACAACTGTGTAGTTTTCCAGATTTTCTCCTACTGTGCTGCTGGGGCAGGCAGATCCTGTACATCCTTTCAGCAGATGTGATTTTTCACTGATGCTGTAAACCTCAGTTTATTATTTTAACATTTGAGAAGTGTCTGTGCCTCACCAGATCAATGTAAGGTTGCAAGCCTGAGTCTTCCAGCAGTGTGGAACCGATCCTTTTTTACTGACATTGTTTTTATACCCAAGAACATTTATGGGCTTCTGCAGGGATTCCCTTTATGTCACCTAAAGTGTGATCAACATGGAAATGTACCTTCTGTTTGGTGAAATGTCATGTCTGTGACCATATTCTGCATTTTTTAAATACTCAGTCTGGGAAGCTTTCTGATAATGGCCTCAACAATTATTTCTCTAATACAAGAGTGGCAACACTCAGCTTTGTATTCTTACGGAGCTAGCCAGGTTGTTATTGTGGAAACAAGATATAGAAACTTGGTTTTAAAACTGTTCTCTGTGGGGGATTGTTTTTATGACCCTAGAATTTAAAAGATTTTAAAATACATTTGCATTCATGCAAAATGTATTTTAACAACATAAAGGCTGACAATTCTACTAGTTGCAAGGAATTCCTTTGATCATGAGCTACAAAGTCCTTGGTAGCCCTCGTAGTAATACAGGGCTTCCAACACATTATTCTCCACCTTATTTTATTTATTTATTTTATTTGAAAGCTTTTCTTTCCAGAATCCACAAAGGAAGAATAGGAAACAGTCATCAATGTGGAGGTGACTTTTCCACTTCCTTCTCTTTCATGAAGTTGTTAACAGTAATTTATAGTCACTCAATTACATTGAGATGGCTGGGATATTCCTACATAAAGTAATAAAAATCAGTTTGTAGGCCTTATTAATTTACTGCATGTCATAAAGCCTAACAAATTGTACTGTACTAGAAGAATATTACAGAAGTATTTACTAAAAATATATGATATTGAAAGTAATTCTGCTTCTTGTGGATTTCCTTACCTCTGTGGGAAAAATTATGACAGCATTAGGCATGTTCATCAGCTGCACGATTTGGCAAACCTGAGAACTGCTGTGCACTTATGAAAAAATATAACAGATATTTTTGATGCATGCACACATTTTTATTTCCTCCTTGAATTGTGCCATGTGGATGTGATTCTTCCTTAAGCGAGTAAAAAACTCTGAGTGCTTCTGAAGTCATTGGAAATTTTACCATATATTTCAGTGACTTTTTTTTCCCATATTAATTTTTCAGGCCCACAATTAAAATTTAAATGTGGCTCTCAAGTTTAAAAAAGTGCCAGGTGTTTTATAAAGATCAAATTGTGTCATTTAATCAAATAATTTTGCAGGAGATGGTATATATGAAAAGTGAAGCTGACTCCTGATTTAAGAAGTTGGGGGCACAGAATTAGGAACATGGGGTATTTAACATTTTCATAAGTCAAGTAGTAAACAAGGTCTACCCAGTGTTGAAACTTGTAGCCACCAATAACTCAATAACTGTCTGTCATCCCTGTGGCTTCAGGCATGTGAACAATCACAGGATCCCAGGATGGTTGAGGTTGAAAGGGACCTCTACAGGTCATCTGATCCAGCCCCCCTACTCAGCTAGAGCCATCTACAGCAAGTTGGCCAGGACCATGTCAGATGCAAGGATAGAGACTCCACCTGGGAAACCTGTGCCAGTTATCAGTAAAAATGTTTCCTGATTTCAAACAAAACCTCTTGTATTGCAGTTTGTGCCCTTGCCTCTGGTCCTGTCACTGGGCACCACTGAAAAAAGCCAAGAAGCTCCATCCTCTTTGCACCCTCCCTTCAGGTACGTGTATGTATTTATAAGATCCTCACTTAGCCCCACTCCAGGCTGAACCAACTTGCTCAGCCTTTCCTCACTGTGGTGCTCCAGGCTCTTCATCACCTTCCTGGTTCTTTGTTGGATTGTTTTCAGTATATTTTTTGTCACATACAAAACTACATATTAGTGTAATTCCCAAGGGCAGGGCTTGTGTGGGGAGGAACAGGGACCAAGCTCTGGTTCTTTGCACATCCTCTACCAAGGTGTTTCCCATAGACATCCAAGCATGCTGGTCTGCAATGAGATGTCTTCGTGCTCCTCTATACCACGGTGAGGTTAGAAACCTGTGGCTTCACTGTAGCATTCTGCCCACAAAGGGACCACTTCACAACTGTACAGATCTCCAGGGCCTCAATGAAAGAGTAAGCTTTCCATAATAACACTAACTCGTTCTGTTCTTGCTATAATAACCAAAACCAGCAAAAAACAGGCTCAAGGTGAAAGAACTGTGCTGGTTCCCAACCCAGCTGTGTAAAAGGAGACAGAAGTCTAAGGCAGAAATTGTTCCTACTGTGTAGTAGCTTTAACTGAGAAGTAAATGCTTATAACCGAGAGAAAGACTTTTGCCTGATACTCTACTGGGTGCTGTAATTTCCCCTTTTCCTTTTGTTGGCCCGATGACATTTGAAAGTCTTATTCAGGGTGAAAGGCAAACTTTGCCAGGCCATCCTGAATGTAGTGGTGATGTCCTATCTGAAAATGTTCTGCTAATGGCAGAAGAATGTACTTAGAATTTAACTGTCAATAATTTCATTTGCTGTAATTTGATGAAGTATGATGATTTTGCCTGTGGCAGCCTAAATCTTCCATTGATCTAATCTGAAATACTATCCCTAAATTGAGATAACAAATAGCAAACTGATCATAAACAAATAATGAACAGAAGGAAAATTTGAATTGACTGGATAGCTATTTGCTATGAAATATTCACTCAGCTCTATAAATAACGTTTTGTTTCTCTCCAGAGGAAGAATGACTTACTTCACCAAACAGGTAAAATAGAAAAAGTAACAAGACCCTAATACACTGAATCAAATGAGAAAATAAAAGCTGTGATAGATGTGACCTTTGGAGAAGTGTTCAATTTTGTTTGTCATTGCTTGGAAATAATGCAATGTACCTTACAGGAGGTAAGAGCCAGGCAGGAGAAATGTCACTGTTTTCTTGTATTATCTTAATGTGGAATGCAAGTTTTTTAATAGATCCAATATATTTTAGTAGATTGCTTGTTTTCTTTCCTTCATTGGTGGGGGGGTTATGTGGGCTCACAAATGGGTGTGTTTCTCCACCCCCTGCTTTATAGCTCATCACTGTCACACATGACATCAGTATTGCCATAATGTGTGAACGTATCTGCTGGTTTTTTCCACAGGATTCCTGGGCCTTTAGTGTGCTGATGAGCTGCTTTTATACTTTGTTTCTTCTGAGTTAGATCAAAAGAACTTGCATATGGCCAAGCCCCTTGCAATAGATCCGATCCACTTCCAAAACAGTGCCAGGGAACAAATCTCATTTTTCCACAGTTAGTTTGCCCGTTCAATGTGTAGGCATTTTCCAGACACTATACCCCCGAAAAATTAAGTCTCTATTCTCGTAAAGACCCTCCTCAAAGAGCCCTTGGCTACCTTATGTTCCCCCTTCAGTTACCTTAAAGGAGGGAGCATGCTGTGTATTGACATGCAAAACCAAACTCTAAAGAAGTGACCTGCTGTGTCTGATAATTTCTCTACCAAGTAGCTTTCAAATTAGAGTTAACCTGAGATTTCGGAGAGTCTGCTCATTTGCACATCAATATCTTAGTGCTCCTCCTTAGCACTGGTGGTGTCCCAGTGTTACTTTTAGGATAAGGTGGCTAGCTGCACAAACATGGACCTGGTGTGTGGAAAAAGGTTCTGAAGAGCAGTGCTTTCAAAAGATGAGGTGAAGGACAAATCTGTTGAAGACTGGCAGTCCTGTAGTGGCACAGAGATGCAAACTCCAGTTCCCCTCCAACTTTTGACATTGAAACCTGAAAAATTCAAGTGAGGGAAATAAAAGTGCTGTTTGCTGAGAGTGACAGTAATTTGTCATTGAACATTTCACAAGAAAAAGTGACAAATTCATTCTTGGGAGTGTAGCTCAGTCACCCAGCTCCTGGGTTTCACAGTCAGGATCACTGCTGGCTACATGACAGCACCTTTGGATCTTCGTCGTCTTCTTTGCATTCAGTATTAAACAGAGGCTCTGGCCTTGTTAAGATGCAGTAATTACTGTTCAATACATTTGTCCTTTAGGATTTGGGGTGACTTTTCCAGATTCTGTACTAATGATTTGTGGTACTAACACCCAGTGATAACTAAATGTGGGAATACAAGTACATTTCTGATGCATTTTGGCACTTAATGCTATGTCATATCAATAGAAATTATTTCTGGGTCTATCTTCTTAATTATACCAAGAACTGAAGTTCTTAGTGACATTAATTATGTTCTCAGCTGTGTCTCCAGTTCTTCCTTCCTCCCTGGTCAGACTCAGGAGTGCTTATAGAATTGCTTGGAGAAGAAATCCATAAAAGTTTGAACCTTGCACCTCATGGAAATAAATGCCATGATTTATTTTCTATGTTAATGTCTGCTCATATAATTGAAGAAGAACAATTCCTATGAAATCGCTCCCTTTGAAGAGTGTAAGAATTGAAAAGTATCAGGTCAGGTGCACCAGGTAGCTCAGCCTCCTGTCATACACAGGAATAAGTGATGGATGTGGACAGAAGAGTATGACAAGAAAAGCAAGCCAGGAAATTACTCCAGTCTCCTCTCCTACTTTCTTACTGTTTTGTACACATTTTTCCAGTTTTCTGCTGGTCTGATCCAGTGAGTGAAGCGCACTCAGCACCTCTCACAACCTGCTTTGCCTGGCTTCATGATAGGTGCATTAATCAGTCAAGTCCCTGGCATTTGACCTGAAAGTTGCAGAGGAAAGTGAGCCTCACAGGCAACACTGGGTTAAGGTAGGCTTCTCTTGGGGTCAAAAGCCACAAAAGAGGAGCTCATGTAGGTTGTGGAGTGTAACATGTGTATGACTATTTCAGTGTTTGCTATCAGGGAAACTGCTTGTTCTTAATCCCACTTGTGTTACATGTACAGCAATAATGTCTTCAGACTCTGGAAATGTTACATTTCCTTTTAAAGACCCAGGGGTGTAACTCAGACACACAATCAATGCTTGTACTCTGCTGGTCTCGATTTCCAGACTGTTCCCAACATTTAAAAGGCTGTTTCATTCATTTTTCTCCTATACCTGCTAAGCAAGGAGTAACCAACATCTGAGTGGAGAAAATGTTAACAAATTCCACTGGTAGCCCTCTTTTGTCAGTTCTAGAATTGTGGTTACTGGATAACATTAAAGTGAATTAACCCTTTAAAGATGGACAAAAAAAAATTCCCAAGAAAAAACCCAAAGGTTCTGAAGTTCAAATAATATACTGATATTCCCAAAGCATTGTGGAATTGTAATGAATACTGTTGTTGACAGTAAAAAGCCTTGTGCTCAGTCAGGAACCGATCCTAACAACCTGACAGACGTCCTTTGAGCGTGGAAATGTGTGTTACATTGTTTTCCTATTTAATTGCTCCCATTTTATTTAGAGAGGAGGTATTAGGGAACACCTTCAAAGCAAGTAAAAAAGATTAGTTGTGGGATAGGTAAAAGGCTGCTCTCTCACTGGGATCTTCAAAAAGCAAAGATTTGTAAAGCTTTCAAGATGAGTGGGGACAGGATTGACTTCTTGGTAAATCAGATAGGGACCTAATTAGAGATTTATGAAAGCAACAAAGCACCCTGCAGCCGGCAGTTTCCCTGCTGGGAGAAAACTCACTGAAACATGAGGGTAAGGCTAATAGCAGCTACTAAGAAGGGGGGAAAAAAAAGGAATAAAAATCCCAAGTCCCTTTTAACTGTTTTAAACCCTCAAGCAATTGGACTTTGCTTGTCAGGGTTGAGAGGAGATAGCCTACCTTGTCTGATATGAAGACAGGCGACTCAAATTTGTTGCCAAGGGCCACAGGGAACGGTTGAAAAAAGACTACAGTGGTCAGCAGATGAGCTGATATCTCCCCTCCAAGTAGAGGGATGAATTAGCCTCACAGTTGCTAAACTCAGGAAAACAAGTCTTAAAGCCTGAAAAAAAAAGCCAAAAGCTTTGCTTCCTCATTGGGAAAATAACCTTTGAATGGATCTCTGGAGCAACAGAAAGAGATCAAGGAAAATGTGTCAATTTGGGATAATAAAGGAAGCAGAAGGGCCATAAACAGAGCAGATATGCATCCCGAGGCAGCATCCACCTTTTTTTCTTTTAGCAATTGTCAGTGGCCCTCAAGGTGTTGTTACACATGATGGGTTCTCAGACTTGATACTGCATTTCTTCTTATTGCCATTTGCATAATATATGACCCTTCGCTTTTGTGTATAGGAAACGATCTTGTGATAGAAATGTCAACACATGGGGGAAAATCATTCACATTCCATCTGTTTTGGTGCATTCATTTTTTCTGAATGCATTTTAGCAAATGAAATGTAGAGACTGACCCGAAATTTTAATTTTGGGTTTCCTTTTTCTATTGCAACAGGGGCTGAAGTCTGAAAACTGAGAAAGCTTCAGGGCAGCAACCTGAATAACTTCACTTACAGAAACATTCTGTCATAGAAAAAGGCATTCATAGCTCAGAAACAACATTTCTGTGTTCAGCCCAAATTAGGAAGTCTGGCCAGGGTGGGCCTTCTTTTGCACTTTCCAAGTGAGTGAAAAAAAAAGCTTGTCATTGCATGGATAAAATTATGATTATTTTAATACATTGCAGTGCCAGAAACAGTGTCCTGAAAGTTTGGAGGGGTTTTAAATGGAAAATAGTAAACAAAGAAAATCAATGAAAAATCTTTTACCTCTCAGCATGATAAGTTCACTCATTTAGCACTGAAGAGGTGACAAAGGTCATGTCTGTGTATGACACCATTCTAGATGAAAACAAAACTTCCACTATTTTCCCTAATAAATGTTGAATGCTTTAGTAACGCTTGCATGCTTAAGTAATATATGCAGGCTCTGCTAGTTTAATTTTCATAAACTTGATTGATTCAAATGTTGATTTTACTACCACAGCTTTTATATCCCCGTCTAATCAAACTACATGTTTATTATTTCAATTTTACATAATTTAGTAATTGGGTTGTGTACCTTAATAGTAGTGAGGTTTGCATAGTTTACTAAGGAAAAAGCTGACTTGATACTCCTTCTCCTTTTTTAGTGCTGTATTTTTAATTTTTCTGGATCAAGCTAAGCTCTTAAGAAATTACTTTACAGTAGAAGTGTATGACAAGTTGAAGGGAATTAAATGAGACTCAATTGACTCAATTCATTAGCTCTTGCATTCCAGCATTACTGCTGCTTATCACTTGGGATTCCTGCTCTGCAGCTGCCTTAGCCCGATATAGTGTCCATGGCTTCCCAGGTTCCATGCAGGAAAATGGCTGAGTCTCAAACTTGTAACAAATACTCGGTTTTGTTTGCTGCTTTTCTGTCACAGATACAATCCACAAAAATAATTCATTCTTTCCCAGAATTTCACTTTTCAAACAAAATATTCAAATAACTATTGCAATGTGAAGTGCCAAATTCAAGGCTTCCTATGAAAACTAGAGGTGCATCTAGTAGGACATATAAAAAATGAGCCTCCAGCTTTAGCAGTTGCAAGTCTTATCCTTTGAAACGTGTTTGGGTTTTGTTTACTGGTCTCGTCATCTGCCCTTATAACAATTCCTTTTTTTTCACTTTCTGCTCCTACATTATTTGACCTCCACACATATATACCATCCAAATATTTCAAGGAGTGATTTCATCTCCACATGCTTTTAAAAGATTGGTAACTGAAAAAGTTAAGGTCCTAAGTCTGAGTTTTAGCACAGTGCAAAAAGGTTTTTTAGATAATATGTTAACAAAATACTCAGGAATTTACTTTTGCTGATGCACTCCATTAAAAAATAGACAACCTCTGTCAATTGCCAATGTTATTGGATGAGCCAAGGATTTCTGGGGAGAGGGATAACTCAGTATGCTTGTTCATGTTTTATATTATCAGAGGGGCTGTTATGCTTATTTTTAAAATAGATTATGCGATCAATACATGAATTAATGTAATTTATTGATTGAGCTTTATGTGTTAATAGCTTGACTTCTGTGCCTCAGTGGTATTACATTTTAAGCAAGTCGTTTTATGTGTGTTTTATAAACAGGGTGATGACTTAAAGTAGAGGCGATTGTATGTTGGCACGAAGAAAGTGTAGATTGTTGGCAAATATCTTTGATATTCTCCCCTTTACCATCTTTTTCTACACTTTCTAGCACAGGCATATTGCATCTCATGGGTTGGAGTGGATTTTTGGCTGACAAAGTCTTGAGTGGAATGGCTCTGAGGAATGTGTTGGTGGTGCTGTGAGTGGCAGCTGTGATTTACTGGATGGCAGTTTCTCTGTGGAGTTAGAATTTAACTGCTCAGTCTGGAGTTTAGGACTTTGGTGGAGCTGCTGTGTTTTGGGTGAAACTTAAAATCAAGGTTTGTTTGTTTGTTTGTTTGTTTGTTGTCATTAAAGTCTTCTGGTGAACATCCTCTACTAAGCTGTAGTACGGTAGTGCATTAAGAGTTGTTTTTTAGAAATGGATTAAGAGATCTTTTTGTCTGGTTTCCTAAGCACTTAAGAATTTGAGGGATTAAAAAAAATACCATATAAATGTAAGTTACTATAATAATAATAAAATGAAAACACTCTCTTCTTAACTTTACAATCAGGAGCACATTGACACTAAAAGGGGAAAAAAAATAGCTCAAGGGTTCTTTAATGCATAAATTCAGAAATTGTTGACCAGATTGGGTCAAGATCACCTTTAAGTCAAGGTTTGGGCTTCAAGTTAAAGGCTGAACCTTGATTCAGATTCTGGCTTAGTGGCAATGAAACTCTATAAAAATCTCCAGTGAGATTTCATCTCAACACTGTGAAAATTTCATGCAATCACCTGTTTTCCTGAGCTTTTCATATTTTTCTTCATTTTGAAACAGGTTTCTTCTCCCCAGCTTGTGAAAGATGAGGGAGTGGAGGGATTTGATTTAAGTTTTCCAATACGACTTATTGCTAAGCCCTGTATAGCCAGAATTCATGCCTGCTAGTCTCTCTGGGGCTTGGTTTTAATGCCAGACATAGAAATAGGTTTGGAAGGAGAGAGAGAGGACACTGATGTACAATACCCTGTAGCTTTACTGATCCATATTTAGCATAACTCTGCAAGTCTTCACTGGTCATTTTTAAGACTCACTTGGTAAGCAAAACTGTGTAGGTACTTAGGCAGCACTTAGACCTAAACTATCCACAAATCATTTACAATTACTCACAGTTAGCACTGTAAGAATGCAGGGAAACACATGCCTTTAACCCATCACTTTCTAGCTCTGGGATAATCCACTTTGCTGAGTACTTTACTTACCTTTGCACAGGTCAGCACATTTCTGTCACACAGGCTGGTGGTACTTGTCTGGGCAATATAGTAGTTGATCAATACTCTCTGTAATCATGGCACTCTGCATTCCTCAAGTCTTGTCTTTGCCTTGTCTCTTCCATTTACTGTAGGATCTGTCTGAGGGCAGAATGGAAGTACTCTCTAGCTGGCAATTCTCTGTCCAGGTGGGCATGTCAAAGGAAATTCCCCTCCAGAGATTAAAGTTGTGGAAAAAGCTAACTTGGGGGTAAGTGGGACAGCTGTATCACAATTTGTGATACATAGATTTGTGATAAGCAACTGCTGATAGAAATATTTAACTATTTGAAACACAGCTGGCTAGTAATCATGAGCTATGGGGATCACCTAAGGAAGAAATGCTGTTCAACAAAATTGGCGTAACATGAGAAATCTTGTACAAATGATGTACAAGATGATGGGACCATCAGTTTTACTCACTTACATAGAGGGGTGGGTATCTGAGAAACAAGAATTCTGTTCTGGAAAAAATTTCTGTGTTTGTCATTTGTTTTGGTCTTGCAATGCAATGAGGTCTCAAGTTCAACAAGTTTTAATAGAAGGAAAAAATTCCAGCTCAGAAGATTCAGCATTTTAACAGATGAGACAAACCCAGGAAATGTGGTTGTTTGGGAATTTCATCCTGTGTTCACAACTTACCCTATTCCCTCTGACCAGCCACTCCATTCTGGATCCCTCAAAGATTTGTAAAATTTATGGAAATTACATATTCTCATAAACATTCCAATGGATGGATCTGCATTTTTCCATTAAAAATGGTTTAAAACATTCTTTAGCAAATCTTACTTTCATTTTTATGAGTAGGTGAGGAGATGCAAAGGAATTATACTTTTTGAACAGTAGGACAATATTGTGTAGGAAAAGCTGTCAAACCCAAAATTATATAACTATTGAATAGGCAACCTAATCTGTGTCTGCCTGCCGCCAAAATCATGAACAGTAAGACAGTAAAAAGCTTCCTCAAAGATCCATTCAAATTCTTGGAAGAGTGCTAAATAACTTCGATTTCTGTTAAAGCTACAACTTTCAATGTTGCCTCCCATATATAATTGGCATAACTGTGGAATATTTGCATGACTTTTTCTGTGTCTCTGGAGAAAAGTAGAGTATTTGGGTTGAGAAAATCACAAGACAGCAACCAAGAACATCAAAATATATGCATACACTTTAAGTTGTTCCAGCAAAGGAAACTCACTTTCATTGAAGTACTGTAAGTTGATCTAAGTGAGTTTTCTGATGTAATGAACTTTATTGCTTTGATCCCCATGAAGAATTCATCTGAGTCAGAGCCAGAAAAATATGTAAATCTGACACTACAATAGGAACATTTGTTTAAAATGAGTAACACATCTTGATAGAGTTTTTTTGATAGCTAAAACAAACTTTATGCAATACAGTTTTGAAAGCTTGTTGAAAAATGAATGGATAAAACATGTTACAGCTCAAGAGTCAGCTATACAGTCAGATTGCTCCTTTTGCTTTGATTCAGTGTAATAAAAAGCTAAATCCTCTGAAGAGTCATTGTACCAAACTGACTAGGTCTGTTATGGTGGAGCACATATTACTGTAATGAACCAGTTTCACACAGATAATTGTCATGGCAGTGGAAACCAAAGCAGAGTCCCAGATGCACATTGTGTTCTGCTAGTCCTGCCAATGGTTATTTGAACATCTGAAATCAAACAGAGACATGAGCATGTGTGCACTGGGTTGCTGCACAGTGTTTTCTGGTTTCCTACCAGGGTTTATGTAAACAATTAAAAACATATATTATCAAATAAAGCTGATGCGGCTTCTTTCTATCTATATTTTCTACGAATTTACTAAAAAGAAGGCCCTGGAAACTGCAGATTTTGGTAGTAAAATCTGATAGTCAGGAATATGTTTAGCACATTTATTTCAGAATATTGAAATGTCCATCAGCTTACCAGAGTTCTTTACAAAAATACAAAATTTAAAGCTTAGTACTCTAATAATGGTCATCAGAACTCTCAAGGAGAGACATCTGCAGCCAGTGCCCCTGCAGACTGTCAGCTGATGTATTATCAATTAGCCAGCAGACTGGCCAAACACATCTGTGCTATGTTTTGCCTGAAGATTGCTGAATCACATTGCCTGGTACTCTAAAACAGTGATGACTAAGTGTATTAGAAAAGGCAAGATGATGAGCAAGCAAGTATAGAGAAAAAGCTGCTCCCTGTTGTGGAAAAGACCTGTTTTCAAACCATTGTGTATACAACTGTGTTTATAACCTCTTCTGTGTGGCTCACATTGAACTTCCCATGCAGTGAATACAAGTAGCCCTTGAGCAACCCCACCAAATTGCTGCAGTATCCCTTCTTACATGGGAGCTATTTAGAGGAATCTCATTTGTAAATACATTTTAGAAGATAAAGAATCAAGATACTATGGTTTCTGGAATAATCAGTGTTAATAATTTCTGAAATAACTCAATGAACTGAGTTAGCTCCATAGCTCACTTAGGAAAAGTATGAGACATGAATGGAAATTATTGGAAAGAAAATGTAAAAACTTAAATTAGAAACACCTATTTTGATAAGATGCTGTGAGCGAAATGTCAGCAACAAAATTCTGATTGATTTTTTTTTCCTCAATGGTATATCAACCTTGCTACATGCCATAATTTATGATTTCTTTTAGGGACTGTAACACTGGCATAGCAAGAAACATCATCTGAGGTGAGTGGCTGGCTGACAAACCAATTTAGGATGATGATAAGCACAGCAATGATGAGAGGGTGCGCAGGGGTGAGACTTCCCCACATCTTAACCCCAGAAACGCTGATTAATGAATTCAGTGTAAACCTCTAGCTTTTGGATGAAATAAAGTACGAGCAGATGAGTAACAGAAGAGGGCAGTGAGGGAAGACAGTAAAGAGACTAGTCTTTCCCAGCTGAAATGGGAAGGCTTTGTGGAAGGACTAATTTCAGGCCAAAAATACTATGAATAATAGAGATTATTTCTGTAAAGAGAACATTAGTTTTAAGTCTACAGGGAGGATTTCTAATAATAACACAGAAAGAAATCTAACAGAAAGCATCCTAATTTTTTTTTTCATCCATATGATCAAAACCATCAATGAGTATGGGCAAGAAGCTGATGAAATATTATCTTCCATAATATGAATTTACTTCTTGATCCAAAGTGAAAACAAAACTCTGAAAATATATGTTTTACTGTTTCCTCTCTATCTTACATATGAAATATAATTTGCTAGCTGTGCTCCTGTCCCTTTGGTGTTTGAGGAATTAAAGGACTTGATCTGCATCACAACCACTGGGCCTTCTACAGAAGGAAGAACATGGGGAGACATAGGGAAGTCTCCCCCACAGTGTGACTGTGAGAACATCACTGGGCACTGGTTTTTGCAGAACCTGTTTGCTGCGGCTGATGGTGGGGCATTTTACTGGGCACTGCCTCTTGGAGCGTGCATGCGCGTGTGCTCACGTGTGTGTGTGTGTGTGTGAGTGAGTGCACATGCACGGGAATCTCATTTGCAAATCGAGCCAGCCATGGATCCTGCCTTCTCCTTTTTTTGACCTGACAGACAGTGGTGCCCTCCATGATCTTGCTGAAGGGTTTCAGAGCAGAAAGGTGAACATCTAGGGTTGCCGCAACCAGAGTGATGGGGAACATTCCAGATGCAGAACATTTCCCACCTGGTTCAGCTGGCTGCTGGAAGTTGAAATGCCAATAGGTTTACATGAGAGTTTTAAGGATCATATTCACGGACTTAAATGCTGGTGTTCTGCCAAGTCCCTTTAGGGACTGTAAAAGGACACACAGCTCCTTTTGCTGTGCCTACCCTGGCAGGCAGAGCAGGGCAGCAGGGGAAGGCCAGCAGCTGTCCATGCTCTGTAATTCCTGCACGCTCCCAAGCACAGGGATTGCTGTGCTGATTGCCCTTCCTCCAAACAACACACAGACACGCTTCAGGGGAGAGCGTGTGCCAGGGTCCATTCCCATCAGGCAATTTCAACTCAAACACCCAGAGTCTGGGGGATGGGGAAGGGAAAGAGTGTGGTATGTAGAGCTGAGCCGTGCTGTGCTGGCTGGCCTCAGGGCCAGAGCATGGTCCCTGGTTATTTTACTCACTAGACATTTCCTGTGTGTCTCAATTCTCTGTCTGTTCAAGAGCAAGAGAAGAATTTCCCCCCTTTACAAAAAATAAGTACCTTTTTAATGTGCTACAGGAATAGGTGCTATTTTAAGCATTCACCAGAGATTAAGCCAGTGTTTTTTCAGTCTGCTGGGAGAGTGGATCCATGGTAAGAAATCTTTGTCCTGCAATCTAGATTCTGTCTGAGTTTCAATCTGCAGATATCTCCAAGAATGTAGTTGTTTGATTTTGCTGTAGTTGTTTGAGTTTGCTGTTCAAGTCTGGCCCACTCTTGATAGCATTTGTGCAAAGCTGAAGCTTGAAATTGAACCGGACTGGAAGGCGAGACAGGTTCAACTTCATTGCGCTGCCTGTTGGGTTTCTTCCTCTCTGGGCAATGTAAAAAAGTCAACTGTATTATTTTTCCTTTTCCATGGCCAGGGCCAAAGAATGCAGGAAAACTTGCCAAGAGTAGAAAAAAAAACTGAGTTCTGCTATAGCTTCAGGGGTCCAGGATACTTGCCTTTCTCATCAGAGAGAGAGCAACCAGACTGATATACTATTTTCCATCAATCAAGTCAGCAAAGCCAGGCAGAGCACTTCCTTTGACATCAATGCAGTGGTGACAGTTGTAGAGTTAATGCATTCCTTCTTAATGGAATACCATAAATCTAGGTTCAATGCTGCCAAAATAATGGCTGCAGTTCTCACTGGTGAAATCAGCTCTCTCCCCGCATTCCCATGGGCCTAAAACAGTTTGGATATAGAACGATTAGTATTATTTACTGATATTAATAGGAATTTCTAAGGCCGTTTACAAGGATGGTTTACCTGTTCAAAGTGATGCTATTGCCTCTTGGTTGAGCACACATCTGCCTTTTAATAATGACATCATATTTCACAGCTTCAGAAGAATTATATTTCTTATTTGAAACCACAGGACAAATTTAGAAAGGAACAAGTAGTGCTTCTTTCCAGGAAGATGTTTGGATTGTGTCAGACACTCCCTGAAGTAATGACAGGTCCCTTAGGTTTAGTGTCTTATTTCTAAGGAAATATGTAGGACAGAATTCAAATGTGACAGTAGGGTAGAGTGCTGATACAGGAGGAAAAAGTTCATTGATTAATTCACTGGCTGTATTATATTTGGGTATCAATGAGGGAAAACGCCCAGGTATTCCTGCTCAGGAAAAATCAGATCTGAGTCAGAGATACATCGGAGCTTCAAATGAAAGTCAGACCTCTTTGCAACCTCAGAGAACAACTTTGCCAGTGGGGTGTGTAAGCAAGTGGCTTGCAGAGGGAGGAACAAGGGATGCACAGTCTGCATCACAGGGGAAAGCCCTGACACCACAGGCAGCAGAGCATCCACTGAGCATTTCCCTCACAGTGTCTTAATCCTCTTCTCCTCTCCCACAGGAATTTACTCAGCCCCCAAGGGGATGTTATTTGTGACTGTATAACTTGCTGGAGTTAAACAGCTTTATAGCACTATTCAGGCACAAGGCTTTACCTCTCACTTACAAGTTTATTTCAGTCTGCAGGGATCATAAAGCAACTTTCAAATTACCAGCCAGTACTGCTGGGGCACAGAAGAAACCATTGTGGTACAAAGTCCACTGAGCATAGGATGTAAGTGTAGCAATGCTTTTAACCCCTCTCTGCATGGGAATCTGGAAACAGATGGTAAATGCCCAAAGGATAGGTGGTGTTGAGGGGGAGGGAAGGAGGTCAACCATGAGCATTTTGGTTCAGGTAATCTGTATCTTGGTTCAGTGCACTTCCAGAGTGCAAGCATCTTATCAGGCCTTCCTCAGAAGGCCCCCCCAGTGAGAGCAACAACATCCCTGCCTTCCTACCCACTGGAGGGGATCTCACCAACACACAAGTGGTGACGAGAGCAATGCCCTAACGCTGCCCACCCTCTAAAGGAAATGAAAATTATTGCCCATATTTAACAGCGATCTATTAAACTTGGTGTTTGACTTAAGCATCCACAAGTAATCATACAAAATCTCAGCTTTGGTTGTTCTTGAAGACCTAGACACTCACTCATAAAGCAAATGTGCAGGATGCAAATAAAACATAAGCAGAAGGTAGCCTAGGGGGTCCAAGCCCTGAAGGCATATAACGCGTTCATTCAATTTTTGGAAGGGATTTCTTGTTTATTAAACCAACCACTTGAAATTAATTGGAAAGCAAAGTCTTGATCTTGGCACATTTAAATCATAAATATTCAACTTTCATTTAGCTCCTAAATAAAGCCAAGAGTGAAGGTCAGACTTGGAGAGGGATAACAGGGCTCACATGCTCTCAGCCGGGTGGAAGCTGCTGGTGCTAGCTCAGCTCACAGGACACGGGTGGAGGAGGAGTGGTGCTGGCTCCAGCTGCAGACACTCTGGTCCGGGTTTGTGGAGGTTGGCCTTTGGTCCAGACCTGTGGAGACACAACAGCAAAGAAGCAACACACACGAGGTTGCTCATGGTACCGTGCTGATGTGAGTGTTTGACTTCTGGGCCAGACAGGCTTGCATCTGTCCAAGTCAGTGCATGGGCTCATGCAGACAGGCATGCACTAAATCTGATCCCAGGGCCATTCCCCGACAGAACCACAAAATAAACACATGCGCATTCACTGCTTTCTAGAGTACACTGGATGTTAATCAGCAGAATAATTTGTAGTGGCTTGACTACTGCCTTTTTTTTAGCTTGTGGCTAATGTATGAAGGCATTTCTGATCATAACTATGCCAATAACCTATTGTCACGTCAGCTATTGCTAACTTCATTTACTCAAACAAAATATTGATGGAGTTCTTTTTTATTGCACGGAAAAAAACCAAGTGGGCATGCTTTCAAGAATCACAGTCAGAGTACAGTATGTCTGCATTTAATTATGGGGTTGGAGCAATTAACACTTGGGCTCTGCTTTGTTCTGTATTCCATAGCTGGTTGTTGAGAAAATACAATTCTCAAAAGCTTGCCATTTAAAATGTATTTAGCCTATTTTTAGTTAGCGTGAAGGGGTTTACCTACAATTGCTTAGGGCTATGAAGGTTGGACTAAGACTCAGGAGACCCTGATTCAATCCAAAGTGTTCTTTGTGACAGTGGAAAAGCCTTAATTTGTGCTGATATCTCACTGGCCTGCTGGAGAAATTTTCCTTGCTGTAAGGCAGGGATTCCATTAGCTGTAAAATGTTCAAAATCTGGGATACTTAAAAAACATGAGTGTTTTCTCAGGTTTTATTATTAATGTATGTCACTAATAACAATTTACATCAGACTTACTGATAACTAGAGACCCTTAAACCAAAACATTACACAACGTGCAATGTATATATATTTTCCCTTCTCTCATGATTTCTCTTAAACATCTAAGTCTGACCTAATTCAAAATTATATATCTCAGGTATGTATCTTAGATTAAAACATATGTTTCAGAGCCACTGAAAAAGTTATGATACCAAAGACCTCCTTTTTATTATTTCCCCTCACAACTTCACCTTGCAACACTTTCTTAATTGCAAAACAATTTTGGCTTGAACTTCTGTGTCTCAGTCTGCTGTACTGTGACCTAAAGAACAGCACATACACATGCAGAAATTAACTGGTCCCTTAGGAGTACTCTTGTGCTGGAGAGTGAAGGAGGAGAGGGCAGATTTGCAAATAGCTATATTTTCTTTCACCAACTTAATTGCTTCTGTTTGGAACTTTTAAAATCTCACCTTACCATGCAGTCATTTTCAAAGTGAGCACAGCATGACTGACCCAAAAAAAAAAATCTGTTTGCTTTTTTATTATAATTTTGGTTGTGATATTTTATTAGTGGAGGCTGCAACACCTCAGAGGAGTAACAGTCGGCTGGTTGTGGCACTTCTGGCATTTCCTAGATTATACTCTGATTAACTCTGCTATATTAATAAAGACCTTTTAATATGCTTTTGTGAGAGTAATTTCCTAGGGTTTTCAGGAAAGCATGTGGAAAAACAAACTGCATCACACAGCATCACACTGACACTTCTGTGAGTCATCAGAGCTGGACCTTTGGATGTCTAGCAGGTGAGTCAACCAACTAACCAATAATAATACTAATCCTGAAGATTAGTACTAGAAATACTTACCAGTTTTCATAATTATTTGCCAACAGAGGAACAGTGAAACTCAGGTTGGGGTTTTCAGTCGCCATTTATGGCTTTGAAAGTATTTTCCCGTTCTCAAGTGCAAGCCTTTGCTAGATCACTGGAAATTAATGCCTTTTGTGGAAAACTGTCCATTTTAACAGCCCTCCAGTATTATTTTTCTTTCTATAATCCTTGATATTTCAGTTCAAAATAAAAGTTAAATTATTACAATGGTGATACAAAACAATTTAGTACGGTCAAAGGGGGCACTTCTTTTTCTTTTTTTTTGCAGTGGTGCTCACAGCATTTCTTATCCAGCAGAGTGCATAAACTGCACACAGATTCCCACATGCACACAACCCTTTGCACAGTCCTTTGATCTTTGACAGGAATCTTTCAGACACCCTTTGGAATGGGAGACACTTTTGTAGTCTGTTACAGTTGTGGGTATATTTTTGGTATGGAGTAAACGATCTAGTTAGAGGATGTTCTCTTATTCTTAAAATGACATGAAGTTCTCACAAGGAGATGAAAGTACATCATTGTAGCTTTGTACTTGTGGGAATATTGGCCATTTATAATTGTCTGGAATAAAATAAAAATGGAAATACTGAGAACATGATGCATAGTAAACAGTCACAGACCTGTAAGACATGTATTACTCATGAACACAGGATCAAACAGCTGCTTTTCCTGCCTTTTACAATGTGTTCCTGACATAAAATTAACTGTATTTATTGCAATAGTATCTCACTTGATGTCAGTTCTCCACCTCTATCTGTAATTTCTTCTATTGAAGTTCAAGGACTGATCAGGGCATTTTTTCCATAACATCTTGCCACTCTTTTATAATCTCTGGGGGTCTATCTCTCCAGAAATTCCTACTCTTATCCATGCCTATCTTCCAGCTGATAATGTGTTTTTGTCTAGCTCTCTAAAACAGACTTCTACTCCCAGCACAGGAGGTGTGACACCCTGCTCAAGTTAAGGATTGCACCATCAGGAACCAGAGTTTTCAAATTTTCACCTGATTCTTTTCATCAGCTCTCCAGAACTTCCACGCACCAGAGCATGACCACAGCTGACTCCTCTTGGACCCAAAAGGGGCAGAGCTAAAAGACAGCAGAAAAACAAACCTCTGTTGCCTTCTCTGATTACAGCTGCAGAATGATTTTGAGAAATCACTATTGAGAAATACATCAACATATTGTTGATGCCTTTGGCTTAGTGAGTGATGATCTAATTTCCGTTCAATTGACCAGCAGCCAATTCACGTTTGGATCAAAGTTTGAAACGTAGCTTGTTTCGTATTCGGGTGAGCTGGTCATTATAAATGTGAATTGTAACAACCTCAGTAAGGGATTCCTCCTGCAAAATGATGAACACTCTGTGAAGGAAGGCAGGTGCTCAGTGCATCACCTACCTTGTTCTTCATGGTACCAAGTCACACCATTTCTCTGAATCTGAC
This sequence comes from Catharus ustulatus, assembly GCF_009819885.2. Lineage (NCBI taxonomy): Eukaryota > Metazoa > Chordata > Aves > Passeriformes > Turdidae > Catharus > Catharus ustulatus. The sequence continues at coordinate 35,181,877 of NC_046221.1, read as the reverse complement.
CTGCCAAACTATTCATGAAGCCCTATCCTGTAAATACATTCATAGAGACATTCATAGAGACAAATATGTTGTATTGTTCACTGAGGAAGGAAAAATTAATTACACTCAATGATCCTCATTCACACCTGCATTATGGAAGACTTAGATCAATCTAAACCCATTGCTAATTCAAAGCTGTAGGAAATGGTCTTTCAATGGTTTGCCTATTTTACTCTGATTTCTGTCACAGATCACCAGAATAAACCAAATGCCTTGGCCAGTCACAAATAGATCTATCCTGCTTTTTGCTAAGAGTAAAAAGCTGCTTTAACTTAATCAATAGTAGCAATTGCATGACACAAATGAGATTACTGGAATTAGTTAAGATAATAAAAATACTCTGTGTCTCTCATTAAAAGTCTTCACAAGAGTAACTAAAATTGAAAGGAACAGTTGAAAGATCAGGGTCAACATCTGTTTAATTTTTAGCTATTTTAATTCTAGCTCATGATTATTTTAGAAGCTATCCTAAAGAGTCAAAGGAGAAATAGCAATGGGAAGAAGACAGAGTTCTTCAGGGGACAATTCATCAGTTGATTCAGCATAATGGTATATGAGAAAAAAATCAAGTAGAACAGAGTTCTCTTAGTCATAAGCTAATAATAAAATCTCTAGCCACTGTCCAGGGTAGGGTCAGGACTTCAGCACTCTGAATTTCTGACTGGTGACACGTTGTAAGAAATCCAGCTCACATGAAGAACAGGTTGCTGTCTCTGGTGAATGAGGCACTGACAAGAGCCACTCACAGTATCCCAAAAGTTCCCATTTTGTCACTCAGTGTCCCCAGGTTCACAGCACCTTGGTTCAGCATGTAGCTAAGGGATTTCCATGACAAAGAGCAGCTGATGAAGGCCCTTGTGCAGTCAACAGAGGCATAGATGGGGAGCCTTTCCGAGGATCAGTCATGTTTCTTGTGGACTAAGAACATCTTGCTTTCTTTACCCATAACCAGTCCAAGGTCATTTGGCTTACATCAGTGCACAGTAAAAAAGCTTTAAGAGACATCAAATGACCTCTTCCTTATGGCTAGACTGAAAAGAAGAAAGTAAACTCTTCTGCCTTCTCCTTAGTTTAACTTCTGCCTTAGATGTTGCCTGGGGCCTGAGATCTCTGAATTCAAAGATGGAAAATGGAGCACACTAAAATGATAAGATCCTTCTCTTCTTTCTCTCTGAGGACTCCTCAGGCTTTTCTTCACTATGTAAAGTAGAGCAATCCAGCTACCCTTTCTACATTACAAACTTTGCTAATAAAAACCAAAATCAGACAATAAAAGTGCACTTTCTCCTGATGCTCTGTTTTCTCATTCTTTCCCTCTTCCTGGCCCCACCTGTACTAACACAGTCACACTTTCAGTAGCCCTTACCGGCTGCAATGTAAGCTTTCAGTTTTTATTAAGAAGGCTAAATCAAGAGTTTATAATAGTCCTTTTATACTTTTAATGTTGCCCATTTTACTGCTGCTTTAACATTCACTACCCAGACCTGGCTTGTATTCCATGTTCCCAGATCTGAACAACAGAACACCCCTATTAATTTAACCATGTCCTTTCTATTCCTACATTTCTTAAGTGGTACAGCTGTGATTTTGTCTTTATTTCCCTAAGGTCCTTAAACATCTTTCACATCAATACCTGCAGTCACTGCCAAGATACAAAGTCAAAAAGGCTCACCCAATTATACTGGTGCTTGAAGGGGGTCCATGGTTTTTCATACTTAACTCTCACCCAAGAACAGGGTTTGACTCTTTTCCTTCCTGATTTTGGTATCAGATTTCAAACTGTAGCCCATGCAAGGACCAGCCTTCTTTCCTGCAACCATGTCTCACATTCAGATACATTCAGCAGCCTGGTGAAGATGTCAGAGACAAGGAGATGGGGAGGAAAACAACAGAAAATCTTGTTCCTGTCATCTGCTTGTGCTTTGGTAATGGTCTCTAAGATCCCTCTTTACACAGCTGATTATGGAGCCAGATTTCAAAATATATTTAAGGCCTCTAATACCAGAAGTGGCTGGGATATTTTCCAGAACTAGCTTGCTGCTGAACTGTAACCAGTAGTACAGCTAGTAGATGTACCAACACTCAAACCTAAACAGGAATTCAGTCCAGAAGTGATGTTCAGAAAGCCCCTGTTCAGACACTGTTCCCTGAGCTGCCTGAATTTGCACTGAGGCTTCTATGCCTCCTTCTTGAATTTAGCTCTAGCTTTCTACCTGTGTTTGCTGATATTCACAACCTCAGATAACTTGCCTGTCTGGACTAAAATGCCTGGAACAAATATTGATCGAGTATGGGATGCATGCCACTCCTTAGGCACACTATTGCTTAAGGCAGGTGAAGGATTCATCATGCTCTTTGTGAAGTTAGAAAATTCAGAGAGAAAGACATTTTCACAGCACTGCTCCTGAATGGAGATTGTTTTTGCTCTGGGGGGTTATGCATCAATGTACCTCTTCACCCGCAGCACACTAATGAAAAAAATATTGTGGTACAGTGTGACCTCCCTGCAAGCAAAAACCAAGCACCATCATGTACCTAAATGACAATACATTAAGATCATTATCGTATTTAATATAGTCAAACTTATCATTAATCAGTAAAACCAGCAGCAGCATCATGTTCTTCCTGAAGTGACAGATTCGTCAATAGAATAAAAAAGCCTTTCTATTGAGACATGGTGAGATAAATACAGGAGCCTTAATGGAATATCAAAAATAGCAACAGTCAGAAAGGAGACCTCTTTTACCAATAAAGAAGAAAAAAAAGCTCAGGTATTGGCTAATTTGCTGTAAAGCTGTCTTTTGCTTTCTAATCAATCATTAACAATCAAAGGCCACCTGGCTTAATTGAGGCTAATTTTCAGGAAGCCTGATCTGGCATTTCTTGTGCACTGCTTGGTTGACGTGAATGTCAGAACAGAAAAACTATAGCACTAGTAAAGGAATGAAGGAAGCCTGTCATTAAAGTATTTTTTAAACATCTATAAAACCTTTTTTTCCCAGTGGCAAATGCAAAATATGACTGTTGGTGATCATTCAACAAACTAGAAAGAAAATAGTTTTTATTCTCCTAAAGGCTTTTGAAGAGTACATGAACACATACAAAATCACAGCTGTATTTATGTTTTAAAGCTGAATGGCATCAGGCTAGAGAAGTCAGAGGTTTTCTATAACCACCATCATAAAGATATCTCCTGGCATATGGGTCATAGAAAGATTTTGGAAAATTCCTGCCTAATAGGGTAAACGAATATCCTAGACACACTTCCTCTTTGGTATTAGGAAATGTTTTAGTGGAAGGCTAATTAGAGCCCAGCAACTCTCTCCTCTGCAGGAAGATCTCCTCCTGTTTGAAGTGTTTACCCAGCTCCATGTTCCTCTTGGAAGCAGATATCAGCTCCAACACTTGCTTCTGACAGGACATGACACCATTTACAAGGGTTGAAGGTTTTGGGGGCCTGGTCTTGGGGTCATAGCAATGGTCTGACTGCACAGAGCTGATGGATAAAGCCTATATTTTACATTCTGCCTGAGTAATTGTAATAAATATTGATAGGTGTGCTCTGTTACTAATTTATTTCAGGCAGAGCATGTCTCTGAAGCTGTGGAACGACCTTGACAGAGCAAGCAGTGCTTACCAGGCATAAGTATCTCTGCTGAGGGCATGGCAAAGGCCAGGGGATCCTGTCAACACAGTTGAAAGATACTGCTACTCAACAGGAGCTTTCTTGGTGCCACAGAAAGGTAAGATATTGCTTAAAGGCAGAAATTTTTAAAGTATTCAGTATTTTTCAGGATATCTCTGAAACAAGGTCGTTGAAAGATGAAAGAGTACTGGGGCATTGGAACTGCAAAATGAGGCATTTCACTCCTTTACAGGGAGGTGATGGGTCATTCCTAGCCTGGTCTTTTTCCTGAGGTTTGATCCTTAGATTGGGGTTTACCACCTAGCTGTTTGGGGCCATGCTGTCCATGTCGGTGCAGTGCTGTGGTTATGTGGTGTGCCACAGGCAGATCCTGTCTCTGTAGGTAGTAGAAACCTGGTTGGTCTCATCTTTTTATAAGATTAAGGCTTTAATCTCAATTTCAATCACCTCCATAAAATTGTATGCAAATATTTTCCTAGCTTATTCATTATGAAGGGGATTGCCCTCTGGGTGGTTGCCATTTAGCTTGGCTGCCTTTGCTATAGACTTTACTTTTTGGCATCAGAGTAATTTTTCCTGTACAGACCCATCTGCAGTTGTAGCAGCATTTTTTGCCCAACTTTGCCAGGTATTTTTGCATTTCAGTGGTAGCAACCTATTTGTAGCACTTGGTTGATTGGATTCTTAGAGTACCTGCATAGCTCATTTACTCATAGCATCACTGCACCTGAGCTGAAACTCAGGAATGTATTTCCTCCTCCACTGCTGCAAAGTGGAAACACTTTGAAAGCAATCTTTACAGCCCCTAGTTGTTTCTCTGTTGATTAATATTTGGTCATGAAATTGGCTCAGTTGATCAGAACATGGTGCTGATAACACCAAGGTCATGAGCTCACACAGGTTGGATCCCTGTATGGACCATTCAGTAAAGAGCTGAACTTCATGAACCTTGTGGGTCCCTTCCAAGGTAGAATATTCTGTGATTCTGAATATAGTGAGGGTTTTGTTTTTTCTGTTCTAGCTGACAAGATCAGCCTCTCTGTCTTGAAGTACAGTACTCATAACTCATACACCATCTCCCCAAACTGACTGTTAAATAGCCAAAATGATCGTGCTTTACATTACGGTTCTATTTGCAAGCAACTGATAAAGCACTAACAAATTTTTAATAGATGTTGTAATAACTTGTCAGTTAAATATTATAGAGTACAACAGGCTATTTGGCTTCAAATAATCATAGCATAAAACTGTTGTTATTCTTTCTACCAATGTCCTTAGCAGGCATGTTTAATTTAAGCCATAACACACAACCCTGGTAGCAGTGTTATGTCTATCTATGTAGCTACTCTGCTAAATGCTTCAAATATGTAATTTTGCAACCCCAAATGTCTTAAAACAACAACACACACACACAAAAATCAAACACAAAAAATCAAAGTGCTGTAGAGTTTGATGGAAACCCTCCTCCATATCTTGTAGGTCAGCTTCTTGATGGTAGTGAGACATTTTGAAAATGGATGACTTGTGGCTTCTCACACCAAATATAACAAGTGCATTTTCTATGTGTTAAGAGTCTTTGCAACTCCTAAGTGTTTCTCTGAGGTACATGTCATTCTTTTAGTGACAAGCTTCTGAATGCTGCAGAAAATCATGTCAGCTGCACCTTCTCTATCTGTTTCACTTCTAAGTGTGCTTTTGGCTGATAGACATAAAAAGTAAAATAATGTAATGTTAACAAATATCTCAGTCCTCTCCAACTTTTCCCCTGTATCAGCTTTACTGTGGGAATGAAGGTCTGGAACTTCTGAATGACTGTCAGGGGAGACCACGTTGGCAATGGGCGAGAACAATATAATTGCTGAACAGAGCCTACACCAATGGACATCTGACCACACAAAAGTCTTGTGTGTTCCAGCCCCAATGCACTATATCAGAGATAATCCTGCTGCTCTGTATTTCCCATGTCTGGGCTTTTGTCACGCAGTCCCATTCTACCCAAACAATGCAAATGAGCCACAAAATATAGCAAAATCTTATCTGTAGTTTTTCACCTTTGAGAAAGAGCTGGGGGTAAATGCTCATCCTAACTGCAAGTAGCAACTATCTCCACTTAAGCCATCATGATGCCACTACTTTAATGGATATAAGACTGAGAAGATTTTGGCAGAGACAGAGCAGGGGAGACCCTGTTATGCAGTAACACCTCTGTTTTGGAAAATTATCCAGTGTTGATAAACAATAACCAACTAGTCCTCACTCACTATTGCGGATCTCCAGTATGATTTATGCTGATCCTGCTATTGAAGTGGCTCATTAAAAGTGACAGTGATGCTGGGACATTGGGGCAATCATGGTAGTGTTCTGCAAAAACACCTCAGAGAGTACCTCAGCATGCCCACTCCAGCATAACCAGTGCAAGGTTTTGTCTATGATGAAAAAAGACAGCTGATGCATTTTCAGTCCATTCCAATAATGTGCTTCAGTCTAATCAGAAGGAGAAGTTTGTACTAAACAAATGCTCACTTTCTTCACTTCGCTTTTCACATCAGTCACTGTCAGCTTGATATAGAAAATATGGCTGTTAATGGCTTGCAGTGGAGCAAACATTTGCATAACTGTTACCTCAGAGCCCATAACTCCGAGCTAATTGGCTGATGGTGATTAAAATGATTAAGTGACTGTAATTTATATGATTAACCAATTAAGCCATTCTCCTGTGATTGGCCCAGGGTAGGGTCTGGGATGCGAGCTTGTTTCCCAGCATGCATGCCGGCAGTGCATGATATTAAATATTCTTTTAAATACTTGCTGTTGTTCCTGCCAACAGCACTCAAGGTGCTTTAAAGGTATTTTAATTACTCCAAATCATTTCTGTAGCACAGAGAGTCATAAGTTGAAGGCAACCCATGAATTATTAACAAAATAAATCTAGCACTGGCTAGGATAACACAGAATTACTGAAGACAGTAAATAGGACAGTGAATTTGATCATCCAGAACTGATGGATGACTGACTGGTGTAAATACAGGCAATATCACTGCCCTGAACAGAAGTTATGCTGATTTATCCCAGCATGACATCCTTGGAAGCTGAAAGTTCACCAGCAGGTCTGAAAAAAAAGGTAGACAAAATTAATTGCAAATCCTTCTAGGTAAAAGAAGCAACTGACTTGGTTAATTTGTAACCAATTCCATTAGGAGTGCATTTGCCAAGGGAGTGAATGTTGTTTGAGTGAGCTCTGGTTCTTGAAAGAACAAGGCAGGTGGGCAGGAAGCAATAATTAAGTATATTCTCTGCTAATCTCCTGCTAGGTACACTGAAGGGAAATCTTGCTGTGGTTTCATCCCCCCTCTTTCCTTCCCCCTACCACCTTCCTGTGGGCTGCTGTTATGAAACAAGGGACTGCTCCACTTCCAGTTTTTTCCCCCTCTCACCTCCCACCAGCAGACAGTTTAATTCCATGCTTCCTGAGGCTAAACACATCACCTTCATACACATTACTTTCAATTTCAGCTGCTGTGTGTCCTGAAACTTTAAATCAGTTGCCAGTTAGCATGGACTCTCAGTTCTGACTTTACAGAATAGTAGTCTTTTAAGAGATGATAGCAATATGCTTTTCTTTTCAACTTACCTGTGATTTACTTTGTATTTTCTGATCTTTCTTGGCTGATAATTAAATGCCAACATAATATAGAAGACTAGTATTTTACTGTCTTGTGGGTTAGCTACTTCTATGTGCAGTTTTGTCCAAAACAGTGGCCTTGGCAAACTGGATAATATTACACTTAAATGCATTAAGCATCTTCATGTTGCTCACTGGGTGTTTTTATAGCTTCAGAGGATGGTGTCTTAGGGCATGGTATTGAATTCTTAGGGTAACCAAGGTTTGAAAACTCAATTGTTCCATGGAGGATATAAAAATCTGAACAACTTCTTTTGATCTAAGTGATTTGGTCAAAATGGCTTAGTGAGGAAGCCTGTAGCATCAGGATGTCTGCTTTACAGACAGAAAAATTAAACACATTGCCAATACTCCCATGCTAAGCCGATAGAGCTCAGCCTATGGTGCAAAGCCAGAAATTCATCCTCTGGCTTTTTGTCTATTGGATGACATTTCTTCCATATTACTCACAGAAAGTTCCAAGCAGTGCCCTGGGGGTGTCTGTGAAACTGCTCATGAAGCTTCAGTCCTGAGGTTTATGGACATGTGTACCTGTCTATGACATTACTGATACACCAGAAACATTTTAGACTTAACCCTAAGAAGAGTCGTGAAAATTTCAGCTCCCACCAAAGTAAACAGCTAAGTAAACTTAATCAAAAATGAGAGCAGTAGTTAAAGCTGAGGCTGAGGGGACAAAAGACACCGTGTGTGACCTTGGCCCATCACCTCACCCCTCCCTGCATCCCTGTGCCCTGTTGTCATCCCTGTGTATTGCTCTTTCATCACTCCTAGCAAAGCTTGAGGACAAGGCCATTAATATACATAATGCACTCACGCAGTAACAAGATGACGTCCACGGAAAAGCTTATAAATAAACATAAATAAAGACCTGATGAGTAAAAGGCTGGGTCCTGCCCAGGCTTCAGCGAGACTTATAAAGGCCACACAGAAAATGCATCTTAAAATAGACTATTTGAAGGTCGTAGCCTCGTGCCCTTACCTGTCAAGACCTGAGCGGAGGCTTTGCCTGTGAAGTGATGGCACTGCTGATGACATCAGCACTCTCCATGCAGGCTTTGGCAGGTGTTAGCCATTCGTTTCACCTTTGCTACTGTTCACCCAGGAATTTCTTCGGAGTCATGACTCGCCATGTGCTTTCGTGGCAACTACCATTTAGTCATATGAAAAAACACATTTCTGCTGAAGAGCTGCTGCCATGATATCAGAACTTGAGAAAAGGCAGAACCTCTAACTGATTCTTTTGACAGGTTATAAAATATTAAAAGAGGGTAAAGTTTTAAAACTCATTTTTACGTATCTCTCTGCAGCCAAGTGCTGCTGGCCTAAGGGATCAATGAATGAAACATTACATAGAAATGCTGAATTCATGTTATCCTTGATAATCTATATTTCAAAAATGAGACTGAGCTCTTAAATGACCCACACATGGATTTGATCTGCTCCTCCCTTTTAACTTGCTCTTCAGTAGCCTGGCTTTAAAAAAATTAACTGTTTCAGTAATGTGGGAGTCCTTTCATTCCTACAGTCTTCTGATTAGTTCCAATAAAACTGAATAGTAATAAAGTTAAAATCCATTAGTGGCTACAAGACACACAACAGAACCTGTTCTGGTATTTAAAAAAATGTAAACCCATTATAGCCTCCTGTGCAACTTTGAATTTAGCACAATTATTTTTCAGTTTTTGCTTTCTGGCTTTTATTTTTTGTTGCTGCTATTTCAAGCCTCAGCAACATGAGCATAATTTCCCCATGTAATTCTATAAAAACTATTCTGTCAGAGTACTGCAGTAGTGGCTCAACATGACTGAAAAAAAATTTTTAAAGACCAAGTCACCTTAATAAATAATTATACTGATTTGGAACATTTAAGACTTCATCTACAAGAAGAGATATGAAAGGAGAGGATCTGTAGATGGAAATTTTTTCTACTGAAGACCCCATGTCTGTGTTAGGGCTGGGAGGCAGCTTGAAGAGTTTTCAGGCCATTACAGGTAGGTTTCCCTGAGTTGCTGGAGCACCCTGTGCCCTCCCAAGAAAGATCTTGCAGTTCAGTTTTACCCAAAATGGTCCAGATTTTGCTGTGAGGCAACATCCCGGTGCAGCTCCACCAGCCTGTGCAGGAGCTCAACCTTACATTTAATGCTGCTGCACAAAATGGTGGAAACACACCCTTTCAGCTCCTGGTTCCTCATGGAACTTCCTAATCATCAAATTCCAGATTTCCTCAGAAATGCAATGCATCTCTGAGGGTAGTTTTGGCCCAATATGGTGTTTGCACCAACTCCACTCTCTAAGGCAATTGAACCATTCCAGAACCCCAACACTCAACAGCAGGGTCAGGTCCCCCACAGAATACTTTTTTTAGAAGGAACTATGTAGAGGAATCTCTCTTTTCTGGGCTAGCTAATCCCCAGGAAGGTTGCCAAGCCCAAGAACCCCAAAATCTAAATCTCCCTCTTTTTTTGGGCAGCCAACAGGGCTGCAGGGAACATTTCCTTGGATTTTTAGCACCCCCAGTTGAGGAGGAAACTAGCCCTGGCTTTATCTTTCCTTGGTTAAATACCGTAACCACTAAACACCTACACAAAAGGACAGGCAACCCCAAAACTTCCACCAGCAACCAGGTTTTAAAAGGGAGGACAGATTAACACAGTGCATAGATGAGGTAAAAACCTCCAACAAGTACTTGGATCAGAGGGTTTCCTCACAGGAAAAACAGTAGACTTTCTCCTCCTGAGGAATAATTGGGGGCCTGGCAGGTGTGCCTGGTACTTAAAATAAAATAAAAAATTCCATGACTGCACTTTTCAGTGAAGTCCTCTTTTCCTGGATGAAAATCAATTAACTCTTCACTGTGCCTTGAGGCTAACAGACAGGAAAGAGATTAACAACAGGAAAGGAGACTTCAGCTTTATTGTACAGCAGCATAGGGCTCCCCATGCCTGATCCACTCCATGAGTGCTCTAATCCAGGGTCCTGTCTCAGCCGTGAAAGTCCAAGGCATTTAAGCACATGCTTAACTTCAGGCATGGGAAGATTTTCAACAGCCTGGTGGAAGTCTGGCATTCGCCTCTCCTCCTCCCCCAGCTCTGGATGGGAGTTACACACCTAATTGTTTTCTACCCCTTTGAACATTTCCACTCAACATGCTTTCCTAGGGACTGAAGAACTGCTGAGCTGGGGCCTTCTGGAATAACTGCTCTGTTAGGGAAGCTGCTCGTTAGCCCTCTGTCGTCTAGTGGCTGGCTTTTGTCCTGGGGCATGGGGGTTTATTTGCAAGCTAGGAAAAAAAATCTTTATTTTTTAAATTCAATTTAGGATGATGCCAACCATTCCAGCTAAACAGTCATTCCTTTTCGAGTCAATTAAGTACCTGGGTAAAACAAGAGTCTGTGTCACACTGGCTAGACTCTGTTAAAAAAAATTGAAATAAAAAGTTTAGTTACCCTTTAATTATACTGACTGCCTTTCATTTTTTCAATTAGGATAGAGGGTAACTGAAAGTGCATCTTCTGTCTTTGCACTAGACATGATGCTGTATCTTGTTATGGGCTGTTAAATTCATCTTCTTAATGCAAATCTTCTCAAAATAAGAAGCATTTACATGCTCCTTATCATTCTTAGCCATTTCCAAGGTCTGTCTCTGGTATCTATTATGTCATCTTTAAGAAAGAAAAACAAAGGAATTCTGGCAAGATTTATACCATGCCATTATAATTGTCCCTGGATTAGTCCTCGTCCTCTTCTTTTTTTTTTCTCTTTTTCTCTTTGCTATTTCAGATGGTGCTAGCAGGTGATTGCAGAACAGCTATAGTGAGAACAGAACCAGATATGTTTAGATAGCTCTCATTAATGTATAATTATGTTTTGAGACACAACAAATAGGTACAGTAATTTCACGAATACAAGCCACGCCATTTTGACTAAAATTTTGCTCCCACACCGGAAATGCGGCTTATACTCAGGAGCGGCTAATATGTGAATAATTTTCTGACATTTACAACCCCAGAACTGCCAGCCAGGGTGCTGAGCCGAGCACCAGACAGCAAAAGCCGGCATTTTGTGATTGTTACAAATTGTTACTCTGTTGGGCCGCGGGTGGAGCCTAGCTCCTGCAGGCAGCACGGGGGGCGAGGAGAGAGGCGGGAGAGCTCCCTCCTTCCCTCCTCTGCCGCGGCCTGGGGGAGAGACTGGGGAGCTGCGTGCCGCCATCACCGCGGCCCGGGGGGAAAGCGGGGGCCCCGTGCTGCCATCCCTGCGGCCCGTGGGGTAAGCGGGGGGCTCCTGTCCCCGCCTGCCGTGGCAGGAGCAGGCAGGCTCCGTCCTCGCCCGCCGCCGCGGGGGCGGGGGGGCCTCCGTCCCTGCATGCCACCACAGGGCAGCGCCTGGCCAGGATGAGCGAGCCCAGAGGTGGCGGCCAGCCCCGAGCGGCCCCACCGAGCGGCCCCACCGAGCTGGGCCACCTGGCCCCATCGGCAGCCCTGAGCAGGCCGAGCCTGCACAGCCTTAGCTGAGCCAGTAAACCCCGCCCTGTCGCGGTTCTGTTACTAATTGGCAACTTTGTTGCATGTGGGTCCTCGCTGCGAATGACAGAGTGACTTACACTCAGGTGCAGCTTATTTATGGACAAAGAACAAAATGTTTGCCAACACCCAGACATGCGGCTTATGGTCCATGCGGCTTGTATTTGTGAAATTACTGTAATTTTTAACACTAAGATATTGTTCTTATTGATCTATGTGCACGAAATGTCAGTGGTCTGCATCCAGGTGTAAAAAAATACACTGAAAGTGTGGTATTTTAATTAGCATTTTCAAAAATTTGACTGATCTAGGAAAAAGTGATTTTTGTCATCAAAGTTTTCTACTGAAGACCCTTCTTTTTCACACTACAAATAAGCATTCAGTAGAACTGAAAATGTGCACTTCAAAAAAGCAATTAAACAAGAACATAGCAAAGGTGCCTTCTAGGTTGAAATGCTTTCATTTTGCTTCTTAACTCCCTGATTGATCCATATATTTGACCTTAGACAGGGATCTCCCTCTGAGGTGTGATGGCACATTTTGAGACTCCTTGCTTTGCTGTATTAAAGGCAAAATTGGTGAATCAACATGAAAGGAAGGAATTCAGGTTATGAATAGCACGTCTGCATTGGGGTTTGAAAGGAAAATATACAGTTTTTCTGTATTTGAGTGTTTTGAAGTAAGGACTGCTTTCTCTTGAAGTCCTTAGGAGTAGGAAATTCTTTGAAGACTTAGTTTTTATAACATGTACCACTTTCCAATGTAGAAATACATTTAAATGTTGCTTATTTTCTTCTTTTTCAATAGGGCGCTTATGCACATTTACTTAAAGATAAGCACACAATGCTGTTTTTTTAATGTGCCCTACAGATTTCTAGTCTTGAGCATTGAGTTGCTTTATATTAATGTGGGGTTTTTCCCTACACACTCATACTAACTCAAGCCTTCAAGTTTTGGTTGATTCAATCGATGTTCTTTACTTTCACCAAAAAGACTTCTTATTCCTGCTTATCTCAAAGTGTCTCTTTCCTCTGCATAATTCTGTTCTCTCAGAGAACAGACCACCCACACCCACACCATCCTCTTTCTCTTCTGGTGTCTCTCTGCTACTCCACTCATGATTTAATTCTTTAGAAACTATTGCATTTTCCTGTAAATTTGCCAAATGGCCTAAATGGGGCAACCTTTTTCTCAGTTTTTTGGCGGTATATGAGAACATAAAGCCACAGGCATTTTATTATCCTGCAAAATTGGGTCAAAAGTACTTCTGAGAAAGCCTCTATTGAAAATAGGATGCTTAGCCAAACACATCCATGTTAGCTGAACTATTTTTTTCTTTCTTTAAGAAATATTAGACCTCAATATCTATAATTGCCTGTAACGACTGTAAGAGAGGATTCAGGTAGTTTCCCACTCTGCAACTGGAATTTTATGGGATGTTTAGCAGGCGAAACACCTCATTGAAAAGGCAAATATACCTTCTTGGTATGCACAGGAAAATTCAAACCCTGATATCATCTTAAGTGAAACCAGTTTCATAACCACCACTACTGAGCTGATTGCATATCTCTTTTGTGGCTCCCTTCCTCTTAATAGAGACAGGATACAGGCTTAACTAATGAGAAAAGATAATCTAGTCAGAAAAAATAAGTTATTGGCATAAATCAAGAGAACACTGGTGGTACTGGAACAGTGGTGGCTGGAATAACTGGAATGGTGAGGGTGCTTCCTCAGCTGTGCTGAGAAATCTGCAGGTCTGTATGAGTAACACAAGTGCCTAAGTTGTGCCCTCTCTGCTTCATCTGGACATCACCTGTCTCTTCCTTTTCACTTGCAGGGCATGTAATTTATACAAGATACTGCTTAGCTTTACAGTATTTTCTCATTCAAGAGAAAGGTTATATTCAAAATAGTGGTGTAAGTGCAAAGGGAAGTGCTCAGTGAATTAAAGCAAGTGGAAAGTAGCAGGGAAAGAAAACAAATACTTGGCATGTTTCATAAGCTATGGACAGGCAAAGGGACAAGGTACAAACTTCCAGACAAAATAACATTAAACATCATCAGTATTTGATCTGGAAATAGGGAAGGACAAGAGAGAGAATATCCAAAATTAGACCATCTCCATGGCACAATGTGATGGTAAAGCTAGACTTCACTCCTAATTTGATTGCACAGTTGCATTTTTCCTGCTTCCAGAAAAGGCTTTTTCCTAAGTTCTTGTGAAATTTCCTCCTAATTGAGCATTCATGTCTTAACTAATATTATTGATTTGCTACTCCTTAAATTATTTTTAAATTATCCCTGCTTAACTTTGAATTTTTAGGGCACACCAAAGAGAAATAGAAATAATGTTATAAAACGCCTTATAATCAACCTTCCCCTAAATGTTTATACAGTATACCAGCTTAATTAACCTTATTCAAAAAGCCTTTAATATGGGGGGATGTATAAATGCAGATCCTTTATAAATGCAGGTCTTCCTGCTCTGAAATTGGAGCTGGCCGTGATCTTTATAGCTGTTTCCTGTGCTGTGGGAGACTTGGGTCTAACATCAGCTCAGCTAGCCTGGATGGCTCAGAGTTTACATCTATATTCTGAGCTCTTAAATACACAGCTAATAGAATAGAGCAGAATAATGAGATGATGTTACACCTTAGTGCTTGGGGGTTTTGCTGGCATTTACTACATAGAACAAGAGAGGCCAGAAATTTCTTTCCTCTCTCCAGGTCCCTTATAACCTCTGATTGCAGGGGCTGCTCTGTGGCAGGTGAAGATCAATTAAACTGCCACAACCAAATGGTCAGAGAAGAGTTCCCTGAAGAATAATGGAAAAAATAATTTCTCAGTCTTGCAGCATGTTGCAAAAACAGCAATACCACCACTATGAGCAATCTACACTTCATTAAGGGAGAGAGTCAGGATTAATATCTGAAAGGCAACCTCTGCAGTGTCTATCCCAGCAATTATTTGTATATGCATACACATAGGAGATGGAGCAGAAATAGTGGAGAAATGGCACACAATGCCTTTTTGCTTCCCTAGCAATGTCACACTTGAAATATGAAGCACTCTGAGCTGATGACTTCCTTGTGCTGCTTATACATTATCCTGCCTGGGCAACAACCAAGTTCTGTGCAAGAGTACTTCATTATTTTAATTAAGCTTATTGCAAGAGTAATCATCATTGCCATCAGTATCAATCACCAGTAATATTTCCAGTGATGTCTGTAAGTGATGAAGGTCCTAACTGACAATAAATAATAATGTTCCTGGCTTGAGCTGGCACTTTATTGGACTTTTCTGGGTTGCTTTAAGTACTCCAGGCTCACTGCAAAAAGAACTATTTATCTATGACAAAAGCCAGGTCTAAATCATACTTGTTTTGACTTCCCAAATGGATATGTTCATAATGTCAGCAAAATTTATCCTTTTGATTATGGCAGATACCAAGTTTGAAACACATTTTGAAAGAAATTAGAAAGGTCTCTATACTCTGCTGCAGACTTACTTTCCCATATATCTTTAATTAGTATTGATTTGAATAGGTTTTTTATTTCATTGGAAGAAGACAGCGTAACATTGTTTGGACTGCCAAAATGCTTTTGCCATTAGTAAGGAAAAGTCTGAACGAACATCTTTGCACTCACATCTAAATGATCCCATGGTGTCAAGATCTGATTGAAATGTGTTACTTACACATTTAGTCCAAAATATCAGTGCACTTGCTTATTCCTGTCATTATGCTCCTACGGATTAAACACTCTGCCTACTTTGGTTTGTGCTGCAATTTTTCTTAGCTGGACAAAGACATTCCTGGCAGTTTGGAAATGGCTTTCCTATTTTTATTTCTTTGTGTGCTTGTTAATGCTCTGAGGATGTTCATTTGGAGTTCAGCAAGAGGATATACAATTGTTCCGGAAACATAAAACTTAAAATGAGAACATAATATTTCCAAGAAGTTTTGAAGTATTAATATAATGAACAGTAATCCTAAATTATCTTTTTATTACCTCTCATTAAAACCAAACCAAACCAAACCAAAATCCAGGACTATTCACAAACAGTCATCCACCTCAGGAATAGCCAGGCTCAGCTGTAAGATCAACAGCTGAGCTGACAGTCCACCCTTCTTTTTTCTCTCTGTCCTTTAACCTCTCTCCCTTCCCTATGAAAGGCAGGCACCGAGCAGATGTTGCTGGGGTCTTTGACGGGTGATAGCAGAGAGTACCACTTATTGCAGCAAACATCAGACAAAACTGACATTTCTCAAACCAGATTTTTATACTTTGTACTTACTGATAGGCAACGCAATATAAAAACTCTCTCTGATGGCAGAAAACATCGAAAAACATAGCACATGGCAAATTGCAGGACAAGAGTTGCTGTAAATACATACCTCAGACTGTGTGTGGGATGTAATTTCTCAATAAGCTCCAAAATAAGACCTGTTAGAAACAGCCATCTACAGGATTATCCTGTATAGCCCCTCAAGCAGGGTGCACAGCCACCCCCCAGAGCCCCTCTGTAGCTACAGGACTGTCAAACAGCTCAGCTCTCCTCAGCAGGGAAGCAGAGGTGGGCTTAGGGGGACTCTGTCTCCTGCCCCGTTTTGGCTCTCCTCGAACAGGCACAGAAGGAAAAGGAGTGCACAGGACAGCCTGCAGGGCCTCTTCATCATAGGGGTATGAATTTAGTTTTAATGGTCTGTATTAGAAGAAGATGAAGATTTCACTGATTTTCAGTGTTCTCCACGGTTAGTAGTTCAGGCAACACAGTTTTATTTCCAAAGCATCACAAAAAAAGGCTTCCAAAAGCAGAGAAACTAGAGACAGAGTAATTAAAAGAAATGGTATAGTTCTCCTGGATAAAGCAATTCCTTCTTTTTCCATCACACATGGTGTAAAGCAACATGTTTGCACGAAGCACTGGCAACATTGAAGAATATTTCTCCATTTCTTTCCTGTCTCCAACACTCATTTCATGCATGCTACCATTTTTCACATCAATTTTTTTCTAGTGCCAGTAATTTATTCCAATGCCAGTATGTTTAGTTTAGGAAACACATTCCAGTTTTTCTGTCTGTCTGTCTATCTATCTATCTATCTATCTATCCATCCATCCATCCACCTGCCTACCTACATAGCTTCCCATATCTCCCTTCTTACTAAGTGATTCCAAAGTCCAGCGTAAAAAGAAGCAGTCTTTCTCACTTTCAAGGGGCTGAGCCAACAAAGTGTTTTCCTGAGGTAAGGCAATTTAGCATTCTTGTGTCCCTCTTTGCGACTATTTGCTGCTGAAAAGATGCAGCCTGGTCCATCCTGGGTGCTTATGGAAATGAAAACCCTCAGAGGTAAATCTCCTGTGTTGCATCTCTTGATCACTGATGCATCTTGATGCATCACTCCCTCTGCTTTCTGAACATAAATGCAACTCAATTTTTTTCTGAAAGTCAGACAGTTCCTGGCCAATCCATCCCTCTGAGAACTGTGGACACAGAAACAAAAACATCACATTATTATTTTGAAGCCTTGCTCATCGCTTCTCTGAATGAGAACTGCTCTTTCTGTTTTTCAGGGCTGCATCCCACCTTCACAGAGATGTCTCACTTCCCTGGTTTTATCTCCTTACAGGTGTTGGATATGCCACATAACCCTTCCTATAGATCATGTTACAGCAAGTCACACTGCTGGTGCTTTGGACTCTTTTTAAAATTACATTTTACACATCAGTAAACTTGTAATGTAGGAACAGCTTTCTCAGTGTTATTTATATCCCTGTGTAGCAAAAGAATTTGTCAGAGAGTAATATGAATGTTATTTATCTGACGGCTCAGCTTTATTGGCTGCTACATTTCATATCCCTCAGTACTTTTTGGCAGAGGAGTAAATAACAGGGCTGTTAACCTCTAACACCAGTATAAAAATAGGCATTTATTAAGGAGTAAATATTACTTTAATTATTATTGTTCTAGTTTCTTTTCTCTGTAAAAAAATTGGATCCTTTCATAGATCGAAAAAATATCCAAATTTTATTTAAGTTTTAGACAGTTATCTGGCCACTTAATGTGGTTAGTTTCTGGTACCTTCAGCAGTAATTAAGGAACATATAATGCTTCAGCCACCTGATTGGATAAAATTAAAATAAGCATATGAAAACAGTAAGTTAAACCAAGGTGTCCATGGCTATACTGACATGTCGGTACCACATCAGTGGCTGCCTTCTGGGACCTGTTCTAACCTCAGATAAACACCAAGCAGACCTATGAAGAGACCAGACCTATCACTGTTTCAACAGCAGAAGTCCCAGACAGTAGCAAGGGGAAATGAATTAAGTCCTAAACCCTCAGTCCTTTCAGCAAGAATTAAAAAGCATACAATGCTCACATCCTCAGAAGACTTTTTACTTCAAACTTCCTTTGGTTTTGAAAATCAATAGACGTGATATATGTAAATACCTTGGGAGCCAGGGTTCCAGAATCTCACCAGGGATGTTCAGCACCCTGCAGGATCAAGGCCTCTAAATCCCCTCAAGTGGCAATATTTCATTACAAAGCAGGGAAAGGAGTATAAGTGGCAATTCTGTTTTCTATGGCAATTGCAGCAGCAGGAAGCACTGGAGTTTGTTACTTCAGAGAACTCTATCTTCTGCTGCTGGATGCAACTTTCCTCTTCAAAATCTCATCTGCTTCACCTAGAGGGAAAAAATGAATTACCATTAGCATGGAGAGATTACCAAATATCTAGTAAACAAAGAAGACTTTTATATAATGTGCAACTGTACGTAGTGGTTTACCTATAAAAGGATGTAAAGGGTTAGTAATGCTCTGGTAACCCTCTGATGTCTAGTCCCTCCCATCTCAGGTGTAGCACTTGTATGTACGAGATCAACAACAAGTTGAAGGTACCATTACTTCAGACTACAGAACATGCTGGATTCATCTCTGAGGGGTATCTTTGCTCTAGTAGGTATTTTCACACTTTTTATTTCATTCCTCAGGTGACTCAAGACAAATGTTTTAGTGATGGCTGAAGTCAGCGTCTAGGAGCTGCTGTGAGCCTCACACGGGGTTAGCAGCATCTGTGGTAATGGCAGTATGGGAGCTCACCCCTTGCTTTTAACCATAGTCCTCCCTGTGGCTCAGTGAAAGCGTTCAAGCTTTTACCTTTGACAATAGCATCACTATGTAGCGTTAGGGCTTAACATGAGAGAAAACAAAAGAACTTCTCTGCCTGACAGGGTGAGACTTTTTCTCCAGGAAGCCTCTGGAGCCCAACAGGCCATAGGAGTCCTCTTTTTTATGTCAGCAAGGACTGAAATCGGCTGGCAGATAGACAGCAAGTTCACCCCATGACCACAGTGGTTGTGGTGAATGGTCTTGTGCTTCAGTTTGCACCCAGCTCTCCCATCCCAGTACCAAACAGATCATGGCAGGAACATGCTTCAAACGGCATGTGGCAAGAAAGGCCTGTTAATCCTGGCCAGAGGAGCATGAATATGCACATGACCATTAAGGTGGAATATTAATGGAGTCAATCCTGTGGGAAATATGTGAGACTATGTTTTGCGTTTCTTGACACATATTGTGAACAAAACTTCAAAATTATTTGGTGGATCTGTTGAAGATCACAATAACTTAGAGACAAAATCGATTTCATAGTGAGTTCAGAATGTAAAAACTTAGAACTGTGACACAAAAAAACTCAGTTTAGTAAAGGAGAATGGTTAATAGAAGAATTTAGAACTGGTGATTTTGAAAGTAACAATATAGAATGATAAAAATGTTTATAGTGAGCCGTTAATGCTTACTATGTCTTTTCATTGGGGTAGAAACATGTGCTACATGCCTTTCACACAGACTCACACAGTGGGTAAGGCTGGGAGGAACCTCTGGTGGTCACCTAGTCCAACCTTCTGGCTCCTGCATGTTCCCCTAGAGCATGTTACTCTGGAATGTGTCCAGATGGCTTTTGAGTATCTCCAGTGAGGAGAACTCCACAACCTCTGGGCAACTTGTTCCAGTGCAGGTTAACCCTCACAGTAAGAAGTTCTCACATATGTTCAGGTGGAACTTCCTGTGCTCCAGTTTCTGTCCAATGACTCTTGTCCTATTGCTCGGCACAACCAAAATGAGCCTGACTCCTTCCTCTTGGCATCCTGCCTTCAGAAAGCTTTGATACAGCCAGTCTCATTATATTCTTGCTGATCAGATAAGAAGCAAATGGAAAACAAAATTAACTTTAAGAAAGCAAAAAGCAAAGCACAGTGTTCTTTGTACACAACTTGTTTAATGAGGTATAGCTGTTATGAGTTCCATTGCTGCAAATCTGATCTTCATCCATTCAAAAAAAAAGTGACAACAGAAAAGAACTATACAAAGTTTGCAGTCTTACTAAGCACATCTTTAGAGAGACTCCTGCAAATTTGTTGTCATCTGTAATGGTAAGTTTACCTTATTTTGAAAGGTGGTTTCATTCATACACACTACTTTAAAATCATACCCAAAAAAGGATTCTCTGTATTAAAAATTTTATTTTCCTCCTTTCTCTTAGGAAGAAGGCAGGAAATTAACATGTATTCAACATGATTTGCAATTAAAGCCACAATGAAGCATGCTGTATCTTAAAATCTAATTTAACTTAATATTTCTAAGCAGACAGGGAATAATAACCCAAAAACTATCTAAAATAAAATCAACATCTGTTTCCCAAGTAACTTGGCCCTTACCCAAATGGATTACAGCACTGATCCAGATAACTGAATTGGGGTGTAAAGTGGCCCATGTATGATATATTACATTTACAGATTAGTATATGTCATAATGCAATATTTTTGTTGTAAATAAGGTGATGAATTTGTATTGAGAGAGGAGATTCTGAAAGCTCTGGAGGATATTTATTCTTGTAGACTTAGAGAGATGTTCTCCTCCCTCCCTCTCTCTCTTTTTCTCCCAATTCCTAGAAAATCATTACGTTTTTTTTTCCTTTCCTGGTTATCCATTATGATTTTTAGCTCAACCCTCTGCACACTGACTTTTTCAGAAATAATAGGTCATGCAGGATGTGTTACTGTGCATGCATTCAGCTGCAGCACAACTGCAAGGCACTGCAGAAGGTCGTGTCCAAGCACAGGTCCAGCTCAGGCAATTGCTGTGCTCCAACCTCAGGAAGAAGTTAAATACTTTCAAAGCTCTAGAAGTCACAGTTTTCTCAAAAGGTTTTTGACCCACATGAAACTGTTAGTGTTCAGTCTCACAGATGGATGGATGGATGGATGGATGGATGGATGGATGGATGGATGGATGGATGGATGGATGGAGGATGGATGGATGGATGGATGGATGGATGGATGGATGGATGGATGGATGGATGGATACTGTGCATCAGTGCATCAAGCTTGAATTTGTCTTCACTCACAGAGCCAACAGCACCATTGTAGGTATCCCTTTGCCCCACTCCTATTCTTGGACATGACTCATTTTTCTAGTAAGGCAAAGCCAAGGAAAACCAGCCTCAAAACAGATAGAGGTTTCATGATTCAGGAGCTCAGGAAAAAGGAATATACGGAAAGTGAAAGTTCAGAAAGAGACACATGGAAACTTGTGCAAATGTTGTGGCTTCCTTTCTAAGTTTGAGAGATCTTTACAAGGACACAGTTACAATCTGATGCATTTCAAAACTCCCCAATAACACCCTCAGTCGCCTGACGCCCCAGACAGTTTGTGTCTCCTTAGAATCTAATTAGAGTTTTGCTCCTTGAGGAAGGGATATTCACAGGGAATGTTGCAAAGGAAAGAGCCTGGGGCAAGATGGTTATGGGTACAAGGGACTCAGCTCTTTGTAGAGATTTTATGTCTGCAGGAAGTGAGCACAGCTTTGTTTCTCAATTCTTTGTGGTCATGGCAAGAAGAAAGAGATACAAGAAAAGAAACCTGGAAGGAAAAGGCAGTAAAAGGGAGAAAATGGACACAATAAGGCTCATAGTAGGAATTCAAAAAGGCAGGACATTTTTGCATATTCTATTATTAGTTGGTTTTTATTTGTGGGGTTAAGATTTCAAGTTCAAAAGGGTCATAAACCAGGTCCAGTAGAAAAAGGTTAACACACTTCACAGAGCTAAGCAGCTATGTGACCATAGCTTTACCTATCAAGGCTGGGGACAATTTCATTAAAAATTATCCTATCAGCAAATTAGCCATCAGAAAAGCAAACAAATTTCATAATCACCAATTTTCCTGCCATTCTCTAGTATGTCTTGTAATATGCATAATTTCCCTTTTAAACTTTCAAAGCATTAGTTCTAAGAAATGTTAATTTTATTTACTTAAAAAAAAAAAAAATCCACCCAGCGGCTCCACCAGCAGCTACACCTTTCTCAAGTGCTAAGAGCCCTTTAGAGTGATTGTGTCTTTTCAGAGTGCTGTCTTTAGGAATAACCACAGCATATTGACACAGGAAACCCATCTAAGGAAGAACGACATAGAGAAACATTACGTAGATTTGCGTGTAGTGACATCCCATCTTTTCCTCTGTGCAATTTTATCACTGCATTTTTGTAATACAGACAGAGCTATACAGTCAGGCCAGACATTCAGGAAATACAGAACCAATCATATTGGTAGAGTTGACTCAATATTTGGCACCTTCCATGACAGCATAGTCAACCATTGTTCTATTTGTGAAGAAGAGACAAATCTTTTTAGGCAGTTCCTTGTAAACTAAAACTTCTGCATCTGTCTGGTTTGATACAGAGAAGTAACCAACAGTGCAATAAAAATACATCATTTACATCTTCCCACATTTAAATGTATTATCCATACAGAAAGTTATTAAGAGCAAGTTATTTATTTCATGCTCAGGGTTTCTGAAGTCTGCAAAATCAGCAGTATGGAAATGAGTAATTTTTGCTCATCTCACATTGTTTAATAGGTTAAACTGAGCATAAACTCAATGGCAGCGTTGTGATTCACATCTAAACTAAGCTTTGTTTCTGTTATGGTATACTCTTCTACTCCTTAGGGGCCTCTCCAATTCCCATTGAAGTCAAAGAGAGTACTTCCCTTGATGCAAAATTGCTGCATAAGATTCTACACATGCATTGTGTGCAATAGCTGTTGTAGATGCACATGTCATAGCCCATGGAACTAGGATATACTATGGTGTGTATTAATTTCAGGGACTTTAAAATCACTTCATGTAAATTCTTCTTGCAGTAGAAACCACGTATTATTATTGGAAGAATTTTTGTTATCCTAATGTCATTAGGTAATTTTGCCTCTTTTTCTGAAATAAAAATTCATCAATTATTTCTTTAAAAGAAAGTATTATTAATTAATTCTTTACCTCCAAGATTATTGAGCTGTTAAAAAAAATCAACCACTTCAGAAAATATTTTCTGTGACTTTTTTTCTCACATTGTTTCTGTAAGTTACATTAATTTTTTTATTTGCTTTCCATCCAGAAGACAGAAACACATGTATAAATAATGTAAATGGGTGTGATTTTTCAGCTGGTGGGCAATTACAGCTGGTTCTGCTGGAGGACTTAGGTGCCACTGTCACATTTAGTGCCTTTGCTGCCTTAAGCCCGAGGGGACCTGAGCAGTTACTGTTCAAGGGCATGCCTGCTTTCACAGAAATCTGGGGTGGAAAAGATCTTTTCTTTCTTCTGTGAAGCTTAATCACTCTATGTTAAAATTAAATATTCTTTAGAATAAGTGCTCTTCTCCCCTGTAGAAATCTTGGAATGGAGATGCCATCCAGTCAGGGCAAAAATAAAGGGCTTTAAGCAGCTGGAGATTCTTCTTCCTCCCAGCTTCCACCCAGCCGTCTGTAGCACATCCTGCACCTTTCTCCAATGATTCCCTAGAGACTGCAGCATCAGTTATCACTCAGTGTCAAGGCACACACAAGGACCTCCAAGAAGAGGAGGAGATCATGACCTAATGAGGAGCAGGGAACAGCTCTGTTTGGCCCCAACCTCCCACAGGCTGTGCTTTCTCCTTTCTTGCTCAGCACAAATATTTAAATACCCTACATGTAGCAAAGCAGCTTCAGCAGAAGTGGTTGAATCTAACTTCCCGTGTTGCCTGGGGCAATGGGGCTTTTCAAAGAGGATGTGCATGCATGTCTCAGCAGGTAGAAGAATTGTTTGGTCTCAGGTCTTTCATATCTCAGAGGAAAGCCCTAATTGCTGGATTCCCAAGGAAAAGCAAAACATTGGCAACCTTTGACAGCTGCACAAGATGTGCTCAGGTGCTGCAGGTATGTGCCTAAATATTAGGCATTAAAATACCCACCTATCTGGAGATAGTTCACTGAACACATATGGAAAATTAAAAGTTCTCCAAGAACTTTCATGTAATCATTTATTTGGGACACTTAGTAGCCTCAAGGATTTTGTGCTGGTTCCCAGGCCTAGGTCCTAGCTGAGTTCATATAACACAAGGTTCAAAAACTGTTGGAGCCAATATGGTTTCACTGTGTTTTGTTTTCTGCTGGTCCTGGATTCAATCAAAGAGCCAAGTTGGTCTACATACCATGATAGGATCAGGTCTTCTCCCAATAGTGCCATTTGGAAGGATTATTATGAGCATGAATTAATTGCTACAATATTTTTCCTACAAATCTCTGTCATATACCTTATGATTACCACAGAGAGACATTTTGCTCACGTGTTCAGTTCAATGAGAAGTGATAATTCCTGGAACACTCAGGGGAAATAGGTCTTCTGTAACCGTGCAGGACTTGCTTAACGTGCACACTAGCAGTGGCTTGAGAGCAGATGGAAGCCTTTACTCACTGAAAAGTGTAGCAGGGAGTTGAAACTCCTCTCTGCACCAACATTTTCTCAGCATATTGAAGAAATACGGTAGTGACAAGGTTCAGCATGCTGGCACTGCTCTTGGCTTTCTAGATCTGTAAGGATCACACCCTCAGCAGAATGCTCCTTATCCCAGAAGAGCCAAAAGAGATGGCTTTGCTTTGGGAGCATGGTATGTATTCCTTGCAACTGAATTCATGCTAGAAATACAATTCAATTCCTCCTTCTCTTCAGAGCTGACAAAGCAGTGAGTGAGTAAGGACAATAGAGACATGCTCTTTGGAATTAAAAAAAAAAGGACAGAAAAAGTGTATCAGGGTCTTAGAACTTTTTAATAGCTGTTATTCAAGCATGAGTGAGATTCTTTGCATGCTTCTCCTTCTCCTCCAATACAAGCATTCTTTTATTTCCGAGTGTCTGCATTTCTTCCACATTCTGTTTCTCCTGGAAGATAAAGCTTTCTGTATTTAATGAATTGTCAGAAATATGGTTGCTGCAAGTCCAATCAATTGCTTCAGAGTTTACCTCTTTATACATTAATTTTTCCACCACAAGAATGACTTATTTTCCTGCAAAAAGGAAATGAAAAAGCACTCCCAAAAAAGTGCTTTTTTAGTTGTCTGAATAATCTTTTAAATTTGCATATAACAAGTGAATAATATCTGGAGTTGTGCCTTCCTCTGCCTTCTCCATTTTCTTCTTGTGGGGAGCTCAATTATAGAAAAGATTTCTTTTCTTTACATAAGAAAGATATTTGCTGTATTTGGTGTTCAGGGTAAATCAGGTCCTTGGTGCTTCTGTACTCTAATGTGAGGGGATGAGTTTTCAGGGGAAATGTATTGCATGAGCAGAAATTGCAAATTACAACTTTTTTTTTTTTTAATAAGCCTCTTGGGATGATTTCTCTCTTCCTCTCTTCACTTTGCTCTTATTTTTCTGATAATTAATAATTTAGTTTAGTATAAGAAACATAAAAATCACACAATGAGAGTTAGTCACTGAGTTTATTCAGTATTTAGACAGCTGATGTATGTAGTTAGGAATTTAAAAATAGCTCATCAAAATTAACCTTGCCCACCATGTTTATTTTTATCAAATTAAGTTGATTGAAGTAAACCTAATTTCTCCTTACTCACCTGCCTTGTGTGAAGTGGCATGACAGAAAACCAGCACAGCACATCCCAAACACACCACCATCATTTTAAAGTATTTATTCACCTGCATGTCTTGTTTCACTGACATAATATGAATTTACAATGAGGGCTGGCACACTGGAATGTACCAGAATGGTACACATGGAATATACCAGAGAAGGAGAAGATGGCAAAGAAAATAGATGGACACTTGTCCATCTCATCAGAGGGGTCATCTTTTACTCTTAGCGGTGAGGTTGCTGGTTTGGAGAAGAGGATCACAAGTCAGCCATTCAGCTGTGTTCCTCTGGGCAGGTCCATAAATCTGCCTGTTGGGCAGAAGATCCTAAATGGTGCAATCCCAACAGATGCAAGCCTACACTACAAAACACCTAAAAGCTGGGTCTTCCCAGCTTAGTGGTAATAAACCATAAGAGTTTAATTATCTGAGTCTCTCAGAAGTGTTTAATTATCTGGGGCATTACCCCCGCTACGGCTGCATGGCTGGTAGTCAGAGAAATTGCTGGGTTGCACAAGCTGGCAGTGGCTCATAACAACACAGCAAAACTGTAGGTGCTCCCTGTGGCTGATCCAACAACTGTTGGCCAACAGACCTGTAAGAGATAAACATAAAGGCTTTGTCTTACAGGTGGCTCCCTTTCTTCTCCTACATGGTCATCAACAGTGAAGAACTTCCAGACTATCTTGTACTCTGGAGAGAGTTTTCTGCAGGTCTGGTGATGTTTACCACAGAAGAGAAAATAACCAGGTTCCTGTGTCTCATTTGCAGAGCATGAACAATATATCTTTTCTTTTGAGTAGTCAAATGTTGAATAAATGAGCTGAAAATTAATACCTGGCACCATGCTAATTCTCCCAGGCACCTTGCAAGGCCATTGCCTTATTTGCAAGGAATGCTAGGCTCAAAGCCTTGCCCCAGGCTCCACATATTGTTCCTATTTTTATAATAGTCCAAATCTGAGCCTCTAAAATCTCAGAAAGTTCAAATCTGGATTCAGATTTTATGCTACACCATAAAAACTAATAATAACAAATTTATCAGAAACAGGATGCCTTCCAAAGACCTGGCATAGTGGAAATATTAAAATCTAAAAGGAGTTGTTAGGAAAGATAATCTTAATCAATCTTTTGCATTTATGCTCACCATGAGGACTCCATCTTACTATAAAGCTGTTCTTTAAATGAATCAATCTACAGAGAGGTTGTGGTTGCCCCCTCCCTTGAAACATTCAAGGTTAAGCTGGATGGGACTGTGAGCAACCTGATCTAATTGAAGATGCCCCTGGTCATTGCACAGGATTGGACAAGATGACCTTTAAAAGTCCCTTCCAACCCAAACCATTCTGTGACTCTATGATTTTATGATTCTAGGAATCTAAGGGTCATTTTCATATTTTAGTCGTAATAATGTGGGCTGTAGGGCAACTCAGAAAATGGAACAATAAGAAATTTCCAAAATCAGATAATGTTTACACATGAGGGCTAAACAAGCCAAAGTACAAAAACACTCTATTTATTGTGGTACAAGAAAATTACTGATCAAATATACCCTAACACAGGAAGAATATAAAGTAACAAAGATGATATCAAAAAAGTACTCTTGGGGGGAGTATGGGAATTACAGGTAAGTAAACGTGACTTCTCTGCCATGCACCCTGGTAGAGGTTACAGCAGAGAAGGATGTTAGCAGCTATTCACAGAAATGGGTATAATAAGAGAGAAGACTTAACAAGATTTTTGTCAACAAGTCACATCTCACAAATCCTTTAGAGTTCTTTGATTTGACAAAGCGTCAGAGAAAGGCACATTACTCACCTGCCAAGCATGCTCAGGAAGCAGCACACCAGGGCAAGACACTCCTGCAGCTCTGACAGCTCTTGGTGAGGTTTCTCCCACTGCACAGATTTGATAGCTGATTCTCCCCTGACTTACCAGTGCAACTTCATAACCACAGGGTCACTTCCATGCAAAAGACAGAGTTTCAAGCATTTATTACTTTTTCTGGTAAAGGCCTCTAACATACACTGGGCAAGGATAAACAAATATATTCCAACTTCATGTTTGTTTTCATAACCTTCTTGTTTTGAAGGTGCTGCATATCTTAGCACTCTAGTAATTTTCCTTCTTTCCTTAAGGCTCAATTTATAAACAAGTATGAAGAAATTAGATGCATGCTGAAAGATATAAGGGGGTGTGGATCATTAAGTTTCTAATGAAGTAATAATGTACTAGTGTGTGCTTGATGACAAAAGAAGTCAGACAAAAGTGGTCAGTGGAAAAAATTGTATAGGAAAAAAGAAGAAAATTAAGTAACCTCTACAGAAGACAGTCTTTAAACAATGGATTTTTAATAAGTTCCTCTTATTAAAAATTGTCCCACGACAATTTTCCATTAAAAGTGATTTGCACTTCTGACCATCTGCAATAAATAAAGTGTTCGTGTAACATAGACTTGAGGGATCTTACCTGACATTTGTGGTCTGCATTTTTTTTGTTAAAGCTGTGATGAAGATTGCATTTGCAATAGAGTGTGCACTATTTACTCTTGAATTACCGTGACACCAAAAGCAATTTTGGTACCAGTGTGGGCATCTTAGCACAACACTCTTAAGCATACACATTTGATGTTCTTTCTCCAGTGCCAGCCTGGTATTCAAGAGCCTTTGGAGAGGGAGGGGAGTGTTAGGGAGATGAGGGCTCTCCAGCCAGATGCTGTATGGGAATAAACCTCCATGGTTATTATTCCAGGCTATATGTGTTCTGTGCTAAAGGATATGGTCAATAATAACAGACTGATGTGTCCTGTCCTGGCACAATTACCCCACTCTCAGTAGCACAAGCAGTCCCCAACAGAGGCGGATTCTGTGGTTTAGGGGATACACTGCCCATGTTTTTCTCTCATAGTTAGCTTACCCTTCCTTTCATAGTTAGCTTGCCCTTCCTTAAGTATCTTAGCTCGACCAGGAATTTACCCTTGCACACCAATTCTAAGATCTTGTGTGGAGTCTGTGGCTCTAATAAACATGCAGTGTGCTTCCTCCCTCTGAGGTGCCTGCTTTTCAGTAAAGAGAGAAGTGATCTGTTTATATTTACAGCCCATTTCCTTGCCAAAAATATCACAGAAGTGAAGGGCAGTTTTAACAGACACCAAGCCTGTTGATTTGGCACGCTAACAGTCCCACAACTGAACTCAGTGTTCTCACACAATTCTTTTTTGACTTTAGGCTGTTTCACTGCCACTGATAGACACCAAATACACATACTCTGCCTGTCAGGCAGTGGCTAGATTTTTTGGCTGAGGTTAGGAAGTTGGCAGGTTACCCGCCCTGTGGCTGTACTTGTGGTGTGCACAACACACATCTCCCCCCTCCCTCCATGAAACTCAAGCTGGGGTCTTTATGGTTTGTAAGCAGTAATTCTAGGAGCTGAGCAGCTATCAGCAAGCTAGCCCGAGCTGTGTTAAGCTTTCCTCAGTTGGAAGTTGTTCTATGTTATATATCACTCAACAGATCTATACGCTGTGGTGCTTTAAAGAACAGAGCTCTGTCTTAACTTGTAATCATTTTCTTTGAACTCAGATACTGTGAGAAATGCCAATAAACCCAGCAGAGACTATTTCTTACTGAGAAAGTGGGACTGTACAGGAATGTGGAATTGAACAACAGGCTCACAGATCTCATAAGCAGTAGGGTAGCTGGAGGAGGTAAAGGGGCACAACCAGACTAATTTCTCTGGTGAGAAACAGACTAATTACCCTTATCCAGATCACTGGCACTATGTAAAACAAATGTATTAAAATGGAAACGTGTAATTGCTGTGTTGTTGTGTTAGCCTACATTCAAATTCTTGGCATGGGAGCATCTACTTGGGAGACAGAGCACTATTATATCTGTACTGGGTCTGTTGATGCATTTCAACAGCCTAAGAACACAAGAGGCTGCAAGAAAGCAATAGCAAAAGGGCTTAGAGAAATCTACACCAAACTGATTTGCAAATTTACATGGAAGTGCACGCAGGCAAAGCCATACAGCTTGGAGAGCAGAGAGAGAAAAAGCCTGACCCCTGGCTTAACTTCCTGCTGTATCTCTCTAATGGATCCCAGCCAGAAACATTACATCTGATCCTTCTTCAGTTTTGATCGGGTTTTCTAATTGAACTCACGTCCAAACGTTGCTTTTCAGGCCTATGTCAATGCTTGGTTGTGTGTATTTGCAGTAATGCTGCAGAGCTGTTCATATTCGCATAAGCAATGCCTCATAGCTGGCTGACAATTTAATGAGACATTCTGAATTTTACCTAAGGCATTCTCACCAGTAGGAAATCCTGTTAGATTTACAAGTGTCCATCTGTTAAAATCCTCCAGAGTCATTTTAGATGCTACACTGTTTGTTGGGTTTTGACCTCCTTTGCCGTGATTGTTCAATTAGTTGTGTTGTGTTCAGACCACATTTGCATTGTGCATCTTGGAAAGCACAGTAGGGAAAGAGCTCTGCTTTGATGAGATTAAAATGCCAGCCAGGATGTGGCATGCATTCCTGCTCACTTATTTTCCAGGGAAATGCAAGCTAATGCTTCCTTATTTTTACTAATACAGCTACCCTTGTAAATAGAAGAGTTACAGTGCCTAAACTGAGTTTGATGC
Source organism: Catharus ustulatus (assembly GCF_009819885.2). Lineage (NCBI taxonomy): Eukaryota > Metazoa > Chordata > Aves > Passeriformes > Turdidae > Catharus > Catharus ustulatus. The sequence continues at coordinate 35,151,370 of NC_046221.1, read as the reverse complement.
GCTTCGATTAAACTCCTTTTTGTCCTGTTAATGCATCTTGAAGGCATTAAGTGGGATCAAGTGGATTAAGATTTCAAGGGCCTTTGAATCTATTCATGGACCTTCAAATGACACACTATTTACTCTTTCTGAATTGGTTAGCTTACCCATAAAATGGGTATAATATATGAACTGGGTGGAAAAAAAATGTACAGCATTTGGAAATCTTTGGGTGAAACAAATGTCAAATTCCAAAGCTGCCTCGATTAGGGGGGGAAAAAATCCTATTCTGGTTTCCTTTATGAGTTCATGACACCTACTCGCTCCCTTAGCTTTCCTCCCCTCTTAAAGAGCAAGAAAAATTTCAACCCCTGGTGCCAGAGAAAGCAGAGGGTGGCAGATCTGTGGGGTTTACACCTACAATTCACAAGCTTTTTTGGCAGAGACACAGCCCCTGCCAACACTACACAGCCAAAATGGCTCCAGTTCGTCCTGCACAGAGACCTCTCTCCAGCTCTCTTATCTGCACAGCTCGAGCAAACACCACAGCCATAAAATACACCCCCTCTGTATGTTCAGCATGCTCTGCCTGAAAAGTATATTGAGCAAGGGTTACAACAGTTGCATCATAAGGTCATAAACTTATAATTAACTGTAACTAAATACACAGAGCTAGTTCTTCTCCTCCTGCTGCCTTGCTGAGGGACCTGTATATATCCTTTTCCCCTGCTCCTTCACAGCTGCTGTGTGATGGCTCAATAGCATGGGAGGACCCTTGGGCTAGCATGTAATTTCAAATCTTATGGAAGATGGCCGTGGCTTTTGGGGAAGATACTGTTACATGAGTTTTGTATGGCTAGAGCAATGATGTCAGTCCCAGGGTGCAAGGAGCTGTGCAAACAGTAAAAACATTTTTTTCCCCTCTCTCTTAAAAGACAGGAAACACCAGATGGGTAGGGGCTAACAAGGGAGCAGGGGTGCCCATTGCAGCCACTGGGTCCATGAGGGCTCAGAATTCCACTGCAGATAATGAGGTTGTTTAGAAAGGATTTAGGGATGTACCTTCCATATCTGAAGAAAAATAGATGAAGCAGCACTAAATAATTTTTTCAAGATGGATACTGATGAGAAGTGTGAGATGGAATTACTAGAAAGGGATGTAAGAGAAAGCAAGCAATTGCAGACATTCCACCAGTGGGAGGTGGCATGGAAAAGCATGATGGGCACCAAGTGATGGGCTGAGAAAAGAAACCTGACAGCAGCATTCTCAATAGCAAACAATTACCCACAAGTCTGCTAGCCAAGGGCAGAAAACTAAACAGTACACCCCCAGCACCCATGCCCATTCTGTGCATGGGCAGTGTTTGGGGCTGAGCCACTCTCATTGAGCTCATTGCCACCAAGATGAGCTGAGTGAAGAAGACTGCTTCGTATTTATTTTCCCACATGTAACAAAGAACTCAGAGAAACTCCCAGTAAAAAAAAAAATAGTGCCTGAGTTATGGAATATAGTGCAGACAGGGTGGTGACTTGCTTCATGATACTTAAATAAGGAAATAGAGGGTAGAGGTTTGATCACGGAAACATACTGAGTATTGGAAGATCATTTCATGTTGAGGACAGGTTTACTGTTGGGATTATTAATGGAAATCCTCATCTAAGGTTATCATTTTGTTGTTTTGTCTGTGAACTTTATATTAGTGGAGAGCTAAGATGTTGTACAGTCAAGTTCTATAAAGATTGCACAATGGTTTCTTGAGAGTGCTTGGAGCCTACAAGCAATTCTTGACTATGAGCCAGTATCCTTTTTCACCAAGAGACTGCTCAGTTTCAGAAATAATTTTCAAGGAGCAGGAATCTTATCTACCATGATCCTTTCATTCATTATAGCTCTCTCCTTAGTCTTTCTTAAATTTACTACTTTGAATCCACACTACTCTGCCATTTGTGAACTCTATGTAGATCTCTTGATATGCGATCTCTGAATTTGGTCCAGTGAATTTAAAAGAACCTAACTAGTTACCCAGGTGCCAAAATAGAAGAGTTAAGCAATAAAAGACATTAGTAAGTGAACATTAATGCCAATAAGTAACAGGCTGCATTTTTATTTCAGACGCAATCCCTCAGAGGGCACATTACATAGTTGTGCCATTGCAGCAGGAACCCCCTGAGGCACTGTAACTCAGAGACACACCTTCTCCTCTCCTATTCCCTCAGGCAATCATTTACCCCTGGTCTAAATCAGAAATAAAATAATATTCCACCCTTCCTCACTCAACCCCCTCAAGCATTCACCATCTCTGCTGAGCTGGCCAGAGAGAAAGTACCCGAAGCTCTATTCATTTCCCACCCTCCAATTTCTAATCCCCAGGGAGGAAGTAAGCAGATGTGTGGCCCTGCTTGTTTCATGCACCTGGACAAAGCCTGGGTAATCCATGTGGGGTTGTAAGTGGGTTCTTACTCCCTCAGGCAGCAGCGTCCTGCACACATGTAAAACAGAGCATTGAGTTTTTCTTTCTTCTGGCTCCCTAGAATGCAAGTTCAACCACTGTGTACCCTTCCTCCTACAGCCAGGAGGCTTTTTTGTGTCTGAATTTGAGTACAAGAACCCTTTTTAAAAAACATAACCATCTCACTCTGTCACCACACAAAGAACACTGGACTTTCCCGTCATTTCCAAAATACTTCACTTTGAGCCTAAGTATGGCTTCCAAAATGGTCATGTGGCTGCTAAGTAAAGTGCTGTCCATCTGACCCATGGGGCAGGGTCCCAGCTGGGAGGGATGACATTCCTCAGAAAACAATGGAAATATTTTGAGGAAAAATAATTCCCATTTAGAAGGAAGTCATTGGAGAGGACAGATGGAAAGCAGAATTCGAAGGGAGTCTCTGTGTGCCTATAACAATAGGGAAGCTGATGGTAGTGACCCAGAGCAGCTGGAGCAAAGCTGTCCCTTTGATCACCCCAAATTTACTGCACTCTCCCTGGATTTACTTCTTTATTTCTATGTTTCTCACCTAAGGTCTGGTGTATGAGTTGGCATGGGAAGGCGTGTGTTCCGTCATGGCATTTGATCTTGGAAAAACCCTCCCAGAGAAGCACTAATTCCTGCAAGTCCTCTGGCACTCTGCTTGGTATCTCCTGAGGAATTTGTGCAGCCTGTACTAGCAAAATGCCTGTACTAGCAAAATACCTCCAGTGGGAAGCACTCCAAGGATGTCTGTGTTAGGAAGCACCACCACTGCCTGTCTAAGAGCATAATTAGTTAAGATGTTGTACAATCAAGTTGTTATTTGACATTAGCAGCACAGTAGGCTGCTGTGGCTGACTAAAGATGAGATTGAATCATAAAAGGACAAGAGGAACTCTCCCTATCTATGAAAACAGGCTGAGACAATTGGGCTTGTTCAGCCCAGAGAAGAAAAGGCTCCAGGAACACCTTATTGTGACCTTTCAGTACTTAAAGGTTGCTAAAGATAAGAGGGGGACAAACTTTTTGTAGTTCCTTATAGCAATGGGACAAGGGGTAATTGTTTGAAACAAAAAAAGTATAGAGTCAGACTAGATATACTGGAATTCAAAATATAAGGAAGAAAGTTTTTTACTATGAGAGTGGTGAAGCACTGGAACAGATTGCCCAGAGAGGTGGCAGATACCCCCACCCCTGGAAACATTCAAGGTCAGGTCAGATGGGTCTCAGAGCAGCCTGATCTAGTTGAAGATGTTCCTGCTCATTTCAGGGGTTGAACTACATGACTTTTGAATGTCCCTTACAACCCAAACTCTTCTATCATGGAATCCCACCGTGGGTCACTAGATCATGTTTCCCAGATTCTATGAGTCTATGATTCATGAAAAAACAAAGTGCAATTTTTAACCAGTAAAAGCCACTGCACAGTGAGACCACAGTACCCCCAGTGGGATAAATAAAGCCAGGTTTTTGTCCTCTCACTGCTTCAGCAGGGACATGGAAAGTCCACATGGGCAGCAAAGGGATATCGGCATGTACAGTAGCACCACAGCCAGTCCAGGAAATGGCAATAGGTGAGGAGGTGGATGAAAGCCCCAATTTCTCTTTCTTGGGTCACCAGAGCATACCATGGAGGTCTGGTTTCAGAAAAGAAATGTAACAAAAAGTGGGATGTTTTAAAAATAAAATCTTGCACCTTTACTAGGTTTGATTGGGGTGCTTTTAAGGGCAGGTCAATCAAGTGCTTATATGCAATCTCTCACACCAGATTTTCAGTATGTGTGGACGGAAAAATCCCTTTAAGGCCAAAATTCATTGGCCTCACTGCAACTACTCTGAGTTACACTGGCCGATGAGGTGGTCACAAGAATTTTTATAAACTTACATAAAGCGACCAATCCCACTCTTACTGTGATCACTGGAATACCCATTGACTTGGTCTACTTTGCACTGGAAATGGATTTAACTAACATTCAAAGTTAACCTGATCACTGAGGTGATTTTATTTTAATCTTAGAAATAACACCAGCTGAGCTGTGCCCAGAAAAGGCATTTGATTAATTCACACTTTTAAACAAACAAGTGAAAATGTCAAAAAGAATGTTATTGACTGATGAAACAAAGAAGAAAACAGGCTATGCATGCAGCAATATAGTGACTTATGAATATCCACTGAAGTTGGAAAAAAATACACATGGGACACATTTTAGTGTGTGAAAAATAAAATTTTTAAAAAAGCAAAATAGGAAACTATCAAGAACATGGGAGAGTGGCTGGTCAATTAAGTACTGTGTAAAGATTTCCAATTTTCTTGTAGTAAATTATTTATTTAGCGCTTGCATGCCATCAATATATTTTACAAGTTTAATACCCGAATTATAGCCACCCACCCATTTATGGCTTTGTAAATGAGTCCTGACTTATCAATGCGAATTCTTGTTCTAGGCAATGTCAAATTTAGATTGGATTTGGATGTATTGCTTTTATTCTTATCAAGAAGGTTTGCTAGTGTGGTATTTTATTGCTATATTTAAAATGGAAAGTGCTTTTAAATAGACTTGCCTGGATAGCACAACTGATCACAGCTCAGATATGTCATTTCCCAGCTTAAAAACCCATCCTAATCCAGGAAGGAGGTCTTGGAGATGTAGCAGAACCCATTTATACTGAATGCATTTTGCTGCAATCTCAATCCTTTGCGATGAAGTGGAAGAGCTATTGTGACAACAATGACTTTATCTGAAGTAAGGATAGCTGGAACTCCTAAGTAATAAAACCAAATGGTAATTTTCATGTTTCCTGATACTTTAAAAGAAAAGCAAGCAGTAAAGAATTCAAATGAACGAGTGTAATGACTTCCTAAAGTACATTGCTTTACATTTGGTTATGCTTGTGTCTCTTCCCCATGTTTCACTCTTTAGCAAAGGTAGGCAGCTACACAGCAAAGGTGAGGAATTATCAATGGAGGAGAATAATATGTAAGTGACCAACTAATCAAAAAGGCACACAAAAATAACGCTGTTGTATAAAATCATATCAAAGCAACACAAGTATCAGGAAAACAGAAAAGAAATCAAGCAGAAACATTAATTTCATTTGACTAACTAAAAGAAGGATGTGCCCCAGTACAGGAGTCGTTTGGAAGGTTAATAAAAACAACATTTGTATTCATGAGATCAAAGCTAGCTGAGATTTGCATCTCTGCAACAAAGGGCATATCTAGTAAGAGGACAAAACAGAAGGAGCAAGAATTGGATAGGAAGCAATTGGATGTAAGAGCTGAAAATGATGGCCACCTTTTTGTCGGCTGCAGCGTGCAACCAGGATTTCTGGGCCACAATTCTTTAGAGCATAAACTGTCACTAGTAGACGATCCTGAGGCAGGCTGGACAGAAGGCTGCCAGGAAGGCAGAAAAATCTGGGAGGAAAATCCAGAGGAAGAAAGGGAGTTCTGAACTGAGAGACATGCTCAGGGAAGATGGAGACCTGGAAACTCCCAATTACTAGTAGGGCTGTCTACTAGGATTTTGTGCTCTGATGTCCCAGTGCTTGTTCTAAGTGCAGTCTCGGGGCTCAGCAAAGACATATAGCTGCAGCAAGGCTTGCTATGTCCCTCCTATAGGGCAATGGTGGGGAAAGGGTCTATCTGACTACAGCACAAATAATGCTTCAGTGATGGACCCTTCTGCTGATAGACAACCAGAGGAAATGAGAATTGCAACAGAACAGCACAGGTTTGGCTCAGTAGGACAAGTATAAGAAATTGGTGCAGCCTGTTGTGTGGGCATGAAGACAGCACAGCTGGCAAAGCAAACAGAGCAGGCATCTAGGGACACAAGACCAGACCCAGTTCCCTAGGTGTTGGCACTCAAGTTCACCACTAACAACATGTGGCTGCATCAGAATAGACAAGCATGCATAGCGGGGAAGAGAGCTTCCAGGCAGGCATTTTGCAGCCGTTGAGATTAGATGCATCTCATGCACCATGAGCAGTCCTAAAGTTTGGCATTTCAGCTGTCAAGACTCCTACAGTTGTCCCTGGAAAGAGACAAGCTCCTCCAGAGTAGATCTCATCTCATCACATCTCTTCTCAAACTTATTTTACAATGGGATGAAAAGCCTGCATTTTCTCGATGGTTGGCTTAGACTAGGAATCTTTTTTTTTTAGATGGGCAGCAATGTAGGATTTGGATCCCACCCTTAGTACATGTGGCTGACCTGTCAAAGAGGTCAGATCACTGATATCTGCAGCCTGATAGAAACCACTCTCCTGGACCTGTGGCTCATATCTCTGTCACATGTCGTCCACCTTGAATTCACCCAGATGATTTACTTCAAAAGCACTTCCACTTGGGAAAGCTACAGTGCTTATATAGCTCCGTTAAGTACAATACCTCTTCATGAAATCAGAACTGTTCCTTTTGCTATTTGCATGAGCACTTGCTATCTGTCTCAGCCCAATACAACTGTTGACTGTTGGAAGGTACAGCCAACATTAACCGCAAATGACCCCTGTATACTGCAGTAATTTCTAGTTAGAGCTATTTTCTGCCTCTCATTTTGTTTTGTTGTTTTGAAGGGGTCAACAACAGAGATGAAAACAGGTTAAATCCATTTTTTTCTGTCCCTATCTGAAGATTTGCAAACATTACGCTTTTAGGATAGATACTAAAAGATTTAATTTTTTTAATTTCATTTTTGCTACTGAATTGAGTGGGAGCAAAGTTGTTCCAACATTCAGTCCTTCCAATAATTTCATCCTAAACCAAGTTTATCTACAGGCCACTTAAAATACCCTTCCAGCTAATTTGTTATGGGCACTGTGTTATGTCACACTGATCTCTCCTGGGAATTTACAAATTCATGACAGATAACTATTTTCCAGACTTGTTCTTGCTCCCACTGAACTCAGTCATAAAAATCCCATTGTGTTCAGGGCCAAAATGATTGGGTCACCGAGTCCTACTATTATTTCAAGTTCAGATTTATTCTATAGTTTCTCTCCCATGTGAATTTATTCTGTTTTGGAACCGCTAAACAGGATAGTCCACTTGAAGGAGGCATGTTAGTTGTGACAGCATCTTACAGAGTCTTGTCAGTACCTACTTCTCCTCTGTTGCATAAATACAGCGCATTGTTCACATGCTTTTAGTTAGTCCTTCGTATTTCATAATCAGCACTCCTTTTTTTAATTACTTAACATGACTGTATAACTGTGGTCACACATTAAGACTAAAATCGTGCTATTGATGAACTGTAGGAGTGGGAAGGGATGGGGGAGATCTCCTATTGAGCTATAAATAGTCCTTACAAAGTGAAAACAACCTAACCTTGTTAATCACAAATTAGGAAGGAGTGTGCCAAAAATAGCACAACGGTGGAGTGTCAAATCAAACGCCTGTGTGCAGGTAGTTTGTACAATACCAGGTGACTATAGCTGTTGTGGGAATATCCTTGCTCAGGAAAACAGCCTAACTCAGTGCCAACTAGCCATCAATGACTGGCTTTCTCAGGAATCCTGTTTAAAAGACATCTAGGCAACAGAAATGAGTGATATGCTCTGTTCTTCCTGCATTACTTGGTCTCACTGGTAGTACAGTATAGTTGTTGTAATCTAAAACCAGACAGTTGTTTGTACAGTAGTGTAAGAATCTAACAATGGCTGTGCCAAATAACTCTCCCACACAACTTCTGAGATCACTGTGAATATAAGTCTGCATTAACAATTCACCCTGCAGGGTTTGCTAAAGTGCTTCCTCCCAGCAAGCTGAAGGTCTCCTGGATTTTCAGGCTTCATGACAAAGCCTTCTGGCTCACACAATTTGAACAGTTTCTTGCCTATGTCTTGACTATGCTCAAATATTTTTTAATAAGAAACTGCATTTTTTCCACTCCTAGACTCCCATCAGAGTGTTTATTATATTAGATATATTACATAAGCTGGCACTTTAGGTGCTTTATGAGTTTTCCATAAACCCTTATTTGCTAATGGCTAGCCTGACTTTGTGAGTCTACTGCAATTTCTGACCTTTCCTAGTAATGGGAACCTGGTTTGAATAATGTTTATAGTACCTGTAAAAAGAGGCATCATAGAAAAGCAAAAAAAATCATAATATTATGATAAAAATATTTCCTTTATAAGATATTTAGCCAACTTTCTTTCACTGGCTGAGTAGTATCTTTCCAAAAACTTTCAGCATGTACCTTTATTTTTCTCAGCTGTAGATTCCAAGTTGAAAAGCAAACTCCTTGGATTAAAAGCAGAAATAGACTAAATCTGGCAATCTCTGATGAAAGGTAAGACTCCTTGCCTTTGCTAAAAGTTCCATGCCCAGTGACTAGGCTCAGTAACTCCATCCAACTTACTGACATTCTGTTTTTTCATAGTTTAAGAATTTCAAACATGCAAACTCTCACTGTCTTTGTAAACTAGTAGCCTTGATTTTCAAAGATGCTGACAGGCCCAAAGAAATTGGTGAGATTTTAGTTTGAAGGTAATGCTCTCCCAGTTCAGGGTTGGAGATCCACTCTGAGCCATTATCAGCCCCACTAGAAGCTGTATCAGCCTTTCTCAGGTGAGTAAGAAGAGATAGTAAGATTAAATCCTGGTATATGACATGATACCATTCCTGGATTGACTTTTGGTGGAAAGGAATTTAAAGTAATTCTGGTGATAGCCAAATGGAAAAACTTTTATTGGTATACATGCAGAGTCACAGAATCATAGAGTGGTTTGAATCGGACAGTACCTTACAGATAGTGTAGTTCTAACCCCCAAAGCATAGGCTCGGACACTTTCCACTAGAGTGGGTTGCTCAAAGCCTCAACCAACCTGGACTAGAACAATCTTCTCCAGGCTGAAAACCCCCTGCTCTTTCAGTCTGTCTTCACAGGAGGGACGACCCAGCCATCTGACCATCTTTGTGGCCCTCTGGACCCACTCCAGCAGGTCCGTATCTTTTTTGTTCTGGAGGCCCCAGAGCTGGACACAGCACTCCAGTGGGGTCTCCTGAGAGCAGAGAGGGAGAACATCCTTGTCCTGTTGGTCATGCTGCTCTTGATGCAGCCCAGGATATAGCTGGCTGTCTGGGCTGCAAGTGCACGTTGCTGGGTCATGTTGACCTTCTGGTCAATCAACTGCCCCAAGTCCTTCTCCACAGGGTTGCTCTTGATTCAGAGCCCAGCCTTGATTCCCTGCCCATCATGTATTTGTGCTTGAGATTGCCCCAGTCCAGGGGCAGGACCATGCACTTGGCCTTGTTGAACTTCATGAGATTCACAAAGGCCCACCTCTCCTGCCTGTCAGGGTCCCTTTGGATGCCATCCCTTCTCTCCAATGCCACAACCACACCACACATCTTGATATTGCTGGCATGGTTGCTGAGGCTGTGTGAAATCTCACTGTCCATGTCAACAACAAAGATATTACACAGCACCAGTCCCAGTGCCAACCCATGAGGAACACCCCTTGTCACTAGCCTTCACCTAACAGTGAACATGAATTTAGAAAAACATTTGGGAAAAGCTTTCCCACTTCTCAAACAAGCATGAATATTTACCAGTTAGGCCTGCTCCTTAATGTACTTGCAGTTACTTTACAAAGATGCAGTACAGGGAGATCTGCTCTTAATTATCTTAAAATACAGCCACAGGAAATAGCATAAGGCTGTCATAGGCTTTGCAACCTAGAATTCCTACTTTTAATCAGCAATAGTAATTTTAAATTTAGTTTTTTTAAAGTCTTAGTAAAATTTACCTTAGGGAACAATAAAATGGCAATTAGGTATGACAAAGGTACTGAGCAGAAACAATTAGTCATTACCCCAATAAAAGAAGAAAAGATGGAACTGTGAACCTACCAGACAAATTCCAGGAAACAGGATAGGCTTCTTGACTGTAATACAAAAAGCCCAAATATTTGGAGATGGTATTTTTGGTATCTCTCTAAAGAAAACAGGGCTTTTTTCTTTTTTTCATTGCCCGACTTACTATTGATACTACACTATATTAATTCAATGGCATTGATGAGTCACTCTGATAAATCATCCTATATTTGCTTGCATTACCAGTCTCCTAATACACCTCCACATTGTGCAGAAAGTGCTGCAATGTACTCCAAGTAGTCACTAGGTGGTAACATATGCAGACCTGAGCATACCTGCAAGTCCTGTACAAGTCCTGCTGGTCCACATTAGAGAAATTTAATGGATCTTCCGATGCAACAACATCAGGTTTGTAGCATCTCATAATGTTTGATAGAGACAAAACCTCGAGAGGTCATTAGCTGACTAAAGCCAGCTAGGAGGATAACTGGCTTTCATTCTGCTCTGAGTTCTGCAGCCACACTCATCTCCCCGCCTGCCTGTGAAGCCTGGTCTGTAGGAATCCCTGTGAAACTTGATATGAGAGTTCAGAAAGGTATGTGTTTTCTATTAAATGCTATCAGCTTTTCCCATAAGGATAAAGAAGTTGTGGTTTGCTAGTTTCTACCTTGGTGCTTTTGATATACCTGCTGAATGTTTCCTGCTAATACAGGGCAAGGTTGCCCCACACACCCATGCCAGGGAATAAGGAATTGGAAGTCTTCCTGGGTGGGCCCTGCACATCCTCCGTCTGTGCCTGACAGGCAGAGCAGGCTGCCAGGGAGCCCGTGGAGCCCCACCCCCCTGCTCCCTTACCCCAACACCCCAGAGGGAAGTAGTTTACTGGTGATCTGGGCTAGGAGCAGTCTGCTTTGCTGTCTGCTTAATGGGAGAACCACAGACCAAAGCATCATTCCCCGACTCCCAGAGCTAGGCAGCTGAAAGCAGCTCTGTGTTTTAGGAGGAGCTTGTTGTATGGCAAGCACCAGGGCAGACCCAAACCCAGCTAAGTGAAGCTGTGCAACACCTCCAAGGCTCAAAATATGTTTGCCCTATTTGCAGGGAGCCTAGAGGGCATAGCAAACTGAAGGCCAGATTTCTTGCTCCTTTCTGCAAAATAATAGCCAAAAAGGGAGAGGAAGAGAGGTACGTGGTTAGATGTCCAGACAGAGAGACATGACAAGATGGTGCAGTTACAGACAACAAGAAGGAGAGAGGCAGATTCTCAAATTTTCATCTGCACAGAGCTGGAAAGTTTTCTGCCTCTAAGCAATTAGCACTATTTTAAACTTTGGTCTCCCATTTCTGAGTCAATAAGTCTGCTCCAAGAAAAATAAGATGCCTGAAATGAGAATATGTGGGCTTTATTTGGATTGTCCCAGCTACCGAGTCTGCTCTGCAGCTTGTTAAGCGACTGGCACATTAATTTTTAAAAATCCCCAGACATTTTTAAAACAAACATGTTTTGTCCTTTCTCCCCCTCCTTTGAAATATCTGTTACCTTTCCAATAGGCTTAGCCAGCAAGAGGGACGAAGTGAATGAGCTGAAGAAATGCTAATTCTGAGGCCTGTTTCCTTACCTTGATTACATATATATGTGTGTGTATGTATGTATGTATATGTATGTATGTATGTATGTATGTATGTATATGTATGTATGTATATATATTTATATATATATATATATATATATATATACACACACACACAGTAATTTCACGACTATAAGGCGCACCCTTTTGACTAAAATTTTCCCCCGAACCCAGAAGTGCACGCTATAGTCCGGTGCGCCTTATATGATGAACAAAGTTCGGAAATTTGCCAACCCGGAAGTGAGAGCTGTGAGCCACGGGGATAGCCGGCAGGGCCATGGCTGCCAGGTGGAGGCAGGGTGGAGTGGCGGCAGGCATAGCCTGGCCCCGTGGAGGCAGAACAGAGGCAGGGGTAGCCACAGCCCGGCCCCGGTGAGGCGGCAGGGAGCAGTGGCGGGCATGCCCCGGCCCCACCGGGTACAGGCGGGCCCGGGGGCCAATGGCTGCCGGGTTGAGGCGGGGCCTCGGCCAGCAACCGCATGGGGGGAGCTGGGGGTGGAGCCTCGCTGCAAAAAAAAAGTGTACCCTATAGTCTGGTGTGCCTTATATAATGTACAAAGTTGCGAATTTTGCCGAATCCCAGGGGGTGCGCCTTATAGTCCAGTGTGCCTTATGGTTGTGAAATTACTGTGTATAAATTTAATGATGACATTTTCTGAACCATCTGATGCAATACATGACACCTGGCATGCTGAAAAGGAACTTGAGAATCTGTAGGGGTTTAATCCATATTTTTATCATCTGCTAGCTGTATCTATAAGAACATAGCAAATGCTCACTTTTTGTCTTGGATTATTTCTCTGCAATGCAAATGGAATAATAGAAGATTTAATTAAGAACAGTAAATAGATCCACATGACCATTGTATAAAATTATGACATCATGCTGCCTGAACACATTGTGGAGTCTCCTTTCCTGGAGGTATTAAAAACCCACCTGGCCATGATCCTGTACACCTTGCTCTAGGTGAGCCTGCTTTATCCAGAGGGTTAGACTAGATGATATCCAGAGCTTCTTTCCAGTTCCAGCCATTCCTGCTGACTGAGACAAAGGACTTTCACCAGATTTTTTATTCATGTTTGTCTCCTCTGGCATCCACTTGTGTTTTTGTAATCCTTGATTGTAAATATGGTGATTCAGTAACAAATACAGTGATTTAAGAAAGTAAATATTGATAGTTCATGATGGTTGGTATACCTTAGAGAGAGAAAAGAAAATGCAATACCTGAAACACTCACACTGGAAAACTCAAACCTGGTCAAAGTTTAAGTAAGTTAGAAACTGTTTGACGACCCACACTGGAAACATAGCAAAAAAAAAAAAAATCACAGCCCACACTAATGTAAATTTTAAACAGGGAAGAGAATCTTAGAAATCATTTTATTAAGAGAACTAAACCAGACTGAAAATTATCTAGTTCTTCTCCTGACAGTTTAAACAACTTTCAGAGACAATGTTTCCACAACTTCCCTACATGGCCAACAGCATTCCCTGGCTATCTGTGTTGTTAGCCATCTATATTGCTTTTTTCTTGATGCCTAGTCTAAACCTCCTTTGCTACAATTTAAACTCAACACTCACTGTTTTGTCACCAGTGGACACAGAAAAGTTTATTTCCTTTCTAGATGAAGTGCCTTTTACATATTTGAAAACTGCTGACCTTGCTTTAGGGGGGAAAAAAAACCAAACAAAACAGAAATAAATGCATTCATTGGCACTGCAAGGTTAAATTTAATCCTTAGCAGTACAAATCCTGACATCCTTTTTCAGGACCTGCAAGAGGCATGACATGGCCAAGAAGCTGTTGCCAGACAAGGAGATGAAGGTGCTGTAAACCTGGCTACTGCTGTACCAGGAACACACCTAGCAAAACACGAAGAAGGACACAGGGAGCTCTGAAGATATCCTACTAATTCTCCTAGAATAGGAGGAGTTCCCACCTTCGGCAGTACTTGAGGACAGGCAGCAGTGACTGGGATAAGCATCCTGCTAGCACTTCCAGGGATCTGGCTAGCCTAAACCCTATAGGGCTAGCTAGTCCTTAGGCTAGCCTAAGTTCTGCTGGTCAGGGATAGCCCACAGGGCAGAATGAGGCTGAGAGGTAGGATACATCAGAAGCACTCCTTAGATTTTCAGAAGCTAAAAGATGAATTCATTCAGAATTATTTAGATACATTTCTGTGGCTCTAATCTAAACCTTTTTTAGTTCATAATGCTCTTGATTTGCAAGGGTAAGCTGGCACGCTTAAGACAGAGCTACATGTGATTACTAAAAATATTCCATTTTAAATATAAACAAACTTGCGGCATCATTTTTATTTTGTAGTGTTTAGATTGTATCTTCAGTGGCCTCATAAGGAAAAGGATTCTTTTAACAAGCTTTAAACAAGAGAGAAAAGAAAAAAAAGGTGGTCTCATGAATTCTTGGTGTATTCTTGTTAACATTAAAATTAATTACCATAGACATACATTTTTGAAAACAGCTATTAAAAAGTGATAAAATTATTCTCCCTCAGAGAGCAAAAATAATCACGCAGTATTGTTGTACCAACTTTGTTTTTGCTGTGCATGTTCTAGTTGATATGAAGAGTCACTCTAATTGTGTGTTCATAAATGTGTAAGTCTATGTGAAAATCTCCAACACTAGGAAGGAACACCTAGGCTAAAGGGATAACTTAAGGCTAGACACTTATGTGGCTACTAGAGAGGAAAACAGATTGGTTTCTTTTGCCATATGATTCTCCTCCCCCTCTTTTTTTCCTTTCCTTTTTAGTTCCTAGGCTCTCTTTGATTTACACCCTTGCTGGTCTACTGTTTTGAGAACCTGATGTTGCGGAATCTTTAAGTTATCTGTGACCTAGGTCACTACAGACAGGAGCAATTTAGTAAGAGTATTAATTGAAGCTCTCTGGCAAGCCCTACTTCTGCAGATGAAGTTACACATCAAACCTACACAGACTGCAACTACACTTCTGAACAGACTAAGATTTTCAATATCTCATAAACAGTCTCCTCAATCACCAGAATCTAATAAGACCATAATCATCATTGACACTATAATGATTAAAATGAATAAAACCCATTAAGAAAAGTCATGTTGAGTTATTAAAAGTTTCGCTCTGCGTGATATGTAATCTTTTATCCATTTTTTATGAAGAAATCTGTAACCATCTATCCACAAAAGACCATTAATTTACTGCTCTGTGGATGTTACCATGCTCTTTAGTTTAACAGCTTATCATTGATTTCTTGAGGGAGATATTATATTTGGGGAAATACACATGGAACTGAAGCTGGTATGTTGCTGTAAATTTGCCACTGACAGGATGATCAAAGTATTTTGGTCTAGTCAAAGCAGAGGGCTGGTGAACAAGTTCAGAAGAGCCTATGGTCATATCCCTGCTGTTGTAAGCAGACCCTGAGGCAAGGCAGCAGATACATGTTTTCAAGAATCACAAACTCTTGTAAGAAAAGGTCATGTGCACTGCAGGGGGAAACACAATAAAATTTCCATTAACTAGAGCCTAGTTAACCGGCTTATTGGCATCTATTAGAAACAAATTGCAAACAAAACTGATCCTATTATAAACTTCCCCTTGTTCCCTCAGTAAAATAAAGTCACTGAATGACCCACAAAAGAGGAGGAACACAGTTTGTCAGATGACTTGCTTTATTTTCAAGGGAAGTATTATGTTTCACGCACTGAAGGGCCTACAATGGTGACTGGCAGAAAATTACATAGTTACGGGAAATACGTGAATCAGTGCATCAAAAGTAACCTGGAGAGGGGAGGCAATGCACTTCTACTCACATTCTTTTAATAGGGACTTTTTTCCCTCCTAGGCAAACAGCAATAAAAAAATGTGAATGGAAGGATGTGTACACAAACTTTCTGTCTAAGTGGTGGGAGAGCACTCTCCCTGAAGTGTACATTTTCTCATAATAAACCCAGCTCCAGTATCTTTATTGTTCATCTCCTTTTTAATCTTATTAACAATAAAGCCTAAAAATGTTTTGAAGAAGTCAAATAAAGGGTGTTCTCTTTTTTTTTTTCTGAACATTCTTTCCATTTACCTGGGATTACTAATAAAGTATCTTTCCCAACATTTTTAATGGTGGGTCAAATCTTCAGATTGTGCAAAGTCACTCAAAAGCAGTGAGGATATGACAATTATTACTTGCTGAGAATCTGACCAATCTCTGTATTTTCCATCTTTTTGGCTTTTTCCTTAAGGTGCCTCTTAGCACTTCAGATACAGCTAAGAATCAAATAAAATTCCTCCTGGTTTATCTGAACATACCACAAGCCAGTACCACAGAAATATAAGTCCCTTTGCAAAGGGAATAAAGAAAAAAATAATTGTTTTTCAAATAAATATAGGCATAACTATTATAAAAGTCAAATATCATCTTCCTCTTAGCAAAAGATAGTAGGGGATGGAGGATGCGTGAGTATGGAACATACAATAATGGCTGTGGGTGTTATTTTGACACAGAATACAGCTACAGGGGAAATGCTCTGATTTTATCTCCATCCAGAGATAAAGGTGTGCCAAGGAATTCACAGAGAGGAGTTTGCTCTGCCCAGCCACCCTTTCACATGCTCTGCCAATGCAGGATGCTATTTATAAAAAAAAAAAACAATCTTTCCAGCAATGCTTGTGAAAGAATAATAGAAAGGCTTCAAGTAATTGTTGTAGTAGTAGGAGTCTGGGAAACAATCCTAAAAGTTAAGTGTTTCTCCTTAGAGTATTAACTGACTTTTACTTCGAGGACAGTGACAAATACCTGTCATGATCATCTGGTTTTATACAACAGCTACATGCTCTACTGCAAAAGAAAAACCTACAACATGAAGGATGCCACCTACTCCAGCCTAGCTGAGAGTTCTTCCTGTAGTCTGGATCCTGGATTTACTGAGTGATCCATGCTGAGTTCTACTGCAGCATTTTGTGGGTCCCTGTGATGCTATTTTTCTTCCCTTGCAAGTGTAAGCAAGAGATTAAAATTCTATTGCACAAATGCCCCAGAGCCACAGAGCCTCTGGCCATGGGGGATCTTTCACGTTGCTCAGCCTGACCTTTGCAGAGCACAAACCAGGCAGCTCAGTACAGCTGGTGGCAGATTGAGTCCTATGACTTAGGTGAATCTGAAGTATTTCAGTTGGTCGGCCATACGTTGATTGACTGCCATTAGTAGAAAATGGGTAGTCTGAGGTATTTATGGTGAACTCTGCAATCATCCATCCTTTGAAGAGCAATAATTTACTGCTCTGCACATGTGACCATGTTCTTTAATTTAACAGTTCATCTTGCTGGGGGGCAGGGAATTTGTTAGCGACAGATTATTCTGACAGGTGACCTATATTCCACAATGCAAAAAAATGGGGTTCTTGCCAGATCTTCCCTCATTCCAATTCTGGTCAATGGTTTGATTCCCTGTAAGTCATATCACCCCGTATTGGGAAACACCTGAGAAAGGAGTCTCACACTGCTGTGCCTTTCTGCCTACTATTCTCACCCCAGCTGTTGTCAGAGCCTAATCAGGAGGAAAAAAAATCCAAATCAAAGTTCAAATTCCAATTGCATACCAAAGTGCTGGAATTTCTTCATGATCCTTGCATCTAATTCATGAAAACCCTGAAGCATGACTTGACTACAGTCATGTATTAATACAGAACTTCAGGTATCATGAGAGTAAAGATTTCTCCCCTGCCCCTGGACTCAAAAATGGGAGGGAACAAACAGGAAAATTTGTGGCTTATCAGATGTTTGATTCCTTAACAAACACTGCAAACCACAGTGAATTATGTCTGTTATCAGAACTTTTAAAGGGAAAAGTTATTAGGCAGGTGAAAGCTTGTTAAGGAGTATTCTATGGTAGTGAATAAGGTAAAATGGAGGAACCTATCTCCATCCTTGAAGAAATATTTATTTTAATACACCATAGACAAAAGGTAAATGGATTGCCAAAAAGTGCACAATTTTTAAGATATTAATGAATTTAATTTTATCTTCATATTATTAAAAATGATATATTGTTCAGCAAGGCAGTGAAGACTTTGTTGCATTGATACTTCCTTGTTATTAATCTGAACTATAATTAATTATAATCTTTTGAGACAACTTTTACACTGATC
The DNA here is from genome assembly GCF_009819885.2 of Catharus ustulatus. Classification (NCBI taxonomy): domain Eukaryota; kingdom Metazoa; phylum Chordata; class Aves; order Passeriformes; family Turdidae; genus Catharus; species Catharus ustulatus. Next base: position 35,133,327 of record NC_046221.1, on the reverse strand, counting down.
AGAAAACTGATGGAATTGTCAGGGAGTGGCAATGCTCACAGGAATGATGAGCAAACAGGTCACTTGGAGAGTTTTAGCAAATCTATTCAATGGTGAGGGATGATTATGGACTGATGAGTCAGCTGCTCCACAATTACAGGTGGAGAGAGCAATAAAATCTTGCTGAGTTTGGCTATTGGAATTGTGTGGTTTCATAAATAGTATAATATCATTCTCAGCGGGTAAATGGTGTATTTTAAGGATGACCGCTTTACCACACACTGAACTATCCCATGGCTGAAGGTCAAGAGGCCACCTGCTAAATGGTAACATAAAGCCATAGAAATACTCGAAAGGAAAGTAATTGCTGAATCTTTGCTCTTGTTGTGAAATAATAGGCAACATTTTCATTGCAAATATTTTCCTAAAAATATGCCAAGGGAGAGAGGGCAGAAGAAATTTTTGAATGTGTGTCTCAACAAGGAATACCACATTCTATAATACACAAGTCATAATGGTTGGTCTATTTTTCCTTCCAGGTGCAGAAAAAGTACCAATTTCTTTTTCCCTTCTTGCTCAAAACATTATGTCCAGAAATGTAACCTCAGCACTTTCTTTAAATTGGTGGTCAGGTCATGCAGCTACAGATTCCCAGATGCAACTTCATCAGGAGAGTGGGGTGTTGAACGACACCTTTTTTTTCCTAAGCAAGGAGTGTCTGCCCTCAACAAAAAACAGTATATGAGAAATATGAGCTAGCTTGTTGTTCTTTAGCACTCTGCTGTCTTGCAATTGTTCCTGATCCTTGTCTAGTGGAAGCTCCTTCCTCCCTGCTCTCTGACTGTGTATTTGTGAGCAGAGGCAAATGAGAAGTTTCACAAGCAGCCCAATGAAGCTGGAGAAGTCACTCAGAGATCTGGCAGCACTGCATGGAGAATTGGCGTGCCTAAGTCCTGCAAGGCGATCAAAAATCACTTCCTTCACAAAGCATTAAGCAGATCTTTTGATACCCCCTCAAGTGATAATCCCTTAGCAGCCAGGGCCCAGATTTCATGCCTGTGAGTCTAAAAATCAGATGAAATTTTCTGACAATTGGTCTGTAAGATTGCTTTTATTTCAGAGTAGTCTGAAAAGTTATGCCCAGCTTTCATCAATCTTTGCATAAGTGAACTTTGCTCTACAAGTCCAATGGCATCTTGATGTCCTTTTTTCTAAAATTTTTTAAATGGAATTTTTTTTACAAAAGGACTTATAACTGGTACTCAGGAGTATTCATCATGCAGCAGGCTTATTTATACCCAGCATAATGCTAAGTGTAATAGTTGTCAAATTGTAAATGTCTTGCTCTCACAGGGGATGCAAACAAGAGAGTTCTCGACTGAACCTAGACTTTGCAAAATTTAATGCAAATTACTGCCATGAAAAACTGTGCTAGTAGTTTAAATGATTACACATACAGGTCTATAGAAAGTCATTTTGAAGGCTCTTTTCCACAGGTGTAAAGTGCCTAGGCTTTCAAAGCAACTATTAGGACTGGTCCAGGTATAATTAAAATTACATAATTCATAAATAATAAATCCCTTTTTTTCAATTACTCTTTTATCTAATTATACATCAGTGCTTAATTGATATTTAGCTCTGTCAGTATCTAGGTCTTTATGTAAAAGCAGAAAAAATGCTTTGAGTTGGAGTCCTCTTAACCAGCATCTTACTTGTATTCAAATATTTTTTTCACACATGATAAAATACAGATTATCTAAAATGAGAATGTAAATTACCTAGATCACTATGTCAACAGTGAGAAGCAGCTCTGTTTTAAGGCTTTTAAGGGGAAACTCAGGCTAAGCAGCAAGGTTTCATTCAGGACTCACATTTCAGTTTGCTTTTAGGTACAGAAAAGACCTTCAAATACAAGTGTAAAGGGTGTAAGGAGAAGGAGTATCTCCAGAGTGACTATTGGTGTAGTCTGAGGCACTGCATAATAGAATAGTTTCCTGTATAGCTCTTCTGGATAGTATTTCTAAGTGGGTAAGTAAGCAAGAATAATCTCTTAGTGTGAAGACTTCTCTTGCATGGACAGCCAAGCTGAGAAACAACATTTGCCTCAGATCTCCATGGATAATTTGCAATTGTGTTTTGCTATTTGGATGTTGTATTACAGATTTCTTTCCTGTCTTCTAACATTTTCCATTAGTCTGTATTTTAGCATAACATCAATGTACCTACTGGAACATACATTATGTTGCCTTTCTAAATTACTGTTGCAATGGCTAGTTTCCTCCTGGACTCTTAAACTGAAAGGTAATTTTTCTCAGGTTTGCCATCAAGTCTTGAATTTGACCTTTGAACTCTGCATGGCTACTCAAAGAGTCAATCAGATAGGAAAGTTACATCACTGACTGAATCTTCCTCTATAGCTGTTGTGAGGTCTCAGCAATCTCTGCAATAGATAAACCACAGGCAAATCACATGCCATTTGGTAGCAATGCTCAAATTTACTCATTTACAAGGCTGTCACTGAGTTTGGAGTGGTGCTTTGTACTTGGAAGATAATTTGTTTTTAGTTATCTGAAAGTGTCTATCTCTGCACATACTTTACTAATGTGAGCATACACATGCTTTATATTCACTGTTTTTAATATAGAAGGTTCTCTCTCTTTAGCAGCTGTTTTACCTGCTACCCAGGTTAGGAAAAGAATGGCAAATATTCAGAAGGGCTATGTTTTCATCTAATTTGTTCGATATCACTATGTTTTCATCTAATTTGGCTTATATCATTATGTAATACTTTCCAATTCATATTTAAACTCAAGTCCCACATCAATAAAACTTCTTTCCATGCTCATTCACCTATCACATACTGTTGTCTACAGAGTAAAGTGTGCATCATCCCACTGAATATCCAACACATTTGAATGGAAATGAGCCAAATGACTTTACCATTACTCTGGGTCTGCAAAGACAGGCTCTCTGTGTTGAGGAAGCAACACATTTTTATCTTTCCTTCAGTGTAGTAAGGCAGGAAACATTCAGCAGCAACATATGAAGGTTTAACATCTATACCTTTGTTTCAGTTTATCAACATTTTCTACTTTCATCTTTCAGTAAAAGAAATTACAGAGGTATTACATGAGAAATCCTAGATAATATCTATGTAGTATATTTGAGACCACTGTTTCCAACTATTTAAACAAAATCTAATGTGAACATACTTCAGCTTGGCTGGCTTTGAAGCATGAGTTTAAAATAACCATTGAGATAGAAACACGATTGTTCATAAAAATAATAACAGCAAGGTAATAAGAAAAGTGTGCTTGCTAGAACTTGCAGCATTATTATTGTATATAATCCCAAAAGGATATTTGTTTAGAAATCAGGGTATTTAAAAACAACTTAGAGTCTTAAGCTCTATGCTCCATGTTTGCCTTTTAGTTACAATTTCAAGCTTTCCTTCACAAAGAAGACATTTTGAAAGTTAATTTTTTTAAAGGAAAGCCAGGTTCTCTCGGTGCTCACAGCTTCAAAGAAAAAACAAAACATTACATAGTCATGGAATAGTCAGGAAATTTGTCAGCCCTATGACACAGCAACACAGTTACATTCTAGAATACAAATTGCTAGCCCAGGTTTCACAAGGCCAAATGGTTTGCCCCCCAGAACAGGTCTGGTTACCAAGAGGAGTTATAGGCATTCACAGAGCCTCATGCCAAAGTCTTCTCCTTGCATATGGAAAATGTTAGAGAACCCAAACAACTAAATCAGGCAAGGCAAACAAAAAGAGAATAGCAATGACTTTCACGTGTCCCATAAATATACCTTGGCAGTGAATTCATTTACAAGCACAGTACACTAGACAATTAAGGGCAATTTTTCAAACGTGTTCTCTGAAATTTTAATGCAGTGTTGCTCACCTGATTTTCATAGGAAAACTCATGTTTCCATGTTGAGTTGCATGTCAAAGCTGGCATGCAAACATTCCTTGTGTAATTTCAGAGGCTATGAAGAAGGGCCTTCGAAAGTTGAACCTGCTGGTTACCATTCTAATGCAGAGATAAAATATTTTTCTTTACTTTGATCTTGCACAGTTTTCACTAACTTCAAGTGAAAATTAGTGTTAATTCCTCTAAGTAATTTTTACAATATGTTTGTGGTAAATTACCAACAAGTTGTAAGAAGGTTCATCTGTTAGCTGGAGACTCTTAAAGTGTCTATTAGAAAACCATACTCATGAAAGACTTTCTTATTGATTGCAACCATTATTAGCTCAACTGGCCTGAGACAGAGAATAAATATGCATTATACCTCTTGAGAAAATAAGTTTTACAATTATACAGATTTTCTTAGACAAACAAGATTTTTAAAAGCTTGTGTGGTCAGTTCCTCTGTGGAGAGGCTTGTCCAGCTTGGAATCATTACAAGAGCTAACAGCAGTTCTCTGTATTGCATGATTCATCTGTCCCTATAGATAACCCTATATATCACTGCAGAGTGTGCTGATTAGAAGGGATGTTACTAGGACCCAGAGGCCTAAATTGCTGCTTAAAGCTGCATTAACATTTCACATTTATTAACTCAACATACAAACGATTGATCTGAAAATAAAATTAGTGGTTTCTCTGGCATAGTAGTGAAAAATAGCTCTTTGTAATGGAAGAAATTCTCATTCTTGATTGCATAACAGTAACCATTAAATTTCCTTATTATAAAGGCATCTAATTAGCAAAGATTTTCATTTTTTCCCAATACCACAGGGGGCCAATCACTATTCTGAGCACATATCACTTAGGTGCATAAAAATTTGCATTGTGCTGTTGGTTTTTCTTTTGAGAAAATGCCTGGGAATATAAAAAAATACAGATATGATGCTAGTATTTTCTATATAAAATTAAAATTCAGTTCAGCAGAAAATGTGCAGAAAGGAAATGTATCTGAAGGTTCTGTTTCCTCTTTCTTCTCGTGCTTCACCACTCCCTGAAAACTTTGTAATGGATATTGTTACCACAAAAAGAAAATTATTTTGTTGATTGATATAAAATTCCCCTGCAAAACACACAGAGGTTTTCAGTAGGACCCTGCTTCTTCTGAACATCCTCTTACCTCACAGAGACTACAGCTGCCATTTAAATCCATTTTAAAACATTTCAAGGGTTTTCCAACCAGGCTTTCTTCAACTGTCTCTCGTCCATGAAGTCCAGCACTGTGAAAGAGAAATTAAAGCTTAGAAATATAACAGGTGTGCACAGATATGGAATGAATGACTTTCACTGTGCCCATGTTTCCACTGGAGTTGTGAGGCTTGGCAGGTGGATCATTGTGCCCGTCTCATCAGTCTGATGCACGGAGGCCACAATCAGCATCTCACCACCCCTTAATGCTTAGGCCAGCAGGTTCAGTAAGTGCAACAGATGCACTAGAAGGGAGCAAACTCTTTTGAATCATAATAATGCAGTGTTCTCTCAGAGATGCTGCACCAAAGTTAGAGTTATTTTGAGTGATGTAAAAGTACACGTGAGGTATGGTGAGCATTAACGCACATGCCCTGCCTCTCTGTCAATAGGAAATATTGGTATCCTGATCCTAAACATTTTTGTCTGAATGGAAATCAGTGGTAATCCCAGGATAGAGTCTTTCTGACATGTTGACAATGCCTACAATGGCATCTGCAATTTTGAAAGCATGGTACCGCTTGGGGTGTTAGGATTATTTGGTTGGGAATGGGGAGTCCTAGTAATGTGCACCTTTCTATCTTTGTAACTACATTAAATTTGTATAAAACAGGTGAAATTAAATTTGTAATGCTTATGTGGGGATGGAATATGCATCAGAGTCAGAAGACATGAATTTTAGCTCTGGACTCAAAGTATCTTGGCTATCTATGCCTGCTTTATGGAATGGGTGAATGGAATGAAACGGCATGAAACACAAGTAAAAATTCCTAATTACTTTGATGGGAGAGAAGGGGAAAGAGAAGAGGGAAAAATACGACTTAGCCTGTGAATTATTTTTTCAGTCATGGTTTTCAAAGGCTGAAATAGATGCACAGAGCCACAATCCTGCCCATTGTTCTCGGCAGCTACAATGATCTCAAGCAAGAGTTCAGCACTACTTGGACTTAGGAAAAGAAATTAAAATCATCACAACAAAATTTTTTCTTCCCCGGCTAGAACTGGTGATTTGACTGCAACCCAGCTACTGGAGACAGCGTTAGAAAGTTGGTTTCAACTCCTTAGAGGCAGTCTCTGGGTCATCTCTTGCGACTTGTGTACTTCTTATGTTTCTGGCCTCTCTTTGGAGAGCTGTGGAAATGCAAGTTTTCTCTCCATGTTTTCATGTAGCAAACCCATACCCAAAATGAAGAAAGGGTCAAACTGGTGGTTAGATATATTGTCTTTCATTCCAGGGCTTCTTATAAAAGTGCGGCTAAAACAGCTGTGGTGGAATCAGACTGCCAAGAACGCCTTAAAACACAAGGGTATACCAAACTGGTTTATATAGCCTTAATTCAAGCAGCACAACTAATGATAATGATATGTTACAGTATTATTATGCCAGGAATGTATGAAATCAAGAGAGAACATTTCGTTTTAAACTTTGCTGATTTTTCACATTTGCTTAGCCTTTTTTCTAATGATTTCTTACAGTGTTTTTATGCCACCTCAGATAAAATGCTATCATACATGATATTTGCACCATTAGGCACAAAGTAAGTGTTAGTTATGATTAGAGGCAATGCTATGAAGCATTAAAAAATGTAAAGGAAATGGTTTTCAAGCATGCTCTCAGAAGCTTGAGTGTCATTTACTCTCACCATGCCAGCTGGGTGATGTTCTGCATTTCAACAGAGCTAGCTACCATTTCCAAACAGATCCATACAAGATTTTCAGCATTCATATTTGAGTGAGACATCCAGTGAAAAACACATTCACACAGAAATGCAGAGAGCAGAAATCCAATGAACCTATCTAGAGGGAATTTAAGTGAAACAAAACACAGTGGTTATAATTAATCATCAGTGAACATGGTCACAATGACATTCTTTTCAAGGAAGGGAAACCATTTTCTGTCATAAGCTGCATCTTGTCAAACAACACCTCTAATATTTGATTTTTATTATGACTCTTGTCTTTGTGGAGCATAAAAGTGATTCTGACTTGCTGCATAGATAAAGGGTGAATAATGTAATTAGGTTGAATTAATAAAACTCATGTTCTTGCATTATTCACATGTCAGTATGGGAATTTTCCTAAGCTATTTCCTAATGCTGAAATCTAATAGAGTAGAATTCCACAGGATTAAGCCTCTGCAATTATTCAGTTCATCCTCTGGCTCATGAAGAAAGAGCAAAACTATTTTTGGGCTGTGTGAACTGTTCTTTCAGCATTTGTCTACATCAGTTAGAATGCAGTAAGTAAAACACCTGAAAGAAATGATGGAACAAGCTAAGATCAGCTGAAATCAAGTCCCTTGGTGTCCATGTAGCCCAGGCTTTTTCATGTTCTAGTCCCACATAAGTGATTATAATTTTTTCTTAGAGTTTTCTCAATTTATTTACCCAGAAAACCTGACCTAAGGTCCAGAATCTGGTTTTCTGTTACTTCACTGTTTGCAACACTAGAGTGACTCTTTTGAACCATCAGAGACATAAAAGGCATTCAGATGATTTACTGGAGTGGATGTTGCTACCAACATCTACCCTGGTGTGAATGATATGCATGATTCCATTGCATTTCATGAGCATTAACCCAACTGCACTCAGAGATGGAAAACAAAAATGTTGCTTGTGTAAAATTTTTAAGGTCTCATGTATCCACACTCTCTGTGTATGAGAGATTTGACATAACTTCATATTTGTTCTTTAATGTTGATATTGATCATTTAAACAAAAAAATCTAAACATCTAGTTTAGAAAATAACTTTCTGATGAAAATCATTGTTTATCCTCAAAACTAAGGTGATTTCATACAGCAGGACTGAAATCTTGACTTAGACCCACATAAAATGAGTACACCCATGCCAAAATCTTCTCACATAATGACTGAGGTTCAAAGGCACTCAGGAGCTGGTCTGGTCCAGGTCCCTGCTCAACAGAGCCATCCGCAGCCACTTGCCCAGAACCATGTCCAGACAGCTTTCTAATATCTCCAAGGACAGGGGATGCCACAGCCCGTCTGGGCACAATGTGCCAGTGTTCAGTCACCCTCACAGTGGAAAAGCGTCCTAATGTTAGCCAGAATCCCATAATTCTTTTTTCTCTTTCTTTGTTTCCACTGGATTCAAGGAAGCATAGAGTTCACAAGAGCTATGTCCTTCTGTGCTGCTGAGAGAAGGCTGTAGGAAGACAGGTCTACTTTGTTTGCTTGCAAGTGAGCTTGAATATCCTTCTCTTTCTAAAACTTGCATTTCAATCATATAGACAATTCTGGAGACATCAGAAGAAGAATGATACAGGCTGCCAAGAGAGTAGAGGCCTTACCAAAAATACCAACATGATATTTGTGTGACGCTTGATACAACATGATACTCCTTTTACTTTGAGTTTCCTGACACAAAAAAAACCTTAATTTTAAAAAAACACTTTACTCTGAGAGGAAGCGGTATTTCCATGGTATACAACAAGGCCTAAGAGAATGAGGAAAAATATTACCCCAGGTAAAGAACAAATAATCTGGAGTAGTTACTGCCTTCAGTAAGACTGGATGCAGCTGTACAATCCAAAAAAGGATCCCCTCCTGTTCAGAGTGAAGCTCACATGTTGACCTCCATTTGTAGTACATGAGACTAGCAAGGGGATGTTTTTGTTGTCATTTTCAACAGACCTTTTAATCGGTTGCTAATTGACAGTGAAATAGATCAGAAAATGCTTGAATACTTCTCAAAGGTGATAATAACAGAATAATGAAAAAACCTTAAATCTTAAACTGCTAATACAATTCAAATTAACATAAATCATCAGAACAGGTTAAATTGGGAGGAAACTTGTTGTTATCAATTATTACATGAGCTAACTGCTATGATTCCAGAAGGGACAACAGCATCAGGTTAATATTTCATGATATTCTTGTGAATGTGGCTGTTAAATACCAGAACCTGTCATTCTTCTCTTTACAAGAAGAGACGTGTCTGAAGAAATGTCATTGCAAATCAGTTTAATCTAGCTGGTACTGAAAACACCACTCTGTCTTCTTCCTAACTTTCTTTTCTCCATCATGTTATTGGTAGGAAAGGGCAGAGCTGCTATTACTTAGACCTGTATTTCCGCACATTTATGTGTTTGAGTGGCTTTGAAGCACAATTTAACCACAAATTTCCCGTGCTTGTAATGATCAGGGGTTTGTGTGATTACAGCACAACAGTGATGCTCTTCTATTATCAATGCATGCTTTTAAATGTCACTGAATTCTGACATTTTTTGGCCCTGAAGGTCTAATCACAGACAGGAAGTGTGGAATAAACAGAGATGGAGGCCTTTGCATGCGTAACATATTAGCCTCAGGCTATTGTCATTTCCATAGCATACTCAATTTTGTGAATCCGTATATTACTTAATGGGATTTGCTACTGTGGCATGCTTTTTTGCCCTTCAGTCTAGCCTATATTGATGCTTAACAGGAAAAGCTGAAAGGTGCATGGTATCTTTGGGTCAGGCAGATAACTGATGGCAAAGGAGAACTGGTCCAATTTCAGGTGCTGGAAACACTGGCCTTTATAAAACTTCTCTGGTCATTAATGTACTAATCCTTTAGGGTGGTCTACTGAGAGGAAGGGGGCTGTGCAGGCACCACCCACAGCCTTTCCAAGGTAAAGATGAGCCATAAACATCAAACCTGAAACGGGGCTACTCTGGATTTCAATGCAGATTAGGGATTAAGCAGTGGGGTGCTGTTTTACATGTCAATAGGCTGACAGCAGTACAAAGAGAAAGCCAGAGAGCCTGGTGTTAGCCACTTGGTTTTGAAGCACAAATGTAACATGCAAGGGGAAAATATGGACAGTTGCCAGTAAAATGGGTTCAGCTAAATCACACAAGGAATTTATTTTTGAGGAAACAAATTCTTACACATTATTTTATTTGAAATACTGATACTTGAATTACTTGTAAAGTCTTGAAATTTATTTAGCTACTCTAGGCTTATCAGAATGCATTACAATATATTACATTTTGACCCAGGAAATGTATTTTCATTTTTAAAAGAGAAGATAAAAACATACCAACCCTCAATATTCTAAACATGGAATTAGTGTCAGATAAGTGTAGTGAAAATCATCCCCTGTCTGAGACTCTGGAGTAGATGTTCTTCAGGCTTTAAGAAGGCCACAGCATTCCATGGCAAACGGATAGCTGTGCGTTGATTTTTTCCTTCAGAAGAGCTTGGAAAAAAAAGTTGTCATGGGCAAAAGTAACAGCTGTGCCATATATCTTTCAAATCTACAAAACATTTGCATTAAATCACAAATGAACCTCTAAGAAAGAACTTTGGAAAAGCCTGAATTCATCCCTTTCAGGATATGCAATCTAATCAGCACAGCACCAAGGGAGGAGGAATGGATTAGAAATAGCAAACTCTGTTTATTTTTGTCTGGGAACTATGGAATGTACATTTATGGCTTTGTTTGAGAGCTCAGAATTTATAAATACAGTTCATAACTCTGTACTCCCCAAATAACTTACATCACCAAAAGAGCTATTTAGAAGAGACTGGATGAAGCCAAATCTTCAACCCCAAATTCATCTTTGTAATTTTCATCTGCAAATATTCAGACATGCATCAATTAGTGTTGGACAAGTTCTAATTTCTATTTTTTGGTTCAGATTTAGCTACCTCTAATAGTCCTTCAGTAAAAATTGACTTTGTGAGATTTCTTCTGTTGTAAGCAAAAGTCTCAGAAATACACTGCAAAACTGAAATCCCTCTTTAACCTTTGAATATACCAAAGTGCACAGTCAGTTTTCAAAGCTGTCCTGATATAAACGTGAATTTAGTTGAACTACTTACTAGTAATGCAGCGGGTTGTTCTCTACACTTGGGCCTACCTGAACAAATCAAGTGTATGAAATAGTTTCCTCTTCTCTGATGTGAAGGAGGAGAGGGAATACCTGTTTGCTCATAAATCTTAGCAATTTTGGTGGTGAGCACCTAAAAGAATAGGGAGGTTTGTCAATGTCACACAGATGTGGCCGGAGGATGGGACTGGAGTCTGCCATCACTGTGCAGCTATTCTTGAGCCTGTATGAGAACAGATCTTCCCAATCCAAAGATAGCTTTGCCTTTTTCACCTCCCTGCACTTTTTCTTCCTTTTCTTCCATTCCTTACAGTCACACTCCATCTCTCTTATTGCCCATCCTTGTTTCTTTGCCTCTCAGGGAGTTTTTTTCATTATTTTTTTTTCTACACCATTTGCTACCACCACCTTTCTAGCTCTGTTCTTAATATATAATTCAAAGCATTCAGTCCTTTCCCAAAGTGTCCCAGAAAATCCTGCCCATTTTACCACACTGTCATGTGTTCCCATCTGGCAGTGCATTGCCCCACTCTCAGAGGGTGGGGGAAATGCCATTCTTCCTTCACCCTCTCATCCTCCCTGTGCTTCCTGCCCTTGTCCTCTGAGGGATAGCGCAATAGAGGAGGTCATGTTACCAAAGGGGAAACGTAAGGGGAGGATTTTACTTGTGCTTTTTATGGGCAACTTTTCAGTTGAGTGGGAATAAACATCTTAATTAAATTTGTCTCCACTGTCTGCAATTAATGCTAGAGCCCAGGCTGGCTGCTGCCCACAGGACAGGAGTGAGACTGAAGCAACTGAGAAACACACAGCACCTCTGCCTTGGGGACTGTAAGCTTTGCCCTCATGCCTTCTCACCTTTCAGGAGGTTCTTTCTCCTTCTCTGCTTTCTCTGCCAGCAGAGCCTTGGTCCTGTGGTTTCAGATCAGCTCCATCCCTGCCATGCATGGACCATGTGAAAGGATGGTACCCCCAAGTACGTACAGCAAGAAGAGAAGATCACTCCCAAGGAGACTTCTGCACATGGAGAGTAATGATTTGCACTTTGATTTGGGGAAGCAAATGCACTTTACTACGCACTCTAGACTTCCATTCACATGGAGGACTGAAAGAAGAATAATTTCTGAATGGTGAAGTTCTGTAACTAGGACCAAGATCGTCTATCAGAGAGATCACGATAAAATGGTCGGCTATTCCTGACCTCACCACTCTTTCCAGCAGCAGTGCTCCTCTTCCCACACAGCTTACCAGTGGAAAGTGTATTATTTTTGTATATCTCATGCAAAAATGCAGTTTTTATTTTGATTACAGAAAATTAACCAAGGCTAAAATCAGGCTTAAAATAGAAATTATCCCACAAATTGGATTAGATATACGTTTAACTGACAAACTCTTGAATGTTCCTTTTATATTTTTAAAAAATTCTCCAGAGATAGCATTCAGTCCTACAGTGGCTGCAACAAATGATGGGAAAAGCCTGATCAGATGTTACTTGTCCACCAGTCTCCATGAAACATGAGTCGTCTTTATCACTATAGTGAGCATTCTGGGGAGATTAAAAATTTGACATGGATGCCATTCATCCATGTGCATGGAGCCAGCACCCGGCCACTGCACAGTATGAATTCCACATAATCCCTCTTCTGTAGGCTTCAGGGGTACATAGGCTTTATCCAGAACATAGAGAACCAAGAATTTTACCCATGGGAAGTAAAATAAAAACAATTCAAGACAAACTGTGAGGAAAATAACACTGATAAAGGATTGCAGGAGCATGTTTGGAGAATGCCCCTACTTCATTGAACACTGGGGAGTTGAAATGTCAGTACAGGGAACAAATGTTGGGTCTGAACCTGCAAACAATTGTTTGTGTGAGTGATTATCAGCACAAGTAATTTCATGAAACTCGTATCTAAACATTTGCAAAACTGTCCAAAACTGTTCTTTCAGTCAGCAAATACAAGCGTGTTCCCAGCACCATCTGAGGGCAGTAGGTGATATACACAGTCTGTGTAGGTATTTTTTAGTTTGTTTTGTTTAAAATGTACTTTAAAACATGATGCTTTGGCAAGAGCAGAGAAAATAATAGGAGAGAAGGCAGAGTGTAGGGAGAGGGTTCATGTTCAGAGAAATCTTTCATATAAATTTGCTGCTAATTGCTTCCTTCTTCTTAAGACACCAAATGATGCCATTGATCATCCACAAGTGCTGAGGACAGCACAAGGATGGTTAAATGTATCAGTAAAGAAACATTCTTAATGAGACAGAAAGCAGGGTAAATCTTGACCAGCAAATTCACTACTTTTCAATTTAAAGGAATATTGACCTTATCATTAGTTTTACTTATTTTTCACCTCAGAATTTGAAGGAAGAGTGAAAATCAGGTAATCACAGGGAGTTGTGAGTTGCTGTCATTCATATATTTCAGTGGTCCTTAATATACTAGTTAAAATCCCAACCAGAAAAGGGGTGATCTAGTTTTTCTTGCTGTCTCACAATCTCACAGTCAAAGTTTAGTGAGATCATCACACAGCTACAGTTTTAATAAATAGTCATAATAACTAAAACAGATTTACTCCAAAAGTGTTGATTCAAATTTTTTCATTCCTGTTTTGTCCAGCTGCTTTAAACAGCGAATCCTTGTTTTAAGAATATGCTAATGTGTAATTAAACTGCACTCACATCATGCCATATGGTACATTTGAAACATAAACCACTGTTCTATTATTTGGAGAGGGTCATTTGAAAAGGAAAGGAAAAGAAAAAGAGACAACCCAGGGGAAAAGACAGTTTATCTGTCCTCTCACATTTTATAAGCCAGCTTTAAGCATTAGGCGCTGTTATTCTGTATGAGGTTTGACAGCTTCAGGGTCAATCTTAATTTTTTATTAAAGGGAAGAGGATGTGCTGATATACAACAAAGACCATTTTATGGGTTGTGGGGTTTTTCCTTTAAATTCGACATAATTAAGTTTTTAGAGAAAATATATTTAGTGTGATGCCATGAGCAGGTAAACATGCACACACAGGAGAAATAAGCTTTGGAGCCAGTGTGAGTCTTGCTGTTGGCTTCTTTGGGAGCGGATCCTGGTTTTCTGCCATTTTCCAACCTGATATTAACATGCAAGTCAGGATGGGTGAGAGTGAGAGATAAAGAGAGAAATGCTGGATTCAAAAAGAGAGTTTGGCAGTTAGGTGCTTAATTATATAGTGGCATGTGGACAGTGTGCAAGTAGGAGTGCAGACGCAGGCAAAAATGATTAATCTCTTGTTTTAATTATAGTTGATTGTTTGATTGTGTGGTCATTATTGAAAATGACCTGGTATTTCATTTGGGAACTTCAGAGTAGCAGGAAGGTGAGGAGATGCTGTAGTCTATGGCATTAGCTTCTTACTAGTAGATGTCTGTATTTTAATGTGCTTGGCAGGTCACAAGTGAGATGAGTGATGGGCTCAGCCTAACCTTTGCCAGATGATCACCTACAGTAAAAAACCCTGCATAATTTATTAAAATAATTCAAACACTTTTCTCAGTAGAGCATTCATTGTCTAGTTTTCTTTTTAATGATAACCATCCATGATGCTACTGTCTGATGGCTCTTTAAAGAGATGTACCTTAAATTAGGTGGCCAGTGTTTTCAGCTTAGTTCCCAGAACCAAAGGTGCAGGTCCACAGAGGTATTTTAGTTTCTAAAATAAAAATAACTCCTCCTCAGCACTCCCTCTGGATTTTGCATATATCTACTCCCAAAATCCAACCTACTTTGAATTTGGTAGGTACAAGCAAAGGGGCCAAAAACTCAACAATGTTCTGCTCAGTGATGTGGTGAAAAACAAGAGCCTCTTGAAGCGAACACTTCAAGGAGAGATTGTGGCAAGAAGCATGGGCTGCTATGTAGAGAATTTTAGTTTTCAGAGTTGGCAGGCAGTAGACTTTCAATGCAGGGTTATAGCACTCAGAAATATGTTTCTGGCCTCATGGGAAGGCCAGAACACTACATCAAATTCTGCTGTAGTATGAAAGAGTTGAAAGTTTTGTTTCACATGATGTAACCTCTCAGGAAATCTGACCTGTCAAACAAAATAAAAATGTTTTTAAACAAAAATAAAAATGTTTCAAACCCCATTCCTATTCTGCAAGGCAGGAAAATAGAGTGCCATTTAAAATATTTACAGCCATCATTTCACTTTTTAAATCAGTCCTAGTGAAAACCCCATGAAACTGTGGCGTCCACAAGAAACCCATGAGAACTGAAGGGCAGAGGAAGGTCTGGGTGTTGTCTACCCACCACTTCTCCTATTTTTCATACATGCCCATGTTAAACTCTTGACTTCACTGAAATAAGGGAAGTTTTCAATCACTTGAATGGAACCAAGCCTTTGGCCCAAGACTTTAAGGATGACAGTCATCTTGACTGGTCTATTATGACCCATCCAGGAATCCCTGTGTTAAGCTCAGAACTTCTGTCTGAACTAGGTACTTTAAGAACATATTCAGTGTTGATTTAAAGGTTTTAAATAGACAAGCATTTGTTGTATATCTATTAAAGGTATTCCAAAGGCTAATTACTCTCACTCTTTAAAAACTGAATCTTACCTCACATCTTAATTTTTGTGTATTCAGCTTCTAGATGTCAAATATCACCTTACCTGATGGTCTAAAGTGCTCACTTCTATTAAAATACCCATACTCATTCATAGATCACAATCAAAACAGCTCTTAATATTTTCTTCAATAAAATGAGGAAACTTAAATATACACAATTTTCAACCGGAGAAAAAGTTGATTGGCCAGCTATCACAGAAAAATATTTTTCAATGGAAAAAGGAATAAATGGCAAATCTGGATCAAATTTGAATATCGCCATGCCAAAACTGGTTTATTTCAATATATGTATTAATGTAATTGCATTATATATATTTAAATAGGAACCACTCTATTGTCCTCACAATAAGATGGCACAGAGTCTCGCATTGTTGAATGAATTGCAGCACTATTTTAAAAATGTAATAAAAAAGAGAAAAAAAAAAAGTA
This sequence comes from Catharus ustulatus, assembly GCF_009819885.2. Lineage (NCBI taxonomy): Eukaryota > Metazoa > Chordata > Aves > Passeriformes > Turdidae > Catharus > Catharus ustulatus. The sequence goes on along the minus strand of NC_046221.1, from coordinate 35,117,311 downwards.
AGACAGTTTTCCAGGGAAAACAGAATTCATAGACTGCTGCCCAAGAAGAAATAAACGATCCTTCAGAAAAAAGTAAAATAACTTGAACAAAAATAGAGAATGAGAAGTGTGGCAAGATGAAGGTGTTCCCTGCATTGGAAAATTAGTCAGAATACTTACACTCCTAAAGAAAGAAAAATAAAGAAGGTTTGGTCAAGTCTTTCTCTGTCAACACCAACTGCAATGGGAGAAATGAGAAAAGTGTGAGATGAAACATGACTAAAGATGGAATAAGGTGTTTCTAAACTTGAATGAGGAGTTTGAAGTGTACTTGGGGTTTGAAAGGAAGATGATAGACAATGGAAAGAAGAAATAATTTGCCTGCTGCAGATTCCCAGAAGAAGATATTTGCCAGAAGATATTTTGGAAAGAAGAGAAAAGAAAAAGGAAAAGTCTAGTAAGGCTGAATGCAAAATTAACTAGGACAGGAGAGGGTGAAAAACAGGTAGCTTTGGAAACAATTAGCAAGAAGGGAATAAAGACATGGAGTGGTCGTAAGACTGCTTAGAGAAAGGGAACTTCTGGAGTAGAAAGTATGAACACAGAGAGCTGCAGTTATAGGTTCAGGAATAGTAATGTCCCTGAGCATGCTTATGTCCTCAGGGAAAGGGAAATGGGAAAGTGAGAACTGCTCAAAGGAGGTAATGAAAGGGTAATAAGAGAAAATCCAAGAAAGATGAGTGCTCTTGAAGTTAGTAAGTTGAAAGGGGAAGGGTGGCAAGAAAAAAATCAAGGAGTCAAAGAAGTCCCCATTATAGGGGAAATAAAAAAACTTGGCTAAGATTACTTCCTTGCAGACAAGCAGATTACAGTGTTGGTTGGACGGGATTAACAGGACAGAAGAAGTTTATGTAGTTGGGAGGATAAGGTTAGCTCTATTAATTGTCTTTAAAATTGCCAACCTTTTAGCCAGAAAAAAAAATTGCAGAGATAAAGGAAGTTTAGTTATCCCATTTCCGCACCACACTCCTCTGTTTCACCGTCCAAAATGCAAGTCTATAAGGAAAGAGGACTGTAGTGAACTAACATCTACAAGACATTATTCCTTATTCTACCAAGATTTCTGCAAATTTCAGACTTAATGAAGATATCAATAATAACACTTACATTTCTTTCAGGGTGGTAAAAAAAATTGAAGCTCCTAAAAACTGAAATGAGAAGCTGTGAGTGCGAAGAAACAAATTAATTCAACAATGAGCTGGTTTAGCTCTCTTATTATGATACCAGTCGATCTCATCTGAAGATATGGTACGATCTACCAATGCAGAATAAATTAATAACAGCAGGTAAGGATATTATTGATGTTCTCTATAATGCATGATATTTACAAATTATTATATACATCTATATACAATACACTTATTCAATATGAACAGTAGAAATGTTTTTATATGGACATAACTTGAAGCGAAAAAACCTCAGAGATTTGTTGCCAGGGTTGGAAGTGTGTGTTCTTCTGGATCCTTTTTAACAAATTCCCAGCTCCTTGTCCAGATTTACCATTTTAAAAAAAACCCCAAGAATTTAGCATGTACAAAAAAAATATTGTCAAAGAGAAGTTGTTTCTCTGCCGTAAGTGCTAAAAAAAATCTCTTCCCTTCTTTTTTAACTGTGTAGTTCTATTAAGTCACAACAGTCTCATGCGCATGGCACAGTAGTTTTTATTCATTGTTATCCAAATCAGAATCACAGAGAATCACAGAACTGGTAAGGTTGGAAGGCACCACTGTGGGTCATCGGGTCCAAGCACCCTGCTTAAGCAGGGTCATGCTAGCCTTGCTGAAGTCAAGGTAGACAACATCCACCACTCTTCCTTCATCCATCCACGTACTTACTTCATCACAGAAGGTAATTAGGTTGGTCAAGTGTGATTTGCCATCAGTGAATCTATACTGACTGTTCCTAATCATCCTCTTGTCATTCATGCAGATAGAGATGGACTACAGGTTGAGGCATTCCCCCACCTTTCCTAGCCAGTAGCTTCCTGGGTCCTCATTTTTGAAGACTGGAGTAACATTTGCTTTCTTCCTGTCCTCAGGAACCTCTCCTGATGCTCATGACCTTTCAAAGATGACTGTGAGCAGCCTAGTTGTGTTCAGTCAATTCTCCCAATATTCCTGAATACATCCTGTCATGGTCCATGGACTTGTGGATGTCAAGTTTACCTGGGTGTTCTCTAATCCTATCCTTTTTGGCCAAGGAAAACAGAATACCAGACTCAAGAACAAGAAAATTCAAAACCAATACAGAAGGAGTGAATTAAGTTATCTTGAAAGAAGACTGAAATGTGACTAAAGTGCAGCAGATTTCTTGCTCTACAAATTGTTTTCTTGATTTGAAGGATGTATTTCTGGTGTAGTATTGATTGGAAAGTTAGGTCACAGTTTTGGATTTATATTAAATTTGTGTGAATATTGTGCTTTAGTTTTGTTCTTCCTTTGCATCTCCATATTTCATCTTGATTTCAGCTTCATTCTGAAATGCTGTTAATTTCATACCATAGTGCAGGTAAGTGAGAACACTCTTAGCAGTCTGTGGGAAAATAAAGCTGTATCTTGCAAAATGTTGATGGTGAAACATTGCCAATTCCCTCTCTTAGTGTGCTATCTGTTCCTGAGACTTCAGAGAAAGAAGCAATTTCAGTTATAGAGATACATTATGTCCTTATTTAAGGAGAAGGGGTCACTTCGTGGTTACTCAAGCACAACTGAAAAATGTAAATTTAAATACTATCAAATTATCTTTGTATGGTGGGGGAAAAGAAAGTGATTTGTGTGTTCTGTGAAGCCAAATTTTGTGTGTCTGTCTAGGTGCTTTTATTGAAACGTGTAATCAATGACTCACCACAAATTATTCTGCTGAGTAGATTGTGTGAACTTCAGAGGCAGCAGGTCATCCTAAAAGTCCCAACCAACGCAGGAATGTCTTCTGAAAAGGGTTACTAAATGCTTTGTCTCATCTAGTTTTGAGTTGATTGGGCAATGACAGCCTTACAGCTTCCCCTGAGAGATCTTTTCGTGTAACATCAATTCCACATTAAGTCATTTCTGTTTCTCATTCTGTTGCCCTATAAAACTTTCTGTGGGGCAAGGGAAAAATAATCAACGTGAATGAGAAAGGCCTGAGTCACATTTAATTAAAAAATTTTTCGCCCTTGGAATGAAAAGGTATGGTGATAACTGGAGTCACTGGGGAGTCCTGCCTACAAAGTGTTGGCATCATATCACCTTATTTCAGTACAGACAGAAAATTGAACAAAATGTGCAATTATGTCTTAAACAAAAATGTGGTGCTAGACATCAAATGCATGTAGCTGAAGCAACATATGAACACATGGCATCTCTGCAAAGTAATTTGCTCTTAATTGTCAGCACATTTAGTACTGGCATTTTTAGATACATTTTTGGTTCATTCTCTAACAAATGACTCTACACTAATTGTTTCTCCAAGCAATTTATTGCACAGCTGGGAGACCAAGTTGCAGAATTGCACACACACTATCTTGTATTGATTTCATTTCTTGAAAATGTTTAAAATTCCATGAGGTAGTCAAGCATTATTTTAATTGCAGTGTCTACAATGAAAATATGGAATTAATTAAGTGTCTTGCGGGTCAGGTAAGGTACGGCTTTCGTAACCTATTGCTTAGGAATGTTTCAACAACTGTAACAGTGTAAATCAAGATATCTTTTAGTAATGGGTATAATTGTAACATTTCAGAGGATCTCTTAAAAGCTTATTTTTATTTAAAAGGTGAACATCTGCTAAGGTAGCAAACTCATCTGCATGCAAAAGAATTATCTTTCTCAAGATCTTTCCATTATGAAATACCTGTCATGAGTCTCTTGTACAAATCTGTCAGATCTCACAAATCTTTCTCTCATGTCTCTCCTAAAGTGCACTTATCTTCTGTGATGAGAGATAAATGTTCATAATTAAAAAAAAAAAAGTTTTAATCTCAAGCAGACCAAAGTCTAAAGGCTTACTAAGGAATATTAGTTGGAACAATATAAATGTAGATGGATCTTTAGAAAATGGGCTGCCTACTGTACATGGGATTAACTTTCAAGAAGCGCTGATGTCACATTGTAAGTTGGGAACAAATTGCTAAAAAGTCCTTCCCTCTTAGCTCATGAATCACACTTCTCTGATATGTCAAAGCACATCAAGACCAATCAGTCAAATTAACTGATGTAATGAAGTGCTTAGTGATTTTTCTTTTCTACAGGAGAATGATCTCATAGTTTTCCAACTTTGTACTGTAAGCAAGATATTGAGACACTGAGGAAATTGGTTGTATGAAGCTGGAATATATATTTTGTCTAAAGTAAGCAAACTCCTGATAAATTCTTCAGGGATTCAGTTTTTTTAAGTTGTTGTTGCTGCTGCTGTTGTTGTTGTTTTTGTTGTTGTTGTTGCAAGGCTTTGTCATTGCAAAAGTATTTTTATAATTGTAAGTACTTTGTGCTTTTAGTGGTCTGTGAAACGTAAGCAGCATGCATTACTGCAGAGACCTACCACCACCTTTGCATACAATGAGCTCTTTGAAATACTGACCTCATTTTGAATACCTATTTACCAAGCTGTAACCTTTCCACTAGCAGACATACTTATCTATAACAGGATTCATTCACCTGGTCAGAACACTTTGACCTGTGAAGTGTTTAGACTGGAAACCCCAGTTACTGCTAGCACAAGTCAATGCCTGCTGTAGACCCACAGCAAACACAAGGTCACAGAAGCTGAAGATGGTCTTGGAAAGACTCATATGGCTTCATAGCAATGGTTGAGATAATGGGTGAGGAAAAGAGGATAGCCTTCAGCATGAGTATAATCCATCACTGAAGAGACTATGGTGATAATCAACATCATAAAACAGACCTGCAAGAAGGTTAAGTCCTATTCACACACATAAAAATAAATAGCTGGACCAGGGTTGGGGGAGGGTTGTGGTGTGTTTGGGTTTGGGGATTTGGAGGGGGTTGGTTTGAGTTTCATTTGGTTCTATTTGTTTCTCCGGGGTTTTTTTCCTCCATGTACCTAAATTCTTTGTACAATTTCCAAGATGGTTACATGCAAAAAATATATATACAAAAATCATAGCAAATCAAATTTTTGCACATGCCATGTCTAATTGAAAAATTAGAGTAAAAATGTGTTCAAATTCAGCATTTTTAAAAAATTGTATCATGTTCAGTAATACAAAATTCTTTAAAATTCTTGCTATAATCAGTTAATTGAGTTCGTTTAAACTATTCACTACTCTGAATATACCATTTCTTCCATTTAAACCACCTAAGGAAGTGATTAGCTTGTATATTTTTACTGTTTGTTTGTCTTCTCTGTGCCATCCCTTTTTTTCTTACACAGGACATAAATATCCCTTTTGGTTTTAGCTATGAAGGGCAACCTAATAGAATAAATGCAGCCCAAGCTAAATTGGCATTGCTCTGTCAGTGTTACTGAGTGGTGCCTGCTTAACCTAGAGCTGAATTTCCATTGATTTCAATTGAAGAAGGGCTAAGGTCCTTAATGAAAAAGGAGTAGAAACAAATAGTTCTTAGCTGAACAGTTTTGGGTTAGTTTTTTTCCCTCATAAATTTGCAGGCTGAAATCCTAAATCCTGTAGATCACTCATCAGATTGTATTATCTGCTGATGTTCAGCATCTGTTAGCTAAATCAACAATTCTGAGTAGCAACACTGCAACTTTCTATAAATCACAGTTTAGTTAAAATAGCCTGTCTGTTACCTGCATGATACAGGGAGACACACAGCTCCTGAATAAGTGGAAGTGAAAGGGCTGGGAAGCCCAAGAGGGTGATTGTATTTTATGATGCTAAATAGCCTTCCCCTACCCTGTAGATCTGTGATTGTAGAGAACATAAAAACACCTGAAACACCTCATTTAATTTTTTGTAAGTAGATTTTTGCAAATTGTTTCAGCTGACCAAACAAAGGCTTGGCTCCTCTGATAAAAATTCAGGATTTTTTCCTATCCATATCAGCTGGTCCAGTAAATACAAAATCTATTCCTACAAACTTAACTCTTATCCTCAGGCCACCACTGCTACCTAAAGTGCTGTAGTTCGCAAGTAGTGGCCAAATACTTTATTAACTCAGTTCATTTCAGTAGGCTACAAGTGATAGCCAGCCTTATCACCTGAAGATGTAATGTCTATGCTGAAGCCGGTTCACTCTCCTAGCATCCTGGCCAGAAGAATCCCACAATCTATACACCTGATAAATTGAAATGGGGAATACGAATAACTAAGGGCTTTTGTTTGCAACAGGATGCTGAGGGGAAGCAAAAACTAGCAGATTTGTTCTGATCTGCCCCTTGTAGAAGCAGCTTAGAGTGGTTGCGTTGTGAATGCTCAAGTAAGGGTTGCTGAGGAAGAGGACCAGCCTTTGAGTGTGTGTTGTGGACCAGCCTGAGGGGTGCCACTCACAGCTACTGTGAATGGCTGAGTCAAGATTTGCCTTGAGGGGTGTTTGGACTCTTATTCAAGCAGTCCTTCCATAGGCTACCATGAAGGTAATGCCCCCTGTGCACACAGGCTGGAGACTGCTCCTGGTCGCTCAGCAGGATCAGAGAATTTCTTCTCCTCACCATCAAAACTCAAGTCAACTTCAGCCCAGTTAAAAAAGCTGCAGGGCTAGGACTTAATCCAGACATTCTTATTAAATGTATTTTCTTTTGGAAATTAGAGTACAGTAGCCAGTATTTTAGTTAACCTTTGTGATGACATATTTATTCTGGTGCACACAATAATTTCTTATCACAAATTGTTTCCATATGGAAACTTTAGACATTTCTATTTCCAGAAAAGGTCTCTGAAGGATTCTGTTCCCACTTTTCTGTAGAAGTGTGATTATATTTGTAACAATTAAAAATGCAGTTCCCCTTGGGGAAATGTCAGTGGTAATTATCACACTGATGATTCAGAGAATGCTTCCTTCTACAACTGTCTCTTGATAAATTGCTGGTACTTGTTTGACACTCTCAGTTCTCTTGTTTGATTAAATAATCATCCGGAAAAAAATCATCACTTCATAGTCATATGCCAGTCTCCTTTCACGCTGAAGTGCATTGCTCTTGCTGTTAAAAATCACTACCATATCACTGTGTGAAAGCCAAAAAATCCTCCAAGAGCCCATCTGTGTGGCTCATAATGTGTGTCAGCAGCAACTAGGAGATCTGCACACCTAAACTCATCTCCACATGGGTGGAAAGTTCAGGAATAAAATCCTTGCCTTACTTAGCAGCAGTAACTACCAAATGAAACCATTTGTGGATCTGTTTGTGTTTCCTCAACTCTTGTTCACAGTTGTCTGGGTTTCACTGTATATTAGGTTTGCAGCTCCTGCTGCCCACATTTATTATATCCTCCACCACTGGGCAAGGGAACCAGTCAACAGCAACATTTCCATTGACTTCAGTGGGCGTGCTGGGTCAAACTTATCATCTCCTTGTGAAAATATTTCACTTCTCCCTATAGCCCCAAATCCTATGTGTCCCACATCTTCACTTGTTTCCTTGAAATCCTGCTCACTCAGTCATTCCTCGATTGATGTTCTCTGCCTTGATCTTCATAGCAGACACCCATGCAAATATCAATGCTTACTAGCATCTTATTAGCATTTCATGAAGTGGTAAACCACTGTAAACCTCACTGCACCTTCCCTCTTCCTTTCATTGCCAACACATTTCCAATCTTGTCTAACTGAGACTGAAAGAGTTTCAGATCACATTCTCAAAATAATACATGTTGGAAAATAGTACTACTTTACCACAAATTTCAATAATTTTGGTAGATGACAGTGGCTCTATTTTTTTTCTCTTCTTCTGCCTTATTTTTTAGTTTACCTATCCCTAAAAATGTGGTTTCTAACAAACATCTAAGAAATTCTCACATCACAGGCCAAAACCCTCACAGCAGTTATTCTCAGGAACTGTTTGTTTGTTTGTTTGTTTGTTTGTTTGTTTGTTTGTTTGTTTGTTTTCCCAGCCACCAGCCTATTTGTATACTTCATTCACTCTGACAAGCAGTGAAACATGTTGGCAATTTTCTTACGCTGCAATTCATTTTCACTGCCTAAATCCTTTCTGTCAATATGAGACACTGGTTCCTTTTCTTTTCTTTTTCTTTTTTTTTCCCCCTTTTTCCTGATCTCACCCAGTAAACAAACATTCTCTCCCTTTAACCTCTGGCAAGGAACAGTCTTTCATGGAGCAGTGAATGGATCGGCTTTCTGAAAGTGGTTCAGCAGCAGTGATTCTGGGTTATGGCCTTCTCTGGACTCTTGATCCATCATATCTGATGTGCTGTCTAGCCCCTTGACTGATTTTCAAATTGGTCTCTAACTGCACAGGAGCTACCTATGCATTTGGCCAGACAAATCACATGAGCAGATGTGAGGTGACCCAAACGAGGTACATAAATTATGTGTTTGGGATCAGATTCAGTTGCCCGCTGTGCTAAACACCACATAGACACTAATTGAAAAGACAGTACACACTCCAAGAAGCTTCAGTACAGCAACCAAGGAAGGAAATAAGTACCTAGGAAGTGGGAGTAACAGAAGACAAAGCATAAAGCCGTGTTTGGAAACTAGGAGAATTAAAGAATATTAAAGAAACACCTTTGAAGTTGCAAGGTCAAAAAACCAGAGGTAGGAAACACAAAATATTAGACAGTTTCACTCTACCTTTTCTTATATGATTATGTGCTAGTTCTTTCAGCACAAATATTTTGTCATTCTGGTAAAAAATTGTTGAGCTAAAGAACAAGTACTTACTATTTTGTTTCTTTGCACTGGTTGCTGTGTGGTCTCAGAGCGCTCTTACTGTATGTCATTCCAACCTTTGCCATGAATAAGGAATTTTTCATTGACTTTGCCATCATATTTCTTGCTGCAGGATGCACAGTTTCACAACAGCTGCAACAGCCCGTTATGACAACCCAGCAATGGTCTCTCATCTAACCAACTTCTTGGTAGCCCTTCTCACAGTGCTTACAAAAAATCACTCTCACTTTTTGAGCTAATGGTAGAAATCCATCGTAGATATTAAGAAGACCTGGGGGTGGCGGGGGACGGGGAGGGTCTTGCTAACATCCCTGGTCATTAAGCAGTTGCTCTGTGAGAGAGCAACCAAGTTGCTCTTGGTTCAGCCTACTGCTGAGGCAGGGGAATGCTCATGACCCAGGCAACACATTCTGCAATATAAAAGACTGTCAGTCTTCTACCGAAGATGGCTTGGTGGAAGAGTGGAGTTGGTGTTCTGGGTCAGAGAGGACCGAGCAGTAGAGAGCCCAACAAGATGGGATAGTTGTCTGGTGTCAGCTCCATGCAAGGACAATCTTCAGGAAATTTACACCACATCCAAAGACTGTTTCTTGAAGTAAAAGTTAGGCAGGACCTAAGCACAACCTCCAAACTCCGTATTTTCTTTGATTTTTTTATTGTAAAATTTCCCAAGTGCCAAGAGTTCTATCCCAGAATGGTCACAAGTCAGCAGTTCTGAGAAGTTCCTCACACATCTGACTCCTACAGTAGAACAGGAACTGCTGTCTGTCCCCGCATTCTGTAAGAGACTCAGTTAGGAAAGTGCTGTATTCTACCGTCACCAAGAGGGTCTGTCTCCATCTGAAACACCATAGTTTATTTCAAAATTTAGCTGAGAAATAAATGTCTACTTTCAGATAGAAAGATAGATAGATAGATAGATAGATAGATAGATAGATAGATAGATAGATAGATAGATAGATAGATGGATGGAGATGTCTGTCCTTTACTTCCCTTAGTAGGTTTACACCCCCTATCTCACATCTCTCAGGCTAGTGTCCTTGTTCCCAAGCTGTGGAATGTTCTGAGGTAGAGAGATTTTCCTGTGTCATAGCCCAGGGAAGAAGTCATGATTCAGTGGGTCAAGGAACACAAAAGATGATGGTTTTGTAGCCCACTCAGCCTTAGAATACTCCTACAGGTCTCTTGAGAGCCATAATTTTTCAATGACTTGCATGATGACAAGTTTGAGGAGCATCTCAAAGGGATGATAAAAGGTGCAACCTTGAATAGAGGCCACAAATTAATAAAGGCTGTCAGATTTCAAGACGGGGAGAGATGACCTATGTTTTTCCAAATAAAAGGTCAACAGAAATTTTTAGCATGGGAAGAACACCATGCTTTTCTCCATATTCCTTCTTAGAAGTGGAGGTTTATTTTCTGCATAAATATGTGTGTATCTATAAATTCACCAGCACCCAACATAGAAATTTTCTATGGTGTTTGGCAGAGTTGAAAGTTACCCAAAGGAAGATCATGTTATGGGAAATGTCAGGAAACCACAGCAACAGGCAGGGTGACCCATCCAGCCAACAATAAAGTACATGGCTAGAAAGCATCATGCACTGTCAGATTTTCTGTTTCACATCAGTGACCACATATTTCAGCAAGGAGCTAGTGAGGAAAAGTGTGGGAAGGGGGAACATGTAGCGGATCTCTGCTCCTTAGAAAATATATTGTACTGCTACCTGCAAGAATATATGACCTGTGGGCCAGCAACTTGGTTTCCAAAAAGAAAGGAGCAATTTTTCCTGAACTTAAACTGTGAGTTGGAACAGGATCTCAAAAGTGGGAACAAATAATGTGGAATGGTTAGTTTTACCCGTGTGCCTTACACCTGTCTCATCTAGTCCTATGACACAAGAGGTGAAAGACCCCTTATAGTAAGTGGGAAGGGGCAGAGAAGGTTTAAACTCAGGTGCTTGCAAGATGATAAGACCAAGCTGAAATCCTATATAAAAGGTATGGGGAGAAACTGTTAAGTATTGAACTGGCAGTTGTGGAGAGGGTTTCTACTTGCAAGGAGAGCCACTGTTTCCACCAGGCTAGTTCAAGGTGTCAGGCTTGGTCTGTCAGGGACATGTCATAGCTGATGGCTGCTTGCAAGGCCTGCAATCACTTAACTGCTCACAGTTTGGACAAAAACATACTTAGGGTTTTATTGACACACACAGAGATGGCAACTCATGCAGTTATGAGCAACAGAATGATTCCTGCTCCAAAACTGCAGGTAAGTGTTGCATTGCTTAAGCATCTCCAAGTTGGGCTACAGAATTTCCTTATAGAATTTCCCAGATGGTAGTACCACAAGCAAGTATAGTTATAGCAATTATTTCTTTTATCATTTGTCTTTTGGGCGAGATTTTTGGGAACTGCAAGTGTTCTTCCTCAACATTTGAAAGGTATATTTTATTTATTTCACCAAAGCTATGTAGTAGCTTTTAAACTGCTTGTCTGAACTGCTAAGCCCTTACGAATTCTGCTGTAAAAAAATCACTCTTCTACACATGGACAATTCAGCTTTTGCTCTCAGAGATGTGCTGTATATGCACACACAAAAACCTTTGAATAAGTAACATCTGCAATGTTATATTTACTCTGATTAATGAAGAGAAAAGCATTACATCTCCTGAGTCCTTTAATGCTATTTTTCAATTATGCTGCAGCTGATCTTTACTGTTTGAGCTGATTGTTTATCTCATTTTCTCATGATTGTCTGAAGTTGCTTCTCTAAAAATTAGGTCTTGCTGTTAACAACTGTTATTAATTATCCTTATGGAAGGTCTGTGTCTGCAGCAGAAATATTGCACTTACAAGTTTTGTTTATCCAACTTTGGTTTAAATTGTTTATTGCTGTAATTTCTCTGCAAGCTCCAGGGATGATCTGAAAGGTAGTGCATTTGTCAATAATACTTCAGAATCTGTTATGTGTAATGCTGAGGTTTGGAGATAGATGAGTAAAAGCAAGCCATTTAAAATGCAAATATTGTCAGAAACCAGGAAGAAAGTTGTACTAGACCCAAATATTTGGCCTAAAAGCTCAAGGCTTCCTCAAGAGAAAAGAATTAATATTTCAGAGAACTCAATCTGATTAGGATGAAAAAATCATGACTAAATTCCAAAGCATGTATCTACTGAGAAGGGCATAAGAGTGGTTTCAAGGCATGCACCTCCTCACTACACTTTTGAAAAACCTACCTCAAGCATCCGACAGAACAGGGAGATCTTGTATCATGGGCTTTGTTACAAATACTGATGGCATACTGAAGCTGCTGTAAAAAAAAGTGACAGGAGCTCTAGAGGTACCTCAGGTCCCATCAGTGAATCCAGAAGCTGGCATTAGGCACTGGGACTTCCTCTCCAAGAGCACAGAGGAGAGGGCACAAACACAGAGAGACATCCCAGAGGAGCTTGCATCCTGGGACAGGACTGCTGTGAGCCATGTCTTCCCATTGGGGACTAACTGGATTACACCACGTAATCTTTCTGCCTGTGTGTGAGGGTTTCCTTCAGGAAAAAAAAAAATTTAAAAAGCATTTTTTCACAGCCTAGTCTCTGAGACTGTTTGGGATCCCTAGTTCCTAGTCCTTGTTCCCTTGATTTTCTTTGCATTAATATTTGGAGCCTGGTAGCAGCCAAATAAAATATTTCTGGGATTAGGCAATTGCTGGACAGAGCTTCTTTGGGGGATAGATACACTGGCTCCAGTAGTGTTAAGCCTGAGATACCTTTACTGATATTTATACAGGTCTAGTATGAGGGGCAGAAGGGTTTTTAAAATTACACCATTGGAAATATAACAGGAGAGAGAAGCAGTAGTGTTTCTCTTACCTAAATGTGTAGTGCTACTGCAAAGAGAAGGAAGAAAGATGCAAAATTAGTCAATTATTAAGAGCACAGAAAAGTTTAAAAGTAGGTATTTTAAGTGAAGTAAATAAATGCAAGAAGAATAAGATGTGTTATACAAAGCATCAAAAAGAAGACCCATAAAAAAACAACTCTTTCAAGGCAATACATTCTGTTTAGCAGAAACTACCTCCTTGTTGAAATGTCTGTCCCATTAAGTCATCAGTCTGTGTGGTAAAGCCAAATCACATGAATGTTAACAGACTAACAGACTAAACAAAACTATCCGTGACAAAATAAAGGATAACAAGGCCACCGCAACTTTAATGCAAGAGACAAATTCAAAGTTGTGAAGGTATTTGAAACACAGCAGAAAGTATGTTTTCTTAATCCAAGTATCTAATAAGCACTGAAAGAATGAAACATACAATTGGAAACACATGCCCAAACAATGTGTGACTGCAAGGGGAGGCATGGTGTAAAGGCCGGCTGTGTTTCCAATACCCCTGGAGAGAACCGACACCAAGCAAAGGTGTTGGCACCAGTCTCCAACAGGAAAATGCAGCTGAAGGATGAAGCTCTGTTAACGAAGCAAAGGTTTTACTAAGTCTCTTAATTGAATCTACACTGGTATATTCTGTAGCAGGTTGTCTTCTGACACTGCATAGAAATGGATAAAAAGTGAATTCCGAATAGACGGTGGAGCTGAATGCAACATAATCACAGCAAGCGCTGTGCCCAGTTAAAATTCAAAGCTCTGCACATTTCAGACAGCAAGATCAAAATGAGTCCATTTAGCAAAGCTGTTCTGGCCTGCCCGCTAACAGATAGAAGTGTTTGAAACTGTGGAATAGAAAGTCCCAAGTGTGCTTGATTGAAGAGCAGTCTGCAACACAGATGATCAAACTGAGTAGATAACCTATCTATGGAATTGAATTCTAGACTTCCTTTCAAAGAATGCCATGGGACATGGAAGAACAAAGGGTGCAATAAAGGCGTGTAGCAAATCTTATGCATCTGAGGCAATTTCAAAGAGAGTGGGAAAAAAATCAGCATGCTAAAGTTAAAATTAATAGTTGCTCCAGGTGAAGCCATAGAAAAAGTAACATAAGATGCAATCAACAGATAATTACAAGATAACAAAACAATTAATCATCACAAAAAGAGGTGTTTTTTTCTATGTCATCTTTGTTAGGTAAGAATCTTGTTAATAGGGTTTCCTTTTTTTCTTTTTGTAATATATTTTGTTGGGAAAGATATCTGCATTTTTCTGACAGGCTCTGAATGCCTTGACTTAATTCAGATTCTGATATAAAGCGTAAACTATTTGAGTGTAGAATTTATTAAGAAGTTAAAAGCCAGATAACTAATATATCAACAGAAAAGACAGTCCTCACCTAAGGGAGAACTATCACAGCTCCTCCAGCAGTTCTCCTATGAGTCACCACTGCTCATTAATTTTATCAATATTTTCAGAGGAGGAATTGGTGGAAAAGAATGTGAATTTCTTTAGATATAAATATATTTTAAAGACTTGACACTTTAACTAAATTACCTGCATCACATGGCAAATGTTCCCATGTCTGCTTCCACATTTGACTTTATCATAGGATGTGAATCTGGAGTAGTATGTGGTTGAAATAGCTGAAACCTCTGAAAGATTGAGAATAACTGAACACGAATTCCCAAGACGATGTGGTAGCTCACAGTGGTAATTCAAATGGAGGTAACAGGCAGAGAGGATTTTTAACTATATGTAACATAAATCCATCATTGGAATTCAATCTTCACTTTGAAAAGATTCCAGACTTATTGGAAGAATATTCAGAAAAGTGCTGGAATAACTATCCAAATTCAAAGATACAATTTAAGATTTATTTTAGTGCATCCATGTACCTTCACTTCTAATTTGTCACCACTGAATGTTACACTGAAGATCTCCATGGTGGCATAAAATGACATGAGATGACTGAAATCTCTGGGGGATGTAAAGTCACCAGAAAAGAACTGATGTGAAATGTAGTGATACCAACAAATCCCCAAGCTATTGACTAAGGGCTATGAGAAGTAACTGTCCTTTACTAAATCAAATGCTTAATGTCATAGGCTTTCCAAAGCATGGTATCAAACTGGATGCAGAGATAAAAATGCCGCAACTGGTTATATGTCAAGTTGCAAACAGCCAAAAAGACATTGAAACGACCAAGATGATTATGTTAAAAAACAGAATCAATGCACTACATAAGCAGAAATTTTGTGAAATCATCCTGTGGGTATCATCCTCTCATATTCACTGCAATTTGTGGTAGAGGGTTAAAGAGAAACTTTGGGGATTTGAGAAGGAAGCAAGAGGCATGGCTAGATTAATATCCATAGCAACTTTTTAGAGGCTTTTCCACACTTACAAGACACAAAGATTATTCTCAGGACTTTGTTTCTGGTCTGAAGTTGAACTTTTTCTTCAGTGGAAGAATGGAACATTTACTAACAGGAGAAAAGTTACACGAAGAGTGTCTTGTTCATGGGAGTGACTGGGAATCAGATAGAACAGTGAGAGATTTTTACTACAGTGACTCCAAGGAAGACAGCTGCAAGATACAAACATGTTTCCAGTTGCAAATATAATATATTAAACAACAAAGTTTGAATCGATGTAACAAAGAATATGAAGAATATTCATTCTCCAGATTCTTTTAGAAAAGTAGTAGGGTGTATGGATAGCACAGTCAGGGAAGAGGAAAGTTTTATTAATAAGGAGATAGTCATCAGCACTAGCACCTGATGGGAGCAGTCATGTGAACAGCAAAAGGAAGGAGGAAATACCAACTTGGTAATTATACCTTACAATAAACTGGTCTCAAAAACATATGGATTGATGTACTAACTAACAAAGACCAGAGTGCTGACAGGTGTGTGTCAAAAACTGCCAAATTAAACCCAAGAATGAAATGCATTACCTCTTAAACTTTTGTCTGCAATATCTAGGCATAAAAATAGTCGCATCTGGACAAATTCAGTTCAGCATGTGTGTAACTTTATCTCATGCAGCTAGCGATAAACCATCACTGATAGTTTCTAATCGTGGATAAATCCACATCTTAAAAGGCATTACATCCAGAATGGAAAAAAAAAAAATTTTATCTTGTTATGATGTATGAATTTTTAGATTGGAAAGTGGTGGGCGGCTGGAGGCCGGAAATACATTGCCTATGAGAAATATCTAAATATCTACATGGAACACAAGTTTCTAACTCCAGAACAGTCCTCAAGAGAGCAAAATGGAGGCAAAAATCTGAAGTAAAAAATCACCATACAACATGCAGGGAGAACTGAATTATATAGCAATTAGACATTACATGTTATAAAACACAGGAAGTTGACAAGGGAATCTAGACAACAGAAAAAATATAGAAATAATATATACTTAGCAGAGTAAAAAGCAGTGAAAATTTTAAAGTATAGCAAAAGCAAAAGAAGTCCTCTCAATAGTGTGGATGTAATATTAGCTGGAAGTGCAAAATAAGTGTTTTAATCTTCAGTTGAAAATCAGGGTGATGTAATATTAACAAAAGAGGAAGATTAAGCACTTTTTAAAATATTATTAACTAAAGAAAGCATTAATGACTACTATGTTAGAGAAATAATCAGTTAACTTAGAAATTCTTTAAAAAACAGAAGAAAATAACAACTAAACTGACAAAATAATTTAATAACTTACATTCCTCTCCCTAATATGTCAATCAACATAGTTTTTATTTTAAAAATACGTGTTGGCATTGCACATCTGATTTATTTTTATGAGATTATGTGGTTAGTTTATAAATGTCTCAGCCTAGGCTTCTGTACGGAATTTACCCTTAGACATTCTAATCTTAACATATTAAATGTTATCCCTACAGTATCCTCAATCAGTAGGTGCCAGCAACTATTTAAAGCAAGTTAAAAATGGTCTGATTTGAAGAGTACAGAAGACTGTCAGTGGTATAGACATCATCATGGAATGGGTTTATGGCCAATGGGATTCTGCACAGACCAGGATGTTCAGCATTACTGGCTGTTGTAATCAGGTGGTCAGAAATACCTACATACCCAATGTTAATCAAATTTGTATCAAAGATGCACTTGCCATATTGTGTATGTGGCACCTGTGTACCTGCATAGCTACCACCATGTCTATGGAAGACTGTTCATACAGCAGAACTATCAGATGGCTTTAATTTTATTATTAATCCCTTCTGTTTTCCTCTAATAAATCTGTTTTTCTGGGTATCAGGTCAGTCCTGCAGCTAAGGTGCATGAATGTGAAAGAGAAATTTGAGCTGACAAAAAAAAAGATTCTAAATATTGCAAAATACGAAATAAGACATTTAGGAACCCAGTCCTTACGTATTGATGAACACACCCAAGAAGACAGTGTTGGAGAAAAGCAGTGTTGTAGTGAAGAAATGTGTGAACATGCAGACCTATGTCAGTGCTGCAGAACTGCACTTGGGCTGCTGCAGTTCGTGGTTGCCTGGACAAGAAATATTAAATAGAAATAAAAAGGCTGCTGATGGAACAAATACAAAATACTTTGATACTGTGTAGGTAGTTATGGTTTTCATGCTTTGAGAGGGGAGACTGTAAAATTGGTGACAGTGTAAGAGAAAGCTTCACTCAGAGTTCAGTAGATGAAGGAAGTACCTCACACAGATTTCAGACTTGCTTAGGTTTTCAGACCAAAGATAGAGAGGTACTTTACTACCATATGTAAACTTCTTTAATGGAAAATGCTGGATAATAAAAGTACAGTAACTTAGTTGAGAAGAGCAGAAGGATAAATTTCTGAACAATTTTTATTAGAAATAAAGAAACATGGAGGACTTCTATTTTTCTGATCTATTCTGTTTGCTTTAACCAATGAATCATGGCTAGCATATACTATTAAGATTCTGCATAAGCTGATAAGTCAGGTTACATCAAGCACCTGTTTTGAAAGTCAAATATATAATATTGCACTCAGTAAAAATTAACTGGAAGAAATCTAATGGTCTGTGATATACAGATCAAGCCTTAGATTCCTCTAGATTTAACCTATCCGTTTATAAAGTGAAGTCTAGTTTAGGAAATAACTAAGCTTAACAAATCTAGGAAGTAACTACAGTAAATTCACGAATACAAGCCGCACTGAGTATAAGCCGCATCTCTGGGTGTTGGCAAATATTTCGGTTTTTGTCCATAGATAAGCCGCACCCGAATATAAGCCGCTCTGTCGTTCGCAGCGAGGACGCGCGTGCAATTAGTAACAGAACCGCGGGAGGGCGGGGTTTACTGGCTGAGCTAAGGCTGTGCAGGCTCGGCCCGCTAGGGGCCGCTGACGGGGCCAGGTGGCCCAGCCCGGTGCTGCCGCTCGGGGCCGGCCGCCGCTGCCCCTGGGCTCGGTCACCCCGGGTCGGCGCTGCCCCGCGGTGGCAGGCAGGGACGGAGCTTCCCCCGCTCCTACGGCAGCGGCGGCGGGCGGGGACGGAGCTTTCCCGCGCCCGGGGCGCCGGCGGCGGGCGCGGACAAAGCACCCCGCCTCCTCCCCGGGCCGCGGCAATGGCGGCGCGCACTTCCCGCCCCCCCCCGGGCCACGGCAATGGCGGCGCGGGGCTCCTGCCGGCTCCCCGAGCCGCGGCAATGGCGGCGCCCCCCCCTGTCGGCTCCCCGGGCCGCGGCAATGGCGGCACAGCCCCCCCACGTCCTCCCCGGACCGCGGCAATGGCGGCGCGGGGCTCCCACCGGCTCCCCGAGACGCGGCAATGGCGGTGCGCACTTCCCCCCCCCCCCGGGCCGCGGCAATGGCTGCGCAGGGCTCCCGTCGGCTCCCCGGGCCGCGGCAATGGTGGCGCCCCCCCCCCCGTCGGCTCCCCGGGCCGCGGCAATGGCGGCGCCCCCCCCCCCTCCTCCCCTGGGCTGCAGCAGAGGAGGAAAGAGAGCTCTCCCGCCTCTCTCCCCGCCCCCAGTGCTGCCTGCAGGGAGCCAGGGCAACACGGTAACACTGTAACAATTGCGAAATGCCCGCTTTTACTGGTCGGTGCTTGGCTCGGCCCTCTGGCTGGCACGTCTGGGGTTGTAAATGTCAGAAAATTATTAATATATTAGCCGCACCCGACTATTAGCCGCACTTCCGGGTTTCCACCAAAATTTTTGTCAAATTGCTGCGGCTTGTATTCGTGAAATTACTGTAATTGTATACTTACAATATGATGATGTAGCAGCAGCTCTGATTTCTACTGGTGTGCCAGATTACAAGAGACATCAAGCACCATCCCTTGCTGAAGGGCTGGTTATGACAAACTGAAACAACATGCACACAGATGCTCTAATTTACAACCACGTTTTCAAGGAAAGGCTGTTGTGAGAATTATGCTCCTGCATAAAAAAGTGATTGGGGCTATCAGGGTAGATGATTTTGCCCTTGGTGGAGTTATATACCGATGATATGTTGTTGCCATAGCACCATGAAGCCATGCATTCCAGTGCAGAAATGTCACTCTAATTGCATAGCAGGGCTTTGAGAAGTTTAAAGTCAGACCTTGAAATATCTTCCTTTTGGCTAAAGAGTGAGGCTGTCACTGAAGACCAACTAAACACAAAAATTGGCCTTGGCTGTAGGAATTGCTTAAGATTCTGAACACACTAAAAGTCATGATATGGCTGATCATCACTTGCTCCAAATCTCTGGTGACTGCCCCTTTGTGGTGTTAAGTGCAATTTGGGTTTGGCTGGGAAATGTTTTTGGGGAGTAACCTCCGGGACAATGCCAGAGAAATCAGCACTGGGAGCCAGCACAGAGAGTGCCAGCATCTCTGATTCCTGCATCTGGATCTGGAGAACCCACAGCAAACTCCCACTAGTGAGCATGGCTTTCTCTTTTTCTGTGGAGCAGTATCAGAAAATGGAGGTCATTATGTCCTTTATCATGTCTTGCACTATTATTTTACAAATGCTTGCACACAGCTCTTGAGATACAAGTGGCAACTGGAATATAGGACCAAAAAATCAGTAGATGGGACAGACACATGGATAGCAACTGACCTAAGGACATCAAAAGAAAGGAACCATGATTAGTGAGGTTGGAGCTGGTTTTTTTTTTCTTGGAGGACCTGGTGTCATGGTCCAAATTTAGATTAGACTAAATGGGGACTAAATAGATGCAGGGATACCTGTCTCCTGTCTACCATCAACACACCGTTCAGCTGCTCAATGCTTCAGTACAGCTCTCTCTGCCTTGGTGACCCAAATGACACGTAGGCTTTCAGGTGGGAAGCTGTGACTGCCAAAGCAGAGGGAGGGGAGTATCAGGTCATGTAGTCTCTATTTTCTTTTACCTCAAGAGCCGGAGTTAAGGGGCAGTAATGCACTGCTTGGGACTGAGAATGGCTCAGACATTCAGACTTGTCCATTTGCCTAAATCCACATCTCTGCTAAAACAGGAGCAGATTTAGAATGTCATTCAGAGCCAAACCAGCACCGGATCAACAGGCTGAGTGCTCTCCTGCCTCCAGAATAGATCCCACTCCACATTTCAGTTGGCTGAAAGGGGAGCATAAACATTGGCAAAGTTAGGAGTTCCACCCCCTTCGCCTTTTTTTTCCCTCTTCTTTTTCCTGCATGATTTTCTGCTTCATTTTTAGTTGTGAGAGGAAGCAAGACTGTGCTACTATATAGCTACTATATAATAAATCACACCTTTTGAGTTTGGTTTAGATTTTACTTAAGGTCATTTATGGAAAGTGATTTTGGAACCTATAACTCAGTGTCCTAGAGACATTAGAGAAAACTTCCCTCCCTGAAGTACACAGGCTTGAGTAAACATTAGAATAATTGTAGGATAATTCCCATGAGTGATTCATATTAATCGTGTGGATTTAGTAATAGTAGCTGCTTTATTTGTTCTGAAACTCATCTTTGATCCCACACTGCAACAGCAGTAAACAAACTTCCTCTATGTAGGTAAAAATGCATTCTGGGACAAGCTAGGACCTTCAGAATTTGGTGCCAGGCAAGCAAGACGAAGAGAGTAAAATGTTTCAGATTTAGTAAGGTGAAATCAAGCTATTGAGAAAACTGTCTGACCAGACTGTTGGGGTCTTTTCCCCTGAATAAGAAACGGAGAGTACCCATCCCAGTGCAAATTAAGGTCTCTCTGTAAGGAGCAGGGAAGTGGGATTTTCAGGCTGTGATTTTTGGTGGCAGTTCATCACCCACATACACACACCTTCTGGGAACTGCACATAAAAGACGCCTCTGATGTAACCCTGCATTGCTGCTCGGGAAGAATGTGGTGAAATGACAATATTTTAACACTGAAAACACAACTGCAGAGGAGCAAGTAAAATAGTTCAGCTTAAAAATATCGAACAGAGATGTTTTCTTGTAAAAATTCTGGTGGCTTCGTTTTGAGGTGTACCCGGGTACGAGGGATTGATGGCTCCTGAAACAGCCTCGAACTGCTTGCCTTCCCCAGAGACGCCTCTGCTAACAGCGAGTTTGAGAAGTCAGCATCCTTTCCGTTCTGCCAAATTGATTTCCTTATTAATCAAAAAATCTCATCTTCCTCTGGCTTCAGGTGACTTTTTTTTTTCTTAAAACGTTTTATGACTACCCGAAGAAAGGGAAAAAAAAAGAAAAAAATTAAAAATAAAAAATAAGAAAAAAGGAAAAAGGAGAATAAAATAGAAGAAAACCAGAATTACTTCAAGGTAATGAGCTTCCAGTGACTTCTAGCTCCCTTTGACGGTTCTTTTCAGCTACTAACTTCCCCCCCTCTTCCAGCACCTTCTGATCTCAGAAATGTATTTTATTCATTTGATGAATGAAGCGATCAATTTTCTTTCGACCAAGCGTTTTTTGTTTAGAATAAATTGGTGAAGCGTTCTCCTCCCTCCCTGTTAAAGTGTTTGCTTTGTTTCCTCCTCCTCTTCCCCCAAGGTAAATCAAGACCGCTGTAATAGCATCTATGATACGATTGGTGTCATTCAAATAAGACGTTTTATCAAGCATCTTTAAATCTGCAGTCAGCCTCATTTAACCTCTAAAATTACGCTTAACAGGCGACCTTCATTAGCCAAATGGGAAGGAACGTGCGATATGTGTAAAGCAGCGTTGTTTCCACGCTGGTGACCCCCTCCGCAGCGGGCGGGGATGGGGGCCGGGGTCGGGATAAATGCGGGAGCAGCTACACCCCACGTCCCTTCCTGCCTAGGCACACGGGTGTCCGTGGGCACGGAGCTTCGCGGGGTTGTTTGCAAGCAGCTGGCCTCGGGTTTGCTTGGTCGTTTCCCCTCTCCTGCTCGGAGAAAGAGGGATGCAGGATTCCTGCCGCCCGGCCGCCTTATTTATCTGTTACCTTGCGAGCGGACGGACAGGGCTTGCCGAGAGAGCTCTCGCCGCCTCAGCTCCCGGGTTGCCTGTCCCAGAGGACACCAATTAAAGGCACTAATTGGACAGGGATACATCAAAGTCTGTCGCTGAGACCGGCTCCTTGGAGCTCCGGGGGTGCTGTAGGCAGGCTTTTGTTTTAGGCGCTGCTCCAGGTTCCCGTGTCGGGCTGCGCGCCCGCACGACTCCTCTGCTGCCCGAAACCCTCGCGTTCTCCAGCCCAGCACTGCCCGTGCGTGAGTGCGCCCCACGCTCCCCTTCCCGGTGCGAAAAACAGCATCGATGCGGAGCTCCCGCTTCACTGGGAGGATGTCTGACCTCGTGTCGACTCACCTGTGCTGACCCTCGCACACTCACACCCGTGAAACCCACCGTTCTCTGCGGCCAGACCGTGGTGGTATCCGGGGACTCTTCGGTGAGGCCATCGTCCCCAGGAGTGAGAGGGGCCGGTGGATCCGCGCTGCCCACGGAGCTCCCACCTTCAGGGGCCCTTGGACAGAGGACTGGGGTCTGGTTCTACTCCTACCCTACCCCAGGTTTTCCCTTCACACGGTATTCCCTGTGCACTGGGAATGCCTCTTTGGGGCAGCAGGTGTTTCTCCGAGCCCGGGATCTCCGCTCAAGTCTGGGCAGGACCCTGCAGCGACCGCCCCAGACAGGGCTTCAGTGCCAGGGGGGATGAGGGCTCCAGGTACCTGAGAGGTGTTTGGAGAGAGGATGAGAAGTGGGAGGAGGAAGTTATGCACTGGGACCCTGACAAAACAAGTCCAATCTCTTCCCTGCTTTCCACCTCTTGTTCGAGAAGTGAAACAATTCTCCCCATTACAGAAGTGGTTTATTTCAACTTTTGTAGAGGCTTTATTAACCCTGAGTTATTTGGGACCTCGGGGTTTTCCCAGGTAGGGCTGGTCCAAGCCTGGAATAAAGAGCCGGCTTTCCCAGTAGAGGTAGAGTGATTCTCTGCTGACTTCATCCCGAGCCGGGCGAGCACCGCGCCGGGGGAATGCCGGTTGTGTGCAAGGCTGGGCCGGGGCATTCGCAAGGCTCGGCCTAAAACAGGGCTGCTCGTACACATACATTTATAGATTTCTAAAAGGAGCCAGTCAGAGGCAGAAAATGACAGGTCTCCCCGCAGGAGAGCTTGGCGTCCCCGGGCTGAGCAGCGGCGCGGTTTGCTTATTCTTGCGTGATTAAAAGCTGCTTTTTAACGTGTCCTTTCTGCGGGCATCCCCTCAGGAGCAAAGCACGGCCCCGCAGAAATTAGACTGGGTGGCCACGAAGGAGCGCGGGTGGTTGCACTGAAGAGCCTAAGAGCCGATACGGCAGGGATGGAGTTTGGTGATGGTCCCCTTTATCCTCCACCTGCAGCTCCGTTCCTTTCCTCAGCCCGGGGAGGATGTGCCGGAAGAGCGAGGAAGTGTTTGATCATTTACTGCCCACGGAGGCATTTGTTTTTCATTTTGCAAGCGCTTCTCTTTAAGTAATTGTTCCTGTTAAGACGTATACCTTTCACTGGGCTTCACCGCGCTATAAATAATCTCGATGAAGATGCAAGGATATGACTTTCACAAGATTGGACAATTGATTAAATCTGTGACCTGCAATTGCGAATAATCTTGGAAGGCTATTTAAACAGATGAAGGCCTAAATTGTCTTGCTTGTATCTGAATTAATTTCTCATTCATCATCATTATGGAGTGATTGGTTCTATTCAGGCTTTGCAGCCTGCTGGAACGAAACTGGATTTAAATGAGACTGTAACACAATTTAAATGCTCCCTAGATTTAACGAGGCCAATCGAGCAGCTGCAATAAACACAAATATTTTTCTAAACAGCCTTGTTTTAAATAATTACTTAATACTTTCATGTGATGTTCTTAAGTGGCAATTTCTGTCTCTGAAGTCCTAGGCACTTCTTTGCAGAGAGGGCAGCAGGGAAAATCACTTTATGTGTTTGCTTTACGTGTATATGTGCATGCAATACACCGATTGAAATTCTTTAAAATGGGGTTTGTAAATATTAGTGTAAACCTGCACTACATTCTTGGTCGTAGATACACTCACTTTTACTGATTAAAATAAAATAAAATAAACCCGGGGGATTGGAGTGGGAAGCAAACGGTGAATTGGAGGCCAGAGGTTGTGATCTATTTGTTTTCTTGTTAAAAGATCTTGAACTAGCTATCTCTTCTTCCTATCTGAGAGAGAGAGAAGAAAAATTTCCTAAACCAGGGACCAGTTCCGGCAGGGATCTACCCTAACCTAACGTAACCGCATCCCTTCCCCAGTACCAGCTCTCCAGGGGCAGGACGGGACGCTCCCGCCTTACAAAAAGAGAAGCGAGAAGATCTGAATGAAGCAAGCAACATGTAAGGCGCTCTGGGTAGAAGGATAAAGCAAAAAGCGCATGGGACTGGTTTCTCTCTCCTTTACATCCACCCAGGAACCTGATGCTCCTAAATGAAACCATTTGTGTTAAAGAGACTTCAGCTCATCCTAATGTGGGCTTTACCCCAGGGTGACACCATTGTAAGAGGCAGGACAGCAAGCTTTGGGGTGACATATGGTGGAGGGTGTTTTCAGGGGCTAAACTCGGTAGTAAAATAAAGTAGCCAGGCGAGCAGGAGAATAATGGAAAACAAAAGGATCTTTCAGATAGACAAGCCAAAAAGCTAAAGGAGCCGCATGCTTTTCTGCAGGTGCCGGCAAATGACCGAAAAACAAAACGTGAAATATGGAGAGACGATTTGCCAATGATTTAGGCGCTGAAGTAAAGCATAGTGCTGGGAAAGCAGATCCGATCCAGTTTAACCACACAACCTTAATAAAAACATATAGTCTGAGACGGGAAAGTAAGCGTCAGTCTCGTTGCTATTTCACTTAATGGTACAGGAGGTGACGGATAAAACACAACAAAGATGGACTGAGTGATTTGATAGTAAAGGAGCAATTTAATGCGCGAGTTACAGCGCTGCTCCCCGGGATCGTTTAGGCTTAGCCCGTTCTCTAGAGCTCATCTTCTTCCTCTTCTGGTCCTTTTTTTATTAGTAGTATTATTATTCAGTTGTTTAAAATGAGCATTATCCCAAACATATGCAGTGCAATCAGCTCGGTCACACTTACAAGAACACGCTTTAATAAGGCAATCAATCAAAAGCTAACAAGGGGGGGTGGGAGGGACGGCCTTTAGGAACTGAATTTGGCCGGCCAGGGAGCGAACCCGATGTAGCACATGGGGTACCCCGAAGACAACTCCACTCCCGGTGGTGACAAGGGGCCAGGTGCCCATCGCCAGCTCCCCCCGGGGCCTCACCCCAATTCCTCGAAAGGCGAGGTCATGGAAACTTGGCTGCCTGGTGGCAGCGGCTCGGGGCCAAAGGCAGAACCTGCTGCCGACTGGGTGCCCTGTGTGTGCCCTCGCTGCCGTCGATGCCCCACGCGTGCCCGGAGCCAACGCCCCACGTGGGGTCGCGGACACCAGCACCGGCGGCGAAGGCGTTAACGGCACCGGCCCCACGCAGCAAATGGAAAATTTCATTATGAAGTAATGAGTAATTCCTCCCACTGAGATGTATTGTTATATCTTCCACTTCAATTTAGGAGCACAGCGGCTCAATTACCTAGAAAATACAGTCAATTAAAGGCTGCTGATTGGACACGAGGACGGATCATCGATCTTGTACTTTCCAATATCGCTCCAGACACCTCATTTTCCCTCCCCTATTAACTGAAAATACTCTTGGCATTACCGCGACCCGCAGCCTATTTACCTGTCGCAGGCAATCTCTGCCCTGTGACCGAGGCGTGGAGAATTCACAGCCACCCTTTGCCGCACTATCCTCCAAGAGTGGGCGCCGGGAGGGCGGCTCTGGAGCCGCGGGGAGAGCGGGACCGTGCCGGCTGCGGGAGCTCCCTGTCCCTGCTTCCCCGGCTCCCCGTTTGCTAACGGGGGTGTCCCAGTCACGGGTGGAAGTGGTAATCACAGGTTTAAATGTTCTTTTTGTCTCACACGCACCTAAATATATAAAATGTATGTATTTGTGCCCCAGCCGATGGCATTTTCTGAAATGGTCGTTTTGCAAGACAAACTGCAGCAGCAGCCTCGCCCGGATCTTGGCCTGCGTTCTCGCCCCAGCAGGTGCCTGTGCCTGGCCGAGGAACGAGGAGTCGTGGGCTATACAGGAGCCCTCGTTTTTGGTGGACAGTGCTCATCTGCCGTGCTACCCCTCCCCCGACCTCTCCAGCGCTCCCTTCTCCCCGGGTCGCTGGGGGAATGGTATCAAGCACCGGCTCTGCAGCTCCTATTTTATCGCACTGGTTCTTCTGTCTGATAAAAGACAAAATAAAAGAAGGGGAAAGGCTTGCAAAGCTCGGATGTTGTTCGGCTCTGCCCTTGGACGCTGTTTACAATTGTTATTTCCGGGGTGGGGTGGGGGGACAGGGAGAGAATATCTATTTGCGAGGTTCCAAAAAGGGCCATTGCTTTCCGTGTCCATGAGGAAATCTCGTTTATAAGGGGTGGAATAATCTGGCCTTAATGATTTAATGATTGTGACTTTGGATCAGGTTTTTAAAAGCTGTAATAAACAATATTTTTATTAGAAAAAATATATTCTGGCACGCCCGTGTCTATTCCCTGCTCTCCATCCGCTATAGGAAAACGCTGCTATGCACTCTCCTAAAGACAGAAAGTCTCCGGTGTGGCAATAAACCAGAGGCTGCTGAGCAATTTAGTACAAAGTAGATACAGAGGTGTCAACACGTCTTTGTTCTGTCCAGCATTTATTTTCCTGCTTGTTGAACTGTAACTATTAGAAACTGCACGGTGAAATTCGTCTTAAGCAACATTTTAACCTTTTTTTTTTTTTTTTTAAACAAGCACGAAAAAATATGGGTGAGAGATTGTTAAAACGTGTCGTTATTATCGGTTTTAGTGTTGTTATTTTTGTTGCTATTAAGTTTTATTCCCACATGGTAGCAAATTATGGCAGTGTGAATTTTGGGTTATTTTAAAAGAGAATTAAATAAATAATGTCGGTTTCGGAAGAAACTACTACCCAGTTCCGTGCCCATGTTTTTTAAATTTAGGGTTACAGAAATCCAAGCAAAAGCAATGATGCCACCTTCTTCCGAAATACCTTTTATACAGGAGACGGATGGGTGAGTTTGTGAAAGAAATAATCCTCAAGAAGGAAGAGTGATCAGTGTGAAGGATACACAAACGGAAAGATTAGGGATAAAGATTAGGGATGGAGAAAGAAACACAAAACCCAACAAATTAAATAATTACTTAAAAACAAATTTTAAAAATAATAAAAAGAAGACACAGCATGGAAAAAGCAATGAAAGAACTGAAGTCTGAAATACAAAGGAAGGGAAATCGCCTTTGCTCCAATTTACAGACTGGTGATTGTCTGAAGGAGTTGTGCTCCCTGTCACCTCTAATCTCTTCCCTTGGCGGCTTGTTAGCGTTTGGCACGGGGTCTTTGCTCACAGAGCATTGTACATTCGATATTCAAAAAACCTCTTTACATATACATCACTTGCTAATTTCGTCAGTGTGTGCACATTTCAGCGACTGATAATAGGACATTGTTATTTAAAGGACAAATAGCTCTGACCCATAAAGAGGCAGGAGCTCGTATTTTTCCCCTGCCAGTTCCAGTCTGACTCTTAAAAATAAAAGTTGGAATGAAAGAGGAATTGAAATGCTGGATTTCTGCTCACAACGAAGGACGAGACAAGGGAGGGTAAAGAATGCAATTAGACTACGAAAGTAATGTACAGAATGACAGGTTTTCTTTATGGTAAAGCATTGTTATTTTCCATAGAGACAACTGGATAGCACTGCCGAGTTGCAAACCAGAAACCTTTTGGGTTTGGGGTGGGGTTTTTTTTTGCTGCTTGCCGGATGTTTTTATTTTCTGAACACTGAGAGATTACATCTTTGCTTTCTTCATGCGCACAAGCCATTTCGTTATCAAGATAGTGTTTCTTTCAAGTATTTCAGATTTTCCTTCTCCGTCTCATAGGTTTGTGCGTAAGGTTTGTTATGATCCGCAGAAGCCCCAGCCCTTGGGAAGAAGTCTATCCACGGAGAAGACAGTCCCAGCACATTTCTATGGTGGCTGGCTGAAGCATATTTCATTCGAGCTGATTTTCTTCCTCCTTCGTGCCTAAATTCATTCTCAGAGATAAATCACTAGTAATTTCTTTCCTTCTTTCTTTTATTTTCCCCCCCTTGGAATGTAAATCCTTTAAAGACTGAGCTATTTTTAGTCTTTTTTCTTTTTTTCTTTCTTTTTTTGTTTTTTTTTTTTTTCTGTGTGTGTCCACGGCTGAGGAGAGAACACGATTAAATAAACATGGGCTGTAGGTACATTAACTCGAAGAGAAGTCCGGGAAAGGAATGAGTGTTTAATAACCCTGAGACAAAGGTTTATCTCGTTAAAGGTACTTCTTCTCTCTGGTCCATGGAAACTGAGGTGGCTTTGCTCAGCACTGAGGGCGTGAAAGTGAGAAAGGAGTCAGTCCTGGTTGTGGCCGAGCAGGTAAAGTCTGATCCGGAGGGTCTCTGCGCCAGCCCATTGGACTGGCCACTGTGGCATGCCAGGCAGGAGCAGGGGTTGCCCCCGGCGCTGCTGAGTCCATGAGTCGGGGCAGGGTAGAGAGAGGGATGTCTGAAGGCGCACAGCAGTTCTGGTCTCGGGTACGGGTGGGAGAGGACCCTGAAGGTGTCCAGAGGCCTCAGGGGGGTACTGAAGGGGGAGGCAGCAGAGGCCGATGTGGCGCCGATGCCCATGTGGGAGTAGTAGGGCAAGGGCAGGTGGGACGGGAATGGATAGGGCAGGTTCCCGGTGGCTGCCGCGTGGCTCATCATGTACGTGTAAAACGCCGGGTCGGCCGGGTGAGGCCAGGTCATGGCCAGGCGCTGCCGCTTGTCCTTCATCCTGCGGTTCTGGAACCAAACCTGCGGACAGAGGAGAGGTGAGAGCCGTCACCCGCCGCCGCCCGCTCCGCCTGGCCCTGCTCCCAGGGCGGTGCGGCGGACGAGGGTCTGCCGGAGAGCGGAGACCGGCGCCAGCTTTCCCTCCTACAGGGAGTTGTCATCACGTACAGAGGGATTAGTTAAACCCCTATAAAATCTATAGGGAGACCTAGAGGAGCAGCCCTTTTAGGGTACTTGTTTTCCTTTTTTGCTTGTCCTGCTGTCCTGCTTGTCCTGCTGCCTCCCACCCCCCGTCACTGGGTCCCGGCCAACCGGGTGGCTCTGCCTCATTGCTGCCCTTTCGCATCCAGAACTACCTGGGATTGTTGCTATCGGGTTTATTTTCATGTGCAAATGTTTTGGAAAAGGCAAAGCAAAGCGAAACAAGATCTGCTACTGGCTTCCTCTTCCCTCCCCCAAGAGCTGAGCGAGATTTGGACTGGACCGAAGGGAGGATTAAAAATAATCTACTAGGGAGAGGGCAGATTAGCGGCGCTGGCCAGGATGGCTCCGGGAGCCGTGTCCCGTCTCCCGCATTGCTGCAGGGTGCGGGCAGGGCCAGGAAAGGGGCGGGAGGCGGGGGATGCTGAGAGGGAGGGTTATGCTGGCGAAGTACTTTCCCGAATTTTGCAAGGAAGTTTGGCCATACAGATTTATATCGTGCTAATTGGAAACATGTCCGAGCTGCGTGTACCTTGATGGTGGTTTCTGGCAGATTTAGAGCAGCCGCCAGCTCACATCTCCGGGGCCTGGACACGTAATTCTCCCGGTAAAACTCCTTCTCCAGCCGGGCGATCTGCTCGCGGGTGAAGGCGGTGCGGTAGCGGCGCATCTGGTCGCTGGCGCTGCAGGCAAGCGAGCCCTGGGAGCCGCCGCTGCCTCCGCTGCCCTTGGGGTGATCCCCCCCGCCGCTGGGGCTGCCGGCCAACGCCTCGGAGCACGGCCCTGCGTGGGGAGCCCGGAGCAACGACACACGCTCGGAGGCGGGCAGGCACAGAGGGATGCTCGCCGTCCACCTCCCCAGCGAATCCCCTTCGATCCCCATTCCACCCCATTTCAGGCGTTTCCGTGCTGCCCCGGTGTACTGAGGGTATTGGGGTAATGACATCCAAGAAGGACCAGGGGGGAAGGCAGCGAGAAGGGGGATGAAATACCGCCTAAGCGTTTGAGGGGCTCTTATTCACTCTGGCCTGGAGGTTACCTGTCCCTCACCCTCCCCGACACACACCCCCCGCAATGGCGGTGTCTGCTCGCTGAGCCTCCCATTCGCTTCCCACACTGGGAAACCACAGAATCCCCCGACCCTGAGAGTCTGGAAAAGGCAGGTGTGCCCGCCGTCCTTGTAGCACGGCTCTGCTGTTCCTTCCTCCAGGCCAGCAAGACCCAGGAGTGGAGCAGACAGGGACTGCTCTCTCTGTGGGGAAGGTGAGGCCTTAAGGATCTCCGCTCAGCCTCCAAAGAACAGGATGGGATATTTTCAACGAGCCTCTAAGGGACGAGGGAGGACAGACAGCGCTCTCTACGCTTCCTGGCTTCTTGAAGTGGTTGAGGAACGGGGAGGGGGGAGAAGTGGGTTGTTGTCAGGGTAGGGACGTCTTTGCCGGGCTGCGAAGGTGGGAATAGGGAGTGGGGAGTGGGGGCAGGGGGAAAAGGGGCCTGTCCGCTGCCTTTGCTTTCAAATGCAACTCTCCCTCATTGTGCCCGAGACCAAAGGCAATTAATTCATTGGGACCATTTCCGAGCTGGCGCCACCGAGACATAGAAGTGACAAGGTAATTTGGACCTCTCTTTCTTTTTTTTTTTTTTTCTTTTTTTCCTTTTTTTTTTCCCCCAACCCAACGTGCAAACAAGGCCCTCGCTACCGCACTCGGGGCTGGCATGAGTCGGCGAGCGATTTTACGGTCTTTATGGGCGCTTCCGCACTCGCCCGGGCACATTTCACCCTGCAAAACCACAAACAGCTCTTGGCCAGAAAACCCGTTTGATCTTAGCCACACACACACATACACAAAAAAAGCCCCGCCGGTGTGAAGGATCGTAAGGGATTTCCTGAAGTATGCACTGTCTAGGCTATGGGGGAAAATAAAAAATAAAATAGAACAGATTGAAGACGAGAGCGCGTGGTTGTTTTGGCCAAAAAGATCTCTACGGGACAAGCTGCAGACCTGACGTATCCACGACGGGAAGCCTGGCTCCCCTCCAGGGACGCGGGGGCTGCCCGGTGTCGTGTCCTCTGACTCCCAAACAAGTCTCCCGGTGGCAGGGAGGTGAGCAATCACTCAGGAAAGAGATCACACGCGCGCAGCCACACACGCACACCCGATTTAGTTGCCCCTCGCTCAGCTGGCGAGGGGAAAACCCCCTCCGGCAGCCCTCCCGCCCCACCAGAGCTGCCACCCAGCCCCGGAGCGGACGTGGGGCTGGAGGCATGGGAAGGAGTTGGGTACCTTTGCTGTGCTGGTACTCGGCGCTCCCCGTGGCGCAGTCCGGGGTGCAGCTCACCTCGATTTCCTCATAGAAATCCGACTCGGTGTCCGAGCTGCTCTGCTGCCCTTTGCTGGAGGGGAGCTCCGGGGCGGGGGGCTGCTGTCCGGCCGAAAGCAGTGCTGCCGCCGCCGAGCGGCTCTCCGGCACCGTCCCTGTCCCTGGCAGCACCTCCACCTCCTCTTCATCTTCTCCTCCGCCACCTCCTCCTCCTCCTCTCTCCCGGGACGACAAGGGGCCAGGTCTGGGGCTGATGCAGTTCCGATGGATCATCTTCTCCTGCGGCTCCGCAGCGGGGCTCCCCACTGCTTCGGACAAATTAGGCACCCTCTTGCCAACTAGGGCGCCAAGAGTAGTCCCCTCCAGAAACATCACCATCTCCTTCCTGGTTTCCATTGTGGCTTTGCTTAAGGGAGGGGAGAAAAAAATCCAGCTCTCTTCCCCCCCTCCCTTCTGCTCCCGCCCCAGCCTTGTACAAACCCAGCAACCCTCTCCTGCCAATGCAGAGGAGCCAGCGGTGAGATAGGGTGACCTTGTGATGCGAGCGCTACACTCTGCTGTGCTGCTCTGGGAGGGATCACCATTGCCCTCTTCTTTCTAAGCTGTCATCCTCAATGGTGCAGTCGTCATTACAGTACCACCGGTGACGCCACACATTGATTGCCAGTGGATAAATAGAAACGTCTGCCATTGGGAAGATGAAAGGAAGAGCCGGAGCGAATGGGCTAAATGCGTGATGCACCAGGTGTAGGAGCCTGAGATGGAGAGGGAAGTGTGAAAAAGAGATGCATATGGAGCTGCAAAGATGTTGTAACATGCGGAAAGAGTTCCGCGGGGGGAAGCCTTGCCTGACAATTAAATAGCCCTTTGACTTCTTTAAGCCACAACCTTGATGTAGAATTGAGGCGAAGATCTTTAGCTGCATCCTGGAAGTGAGAAGATATGTACTCAAGCCTCTTCCTTGGATGCATTATTTATTGCTGGCAATCAGCTTCCGCCTAGCTGCATATATAAGGCTTCTAAGAATCCTTTGCAAACTTGAGGATAAAGAAATGCTCTACTGACATTTGAATGTAAAAATAGCTTTGATTTCTTGCTCTGGGTCAATATCTGTTCCTATCGGTATAATTGTCATTGCTTTCTGTTTACTGAGATTAAAATGTTAGTTTACCATTTGGAAATGTGGTTATATATTTATTGTTTTTTACATATGAAAAGATACAACTACTTCACTTGTAACTGTAGTTATTCTGGCTATCTGCCGTTCATAGTTTGTTCTTATTTTTTCCTTTGCTTTTTTCATTTTTCCACCATTCTTGCGCTTTTATGAGGATTTGATGTCTCCTCTCCTTTCTTCTTTTTAACTAATTGTTTTGCACTAATTATGATCTACTTTTGGGGCGGGAAGGAGGAAAGAGGATGCAAGAAGAAGGTCTGCCAAGAATAATTCAGGCTCAGAAAAAGGCAAGTTATCAAGGCCAGAGCTTATGCTAACTAGCAGATGTTGTTGAAACAGACATGACAAGGGCAACCGTTTGGACAGCACTTGTCTGAAAATAAGGGACCTTGTACCATAAATACAGCGGCTCGTGTAATCTTTTTGGTGTATTATGATATTTCTAATGAATGCGGTAAGGATTTCATCTTTAGTTAATATTGCCTCACATGTGTAGTGTCAAGTCATTTTTCGCCATCTGTCGTAACTAGGTTGTTCTAATTTTTTTTTTTCTCGGAGTGTTATTGGCTAGTCAGGATACAGAAAACATTCAACCAATTACAATCCCAACCCGGTAAGGAATTTACTGGCATATCTGAGGTGACGTTGCTTCGGTGGGGAGCAGGCAGTGCAATAGGAAACATGCTGTGATTTTCCGCCTAGTACTGTGAGCAGGATGCAGACAGACAAACAAACAAACAAGCAAACAAGATTCCCGGTCTGCTGGATGCATGGATCAGGGAGTGCTCCTAACAATAAGCATACTGGATGATAAACCACGAATTTTTCCACAGGGCTGCGGCCATCATTCTCCCCCTCTCTCAGTATATACATGTACGTGTTTTTCCATGCAAACGCACAGCAGTCACATAATACTGTGCCGCTTTCCACCACACCTTGTGATGCGTGCACTGATCCAATGCTTGCAAAATTCTTGAAAACTCACTGTTAAATTCCCTTTCCCTTCTCTCCCCTGCCAGACCGACGTGTGCCCTGTGAGGACCTGCCACCCATCCCTGCCGCAGCCGGGCTCGGCTCTGCGGGCTGTGTGAGCGCGGAGTCGGGGAAGCAGGACCAGGTCCGGGTGGGTGGAAGGATGGATGGATGGATGGATGGATGGATGGATGGATGGATGGATGGATGGATGGATGGATGGATAAGGCAGTCCGTCTTCGGCGCTGAGCAGAGCAGAAGGGCAGCGCTGATCCCGCTGAGCGGAGCGATGCTGACCGGAGCCGTGGGGCAAGGCCGGACAAGGCGAGGCAGGGGTGCTCGGGCAGCGCTCTTTCCGTGTCGCTCTGGTGGCGTCGTTTTTGCGCTTTGTTAGAGTAAGCAGGGGAGCTATGTTCCTGTTTCTGGCACCTCCGGGGGGAGTATGAAGGTTCGGCCTCCCCTGGGCCCAGGGCAGATCCAGCTTCCCGAAGAAGCTCACCTCCAGCTTCCTTCCTAGCTCGGCCAAGCAGTCGTGTAGAAAAGAGCTGCCTGGTATCTGGGCGGACAGAGAGGATTTCCGCATCACAACGAGTTTGCTGGTACTAAGAAGAGGGATATTCATGTCTGTTTCTAAATAAGACCATAATCAGGAGCTGAATTCTGAGTGGAAGGGAGTGCTGGAGCGCTTCCACAGAGTGGGCAATGGAAACGATTGTGGGAAGTTAATGGGAAATCCTCCCTCTGGCAGACTGGAACCCTGGGGATGATTCCTGTGGATTATGCTGGCCGATCCCCAGGAATTTTATCATCTTCGTTTACGAGTCACCGCTGCCTCCTTCCCCACCCCATTCTTAATATGTTCCCACCAAGAAGACACCCGTGTTGTACCCTGGGTCGGAGGTTTTGTTGAACCCGAGACGATGGTCACTGCCACGGAAGACTTGAGGCAGCCCGCAGCAGCACAGGCAGCGGAACACCCCCGCACGGACAGACTTACGCCCCCCCACACACACACATGCTTTAATTTGCCGAGGGGAAACACAGAGAGTTAAAGGCCCGAGCGTAATCTAAGAACTGGGAAGGGGGAAAAAAAGTACTGGAAGTTTTGGGGTAAATTTAGATTTGATTAGTAAAGGCTTCTTAAAACGTCTGTTTTTCCATCCCCCAGGAAGAGTATCGCCGCAAGAGCTCATCGCACGTCAAGGAGCCGGCAGTGCGGCGTGGTGGAGCGAGGAGCCCCGTCCCACTCTGCCGCCGCGGAGTTTTGCCTCACCGGGAATGAGGGGTCCGGCGCACTGCCTTCTGTCTAGTGTTTCTGTCAGATCTGTCATGCTCGATTTGGAAGGAGACTCTCTCATTTGGGATTAATTTCCAGGCAGATTGGAAAGTGTATCCCTATGGGTGTGGGTGGGTTTTTTCCCTGCACGTTCCAGACCGAGATTTAAAACCTATCCTCTTCTCGCTCGCTTGGTCACTGCCAGAATGACACAAATATACTCAAAACTTTTCAAACTTTTTTATTTCTCCGGGTTTGCAGTATTCCTTGCTGATATATCGCCAAGGCGGGATCAAGACACCGAATCCCGCCTTAACGCTGTCTGAAATGTAGCCCCGTATACAAAAAACAAACGAAACACACACACACCCTTCCCAAAACGAGGAAGTAACAGGAGGACATTAAAACATTGCCAGAGTGATACATTTTGATCATAAATCAGGGATTTTCCTTGAAAGTGCTAAGCCTGCAGAAGGAAAGGCACATCACACACTCCTTTCCCGAGGGATATTTATTTTTCTCAGCCGGTCAACAGGGTGTCAATAACTTTTGACCTATAGTGTCCAGTTAGGACTGGGAACCCACGACCAGATTATCTAAAAAAGCCCTGAAGTCTTGTCGTCTTTAAAAAATGAAGAAAGTTTTTGGCATACCACGGAACGATTTAGTGTCGCAAATAGTGATACCTAGTTCAAATGGGTGACCAAACCAGAAAAGCTATTTTTAAAAATTTAATGGGTAGTGTTAACAATAATGGCGTAATTATCACTGTTTTATTAAGGCTATTTTTTACGACATGATTAGAGGTGGAAGCTTTGGAGAGAAGAGAATAATAGGCGCATTATTCTTGTGTGTAAAGACAAGCTGGTACAATGACAGCACGTAACACGTAAGTGGCGTTGAGGAGAGAGAGGACAGAGCCGTGAGTGGGATGTGCCTAGGAAAGCATGTAATGGTATTTACAGGATCCGATCCAGGACACATTTCTACCTCCCTGTACCTCTGAATGCCGGATCCCGGTGCCTCTGCGGAGGGTATCTGTCTGGATGGATTTTTTTTGCGGTTTTGCTTTTACCTGTTGGCTGTCCGAAGCAACGCCTCATTCCCACCACATGAGGTTCTGGAGATATTTACTTTGTTAGACCAAAACCTAGGGGAAGGTGTGTGTGGGAGGGGTGGGTGGCGCGTAAGTGCACGATTCCCTCTCATAGGACATTCAGGACAAGTTTGACCGTGGAAACTAAATCTGCTGCTTTACTGATGACAGTGAGTAAATAGTGAGGAATTTGGGCTTTCTGTTTCAATTCCTATCTCTCCTAGACTCGTCGAGAGCCGTAAAACTGTGGCAATCTCTTGATGTTAGAATGAGCAGTAGAAGCACGATCTGCGTGGCAAAGTCACTGATTTGAAAACAAAAAGGTATTTACAGAGTGAATTTAATTCGGAGAAAGGCACAGGTAAATGAAAATCGACAGTATTTCAGCGGTTCTCGCTACTAGACTGTTGTTTGTTTTTGTTTTTATTTTTATTTGATTTAACGAGAACTGAGCTAGCAGCCCTTCGTGCTGTGCATTTTCGTGATGTCCCCCCCGCGGGTGACAGCGTAGCCTGAAACCTGGCGCGTAGAAGTGTCTCTTACAGAAACACTGAGGAGTTTCAGGGGATGCTCAAAGCAAGAGCCATAAGGAGGGATGTGGCATTATCAGGAGAAAACCGCAGGAATGCCAGAGGCGCACACACATTCTTTCACCGCATTTAGTATTCTGGTGTCCTGCTTTATTAAAACAAACTGGAGGCCCAGAAGGGGCCCAGAGGAGCGATGCTGCCTGCCAGGACGCCGCCTCGCAGGCTGCCCGCCCCCTCGTCAGGACGCCGGAACCGTCCTGGTCCCACAGCCGGCTGCACGCCGGGACACCCAGCTATTTCTCCCTTTGTCGCACCTAGGTAGGCGGCAATGTCCTGGAGACACGGTGTCCTGGCTCTTCCCTGAAGGAAATGGTTGAAACGAGGAGCGTCTGCAGTGCACTGCGTCTGCTGTAAACAAGTCTCACGGCCAGAACCAGCGGCTCTCTGCGCCCTCTTGCAGCCCTTTTGCTTCCCAGCGTTAGGCCTGGTTCTGCTCCAGATAGGCCAAACCCTGGTACTTTTACTGTGATGAAGATGTTTTTATATGGAGCCTCATGAGCAAGTGCAGAGAGAGGCATAGGTGTGGTTCAGAGCGTTGGAGACTGGCACTAAGAGGTGGAAATTCTGCCTAGAGAAAATGGTTGAAAAAGTCATAACTTGTATGCTGGATCCTGGGGACCCCTTTCATCCCTGGGGATGGTGTGAGAAATCCCTAAGGAAAGTTCCTTTGGAGATAAGGATGCCCAAGGGGTACAGGATGTGCTGGGATCTCTCACCACTGGGGAAATGCCAGAAGTGGGTGTCTTACTCCAGAGACCCAACAGTGTATCTCTTACAATGAAAGGGTGATTTCCTCTTAGATTGCAAAAGGAGTAGATTTGACATCATGGGAACAGGCATGTTGCCTCTTGTTTTCTCTTTACACACCTCATGAGACTCTGTTTAAAATGACAAGGAACAGAAAGTTGTATGTGAGACAAACAAATGAAAAGGAGGAAAAGAACAAGAAAGAGAAGGAATTGGAAAGGGAAGAGAAAGGGGAAGAAATTGGGGAAGAGGTGGGGGCAGGGGAAGGGGGAGGAAAGAAAAGGAAACCCCAGCCACCTAGAACAGGCATCTCACTGGAAATTCTATCACTCCTCACTGAATCTGAGTGTCCTTAAAAATAGCACTTGCATTGATGCAAAATGCTGGTTCAATAACGACATCATCGTCTCCTTCAAACTCTTCCCTTAACAAACACATATAAAACCTAAAACAGGGGCATGGAAGGCATGCTGAATGAAAATTTTACATAGTTTTAACAATGGAGAGTTAACCCCTTAACTTCCAGTCTCACTTTCAAAAATCTTAATCTACAGCTAGCCAAGCTGAGATGGCATCGTCTGTTCTCAAAGCACATCTTTACTAGCAGGTTTGGCTCCCTGTCTTTTTTTTGACCTGTACTTCTATGCATGCCCCCCAGGGATGAGGATGTGAATCCACAGGCTGGATTTGTTCCACAGAAACAAAATCTCCACCCTGACTCTCTGCGCAGTGGCCAAGTGCTTCAGCACCATTGCCTGGCAGAAATGCCCAGGTCTATACTCTAGGTACTGGATCCCCAGCGCCTGACCACTTTCTGTCCGTCCCCCGCCTGTGAAATCTGTGATCCCCCCCTGGACAAGGACAGAGATAAGGTGAGCATGGAGCAGCAGGCAATGTGCTCTGAGCAAAACCAGTGACCTCGATGAGCTGTGTTGATGGGAATCCTTCTCCTTTGGCCCGTTGTTCCTCTCTGTGC
This sequence comes from Catharus ustulatus, assembly GCF_009819885.2. NCBI lineage: Eukaryota > Metazoa > Chordata > Aves > Passeriformes > Turdidae > Catharus > Catharus ustulatus. Next base: position 35,078,866 of record NC_046221.1, on the reverse strand, counting down.
TCTCACAGTAGAGCTCTGGACACACCGTGTGTGTCATGTGAGATGGCAATCAGGGTAAAAGCAGAGATGCAGAAAACTTTCACAGAAACTCATGGGTGCCTGCCAGAGAGTTCAGCCCAGGAACAAGTAGGAAATTCTAAGTTTGTCTAAAAAACTTATACCAAAGCAAACAAAATCCTTGAAAGCAGATAATTCATGATCATTTCCCCCCACTTTTTGATGCATATTTAAGAAGAACATAGAAATTTTGCTGGAACTACTGACCAACTTCTGATTCCATTTATTGTTATCAATGGTTTCCAGTAAACATTTCAGCTGAGCATTTTGGTCATTGAGGACCGGGAACGGTGAAAGGATTAAGTGGGTAACGAAGCAACCTGAGTTACCCACCGCAGTAACAGAACTGCATTTTCCCCTTGATACACCAAATGTCACCTCGCCTGTCCTCTCGACGCTCAGGCACAGAGGGACAGTGTCGGGGCGTGTTTGCAGTCCTTGCCTAGAAGGGCTTGTCTTTCAGGCCTCCTGCTTGCAAAGCTGAGCAGAAGGAGGAAAAATCCTCCTTTATACGGATCTCGAGGTGGGCCCGACTTTGACCATATTGCTTCCAGAATCGCAGAGAAAATCGTGGCCGGCATGGGTGCCCAGTGTGATGGATTTCTGCCCAGGTGGTGGCACGGGATGCCCGGCATGCAGGGTGGGTGCGCTGGTCAGCGGAAGAAGGCGCTGCAGCCTCAGGGAGGCTGAGAGATTATCACAATTCCGCTGGGAATAGGGGGCGTATCAATATTGCATGGAGAGAAAAATCTGGCCATGTTCGTGTGCTTGCCTGTTGTGTTGCCTGAGAACTAGCGTGAGAAAAGATAATGTTAGAAGCGAAGCCCAAGTGTCAGGGCTTAGCTGTTTCCAAAAGAGGAAACGAGCGTGGACTGAGAAGCGCCGGCAGGGAAAGGCAGGAGTTTGTTTGCCGTGCAGGGCAGCGGTGCTCATGGCATGGTGTAAGTACCGTGAGGGCTGCAGCAGGTAGCCGTGGCACACACCCGGGGCCAGCTGTCCCCTCCAGTGCTCCCCCGCACTGCCTAGCCCGCGCTCTATGGCTCTGTTTCTCTGCCGGCTTTTTGCACGCTCCTTTAGGAGCTGATCCCGATCTCCCAGGCAAGTCTCATCGACAAAGAAGACGACAAGGGAAGGCGGCAAAGCCCTGGGAGAGTGGGGGCTCCGGGGAGGACGGTGTTCCTGCCTTCCCAGGCCAGCTCAGGCCTGCGCACGGCCTCCCGCTCCCGCCCGCGCCGCCGGCCGCATCCGTCCTCCCCGCAACGCCAGGCGCGGCATCTCCCCTCCCTCCCACCCTCCCAGACGGCGGTCCCTGGCTGTGATCACCGCGGCCCTACACTAACTGCTGTCTTCTTGCGCCCCCCACTGCTGATGGGCCGCAGAGATGAAAGGAGACAAGCCAGACCGCTCGCCCTCTCGCCTCCGTTTTTTTTTTTTCTTCCTTTTTTTTCCCCTCCTTGTGCCAGGAATGAGTAGATGAGAAGGAGCACGAAGACCAGGCAGCTCTTCCGACGGCTCCCTGCCCGGGGTGCCGAGACGCGGAAGGTTACCCCTGCCTTCCTCCCGCGGGCAGGGAGGAACCCACCGGAGCACCCAGGCTGCCGGGTGGCACCAGCACCGCCCCGCTCTTACCCTGCCGGGGGCACGGCCCCGCAGCCCGCGCCTAATTCGCTGGTTCTTGCAGAAATTACGTCATCCACACTATGAGGATGTCCCTCGAGGTCAAGAACATTTTGCCCAGACTAACTTAAAACTCTGGGAAAACACGCCCATGGAGACAAAGCGCTGCTGCAGGTATAACAGGCGAGGAACTCAAACAGGTTCTGCTAGGGCGGTAGCCGGGGAAATCGCGGCACACGGCAGCAGCTTGGCCGGAGCAGCTTGGCACTCTCTACTGCTCTCGGAGGCTCTACAGAAAACCAACCTTTGTCATAAGCAGTCAAGGGTTTAGATGTCTGGAGCCAGAATACAATGAAATAAATATATCTCTTTGGTTTTATCTCCTTCATTGACTTCTTCCAGGGCATGACATGCTCTCCCCGTTTAGATCTGTGCCACACGCCATACCGCACATCCTATTCTGTATGTACATACATAGATATACACGAACACGTATTTTTGGCATATCTGCTTGTGTTCTTCCCGCTCTTCTTCTTCCATTAATATCCAGTTTTGAAAAAGCTGCTCAAATCCAGAAAGACTACATCTATGTGCCAGTACATACATGCCTTTTACTATGGATACACAGTAACCTGTTTGTCGTTCTCAGTCCACAAAACTCGTTTTGAATGCTTTTGGTCTTGATGCCAAAAAAAAAAAGAGTATAATTAATAATCAAAGCATGTGGAAGAAATCCCACGGGCCGCTCCTTTCTCGTTTAGTGCCTTTCTTACAACATTTCCAGACTGTAGGAAACAGGAATGACTGCTGGATCGATGTCCTTCCTTGGGCAGCGTTGTGATGGGATGATTTCATAGGGAAAACTTCGAAATACCTTTATACTTGAGGGTTTTTCTCAATTATCAGGGGGGTTACTCGGTTACTCTCCCCCTATATCTCTTCCCTCTAACAGAGGACCACGGAATTCAGCCCCCATCCATGTTTGGGAGAGTGAACGGGGAAAGTCGGAACCCTCAGTAAGTGGGACGCTCCCCTGGGTGCTGGGGAAGATCCGAGGGTGGAAGGGCGACGGTACTCACTGTGGCCAACGCCCATCCTCAGGGGTGGGGGTATCATTTCAGGCACTGGAGTTCTTCACCCACAGCCAAGCCCGTCCTATGAAATTGGTGTTTTCATCGAGAAAGGGCAAAAAGGCAAAAAAGACAAAAAAGGCAAAAAACAAAAAGGAAAAAAGGAAAATTAAAAAAAAAAAAAAGCAGAAGTAGAAGAAAAGAGGGGAAGAAAAGAAGAAAAGAAAAAGAAAAAGAAAAAGAAAAAGAAAAAGAAAAAGAAAAAGAAAAAGAAAAAGAAAAAGAAAAAGAAAAAGAAAAAGAAAAAGAAAAAGAAAAAGAAAAAGAAAAAAGAAAAAAGAAAAACCTCCCAATTCTTGGGCAAGAAAGGAGAGAAGAAGCAGAACAAAATGTTGCAAGGGAAACGTTTCCTGGCATCTAGGCTGAGTGCGGGAAAGTCACTGGAAATCGGATTAAAACGGAGAGCGGGTGCTCCAAATCACCGCCCAGCGCGGGGAAGGAACATCCCTGGGGGCTACAGAGGGGAGAATCGAAAGGTGCGAGCTCGCAGTTTGCCCCTTCACGGGCGGTCTCGCCCCATCGCGCGTGGGTTTTGGACTAAGAGCTCAAGCCACAAATCCATTTTGACCGAGCAGCTCCAGGCAGAGTGGGCTGAGCCGGCTGCTCGCGGTGCTCCGCAGGAAAACCTCTCCCGGAGCAGCGGGAAGGAGCCGCCCGGCTTTGCGCGAGACGGGCTAATGTTAATAGCGTGGAGGTGATTATCTCCCACGTTCCCCCAGCAGAGACAACCAGATGGGTCGGATCTTGCCCCCGGGCCCGAAACTGGCGGGGTGTAGGCAGGAGGGTGCAATTAAGCCCCTGCTGTGTTTTTTTCCCCCGGGGTCCTCACGAAGCGCCCTGGGAAAGCGGCTGTGGCGGGCGAGGCGGGCTGAAGGCAGCGCTGCAGGAGGGAGCGGGTGAGGCTCAGAGCCCGCAGCATCTCCTGGCCCTTTCCTCCCCGGCCTCGGGCACAGTGCCGCGGGGTGATCCATCCTCTTTGAACGCAGCGCCTCATCCTCTATTACGGGCCCTCTTGCAAGGAAGGAAGCGAATCAGCTTTGCAGAGGTCTTTGGATAGGGAATGGTAGGGAGAAATCTCTCCTCAACATTTGCCCCCCTCTCAGCCAACTGTTTCTGGAGCAATTTCCTGCCCCAGTCCTCATCCTGGCATCCAGGGGAGGATGCTCCTGGCTGCCCAGGGATGCATCTGTCCAGATATCTACTACTCCCAGTGCAGAAAAAACATGCTGTCAATACAAAGAAACTTATGAAGGTCCCATTCCCCTGAAGCTATGGGAGAAGATCTGGGCAGGATTCAAAACCTTCTATCTCCCTTCAATGAGAAGCATGGCCTGCTTGGCTGGTCAGCAGCATGCTCTTGGCCCTGGAGCACCAAGGGCATTTAGTCTAAGGCCCAGGCTGTGCAGCTGGTCCCAGAACCCCTTTGCCCAGAGTCTGGCCTATGTGGTCTCCATGAGATTTGGGTGTAGCACCAGAAATTATCTCTTTCTCCCATAAGCCCTTCCGCAAACGTCAAAGACACCAAGCCAGAACTGTTTTGCTTTACACTGCCCAAGCAAAAGCTGATTTCCAGAACACTGGTGGGGCTGGAAAAATTTCTGCCCTTGGGTTGGTGTTCCCAAGCAGAACAGGATATATGGAAGAAGTGAGGAGCAGAGTGAGGAGTGCTGCTCACCACAGAGTGGAGGTACCCAACCATGTGTCTGAGGTGGCTGCCACACGCAGCATAGAGCAGAACCACCATCCTCCCCTTTAATTTTTTTTTTTTTAATGACAACATCACTGTGTGTGCTTGTATAAATCCTCAGTGATTTCACAGCTCCCCATGGTAATATCACCAGGCTGACTCTTATGATTTCCTCCACGCCTGTACAGTTTTAGATTTATTGGTCTCTTACATACTCATTCACAGAAATAAAAAGGGTGGGAGTGGAGAGGACTTGATTTCTGGCTGTTCTCTGAGGTTTCCATGCCAGATCCGTGCAAGATCGAGGACTTTGGAAATGTGGGTTTGTGAAACAACCCCTTAAGTTACTGTACACAGGTTAGGGTGTTAGGCACACACCCTCATGCACACACTCACATATGCACACACAAAGTAATGTCTTACAAAAGGTTAAAATCTATTAAAGTAAATGCTGAAAAAAAAAATTTAGGAAGACCCAAAGACCTTCAAAACCAAAAAATCTAAATATTTTTGGAAGAATCTGTGTACGGCAGATGCATTAATCCCATCTAATAACCACTCCAGAGGCTCATAGGTCAAAACTCTTCCAGCTCTAAGAAATTAGAATTTTGTGTGGATTAGGATTAAATCAAATGGGTCTATCAGCATGAAAACTGGACAGTGAAAGAACAGCTGCTGAAAGGACCAAAGAGTCAGATTTTCCAAAGGTCAGGTCCTAATCCAGCCATCAGGAGCTGAAGGGAAACCAAGATATATCATGATGATGATAGAGAATCAGGAAAGACATGCCCCCAATTTAACAGTTCTTTGAGTAGGGGTGAATCTCATCTCTCAGCTCATCTGTCTCCACAGGAATGTTACTTACTCTCTCTACTCTAGTTAGCTGTGTCTACGTGAAGTATTTTCCTACTGATGGTACAACACTTAGGGATAACCTGTCTCTACCTCCCCCACAAGAAATGTCTCTGAAACAGATCTCTATGGGGTAAATGCCCCAAAAGGTATCAAGTGGGTCTTCCTCAGACCTCTGATAGATAAAAGGAGGTCTGCATGTGTCCTGGGAGGTCTGCATGTGTCCTGGGAGGTCTGCATGTGAAAGCAATCTGGAACACAAGCCGTTCCTCATTTCTGAGACAGGAGCATATGTATGAGATAGACATCATCCACATGAAAATGTGGTATCTTCCAAACCCTGCAGGGAGATGAGAGGCACCAATGTTACATGAATGGCAGATGCACTGTCCACACGCTGTATTTTCCATGGCATCAAGCCTTCATACCAGTAAAAGGTCGTTCCTAAAGCCCAGTAATCTCCTACCAATACTGCAGAACCGGAATTTCCAATGTGTAAGTACCAGACTTCAGGTGCACTTTGGGTGCTTAATTGAAGGATTAAGCCTTCCTTCTCTCTTCCTTCTCTAAATCCTGGAGGTTTTTGCACATCCTTAATAGAGTAGAAGTTAATCAAAGCATTTCTCATGGTTTGTACACCTCACAGTAAACACAGTGGGCATTTGTATTGGGCTAAAAAAGGGTTTGTACATATAATGACTCCAGAGCAATTTGTGGAACTTGGGTGACAGGGCTCAGCATAGACACTGTTCCGGATGACTGGAGGGTAAAGACTTGTTTACACATGGAAATGCTTAACATTGTCCACACAGGACTCATTGTTTCACCTCAGATCCACATCCCATCTCAGCCCAAGGTGAATTTCCTGGTTAGACAAACCTGAGCTGCCAATGGAGATAAGGGAGAACACAGGAACTTGTCCAGAACAAGAATGTTCATGTTTGAAGGTACTCTGGGAGGGCCATTGTATTTTACACTCAGATCCTATCTTAATTTGCATGAGCTTTCAAGAGTAGACGCTCATTAGCTCAGTGTGATCCTTTCAATAACTTCCTAGTTCAGTGTGTCTTCTGTTGGTTTGCACTAAGTTCATCTAATCTAAATCTAAATGCAATTAAATTACACTAAGCTAAGCTTAAAGGGCTACCATAAGTCCACATGTAGATTCTCATCTCAAACCTCAACCCAGACCACTACTGCACAGAGGTTGGATATAAGGAAATGAAACTAATTCCTTTTGCAATCGAGGAGGCCTCACCTGAGCAGCAAAGAGCAAGTCAGCCCCAGTGTTCCTGGCAGGAAGCTTAAGCAGCAATGATGTGCTGAGCTGTAGGTTACCATCTCTCAGCTGTGACAGCACAGCTGATGGACACTACACCTCTTGGTCCTTGCAATGAAATAGAAAATAGGATTGTAGAAACCACTGTTGGAACACACTAATTAGTCTCTCTAATTCCTGAGCTCTGACAGCTTTGCTGACAAGGTGGAAGAGCTAGCTACCTTCAGCTGCTTCACCCACAGCTACTGTTATTAATTAACATAATATGATTTCAGTTTACATTAACTCACCAAGCTGAGGAATGGGTATCCCCCTTTTTTACAGCTGGAATGAAAACAGCGGTAACCTACTACAACATGTACATCAGCTAAATACAAGAAGAATTATCAATCACATTCCTCATTGAAATGCTGCATTTTGTGAATGCTCCTGCTTATGTACTCATGCCCACTTACATATCTCATTTCTGTATAAACAAGCTTTTAATCATCTAAAGGATAATAAATACACTGGGTTTATAACGGCCCAGGAATGAGCATGTCACATATTGAATGGTTTAACGAACCATCACTTACCATTTTACCTATGAAGTTGGATGGACAGTACCTTAATTGAAGTTTTGAAGCTTAGTTGAAGCAGGGAGTTTTGCTTTATTCAAGTCAGGGATCCCTTGATCCAAAATCTGCTTCCACGTTGTGCATGCTCTGACAAACCTTGTTCTCCCTGTTTCTGACTAGCACAGTCCCACAGTGCAGCTCTTCCTTGTATGCTGTTCTGGTTCAGAGAGTAGAGGCTATGGCTGTGGCCACTCTCCTATTGTATCCTGTTGTGCAGGCTATTGCAAAGCTGCTCAAAAACATGCTAAATCACATTCCATCAGTGCCCGATTCTGTGGAGAGTATTTTGGGTGCAACTTCATGACATACTTTAACCATTTGAAAAATGCATATTTTTTATCTTGGTGAAAAAAGTCCACTGTTTTGATGTCACTGGAGTGTGGATGATAAATTTAGGAGGAGAGTGGGAGCCAGGAAATCTGGAGTTTTCTTCCTGCCTGGCTGCTAGCTCTGTGGCCTTGGGCAAGTCCTAATCTTTCTGACTCCACTTCCTAGCCTGTAAAATTGAGCTAATATTAGTTACTTCATGGTGATGACTGCAGTTGTGATCAGTTATCGGCTTTTTTTATGGAAAAAAAACCCCAACTTTGAACGTTATTGCCTGTAATATTTTAAAGAAGAACTATGTCTTTGTTATTCATATTGATATTTGAGGATTATAAGAACCACCCACCCCTTTATCCTGTTCATCAGGATTGCTTTACAGTACGCTCCAAGAGTCTCCCCTGGAAGAGGGACAAATCCAGTTTGTAATCCAAATCATCTGCTTAGGGGCATCCCAGGCATTATACAGCTGCTATACAACATCTGAAGTGGGAACAACCCAGTTTCCATTGTAGCAGATTTTAACTGGAAGATCAAATAATGATCTAATGGCAAGCTTCATGTTTTTCTCTTGCACTCTTATTCTGTAACAATTTCTTTTTCTCCCCTGTTTTGCTCTTGTTGAAACTTCTTCTTTATTCCTCTCAGGAAATCAAAGTGAAAATCCCAAAACATTGCAACTTACACATCTCTTTAAGACCTTCTCATGGAAAAGTCTTGCTATCAGCTCTGTTCCAAGTCACCTGTGCCCTCAAGTAGATGCTGTTCAGGTAAGATATTCTTTTGTGTTCCCAACTCTTTCAGTATTCACCTAGCAGTTCTTTTCCTACACATAACTGGAAAATTCTCCAGGGCAGGGGGCATCTTGGTGTTCCCTGCTTTACTCACACTCCACATAGCCCTGTTTACTGTGACAGCAATAAAAAAGATGAAAATATATTTTTAAGTTAGCCCTAATAATCCTCAACAGTGGAGGAGTGACTGAAAGCCTACTACTATCAGCATGCACAAAACAAGTCCGGATTTCCCTGGTCCATATGGAAGATCAGGCCCATTCTGGAGCAGGGTGAGTGCAGGCATTGCTGGCCACCCTATTTCTGGTATTTTGTACAGCTGGGTGGGAGTTTGAATCAAAGAGCTCAGCCATAGTTCTGATTCTAGAGGCAGCAAATATTTTCTATCTGCAACACCACTGCTTGGCTCTGTAACACTAAGTAAATCTAAAATATAACCCAAACTCTCTATAAAAGTAATGTAAACCTCCAAGATCTATAACCAATGCTTTTCACTCTCTAATGTTCTGTGGTAGATTTTATTGCAAAGCTTCATGGAAAGCCATTTACCTACACCCACATCCTGGGTAGGACAGTGTTGTCTGACAAGTGTCTGTCTAGAGGAAGCCACAGCAAAGCCATCGTAACCAACATTTTGTGGAAAACAGTCTTTCATATTAATGCTGTAGTCTCTGGTTACTCCCATTCTGTTTTTCTGATTCCAGACCTTCCCTGTCATTGCTGCCATGGTGCCCCTCTGCACTAGCCAAGAGGCTGTAACAGAGCTTGCAGATCTCATGTAACGAGGAACTGAGGAACTTCATGGCAAGGAATGATACAGCCCAAGTCTTTTCTAGCTTTTCCACAGAACTCCTGACACCGATTTCACAGCACCACAAGCATGGAAGGTCTGACCCTGCAATGCCCAGTGAAAAAACACCCCGTTTTACACAAATGCAAGCAGATCACTGCAGAGGGACTGGCTTGGAAGGCAGCAAATAACTATTTTGGAAAAAGCATTGCAACGTTGGGATGTGACACACTGATATGTCTCTACCAGCTGGGAAAAGGAACCCTTCCAGGGACAGGAGGTGGGTGCAGAAAGGTGCTCAAGCCTTTGGCCGTGGCCCAGCTGGTGTTACAGGCTGTGGGCAAACATGCAATTCATCCATCATCTCTATGGCTGTAGCTGATCAGGGTTGCCGGGTTTGCGTTTTTAACAAGGTACACGCATGATCTGAATATAAAATTGAGACAGGAGAAGAGACAAGCAGCTGCTGGAGCCGATGACCACTGATCCTTTCCATGTGAGGGGGTAACCTTTGGTAACCCTGGCCCCATGTCATGTGACAGGGCCAGGAAATAAACCCTGGGCTCTTACCAGCACTCCTGTGCATTACACCTTTATTGCAGTGATGACAGGTTGATGGCTACACTGAAAGGTTCTTTTCCTTTGGGGAGTCCTGTCCAATGTTCAGCTTTATCCGTCCATAAATGCTAAGTAGTGTAGGGTCGCTGGGAAAGGTTCCTGCTCCCCCTTCAACTCCCACATGGGGGGATGGGACTGGGAAAGGGGCCCCTCACCTGCCTGTCAAAAGCCACTAATTCACTGTCATCATGGTTGGTTTTCTCCCAACTGGAAGTGCAGAGAACTTACCTCTGTGGAAGTCTTTCAGAAGGATCTTCCTTCTCTCTCTCCCTTTCATATCTCATCACAACCCACTGCAGTAAAATACCAGTTAATTTCTATGGGATTTCCTTGGATGTCAGGATATGGCACAGATGCTCTCATTTTAAATAACTCCTCTGGTAGATTGGAGAATACTGTAAGAGTTCTTCTCCTTAACAGTTTTGAAAATTAAATTAATAAGAGCTCTCAAAATGCTGCAGGGTTACAGAAAGAGCTGATGCCGAGGCATTGGAAAAAGAGGAAATCGGAAGTTAACTGGAGAAAGAAATAAACTAGGAAAAATGCTAATCACAGCTTGTGAGCTCACAATTTTTAAAATGCTATTATTCCTTCTTTTACTCCACCTCTCACAGCCCCTAGCTCTCTTTTAATTACCACTCGTGGGAGAGGTAAGCTGACCGGTTTGATAATTCTCAGCACCACAACAAGCGGTACAAACGAGTTCAAACTGGAGATCCTAAAAGCTTTCTCTTTGCATAAGACGAATTTATAGCTTGGAAACTAAATATTTGTTCAAAGAACTGTTGAAGGTGTTTGAGCACACAGGAGAGATGAAATGGCAGATTAAATACTTCATTTACATGCGATATGCATAGCATTAAGTCCTATCTTAATTCTTCACCTGTTTTCTGAAATCCTTTGACAAACACAAGACATTTCACCTCGCTCGTGTTATTTTGAGTGGCTTTCAGCATCATTTAACTATTCGGTGTTGCTTTGTGGAAGTATCCTAGGAAGGGTGCAGACTCCAGTCCCTAACAGGAGTGGCACAGGCGCCAGGAGGAGAGTTGATTCCTTCTTTAGCAGATATTTCCAACGTGCTGCTACTGAATAAGGATGCAACTTCACCCAGGAAACCAGATCTAACTCCAGCGGGCATGCAGATGCTCTGTGGATAAGCTCCATAGGAATGTTTATAAATAGAACAAACAAGCAAACAAACAAGCCAATGGCCCTCCCTACCATAGAAACTCAACCAAATTTCTTTAGTGAGAGCAGAGTTCGGCGATTTTGGGGCTTCTAGGTGTTCAGTGCAGTGTTTATTTTTGCACAGCAAGCCATATGACACAGGCTTTAGCAGAGCCGTTTCCACCTCCGGGGTTTTTTGGTTTGGGCTTTTTGTTTTTTGGCAACTCGCTGAGCTGCCGTGAAACTGTGATCTACAGCTCACTCAACCAAAGCTGCACAACAGGGTGGCAGAGATCCCTCTTGTACACACACTTGTGCACACAGACACACACAGGCATACCGTTTGCCCTTTCTCCTTCCTACCAGCACTGTAGAAGAGGAGAGATCACTTCTGTGGGGATGGTGTTCTAATAATCTCCCACAGTCTGCTCTCAGGAAAAATACATATATGTATCCATAGGTTCAGGTGATGATTTCAGCATACAAACCACATGTAAACATGCAAATTTGTACTTCATCCATAGTTTATTAGAAAAAATTGTATTCTTTACATGTACTTCTAATAGAAAATATTAAAACAGCACCAAATGTGAACATTAGTGACTTTCAAAAGGGTTTTTATTCTTCATACCCTAAATGCCTAAACGTAACATTTTGACGTAGTACACAAGCTGTGACCATAAAACAAGTTTTACTGGGAAGCCATGTTTTCTTCTTGTGTATCAAACTTATTTTAATTTATTCTGGGTATGTTCCAAGTGCCGTGTTAGAGATTAAAGGCAACTGCGCACCCCAATTAGCAGCCAGCCCTTTCTAAGTAAAAATATTTCTGAGGGGAGAGATGAAAGTGGAATAATTTCTGTTCATTAGCAGTAGAGAGCTGGGGCAGCTTATTTTTCACTAAACAGTTATACCCTGATTTTGAGCACCTCAAGATTTAAAACGAGCGACCACGTAAAAATGAAACCTAGTGCAGAAATACCCCTCCAGGATCGCTTTCGATAGAGCAGCCGAGCTCTGCAGTAAAAAGCATACTGACTAGTAAAACGTCGCGACCGTTCACGACTCCAAGCTCTCCGGCAGAAAATCTAGCTCTGGGGCACTAATCTCTCCGTCTTTAGTGCAAAACTTTTCAGCTGCAGTCGCGGTGCAGGCCGTAAAAACTATTGCTTCCCTTGAACCAAGGCAGCAAAAAATTCACGCTGTTCCAGGGGGACAGTCGGCCGCAAGGTTGAAAAAAGTAGAGTTTGGAAGGACTTCACCACCTCTTTCAGAGTACGATTCCTCTGTGCGAGTGCAAATCCTGCCTTTTGCGCTCTGTTAAGCGAGACAAGTTTTTCCCTTTGGAGTAATATGGAGTTTACCAACTGAAAATTGAGCAAGTAAATCTCGAAACTCTATTTCAGGGTTGTATTTTACACCTGAAAGACTTGTTTTAATTTTCACATTTTCACAGAGGCCTATAAATCTTACTTTTCACCCTCTTAACCTTCTGAGGGGAAAAAAAAAAAAAAGAAAAGAAAAAAGAAAAAAAGGGAAAAAAAAGAGAGAGAGCGAGGAGAAGAGAAGAGAAGAGAAGAGAAGAGAAGAGAAGAGAAGAGAAGAGAAGAGAAGAGAAGAGAAGAGAAGAGAAGAGAAGAGAAGAGAAGAGAAGAGAAGAGAAGAGAAGAGAAGAGAAGAGAAGAGAAGAGAAGAGAAGAGAAGAGAAGAGAAGAGAAGAGAAGAGAGCAGTGTCAGCCGCAGTTAAAGAGCCGGGTGAGCACAGCCCGCCCTGCCCTGACGCAGGGGCGATGGACCGGGAAAGCCCCGCGGTGCTGCCCGTGCTCCGAGCGGGCAGGAGCGGGATGGGCGCTGCTGCCCGGCTCCGTGACCACGGGCACTCCGGTCACCCATAGCCTCGCTTGCCACGGGGCTCTCCTAAAAGCAGAGTCCTCTCCGGTGCCTCGGCCTTGCCCATCCTGTTCCCCCTCCACCACCCCGGGATAAATCGCCAGCGCCTCCTATTAGCTTTCTAAGGAGCAGAATTAGGGAAGGAATCATTCATTCGGTTAAAACATCCCAGGATCCCGACAAGGACACAGATGACTGATTTATTCGCTGCCATTGTTTTACTGGACAACATTCGCTTCCCGAGAAACCGGGCGTCTCGGCTTCATATTGTTTGGAAATATCTTTGGAAAGACCCCATCTGCCCCTCGTTTCGCCAATCGTAACACCTCTTTGATTTGAAGGAGAGAAAGCTTAGATCCTGTTTTTTATTGAAACCAGCGGAGGACCTCGGGAGGAGGGGACGGGAGGGAGGAGAAAATGGGAGGGGGAGCAGGGCTGGGGGCAGCCGTCGGTCGGCATTAATCACACATCCACTTTGTCAGGAGGAGACAGTGCCGATGCGGGCGGCACACATGTTCGGGTGGTCCCCGCATCACCTGTGGCCGGCAGCTGGGCCCTGCGCGGGGAGCGCCCGAGCCGCCGGCACCTGAGCGGCTCCGCGTCCTGCCGGGGTCGGGAAACACGCGGCATCACTGACTAGGACGAGCCTGCAGAAGCAGGTTTACCTCCTGCTCGCCGGGGCGCTTCCTTGCTTGGGCAGCCAAGGGGAAGTACAAGGATGCAGGCTGGTTTCTGGGCGGAAAGGCTCGCTTGTAGAGTTGAAACTTCAACCTTTCCCTGAAAACACTTCTTCATAAGACATCTTTTCAAAGACACACAGAGCCCCTGTCATCTACAAACACATCTGTGGGTGTATAGGCGTGTTGGCTTGTACACGTAATTTTGATAATATGCACATCTCTTCCTCGTGTAAGTTAACTTCCTGCTACCAGATTTCCCTTCTTCAGTTTGCCCTTCTCCTTGATATGCCAGGCTCTGCCTTTAGATATCGGCCATGACAGAGTTTTTTGGGGCAAACTCCGCGGGAGATGAATTTATTCATCTGAAGTAGTCCCTGCCCTGTGCACTGAAAATAACGCAACGTAATAATTGCAGGACTGTGGCTTCAGCACAAATCCGAGTTCAGAGAACAGCCCACATCCTGGTCCCAAATCCGGTGCCCCGTGAATCGGGCGTTTGTGTTGGCCTATGTGAGAGTGCTAGTTATTCCGGACTGGACTAAACTCTCCATCAGCTCCTGAAGGCGTGACACTGGTGGGAGCAATGAAAACGCTTCCTTGTGGGCTCCCTCGCTTACTAGCATGAAGGGTAAATTGTCTACCGTAACGAGTCGCCTTCACCGGGAAAGGGCCAGACAGGAAGGATGGGCAGGAGACACGGGAGCAAGGGCCGTTCGTGGGACCCCGCGCAGTGGGTATCTCGCTGTTCCTTGTTGGTGCACACACGCGATTGTTCCGCGCTGCAGTGCCCGCTCCCAACACCTAGGCCAGGGATACCCTCGTGGTCGGCGGGCAGGGTTGCCCTCGCCGCCCCAGGCCGGTGCTCGGCGGGGTGAGGACATCTCCCTGCCAACCAGGCTTTGCCCTTGTCCCTCTTCCCCACCTCAAGCGTGCAGCTAAAGTGGGAGAGGGAAAACAGGAGGTCCCACCATCCGACAGAGCTAGCATAGAAACTAGCCGGTACATATAAATATATATTTCTTCCCGGGATGTTGGGATGAGGTAGAAATGTTTGGCTCTTAGGTTTTCCGAGCTTTCTCTTTTTTCAATACTCTGTCCGTGACGGTGTAATCCATCTTACCCTGATACAGAGAAAATAACACTAAATTTAGTCTCTTTTCGTAGCTTTTCGAATACCTGTCCTTCTTGCAGATTAAACGAGTGGCTACTGGAGAAAAAAAAAATCCCAACACTGTGAAAGGAATAAAACTCTTAAGTCCATAAAGATGAAATGTAACAAGTATGTTGAATACATAACGCTGCTATATAACAGTTTCAATTAGTTGAGTAAGTCCTCTGTAACGTCTTGTAAAGGTGTAAGGACACGTTTACAGTAAAAGTAACATAATGTTCTCAACTGTACGAGTTAATTATTTCCAGATTTTTTTTTTTTTTAAGAAGTGAGTTTCACAAGTAAAGGCTCTGTCCGGGTATAAAACAAGTGATGTATTTTTCCAGCATTAAACATCTTGAGTTCATAATGAGACGCGGAGGAGAGAACGGACAGCTAAATAATTAGACTCAGGGATTTCAGAGATGGGGGAAAAAAAATAAAAGAAAGAATAAAACAAAAGAACAGCCTTGTGTCTTTCGGGGAGCCGCGATTATGGCGACCGTGTCTCTTTCCCTGCTATTTATCTCTATTCAATAGCAACAGTACATAAGGCAGTAACTCCTGGCACGGCCAGCCACGGAAGGCAGCTGTGTGTAACCAGCGGCCGGGAGGGAGCGGGGAACTTCCTCCCCTACAGCTCACGAAATCCCGAGAAATTTTGAGAAAATTCTCATCTCGAACTCAACGCGTTCGAACTTCTGGAAATAGTCAAGGTAAAGTCTCAGGAGTGTCGCAAGGTCTCACAAGGTCCACCCACAACCCCGGATCTCTGTGCCAGCAGCCTTGCCCCTCTCCAGCCCTCGGCACTCTGCCGTTCCTCCCGCGGAGAGCCGTGGGGAGGGTGGCACCCTCCCCCGTCACAGGGCTGGGGCAGACCCCGGGAGGAAAGCGTCGATATTCTGCTTCCATCCTGCCGTTCCTCCAGGGCCGACTGTCCGTTCAACCTCATGTATTTTTTGCTAAAGGTCGCGACTACTGCGTTCACGAGGAATTGAACTTGCTCCGGCTCACGAGTGGAGCCGAAATCTCACCTCTCTCCCCGTGATACTCTGCTCTCTAGTTGGACTCGTGTGTTTCTAAACAAACCCCCTAAAAGTGAACTGCATGAACCCACCTCCTTCCTGCTAGTTTTCCCTTAAAATTTATCTCATATTTAACCATATTTTAATTTTCCTAGGTGTGGATGTAAAGTCTCAGCTCGTCAAAGCGGACATGAAAGGGAATAACAAAGGCGGATGGGACTTCCCATGCTTAGGCCTTCCCTATGACTGAGTTCAGGACCTAAAACTCCATGCGAAAGGCTTGGCTTTAGGTCCCTGGGCTCCACAGCTTCCAAGACAAGCCTAAGATGAGGCTGACCAGGGACCCCTTGGTAAAAATCAAGGCGAAACTTACTTGTCACTAATTTTTATTGGCAATAAAAAGGCCCACAAATTCCGCTCTTTTGTACGTGTTCACTCAAATTTATCTGATTTTAAACCAGGTGCTAGTAGCAAGCAAAATTAAGCGTTCTGGATTTCTCTTGAAGATACTTACATAATTTGTCAGAATATTTTGTTCATGATGAATCAAACTCACTTTGGGTTCTCACACTGCGCTGAGACCAAAGAAAAAGTCTGCAGATTACTTTAATTTTTTTAAAGCAATCCATTACAACATCACTGCTTGCAGAAAGGGAACATACATACAAACAAACTTCCTAAATTCCTGTGTAGCACTTTATACACACATATATTCCAGGAGAGGTAGAGCAGTGCTTAACGGCAAGGAACATTTTCCCAGTCCTCGGGGAAGTCTGGAGGTGCCAAATAGAACTAGAATCCCAGGAGCCTTGATTATTGGGTTTGGTTTTCTTTTTTTCTTTTTTTTTTTTTTTTCTTTCCTTTTTTTTTTTTTTTTTTAATGAGGTAACAGGAGAGACGAGTTTCTGATATCTGATGTAGGTAAAGTATATTTGCGCTTCTAAGGACGAGAAAACTAGAAACGTCTCTCTGACCTGCGACTGGGACTGCAGAACATACTGTTCTAAAACAGAAATGTCAAAGTAGAGTAATTTACCACCTGGATGTCCTTGACTCGGGATGATTAAAGTTCAATCCGAGGTGTGTGCACAGTTTTACCGTGTTATTTAAACGCGTCAAAGGTCATAAAAGGATTCCAACAACATGAGTCGCAAACTAGAGAGCTTCCTCTGCGGAGAAATCCGTATTTTATTTTAACTAAAACTCCAGTAGAAAAAAAGAAACAAAGAGGGGGAAAAAATGGGATGGTAGGGTGGGAAGGGATTTAATTTCTCAAAGGGGTGGTAGACTTGAAAGAGGCTGGAGGGTCGAACTCTGGGGGATACACCCGGGAAAGGACAGAGCTCTCGCCTATCATTAGCTGTGCAGACATCTAGTGGGAAAGCCTTGCCATTGCAGCCCGACCCCTCCGCCTCGCAGGAAGGAGCTTACCGCGGCCCCTCGGACTCACCGCTGCCCTCCTCTCCTCTCCTCTCCTTTCCCGTCCGCTCGTGTCCCCGTGCCGCTGCGGAGCGGAGCGCTGCTGCCGCGGCCCGGCCGTGCCCCCGCACCGGAGCGCCCATGGCGGGGCGCCGAGCGCCCATGGCGGCGCCCCGCGGCGCGGCCCCCCTCGCCCCTATTGGAGGCTCCCAGTGCCAGCCCGGCCCCGCCCGGGCTCTGCTCCGCCGAGACCGGCCCCCGACCGATTTCAGTCCCACACGGGCGACCCCACAACCTGCCGTGCTGCTCCGCCCGGTGCCTCGCTCCCTTTGGCACGGGTGGTGCTCGAAACTCAAGCAAGGGTACCCACCCCCCGCAGCCTCTGGGGCTCTGTTTACACTTGCAAATCCCTGATGGTTATCGTCGGCAGGGGTCGGGAGCGTGCCCCGGCCTCCGGCGGGGCCACCCGAACAAGCCGGGACACGCGGGGCTCTGAGATCCGCGGCTCCGGCGGGACGGCGGACACCCGAGCTTACCCGAAACATTTTTGCTCCTTTCTTGGTCACAGATCTCAGCAGGAGTAGGCAGAAAAGACAAGAGCGGGGATGAGTAAAGCACACGTAGAGCTCGGCTCCAGGCTTCCCCAATGCCGTGGCAGAAATTAATGTTTTAATTTACGCCGCGGGGAGTGGACGGAGTATCCGGGGAAGGTGGGAGAGACGAGGAGAGGCGTTGACCTTGAGTTTTAAAACGTGTACCGGCACTATAGCGACCGGCCATTCCGTGCCCGGGGGTCCCAGGCTGTCCCCATCTAACAAACAGATGGCTTCTCTTTGGGCACGACAGGCGCTTCCAAGCCACAGTGAGATCTACGGCCGGGATTGCTTCTATTTTGAGGAAAGTTAACTGGGTGTTCTCCTTCGGTTCCACCTTCCCTCTTTTTCTAAGGAGTTCAGACCACTCCAGTTTCTTAGTTGCTACCTAATCACGTTTCAGCTGAGATGTGGGAAGCCCCATTATCTGCCCGAATGATGAGGATGCTCGGAGATCTCCGACTTAATGCTTAATGCTTAAGCATGCTTAAACTATTGTTCTTTCAGCCCACACGTTTTTCATTCACTAGAGATGTTTTTTCTTGTTTTCTTTGGTGACTAAAGATGCCACACTTGTATTTCCACACTAGGTATCAGAAATCTCTTCTGATCCTGAAAAGTCATCATCTTCCATAACCTTGTTTTCTGTTCTTTGCTTGACCCTTTCTCTCCCTCAAGTTGCCAGTCACCTGTCGTTTCCAAAGACTTCTCTGGCTCGCAGGAATGCTCCTCACCTCGGAAGCAAAACTGTCTCTTTGGATACCCAGTAAGGCAAAGAGACATCTTGCAATGCACACACAGGTTTGAATTATTAGGCTGTAAATTTCGTACCGTGATAAAAGCTTCAGCTGTGTTGTTCAATATTAAAGTTTTTGGCAATAGCATCACTTGGGTTTTTTACTTCCTTCAACCCCCGCCTCAGACCTACATTCCCCTCTCACAGATTTCTGTGAAAATCTTTCATGTTTTGTTTTAATATCGCATATATACGTTTCAGGTTTCTCAGCTGATACACAAATAAGAACGGACATATGGCAAAAACATTTGATGTTTGAAAACGGGCAGAAGATACTTGCTAACCGATTTCCGCTGGGGAGTTATATGGGATTCTCTTTTTATATACAGGCAACTTTTATGTCAGCTAGGATATTCTTGCTCGCAGTTTTTTAAGGTTTCGATCCTGTGGTTATTATTAAAATAAGTGGTACAATCGATAACACACAACCCCCCGATAAATGCAATTTAATCTCAATTCTCTGACTGGCATGTTTGTATACACAATTTCGTCTTTCCATCTGAGGGAGATTTTTTTTTCCACTTGCCACGGTCGTGCCATCTACAGAAAAACAGTCTTTGATTGAAAGCTAATTATGAAATTACGATTACTTGATACCTAGGCACTGCCGAAACTTCGTAGGAGCCTCAGCATAAACTTCTGACCTTTCTTTTAGCGACTTCCAGAGTAGTCATGGAACCGGGACTCCCATCGTTTCAGAATCGCTCTAAAATTAACAAGCTCCCTCACCTTTATTGCCCAAATATTTACATCACACAAAGTGGTGATGACGTGTCTTTTCATGCCTTCATCAGCTCACAGTGACGTTATTCCTGTGGTAAAACTTCCTGACGGATTTGGGAGCTGGAGTGTTCCCCCAGCAGCAGGTGAGCTACCGGCCCGGGGCAGTGGGATGTGCCCTCGTCCCTCTGGTCCCTACACCAATGGCCTGATCCGCTCAACCTGTCCAGCGCTTCTCACGTCTGCACACACAGGTTTCAGATAGGATTCACGTCCACACGGCGTGATGGACTTCTCGAGGGAGAGCCCCTGTGCTGAGAACTTGTTGACCTGGCAACAGCAAGAAGTAGCGTTGGGTGGATATAGATACTTCAGTGAGCAAAGGCGCACCAGCCTTTATGTTTCCTTTGCAACACGACCTATGATATGTAGCTTTATGTTACATCCAGCTGTTTGAGGGGACTGGGAAGTCGGGTTCTTCTTTCTCTCTCTCTCTTTTTTTTTTCCCTTTTTCTTTTTAGGAGGGCGGTATGGCAGCGGGCCGCGCCGGGAGATGACAGAGGATTTGACATAGTCCCCACACGCATCAAGAGAAATTGCAAAGAAATACGGTCTTGTGAAAGTGGATGACAATTGGTAATTGCTGGCAGGCAGCGAGTATCTTCCCCACAATAGGAAGGAAGCGGCTCCGAGCGAGGATATTGGCTCACTGGCACCAGGGCAGCTACATCTGCAGGAAAATGGCCTCGGGTTGCGTGCGAGGGGACAGGGGAATTTCTTCCTTTAGGTATCTGCCCTAGAAGACCAGGGGAGTGCTTGGCTAGAGACGAACCTTTATTATTCAGCCGCTCGTTATTTTGCATGTCAGAGGACTTGTTATGAAACCACTCCCTTTTCTCTGTGCCATTATTGGACTAAATATACTTTGACTCCCGGGACTTTGCGAATTGTCTTCGGAGCGTGGGAACCTTGGCGTGTGCCCTCAGCTCTCCTCCAGTCCCTCGGCAGCAGCCTGGCTCCTTCTCCCCGGCTATCTCTGCAAAGGCTCCCAGGATTGCAACAGGGTTGTTTTCACTGGGTTGAAACTATCCCCGCTCTTCCCCAGTCCTTCTTTCCATGGCAAGGGTGGGAAGAGTTTATACCCCCACATCCACGCGTGGGAGTGGATGTGGGGGCACAGGGTGGCAATGCGAGACGGTGCCACGGTGCTGGTGGTCTGGCTAGCGGCCATCCTCGAGGGCTCCGAGCCGGCGCGTTCAGGCAGATGAAGTTCGAACCCCAGATGAGAAGATCTAAGTCCAGGCGTGGGCAGATGTGAACCGCTGGAGTCCGCTGTGTGCGGGTTAATTAGGGTCTGACTCCACTCCCGCCTTTCCTGGTGAGCCACGAGTCTCAATTTTTAGCTGATTCCAGAGTAAATAACATCATGGAAGTACAGTCAGCTGTCGCGTATGTAAGAATGGGATTTAGCCTTCCACATATGTAACTGCTTATCTAAAGAAGACATAAAATACAATAAGCTTTGGAAAAATTCATGATTCAGCAAAAAGGGAGCAATATGCTTACCCAGAGATGCAAGTTATCGACTAGTCTGCATTTGACTGGTGTTATGTTTAAAGGAAAACACTGTATAATTCCTATTTAGAAAATGTGTTCACGGTATGGATAGAAAGACATTAGTTCCATCTAACATGAAGAGTAGCAAATGTCTCTCGTCATTACAGACAGCACGTATTATATATACCTGAGAAATGTATTGTAGGCACTATAATGCATTTTCTAGACCCTGGGTTTACTGGGGTTTTACCAAATAAACTTTTAGCAAAAATGCGTGTGCTTGGTGAAGTGTAAAGCTAATCAGAGAGGACGGGATCACATCACAGTATCGAGTAGCGCTCTGCTGGTAGGTGGTTGGTTGGTACTGGAAGCACCCACGGCATGGGCGAAGGTCATTTAAGCAGTGCTGAGGACTCGGCCGAATCCAGCTGCCTCTTCCTGCTCAAAAGTGATCACAGATCCGTGCAGATGGTGCATTGCTTTTTGTGAAACGTGTCCCCGGGGCTGTCCCTGCGGGGTCCCACCCACGCAAGAAGGCGGCTTTAGCCAAGCCAGAGGTGGGATGCGCTTAGGGGTGGGAGAGGACCCTGCTCCCCTCCTTGCTCCAGCAGAGGGATGAGTAAAGGGTGTGACAAGGCGAGAGGCACGCGTGCGGTCACACAGACACACCAGCCAGGGCGAGGGGACACAGCTCTCGTCCCAGGTGTGCTCGCCCGCTGCCCGTGGGTGCCGATTCCTCACGGCGCTGACGGCCACGCACCTCCCTCCTCACCCTCTGCCCCTCCATACGCCCGCAGAGCAGGGAAGCACAAACTGCCAAAAACCATCCCCGTCCGTGCTCCAGGCGGTGGAAGGACTCATGGAGAGCTGCCGAGGCCGCACCGCGGGGCTGCCCCGGGACACAGCCGGCAGCGGCCGGGCACAGGTGCGTGTGTGCCTCCGGGCGGCCGCCGATCTGGGTCCGGCGCCGGGCGGGCGTGGAGAGCCTTCCCTGCACGGGCCCTCCCCGCCGGGCCACGGGCTGAGGGCAGGGCGAGCCCGCAGCTCCTGCAACCACCCGGCCTGCTGGAGGAGCCAGAGGGAAATGGGACGGAGGCCAGGGGACTTCTCCAGAGCCGGCTCCCGCCCCTTTCCACCACATTTGGCAAGAAGTGCAGGGGTTTGCCAGATCCGGTGTGTTTTGGCTTTGGTTGTTGAAGTTGGGGTTGTTTTTTCCCCTCTCCGCTGGCAAGATTTCCACTCGTGGCTCAGTTATCTTCCAGCTAGAGCCATCCTCCCCTCCTGTCAGTGCGGTGAGTCCCCGTACCTCTAAAGGTATTTCTTGAGACAGCCGTGAATACAGCCCCGGGTATGTACAGTCTCAGTGGAGCAAAGGGCTGAAAAAGTGAGGAAAAAGAGCTGTGAGACAGAGCCAGACATTAGAGATAAACTGCCTCCATCAAGTCAATGTTTTAATCACTCAAACCACTTCTGAAAAGGGAACCAAAAAACGCTCTTGAAGAATGTACTCAAACAGCTGTCTTCCAGTAAAGGCAAACATGTCCAATGTTTCCTGTATGATTTTTTTTTTCTCTCTCTCTAGCCCCCCTCCTTTTCATTTTTTTCCTCTAGATACCGCGCACAGACGTGTTTAACACTGAGAGCCTCATTTCCCTAGGTGAAGATACGACTTTAGGGTGGTTCAGCGCGGGGAAAAAAAAAAAAATACTGTACAACTTCTTGCAGAGAGCAGTAGCGTCCACTTCTGCCCCTGAGCCCCCCTGGTCGGACGTAATGTGTAAATGTCACGCTATTACAAGAAAGTTATGGTGAGAAGGGCTCTTTGGAAACGCTTTCTCTCGCACGGTAAAGGAAAGAGAGACTTCGGCTTCTCTCCGACAGCCTTTCAAAAGGAAATAAAACAGCACAAAATGGGCCTGAAGCTCAGGAAGAACATTTTTTTTCCTTCCTCTAATGAAAAAGGTGGAGGGATAAGTTTAATTGTAATCAGCCTGCAACAATACACCATGTGATCATGTGGTAGCAATTATTACAAGCTCACAGCAGAAATAGAGAGGATATGTTATTGTAGCTTACTGTATTTTTCTTTTCTTTTCTTTTCTTTTCTTTTCTTTTCTTTTCTTTTCTTTTCTTTTCTTTTCTTTTCTTTTCTTTTCTTTTCTTTTCTTTTCTTTTCCTTTTTCCAAAAGTGTGACCTACCGGTACCTAAGGTGAGAAATTAATTTACCCTTAAAATGCTGAATCTCGAAAATATGAGGATAAACCAAAGAAAATCAAGGAACAGTAACTTGAGTATAATTTTGTCATCTGTTGCTATTACACATTCAGAACATTTCAACTAGAAGATGGAATCTACCAGATAAACTACTGCACGGCCAGCCAGGCCTCCTCCTTATCAGAATTTGCTAAAGGAAAAATAAAAACTTTCTCGGCACCCTTGGTGCGAGAGAGTAGACCTGAGGGCAAATAATTCCGTCTCAGTTTGCATGGTAAAGTTAATTGAAATTATAAGGGGTAGAAGGGCATTATCACTATGTTCAAGCAGCCTGTGGCTGACAGAGAGCGGGCAAAAGCTTCTCCTTATCACTGCATTTACACGGTAGTTCAAGTAAAATATTTTCTGTGGACTACGAATATCTAATGCCAGGTTTCAGCTGCTTTCAGCCGCCAAATACAAACAGAAAGCTTTCGCACACCCCTTTCCTCCCGAAAATACTATGGAAAAAGATGTAAAGCAAAGCAAAACAAATTAGAAAACAGACCTCGCCTGCGAGACGCATTTCACGATAATCCTCATTTTAATTTCTAAT
Organism: Catharus ustulatus; assembly: GCF_009819885.2. Taxonomy (NCBI): domain Eukaryota; kingdom Metazoa; phylum Chordata; class Aves; order Passeriformes; family Turdidae; genus Catharus; species Catharus ustulatus. The sequence continues at coordinate 35,055,291 of NC_046221.1, read as the reverse complement.
CACGTGAAAGACTTCCAGCGCTCTTTCTAGAGATTAAATATGAAAAAAAAATCCAAAGCAAAACACCAAACCCAAAAAACACACTGAGTGAATCGATCTTCTGAAATCTGGCAGCATTAGGATTAGACCACGTCCCAAACTTCGGGTGAAAGCAGTGACATTGTTTTCCAGCACACCTTTCTCATAGGAAGTGCTGTTTGCATGTTTGGGTCGACTGAAATAGATAGATTCGGATCTCGTGTGCGCCTGAGGATTTTTAGGACGCCTTCATAAATTTTCCAGAGCTCTTCCCCTTTTGCATTTGCTATTACAAATTCTTCTTATTTTGTAATTATCACAGCACCCCCCTTAGCACGCAGTGGGAGGGAGAGAGTTAAGATGTCCTGCGAAACCCGCTCGTAAAGCTGCTTAGTTCCATTAGAAACACATGAATATCCTGAAAGACAAAGTGTATTTAAAACGGACTGAGGAATGTTTATCTCAATCCCTGATGCTTTAGAAATTGTGGAAAAGAACATTGGTGACAGTACTGCTCCAAATTACTCTTCTGGCAGGTAAATTTCATTTGCTCATGAAAATCAAATTCGATTAAGGCTCTTGCTCCTGCTATCGCTTTCCTCCCGCTTCTTCCAAGAATCCTGAGCTCTGCAGGACGATTATTATTAGTGACTAAGATCACCCTCTCGCTCCTCCTTTATCAGCTAAGATATTTTAGCGGGTTTAGAGGGATTTAACTCCGTGACAAACATATTTTCAGTAATCAGACGCGATTTTTTTTCCTTCATGCTTATTAATTAGCTCTAAGCAATGCATGAAAAAGTAAGAGTGGATTTCTTTGGGCAACCGTTTGGGGTTGGGTTGGATTTTGGGGGGGTTTTGGTTTTTGTGGGGTTTTTTTTCTTCTGTATTAGTAGATTGTGATTAACCTACAAGAAATCAGCATTCTCCTCAGCAAGGCATTCCCACGGCAGAGCTGCGGAGGGTGCGTGTGTGTTATCACACAAAGACGGGTCTAGGAGGGGAAAAGGCTTTTTACATACTGAACCGACAAACCTCGTATTTTTAAAACTTGCCTTTCAACTGAAAGGATTTCTGGTTTCTCCAAGAGAAATCTTAGGGCCCCTTTAGAAGTGGATGAGTGGCCATATTCCTATCACATAAAGAGGTTTTAAAACAGTTTATATTTTCACGTTTAAGGCCATATTGCAACAGTCCTCATTGGCAAGACTATTCTTAGCTTCATGGCGTCAAGAACACACACAGTAACCTGTTTTAAAGCACTTGTAAGGGCCAAATTCCACTCTCGCTTACACCTGCGAAGTGGGTGAAATGCTTCTGACCACTCTCGATGCAACGAGGTTAAAATATGCCACTTCAGCATTTTGTAATACCTGAGATGAGCACAGCCGTGTAGCGCGATGGGAGACTACCATCAGTTAGAAATTGCCTGCCTATGAAAAGATTCAGGACCTTTTAAAATCCTCCTGCTACTGATCATGGTTGTTCATCGTCCCGCTCCCCCAGGAATTAATACTCGTTTTAGAGGAAACGATTCAACAGATGCGTTTCTCTCCAAGTTGTTTCACACTCCATATAAATGCAAAGCAGTTCGGAGGTTTGCATCAGTTATCCTGGAAATTGCTATGGTTCTACCATGCGCTCGTGTGTCCTGTATTCTAACATTATTTCACAAGAAAAAGAGAAAAAAAAATTGGAAGAAACTTTGATTGGTCCGTCGGTTGCATGCATGGAAGCATTTAATCATCAATTAAGTTTTCCAAAGACGTTCAAATCAAACACTGTTCAAGTAAATTCCTTAGTTTTGTCTAATTTATCCAACTCTTCCCAAGACTTGCATTGTAAAAAGGAAAAGCTCTTCCACAAGTGGTAGGGAATGGTATTTTCAAGGCAAGGGTGGGTAGGCTCGGGAGTATTTTTATACTTGGTGTTCATTACAAGGTCCACGATTTTCGAAGAACATCTGTTCTGCCCGATGCCTTCAGTCCTCACGGTTCCTTTCTAATATTTAATGGCAGATACCCATTAAGGCAGGAAGAAATTATAGCTGAGGAATTAAAATTTAGTATCGTGGGCATAAAATATAGCTTCTTTCCTCTCTCGGTGTCGATAATTTATTAAACGCCATCTAAACTAGGAAGACAAAACAAAGCGTGAAATCCCGTGTCCGACAACACTTTTTTTTCTGATGGTGCATACGTACCCTGCGGATGTCATTTTTCCCTATTTTGAGGAAACAGTCCCGTTCCCGAAATGATGTATCGTCACATCATGGCAAACAGGGAAAGAAAACTGCTCTTATTATAAGTGAAAAGCACGGCCTTCTTCCATAATTATTAAATAGACCTCTAGAGTGAGTAAGAGATGCGGAGAAGGGAGAAAAGTAAGCTGTCTAATCTAATTTCCCTTCTTCTTTTAGCACACAGGGCTGGAACAGCCCCAGGAGGGTAAACAAAACAAAATAACAACCACCAAAAGTCAGCAGACCGGATGCTTCCCTTTGCCCCCCACAGCCCCCCACCCTGACACCCTCCACACACTACTCGTACAGTTTGCACTGGGTCTGAAAGCTGTTTCTCATGACTTCTCCCTCCTTATGGAAAGGAGCTGGAAAAGTAGAGGCAGATAAGCGAGAAACTCTCTGCGGCTGAGGGTGAGGGGAGCTTGGAGACTGGGGGTGGGCTGGGTAGGGGGGTAGAGGGGAGCTGGAGAGATTGGAGTTCTCATGGCTACCCGTTTTTTGACAAATCAGACAGACCTTCGGGCTGTGAATGACAGTTCTCACATTGGCTAGACTGCAACTTTCAACTTGACCTTGGCCTCTAGCCGCGTCTAACCCGTATGTAAAACAGCGCTGCCCCATAGAGCTGGCTCCCCTTCCCACTTCTCCCTCGTCCCGCAAAGCGATTTTCAGAAGCTGCCTCGAGAAAAGAGGGAAACAAACCGAACCAACTCATGCCAGTCAAGCAATGTTTGGCCGGGGGAATCCACAGGTTTCAAAACTGGAGCCTGAAAGAAAAGGGAAAATATGCTTGGAATAAATATTTGCTTTTGGCCATAAGGAAAAATGCGGAAAAGAGTATGCGAAGTTAAAATGGGAACATTTTACTGGCTACAATGAAGGAAAAAAGCGGCTAAATGCTGCCAAATTAGCTGGGGGATGACAGAGACTTCAGGTATCGCAACTCATGGCACGGAAAAAGCACCTTGAAAAAATATCCTTGGGCGCCAAAGAGCTATTCTCATGGCTGGCAGCTCTGCACTAGGCAAGGAAAAGCCTGCTCGGTAACAATGTACGTCCCGGGATTGCTCTGTGCTTGTAGCCATGAGGGCAAAACAATGCTACAACGTCAATGGAAAGCACAATAGGATAATAAATACGCCGAGCTGTCAGACTCAAAACAAAGCAACACGCAATTGGGGGAAAAAAATTAGTTTTCAGGATGGGAGTATTTGTGGTATTTTGTACACACGCGTGAGGGTTGAGAGCTGTTAACGATGAGATGAACGCTGCTTTAGGTCAAGTTTATTGATAGCTCATTGATGCAGGGTTCTGGGTTCAAGGCTGTGCGCGAAAAGCTTGGGGGAGAGCAGCATCCTCGCCGGTGAGAGGATATAAAAATTGAAATTATTTCACCCTATGAAAAAATTCATCCCGAAAAGACAACGGAGATCTTGGGTTGGGTTTTTTTTCTAACATTCACTTGCAAAGTGGTACGGCCTTCAAAAAAACCCCCTATTTTTCAGCCGATAATCCATTTTGTTTTTCCAGTACACATACATACAAAAACCGCCGTGGGTCCGTGCCTACACCATGCAAGCCGACGTGATACATTACAGTCGAAAAAGATTCAAGCCGAATCGTAGGCCCAGGATTTTATTATTACGGCAACAAATAATACAGCAGTATCGCGATGAATATCCAGTTAACTCTCCCCCTTCCCAAGACCTTCCTAAAATATAATAATAAATAAAATGGGGATTTCCCGGTCCGTTCCTCTTATCTGACTTCTCAGACTTTGTGGCGAGAGGAGTGAGATGGGTCTTGGGCTTTCGACGGGCGGGAAGGAAGGAGGAAAACACCCAGAAAAGACCCCGGGAGGCTCCGTTTCCACAGCCTTATGTGTCCCAGCGTTGCGCGCGGGGAACGATTCTCCTCCCTCAGCTTGCGGTGGGCTCTCCGCGTCACCCGGCCCGGGCCCCGCCAGCGCTCCCCGGGGAGAGGCGGCGGCTCAGACCGGCGGAGGAAGGGGTAGAAGGGGTGCGGCTCATCTTCCCCCCGAGGCGAGGGGAGGCCTCCGGGGTTTCCGCGGCGCTCGGGGCGGGGAGGGCTCAAGGAAAGCGGCGCAAGGAGAAATCAGGCGGGGTGCCAAGGGGAGCCCCGCGCCTCGGGGGGTGCGCCGCGGCAACAACGGGGCCAAAAAGCTCACGCCTCGGTGGCGAGGGAGGGCCAGAGGGAGGAAGGGAGGGAGGGAGTGAGGGAAGGAGGAGGGACGGGCGGGCCCCCCCCGGCGCCCTCGTCCCGCGCGGCGGCGGGACCGCGGCGGGATCGCGCCCGTGCCCGTGCCCGCGCCCCGGGCCGGGACCCGGCCCCGCGCGCTGATTGCGTTATTTAATTATCTCCACTTTATTCCCTCAGATGTTTATCAGCTGCTTTGCATATCACGTGGGGCCGGGCGGGCCAATGAGGGCCGGCCTGGCGCGACGCTGGCGCGTCAGCCCTGGTCAAGTCCCGGAGATTGAGTATCTCTTTTTTCAGTCTTTGGGGCTTTTAAAAAAGAGCCACTAGTCTCAATGCGGAGCGGGCTATGACAGCCTCCGTGCTCCTCCACCCCCGCTGGATCGAGCCCGTCATGTTCCTCTACGACAACAGCCTGGATGAGATCAATAAGAACATGGACGGGTTTCACGCCGGCAGCAACTTCGCGGCGGCGGCGGCGGCCAACCCCTGCCGCAACCTGATGGCTCACCCCGCTCCCCTGGCCGCCCCCAGCGCCGCCGCCTACACCTCCAGCGAGGCCCCCGCCGCCGGCATGGCCGAGCCCACTGTCAAGCAGTGCAGCCCCTGCTCGGCCGCCGTGCAGAGCTCCTCCGGCGCCGCGCTGCCCTACGGCTACTTCGGCAGCGGCTACTACCCCTGTCGCATGACCCACCACAACGCCATCAAGTCCTGCGCCCAGCCCGCCTCCACCTTCGCCGACAAGTACATGGACACCTCGGTCTCCGGCGAGGAGTTCACGTCGCGGGCCAAGGAGTTCGCCTTCTATCAGGGCTACGCCGCCGGGCCCTACCAGCCGGTGCCCGGTTATCTGGATATGCCCGTGGTGCCCGCCATCGGCGGCCCCGGCGAGCCGCGCCACGACCCCCTTCTCCCCATGGACAGCTACCAGCCTTGGGCCATCACGAACGGGTGGAACGGGCAAGTGTACTGCCCCAAGGAGCAGAGCCAGCCGCCTCACCTCTGGAAATCCACCCTCCCGGGTAATACACCTGCATGGCTCCCCCTGTCTCTTCTTTTCATCCTGCCCCGCTCGCCTTTCCCGGCTATCCCGCCGGCAAGGCAGGGCTCCGTGATAACCCCCCGGGCCGACCCTTCGCCGTCCCGCCCGTCGTCCCCGGTCCCATCCCGTCCCGGTCCACACATGTCCCAGCGCCGCTGGAACGGCACCGGTGCCGCCCCCTGCCCCCCGCCGGCGCACGGCACATCCCGCCTCGCCTGGCCGGCCCCGGCGCCGGCCCCGGGAGAGGAAACAGCTGAAAAGGGCCGCGGGAAGGTCTGTGGTATTATTTTCCATAGACCACGAAGTACGCGAGCTGTGTAAATCCCTGCAGCCCCTCTCGGTCCTTCCCAGAGTCCCTGAATTTGTTACTATTTGTCTGTCTGACATAAGTGAGTCTTTCCCTGCCTAAAAGCTGTCTGCGGCGGCCAGGAAAGAGGAATCCCCAGTTCTGAGCCGGGCTTTAGTAGCTAAAGCGGAGCGGGGCAGGCGGAGGAGTGCGCTCTAACCCCAACCCTAGTACCACTTGAAGATGTCCTAACCGGTTCGAGCGATTTTCTAACGCTTCCCTGCATGGTTTTTCTGTTTCAGACGTCGTTTCTCATCCCTCGGATGCGAACTCGTACAGACGTGGAAGAAAGAAACGAGTGCCTTACACAAAGGTCCAGTTAAAAGAACTCGAAAGGGAATATGCTACAAATAAATTCATAACCAAAGACAAGAGGAGGAGGATATCGGCGACTACAAATCTTTCAGAGAGACAGGTCACAATCTGGTTCCAAAACAGAAGGGTCAAAGAGAAAAAAGTGATCAACAAATTGAAGACTACCAGTTAATGGATTAAAAATGGAGAAGCAGCAATTCAAGAGTTTCAGAACTTTTCTTTTTTTTTTTTTTTTGGTGTGTGTTCAGATTAAAGTAATTATTAATAATAATTAAAAAGAGAAAAGACAATGAACCTCTTCTTTCAGAACAAGAGATCTGTATCTTTGGAATTATAGCCTTTCTTTCTTCTTCCTTTTTTTTTTTTTTTTTTAAATATTGCTGTAGCAAAATGGTGAAAACTGACAGTTCTCCTGAAATCCCAAACAGCCAAGCCAGCCAGTATCACTGACAGACTGTACAGCCCACACGTCCAGCTCCAAGAGATACACTTTCAATTAAGACGAGATTTTCTGAGAAACTTGTAAATACTTCTAAGACGTTACTATATGAAAGAAGACACTTCGTGGCCACGATGCGAGAGCTGGTTAACGTGAGGAGGTCGATGTGGACACATGATCTGGTTTTCTTCCATTGCAATCCAAACTATATGTTGAATGACTGCTCAGGTAAACCATAGTGAAAAAAATTACAGTTACTGTATGTTTTTAATCAATGCATTTATTGTCGAAAAGTAATAATAAACCTCAAAGGTACTGAATAAGGATTTCAGAGACATCAGTAATGAAGGAAGTTCTGTGGAGGATCTATCTTGATAGTAAATTTGAACATCACAAATTAGTGAGACTAGAAAGGAAAATATTTGCTTGGAGATGTCTTTCGGTTTTATTTTTTATTTTCCACAGATGAATTCTTGTCATCTAAACTGGGGTTTATTTTTTTTTGGGGGGGGGGTTAATTTTATTTTTTTCTCCTGAAGACCATACAATAGATACGTTTTAAAGGACTGTGCCTATTTTAAACCTGAAATAATCTTCAAGAATTAATATTTTAAGTCCCGGAAATTTTAAATATTGTAATATTGGCATTTCTTTACAGTAGAAAAAAAAAAGGTCTGGGAAAAAATACCCAAGAACTTTGAACTGAAATACTTTTTTTTCCCCAGAAGTATTTTGATTTATGTAATCTATATTTGATCTATAAGTAATTAGTCGTTTCTCCTTGTTTATTGTCTGTTATGAGGCCGCAGTAGAATGTTTAGGGATTCTTTTTACAGCACCTTTTAATCCAATCAGTTATTTCAACCAGCACATTATTTTGTTTTATTCACTATAAAAAGCTATCTTGTAAATAAAAAAAAAATCAGCGCACTGTGAAAATGTACTTATGCACCCTTTTTTTTATATATTTCTACTGAAAAATGAAAACCCAAGACGTGTAGAAGTATAGTAGTATTAATACTGTTAATAAAATAGTCACTGTAATAAAACCTGAAATACTCTTTATTTTTTTCCATTCCTACTCACATTTAATAGAAAAATATAATGTATCTATCTTACAATTGCAATACTGATGTCTTTCAGTATGTAGCGTGCGTATAGATGGTGGATTTTGTTTTATTTTTCTTGGCGGTGTTTATCTGCGGGCAGGCACGCCTGATAACCAGCGTTCCTAAACTATAAATGTTTCGGTAATGTTAAACAGTGGTTTTGCAGCCGCGCTGGGGGACGGGGGTGGAAGAGCCGGATGATACGAGCGCAGCGCTGCGGCCCTCGCCGGGAAATGGAGGCCGGTGGCCGACCCCTGGGATGGGGGCACGCTGCCCGGCCTGCCGATGCCTCGACGGGGAGTTGGGGGGGGCTGCGTGGCGCTGACAGGGCGGGGAAGGCCCGAAACCTTGACCTTGAGGGGGAAAAAGCCGGTTTGTGACCTTGACTTTTGACAGCTCCTGGCGCCGGCAGCATCCGCGGGCCGACAGCGCCACCTCGTGGCCAGCGCCGGGTGGCGTCCGCACCTGGCCGCGCCCGCGCAGCATCCTGCCGGGATCCGGCCCGTGCGGGCTGCTGCCGGGATCCTGCCGGGATCCGGCCAGTGTGGGCTCCTGCCGGGATCCTGCCTGTGCGGGATCCCGCCCGTGCGGGATCCTGCCGGGATCCCGCCTGTGCACCATCCTGCGCTCGCCCCGCACCAGGACCGCCCGCAGATGTTCATATACATTTGTGTAAAATGCCTCTGGGCTTGCGAGGCAGAGTGCGGGGCAGGTTATGCTTAGCTTGCTCTCTCTATCTCCGGCGGTGACAGGGCAGAAGCGAGGCAGCTGCCACGGTGCTCCGCCGGTGCTCGGCTGAGGGATGCCTGCGGCCGTGCGAGGAGCCGCCGCCCTGCCGGGATAGAGAGTGGCGGACGACTTTGGTCGGGCACAAAGAGAAGTTTGCTTTAGCCGCCTGTCTCCTGCGGTGGTCTGTAGTTCTAATTAGAGCTATTGGGGAACCTTTACGGTACATTTAGAGGGTATCATATACCGCGCTCGTTGTGCGCTTCTAGCCTTACATTTCTGAAATTCAAAAGGACCCACCTCTGCAGGGATCAACACAGAGCGATTTCCGTCCCTCAGATCTGACTGTAACGCATCCGTGCAATAACTGACATGAAAACTACCTGCAGGAGCGGGATTTATTTTCCAGAAGGCTTTCGAGTCGGGGGCTTTTCCCTACTTTCGGGATTTTAGATTTTAGCCCTTTCCCGCCGTGTGCGGCCGCGAAGGGGCTGTGAACCACTGTGGTTTCTCGGGCTGCGAAGCCCTGTGGTTTCTCAGGCCGCGGGAAACCCGCGGCCGCGGAGCGTGGGAATTTCGGATGCATCCCTTCGGAGACCGGTCAGGGAATTTCTGAGCGAGAAATTTCATCCTGCTGCGAAAATAGCCTAGGAGTGTCACATTATTGGCAGGCGGTTTCCAGCCCATGCAGTTCGATTGTGCTTTGGGGTGACAAGGTGACAAGCAGCCGGGCTTCCAGTGGCCTGCGGCACCGTGAGAGGGACAGGGGTAAAGATCCACGGGCAGAACATCACCCGCCTATGCGAGCAGGGCCTTGGGCTGCCCGCGGCTGAGGGGGACCACTGAGGAGACAGTAGTTTCCAGATGTCCGCAGTAGCCCTGCGGCCTGAGATTTTCAGCAGAGCTGGAGCAGGCAGAAAACTCCCGCGCTGGAGCTGTTCTAGCTGCGGGAAGCCCTGTTACCCTGCTCGAAGGTCTGGGACTGTGGGCTCCCGACGGGGACCTGTCCCCACCGGCCGTACCTGCTGCCCACGGGCTGTCTGCCCCGGCTGCAGGCACGGGACAGCCGCCTTTCCACCCTCTCCTTGCGACGTTTTCTCCTGGAGGAGAAAATTGCCTGAAGAAGGCCACTAGTGAATTACACTTGTTCTTGCTCCGAGTGAATAATTTTGTTTATTTCGTTATATTTCGCAACCTGTGTAATTTCGCAGCCCGTGTCATTATTGCATGAGACGCCGCAAATTATATGTACTTCAGGTTGGAGTTGGGGGTGATGCAGTGGACTGAATCCTGCCTGCCTTAGTCAGGATCTTCTATTTTCAGACCATGCCCCGGAGCGATATAATTCAGGGACGCCTTGAAAGAAGGCCACAATGAGAACATGGCCGACATTAGTGTAACTGAAGTTTTTCGTTGTTTGTTTGGGGTTTTTGTTTTGTTTTGTTTTGTTTTTGATGGGGGATTTTTCTGGTTTATTTGTTTTGATTTTTTTTAAGTAAGTTTTAATCGGAGCTAGCTCATGAAGATTATGTTTTCACACTGAACTACCTACCGTTCAAATTCGCTAAGCATTTCAAGACTGGCTGTGGATTAGCGAATTTAAATTCCCACTACTGTTCAAATAGCTCAGCCGCATATATATTTCACAGGGTAAAAAGGGGAGCGTTTGACTCGCGATCGCTGGCAGGAGTAAGGTAACATTTTGGATCCGACCCCTGTTACCAAGTAAGTCAGCGTCGAGGCTCCGAGGTTCTCGTAGGCTTTAGCAGGAGGAGCAGGTCATGTTTCCCGGGCCCGCAGGAGACACCAAGGAAGTAGAACCCCAGGCCAGGGACGAAGCCCCCCACCCCACCGGGGCGTTCCCCCCAAAGCCTCGGGCGTGCGGCGGCCTCGGAGGAAGTTTCGCGCTCGGTCCCGCGGGGAGGCCGCTCGGAGCCGAGCCGCCGCTTCCTCGTCGGGACCGGCTCGAGGCGCCTCTGGAGAAATATCCCACAGTGCGAATGGCTGGGTCAGGTGAGCAGAGACAGGGAGCTCCGTGCCTTGCTCTCCAGGGCACCGAGAAGACGGGACCGAGGGGAGCGGAGGTGGCCGGCGGAGCGCTCCGCGGCCGTGCGGCGGCTCAGGGCACCAGGACGGGGGTGTCCGCGGTTTTCCGAGTCACGGAAGATTCACTCTCCTCGGGCCTTGCGTGCGCTCCCGCCCTCGCCTCGGTCGTCCCGCGTGTCGCCCCTACCCACGGCTGCACCCACGCAGCCCCCTGTGCCTCCATCTCTCCATCCCTTTGCTGGGTAGATGTGGCCTCGGAGCGTGTGTGTTCATGTTATTTATTGCCTTCATTTATCGTCCAAAAGCTGTTGGCACATACATTTTCAAGTACAAATTGCTGTTGTACTACATATTCCCCTCTCACCAATCTGCCGCCAGAGTCCTAAAATACATGCCTAATATGTTTTACAAGTGAATATTATCACCAACGAAAATAATTAAGCAACGTGATACATTAATTCACGACGTCCGTCCTTGCACACGATTCGGAGAGAATTATTGTTTGTATTCCCCGCGTTACAGAGAATGTTTTAAAATGGTGGTAGGGAACTTACTGTGCCTGGATTGCTGGATAGAGTTACGTGTACAAGGAGTTTTATTTGCAAACGTTAAGAAAATACGCCGGAAGAAAGATTTGGAAGGAAAACAAAACACAAAATTAAAAGACAAAAATGTATGTAAACATAGTACAGTCTTTATTTTCTCAGCTTCCCTCGAATCAAGAATGTTAGGTGTAATATTTTAGCAGATGTGGAGAGAGATGCAAGGGCCAGAGGGAGCAAGTTATTATCGTATATTTAATGTATTTATTGGAGCATTAATATCAGAGCAGCATTTCATTCCTAGCGCAAAAAAACGCAATGTAATTAATGACAAAAAAAAAGTTCAGTTTCACTTCAATCTCCACGTAGTTCGCTTTCAGTCTTGGATTCAGAGACATGTATTTTAATTCCCAGTGTCCGGAAATGTTAGTTTATAATCGCCTGATTCTTGGCGTCGTGGGTCCCTCAGTTTTCCCATGGGCAGAAAACGTCCTTATGTCTTTGACGCGGACAGACAGGTATAACAAATGTTACACTTTTTCCCACCCAGAGAATAATCTCGTATTTAATCTATCCCCGCCTAGAGCACTTGGCAGTAGCAAAGGTGGTTTGCTATGGGAAATAAACCTTGACAGGAGCATATTTCCGAAAAAGAATAACTCTAAATCTAAATCTATTTTTTTCCCGACCGTCTTTTGCTCAGAAAGATTCCCATTTAAATAACCCAGACTGTTGTCCTCAATATTGAAATGTTCAGAAAATCACCCCTTACTTCCATAAAAACGAGGTTATTTTCATATACATATATATATATATATATGTGTATATGTATGTATATGTCTGAGAGAACGGGTAAGAATCTCGGCCTCTAGACTATATATTAAAAATATCTACGGGTAAATAAAATCCCATTCCTGGTACATTTCAGCATTCTCCGTGGGCAGCATTAGCAATAAAATCAAGACAGCGTTTAATACAAAAAAATATTGGCAGGCGCTAAAAGGCCGTTTGTCGCCATTCATAACATTTAGATGCGTTTCAATGCACTTTCATGAGGATTTGAAGAGATGTCCTTGCTCAATCTCGGCCGGTAAAGGAGTCCAAGAAGAGGAGGGGGAGGGAACCAGGGGATGGCTTCTTCGCGGGGGCCGGGGGAATGTGGGGCGGTGGGTGCCGGGACGGGCCCATGAGCTCCGGCCCCGTCGGCAGGGGTCCGGCCGCGGGTGTTCTGGCCACGCCGTGAGCCTTTCCCTGCCCCCTGGGCCCCCGCCCCCTTGAATGCAGTTGATTCATGAACTAGGGTACGAAATGCTAATGTTCATTAAGTCTATCCTCCTCTCTCCTCCCTTCGGCCTCCTTCCCGCCCCCGCACCCCCAAAAATTTTTTTTTTCCTCCAGTGAATAGCTTCAACATGGCGTACTGCAAGGCAGAAGCTTTGCCCGTTCCTAGATCCGAACTGTGATTAAACATCCCCAAAGAGAGCATCTCTCTTCCTCCCGCAGCTTCCCCCTCCCTTCCCTCCCCTTAGCGTAAAGCGCCCTCTTCTACGTAGGAAAGGTCAAGTCCTACAACGCACAACCCACGGTCATTACTGTACTGTGACCCGGGGTGTACTGGGGAGGAACGGCCGGGTGTCTCGTGATCAAAAACACTGGGACTTTTTTTTTCTTTTTTTTTTTTCTTTTTTTTTTTTCATTTCTCCTACTTGTGCGATGGGAATCCGTGGAATTAGACAGCATTTTAGCCTCCTGCAATCCCCTTGTGTGCAAATCGCCATCGGAAATCCTAAGGGACCAGGAAAGAAACAGAGACAGGGGAAGAGACAGAGAGGGCGGGGAGGGAAGAGAAAAAGAAAGAGAGAGAGAGGAAAAAATAAATAGCTATAATAGTAGCAGTAATGATAACAGTAATAATCGTCATTAGACTGTGATATCGCTGCATTTTGCCTGAAGCTGGCAGGAAGGACGATGTGCCCCAGTGGCTAGAATTCTCTCCATCTAAAGGCAAACCAAGAACAACTAGAACAAAAAAAATACAACCCCCCAAATCAACAGCAACCCAAGACACTGAAAAATCGAGAAGGAATGTTTGGTGGACCGTGTATATTTAATCTGTAAGAGAGGAAACCAAAAAATATGCAATCCATCCTCACTGAACTGGAGATCTACAGCCCAGCGCGGGATCCTAAACTGTCACTCTCCGTGGGGATATATTTTTGCACAGGCGAGAGACTTCTGGATGCTGGGGTAAGATTTTCGTGCTCTTCCTGGAAGCGGCTCAATGTTTCTGCTCTCTCCCTGCTCGGTGGTGAACTAAGCAAACAAGCCAACAGCAAACACCCACTCGGTCCCCTCGCAGAAAGCCCCCTGCGTGACTGGAGTAAAGTCATTGGGGAGGCCTTTGTGGAGAGTTTCCCAGGTCCCTGCTTTGCCCCCAGCCCACCCACCCACCCCACCCCGTTTCTCCCACGGTGTATGAGGCCGAAGTGCCGCTTCTCCTGCGGGGACCCGGGGGAAGCTGATTGAGCTGATGCTAATAGAGCCGTAGAGCCGGTTGAGAAAAGTAAGACTGTTTCTCCTAGCTTGGGTGCCGGCTCCACCTTCCCCAGAGATGCTGCTTTCCTCTCTAGCATAGGTGGGAAGTGAAGAGGGCTCTTGGCAGGAAAGTGCGCCAGGAGAGGCTGGGGTCAGAGCCCAGGACGAGAGCAGACTCGCAGATAGAGCTGCTGCTTGTTTGGCTTTGTGCAGCGCCGTGTTGTATTGCAGAGCTGGGTCAGGCTGCATGGAAAAGCGTCTTCTGGTTTTTATTCCCTGTTGTTTTATTCCCGAGTTCTTGCCTCTGAAATTATTTTAGTCATTCAAGTACTGGGGAGGAGGGTGGACGGCTGTGTGTGGAAGAAATACGGGGAAGGATGTTTAACCTGTCTGCTTTTCGCCATTGTTTGTGCGTATCTAGAGAGAGAAATGCCAGCCGGGCATTGTAACCTGTCAGTTTTAATTAATCTGAATTTCGTCGTAATCGCCTTGATTTGAACGCACTAAGCAAATTGCTTTCATTTATTCCCGATCGTATAAAACGACCTGTATGGTCGGCTTGGGTGACGAGTAATGGAAAAGCGGGTTATTTCAAGCCTGGCTTTGAAATGCCTTCGGGTAGGCGAGGGAAAAAAAATTTAAAAGGAAAAAAAAAAGTTTTTTAATGCAAAGCAACCTTAGATGGACTTCGCCTCCAGATAGTGGCTGGTTTACATTTAAATATGTGAGGATTTCTAAATACTGTGCCGTATGGACACTTGATGGGAAAATAAAACCGAAAGAGAAAGAACGAGTAACCCCCACACTTCGCCTGGTCCCATTCTGGATGTTTTGCCCAAATTCCCCTGGGCTCTGCAATGTGGATCTGCTATGCTTATGCGCCCCGATTTCTGGAAGGAGTGATATTAGTATCAGCATTTGTTGCAAAGTCGGGAGAAGGAAGCGATCAGGACAGTGAGCGGGCTTCCACCCGGGCATAGGCAAAAGCAGCCATATTAGGCTTAGAGGAAGGGCCGTTTTTATGGGTATCTTTGCTTTACATATGAGAGAAAAGACACGAAATGATCCTTACGAGCTGGCTGAGCTGAACATGGGCATATGATTGCATTCTAAATTGCAGCACGTACTTTAAGATCGTGTTAGACAAATAGCTTCCTATAAATGTTACACAAGTAGGGGTACCTTAATTATAGTACAATTCTGAGAGTCCATCAAAATATGAAGTTGGAGCTTTGAAGTCGTTGATTTGACAGTCCCGATATAGCGATACTTCCTGTACCCGCCCCCTAAAGCAAGCATTGATGAAGAAATGTCTTTAGTGATATGTGAATAAGGCTCTCCTATAAAGTTAGCAGTGGTACAGTAAAATCTGATGTGTTTCTTGGCGAGTTGGGAAAAATAATTAAATAAAAAATTGAAATACCTTTATAAATCATTGTTAAAATTTAATGTGCATTAGAGAGAACCTTATATCCTATAAAATTCAATTTAGCTTAGAATCCCAGTCAATTACCTTGACGTGAATTTCTGCGGCATACTGTGGATCTCGGCATCTCAGAAGCAGTCTGGCTACGACAGGCTGGTCTCGGCGTTGAGGCATTTCACTTTCTGTAGCTTTCTGTGCTTAATCTAGAGGGCACATTATATATCTCATAACTCTCGTGAGTTGTTTATACCCTGAATTGGTAGGCAGAAAATGCTCATTTGCCAGAGGCAATGTGATAGGATTATTTTTTTTTCCCTCTCACCGAATATATTTCCTGGATTAACAAATCTAAGGTCAAGTTCAAGGCATCAATTCTAGCAATACTTTAAAATGTAAGTCGACATGGGAATGTTTTGGCGGACTTTTTTTTTTTTTTTTTTTTTTTAATGTGTAGATTAAAGCGGCACTCTCGTACGCGGGTGAATTTTGCATGGGAACATCGCCTGGGATATGGCCATCCGCAGGGAGGATAACTGTCGATTACTAGCACCTCACTTTCAAGGGATCAGTGGGAGTGTTCTCCTAAACTCTACTTAATTCTTCCCAAAATACATTGACAAGAAAGGGGACTGGTACCTGCGTACTACAAACCGTGCTAAGGTACACGGTGCTTTGTAGGTCTGGGTGGGAGTCGGTGGAAAGTGCCTGTTCCTCTGTACCGGCGGATTATAACCAAGGAAATTTGCTTTCGCACCAGTTTAGAGCCCGCCGCTGGCTCTAGACACCCCTCTCCCGCAGACTAAGTTTGCTAGAAGTCTCTTGCACCTGTATCTGGATACACGGGGTGGGGAAATGGAGTGACTGTGTGTATGTTTTCCTGTGCCGGGAAAGGCTCCGAGAGTGTTCAAGGGGAGAAAAGGAGACATTTATAGAAGCATCGCCAGTCAATCAATTGCTGATATACTAGTTGGTGTGAGAAAGCCTCTTTTTGCGTCCATCTTATTGCCAAACTCGCCAGCATTGTCCTTCAGGACCAGCCTCCGAGCAGTAAATATAAACATTTTAGAGGGGTTCAGCGGCCCGGGACCCTGGAGCTCAGGGCTGGAGAACAGGGGGGTGAGGAGACACGACATTGTGAGAGACTCCCCGCGCGTTGGGAAGGCGCCGGGAGGCTGTCAGAACAACAAATCGTTTGTCTGCTGGTGAGCAAGAGAATAGCTGCCGAAACATGAAGTTTTCTATCTAGAAGTAGGTTCCGCTCCTGAAAGAAAGAAAAAAAAAAGAAAAAAAAAAAAAAAGCCCGCAATATTTCGGCTACTACTTGCAGCTACAGAGAGCCCTCAGATGTTCATCAGCTCAAAAGGGATGCAAAATATCATGATTGGTCACGAGTGATGAGCATATCTCTGTAGGTCCGTAGTCGTTTAATCCTAAAATTCAAAACTAGACGGGAGGCTCGGTGGAAAAAAACCAAAACAATCACCCTCTTCATTTCAGTAACTTAAAAGAGACACAGAGGGTGACGGAGGAAAGGAAAGGATTTTACTAATTGATACTAACAATTAATCTAAAGTATTCTAGCCTAGATGAGTGCAGTCTTTTGAGGTTCAAGCCTCCGAAATAATGTAATGTGGGAAAAAAAAAAGGCCAGAATTACATTGAATTCTATTTACATCTACTCGTTCTCTTTACGCGTATTCTGCAGTTTCCTAGCAAAATCACAACCACAGCGGCTCACGTTTTGGAAAATAAATAGTCTGTCCCATGTCACAGCACGGGGCTTGCATCTCACCAATATATACGAGTTTACAAATATATATAAAAATTTACCTACTATTCACATGATTTCGCTAGCTATTGTAGCACTTAATTCTGTTGCAATCTTACGGAAAGAAAGAAAGAAAGAAAGAAGGAAAGAAAGAAGGGAGGAAAGAAAGAAAGAAAGAAAGAAAGAAAGAAAGAAAGAAAGAAAGAAAGAAAGAAAGAAAGAAAGAAAGAAAGAAAGAAAGAAAGAAAGAAAGAAAGAAAGAAAGAAAGAAAGAAAGAAAGAAAGAAGGAAAGAAAGGAGGAAAGAAAGAAAGAAAGAAAGAAAGAAAGAAAGAAAGAAAGAAAGAAAGAAAGAAAGAAAGAAAGAAAGAAAGGAGGAAAGAAAGAAAGAAAGAAAAGAAAGAAAGAAAGAAAGAAAGAAAGAAAGAAAGAAAGAAAGAAAGAAAGAAAGAAAGAAAGAAAGAAAGAAAGAAAGAAAGAAAGAAAGAAAGAAAGAAAGAAAGAAAGAAAGAGGTTCACGTATAGCTTTTCTCCATAACAGACAAAATGGCAAACAGAAAATAAACGCCTTTTAAGAACTTCTGAGCCCGAGATATTTAAAATTCAAATAATCAGCAGGTTTTTCTGCAGCTGCATTCCTCGCAAATTTTGCGACGAATTATCGCCTTGCGCCCCTATTTGCGTTGGTAAAGGTGGGAAGACGGTGCGCTCTTCGTTGGCAGCATCGTCTCGAACTCTCTAATGCTATGGTTTTCTAGTAAGCCTTGGTAGACTGTAATCAACCCTCAGTTTTACAAAACGCTGTCATAATTCCTTAGATATTTTCTCCTGCTCGAGTCGTAATACCCATCACCCTCCCTGTGAGAGAGAAGCAGCAGAGATTGAAGCCAGCGATCCTGTAATATTTTAATTAGCTCCTCTTGACGCAAATTCCTTCTAGCACACATTTCTCCTGTTAATTAGAGGCACCCACCCTACTGGCAAGGTAAATGGTCGGCTTCAAATATTTTTCAAGCAAAGCCCGGTACAAAAAGACAACAATTTAGATACAATAGAACTTGACCTTTTGGAGAAGCAGTAGTGAGTTAAACAGTTCCCTTTGCACACCATCTGTATATGTAAAAGCTAGACTATCGAGGCGTCCTAGTTCTGTTTATATTCCTCCAAAGAAGAGATGTAGCTTTTTTCTCCTCCCTTTGTTTAGCTTAGCTATGGGTAACAGTCTCCCCACCTCTTGGCCACGCTTCTCCTTTGCAAAACCGTCCTGCAGCAGAGGTTCCAAATTCAGAGCGGTTTTACCCTCTCTAATCCGGTCGAAATACATGGGAAGGCGTAACGAATGCATTTTGCTTCTCCAAACGAAATGCCTGCCTTTGTTTATGTTGTTCTCAGTGAGGTTAGCGAGGGGAAGGCTCAGTTTTCCCCCTTCCTCAACGCGGAAGTCCCAATTACTGTATTAAAAGAGCAATTCAACATTAGACCAAATAATCAACATTGATAATTGTGCTGAACACAGCAACTTAACAGCAGGGTCCCTGCAATTACCCACACATTCCGGGACTTTAAGCGTACATTATCTCTTGTTTCACTTAACAGCAAATAAAGCAGAGAACAGCCTGTGCCTTGGGTGTCTACTCGCTCCCAGACGAGCTGTGCCCCCCTCGGTTTTCCTCATCACCCTTCCCGCTTGTTGTGCAGGCGGCACCCGGAGGCATTTTGGGGTCCCCTTGCCTTACAAACCCGCTTGGAGAGAAATAGGCTGCTTGGTTTGGAGAAGTGGGGGAGAGAGCTCGAGCGATTCAAAAGCAGGCATCGGGGCTGCACGTGTGCATGCTGTGCAAGCACATATATGCCCAGACACACGCACACCCACGCACACACACTCCTATTTCCAGTTGCCTTCTCACCCTTCTTGCCTTAATTTCCCTTTGTTTCCCAGAGGCAGCCCCGACCTCTGGCACGGCGGAGCCTCGCACGGCGCCGCAGCCCCCGCTGCAGAGAGGAGAGGCAAAGAGCCCCATACAAACCTGTGCCAGCTCTGCTCCCCATTTCTAGCCCCAAGGTTTGAAATTTATTGAAATGCAAGAGGGCGGCTGCAGTGAGTCCGAGGAGGTGGCGTCCCGCGATTAAGTGTTGGGCAGCTCTGTCATGTCTGCTCTGACACAAGCTGAAGTTGACTGCCAAAGTGCTATAAAACCGCAGGTCAGTCTAGAACTGTTTTCGGTTCCCCTAGACGCGCCGTGTTCAATTATAGCCTTAAAAGCCCTAATACAAGTGCAAGAATTTGTTTGCCATCACACAGAGGCGGGGCGAGGCTCGGCAATGGTGGCGCCTTTGTTATCTCAAAGTCACTGAAATCCTTATACATTCCTTTTTGTTCGAAGGGAGGAGTGTCTGCGTGCGTGCAGGGTGTGGGGAGAGGTTTTCATCGACGGAATCGAACGGTGCGGGCATACAGGGAAAATAACCAATGTTCGGACACCAAAAGAGGGCTTCCGACCCCCCAGTCCACTCCACCCACCACGACCACCCCCTGCAAAAAAAAACTAGGGGGAAAGTAAATGCGAGCAAAATTACTGCGTTAAGGAAAAAGCCAACCAGAGCTCTTGCACACCCCTCCCCACCTCAAGTTAAAAAAAAAAAAAAAAAAAAAAAAAAAAAAAAAAAAAAGAGGGAGAGAGAGGGAAAGCCCCCAAACCTTTTTTACAATCCCTAAACGACATTGCAGTCTTTTGCTAGCGGTTTTGACGACATGCAATCTCTTTCCATCCACTTTCTAGCAAATATGTCAAGCTGGAAGATTAATTCATTAATTTCAAGTTCAGCTCACAGCCGTGCAGTAAGCCTAAGAAGTTCTTGCAGCAAACCAAAATAAAGAGTTCATTACAGGGATACGTCCAGAGCATTTGATTTGTGAACGGTAACCCTTGTAAAATAAGAAAAAGGCATATAAACATTAATGCTAATAAATTAGTTTACTCCACTACAAAGTAATTACTTGATAATATTGAATTTACAGCTTGAATTCAAACGCAATAGTTAACTATAATGTAGGGGAAATACATAATGAGAATATTTTCTCTCTGCATAACATGATTAGATTTGTTATTGAGTCAGTTACGATAAGCTAAGCAATAAATAAACAAATCGATGTTGACATTTAAATACCGAGGATCTCCAGAATTTACTAGAGAACTTTCTCCGGATATATAAATACTTCCACCAGCACTGCAGAGGAAGAGGGGGGAAAAATCCAAATATTATTTCCCTAACATTTTCGTTTCCCTTCCACTAGCCTCCCAAGTCCACGGGGGCATGGATCTTGAGCTACTTCTGATTTCCTAAGAGTACTGACTTCACAATAGCCTTTTGCCATTCTGTTTTTCTATTTTGATGAAATCCAGCCGGAACTCAAATATTTCTTTTCTGAAATCGAGCATCAGAATAGCAAAAAAATACTTTTTCCGAGAGCTTAGGGATGTCCGTGCCTCAAAAGGTGCTGTATTCTTTGGCGTATTTCTCTGTTTTCTTTGGCTCTGCTCTTTCGGTGGGGTGTACATTTTTATTGGCAGAAAAGTACTTTTTAGTCTCTGCCCCGTACAATCCGCTTTCTATATCATCCCTTTCATGCAACAATAGTAAAAGTTTAACCAGGTTTTTAAAATAGGTCTCCCTGGGTCTCAACCTTCAGCGACGACAAAAAAGCTAAAAGGAAAGTATCTCTGTACGGCGAGTTTGTTCCTACGGGTTAACAGTATGTCAAATAATTTTAACTAGGCTTCTGGCAATTAAACTCGGAGTATTTGTCAAGCTGGGGTAGCCCAATATCCACTGGTTTTCCAAGCATTTAGCTGCAGAGTTGAAGCGGAGAAATCAGCAAACAGTCTTTAGCTCCGTGGTCTGCACTTTAAAGGCTTGCTGGCTTTCTGGCGTTGCGAATGAGGCAAGGGACGATTTGGAGGGGGTGAGGAGGGGAAACCTGCGTCCTGGGGACCCGACATTGTTAACTACCTCCAGTAAAGCTTGGCTGAAGCCGCGCGGGGTATTTGAGGTTAATATGTAAGTAAGGGAAGGAAGACACTAAGCGCTTCGGAAGTGAACATGAATGCAAGCATGTAATCTATTCACCATGAAAATCAGTAAAGACTTGACCCTGGCACATTCTTCCTAGTAAGGTTTCCAGAAAAACCCTGAAGAGTGAGGAGGGCTTTTTTTTCTTTTTTTTAGAAGGGATGAGGGAAAGCCCACACCGAACACCCCCCAAAAAAAGGGAAAAAAAAAGGAAAAAAAAAAGGAAAAAAATAAAGACGTTTTCTTCAGGAGCGTTCTCCTCCTCGGAAGCAGCTTTCCACAAGAAAGCGTGCGTGCATCTCTACGGTGCCCTCCTTCTCGGAGCCTGCCGGCGAGCCGCCGAACGCCCCAGCAAGCCCACAAACAAACAGAAAGGTCTCACCTAACCCTGGGGGGAATTGATAAGCCTCTCTGCTCCAGAGCCAGAGGGTGCCAGGGACCGGGCGGCTAAGTCTGGGGCAGTGGCAGGGCGGCTGTGTGTCCCCCAGGGCTCCCCCCCGGCCAACCTGCGCTCGGCTCGCCCCTGGGCGCTGGCGACGAGCTGTTGCTTTCCCCCGCGACGGCCACAAAGGGAGCGGGGCCCGGGCCCGCCGCTCGTCAATGTCAACGTCGGGCCACGTGACCGCACCTCCCTGCCGCCGCCGGGAGAGCTCTCCACGTCAGCCTACGTCTCCCCATCTCTTACTTCACGGATCCGCTTCAAAGGGGCAGCTGCGTTAGAGAATCATGTTAAGCTCAGCTAATGCGGAGAAGCCGAGGTAGCCCTAATGATGGATTTTGATGAGCGTGTTCCTTGTTCCTCTAACATGTATTTGCCAAGTTGTACTTACTACGTCTCGGGTCCTGATTTTTCCAGCCTCCCTTCTTTTTTGCCCCAAACCCCGTCTTCTCGCCCTATGACATACTCCTACTCCTCCAACCTACCCCAGGTCCAACCTGTGAGAGAAGTTACCTTCAGGGAATATGCCATTGATCCCTCCAGTAAATGGCACCCCAGGAACAATCTGCCCCACTGCTACTCCGCAGAGGAGATCATGCACAGAGACTGCCTGCCTGCCACCAACACTGCTAGCATGGGCGAGATGTTCGGCAAAAACACAGCTAACGTCTACCACCCCAGCACCAACGTCTCCTCCAATTTCTATAGCACGGTGGGCAGGAACGGGGTCCTGCCCCAGGCTTTCGACCAATTTTTCGAGACGGCTTATGGCACGGCGGAAAACCTGGCCTCAGCGGACTACCCGGTAGACAAGAGTGGCGAGAAGGCGCCCGCGGCCGCCGGGGCGGCGGCGGCGGCAACTTCAAGTTCGGAGGGCGGCTGCGGCAGGGCGGCGGCGACGGCGGCGGAGAAGGAGAGGAGGAGGCGGCCGGAGAGCAGCAGCAGCCCCGAGTCATCTTCCGGCAACAATGAGGAGAAATCCGGCAGTTCCAGTACGTATAAAGGCAGCGCCGGAGCGCTTTTAGGAAAGGCAGCTTGAAATCTAGCGCACCGCCGCTGTTAAATTTTTATATGCTGTTTTATAAGCATATAAGGTTTATGAAGGGCCTTTAGATTTCCCCCAACAAAACTTTGTTATAAAAGGCGAGATCACGTGTTTAGTGCTGAAATTGGCCGTGAAATACCCACCGGGCAATGGATGCCTAAATTTTTTTTTCCCTTTTCTTCTCCTTTTTTATTTTTTTCTACTTTTTTTTAAAAAATAATCATAAGAAAAGAGTTCAGTGGTCAGCTCTTGAAAATATAATAACGTTAGTTCTGTGCCTGTAAATTCGGCAAAAAAAGCAGATCCTGACTCCTTTGATATCAACGTAATCCAGTGATTTTATAAAAGCCATGTGTTGCACCAGAAGTCTAGTTAGGAGCTGAATTCAAAGCCTTCGCCGTTTTAACGATTGCGCTAGAATAGCGTTTAACAGATAAAGTAGCCGCCTGAACTGTAGCAATATATTAAAAGAAGCAAATTAACCTAAAGCTGGCCTTTTTGTCTAAAGGAAGCCATTTTACTAAGGCACTGTGGCAATTACGTGTTGCCTTCTGTCCAACAGTTTGTTACTTACAATTGTTATTCAATCTGTCAAAGTCTGATTTTTTTATGTGGGCTTTTTAAAAGGCAAAGCTAGTATACGGCCGGGGGAAAAAATACCTCGACAATGAACTGTACCAGAAAAGGAAGTTTTTAAAGGGATAGAAGCTACGTTTAATGTAAAGAGCTCCTGAACCTTGAAACCTTTTATATTCTGCTTAATGAACTTTAAAACCGTAATGGCTAATCGAGAGGAGAATACCTCGATGCGGTGGAGAGCGTGCTTGAAAATAGCTGGCTAGGGGGAGAAGGAGACGCCTCAGCCTTGGGCTCAGGGGCTTTTCCTCTGCTCGGGACGTAGAGACGGGATTAGGCCAGGGAGCGAAGGCGAGATCCCAGCGGGTACGGGCTCGGGGAGGGCTGGGCGCGGGCCCCCCCGCCCGCCGCAGCGCTGCCCGCCGCAGGCAGCCAGGTGACGGCTGCTCCCTGGGCAGCTCCGCGTGCGCGGCGGCGCCCGGCGGGGCAGCCTACAAAGGCTTTCCTCCGGCTCGTGAAATCCGCAAGAACCCCCCGCCACCACTCTTTCCTCCAGCTGCCCTCCCCGCGGAGGAAGCGAGGCCGGATCCCCGCGTCTCGGCGGGGGTTTCGCCCTGCACGCTGCCCGGGGCCGCGGCGCTGCAGGAGCCGGGGTGTGCCGGCGGGTCCCGGGCCCGGCTGCGCGCACCAGCCAAGGCGGAGGGCTGGCGCCAAGCCTCGGACCTAGCAAAGCCGAGCCGGGAGCGAGCAAAACGCGTCTTTTCCATGTTACCGTGCTTTGCCTGAGAGTCCCCCCTTCCCTTCTCAGCCCCCGCCGCCGGCCACAGCCGGGTCTCAAATGTTTCTGCCTTTTTTCGCTCCACAGGTGGACAACGTACGCGTAAAAAGAGATGCCCATACACCAAATACCAGATTAGAGAGTTAGAAAGGGAATTCTTCTTCAGTGTCTATATAAACAAAGAGAAACGCCTCCAGCTCTCCCGAATGCTCAATCTGACCGACCGTCAAGTCAAAATATGGTTTCAGAACAGAAGAATGAAAGAAAAAAAAATTAACAGGGACCGATTACAATATTACTCAGCTAATCCACTACTTTAAAACTCATAGCGTTTTTCAAGACGAGATTAAATTCAGATTTCGCCCTTGACAAGGTCAAGCCACGGGGTTACGTGGAGGAAGGAGGTGTGTATCTGACGGGACTAGAAGAATCTAAGGTTTTACACACATGTAGACCTACTCTGGAACTGCGATTATGATTTTTTTATATATATATTTACATATCAACTGGAATCGATTTGGTTTTGACACACATGGGATCCATTTCTATACGTGCACGTCACCTCTGAGTGCAAAATCCATACCTCTTACCTTTCCAGGCACTGCGGCTCACCCTGCCACCGCTTTCGGCAGGCACGGGCGTGGATGGTCCTTCTCCATCCCCGGATTCGCCCACCCTCGGCCCTTTCTCGCCCTTGTACTGCTGTGGAACAGCTGTCTGGAGATTGCCAGGTCGGGCTCACCCAACCAGGACCACTGCAGAATATAAGCTCTGAGAAATAACCTTTTGTTGTTCCTTAGGAAAATGTCTGGGTTAGAGGCAGTGTTCCATTGCTCGTGGGTTTGAAATACGAATTGAAGGACGGACGGACACACACACACACAATACACACTCACAGGGAATTAAAGAAAGGGGGGATGTCATGTCTACACCTTCGCGGGGCCAACCGCGAGTAGTTGTAATATGGATGTAGTGATGGTTATAGTAGTGTTTCCTTTGGGGCTGTGGGGAGGGATGGGAGAGAGGGAAAAAAGGCCTAAATGAGAGAGTTAATTATTTACTTTTCAAAATCAGGTATAAATTCGCCATATATCGTAAAGAAACAATCACTACAAAGAAAATTAGAAAAAATTAATTAGCTCCTGTTTTATTTATGACAACAGACTATGCGTTGCCATCTTTTTGGAGACAAATCATATACAAATGCTAAAAGTAAATCGGCAAAAGAGTGTGAATTTCAGCATTTTAAAAGAAACAACTCCATAAAGGAAAGTAACCTTCTGGCTTCTGGCTCACGAACTTTCTTCAGGAAATACCTGTGGAGAACGACAGTTTAGCAAATACCACACAACACTTAATTGAAACTTGGAGTTGTGCAATGTACTAACATTGGATGATTAAAATAACTCGATTGCATGTTCGTTTAAAGGTGACTAGTGAGGAGTTTAAACAGAAGCCAAACAATGTAAATATGGTAATTTTGTTGTTGTCTACTTTAAATGTCATGAGCTCTACTTTGTCGCCCAGTCGACGTATGCAAAGAATGGAGAGTTGTTTGGACTTATTTTAAATATCTATAAATATATATATTTCCCTGCAGGAACCAAAGCGTGAAAAAAAAAAGCAATTTAAAAAAACTTAAAAAAAAAAAAAGAAAAAAAAGGAAAATATTTAAAATTCTATATCAGTTTACAAAGGATGCGGTGTTCTATCGTTGAGGTAATTTGCTGTCGAGAATATCTGAATGTATATTTCATACAAGAACGGTGTTTTACAAGACTTGTAAATATTAAAGAAAAAAAAGAACCCATGACCTATTTTGTTCGAATGCCTTTTTTTTTTCACCCTGGTTGGGTTTTTTTGTTGGTGTTGCTTTTTTTTTTTTATTGTTCCTTTGGGGCTAAAGGGTGTGGGATTTCTTTACATGTGCAACAAAGTGGTGATAAGAATGTTTTTGATTAATAAATTTTACCAAATGGATGTAATTTCTTTGTCACAATTCACAACATGCAATATCTTTATATGACGTCACTGTTTTCAATATGTATCATCTATATGTATATACAGTTTTCTTTTAATATGCGAAAAGTATTTGGTTGCATGTATACAGTGGAACAGCGCACAAGGAAAATAAAAAAAAAAATGGAAACTTTATATTTTTACTCCTGTGTTACGTTACTGCATGTTCTTTTATCCGATGTAACTCTGGGACCCGAAATTCCTCATGATCTTGTTCGGTCGTTTTGGGGCAAATTACCCTTCTTTTGTGAACTTCGTCGTTAAATCTTCTACTCTGGAGTTAACAAGTGAACCTAGGCTTGTTCGAGCATAGATTCAGGGCGTCACAGGAAAAGGAAAATTAAGTGTGTTCATAGCTCGCTACGTGTTAGGCCTTCTCCTTACCCTGCCAGCACCAGCGGAGCAAGGTTCTATGCTCGAGGCTTGGATGTGCCATTGCTGTTTGCTCCCCGCCACATGTGTCCAGGAGAAACGCTTGTCAGTAGCATTTGGGACACATTTTATAAGACGGCACCAAAGGGAAGGCTCGAGCCAGCTGATGGATGTGGCCAGAATTTGAGAGCCCTAAGAAAATTGTTGTCTTTGGGGAAAAAAAAATCCACATGGCAGTGTGGGGGAAATGGGTTGATTGAAATTGTCCTTGATCTCCAAGGCAGGGAGGGGGTGGACTGAGGCGGGCAGCGGGGGGAGGAGGGCTGGAGGGAGAAAGTTGGAGGGGGCAGGGGGGAGAAAACCCCAGACTCCAAACAATAGCTGAGATAGGAATGTGTTTTGAAAAGAGTGCTTGAATCTTTAATGTTGACCCTAATCCTAATCAGGAGAAGAAAGTAGATTCTGTTTTTGCATTGTTTACTGGCTTTGAACTTCTGTATTGCTTGGACATCACCCATAACCTTGAGGTGAAGGACTTACTGACTTCGGGCCTTTGTTGACCACCGCCACCCAGCCAGACAACGTTTACCCAAAGGGAATGTTGGAAAACCAGGGGGAAAAGAGGGAACTTTGTTTGTTTGTTTGTTTGTCTAGTATGCAAGGGGAAATGCCGGTTAAAAGGAGGCACACAGATGGACGGACAGACGGTGAGAGAGGGATAGAGGGACGGATGGAGAGCTGAATGGCAATGAAAGTTAAGCCTGCTAGCTTCCTTTCCTGGTTAAAAATTAACTGGTATTCAGAGCCAATCCCAGAGACAGTAAAAACATGGAGTTTCTGTGGTCGGGGTTTGGATTTCCTAGCCCAATAAAATCGCATCCTCTGTGTTGCTGTGACATTACGGCCATAAAAACTGTCCGTGACTTGTCCG
Organism: Catharus ustulatus; assembly: GCF_009819885.2. Classification (NCBI taxonomy): domain Eukaryota; kingdom Metazoa; phylum Chordata; class Aves; order Passeriformes; family Turdidae; genus Catharus; species Catharus ustulatus. The sequence continues at coordinate 35,028,290 of NC_046221.1, read as the reverse complement.
CTCGCCTGTACCAAATGCCTCACTATAAAGGCAGCGCAGGTTCGCCCAGAGGTTTTTACACCGGGAGGTGAGCGACCATTGCTCTCCGCCGCCGTCTGTCCGTCCGCCTGCCCGCCCGCCTTCCTGCCGCGGGGCCCTGGCGGGCGGCCGGGCACACGGACGGACGGACGGACGGACGTCGGCCGCGGTTTAGGGGCTGCTTTGCCACAAGATGGCGATCTTCAGATCAATGTCAAAGCCGCCCGGGGCAAGGGGAGCAGCTCTGCAAAGGGAAAAAAAAAAAAAAAAATCTTGGCCTTTGTTCACTTTGCATCCCTGGAGCCACACGGGTAATTATTGCACTTACCGGGCTCCGCTGTACAAAAAGCCGCTCGGGATGCCGGGGGAGGGGGGAGACGCTGGGGCTTCTCGGTGGAGTTAAAGCCTGTGGGCTTTGGGTTAGGAAATCCGCGAAGGTAAGTGTTTTATACATCTACCCGGCATGGAGAACCGCGAGGAGTACGCGGTGACCGGAATGGTACCCTGCCATGTGGGGTAGCCCTTGCCCCCACCGCTGAGCACCGCGGAAAAGAACTGTAGGGAGGGGAAGGGATGCAAAAATTTGGTGATTAGGATGTGAAATAATATAGAAGGGACTTTCTAAGTTGCAGTTGACCTTTAATTTTCTCTTCGTTTTGGCCAGCCGCATGGAAAATACACGTTATCTGGAAATATTTTTCCAGGGTAACTTGTAGCTTTCTTCCACTTATTAAGAAAAAAAAAAAAAAAAGAAAAGAAAAAAAAGGATTTAAAAAAAAAAGAAAAAAAGTGTAGCATTGGAAATATTATGAAACTTGACATTTATGTGTGGAACAGTAGGTGTCTTCAATCAAATAGATCTATGGCAACACGGTCTGCAAATGACAGACAATTCTGACGATCTTATTAGTCTTGAACTGTAGTTTAGTTAGGGTCGTTTAGTAACTTTAAAGGGTAGTCTGCTTCCTTGCAGCTGGACACAGATTGTGGTAAACAACTTTTGACATACTTATGCTAAAAACTGTTCATGTGATTGCATATTAAGTCAATGTTCATGCAAGATCAGATTTAGATTTCGATTTTCTTTCTTTCTTTCTTTCTTTCTTTCTTTCTTTCTTTCTTTCTTTCTTTCTTTCTTCTTAATCAGCACATGTGCTGTAAACAAACAATAGTCACTCATTCTCATGTGCTCAGGGCTGCTCTGGATTGTAGCTTTGAAACTCTATCCTCTCTACGAGTATCCCTAACTCCAGGTTACTTTTCATGCCCATAAAATTTTCACATGTTTTTCTTATGTCTCCATTTGAGAAGGGCGGGAGGGAAGGTGGTATTACATGGAGGAGATGCTGGTTTGGCTACATATTTTAATACACGTGTTGCTTAGGACAGAGTTTAAAGTATCTGCCCGGAAAAATGTAAAATATTATTTTATCCTTTCTCTTCTATGTATATAATGCCAGTTGCCTGCAGTATTTTTTAAATTGTGCTTCCAGGGAACTGTTGCAAGTGCAGTTAAAAGCACATGCTCAGTCGACAGAGAGCAGTTTCAGATGATTATTGGAACCTATCGATTTCATCAAAGATGCTCCATTAAAAGCTCGGGGATGTTGATCCCTTTTGACTTCCCCTCAGTAATGCCAGGACGTGAGAAGCCACGTGAGAAGCAGGGAGATTTGAGGGTCCCTTTGCAACATTTCATTTTACACCAGTCAAGTTAAACTCCGCATATTTGATCAAATATTTATTTTTCCCCTCGTTGTTTCCCTGTCCCATTCAATACTTAGCTGAATAAATCAAAGGGACCCCAGCAGCAGTTAAAGCGCCCTCTGGTTACGAATTGTTTACTGACGGCCGCGGTCATAGGATAATATTTTAAAAAAACAAGCTTGTTTCTTACAATAACTGTTTATTATTTCACATTATTTGGGTTTGCATGTTTTGGAGGGAAGAGGGGAAGCCAGCTCAGTGTCTACACTGTGTTTAATTAATCGTGTACTCAACTTCAGCTCACATACCACATCCAAACCCCTGGGAGGCTTTTTCATAAGCTCGTTGGGTTTGTGTTTTGTTGTCTACTTTTTTTTTTTTTTCTTTTTTTTTTTTTTTTTTTGGTCACAATCTTTTCATTAAATGCTCTGAAATCGAAACTTCTGGACAACGTGTGCGTCTGACAGACAAGCTATACCACAACAACAGCAGAAAAATATATTTGTATATGCATTCAGATCTTCTTTAAAGGGAATACAGATTAAAAAAAGGAAAAGGGGTACAGTTTCAAATGCTTAATAGAGTTGCGCGGCCCATCTCTCGCAATAGAAGGGGTACACTTAAAAGACAGACTTGGGTATGCAATATTTTCCCCACATATATATAACTCGATACCGTTGTTGCTTCTGCATGGTGTTTGGGGCTCTCCGGACAATAGAAAGCCCCCTTGTTCTCGTCAGTGCCGGAAAATGGCGAGGAAATAAAGCCCTAATGAATTGGTTTGGGTGTATTTTGTCCTGCCGCACACTAGCATTTGAAGCTCGTCAGAATTACTTGCAAAATATGTTCCTAATCCAAATGAGTAAAACGATACATGTATAATATAAAACATAGTTAGGAGAGCAAGCCGCCGGATGGCTGGAATAAAATTAAATCGCAGCCTAATTTTTAACAAGATAATCCGCCAAAACAAGCCAAACTCCCCAGCACCACCACCAGCGTGAAAGAATTTCTAGTAAAGATAAAATTAGTGGGGCCGTCATTTGTCACCTAACTTGGCACAGACGCAGTTCCTAAACCTCCTGTCTGAAATCCGCCTTCTTTGGAGTAAATCCAGAAAAAGAAAAAAAAAAAAAGGGGGGAAAAGAAAAAGAAAAAAGAGGAATCTGGCACACACACACACGTTCCAGGGAACTGACAGTTCCAATATTAAATAACTATAGTCTGATCGCATTAATTTTTGGAGCTGTATAAAATGTAGTCCACGGCTGTATTCTCAGATAGGCGGCGCATGCACTCCTGCACAGACTGCAAGGCCGTTTACGTTTTCACAAATTGCAGCTTGCCCGTGTCTACAAATAAAAGCATATTTTAATTAGCTCGCAAAATGCGTCTCTGGATTAACAGCGTTGATCTTTTGGGTTATACGGGCCAATAATAAAAAGATAAATCACGGTTTAACACGATACGTTTTGAGATTTCCAGTCAGAGTTTGCTTAGGCTGAGCTGTCGGTTTTTATTTATTCCCTTTTTGTTTTTAATTTTAGTTCAACCAATAAAACGGCTTAACGACGCTATTAATGCATCTATTATATTTTTCTTAGATCAATAAAATTTTATTTTGATAGTATTGTCTATGTACGCCATGAATTTAGATTCTCCACGAAAACACCTTCTCGCCGGCTTTGATATTTATCAGAATTTTATTTGCTCAGTTTTATAGACCCTCGGATAGCCTTACTTACAGAAGTAGAATTAAAAAGAAAGTAATTCTCGTCCCCTGGCGTCCACAATATTCTTTAAAATTTCTTTTAAATAGGGGTTAAGTTCCAAGGGACACATTGTTAAGCGCTGGTAATGCAGTAGCTACACACAGCGCATGCCAAATTAGCTCAGTTTAGTCAGAATTGACCATTATCTTTTATAGTTACGAATCAAGTGAACATTATTAGTTTTACTTCGCTGGGTTTGATGATGCTGGTTACTATTTGCCTTGGCCTTGTTAGCGATTAAAGAAAGCGGAGATAATGCAACGCCGAGCTGAGTTCATGATCTAGACGGAGACGGTGCCTTGACCATCAAACCGGCAGCGTTTACTGCGGTCAACACAACACCCCACGGGACCTGACATGGGGCTGGGGTAACCCACTGCTGCAAAACCTAAACGGGGAGGCTAAAGAATACCTTCAAAAATTCTCACCGGGCTCTGTGCCTTTTGTCTGGTTCCCCTGCATTAGATCGCGCAGGGAGGAAAAGCCAGCTCGCCGTCTCATCGATGTACTTCCAGTCATTTTATTCCGGCTGACGAGGATTGCACCATATTTTTTATAGTACTTTCCTTCACTTTAATCCAATTTTTAAAAGGGAGCTGCTTATTTTTAAAACAGCTCTGGAAGGATTTCAAGCGTTTCTCCTCGGTTCCGTATGGCTTTTAGATTTGCAATCCCTTTCTATTTAATTTGGCAAATGCAAAATAAACATACCGCAAGAGCGGACTTCCCCAGAGTAATTTTTATACCTGACTTGTGTAGAGAAATGTATTTGGAAGGCGGCGCTGGGGCTCACGTTTCTTTTTATTTAGATCTGTATTTATGAAGCTAAGCCTATTGATAATAGCCTTCCTGTATACTAGCCAATAGACCAGATCCTTATGTGGTATTAATTTCGTTAGTAATGATATGGCCCTCCTAGGAATCTGATAAGGGTTCGTCCATCGCACATTAACACATCCGAAGTTAGTCAGGTTGGGAAATTGCGAGCAATGTTACAGGATGAAATGCGGGAAGGAAAAAAACCTCGAAGGGTTTCTATAGGCTGGGAGATCTACCCCTGTCACCGCATCCCACGGGCCGGTCGGAAGGAAATCGCGCTGTGATGCTCGCCCCACCACGCTGGAAAAATCAGGCGCCTTTCCACAGAGATTTTATGGATGTTTCAAAGTTATAGCATCCCCTGCCTGCCCTGGTGCTCCTCGGGGGCGCGAAGGGAGGCTGGGGAGGGCCCCACGGGAAGGGTCACTGCCCTCCTGCCGCGAGGAGGGATTCCTCCAGGGGAATATCAGGCTGTGGAAAAAAAGCTTTTCCCCGTGGCAGGCAAACACTGCGGGACAAGACCACGTGGGGCTTGACAGATCCGTGGGGCGAGGGGAAAGAAATGCTCCCTGGGGGTTTTGAAGGCCGAGAGTAGGGGCTGGGCATCATCTCTCCACGCAGGCAGCGGCCCCATCGCCGCAGCCAGTGCCCTCTCGGACACGGCAGCCCGGTGTCCGGCAGCAGCTCTCGTCCCGGGCGGCGATGACGCCCGGTCGGCGGCCGCTCTCACCCGCCCGACCTGCTGGAAGCGGAAACCGGTCGAGGGCTGCTTCTCCAGGCGGCGTGCAGGCGAGAGGAGCGAGTGATGCTCCTCAGGGATGGGCAGCGAGAACTGGGTAGCCTCAGGTTCCCCTTGAACTAAAGTGCCCTTAGTTCCGCGGGCCAGGCAGTGAGGCGACTTCAAAATGGCATAAGCGAGAGATGATGGAAGTGAAAGCAAGTCATCATTAAGCATTTCATTACGAAATCTATCTGTCTCTCTGCCTGCGTCCCTGCCTGTCTGCTATCTGTCTGCTACCTCCGCCACAATTACATATTGACTGGACTGGGCTGTCTAGTATCTCGATATTTATCTAGCTACTCTTATTTCTATTATTTAGTGCATTGCTTAAGGGAGACGATGCTTTTGAAGAGGAGAAAAGTGAAAAGACCCAAATGGAGAGGGAGGGAGGGGAGATATAAAAATGATCGTCCAAATATAAACACATCAATAAACACGGTGCACAGCATCCTGCGAGGATCCATTTGAACTGCTCGCGTCTGGATTCTTTCTGTGACATATGTCTGGGTTTATATTTTAAATGGTAATCAGACCTCAGGAAGAATCCAGCGTTAACTAAAGCATTAGAAGCTGCAACCGCACGATCAATCCTCCCAGAGTGGTATTGCTCCCTAAGAGATTCCTCAGCGCAGCGGCGAGCATTTTATCTTCAGGAAAATTAAGCCCAGCCTGGCGTCGTGGCGGTGATGTTAGGCTGCAAGCAGCCCCCTTCCTCAGTAGTTTAACGCGGGAGGCACCAGGCCCCTTTACGGTTTCCAATGATCCGTGATAAACAATAACACGTCTTTTATTTCTTAAAAAAACGAGACAATCAAATAAAATGAGCAGAGGCTGAGCATAAAACACCGGGCGAGCCGTGGCTTTATTAATTTCGTGTGACACATAGGCTGCGCAGGGAGGTGAGCAGGCGTTGCTGCTGGAAAGCCCAACCACGGGGAGAAAGGAGCGATAGTAAAAGCTTCATCTGGACACCGCTTCAGCCTAGGTATAATAAACATCAGGACCGCCGGGCTATTTTATAGCGGCGCGTGTGATAAGAGGGGAGCAAAACTTGGAGTCAGTACCAGCACAGCCCGTTTCTTCCCCTTGCCTTTCCCCTTCCCTTTCCCCTTCCTCTTCCCCTTCCCCCTTTCCCGTTCCCCCTTCCCCTTCTTCTTCCCGGGAGCGCGGCTCCCGCCTGGGCGCAGGCGCTCGCCCATGTGGTGGAAGCGCGCGCGCCTGTGTGTATGGAAATCCATATTACACATTAATATACATCTATCTTCCAAATTCAGAGGTCGACCTGAGAGCAGCTCTGTGCATACGAAACCAGACGGGGAGGGGTTGCTGGGGAGGCCCGGGCTTCCATTGGCTGCGGGCGCCTGCCGTGGTGCGGGGGTATCTCTCATCATATTCAGCATGTTTTGCACAAGAAATGTCAGCCAGAAAGGGCTATCTGCTCCCTTCGCCAAATTATTCCACAACAATGTCATGCTCCGAGAGCCCGGCTGCAAACTCTTTTTTGGTAGACTCCCTGATCAGCTCGGGCAGAGGGGAAGCGGCGGGAGCAGGAGGCGGAGGCGGAGGCGGAGGCGGCTACTATCCCAACAGTGGTATCTACCTGCCACAGGCGTCCGATCTGTCCTACGGGCTGCAAAGCTGCGGACTTTTCCCCGTTCTGGGCAAACGCAATGAAGGTACTTCTCAAAGCATGGTCCCCAGCTCGCACTCGTACGTGTCAGGGATGGAAGTGTGGCTAGATCCGCCCCGGTCCTGTCGCATGGAAGAGCCGGACAGCCAGCAGGCCACATCGTGCTCCTTCGCTCCGAGCATTAAGGAGGAGAGCTCCTACTGCCTCTATGACTCAGAGAAATGCCCCAAGGGCTCGGCCGCCACAGACCTCGCTCCTTTCCCCCGGCTGAGTGCCGAGGTCAGCCCAGCCAGTAGCGGCGGCGGGGTGCCCGTCCCGGGCTACTTCCGCCTCTCCCAGGCTTATGGCACTTCCAAGAACTACGGCGCGGGGCCAGCCGGGGCTGCCCCCTTCCCTCCGCAGCCCCCCGGTCGCTTCCAGACGCCTCCATCTTTGCCTCCCGTCCCGGACGCGGGGAGGAAGGAGGATGAGGAACGCTCCCCAAGCCCCTTGGCGTGCGTCTCCCAAAGGGAGGACGAGACTCAAGCTTCATCTTCCACCGCAGAGGAGCTCTCTCCAGCTCCGTCAGAGAGCAGCAAAGCTTCTCCCGAGAAAGAGCCTGTAGGTAAGCGAATGATGATGGTGATGGTGGTAGTGATGATTAAAGAGAAAGAAAAGGAAAAAAAAAAAAAAAAAGAAAAGAGAGAGAGAAAGAAAAAAAATAGTCGTTGAGGATCATAGCGGCATTGAGATGAGAAAGGAGGATCCCAGCTGCCCCGCGGGGCTGCCAAGAAGCACTGCTCAGACTGACCTTCTGAACTTTGTAATATTCGGGCATGGGCTTGCCGTAAAAATTAATGTCCATCCTATAGTTTAAAACCCTTAGAGCCTCCGCTATGGGCAACGTTAGCCTGCATGCTGCTAAAACATATAGAAAAACAAGATCAATCTCTCCCCCGTGATGTGAAGGTGCCTACCAGATAACAGAGATGTTTGTAAAGCATCCAAAATAAGCAATAGGCAGTGCCAATAAATAAACCTATTAACGCGGTAAGTTATATTTTACGATCCAGAATGCTTTTCGGAATAACAACCGCGCTGAAATGTGCCATCTATGAGCTGCTATCAAATTAGACTGATGAATGCACGGCGAATATCCTTCAGCATCTACCCTAGATAACAGAGCAGTTATTTATACATTTCCTTATTTATTTCCCTTTCGTGTTCCCATGGTAAAAAAATAACTCCCCTTCCCCAGACGGCAGACTTTTCAGGAGCTTCTCTCCGTCCGCCTTTCGGACGCCCTGTTACTCCTTTCAGGCTACCCGTTGGAAAGTAGTATTTAGAGGAAAAAAAAAAAAAAAAAAGGGTCAGCGAAAAACTCCTAGAGAGCCAACCCCAAACCACTAACCGCTCTGAGCCATCAAGGGATTGGTGTTACCTCTTTCCCAGCCAGTTCCACCGATAGAAATCACCTCAAAACGTTTTTATTGTTGTCATGACTGTATTTTTTCTTCCCCGAAATGGTTGGAAGAGAGAAGGCCATGGCGAAACTCTCCAGAAAGGCAGGGGCTGAAGGCAGGGAGGCTCCGGCTCCCCAGCTCACCTTGTTTTCCACCTCCGTAGCGCACTTACAAAGCCCGGATCCGGAGGCTTTGTTTTTTTGGAAGCAGGTGCCTGGGGGGAAGGAAATAAGACTGCAGGCCTTTCACCAACTGCCCCCAGCACCAGAATGGCCGACAGGGAGAGGGTAGGAGCTCGTTTTGAAGGGTCGGAGATGAACTACAATCTGGGGCACGATGCCCCACCAGAGGCTGTCTGGAGGTTTTTGAGCAGTGGCGGTTCTCACCCGGACATATCTATCCAAAACCTTTGAGAAACCATTTTGAAGCTCTCGGTTCCCTCAAGGATACCCCACATTCCAGCTCTCCGCAGCTGGCGGAGTGAGCCCATCGCACACACAGACACAGGCACACACACAGATGCTCCTTCCATCCTCTCCCCCACAGATCTTTGCCTCCTACCCGATGGTAACGTCCATTTTTTACTTTCTCAAAACTAGGCAATTCAAAAGGAGAAAATGCAGCAAACTGGCTCACGGCAAAAAGTGGCAGAAAGAAACGATGCCCCTATACCAAGCATCAAACTCTCGAGCTGGAAAAGGAGTTTCTATTCAATATGTACCTGACTCGTGAGCGTCGCCTAGAGATCAGCCGCACAGTCCACCTCACAGACAGACAAGTTAAAATCTGGTTTCAGAACCGCAGAATGAAACTGAAGAAAATGAACAGAGAGAATAGGATTCGGGAGCTCACAGCCAACTTTAATTTCTCTTGATGAACCCATAAACACATCTTTATGGTTTAAAGAGCCAGTATCATTTTCCTAGGCTGTATTCATCCGCACCTGTATGGATTAACGATTTTAGGCGCTCTCAATATGTCTTTAACCTCTTAAGAGCTACTTTGGGGGGTGGGCGGACTAAAGTCACGCTAAAGCACAAAATGTCGTGTGTGAACCTCCCCTCTTCCTTCAGCCTTTCCCGGGGCCAATTTGTTCCTCTATGCTTTGATACACAAAAATACCATTTCAGAAGCTGCAAATATGTTTTCCCCTATCTCGCTCTCTGAAAAGTAAACAATCCTAGTGAAAGGTGCATTCGTTTAAAATGTAATTGCTGTAACTTGGACCGTACGTAGCTGCACAATTAAGAATTTAAGCGTTGCCATATTTCTATGTATTGGGAGCTTTCCCCTTCTCTGTTTGCCTTTTTTCCCCCTCCCCCTTTTTTTTTCCTTCGAAAAGCGGGACTTAAAATAATGAAATGCAGGCATCCTTTAAAAGCGTTTCACGGGAAGGGGCGTTAGGAGTGATTTTTTTCTTTTTTTTTTTCTTTTTTATTTTTTTAATTTTTTTTCCCCCACTTTACCTTAAAAGCCAATATTACAGCTTTAAATTTGGCCAGGAAAATGAAATATATTCTCTTTAAAGGTATAAAAGAGTTCGTTTTACTCATGGACTAAATTATTACAGTTACCTCTGAATTTCTCTCGCTGGTTGTAGATATTTACTTAATGTAGTTTTGCTTAAATATGTGAATTTGGTGATTTTCTTTTGTGTCTATATATAACGTTACCATTGGTAACGCATGACAAGCACACAGAAATTCCCCCTTGAGAAGAAAATAGTCACTTTTTTCCTCACTAATTTCACTGAAAAGTATATATATCCTGAACATCAGATGGACTTTCTGAGCCAGAGTCTGAGATTGCGAGGGAGAATATGTTCGTCTTCCTTTATACTGTGAAGTTACATGCATTAAAGGGTCAAACATATAGGTGAAAAAAATTTAAAAGATTTTAAAAAAAGAAAGAAGGGGAAAAGCTATAAATACAGATATGGATAAATGTCTATTATTATTAAAATGCCGATACTGTTTTAAGCAAATGCATTCTATCGTAATTATAAATGTTAGTTCTAGCTATATCTAGTTCTTACCTTAAATCGGAATAAATTAATATTGTAATGCTGCTGTGCGTGAAAAAGACGATGTTTATGTTCTCATAGAAGAATAAAAAAAAAAAACGTGGAATGAATCCTTTTAATTTTACCTCTTTTTGTGACTGTTTATCCTCAGGTTCTACTTTATGTCTTCGAGAACTTTTACAACAGGAATAGTTGCCTAAACCCCCTGCAATTACTTTAGGAATCTATTTAAATATTACCTAGACGGTCGTAATTTGTCTGGGCCATATAGCGATGGTGCTCTAAGGTTTGTCGGCTTTTGTTCAGTTTTATGACTTGCTAGTATATCTGGATTGTTGCTGTCTTGAACGAGTGGTTTCAGTTGACTGAGGAACTGCATAGACTGAGGAAGCAAATTACTATTTCTTGAGGGTAGGGAAACGATATATTTCTTCTCTTTTTTCTTTTTTCTTTTTTTTTTTTTTTAAATTTTTCTTGGTTAATCGAACACCTACAAGTGTGCGGAGATCTTTAACTCCAGAGGACGTTGACAAAATTCTAGCTTTATCTCAGGGCTGAGAAGAAATCGTAAAGGTGAGCTCATGGGGAGAGGGGGGGGGGACCCCAGCCTCGCCTCCCTACCAGCGGGCCCCTCCAGACGAGGCTATTCCCTACCTGGCTGCATGTGGAAGAGCTTATTTCACACAGGCTGCCTTTCCTTTTTTTTTTTAATTTTTTTCCCCTTTTTTTCCCCCCCTTCCCTTTTGCATCCTTTCTTCCTTGCTGCATGTTTAGCTAATAGGGTCTTGCACAAAGGGAAGGCAAAAGGAAGGCTGGAAGAGAAGAGACAGCTAATGCTTCCTTGCAAGGGTATATGTATGCCGGGAGGAGGGGGGGGGGGATAGACTTTGAACCCGGGATTCTTGGGAGCCGTTAGCTTTTCGTGATGTAACATTGTCGTGCACGGCCCTTTTTTCCCCGATTACATCTGCATGGAAAGGCGAAAGCTGCCCGCGCGCGTGTGTGTGGGTGGTTGTTATTATATTTTACTCTTGTTTTCATTAACCCACCCGAGGCTGGCCGGGGGGCGCGGAGGGGCGCCGGCGGGGTGGGCGGGAGGGCGAGAGGGATGTTATAGTCACGTTTCTGGTTTTATTTTCGTAGCGGGATCCTTGCGTTAAGGACCACGGCAATGGGGAAAGTAATAATTAGCGCCTGAGAACTGCTCTGTGGTTTAGGTAGTTTCATGTTGTTGGGGCTCCACCTTTCTCTCTACAGCACGAAACTGCCTTAATTACTTCAGTTGATATCATCACCAGGTATGCTTGTTGCGAGGGTCCTTTCTACCCGAAGAAATCTTAGCGCTGAAGTGAACTGTAGGCGTCAAGTCCCAATGCCATTGTTTCCCATCTGCAGCGGAGCCTCCTTTGATTCCTCAGATAAACACGGCAGCCGAGGGGGGAAGCTTGACAAGTTCTTCAAGGTTAGCTAGCTCCTAAGCGAGTCCCTGCCTGCTTGCGGGTTTTTAATATATCTCGTTGGCTGCATTCAAGGTCAGGTGCGTTTTTGCATTCCGCTCGCCGTGGGTCGAGCTCGGGGGGCCGGGGGGAGGTGGGTGACTGTTTAATTTTTCAATCTGGATTTATTAAAAACCAAGAGACCTGAAAGCGTGCCTGGGGGAGGGGGTGGGGATAGATCAAATCTGCCTGCCCCGCTCCAGGCGTCATCAAAAACCAGGGCCCGGAGCGCAGCGCCCGCGGCCGGGTGGACGCACAGGCGGCTCTCGGTCCCCGCGGTGGGCTGGCCGGTGCCGCGGGAGCCTGGCGCACGGCTCCGCCGTCGGGCCCGCTACCCCGGGACTGTCCGGAGGCGCCGGCAGCCCCGCGGCCCGCAAGGCCTCGGTTACGATCACGATTGCGGTGCGGGCTCTCCGCGGCGGCGGAACGGGCAACAGCGACCTCTCCGGGCCCGCTGCCGTCGCCGCCACCGCCGCCTTTTGTGTTCGCAGCGCGACCGCGGGCAATGGGCGGGCTCCCGGCGGGCCCTCCGCCAGCAGCCGGCGCGGCCGCGGAGCGGGGCACCCTCCGCGGAGGAAAGGAGGGCGGGGAAACGGACAGAAAACTCACTCCTTGCTCGATAATTTCTATTTATTTTTTAGCGGTCGTGATTGTTTTTGCCTTAAAAAATCAGAATAGTAAAATCTAAAAAGTTTTTCGAAACTTCAGGCTGGGCTGCAGGAGCTCAGATGAGTTCGGATAGCGGATTTCAGCCATCCTCTGAAAAGCAGCTGTCCCCGGCCCGGGCAGGAGCAGAGCTCTGCATTGCAGTCAAATTGAAGTGCTTGTGTTTGCCTCTACACACAAGGTCTGCAGGGTCTGTGTACATTTCGGGGAGTGTATTTACAGTGCCGTGTCTGTGTGCGCCTGTATGGCGTCTTTTGCCTCTGCCCTTTTGATTCCCATTTTAATCGCCTCATCCTGATTTTGGACTGCTTCCTCTAAATTCTGAATCATTTTTTCTCTTCACCGTGCCAAAACCCCTCCGTGGCTTCGTAGCACCACTGGTTCCGTGAGAGAGGTCTGCAGTGGCAGGAAACCCTGGGAAAGGCGATCCTGAACTTCCCGTTCAGGAGAGATCGCCAACGCCCGCGAATTCCTGCCCAGCGCCCGAGTATGTTCCGCGCCTCCGTGGTGCGTGGCTAATGAAACAGCGCTTGCAGATGCCCCCTCCTCGCTTAAAAACTGACGGGATCCTTCCTGATGCAGCCGGGGGTCGGAGCTAGCGGAATGGGAGCTCTGCTAGTTCGGTTGTGTTGGGATGGAGGACAGGGAGTACTTTTATTCGGATACAATCGCTCCAGTAGTGCTTCGTTCCTGGGAATTCTGGTTTCATATAGCGTTTTAATGTCAGTGTCTGTTTCTGCCCTGTCTGGGGTCTTTTGCCTCCGAAGGTGTAAGTCACCAAAATCCTAAGTCATTCGCAAAGTAGATTGACGAAGCGAAATCGCCTTCGTGGCTCGTATGAAAAACGCACTTTGGGTGAAAATGGATCTAAAACGGCGATAAAAAGTCGAATATCTCAGCCTTATTAACAGCAACGTGACCGCGTGGAAAATGTCTAGTTATTTGCTGTATTTCTCCTCTTACTTTCTGTACAACCTCTCCTGCCGCTTGGATGCTGGCAGTGAACAAATGCGGAATTTTACAGGGGAAATAAAAATGCAGTCACGTTCTTTTAAACGCTATTGTTATTGTTATTCATTTGCTATTAGTTTTGGTGAGGAACCAAAAAAATAAAACCCGCTGCTGAAGTTGAGAACCCAAATTCGAATATAAACATCCAGGACTCCTGCAGCTAAGATTATTTTTTCTGAATGGAAAAAGGAAGTTCTACAATCACATTTCACCACAGCTGACTCTTAATAATAAATACAAATGACGTGGAGTTCCGTCTTTCCAGGAAAGAAATACAATTATTTTTTTCTATTACGGAGTGTCTATACAATGGGAGAGGAAAAAAGAAACCAAGAGAGCTTTATTTGCATTTTTTTAATTGTTAGAAAGTAACGGGGCCCTTGTTTATTGAGATCTTGCAACTGTTTCACGATTTTCGAGCTCTAATGGGGGATAATAGTTTCATTATGGGCCTTTGTAATTTTGAATGTGGGAGAGAGCGGTGTTAAAATAGGACCTCTGTAAGATTTCGGATTAAACTGTTGAGAAGACATGAAAAGAAAAAGAAATAAGGAGAGCGAGGGAGAGAGGGAGAGAGACAGCCCACATTGCGATGTAAAACTAATTAGAACCACACTTTCGCATGCACAATATTTACACGCGATTTTAATCATTACTCAGTCGTCCCTACCATTTGCTGGACTCTATTTCCAATACAAGATATTTCAAGTAAATTGAGCCTCTCACGGAGATTTTTTGTGCCCCCTGCATCTTAGTGACCGCGCTCCTTCGCCAGCCACGGGGATAAACAGCGTGAATGTCCGCCAGGGAGAAACCAGGGAGTCGCAGGCATGTTTGCCAAGAGCTCAGCCACTACTTTAATTCCTAACACTGGACTTGGATCTGGCCGCCTCTTACTTTCCCCCGCGCACCCTCCCCTCCTTCTGCGGAGGATTGTAACCCTCCGCTCGGCTTCCGATGCCGCTAGCGTGTGTCCTGCAGTCACAGGAGGTGCCAGCAAATAAATAACTATATTTGCACATAAATTTGATTCACCAGAATGCGGGACGGCCGACTGCGAACGCCCCTTTGATAGCCGCCTGGAGAAGCAGGGTGCCTTTCGGCAGAGGGGAGACGGGGCATTTTCTCCCCTTTCCCCCCGCTGCTTCCCTGCATAGTTGAAGAATTAATTGTGGTGATAAATACCGCCGCCCGGCTCTGCCCGCACTCCTTCCCTCCCGGCCAGGACGGCGGCTCCCCTCCGGCCGCCGCCGCACCGCCGCCCAGCCCCGGCTCCTCTCCCCGGCCTGGCGAGGGGGTCCCGGTCCAAGGGCAGGGGCAGCGGGGAGGACGAGGAGGGTGTTTCGGTCACTGCCGAGCCATGTTTGGCGGGGTGGGGTGGTGAAGTGCAGTTTGGTGCGGGCCAGGCTAAATACCGAGCCAGCGCCTGCCCCTGTCCTTCTCCGGCCGAGCGGGGAGGGCCGGCTCTGCGCCGGGCTTTCGGAAAGGGGATACGTTGAATTTGACTTTCCGCTGCCAGCTCTGAGCCGAACGGTATTATTTACAGTGGGTTCCCAAACTAAACACAATAGTATAATTTAACCTTTCCAAGCACTCGTAAATTTTTACTGCTGTGAAACACAGCGATGCAAATGAGCGCGCTCATAGTTACTGACTTAATAACAACCCCGTGGCTCCCGAAACAATAACTCCTTATGAAATATAATAAATGTATATTTAAATACAGTATACCGCAACTACTATTTTGCTCTTTTTATTGCTTCAGTTATTGTATCATTTTATGTGAAGGTCTCCGATCACAAGGGTGGCGGAATTTTTTTTTGCGGAGAACACGACCCACTGATGGGATGATTAATTTTGATATAAAATAGTCCGCTAAAACGAAAAAAAAAAAAAAAAAAAAGAAAAAGAGGAAAAGAGAGAGGGGAAAGAGAGAGAGGAAGAGAAAAAGAGGGGAGGGGGGCTGTAATACGGAATCTGATCTTTTAATCTCAGTTGGCCGCAATTAAAACAAAACCCGCCGTATAACTCAAATATCCCTTTGCATAAAAACATATGGCCTCGCTATAAAAATTATGGCTGGAAAACACTGACCCATTAATAGCCCGCGGACTGATTTATACTTTATTGTTCTGCTCCCCCGCCACGTGACAGGCGCAGCCAATGGGCGCCTGCGCTGTCCTCAACTTATTACTGACTCTACTTCTCCGCCAGCACCAAGTTGTTACGTGAAACCCGCAGCCCCGAACCGCGGCGGGTCCGCCGCCGCCCGCCCGCCCGCCATGTCGGCTCCCGGGACCCTCAGCAATTACTACGTGGACTCCTTCCTGGTGCCGGAGGGGGACGAGCTGGCGGCGCCCCGCTACGCCCCCGCCCCGCTGGGGCCGCCGCCGCGGCCGGCGGCGCTGGCCGAGCACCCCGAGCTGGCCCCCTGCAGCTTCCAGCCCAAGGCGCCCGTCTTCGGCCCCCCCTGGAGCCCCGCGCACCCCGCCGGCGCCAGCGGCGTCCCCGCCGTCTACCACCCCTACGCGCACCACCAGGCGCCCGTGGCACCGCCCGACGGCAGGTACATGCGTTCGTGGCTTGAGCCTGTGCCGGGCTCCTTGTCTTTCCCCGGGTTACCTACCAGCAGGCATTACGGCATTAAACCTGAACCGCTGGCGGCCAGGAGGGCTGACTGTACCACGTTTGACACTCACACTTTGTCTCTCTCTGATTATGCTTGTGGTTCTCCTCCAGTTGATAGGGATAAGCAAAGCCACGAAGGCGCATTCTCTGAAAGCAATGGAGAAAGTGAGGCAAACGGAGAGAAACCGCAGATCGATCCAAGTAAGTGGGACGGCAAGGGTAATGGACTTCATTCAGGGCTCTGCGCCGGCCGCGGGGAGGTGTCGAGGCTCTGGGGCTAATTACGCGGCCGAGCGCCGGCCGCTGCCGCCGCCGCTGCGCCAGCCCGCCGGGGTCTGCCATCTGCAGAAGCCAGCGCTGCCTTTTCCAGGCTCGAACGGGATCTAGGACGGCTCTGGCTTTCCAGGGTGAAAGGAAAGCAAAAACCCACCCTACAACTGCAACTTAAACAAACATTAAAGAAAAAAAAAGCAAACAAAAAAAAGCCCCAAAACAACAAAAAAAAGAGAGACAGAAATGCAATAGCCGCCCATCCCCGCTCCTGCCACCCCAGCAAACTCAGCAGGACGTGCTCACATCCTCCTGCCTCGCCGCACTCCCAGGCGTGGGCAGACGCCGGGGAGAGGGGTGCCTAGAAAGCACTGGATGTGAATCTGATCTTTTTTGAGACGGCTCTCAGGCCAGGGCGGCTATTGCTGGGCTGAGAACAGAAACATCGCCGTTTACATGGTTCATCCCCTCCCCCTTTCGTCTCCCCGGTGGAAAACCCCGGGCTGGATGCTCCCAGGACTACGAGACTGGTGGCAGAACGCCTCGGGATTACTATCGCGATTAACGCCGTGCGAATAAGGGTCCTAAGAAGGCGAGGGTTTAATTATGCCAGCTGTAGATTAACTCGCCAGCTCCCTGGGTCTTGCCAGGGATGACACAGGAGAAGGTAGAGATTAAAAAGACAAACAATTTCGATGACATGTTGTTCTGGCTGGTCACTCCCCGGGCTGGCAGTTGGAGGTGTAGGGAGGCCAGGAAGGAGAGAGGGAGTTAGAGAGAGAGGAAGAGAGAGGAGGAGAAAGTATTTTAAAATTGTATTCCCCAAACAATAAAAAATGCGAGGGGAGGCGGGAGCAACGGGGCTTTGCCGCGTGTGGTTGCGTGTGACCTCCCCATGTGTCTGTATTTTGGAATCCATTGTGCCTCACGAGCCTCTGTGCCTGGGGAAATGAGAGCCACGTCCTAAACACGAATACCGGGACACCTGATGGGCTGTTTCTGCGTGGATTTCCCTCCCAGCCCCCTCCCTCCACCTCCCACCCTCCCCCTCAGCCTGATCTTCTGTTGTTTTCGTTGTAGATAATCCAGCTGCAAACTGGCTCCACGCAAGGTCCACCAGGAAAAAGCGATGTCCTTACACCAAGCATCAGACACTGGAACTGGAGAAGGAGTTTCTGTTCAATATGTATCTCACTAGGGACCGTAGATACGAGGTGGCCAGACTCCTCAATTTAACAGAGAGACAAGTGAAAATCTGGTTTCAGAACAGGCGGATGAAAATGAAGAAAATCAACAAAGATCGAGCGAAGGATGAATGATGGCGACACGTGGGTTAAAATGAAAACTCAAAATGTAAAAGAAAAAAAAAAAGAAAAAAGTTAAAACAAACAAAAAATTCATCCCCTCGAGCCCTGCCATGCAATGCGTCTGGGTCCAGGCCTCATTTTTCCCTTGGCAAATTCTGATTATGATTGTACAATGATAGTCACAGAGGCCAGATTGCCAGGAGAGGTACAGTAAGACTTTTAATTTTCTAATAGGAAAGAAAAAGGGGGCATTAGCACGAAAAGGCTGTTTAACTGGCTTATATAAATCTACCTGTTTCTTCACTTATGGAAAGAAAAAAAAAAAGAAAAAAACTACCTTTTCATAATGCACAACTATTTACGGACTGTGTAGTTTAGTCTACGTAGTTAATTTTATTCGCTCTTTGCGTGGCAGAGAGATCTCTGCTCTAATACTTGAACACTGTGTTTTATTGTGGTAATTATGTTTGTGACTCAATTTATGTGCTTGGGTGCTGTACCGGATGTAATGGTGTAAGCTAGGATTCAATTTGAACTCAGGTTGTTTATTATAAAAATTGCATAGAGTATAGCTCTGTAGTGTATTAAGTCTTTTCTGTATAATTAGACAGTTAACCTCTGATTGTAAAATATATATATTATATATATCCCAATGCAAAATAATAAAAAAAAAAGGTAGAAAAACCGTTCGTTCGGGATGTCTGGGAATTACGGTTCTCAAAATATGAAGCAAGTCATTTTAGTATGCACAGTTGATATATATATAGTACTGTCTTTGTCGGTTGTATATATAATCTATATATTAAAAAAAAAAAAAGTAAATGAACAGACTAGCTTAAATATTGTTTTTGCACCAGTGAGCAGTTAGCAGATTTCGGAGCTATACGTATATGTGAAAAGGGTAACTACCTATGGTTTATGTTTGAATTTTAATCGAATGATTTGATGGTTATTGTAATGAAGGTTAATTTTATTGATAATAAATTATACGTTATAAAAACCTACATTTGGTTATTGTAAATTTGTATCGATTAAAAAAAGAAAAAAAATCTGGGAAGTTATGTTGATGCAGAACGTACACTGTCTATTTTGAAACAGTTACCTCATGGCCTACTGACCAAATCGTTGTGTTGAAATGATATTTAACTTTTTGCCAAATAAAATATATTGATTCTTTTATATTTTGTGATGTTTTAACATTATTGAGGAGAGGTTCTTCCATGGCGCACCAAATCTCGCCAGCACATGTGGCAGGGCTAGGGCAGCTGCAGAAGTGAGGCGAGGAGTGGTATTATTTTTGAGCCAAGGAAAACCCATGGTTTTATAGACGCAGCCCCCAGGTGATGGAAATTTGGTTTTAATTTTATCTTAAATGGACGGATTCAGGTCCTAAATGCCATAGCTTCTCGGAGGGTTGGGATTTCTTCTCCCTTTTTGGGTATGATTTGATAAGCGGGTGCTTAGCAGTGTGCGGAGGGAGCCCCTTGGATGGCAGCGGGGCGCGGTGCCGAGCTCACGCAGTTTTAATAAAATTCACCGGCGGGGCGGGGGAACTAGGACCAAACCAAAATGTCCGACGTTCTTTGGTGCGGACAATAATGTAAATCAGCTCAGACAGCGACATTTAAACTGAGATTGTTAATTAGCCTCCACCAGAAAATGTCCAGCGCTAAGTGTGCTTCCACAACCCATGTCAGAAGCTCGCCTTATCAGGGGGTTCATTTCAAATTCCCTGTTAGAGATAATTGTCCATGCAAAATACGTTATTTTCAACGTCATCCACTTTTTTTCCTTCCCTTACCTTCACTTTTATATTTTTTCCTCCTTTTTAGTGTCTCGTGGCAAATAAATACGACCAGTCGGGTTTTACTAGCACCTCAGATTATATATGTATTTATAGATAGATATAGAAACAGATAAAATTTTACTGACAATTATGGTCGAATTTATGGTGTCAATTTTAGTCGCTGATATAGCCGAAGGAAAGCGGTGGGCTGGCAACAGTCTACAACAGAGAACACGAAATTGTATTTATTTTTAAAAAGAGAAGGATGGTTTCTTTGGAACGGAAGATTTCCATACATCCCCTCCACATTGCACCCACCCCTCCCCCGTCGCCCCAAGCCAAACCAAGCTCAGCAACAAAAGAAAATAGCAAAGTCTATGAGCTTGCTGAAATTTACCCCTGTTTTGGGCGGACATTTTACTACTCACAGTGAATATCCTCCATAACATGAATCGCAGCGCAGTTCTGCATCACCCCGACCCTTGTTTGCAAATACGGCGAGTAACAATAAAATGGTTCTTGTTTTATGAAGGTACCTTTACACATATATACATACATATACACATACATACATATATACATATATATGTATTTGTATATGCATTGAAAGCAAAATAGGACGGAACACGCTTATGGTCTTGGCAGAAGTTGTTGTTAGGAAAATTCAGAGCCATACTACAGTGCAATAAAAGAAAATGACTGCTGTAACCGTTTATGGGGTGTAAAACGCTGCAGGGCTGAAGACAAAACTTAGGGAGCCGGCAAGAAGTTTACAGATGTGCAGGACTGCGGGAGGAAAGAAATGCTTTCGACTTCACCTTAAAAAAAATAAAAAGGAAATAAATCCGAGGTAAGATTTGATGAGTTCTAATTAGCAAAAGGGAGCTCGTTCTGGCGTGCACACACACAAAAAACCCCCTAATTGATCCCCGAGCCAGTATTTGGGGATGCTGGGACGCCCTCTGTTGTTGCAGACAGAGGCAACTTCAAAGAATCAGCATTAAGAGTGTGTAATAAATGACGGGTCTGCAAACTGTCTGGAATTCGGCTCTTAATGAGTTTACAACTGTCCAGCCACAATTAAGATTTTCTACAAAAGCCTTTTCATTTGTTTTGTCTGGCTGTTTTAGATAAAGCGGGAGAGCGGAAATAACAACCTTTTATTGGCCTTCCCGTGCTTAAACCCAGGCTGGGAGGTGGACATTTATCTTGCCGTGGGCTGGCGGGCAGGGAGAGGCGCGGGCTCCGGCGGGCCGGGCCGGGCCGGGCGGCGCGGCTGTGGCGGCCGAGCGGCGGCAGGTGGCGCTGTGAGCCCGCGAAACAGCGCCCGGCGCCCTCCGCCATCAAGAGCTCGGCCGCCTCCCCGACAGCTCCTAAAATGTCGACTTTGTGGGAGCATAACTGCGCTCCGAAGCGCTGCGTTGGTTTTAACGAGGGCCGATGGGTTTGAGGGTGCTTTCACCCCCCTTATCACAGAGTTTTTCCCCGCTTTATCCCGCCGACCGAACGCCGTCAGGGTGGCGTTTACCGTCTGGCCACGCTCAGTGCACTCGTGGTGAAAGTAAAGCTTGGTCTGCACCAAGGACACGCTGTGCATTTTTAATTCTCAAAATACCGAGACATTTCCTATTATGCGACAGAGACGGATGGAGCCCTGGCAGCGAACTGCCTGCACCGCGTTTTCTCCCTTGCCCCAAACCTTTGCCCTTCCCTGAGCCTGCAAACACGGTGTCCTGATTTCCCGAAAGGCTGGTGTGAAATGAAATATTGGGCGAAAGGGGGAATTGAAGGGTTCGGGCAGGATGTAAGAGGGTCTCCCCGACTCAGCCTGGGAGGAGAGTGCCCGAAGAGCTTCACCCTTGGAGCTCTAGGGCCAAATCGATGGATTTTCCAACGCCCTTGTCCGCTCCGCGTAGCTGAGACAGCCGTGCGGGGAACCGGCAGTGCTGCAAAAATCTTATTTGAAAATTATTTACCGGCGGGTGAATTTCTTCAACAGCTGTCTTTGATACAAATAAAAAGCCTTGCTTGTGTCCGAAGCAATTTCAGCTCTGTGGGACCCGTTGTGATTATATTACACAGATGTGAGAAGGCTGATGCTCTGCAAACTTGACGTGTCTCTCAAAGTCATTCCTAACTTGTTCTCGCCGTCTATTTTGTTTCCTCGAATCGTTTCCCTATTTTTCTTTTTCTTTCTATTTTTTTTTTCCTTTACGGCTTTGCTTTTGTTGGCTCCCGCGTCTTGAGAATGAGGCTTAGTGTGGAGTTGTGGAATATTTTCAGATGGCAATTGCCAAAAGAGACTGGGGAAAAAAAGTAATTGGAAGGAAAATAAATGCAGGAGGAAAGGAAGCATAAAATATGGGCTGAAGTATAAACGTTGTATTTTGTAAGTTTAAGCCAGACAACTAAACAAATCGCTGCATAGTACTCTGTAACAGAACTACTTTCTCTGCATCTTACTTACATTTCCTTAAATCAAAGCCATTCTCTTTATATCGAAAGTCAGCACTGGGAATGCACTGAGCTAGTTTTTTTCCCTCACTGATTCAAAGATTTAATTCTTTCTAGGGATAAAGACTAACAGCCACTCCCTGCTTTCTAACAAGAGCCTTGCTATCAAATGTTTGTCTACAATGGCATTGCTAAACTTATTATGATTAATTATTTTTTTTCCTTGGGCAGTAAAATTATACTGAAATTAAAAAGTGTTTATGCATCGTCATACTAAGTAATAACTTGGCACAGCATGTTCCATTATAATCGTGGATAAATTATGGCGAGAACAGATTCCAAACCAACAAAATCTTCTCTACTATGAACCACATCAAGATACTGCTTAGTACACAAGCCATAATCATGTAGTGCTCCCAGGTCGCTTATAACTTACGAGCACCGTTTTATCACTACATTTTACTTCCCGGAAAAGCTCAGTGCCAAAGAGGGGTAGCCCAGAGCTTACCAGGAAAAAAAAAATTACAACTACTCCATCCTAGAGGATTATTTGTAAAGCATGTGAGAATATTGCCATGACCAAAAACTTGAGATCTGCGCCTGTTCACCCTTTGTCGATTAGAAAAAAATAAGTTCAAATGAAAAGCGCTTTTACAGGCGCGGGGATTTAGCTTGATCCTGTAAGCGACAGAACGAAAGGTTTCAGAGGGTGTTTCAGATGCAGCTTTATTCCTAATTCGCAGAGGATGGGGGAGTCAACAAGGTGGCGGAGACCCATATCTAGGGGTCCTTCTAGCATTTATTCAGTGCAGGTTTTTTAGATAAATCTAAAGGGTTGGCAGGGAAAAATAAGCTGAAAGCAAAATACATTTTGAAAAAAACCTGGCGGCGATAAACACACGTAAGCAAAGAAAAAAACATAAACGTGCAAATCGCAGAGAATCAGAGAGCTCGAAATACAACCATCCAGACAATCTATTCAGTCCTACGCTATCCAAATTTAAGTCTAGACATTGGTTATATTTGCTGTTTCTTTTTTCTTGCATCTTGGTATGTTGTCACCGGAGGAGCAATTTATTGGTCTAATGCCATCTACTTCAGCCTCTTTGATCTTTTTGGTCGTCGTCTTGTTTGCATCGCATTCGTTTAAGTTCTTGGGCCTCTATTCCCTTCCAGCAGCCTCTTCTGCCGGCATGTTCCCGCGCCGTGATTGCGACCGCAGGGATATTGTCTAATATTGGTGAATTGGGCGAAATAACCGAAGGGGCTCTTTCGGCGGCTTCTCCCTTGTGCCTGCGAATAATAACTGCGTTTTCACACACTTAACACTTGGCAAACATTTACATACATCCACCGCATCTGCATTCTCTGAAGCACCAGTATCTCAGAGATCTGGCTTTCAAGAATTGACTTGCTTCTGTCAGTAACCTGTGTTCATGGGGCTGCAATAACCACGCATAAAGGGTGCCAAAGGGTGCGCGGGTGTGTGTGCGGGTGCGTGTTGGAGGTGTGCAAGGGGGAGAGGGTGCTCCACGTTTACAAAACATAAAGTTTAGGGTCCGTGCGAAATATCACCAAGAACAATTTTAACTGGTGAGAAAGTCTTTGTACACGGGGCACCAAACTATAATTGAAAGGAGAATTTCCGGGGCAATTCCATTGTGCTTCTTCCAGTTTATGATGTGCAATACAGGCAGGCAGTAAAAGCTGTCTTTACCAGGACTCCCTGTCTGAGGGAAGGAAACTCATTTTACGATCCGTTTAAAGGAAGGGCACGGAGCAGCATCCTCAATGGAGAGCCATTCGCATTGTTGGGGACCCCAGTGTTTAGAAAAGCAGCAGCTCTCCCCGTCATGCGAGCGTACCGCTGCCGCCTCACTCTCTGGACTGCAAGGTATGTAGGGCGGAAAGGTAACTCGGGCAGTAAACAGGCGGCGGCGATTTGAAGCCATTTGCAGGCGATTTCTTCAACTCTGGAGTTTCGGTTTATTCTGGTTTTGTTCTTTTTTTTCTTCTTCAGACATTCATAAACTTCAATCCTCAATTCTGAAATTGTTTTGGCCATTATTTGTGGTGGGTGATGGGGATTTTTTGTATGTTCTGTTGTTGGGTGGGTGTTTTTTGTTTAGTTGGATGTCGTTGTTTGTTTGGGGTTTGTTTTTTGTGGGTTTTCTTGGGTTTTTTTTTTGTTGTTGTTGTTGTTGTTTTGTTTTTTCTCCTTGCCTTTCTCGGGGAGGATGACTGTGATTTTTTCACCCCCCCGGGGCTGACTGCTTGGAAGCTCCTTGATTTCCAAGGCTTCGGCAGCGGAGGTGCCCTCGCAAACCCTGTTGCAGGGTTGCCGCCCGCTTCTTGCCATTGCGAGAAAACAGCGCGGGGGGGAGCGAGCCGCCTCCCTTAAACCTGGTTCCTCTAAATAAACACGTAAATACATTTATACACCGAGGTTTAAAACGTGATTTTTGCCATCCCCCGCCAGGCGGGGTGCGGGTGCCGGGGCCGGCGGGCGGCGGCTGGAGGGCGCTGCCGGGCGCGGCGCGGCCCCGGCCCCAGCCCGTCCATGGCCGGGCACCGGCGGGCCCCGGCCGGCACCACCTGTGAGGCGGGCGGGGATTGGCGGGCGGCGTCACATGACCGGTCACGTGCTCCGGGCAGCTCAGTCCAAAAGAAAATGGGGTTTGGTGTAAATCTGGGGGTGTAATGTTATCATATATCACGCTACCTCGTAAAACCGACACTGAAGCCTGCCGGACAACAAATCACAGGTCAAAATTATGAGCTCTTCGTATTATGTGAATGCGCTTTTTAGCAAATATACGGCGGGGGCTTCTCTTTTCCAAAATGCGGAGCCTACTTCTTGCTCCTTTGCAAGCAACTCCCAGAGAAGCGGCTATGGACCAGGCGCGGGTGCCTTCGCCTCCTCCATGCCCGGCTTGTACAATGTGAACAGTACCATATATCAAAGCCCGTTCTCTTCCGGATACAGCCTGGGCTCTGATGCCTACAACCTGCATTGTTCCTCTTTTGATCAGAACATTCCCGTCCTCTGCAATGAGCTAACCAAACCCAGCTGTGAGAAAGCGGAGGAAAGCAACCTGCACAACCAGGCTGAGCCTAATTTCCGGATATACCCCTGGATGAGGTCTTCAGGTAGGGGCGAGCGGAGAGGGCTCGGAGCCGTGGCAGCCAGGCAAAGCGTGTCGCCAGGATTACTGTCAGCACAGCCTTTATGGTTTTAATTATAGCCGAGGCGCCATTGCGTAGAAAGCCCGTGGCATTGTATGTAAATGAGTATCATAAAACTTTTTATTGCCCAATTAATGGGTTCTAGCCTCGTAAATTTATTTAACTCCATTTGCTATGGAATTTTAGCATTGAGTTGATTTGCGCTGTTTGCTATGAAAAAGCGGAGAGTTGGCTGCGGGCTCCCAGAGCCCCCACGGATAAGCGTCTCCCCTACCCTCTCGTCGAAGTTGGGGAAAAAAAATCCCACTGGCTGGGTAAGGCGGAGGGGACAGAGGCGTTTAGGACCGAGGGACGGCATGTCGAGGGCTTTGCCAGCCCGCGTTGCCGAGACGTGCCACTCTCGTCCCCCCTGCCCTTTCCACGGAGATAAGGATCTATAGAAATGTACTAAACAGGAAAACGGGGGAGGGGGGAGGAGGGGGCTAGGGGACGAGAGTGTGTGTGTGTGTGTGTGTGTGTAAAGGAGAGCTCTCTTCTGGAGCTAAATGCTATGTATTGTTTACGATCCAGGCGGGATGGGTGGGGGGAGCCCACGACATTAAAATAAAATAAATACAGCCCAGCCTTCCAGCTTTTTATTTCCCCTTGCGAAACGTGAAAGTCTGGAAGGTTTTAGGGAAATACATCGCCTGGGGGAAAAGTTCCTCCTCCCAAAAGCAATTTCCTCCCCCACCTCCTCTCCTGAATGCTTTCTCTTCACTTTTTCTAGGTCTCGAGCAACTTAATTTTTGCCCTGCCTGAGCAGGGCAGGTCGTGTGGCTGAAATGTCTTTGTTAGAGCAAAGTGGGGGGGCGGGTGGAAGTCGAAGAAAGGGATCGTTCACTCTGACTCGGCCACTTTTTTGTTTATTTATTTATTTATTTATTAAAGCCATCAATAAGAAAAATAAAACCAGAAAACTTTCCAATTCTCTTCTTGTCTAACTCCTGGCCGTGTATGTGCCTGTTTTCAGGTCCAGATAGGAAGCGAGGGCGCCAGACCTACACCCGCTACCAGACTCTGGAGCTGGAGAAGGAATTCCACTTCAATCGTTATCTGACTCGGCGGCGAAGGATAGAGATCGCCCATGCCCTCTGCCTGACGGAGAGGCAGATCAAAATCTGGTTCCAAAACCGGAGGATGAAGTGGAAGAAGGAGCACAAGGAGGAGAGCTCCAGCACCCCGGCTCCCAACGAGCCCACGTCAGCAGCAGCCTCTGTCGAGAAAGTGGAAGAAGATGAAGAGGAGGAGGACTAAGGAGTCCCACCCGAGGAAGAGATCTCTTAGAATAGTGTATGCACATGACAGTTGGAAAAGCTCCCTTTAAAGGAGAAAGGGGAGAAAAAAAGGAAAAAAAAAAGAGAGACTTGCTGTTTTTATTAAAAAAGAAAAAAATCTGTTCCCTTTAATAATCATCTTGAAAGCGAGCATTTGCAAACATGAAAACATTTCTTGGGTTGGCTTTCCAGCCTTCTCTCCACTCTCCCATACTCCCCAAACCTGCCCTATGCCGAACTTTTCGGTAATATCTCCTAAGAGCATCTTACCATCAGTTTGTTTTTTTTCTTCATTAGCCCAAACCTGGGTGGGCTTTTTCAGGGGACATTTCAGTGGGAGAACTGCTGCTTGCACAGATAGTAAACCGTGACCTTCCGAAGTAACTACCTGACTCCATAGTCCCAATCATGTGTAAGGGGAAAAGTGCATTAGGCTCACATTAAGAAAAACTACCTAATTTTGAATAAGTAGCTCTGCACTTCTCTTTTTGTTTTCTTTTTTTTTTTTTTTAATTGTTGTTAGAAAACTATCATAAGTAACAGCTACACTAACAAAAGGTTAAACAGCAACTAAGGGGGGGGGGAAAATGTTCCACAAACCACTACAATCTACAGCAATTATTTGTACTACCTATTTTCCAGACTACCTACCTATATATCTTGCTCTGCCTACCTATCTTCGAAAGTATACTGTATTTTAGTAGTCAAAAGGATGTTACAAGATTACTAATGTGAATCGCAAAATGCTTTTAGACATGCAAGTGTAGTCGTTCGAAAAGCACGCATCAATAGCTTTGGTATAGAATTTGGTACCGAAAAGTCTGAATATATTTAAATTTAAAATAATATATTTATTCCAAAGCAATTATAAATGGAAACCATATGCTGCAATATATCTTTGTTCTCGATTCTTTGCTATTCCGAGAGAGGAAGCAAACACACGCCAATATTGTACAAAGCGGTTTAATATCTCCTGTTGGCTTCTACCTTCAGCTGCTTCTGCTAAAGGCCGTTTTCTTATTCTATGTTGATCTTACTTAATATAGCGGAAAGTGTTCTTTGAAAAGTGAATTTAAATGATCATGTAACCACCTTAAAAAAAAAAAAAAACCGCCACAAACTGTTTGTCCTGATTATCTGAACGTGTTAATATGTAATACCATGAATTTTCCTACAATAGCAGATATTGTAATTTTTTTGTCATTTATATTCGTCTTGAACCTCATTTGTAAGATCATGTCCTAAATTGGGAAGTATGTAATTAATTTGAAAACTCGTAGCATGATGTATTGTTAAGAACTCTGTATAAATCCGTCTTGAAGGTTTGGCTAAAGTTTATTCACAAATTGTATGTTACAATGTGTTTCGGTGTGTTCGTTGTGAACATTTGGATATGCCGTGTAAGTATTGGAAGTGGGAAAAAAAAATGTCTGTGAACTCTCTTTGGAAGTGATACCGTGTTCAACTATCTCCCACGATAAATGTGTTTTATGTTACACAAAAAATAAATATGCTTGTTGACAATGAATTGCGTTTCTTTATTAAGGAACCAGTTCGAGGGAAGCACCAAAAAAAAGTTACATAGACAAATAAAGACATTAAACAATCTAAACATTTGGGGGGAGGGGGGGTGGTAATCTGAAAGAGGAAAAAAACCAAAAGAAAAACTAAAACCACAACAAAACCCCAAGGTGAAAAATTGATAGGAATCAGTCAATATCTCTATCTCGACTTAGTGATTTTTTTTCCCTAGCGTTGTTGATTAATAAAGCGGAAAGCCTTTTTTATGGAAGAGCTTCCTTCCACCGTGTTCCCGTGTCCTCTTGCAGTCATAACCCCAGTCCAGACGATCGGCGATCAAGTTGAAATCGCGTGCAGTGAAAGAATATTTTGTAATGAACAGAAAGTGAAATGCGAAACTTCCAAGTGTAAATGATCTGATCGGGTACATGTGTGGTTCGTGTGTGTGGCTTTCGGGGGCCAGGGGGCATCACGGTGGCACGAAAATGGGGAAAAATTGCCCCGCTTTAGAAAACCTCTTATTTTTGCCAGGTACCACGAAATGGCAATGAGATCTAATAGTCACCCTTTTTCTTTTTTTTTCTAATTAAAAATATACATATATTAACCCAAAAAAGTCCTTTTATTCGGCCGGATAAATACAGGTAAGACCTGGGGCATTATTTGCGCTGAAGTTCCCTTTTTTCTGCTGCACTCGTTCCTGCTCAACGCACTAATTGTAATTTTAATAAAATTAGTACAAAGTCCAGGTCTTTTAAAAAACTCCAGGGCTGCCTCTGTGGTAAGATGGCGCCTCTCTAAGACCTGCCTCTTCTTAGTGATGAGGAAAAGGCCATAAATCCGTTGTTGTTTATGAAAATTTACAACTTTGCAATACAACTTTATGAGTTGTTCGGTTTTTCCATTGGTCGTTGTCGGTCATGTGGATGGTAACCGTGAACATGAACTTTTTTATAATTTCCCTTGCGAGAATAGAGCCGCATTCTTTTGCTGAGCTCTGTCCTGCTTCGGATCTCTCTGGCTTTCAATCCCCATTTCATTTGTTCTTTGTAAGGCAATAGTGAACAAAGTGTGCGGAGGTTCGGCATAAGCAGCCGCCTAGAACACAGATCCGGGATGGCAATTTCCAGTTCCCCCGCTGGAAGGTGTGGCATATTGGATTCAAAGCACTGGCGTGGCAGATTTTCAACTTGCAACCTGGCTAATTTCCTGCTTCTTCTGGCACCAAAAGGAGGGCGATTCGTCTCCTGTGCAGCCAAAGCGACAGCTGTCAAAGTCGCAGGGGCTCCTGTGAGCCAGAACCTAAAAGGTGAGAAATGTATATGACACTACTGTAAGCAGGGAAAAATTGTTTAATACTTTTAAATATTAGACATGTGCAATTAAACCAAATGGAAATGTTATCGGCCAAAAATAGAGATGGCTGAAGCTCAGTTGATTTTGACTTAGCCAGTGCATGCAAAAATATGCCTAAATAAAATGTTTATTTTCTGTGATTTAGCAAGGAAGCGGTGGATTTTTTTTTTTTTTTTCACGAAGTTGATTTCTTTTTGCGTTAGCCATGGATATGTTGTGACGTTCAGGTTATTTTCTATTAATTCAGTTTTACAATATAGGTGGAGGGTATTTTTTTTTCCCAGCAAGAGGGGAAAAAAAGTGATATCCCCAAACATTTTTTAATATTAATTCGCTGCATTAGCTCATTAGCTTAAATTTCATTTGCGGTTTACGAAATTTAGACGTAATGTATTGTTTACCGTTTCACTTAAAAAAAAACCAAAACAAAAACAACAACAAAAAAAATGCCCCAAACAGCACAATGTCTCCTAGCTTCTCTGCCGTGTCCGGGAGGAAGGTTATTTCTAGACGGGGGGAAACAGCGCGAATATGTGTTAGATTTTCTTTATCAGATCAAGCGCTGCTTGCGTAAATCGCTGGCCCTGCCGTGGGTCCATTGCCGGCGGTTCGCGGCGTGGGCGGCTTGCGCGCCCCGGCTGCGCGGAGCGGGCTTCGCGGCGGCTGAGCCCATTCCAGTGCCGGAGACAGAGCTTTAGAGCTTTCCCCCCCCTTTCTCTCCTTGTTGTGACTGTTACGGTGCGGCGCTGGGGCGGGGGAGCGGCGGCCGGCGGGCCGGTGCCCCGTGGTGTGTGCCGGCGGGGGGCAGCGGGGACCCGGGGACGGCGCCCCCGGGACCCCCCGCCGCTGCCACCCGGCTCCGATCCCGCCTCCTCACGGCGAAGGAGAGGCTCGGAAGGCTCTAAGCGGCGGCCCCGGCTCTGCCAGTGCCGCCGGGCTGATAAAGCACTGCATTTGCATTGCATTGCGGTATCCGCCGGACTGGAGCTGCAGTGAGCGCCGGATTATTTATTGCGGCTCGCGGGTGCTCAGTGCTGCCACGGCGTGGCGGCGCGGCGGAGGCGGGCGCGGAGTGGAGCGGCCCCCGCAGTCCCTGGAAGAGCAGCGCTGGCAGCCTGCACTGCTCGGGGGAGCCCAAATAAAAGACCGAGAGGAAAAAAAAAAAAATGCGGCCTATCTTTTTTCTGTGGGAATATCGGAGCTCACCCCCAGGCAAAATATTCCGGCAGGACCGGCTCTGCCCACTCCCTTTCCCCTCCGCTTCTGCCTCGATGTGTGTCAACTGCAAGTTACCACGGTGGGAGCCGGCTGGGGAGGACCCGCCCGCGTCCCCCCGGCCGGGCTCTCTGTACCCCGCCAGTCTAAACAACGGTCCGCCTTGCCCAAACTGTTTGGATTAGGAGCTATTAGTTAAAGGTTGGTTTTGATGACGATGGCGAGCACGAGAATGATTTTAAAGTGGTTTTATATACGACGAGAAGGAGGCTTTTAAGCTTAAGAGGGTAACTAATCCCGCACCTGTATCCGAAAGTGGCTGGGGTAGCGGACGCGTTTTCGGCGGGAGGAGGAAGGCGAAATGTTCTCTGAAGGAGGTGCTGGGGGTGCGTGGA
Organism: Catharus ustulatus; assembly: GCF_009819885.2. Taxonomy (NCBI): domain Eukaryota; kingdom Metazoa; phylum Chordata; class Aves; order Passeriformes; family Turdidae; genus Catharus; species Catharus ustulatus. Next base: position 34,997,491 of record NC_046221.1, on the reverse strand, counting down.
AATAGGAAAACAAATAAACGGGGTATGAAATACACAGGTATCGCGAAGTGTGACTGTTGCGGTGGCAAAATGCAGCGACTGGCTTGCTTTCTGGTTTCCAGAGTGGGGGCGGGAATGGTGAAGGAAAACTGCCCCGAAATGTGTCCAGGCCGGACATTTCCTCGGCAGACATGGGGGTAGCGGATTATTGTGATTCGGGGTTTTCTGGGGTAGGGGGAGGAGCGGAAAGGACGCCTGAATGTGACTGAAGCAGAGATTGCGGTGCAGATTGTTTAGCTGTCACTGTAACTACTCGAACACCACCCAGTCAGGCAAACGTGCAGATTTCATTCCTTTTCGTGTTATGGGATCGACGAAGAAATATTTTCGCTGCCTGCGATTTGGCTTTCGCAACTTGGTTTGGACTCAAACAGTAACTTGAAAAACGGGAAAGAAACAAAAAGAAAAGGGTGGGGGGGAATCAGAGTGTAACCGATGCTATAAAATGTAAAAATAACTAAGCCTGGAGCGATTTTTATTTTAATGTTTGTTTTGGTCTTCGTGTGATGGATTCAAACAAAAGATCGTCTGCCCACAACTTTTTAGAAGTAAGGCCCGTGGCGTTTGTTTGTCCCGAGTATTCATTTTTTCATGGTGCGTTTTCGTTCTGACCTAAACTGGCGAAAATATGCTCTTTTAAAAGCCTTTTCGCATTTAGCGTTCTGTGTATGAGTGCTTGCTTGCTGGTGTTTCCTCCTTTTAAAACTCCATTCTCACTGAGTAAAAGAAACCTTATTTTTTCCGGAGAAATCTGCTTTTCAGGAAATACGTGTTTCTGAAATGACCTCTCAAAGCATGCAGCTAGTGAGCTGTAATTCTACCAGGTGTGTTTGTGGATTAGCTGGGCTGAAGAGGCTAAGGAAGTTGAAAAAAAACCCGAAGGCAATCAACATCTGAATGTGAAAGTCCAGCTGAGACTGCAAACAATACAAACTATTGTGGAGCGATGTTTTAACTCACTACTGTTTTATAGGTATCGTAATCTGCCCCCGGAAATGAGACAAATAGTCTCACAACAACAACAAAACTCTTCTTTGAAAGCTGCTTTAGGAAACGATGCTCGTACGAATGTCACTTTACGTGACAGAGCGCGTTTAAAATTAGTCTATTCAATCTGTTGTAATGGGCGGATTATGAGTAAACACAGTTTAGAATTAACAACCTCATGTTATCTACAGGAACTGCAGGGTTAGGGCTGAATTAAATGCGCATCAGCGAATTTCATCAGCACTGTTACTGTCCGAGCCCTGGGCCAAGAATTATATTTCCGCTATGGGGTAACTGCCATATTGAAAAATGAAGGTGGAAATGTTTGCTTCGTGTATTGTTCTTCCCCTCTTAAAGACACAAATCCAGGTTTAATCAAATTATTCGGAACAACAACGAAACCGATTGGCTTCTGCTGACTCATTAGCGGGGTTGTATTAATTAGGAATAGTCCTACTGGCTCGTTTTTGTATTTGAGTGTTTGATTCCCTCGGCTCTGCTCTGGCGGGAGGAGGGTAGACTTGGGGAGAAGAGACACATACAACTTCATCTGGGCTGCCGAGGGGCGTCGGGAGCCCATGCGGCTCTTCCTGAGGCCTCCTCGGGCACTTGGTACAAATCAAAAATCCCACTCCTCAGAAGGCCACCTCCCCAACCTCCTAATTACGGGAATGTTCATTAATATACGAGACCTCTTCCATGGCAGGACGCGTTAGCCTCTCTCACAAAAGCTGGATTCGGCTCTGGGGCGGGCTCCCTGAGCTCCGTAGGGAAGCCTTAGCGGAGGGGCAATTTTCGACTGAATGGATAAATAAATACGTTTTAGAACAACTCAAAAATTCTTGGATGCGACTGTGGCATCGCGAAGGCAAAATGGAGAGAGGCCGTCCCCCCCCTCGCCCCCCACGCTGCGCGGCGCTCCTTTCCCCCTTTCACGTGCTCCCTCCGCTCCAAAGTTTCCCTTCCTCAGTTCAGCATCCTCCACCGCCTTCTCCTTCCCTCCCTCCTCCTTCCCTCCGCCGGAGAGCCGGGGGTGGCTCTCCCACCCTTCCCACGGGGTCGCGCGACTCCCTCGTCGTGGGGCCTCCAACTTTTCAGGGTGTCCCCCCCCACACCCTTCCAGCAGCCGGCGGGGGGGTGTCCCCGTTACCCGCTCTCGCACCGCCCGCGCTACCGGGAATTATCGCTGCCGCTGTTGTTATTATTATTGGGTTATTTTCCCGCGTGGGGGCGGTGCCGCGGCGGGGGCGCGGCCGGTCCCGCGGGCTGCGCGGCGCGGTGCGGTGCGGGGGGCGCGGGGCGGCGCGGCGGGGCCGGGGCTGCCGGTAAGTTGGCGGCGCGGTGGCGGCGGCCCCGGGGGAGCGGGCGCCGCGCGCGCTCCCATTGGCCGCCCCGCCGTCAGCTGCTCCTATTTTCTGCTGTCGCTTTTGGCGCTCGGCCATCCAGAAACAAACCACTTCGATGACTCCTAATAGTTATCGCCAGATGTACTAATACACAACAAATCACGGTCCGGGAGAGGGGGAGAGCAAATGAGTTCCTATTTTGTGAATCCCACTTTCCCGGGGAGCCTGCCCGGGGGCCAGGACTCCTTCCTCGGGCAGATCCCCCTGTACCCGGCGGGCTATGATGCTCTCAGGCATTTTCCGGCTTCGTACGGGGCAAGCAGCCTGCAGGACAAGACTTACACCTCACCTTGTTTCTACCAACAGTCCAACACCGTCATTGCTTGCAGTCGGGCTTCCTATGAGTACGGAGCCTCTTGTTTTTATTCGGACAAGGACATTAGTAGCGCCTCTCCTTCCGGCAGTGGCAAACAGAGGGGGCCCGGGGACTACCTGCACTTTTCTCCCGATCAACAGTACAAAACCAGCGGCGGGCAAGCCAAAATTATAAATGACGAAGGCACCGACCGGAAGTACACGAGCCCTGTTTACCCCTGGATGCAGCGGATGAACTCCTGCGCTGGTAAGGAAGGCATCTCGGTGCAGTCAAGGGCGGAGAGGGGAGGAAAAGGAAAAGTTGTTTTTTTTTTTTCTTTTGTTGTTGTTGTTGTTAGATAAAGTTCAGATTGTTGGAGAATCAAGGTTTCTGCAGGGCAATATGTAACATGAAACCTTCCCAGGTTTAGACCTGGCACCTTGGCACCCAGGGAATGGTGGCCAAGATCCCAGTGTGTAGGTTTACTAGTGAAAGTTACAGGGGAATCCTTGGAAAGTAGGGAGGGGTGGGGAAGAAATAAAAAGGAGTAAAGCACTTTTATCACTCTCTTAAAGCCACCCCAAAGCCTCTGCTCTGCTTCTTCATTGTCAGAGAGCGATGCATGGAATATGCCCTCTGTACTGAGGATCCAAAGCATTTGTGGTACATTCCTCCTCGCCCCCCTCCCCCAGCTCATTAGCCTGCGAGTATTGGATATTGAGAGCACGTTTCTGGGGCCGTGGGCGCACTTCCATGGCATAGTGAATTTTTTCAGACTTAGGAGTGAACTTCACATAATTGAACTATTCTGTATAGGAGTGGTGGTGGGGGAATGAGGGGTGGGGGTGGAGTGGGAGGGTTGTATTGAGGTGACATTCATTTTTTGTAATCCCAAATTTAAACGTTTACTTCAAGTGTTTGCGAATGACTCGCCTTCTCTCCCATCCTCCCAAGTTTATATTTGCTGCAGGGTAGGTTTCACTCCTTTTTTTGAAAATTAAACTTTTAGCAAGACCATTCCGATGCTGCTTTGCATTCGAGAGCAATAAATTCCGGAGCAAATGGCAAAACGCTCTTGTATGATCTTTAGCTGATGTCTATAATTATACTTAGAGACCTTCTGTAGTCCCAGCCATGGCAATGGCTGTGTGTTTGTGTCAACACAGCCACATGTGCGTGCACACACACACGCACAGACACATGCATGAGGCTTCCCGGATAGCACACGTGTGCCTGTGCCTGTGTGTGCGCCCAGGCTCCCAGCGCGCACAGAGCAGCCTCTGCTCAGCTCTGCTCGCACCGTGCTACCTCCTGCACCTTCACTAGGTCCCCCTTAAAGCCTCTTTGTATCCCACTTACCCCGCCACCGTTAGCACACTGTACATCCGCATTTACAGCTCGTCAGGCAGGAGAAAAGGAAAAGAGAGAATTGAAAAAAAAAAAAAAAAAAAAAAAAGCCTCCAGGAAACCAGAGCAACTTCCCCACTCCCCGTGATTGTGCCTGCAAAAGGAGGCAGAATATACTAATCTCTCTTTCTGGTCTGAAATCACTGGGCCCTATCCAATGCGATCGTTTTGTCTTTACTTCTACAGGTACAGTATATGGAACACATGGGAGACGAGGGAGGCAAACTTACACCAGATACCAAACGCTAGAGTTAGAGAAGGAATTTCATTTTAACAGATACTTAACCCGAAGACGACGTATTGAGATTGCAAACGCTCTCTGCCTTACTGAACGCCAGATTAAAATATGGTTTCAAAACAGGCGGATGAAATGGAAAAAGGAAAACAAATTCATAAATTCCACACAGCCCAGCAGCGAAGAAACAGAGGAAAAGTCAGGGGAGTAGAACTACGTTTAATAAACGCTACCAGGCCTTTCCTTAGCTCTTACTACTACTACTATTATTATTATTATTTACCTTGTGTTCCTTCTGCTACTGAAATCCTATAGGTTTGTCACAGTCTATTAATCCCCAAAAGGCTTGGTTAAAAGATGTACGTTTGCAATCATCTGTGACTTGCTCTAATATATGTGGAAGCCCCAGCTTTTGAGCTACAGGCATGTATGTATGTAACCACCTTCCCAAAGCATATATGGCGTTGGTTAAAGTATTAGAGAATTGGCCCAGAATTTTAAGTATTTGAGATCAGCATCTGTGTGTGGGTGAGTGTCCCTAGTGTGCTTGTGTGAGAAAATATAAGCAAATTATTTTTAATCTTTTTTTTTTTTAATTAGAAATGCTCATATTGTAGAAAGATAAGAGATTTTAGAAAATATTTGGGTGATGTTTTCGCTAGCTCCCGCTATGGCGGGCCATCTCGTTATGCTGTGTTTGGGAGTTTATGATCTGCAGGGGGGAAAAAACTTTTAGTTATGTTTAAGATATTTAAATAGCAAAAGGAAGAAAAATTCTTTAAAATAACGTTGTACAAATCGCTGTGTATAAACTTTCACTTAAAGCGAAGATGAATTGCAGGGAGATTTTTTTTTTAATGCCGCTAAACTGCTTAATCTGCACTACTAGAATTAAAGTAAAAACTCGGTGTTAAACTTCAGGGGAAGCTAGGGAAGGGGTTTCGAAGAGGGCAATTTTCTGTGGTTCCCGTTGAGCTTACGCTAAGGTTTTGGTAAGCTCAGCTCTGCACTGAAGGGGTTTGAATTATGGACTACATTTCTTGGGGCTTCGTGAACTTAGATCGATCTTTTTTTTCCCTTTTATCTCTCTTTCTTTCCCCCTTTCTTCCTTCCTTCTTTCCTTCCTTCCTTCCTTCCTCTCTTTCTGTCTTTCTTTCTTATTTGAAAAAAAGGTCTTGTTAACTCGGGGATTTTCTTTCCTGCTTCTGCGGTATCTTAATTCACATTCGCATTACTTAGCACTGGAAAAAATAAATTGATACTTTGAAGAAAAAATAGCTGCTATAAAATGCTTCCACTTCGAGATTTGTGGAAGTAAAATAAGCGCAGCAAATTATTGATTAATATATATGTTATATCTCTCTATATTATATTGCGTGTGCTTGAGCGTGCATGTGAAGCTGTGTGCAAATGCACTTGTATGCGCATCGAGGCTCTTTTGTTTGGAAGGCAGCACAGTTTGGGCTACCACTCCAAATGTTTTAAAAGCCAAATCTGGAGAACATAATGCAAAATGGCTACCGCCGCATTTAGAGGATTTTTTTCCTTCCGAGAGGCGATGAAATAGCGGCAGCCATAAAGTCGCCTGGAATTTGACCCCCTAGTTGGAAAAACGCTGCACGATATTTGTCTTTAATAGCTATCTGCCATTTCACATCGGCAGGACCCGACTGCCTTTCGAAATCTCCGGCACGGGAGTAAGTGTGGGGAATATTACATATACCTATATAGTACGTAGAATGGACATAAGCCTTGCCAGCACCCGAGAACGGATCGTATAAGATTTGCGAACTGGTGTAAATAAGCCTCGCACGGAGGAGAAGGCAGGCACAAAGCGGAGCGCTCTCTGCACACCCAGCTCCCCGGCGGCCGGCTCGGACGAGCGATGCCCGTCGGCCCCGCAGCCCCGCCGCCGGTGGCCGCAGCCGGTGACGGCGAGCCCCGCTCCTCTCCGCGTCTCTCCGCGCCGCTCCGCGCCGCCGTCGGGGGCCGTCACCCCGGGCCGACCCCGCGGAGCCGCCGCCATCCCCCGCGCCGCCAGCGGGTGGCGCTGGAGGCCGGCGGACGAGCGGGCGGCGGCGGCGGCGGCGCGCACGGGAGGCGCGCCCCGGGCCGCCCGCGCCCTCCCAGCTCCCCCACCAGTGCACGAGTTTACCTCTAGAGGTCATCAGGCAGGATTTACGACTGGACAACAAAAGCACGTGATGTGAAGCCGTACCCCATATTTGGGTGCCTACGTAGGAGGGAACCAAGTACATGTCCCAGTCATTTCCATAATTCATCATAAATTGTGCAAGGGTGCTATAGACGCACAAAACGACCAAGAGCCACAAATCAAGCACACATATCAAAAAACAAATGAGCTCTTATTTTGTAAACTCATTTTGCGGTCGCTATCCAAATGGCCCGGACTACCAGTTACATAATTATGGAGATCACAGCTCGGTGAGCGAGCAATACAGGGACTCCGCCAGCATGCACTCCGGCAGGTACGGATACGGCTACAATGGCATGGACCTCAGCGTCGGGCGCTCTGCTTCCACTCACTTTGGTGCCAATGAGAGACCCCGCAGTTACCCGGCCAACACCACCTCTGCCTCGACAGAGCCCAGGTACAACCAGCCCGCGACGTCTTCCCACTCGCCTCCCCCTGACCCTCTGCCCTGCACCGCCGTGGCCGGTTCGCCTGTCAGCGAGAGTCACCACGGGGTGAAAAACTCCCTCGCCAACTCCACCAGCACTTCGTCCAATTCCAGCAGCAACACGCACATCAGCAGAGACGGGGTTGGCACCTCGTCTGGGACTGAGGAAGACACTCCAGCAAGCAGCGAGCAGGCAAGTGCCCCGACCGACCAAAGCACAGCCCAGCCTTCACAGCCCCAGATCTACCCTTGGATGCGAAAACTGCACATAAGTCATGGTAAAGCAAATACCCTGTTCTTTCTTTATTTCTCTGGAGGAAAAGGAGGATTTAATGTAAACCGGGTGGCTGCGCCGAGCAAGGTCGGGGAGAGGGGGAGAGGAGGGCGTGAGAGCGGGCAGTCTCCGCGCACACAACTCTGCTCGCAGGGAAGCACTCTCCCTTCTCAGGGCGAGTCCCCCCCGAAAGGAAAAAAAAAAAAAAAAATAACGCTCGGCCCCGAAAACACCGCCCGCCTGGCTCCCAGCGCCGGCGGGGGGAGTAGAAGGAGCCTTGCCGAAGGGAGATCGGGAGCAGAGACTGCTCCCGGCTCTCCTCTGAATGGGGGATCTTCCAGTGGGAACGGCGCGGCTGACCCCATTTATTTTGCTTAGACATATTAAAAAGAGAATAGGAAAGGGCGAGAAGGGCAGTTTTCACTGCTGGGAAGCCGTGGGGGAGGGGGGAGGGCGAGTCGCCCCAAACTCGGGGTAGAGGGCTTGAGGGGCGCGGGGGAGCGAAGCAACTTTCAGCCCCGGGTACCTGCCCTGCCCTCGCTGCTGGGAGAGCGGCCGGAGGCTCCCTGCCTCCCAGAGCCTTCCCCAGCTCTGCCGTGGGAAAGGGCTGCACGATTCAGCCTCGCTCTCTCAGCTCTGAAAACCCAGCTATCAGCAGAGACATCCTCCAAATCAGCTTATCTGGGGAGGCATGGAGAAGAATTGACCTTATTTTTAAAAAAATTTAAAAAGAGGAAGAAATTGAAAAAAAATTAAATTAAAAAATTCGAATCGCAAATCTAAGCGAAAACTTACCGAGACTACCAAATCCCCCTCCCCCAAGCCTTTCCTAAGAGGGGCTGGAGGGGGAAACTTGTTGAGCGTTTATCCAAACCAGAAACAAAACCAAACAGGACTGAGAATAACGGTCCTGGTCGCTGGTAGCTGCAATAAGACACGACGGCTCTGAGAGGCTGCTGAGAATCTAAATCATGTACTTTTCTCTTCCAGACAACATAGGGGGACCAGAAGGGAAAAGGGCTCGGACTGCTTACACCCGCTATCAGACCTTGGAGCTCGAAAAGGAATTTCACTTCAATAGATACCTGACCCGCAGAAGAAGGATTGAAATAGCACATGCTCTTTGCCTCTCAGAGAGACAAATAAAGATCTGGTTCCAAAACAGGAGAATGAAATGGAAAAAGGATAATAAGCTGAAAAGTATGAGCATGGCAGCTGCAGGAGGGGCATTCCGTCCCTAAGCGTTTGATCAATTAAAAGTACTGAGCAGTATTAGCTGACCCTGCGTCGTCTCATGTCAGTACTAAGTTGACTTTCTAAAACTTCCTTGTGTTACTTCTGTGAAGAAACCCTGTTCTTGTCGCCCTTATTCATCTTTTAATCATGAGCCTGTTTATTACCATTCTCTCGCGTGTATAAGTAGATCTGCTTTTATCGTACATTTCTTTGTCTTGAATGGCTTTGTCTTGAAAAAAATAATAGATGTTTTAACTTATTTATATGAAGCGAGCTGTGTTACTTGAAGTAACTGTTAAAACAAAACAAAACTAAACAAAAAAGAACAAAAAGGGAAAAAAAAGAAGTTAAAAAAAAAAAAGGAGAGAGAGAAAGGAAACCCTCCCCCGGTTTAGTACAAATGTTATGTGTTGCACTCAACCTGCTTAACTGTGCATGTGTGGTCAAGTGTTAATGTCTGTATAGCTCCAAGCTGTTAAAAATATTTTTATTCAAACTACCTATATAATTCCTGTGTAATTAATGCTGTTGTAGAGGTGAAATGATGAAATCAACTGAACTTGTCCTACGTGTAGTGAATAGTGAATCTGTGACGAAAACTGTGATTCCAAGCAGTATGTCCTTGCTGTGCCTTTGTATATGACTCTTTGCACGAACTCTTAGAAGTGGCTCTTATTAAGCGCAGCTTCTGTGATGTATGTTTTTTGTGAACAAAGTTACAAATATAGTCAAAGTCTGGCTGTTTGAGCAAACTGTGATCAGCTTTTTTTTTTATTATTATTATTATTTGTTTTTAAAAAAAACCTGACTGGAAATCAACAAAAAAATAAACTTTCTATTGTAAAGTTTTTGTGATCTGATTTGTGCAAAGCAAGAAGTTGTGCTTCCTGATTTGCCTCTGAAAAAAAAAAAAATAGCCCGTGCAGAGTTTGTTATGATATTTTACCTGGTTCTTACTGCACGTTGCATATGGTGGATGCTGCAATTGTCCGCTACAAGTATTTTTAATTGAAAGTTTGACCATAAGTTCTTCCTTACTTGTTTTTCGCTAGGTGGAAAGCTGCATCGCAGGACCACAATCAACACCCTTTGTGTCTGAATCAACTGTTAACTATTTGCTGATGGTTAAAATTAAAAAAAAAAAAAGCAAAACAACAACCAAAAAAAACCAACAAAAAAATCCCACGAAAAAAAAAAACCACAACCCAAACCCCAAAACATGTGCTTTGTTAAAAGACACTGCGAACTCCAGGGTGTGTTTTCATCGCTCTAGTATTTCTCCTGTGGTTTCATTAAGTATATTTTAGGACAGCCATGTCCAAGCCCTCTGCGTCTATTAGTAACCCTCTCTAGCCGCATTCCCACTCTTTAAAGATTTTTGGTTTTCTTCGCTACAATTAGTTTGCTATAAACGCAATGTTACTTACCCCATCAGAGCTTGAATGGTTAACTCTTCTGAGCTTCTAAGAGCAACTAAAGATTTGCACATTTACTGACTGGTTACATTGATGCCTTCCCTTAAAAGTTATAAAACAGTAAACTTTATAAGCCCCAGTTCCGGCTATATGACATTTGGGTGCCAAATGAATAGGGTTTTGTCTATGAATTAGATCGTAAAATCATCCATAGCACAGACAGATAGGCTCACTGGCTATAAAAAGTCACGTGGTGCCATTAAAGTAAGTTTTATGGTTTTGGGGAGTTGACATCCAACATTATATACCACATAACATATAATCTCACTGACGCTGGACTTCATTTGACTCTTTTGCAGGCTACGTGTGCCTCCTGGCCATTCAAATTGTCAGGTTTAGGGACAGAAGTATCCAAACCACAAGTTCTCAGTACTATGTGAAAAATGGCTCCTTGCAAGTCAAAGGTAAGTTTCGTGCACAAGTTCCTTAAAGTTTATTTGTACAGTGGGGAAGCCGAGGCTCCTGCTCGCTCTCGCTGCCTCTCGCCTCTCTCTTTCTTTCTCTTTCTCTTTCCCTTCCTCTCCGCCTGGAGGTTTTCAGGACGGTCCCACCGAGCCCGAGAGGCAGGATCAAGCACTAATGATCCAGGTTGCGCTGCAAATACCTCCCCCCCATCCCTTCACTCGCAGCAGCTAGCTCTCTATTTTAACGATCAAATCAAAGTAAACCACAATAAGCGACTTTGGCAGAGATGGATTTTGGGGCCTAGCTTTAATCACTTTGACTACCGCAGAAGATAATTACTTCCTTTGCTCCAATAGACTCTCCAAGTTTGGAGAGGTTTTGTTTAGCAAAGAGTAGTTACTGCAGGCGATTAAAAAAAGGGGGAAACAAAATAGATTGGGCTTGATATTATCTGGGCAGTATCTTATGTAGGCATGATCGAGTTGGAGGCGTGATGATATGGTAATAATCTTTGGATTGGTGAAATATGTTGCGCATCAGAGTCAGTATTAAAATGGCACAGACTGTACTGGAGTGTTTAGATACATGTTTTCTGCATTGGGTTGTGCAGAAATCCTCAGCTATGTGTATATGTACATCTGCGAGCGTGTAGTGTGTTTTGGGGATGTGCATTTATAACGTTGCTATAACTTTTTCCTGGTTCTATATGTAATTGCATAAATATAAATATATTTAAATTATATGCATGTGTGCCTGCATGTACAAATCAGTTTGCACGTCTGTCTAAAGCCGTGCAGATGCATATATGTGTTTAATATTGGTGCATTCATATACATAAAGGGTGTGTACGTGTGTACACATATATATGTTCCTGCGACTTCCTTTTTTTTTTTTTTTTTTTTTTAAAGCGAACCAATTGACTGTAACTTGTAGCATTAATACAAGAGACTACAGGTCATTAGAGTGCTGCAAATTATGAAATACGGGCTTGGTTTATTGAAGATTGTAAATATCCCCCTAGCTCCGCTCTCTCCCTTTCTGCCTTATATTGCTGGCTGCCATTGTGGGGTAGGCCCCAGCTGCGTGTTTACTTCAACATTCTTTTTATTTAAGTGGACTGTTCTCACTAGAGTGTGATTACTCAGCAATAAACTTTATGGCCGGATTTAACTTCAGTCTTTGAATTTCCAGGACTTGAATGAAAGGGTGAAAGGAACTCTATCTTTCTCTGGGTAACATTAAGGCCTGATCCTTATCCTCAGAGCTGTTACTTTGGCAAGTGATCTCGGGGGGTATAAACAGACTAGTCAGGGACTAGGGTAGAATTTTGAAAATTGCCGATTATCTATCTATCTATCTATCTATCTATCTATCTATCTATCTATCTATCTATCCATCTCTCCAAACCAGCTGTGGGTATCTCCTTCTCTGCACAGGTTTGGACTAACATTGATTCAGCAGATTGCATTGTTTTCCTTTATGTGTCATAAAGTCGGGTTTGCAAAAGAATGGAGTGGTTTGATGTGAGAAATGGGCTTTGTTTTATTTCGGTAGTGCTATGCCATTTCAATGTTGTGGTTTAGGCTGGTTTGGCTACTGTGAGCAAAAATGGGAGAAAGGTGCAGTGTTTCAGGAGGGTAAGGTTGTTGTGTACCTCTGCAAGGTTGCATATTGCTGACTGGTTCCTATTTTTAATTTATTCGCCCTTACCTTAAAATAAATGGTATTTTCTAAGGTGGGTTCATCCCAAAGAGCTCAAATGTTTTAAAAAAACATTTAATATTTAAAGCCAACCCTTGTGGAAGATAGAGTCTGATGCCTTTGTGTCTGTCGATCCTTCCTGTCAGCACTAAACAAATATCTCTCCATATATTTAATATTTTAAAAATGAGAAAGTCTTTAAAAGAGCATATCCAAAAGCACATTTGAAAATAATTTCCTTATAAACAGCTGGAGATTTTATAGTACTCTAGTTGACACATTTTCGTCAATAGGAATATCCGAAAGTTGCATGTGATAGGCGTGTATTATATTATACTATATGCCATAAAATTTTATCGTTTGAGACAAGGCATGAAAAACCCTTAAAAGTTTGGTCTTCGTTTATATATGGGTCCTTTTCCAAGGAAAACCATTTGCTTGTAGATGGGAATAACACTAGACACAAACAGCTCATGATTACTCAGTATTTAACAACTCTGCACAGTTTGAATTAACTGGCCAATATACAAGCACGCACAGACACCCGTTCGACTAATATTTTAGGATCCTGGATATCATCCTGGATTGTAATTTTTCATTGCCTAGAGTGAAAAGATTTGCTGCTCATGTATTTTCCACATTTTTGAATGTGGCTTCTGGACCATATCCCGCACAAAAGCATGTACAGAGGTTCAAGAACTACAGAAAAGAAAAATATCCCTAAGTTCAGAAACATATAAACCCGCCTGTACTGCAAGAAACGCTATCAACAAAGGAAAGTTAGCTAGTAATGACAACTTCACCATGTTTCTGGCCCTGCCCTGTCCTAAGCATCACAGTTGAAACCATTCAAATCCAGAAATGCATTAAGATTTCCTAATACGCTTTGAAATTTGAAATTCAAACGAGCCCAGACTGCGGAACTCTGCGAAAATAATCCCAGGTCCGAATTGTTTTCCGAGGGAAAATATCATGGGAAATTATCGTTGGGAATCAGGAGAGGAGTTTTATCTGCACACGCTATTTTTCTGATGAATTTGGGGGATTAGTAAGTGTGAATTTTTTGTATTTTGGGAATGGCAAGTTGTTTTTTGCCATTTGAAATACCGTTTACCAAACCTTTTGAAAGAAATACTTGTGTTTAGTGTCTCATGTCTAAGTGCAAAACCAATTAAAGATTAGGCAGCCCTCTTAATGTGTGAACTGGTGACTTTGCGAGACATAACTTTCTCGAAATCAGAAGTACAACAATCTAACGGAAAGTCATCCGTAAATTACAGCTCTACAGCCTTGTCTAAACCATGCAAACTCCCTAATTTCAGAACATTACAGGGAAATCATTATCTTACCATTTCCTTACGTTTAGCAAGTGTGTATCTGTGGAAGGGTGACAATAGAGGAGTTTACAATTTGCTTCATGGGAAATTGAATGGAACTGATCATGAGGGGGGGATCAGGAGGTTTCTATTTCAAACCCTGAATACGGGAGCAGTGCCTTTTCCCTCCCCACAAACACAGATTTAACGCATTTAATGCAGACACGAGTAAATCTCCTGATAAAGTTAAGATGTCGTTGGCTTTCTTAGTCCCCCAAAATCTCCCCGATTTGAGGCTGGGGTTGCTAGCTAGAGCGGAAAACCACAGTTCCCACAGTCGTCTGGTCACCTTTGAAAATATTATCCCTTTCAAATTAAAGCATCTTCACTAATGTCTCTCTGTAAGGCGAATGCTCGTGGACCACCCCAGTCACATGTTCCTGTAGCTACGCGCACAAACAATTTCAAATCTGACACAGAGAGCGTGTAAAATTTGCATGGATTTTGCCTTATAACACGCAAAAGGAATCTTTTCCATATCCCCTCCCCCCAAAAAATGTCTTTTCAATAATAATATTTGCTATGAAGGTTATTGGGTAATTATTGCAATTTTGTGGAACAGTCCTTGCTTGAGGTGAAGTCTGTCTCCGGATAATAAATGGCAGCCCGTGCAGTTCACTGCCAGGTTAAGTAAATGCAGAAAAGATAAATCTGCACACCCTAGGAATCACCAGCAGAGCTCGCTTTAGACCAAGTTCACAGTCAACTCGTTTGCCTAGACAAGGCTTCGCAAACAATTAGACTTGTTTCTTTATGTTTAAATCAAGGAGAAATGACTAAAACCCTTCAGCAGAGAGCTGCAGCTTTTCCCCCAACGCTCGTCGCTCCGTTCCTTCCAACCTCACGCCCAGAACTTACCCAGCATTTCACCTGCAATTGTAACCATATAGCGCCTTTGAGTAACAGGCTTCCCTCCAACGCTGCCGAAAGGCTGTGCAAACTGATCTAACAGCATTTTACAAAGCTGAGAGATTAAGGAAAAGAAAATAAAAAATTAAAAATGCAAAAGTATCCGATTTCTCAGCAGCAAGGAAAAAAAAAATCGCCCTTAGAAAACTGGGGGAAACAGCAGAAGTATTGAAACAAACAGTGCGAGTCTCTTACTCCTAAAAGAAGCTGCATAGCTTTTGTATATCTTTGTGGTTAAGGGCGTTACAACTGCAGGTCAAAAAGTTGAGGGTCAAAAGTTTACGTTTTGCACCACTCTTAGTCATTCGCCCAGACAGAGTTTGATGTCAATGTTATAGCCGAGATCTTGACTATCAGCACAAAAGATAAAATAGCTTTGAGTTACGTGTGTATCACAGTATGGACTCCAGGTGAACCCTACTGACTGAATGACCTCAATTACCAAGGAAAGGATAGAAAATTCCTCTTTTCAAGAGTAATACACGTTGTATTTCATCTTGAATTATCAGCCACATTTGTGTCTGAATATCTCGGGTTCAGCCGCGGCAGGTAAACACGCGTGTTGCCCCCACAGAAGCCACTGATGTTGCCTCCTCCAAAAGTCAGGTAGCAAAATGCCTCACCCTTGTTTATTATATAATAACCTGCTCTAAGAGGTTTAATGTTAAGCCTTCTCACTTTGCAAAATGGCAGGAAGATAAGATAGGAGCGAAGCTATTAACGCGTGTATCGATCCTAGCCGCGTCTTTGTTTTTGCTCTCATTTCTGTAGCGACCGCTAAACTGTGCTTAAACAGGACATGCCGGAGATAATACGGGCTATATGTTTGGTCCGAAGGAGCTCGTTTAAAATGCGGAGCGGTGGAGCCGTGTTGCGATACCCATGGAAAATATTACGGAGAAGCTGGCGCCCTGCGCCTCTCCGTGATTTGGAGGGTTCTCACAGCCTTCTGGAATTACCCGAGGAGGCAGTTCCCAGCGAAATTGAGAGTAGGACGCGTTATTTTTCCTCTCGCCACCCACCCCTCTTCACCCTTCCAAGAAAAAGTTTAGTGGAATTTCTTAGCCCAGAGAGATTCCCACATTGCTGGGATTTTTTTGTTCCCAGTGCTGCCTCTTAGTAAAAGCTTTAGCTCCTTGGTTAGACGTGTCTGCAGGGAGAACTAGCCAATATTGCTCAAGCAACTTCATTTTAGAGGACATCATCGCAGACGGGATTCAGTCTGAAATTTTAAGGCTGAAGGGTCGGTGGAAGAGGGAAAGGATATTCCAAAATAGCCATAATCAGACCTGAAAGGTGTGGAGGAGGGGACAGTGTGACAAGGAAATCCGAGAAAGAGCGCACCTCACCCCCATCCACGCATTGCTGCCTTTCCACCCCCAAGGCAGCAGCCTACACCGGCCTCTGTGTAACTGGTACGCGTGAATTATTTGCCAGAGACACAGCTGGATCGTGGCAGGCGAGCGCTGTATCTTGGGAACAAGTACGCGAGAGGTTAGATATCAGATTAGCCAAAGTGATTATCGGAGATTGTGCCTAAAGTACCTGCTGAAGCCTGGAAAGTGTGTAATGCAAGTGTTTGCTCGGCGTGTAGACGCTGTTCACAAGTTGTTGCTGCTGCTCACTTGTAGCGAGCCCTGGCATTGCACGTTTAGGGAGCCTGCCCGCTCTGGAGATAGTATATAACCTTTCACATCCAGACTATTTATTTGGTGTAAGAGCGAAGCCTGATAACAAGCTAAAAACCGTAGCCAAATATCTATTTTGTTAGAGAATAGCAGGCGGATTGTTTCCAAGAATAACAATGCGTCTTTGATATACCCAGAATGAAAGCTGTTACTATAACCGGCTTACTCAAGAGTAGGTGACAGAAATCCATTTACTTCCTCACGAAAACAATTAGTGGTCCGGATCCCATATTTTAAATCTGGTTTAAAATAAAAACATAAATGAGAATAATTTCAAAGTTGAAACCGCTACTTACATAAATATTGACTCATTATAATTATTGTTTAAATTGTTTCCCCCCTCAGAAAAAAAAAAAAAAAAAAGAAAAGAAAAAAAGAAAACAAAAAGGCAACAGCCTAGAACAGAACAGTTAATAATTTGAGACGAACTCTTTCTGTCCTTTCACTCTCTGCATTCAGCACGCGGCTCTCTGGCGTGGAAGGTCTGCTCAAAAGACCATTCATTTAAAATCCGGGCACAAATCACATTTTACGTCTGTTTATTTAAGCGCACCAGGACAGAGTGAGCAAACTCCGCCAACTATGCTGTTCTTAAGAGGAGTCCCAGTGCCAGGGACACTACCGCTTTTACCAAATGCTGAACTTGGGGCAAAAATGCCAACATTGCCCCTGTAGCGCCCATCGGGAAAGACCCTCTCATCCGCGGAGGCAGGAGCAGCCTCGGGGCTGTATCATTCCCAGGAACAAAGAAAGGAATACAGTCGATACATTCCATAACGTTTACATTTTCCCTCGATTTTTTTCTTATTTTTCCCTTAGAAGTAGTGACCTGGGCAAAGCACCCTGCTATCTAAAAGACACTGTTATAGACCTTTTAGAAAAACTAAGTCCAAGGCCGAGGTGAACTTCAGGTCACCGCGTCTAACAAATATGAAAATGTCGCCTGGTGAAGGGCACGCCTTGTTATTTAACAAAGACTGTCAATGTGTAAGATTAATAAGAAACAAAATGCACACGGTGTCACTTTTCGGTCACTTTGAAACTTGGGACAGCCTCGCATTCAAGAGGGGAAAGCTGGGACTAAATATATTCAAAATGGTTCAAATCAAAGTCAAGCCAGGCTGCTAGTGCGATTCTTCCTCCTCCTACCGCTCTCGGTGGAGGATGCCCGGCACGGCGAGAGGTTGACTTGAATTATTATTATTATTATTATTATTATTATTATTATTATTATTATTATACTATTATTATTATTATTATTGTTGTTGTTGTTATTATTCTTTTCACTTTCGTGGTAATTACGATTTAGCTGCATATGTGGAGGGTAACAGGAATGCTTGCCTGTTTCACAAGAAAAAGAGGGATCCCCTTTTCCCCCTCTTTCGGTATGTATTGAGTTGCCTCTTCGTGGTGCATGAAAATTTACTCTCTCCCTCTCAACTTAATTCCAGTGCTGTCACCATCCCATTTTCGGCCAGCCTCGGACGGGAAACTCTCTCTTCTTTATTAATTGATTGAAGTCTTCTTCTCCAGTGAAATCGAGACTTTAGTCCTTGTGGAAAAATAAGGGAGCTGGCCTATTTTATCCTATCCTTTTCTTTCTTTGAGAACTTAGGGTGATGGTACAAGTTTGTTAAAGGGAAGTACTGGGGAAAAAAAGGGTTTGAGATTGTTTATTACAGCCATAAATCTTGCAGTAAAATGTCGAAATGGCCGTGTGCAAGATAACACTTGGTGGTCTTGGCTGGGTTCTTGTTTATGATAACAAAACCAGAAAGACACGGAACAGGCCTTTTGGAGGTCCTGCCTCAGCACATCTTCGCAGACTAAGAGAACCACACGAAAAAACCAGACTTGAGCTGAGCAGCTCAGGTCACCTTGCAGATTTACACTCGTATATAAAATTGAGTCCTTCTCTCTGTAACCAAGCGCCAGAGCCCTACCGTAGAAAGGGCCACGGTGAAACTTTGAGATCTAATCACAGTAAATAATATGAAGCAGAGCCCAGTCAACTCTCCCAATATAGCACTGGTCTTACAAACCGAGACAACACTTTTCGTTGTGTTTTACTGTGGCGTGGGAACACGGCAGCCCGCTGTAGTGCTCCGGCCATAGTGCCTCAGGACTTATGCCGAGGATAATATTTACGATACCCCAGTGTAATTCATCTGGTGCTAGCCGGCAGGTATTTGTATGTATGCTTCTCTGTGTGTGCATGTATCTCTCTATACCGGGAAAATGCTATCGTGCTGGACTTCGGCAATCTTTTATGTTTTACAGTCATGCAGATGGGAGTTGGTTTTTTCTTTTAGGAAATGGGTTGCTGTTGTTTTGTTGTTGTTGTTGTTGTTTTGAGTTTAAATAAAACAATCTCCTCTTTTCTGTCGAATGTGTGCTGTGGAGCACTTGCGGCTGTCTCTGTGTGTAACCGCGTGTGTGTAACCGCATTTCCTCTCCACGCAGAGTAAATAGAGAAACTTATCTATTACACCAGTTAGAGTTCCATAGATGTGCTGTTGGAAATGAGTAAGTAAATGTGTTTTAACTCTCTTTACAAATTAGACATTCGATAGTAGGAGGAAATGAGTGATTGTTTAGATAAGTACCCCAGTATACCCAAGTGCTGGAAATGTTCTAACATATTACAAGCCGCATGCAATGTGCGTGCCTATGTGTCTGTGGATAAAATATAAATCGATACAATGTGTGTCTTGTTAGATAGAAAATATATTCAAACAGAATTTTATTGCATGTATCCATTATGTATTAAACTGCAAAAGACAATAATCTGAATTTAAACCAGAGTAACTGTTAATGTAATATCTTTAGGAGGGCAAGATCTAAACTGTATCGTATTTACGCTTGATATATTAGAAGTATTTTCCCATTTTAGCAGATGAGATTTAGCCACTCAACAATTATATTCTCTAAGGGTGTGGTAAATATTTCTATGTGTTTATATTCTTTCCTGTACAGAGGAAAAAAATAATCTGAAAAAGTTCGCGCCTATTCCAAATGTGGCAGACCAGTTGATGCTCAATAAGTATTTTTTTTCCCCTTAGAATAAGAGCGTAATTAGTTTAACCATCAAATTTCAATTACCTAAGGTCAGGGCGGTTGCCTCGTTCCCCTCTGAGCTGCAAATACCGTTAACAGTCTCAATTCTAGCAACGCAGAAGTGCCCGGGTGCCCTCTCCCTCCTACACCAGGGTTTGCGAGCTACTTCTGCGAAGGCGCTAGCGATTTCTTATGGTAGTAAAAATTAAGAAATAAACCCGAGACGAGGCACACCAACCGATGGATCTAAATTCGTAGTTCAGAAAGCTCTCCTTTGCTCACAGTGAGCCCTGTAATCGCCGGTAGGAAATGTTTGATACCGTCGTGTCGGTCTTCCCCCCATCCCTTCCCCCTCTGCTCCCCGTTATTTTCAGGCTCGCTCTATGCCTCACAGCCCACAAGCCCCTCGAGGACTCTCCTCGGCCTCCCCGCGACCTTCATTCTAACTTTGGCGTCTATTCTTCCAACTAGCCCAGCTTCAAAGGGGCAAAAGGCTGTCCCAGGAGCTCGCGGCCGCCCGCGGTCCGCAGCGGCGGGGCCCTGGGGACAGAGCCTGGAGGGCGGCCGGTGGCCTGTGCCCGACAGCCGCTGCCGCCCTCTGCCTGCGCGCAGCCCCGGCGTTTGGAGATGGGCTTGTTTAAAAGGATTGTGCAACGCCTTGTGCAATGCCTGCCTCCCTCTGGATCACGCAGCTGGGCTGCGCTCCGCTTCCTCGCCCCGCTTCCTACACTCTCCCACGGGAGAACGAAGACACAAAAAGTGCTGGGGCGGGCGGGGTGGGTGGGAGACTGTCAAAGCCGGATTAGTTTTATCTCGCTTGACACCGCGACTGCTGGACGCGGCCCGGGTCGGCGGGCGGGAGGAGCCGGGGATGCTGGTGAGGAGCGGACGCGGGGCGCTCCCTCGCCAGGCAGCCGCCGCCCGTGGGGGAGGCGCGGTCCCCGCGGAAGGTCCGCGGGCGCGGAGCTGCCCTGCGGCCGCTCGTCCCTCTTCCATTTCCTGATCCGGGGTCCGCGGCCCCGCGCGGTAATTGGCGCTGGCGGTCAGGTGGTGGCGGGGCGGCGGGGGCTGCGGGTGTGTGTGTGCGCGGGTGTGTGTTTGTGTGTGTTGTAGGCGCTCCAGGGGTGGGAAGAGAGGAAGGGAGGGGAGTGCAGCGGGGAAGGGGGGGAAGGGCTGGAGGCCCAAACTTTGGCAGCGGCAGCACTTGACAGCAGCGGGAGGGGGAGAGGGAGGGAAGGGAGGGAAGGGGGGGGGAAGGGGAGGGGCCTCGCCGAGCCCAGAAAAACGACAACGCGAGAAAAATTAGTATTTTTGCACTTCACAAATTAATGACCATGAGTTCGTTTTTGATAAACTCCAACTACATCGAGCCCAAATTCCCTCCCTGCGAGGAATACACGCAGCACAGCGGCAGCGCCGGCAGCTCCGCCAGCTACCACCCGCACCACTCGCACCCGCACGCCCCGCCGCCGCCGCCGCCGCCGCACCTGCACGCCGCGCACCCGGGCCCGGCGCTGCCCGAGTACTTCCCGCGGCCGCGCCGGGAACCGGGCTACCAGGCTCCCGCCGCGCCGCCGGGGCCGCCGGGGCCGCCTCCCGAGGCGCTCTACCCCGCGCAGGCACCCTCCTACCCCCAGGCGCCCTACAGCTACAGCAGCGCCGGCAGCGCCGCCCCGGGCCCCGAGCAGCCGCCCCCGGGCGCCTCGCCGCCGCCGCCCGCCAAGGGCCACCCCGGCCCGCCCCAGCCCCTGCTCCCAGGCCATGCCCTGCAGCGCCGCTGCGAAGCAGCCCCGGCCGCCGGGGCCGGCACCGGGCCCGCCTGTCCGCTGCTGCCCGACAAGAGCCTGCCCGGGCTGAAGGGGAAGGAGCCGGTGGTCTACCCCTGGATGAAGAAGATCCATGTGAGCACGGGTGAGTTGCCCTTGCCAGGGGGAGGTGGGGATGCGCCTGCAGAGGAGGGAAGGGGGGAGGGTGCTCCCGGGACCGGGATGGGTCGTTGCGTGTGTGGCTTTTTTTTTTCCCCCTCCTTCTCCCTCCGCGTTTCCCAATAGTAAAAAAAAAAAAAAAAAAGAAAAAAAAAAAGAA
The DNA here is from genome assembly GCF_009819885.2 of Catharus ustulatus. Classification (NCBI taxonomy): domain Eukaryota; kingdom Metazoa; phylum Chordata; class Aves; order Passeriformes; family Turdidae; genus Catharus; species Catharus ustulatus. The sequence continues at coordinate 34,976,274 of NC_046221.1, read as the reverse complement.
AAAAAAAAGAAAAAAAAAAAGAAAAAAAGTGAGAAACCTTTTGTATCCGGGGTCCTTTATCAAAAGATTTACGAGACGCCAAACTGTTAGGGCAGTAATTATAGCCCCCATAAATTTAATTGCCCTGCAGTGGCTCTGGGCCATGTGTCTTTGAAGCTTTTCTTCTAACCCAAATGCCCATCACCATTTTTTATTGCTCCTCGATTGTCCCCACTGTCGATAGGCTGGGAAACAATTTTTCTTGCCGTTTACGTATCTTATGTGAACCCGGTGTCAAGTTATTATATAATGATTATGTTCCATCCCTTTCCTTCTCCTTCTTTCCCCTCCGCGTGGGTATGTGTGTGCCTGTGTGTGCACGTTTCAGTCAACCCCAATTACAACGGAGGGGAGCCCAAGAGGTCTCGCACTGCCTACACCAGACAGCAGGTCCTGGAGCTGGAGAAGGAGTTTCACTTCAACCGCTACCTGACCAGAAGGCGACGCATCGAGATCGCGCACACCCTCTGCCTCTCCGAGCGCCAGGTCAAAATCTGGTTCCAGAACAGGCGCATGAAGTGGAAGAAAGACCATAAACTGCCTAACACAAAGATGCGTTCCTCAAACCAGTCTACACTGAGCCAGCAGTCCAAAGCACAGACACAGGGCCACCCCCATCCGCTCGATGGGGCTACACCCAACTCAGCTGCGCTATAAATACGGTTTTTGCTTTGAGTCTTTTTGGTCCTTTTTTGTTTGGTTGGCTTTTTTGTTGTTGTCGTTGTTGTTGTTTTTTAAATATATATATATTTACCTATCTATTGGGGTTTTCAAGCTGCCTCGAGGTGGAGGCTGGCCTTTTGGACCAAACTGTGTAAAACAAAACAGGAGCAGAAAAGGAAGACGAGACGTGTCCAAGAACGGGCACATGTTTAAACCAAAACCCGGACGATTGTCTACATTGTATATAGATAATGGTTCCATGCCCATCATTTTTTTCTATTTATGGAAACGCTCTCTTGCCCTCGGTGTAAGAGAGGGCTGGATGCTGTCATGGACGAATTCTCTGTACCTAAGACGGACTCTTTTTCTTTTTCCTTTTTTTTTTTTTTTTTTTAGGGAACACGTTAAAAATAAAAAAAAATTAAAAAAAACCAAACCAAAACCATTTAAAACAAAGCAAAGAGCTCGCGAGACACTTGTGTAAGGCATTGACTTGAATAGCGCTGTTTTGTGGTGTGTTCATGGATTTTTCTGTGCGTGCTTGTGTGTGTGATGGTGCACAGGCGTGTATACACACACAGACCAACACGGGAGGGACAACGAACACGTCCACAAGAGGTTAAAGACTTATGAAAAAGTCCCCTTACGCTGTCTAAAGGAAAATGTTTTATGTATCAAAGGTAACTTAACTGGTTTTAAGTGTAGTCCCCTCAGTAGTTGTGATCTATTAGTTTTTCTCCACATTCCCTATTGCATTTATTTAAAGAAATATTGCTATAAAGGCTGTTGCTGTCTTCATATTTGGCACCGTCTAAATAGTTTGGGTCCATGTACAATTTGTGGATTTTTGGTGTAATGTATAACAGTGCCAAATGCTAGTAATAAAGATTATTCTGTACAAAAGAATTAAACGCTTGAAACACAAGTCCACTACGTGCTGTTTCATCCACCTTGTGCTTGGCTGGTGTTGGCATCAGGAATGGAAAACAACAGTTTAATGCATTGTTTTGAGTTGGATTCATCTTGTCAATAAGGTGATGGTTATTTAAAATGTGGTGAAAAACCTCCTGACTCCTACTTGCCTGGCTGGGAAAAATTGCGTTGCAGAGGGAGGAAAGGTCTTGCTTCATTGTATAGGTGAGTGGTGCTCTCTTTAGCTGACTTAGACAGAATGAGTCTGACTCCACCGCTGGCCGTGCGACAATTTTCAGCTGCCTGACAAGAGAAACTGTGCTTCTTCTGGGAGCCAATAAGCTCCCATGCCGTGATAACATTTTAAATCTTTAGCCAGTCGTGGTTTATTCATTTGTTTTCGCCTGATTATGATTTCTTAGCTGAGTAGCACTATGTAAGGGGAATACATGAACGGTAACCTAAAGTTTCCTTTTAAGCTGCCTTTTCTGTTTCTGTTTCATTTTTTTGTTTGTTTGTTTGTTTTTGTTATAAGATTATTTCGAAATGTGTTGAGAAAGCCTTGGTAGATACATTAATTTGGATACAGCTCATGAGGCTTTTTTGACCAAGATTGTTACAACTACTGTGGTAAAATGGGACTCAACTGGTTCCAGCTCAGGCTGTGCATCTTGCTGCTTCCAGGCAGCTAAGGAGTTCAGGCAAAGCAGAGCCGCTAACGGAGAGCCCTGCTTGGGGCTTCCACAACATGGTGTAGCACCAAACTGGGTAGGAAAAGTCTTGGAAAAGAGCTCAAGTGCTAGTAAATCTTCCAGGGAAGACCTGAAGGCCAATACTTATTTATTTACTCACCAAAATACAAACAAGATGGATTCTTGGAATCAGGGCTTCTCTTCACGTGAGGCCGCCAGGACCAGGGTTATCATCACCTCTGTAGCACCAGGTGCCAAAGGTTGTGTCAGCATCCTTGCCTAGCCATGGAGTATGTACCATCCCAGAAAAAAAACCCGTAATGTGCCACTGGCAGAACACGTTCAGCATCAGGGATGTGGCAGCAGTAAACACCCTCAACAAATACGGCTGTCCCCATACCTGACCAAAGAGCAGGCCTGAAAAGCACACTTCTGCTCACATATTGCTGTTTACTAAATCCCGAGTCGCCAGTTGTCTCATTGTAAAGGGGAAAAAAATGTAGCTGTATGTGAGGTAACTACTATCCGCAAACGTGTAACTCTTCATTTGGTTTATTGCTTGAGAATCCCTTAATGTATTTAGACCCAAAATTAGCACAACTGAGCAAAATTCCAGCTGAAACGTATTAACTGGCAGAGCAAGATTTCTTTAGTGTGCAGCCTATGCGTATAAACCTGGTTTGCTCCCATTGTAAAGAGAAATGAAATCACGCTGCAAATAGCAATTTTAGCGAGAATCATTAATCACCTCCTACAATAAATACTTCTTTGTAATTCAACAGCGGTTCTGAAAGGCATTCTCTTGGAAAAGTCTGTGAAGACGCAAAGGATTTTCCTGGGGGAAAAAAAAAAGTGGTCATGTGTAAAGACACAGCATCTTGGCTGTCTGCTAAAAAAATGTACATTCTCTTGCTGGAGATTGAACTGCGGACTGCAAAATACCCCATGGCAGATTATCATCGTTTAAGGTAAATTCTCCTTCCCTCTTTTCCCCTTCTGCCTGTCTTGGGATCAGAATGCTGCTCCCGGGCTGGGAGCCCTCTGCTCCCCGTCCAATACCTCCCATCTTTACAATAACTTCAAAAATTACATCGTCCTGTTTAAATTCTCGCATTGTACTCCCTTTGCTAAGGCAACCAGGAGTTCACCGAGAGGACAAATTTTCTATCCCATTAATTGTTTTTTTTAGAGGAGCAGACTGACCCTTCAAACCCTTGACCTTTAAAGACAGTATTCTTTTTAATCCGGCACTTGGACCTAAATGTCTCTTCTCCCCCTCCCTCTCTCCCGCTCTCCCGGTGTCTCTCACACACGGATTTATCTGCTCTGGCCACAAAGGCGAGCGCAGCTCAAAACGCTGGAAATGGAAGTGTGTCAATATTTCAAAGAAAGACCAAATCACCTCGGAGTCAATTTGCTGTCAGCAGGGAACGCCACTCGGTTAACCCCGGCACCCACCTCCCCTCCACCCACCAAGAAAAATACTCCTCTTCCAAGATCCCCCTCCTCGTTTCTCCTGCAAGCTCTTGCTATACCTGGTGTTTCATTACAGGAGGAGCTGAACTGTGACAAGCGCCTTGTGGTATTTAATAACCAGGGCCATCCTGCATCGGTGGATTACGCAATGCTAGGATTTTTTTTTTTTTCATTTTCTTTTTTCTTTTTTTTTCATTTTTTTCTCCCCCAGGATGCTTGCAGTCCCAGGTCTTCTTGTCCTATGTTTGTAAACGAGGAAAGGGTGGGGGGAACCCCCATACAGGCGGAGATCCTGACAGGCTTGCGGTGAAACTCCAGCACTCCCGGCCCCCCCGCCTGGAGTCGGGGCCGTGTTCGGGCAGCTCGGGCTCTCCCTCCGTTCCCGCACCTCCGGCCGAGCCGGGCGGGCGGCGCGGCCGCGGGACCCGCACGTCACGGCCCCGAGGAGGCGGAGGCTCTGGCCGTGCCCGCAGCCTCCCGGCCTGGCCGGGCCGCGCCGGGGTGGGACCCCAGGGTGTCGCTCCAGGGCTGTCCCCTCCTGCGCGGGAGCCCAAGCCCGGCCCACGCGAGTCCCGGTGGGGTCGGGGCTCCCCGCGTGGGCAGGGGAAGCTCCGCGGCCGCCTCCCTCCGGCCCCGGGCAGCCCTAGTGGCTCCGCCCGGGCCCGCGGACAGGCAGCACTCACCCATGGAAGACGGCCCGGGCAATGCCGCCCTGACGCTCTCCCGTCCCCCTGCCAGCAGCGAAGAGCCCCCTCCCCGCTGCGGACAATGACGGTCTGGGTTCAACTGATTCATTTGGAGTGGGGGGGCGGACGGTGTAAACCTGACCCAGCTCGCTGTGCAGAACGGGACAAATCTTTGTAAATAATGCCCCAGAGCTCTCCCTGGAAACTGAGGAGCTGTCAAAGGCTGTCGAGATTAGGGGACCCAAGTACGAGCATCCCTGCGCTCGCAGATAAAGGTGTTGCGTCTGTTCTAGGGGAGATATTGAAATTTTAATCTTTAGGGTCACGTGACTCATTAAATAATTAATGCAGCTAGTCAGGAATGGATCTGTGGCCGTCAGTCCTCACTAGGAGTGATTCTCTCAGAAGTGAAACTCAACTCCTTATTACTGGAGTTTGTTTTTCTTTCTTTCTTTCTTGCTTTTTAATTTTTTTTTCTTCCCTTTAAAAAAATCCCTACCTGATTTATCTTGAAAGATTCTAAACTTCTTAAGCAAGCAATAGGGTCTGTTGGTAAGTAGGTAGTGTGTATTTCTAGCTTGATGACTTTAATTGTTTGTGCTTGCTTTGTCTGCTGAGCATTTGCTTAACAAGTTTAATATTTAGAAATGTTAAATCTTTGTTTTAGTTGCCTTGTGGTCACATTATGGCTTTTGGTGATTAAGTGTTACGGAGGCAAACACACTTGATAATGTTCTAATTCACACTGTGGAAGGCTGGGTGCCACAGTGCAGGAGGACCTGCTTTGTTCAATTTTCCTGGCGTTAATAAATCACCGTCTCTTAATACATGGCCAAAAAAGCAATGGAAAGGCAGTGAGCATTGCAAAGGAAAAGTCATGGGCGAATTTCTCTGTGACTCATTAGTCTGAACGATTTATGTACGAACTTAGAGTGCCGCAATGAATGTTAGAGTTTGGGATAACAACAAATTAAAAAAAAAAAAGTCATAGTTTTTGTAAAGTGCTTTATTGCTACTTAGCAACTCTTTCAAGAAACAGCATACTTTAAAGGACCGTGGCAGTGTAAAATATGGTAGCGTGACCTAATTGCTCCAAAATAAATAACAGAAAGTCGCTGGCACCATTTTCAGATACACGCTCCATATTTAACACGAGTGGGGCAACCCAGTCACGACACGCTTGATCGATGATTATTGCTGTTTATAACACGATTATTGATTAGGGATCAAAACGGCTAAAGTACGACTTTGAGCCTGAAGAGCCAGGGGTTTCCCCCTGTGCTGAAGCCGAGTGGAAGGAAAGGTAGAGTTAAGGATAACCCCAGGAAGCAGCGCCCGGGTTCTGTGATTGCAGTTCGAACTTTCCATTTTCTTTTGTGTTTGCCAGTAGATTTTAACAGTCAGCGCTCGCAAATTTATGAGACAGCAATAAACAGTTTAGTAGGCTATTATTGCATGATTTTATGTAGACTGGAGTTCAACACCAAATTTAAAATTATTAGCGTAATTATGGAACTACTAAATTACCAAAGCAAAGTATCTGCTCGAAAAGTTCTCCCAAGACAGACTTAATATTTCCAGGGCTCAGATAACACCCTTCAGCAAGAGCGGTGTTATTTAATTATTAGCATTTACATTTACTGATGATTGTAAGATGCGTTAGATGGGTTTTATTAGCAAGACTGAATACAGGGGTACATTATTATATCTGACAAATGCATATGTAAAAGTGATTCAGTAAGTGGCATGCAAGTAACCTGACTATTGTCTTTTTGGACTTAGTAATATTGTTTATTTTAGGGGAAAAGAAGCAGCCCTGTTTTTTCTCGTCCGTCAATAGCTTTCAGCGATGTTGGTTTTTTCGTTGCCTTTTTTTTTTTTTTTTTTTTTTTTTTAAGCTTTTGGGCCCGATCCCGCGTCACTGAGGTCAATTGTTAGTCTCTTACTGAGCTTGTGGTGGCAGGATTGGGCCCGGGCTAACCGTTTGAATAAAAGCCCAACCACAATACGCCCCGCATTTAAACTGGAACCCTTTCCTAGTTTTATTCAGCAGAGATGAACACCACGACTTGTGTTTAATGTCTGTTCTTGATTAAATGATCCTAAACAAAGGTTTCCCAGAGGAAAATAAAGCAGACATTCATGTAACAAGAGTTAGGAATGACAATATTTCCAAACACTTGGAGACAGAAGGCATAGCTGTCTACGGGGGAAAAAAAAAAAAAAAAGGAAAAAAACCCAACCAAAACAACCGCACGCTTTTATTTCTCAGCTCCCCGTGCTCTTCACCCGGGTGGGAATCCACGCTCCTCGCGGGAGCCCGAGCCCGCTCCATCCCCGCCCGCCTCTCTTCGGGCTCTCCCAGCGCACCCGGCAAATCATGTATTGCCAATGAAGGAGCAAAATACCTCCCCCTGCACTCCCCGGTAAGGCACTGTTTGTTGCTTGTTTACAGGGAGCCCCGAAACGAAGCCGCTCGGCCGGGGCGGTGGAAGAAGCTGGGAGCGCCTCAGCCCAACCCTGCGCAGCTGGAGGAGGTAAGAGCCGGGCAGCGGCCGCTGCTTTTGCGCCGGTGGCAGCTGTAAGAATGCGATTTGCCTGGTACCTGCATGAAGAACAAGACTGCTGGAATGAGATTTTGTTGTTGTTGCGATAAATATTTAACCTAGATGGAATTTTTTTTCTGGATTGGCTCTATTCATCTTCCGTGGGTGGTGAATGCGCGTGTCTGGGCAGACAAAGAAGTGTACGGGACCAGAGTGATCGCCATCCTTATAAAGGCATTGGGGACAGGAAGGATGCAAAGTCATCTGAAGAGCCAAAGAGTTAGAGAATTTCTTTGTCCGTTCTTAGCTCCTTCCGAAATCAAAGGCACCAGGAGAGGGAGAGAGGGTTGGAGCCAGTTCGGTGTTGAATGGCTGCTTATCGCGGCTTGTCTGTTCGCCTCCTCCTCGAGGAGTTCCGCAGCCAGTCCTGCAAACGAGAAGTGCATGTGGGGATGTTAGAAAACCTGATTTTTGTCTGCCTGCATACAAGAGAACGGTTCGCGAATAAATCTCGGGTATTTGTCCGTCCTGGCCTGCTTTGCACTGAGTGGAGGTCGGTGTCTGGTGGTTCGGAGTTGCTGAAGTCCTTGATGTGCTTGGTTCTCTGGCAGGAGAAAAGAAATGCTTTCCATAGTGACATTCTTTTTTCTATGCCGGCCGTCGAGAGGGGAGGATTATATAGAATTAGCTCAAATTCCTGCTAGATTTACCTGCTCCTTTTTGGATGTTGATGTACAATTAGTGTATTTTACTACCTTTTAAAAGCGGCCATAAATTACAGGACTACAAGGGCTCTTTGTGTTGGCTTAATGAGCTGCTTAAATCTTAACTACAAAAAGGCGCTGCAAATGTCTATTCACGCTTGTATTCGGAAATTGAAAGCGAAAACACGGTACGAAGGAACCTTCCTCCGGTGGCATGTACCCACAGCATTGCGGGCAGAGATATTTGGGATTCCTTAACGGACCCAACACCGGTACACTCAGCTGACTCTGAGCAGAACTTCTCTGAAAAGGGCACAGTCGATAACGCTGCTCTTTTTATCTACTTGGGAATGATCAAAGACCAACTTTATCAGACGCACGGATGTAGGTAAACAGATCTGCGTCCCAGCTGATTGCAAATCTTTCGAGCCAGCAAAGAAATAAGTACTTATATCTTACGGGTAATTCCCATTTCGTCTCCACATGGGAGTCATATGCACACCTCTTACCAACTGGCATAAAAGTAAACTTGAAGCACAGTAAAAATTCTGGCTCTAATGATATTGAAGGTAACTTTAAATAGCATTAATGCTGAGAGTGGCTATTAATACCAGAACGGGCACAAAGGGTCTCCCTTAATGAAGGCACGTTACGAACTCAGATCTGTTTGTTGTTACTGAGGGTGGAATTTAAACTCAGCTCGAAGCCATGTGTATAAAGCGCAGAAAAATCAGTAGCACACCTACTGATAAACTCCACATTTTTTTTCTACTAGAAATAGTCTTTCGGGTTTCCAAATCATCAAGGTAATAAAACACAACGTTGAGTGTCCAGGAATAGGAACAAAGCAATAAATGGGGTGGCGAGAGAAGTCTAGCGCCTGCCACTCGCAAGACCATTTGAATTTGCATCTGAAACCTCGTAATCACGCTACTAGTGCAAAGAAAACTTTCTCCAAATTCTACGGAAGGGAATAATTTTCGGCTGTAATTCAGGGCAGCACAAAGTTAGGCAGACTCCCCCTTCTGCCTTCCCAAAGCACACTCTGTGAAAGGTATTCACACGTCAAGAAGTTTCTTTTCTTAAGAATTAATTAGTTTCCCCACTATGTACACCAAGTTAATTGTTAAACAGTAGTTTTAGGATTAACTTGACCATTAATACCAATAAAGATGTTCACAGAAACAGGGTTTTGAAGCCAATAGCCACAGCTAGCGTTAAGGCATTTCAGATGACTTATGATTGTGATTTATTGCTTTTGTAGTTTCTATTTGCTCAAGACTGTAACTTCTAAAGCCATCTTTCTACTTTTGACGCAAAGCAGTCGATAACTTTTTACAACAACCCCAAGAAAGACTTGCTTTGCTTTTTTCAACATCTGCTCCATTCCCCATTAATTTCAGTTTCATTGTTGCAGAAGAACTTCTCTATGTGTTTCTTCTATGGGATGTAAGCACACCAAATTTAAAAGAGCCGTGAAGCCATCTCAAGCAAATATCGGCCTTGGTGTACGAGAGCCGTGGAGTTACTAGACATGCTGATAGTTACAGACTCGAGCATGTCGAGTGTGCCTAATGCCTTCTCTTTCTAAAAATTCTGTAGTTTTTATGCCAGTTCCTAGTGAGGGATAATATATGTATACCCTGGTACTAGCTTAGTCACCTCCATATGAAAAATTGCAAAGTTTTCTCCTGCTGTAACGTCATGCTGACTTTGCTGCAATGCCACTACTGTACACTGTTACGAATGGGTTTACATTCCAGTGGCCCATTTCTACAATCCAGGCGAGAGTATAATAAGGCTTGTCCGTAATACTGGAAGTCATCTCTAGAATGGAAATTCCTTCCCTTCTGTTCAACTTAGTGTAGGTGAAACAGTAAGAGGGGATATGTAGTTAGCTTCTTTAAGCTCGTGGGAGATGATGGAAAGATTTAGGCAAGGATGTATACATGATGATACATAATGCTGGAGTCACAGAACTGAACCAAGAGCACGTTAAAAGCGCGAACTATCTGATTTACTTTGACTCCTTCCAGAAAACTTGTGTGAGTGGAGGGTTTCTTTTGTTTGTTTAGCTTATTGTGTCAATAGCACAAGTTAAACAATCTTACAGGGAAGATGTGATGGGTTCACACACAGGCGAAGCTGCTTGGCTCAGGGGCCACATACAACTTTTCTTTTTCCTTTTTTTCTTAATTTTTTCCCCTTAGGCAAAGAACTCCCCCTCCCCAATTTTTTTTCCAACGTTAGAAACCTATAATTTTGTGCATCACTCAAACTAGCTGTATAGGAAATGCGTAAGCACAGGTTTAACAGCAAGGTCCCAAAAGATTTTGTAAAATTCAGAGGCACGCCAGTGAAGGAAGGTGTATTCTTCATAGTGTGTTACGAGGACAAAAATCAACTAGCCTCTTAGAAGAGACTCTTTTTTGCCTTTGTCAGGTAATTATAGGTCTTTTTAGCTTCTACAGGAGCCCTGATGTAGCGTGTGGGAGTCGAGCAAGCCCTGTACAATGGCAGGGTAGAGGGAGCTGGGGGTGGGGGGAAGGCTGGTAATCGTCCCGTTTAGAAGGGGGCTGGAAATAATAGCATTAAGATTTGGGCTTTCTTTGGGGCTTGCAGAGGACATGCGAGGTGGAGCAGAGTGGCGGGCCTGGGGAGCAAATGCCGGTTAATTAGGCTAAGTATCAAAGTGCAGCGTTATAAGAATTCCTCTTACCTTCCAATGGGTTTTTTGAAAAGAAATATTGGTGTAGGAGGAAAGATAATCAGACCAATCTCTCTCCACAGCCATCTGCATCTCTTAGATTTTTTTTTCTCCTCCCTTAAAACTCTTCTTTAACATATTGGGTTAAGGCTTTAAAAAGTGAAGGCTCGCGCTAAGAAACCCTGTTCCTTCAATGATTCCCTATTTCAAATAAAAGGATTTAAGTTGACGTATGACCACGTGAGCACATAATACAGCGCATTATTGTGGCATTTGGAGTGGAGACCCGGTCTGGCTCCGTCTGCGATTACGCTTTTCCAGTTTCTGTTCAGAGAAGCACTGCTTTCTATTATTTTTTTTTCCTCCTGCCCCCATCACCGTCCCCACAAGAGCTGGCCATTTCGCTGACAGCTTTCGTTCCTTATGGAAAGGTTATTGTCGAGCCGAGAGGACGAAATGCTTCGTTAGAAAGGATGGATTTTATTTTAAGGTATTTCCGTTGATTGTTCATTTATGTGGTGAGTTATTGCTGTTCGAGGCAAAGGTCAGTAGCAGAGGCTGGAGTGAGTGCGTGTGTGTGCGTGCGGGTGTGTGTGCACCCGGAGCCAGGCTGCTTCCCCCTTTGTTTCAATTTGCTGTGGTAAATATTCAACTCTACCCTCGCAGCGAGCAGAGCAGGCAGAGTTTGCTTCTTTATTTATTTTTCTCCATAGAGATCCCACACTGCTGTTGATGGCCAGCTGCCTCCGCTACAGCCCCTCGATTGCCATTTTGCCATTATTTATGACCGGCTAGAGATAGGAAGCCTCTTTTATTGTCGTGTGTGAATATTTCCCCCTTCAATTTTACTCTATTATTTCATTTGTGTGTTTGTGTGTTTATTTATTTATGTATTTGGGCAAGTCGGAGAAAACGATGTGGGGGGTGTGTGATGCTCCTCTGTCGGGGTCGTGCTCGTGTGTGCGGCAGCGGTTGTTGTTTTATGAGTGTTTGTTCGGCCGCTGCCGCTCCGTAAATCGATGACTGCGCGATCGTGCTGCCATTTTATTTATGATGCTTTAGTGGTACTTTGTTTATTGTGCGAGGAGCGCTGCATGAGTGCTCAGCTCCATGGCAAAGCTTCCCCTTCCCAAATGAGCCAAGGCGCTCCTCTTTATTTCTCCGCGGTGAGAAGGAGCTGAACCAAGAGCCAGCCACGGCTTCTAGAAATAAATCAGCCTTGAAAATGTGGGGATTTATTCTGCGTCCCTGAATGGGGATCTGGAAAGAGAGAATAAAAAGGAGTAGGAAGTATCTTCTAGGAGAACATATAATAGCTCTAAATTATTATCCGTGCCTTCGCTTATATAAATATAGATATATCCATATATATAAATATGTAAGTATTTGCGTATACTTATCAATATGAATGCATAGATACGAATACACTTTAAATGACAAAAAATTGAAAGATTACGTGACTATCCAAAGAGGGCAAAATGCTAAATGAAACCCTTTTTCGCTGGTGTGCCCCGGCTTGGGGAAAGGCTGGAGCCCTGGGACTCGCTTTCTTCCAGTTCACTCCATACCTCTCGCTTATTCTGTTGAGCCATTTTGCGTCCAGTTACGCGCTGTTTGTAACTGCTCGTCTTCTAAGGGGTCAGAAAGAGAGAGAGAGAGGGAGAAAAGTTAACGATTATAAAAACTCCAGTGAGAGCACCAAAAAAAAGGTTATTTCCACTCGGAGGTATTCACGGCCATTCTGCAGAGAATTCTTCAGAATTCAGAGAATTCTCTGCAGATAATTCTTCAGCGTGATGTTTGGGATGGTCTCCCGTTTTCCGGCTCTTTTAAGCGGCTCGCGAAGCAAAACTGACCCAAATAAATTTTATGTCCCCTTCTTGCCACACTGGAGAACGGTGTCTCTTCAGCAAGGGAAGGAGAGTTCTTTTGCTCCCATCTATGTGCCTAAAAGCCAAGATTGGAGTTGCCGTATTCTGAAATGGGACAAAATGTGCCTCAAAAATAAAATCCAAGCTTTAATTGCAGCTAAATTACTTGGCAGCCTTTCCCCTGATTTATGACCCAGTTTGGATGCATATTGACCCAGTTAAAACACTCATAAATAATACAGTCCTGCTCTAGAGTAGAAGAAAGCAAGAAGAGTTCTGGAGGAAAGGGGGATTTCGGCGAGTTGTGTAAATAACTTCAGTCTGATGAGCAAATAGCGAAGAGTGTGTTGCCTCTCTAGTGTTAGAATTCATAAACAACAATTTAGATTGACCACGGCTTGCTTCGATTGTCCAGCCCTTCTCTAATTCAGCTGATACCCCCTTCGAACTCTCTTACGACTTGGACAGGCACCACTTCCAGAACTGGCCCCCTTCTCCCTCAACTCCCCGCCTTGCTTTTTCATCTCCAAGAAATCCCTCAGAACCAGCCCTGAGTTATGGTGCTGCCTGCTTCTATTTCGGGGCATCCAAGGACAAGGCGCTTTACAGGCATTATTTTATTCGGAAAATAGTAATTCGGGGGAGGTGGGGGGAGGGAGGGGAGGGAGTGCCACAGAGTGGGACTCTTCGGGGAGAAAAGGCAGGTCATTTCTGACTCAGAAATCAGCCCCAAACACTGCCTGTCCCTCCCCGAGCTGAGCCCTATGTCTCTCCGCGGAATGGAGCAGAAAGAAAATATTCGGCCTCTGGGAGGGAAAGACAGATAAAAGCAGCAGGGATCTGTGCGTTGGGACACTTATCCCGACATCATAGGAGACATAAAGAAAAATAATCATCTTCTCATGTTTAAAATTACCTCTTTGGGGAGAGAGGGGGCGTGGGGAAATGGGACTAATTGAAGAAATCTCGCAAAATACTATTTGCAGGCAGTAAGATGAATGGAAGAAACACTTCCATATTCCTATGAACTACTTCGGTTCTCACGATTAAAATCCTTACATATCCTTTCATTTTTAAAAAAACCTCCCCCCACTTCCCGTTCCCCGTTCCTAAATACAGACATTTAGTCAGAATATCCCGTTGGAGACGGCTCCCAAGTTGAAAGGCTCTCTTAAGGAAAAACTGGCCCGGCTTTCGGCAGGGCCCCCCAAATCGGCAGGCTCCCCGGTGTCCGCAGGTTTCGGCAGTCCCCATCTTTCCTCTCCCTGTCCAAATCCTCCTCGCCGGTCCGGGGGGCTCCGTCGGGGCGCAGCGCTGCCTCTCAGTATTTGGCCGGGCAAGTGGGCGAATGGCAGATCAGCAGTTTCAGAAGAAAGTGTGGGGTTGATTATTGACTAAAAAGACTTTTTTTTTTTTTTTTCTTCTTCCAAAGCAACATTCACAGGATTGTTTGAAGCAAAACGCATACGAAGGATTTTTGCCTCTTCTCTCCTCCTACGCTGGCCGCTTCCCCTTTCATGTGGTGCCTTCTCACTTATGCCATAAGGAGCAAGTGTTTTCTGTTTTAGTGCTCTGTTTACAGCTTTGGTGCACGAAGTCATAAATCTTGCATAGCCATAAATGACAAAAACCATTGGTATGCGTAAGAGGCCACCCCAGCCTTATAGTGCTTTTTATTTCTCGCTTCCCCCTCGCTTTGTTTGTGTTTAAAGATGACGCTGGGTTCCCTCGTGCTTTAAACGGACTAGTTATATTTATAATGCCTTAATTAACGAAGTAACGTCAAGTTTACACCTAGATTTTATTCGCAGGCTCCGCTTAACGCACGGAGCCCAGAGCTCCATTACCCAGACGGGCAGGATCTGCAACTTTGAGTTCTCGTTTGCACGGTGGCTGCCGTGTTTCTGTTGCAGGAAACTGGGGGGACACCACCACCCCCAAACCCCGTGGCGCTGAGGAAAGAGGCGAGCGCCTTCCCCAGTTTTTTCGCCGCGGAAAGAAGGCGAAGGCGAGCTGTGAGGCTCCGGGCCCTCATCCACGCGAGGCTGCAGCCCACGCGTCCCCACGGGGTGCTGCGGGCACCCCGACCCGTCTGTGCAGCACATGTGTGTGCGTGAGCGCCTCTGTGCCCGTCCCGGGCGCTGGGGATATTTGAGGGGGGCAGGGGGGTGTCTGTGTGTACATCTGTGTGTGTGTGCGCTCACGCATGCATGAGTTAATAATTAGTAACTCTAATGATTTCCAGCGTGGCTCTGAAAGCATTGCCCAGAGCGGGGATCCTGGTGGGCTTCGGTTGGCTCTCCGGACCCAGCCCCGGCTCTCCGGGCTTTGCTCCCCTCCCCGGGACCCAGCCGGAGCTGTGCGGGGCTCCTGGCCGTGGGGAGCGGCAGAGGGGCTATTCTGCAGCTGCCCCCCAAGCCCACGGGTAAGAGGGACAAACTCAAACCCCCACAGCAGCACCCTGGAGGCTGGTGAGAGCGACCCTTTGTGAGCGCCGTTTGTCTTCATTAGCATAATTTTCCTGGACTTCGGTGACGCCCGGGTGCGGGGGGGCCGCACTCCTTCACTGCCGTGCTCCTGCGCTCCCTCCCCAGCCCCCACCCTGCCCCATGCTTCCCCAGGCGTCCGCCTTTCTTTCTTCCTTCCTTTTTTTTTTTTATATTTTCCATTTTCCCCCCCCTCCAACTCCCCCCCTCCTCCTTCCCTCTCTCTCCTTCCCTTCCCAGAGCAGCCCTGGGAAACATCCCCGTGCTCCGTGCCCCGCACAGGGGGAGCCCGGTACGCCGGGGACCGGCTCGGGGTAGGGTGCGCAGCCTGAAGCGTCAGGGGAGCAGGGTAGGTGGGTGTGCGGAGCTACCGACCCCATCCCGTGCGGGGCAGGACTCGCCCCTCCCGGCCGGGGGGTGCCGGGTGCGGATGAGCTGAGCTGGTGCCCACCCCGCGGCCACAGGGATCGAGCTGGGGCAGACAGCCCCTGCTCTCTGGGTTGTGTCGCCTCCAAAAAAAAAAAAAAAAAAAAAAAGAGAGAGAGAGAGCGAGAGAGAGAGCATGCTGGCTTCCGCCTCAGTCGTCAGAAGTTAAGGTAAGCAGGCCACAAATACGCTGCTATCAGTCGTGAATGGCGGAGTTTATGTCCCAGTGATTTATGACCGTAGACTTAAATGTCGGTTCAAGAAGAGTTCACAAGCTGGGGCTTCCTTCCAGGCAGTGACTGATACCCTTACACTTCGTGTTCAGGCAGCTCTCTCTCCTCTCTTCCCCCCACCCCCCACCTTCCCTCAACTTTGTCTTTATCTTTCAGGAAATCTTTCAGGGGGGCTGCCTGGTTTTTCGTCCTAGAGTCAGAGTTTGGGGCTCGATTGGGAGTTGCAGGGTAAAAATCTGGTGTGCTTGGGAAAGGGGGGAAGAGCAGGGAAGGAGAGGGTAGGCGAGAGCTGAAGTGGGGAGTGGGGGAAAATAAGCGGATTTGCCTCCCCAGGCAACTTTCATCTGCTGTTTCTGGGCTGTTTGGGTGGGGGGAAAAGAAGTTGGTAAAGTGCAGAGCCGTGTATTTCACAAACCGAGATGGAGCCGATAAAACAGGCACTGGAAAGGTTGAGGACCCATTTGTGTTTGTAAGACCTGTCTTTTTTGTCTTCGAAAGGGGAGAGGAGAGCTCTTCCAATCCCAGGCACTGGCTGGGGTGATAAATCCACCTCCTCTCCCCTTTCCCGTTAGGACGCTGTCGTGATCGTTGTCGCTCTTAATCCCGCTATTCCCACTTTCTCCTGGAATGACCGGGCGCTCCTCAGGTTACCCCCGCTTCTTTATAACTTTGTAGGAAGTGATTAACTTGGCGAACCCAAACTCGGGATCTGATTTTTTTTTTTTTTTTAACTTGCTGGCAGGCGGCCGAAGCTCCAATAATATTTTGCCTTCCAAGTAAAGTTGCCTATTGTCTGCAGGCCGGCAGCTACGGGAGCAGCGCACCCCACATCCTCGCTCCGCGCTGCCCGTCCTGCCAGCGCCACAAACTTCGCAGCGGCCGAAGGAAGGTGAAATATTTGGTGTCGCGGTCATGAAAGGCGGGTGCCTTTGTGAAATCACCGCTGGCTGATTGTTTCCTCCTTGTCCTCTGGTAGTGGTGTCTATAGTATCTCTTTCAAAGGAACTGAGAAAAATCACACCAGGCCTCGATAGCACAGGGAAGGAGAGGCGAGGAGCTGGAAATTGTGTATGCGCCTCAGATCTCCATCGGCTTATTAGCTTAATAGCATCCAAAGAGCTTGATTAGTGCAATAACAGGGTAACCGCCCTGTTGTAGGTGTGTTGCCTTCATTTTGTTACGATCTAACAAAGGGAATACTGTTTTCTAAGAACTTGTATGACTTGAAAGGCGTAGAACGAGCTCGTTTGGTGCTTGTGTTGTGTAAGGCTTTTCGCCCCTAAGCATTTGTCCTCGTTAGATGTTTTGGGGGGGAAATATCCAGCTGCTTAAGTACAGGGAAAGTGGTAAAAGGAAAGAGGCTCTTCTGATCTGAAAAGATGTGGTTATTTGCCAGCAAGGGGTTAGGGGGACAGTGAGGAAAACACTTCAGTTTCTGAGAACAATGTGAGTGCGTATGGAAACACCTCCTAGATCGGAGGTTACACACAGGTCTCCTCTCTCATTAACACGGGCACGGGCGATTCTTTAATTGGTTATTTTCAGGCAGGTGACGAATAGACTGTAATTGGGGGGGGGGGGGGGGGGGGAGTTCCAGAAAGAAAGGTGGATGGATGAAAAAAAGAAAAAAAAGGAAAAAAAAAAAAGGGGTGGGGGGGAAGGGATTCGCCCGGGCAGGAGAAGCATTCTCTGAGTTTGTGTCCACCCTCTCCCCAGCCAAGTGACCCTCATACATCAAATTACATAGCAGTTTCCAAGACAGAACCTATTATCGCTAAGTTGGAAGGAAAGTTCAAGCCGTGGTCATGGAGATGAACGCTGGTTTTTCAGGTTTCTGGTGTGTTTTTTTCCCCCAATCCATCATGTTTTAACAGGTAGGATCTGGCTGATTCCACGAAAAGTTAGTGTCTTGAAAATAACTGCTGAAAAAAACAAACCAACGACCGCCCCTGCTGGCCTCGCTGAAGGGGCTTTGCGCGGCGCCGGGCGCAGCTGAGGCTCCAACCCCACTCGCGATTGGGGAGCAGGCTCGGGGGCTCCGTGGAGCGGCCCAAGCCGCGCTCCAGGACCGAGAGGGAGCCGCGGCGGGCGGCTGGCGGGGCTCGCCCGGGCAGAAACCACCGCTGCCAGGGCGCGTGACCTGGGCGGCCCGGGCGGTGTGCGGGCACGGAGGGGAGAAGGTGCTGGCTTCGTTTATTTTCCTATCGAGCATTTTATAGACAAGCCGAAATCCATCACTTGGGATCGGGGTGTTTAAATATCCCTGCTTAGGAAACCTTTCCACCCCGCTCCTGCCCCCTGCCACACGTAGACGGGAACCATCTCATATATTTCTTTGAAGTTGCATAAAGAGCCGTAACCAGGAGAGAAAGGCTAAAAATAAAACGACTTTGGTTAAAGGAGAGGGTTTGATCTTAGAGCTGGGCTGAAGTAATAGCCCAGCCCCTTTGCATTACCGATTCCTCGATCACCCTTATCTCAGAGACCGGTATTAAAACAGCCTCTTGGTGATAAACGATCAACCCGCTTGCTCTGTTCCTTAAGAAGAAAGAAATAATAATAAAAAAACAAACCTAGAAAGCCTCTATCCCGGTGCAGCAAAGCACATATTTGTCGCTGCCAGTAAATCCAGGCAGCTTTTATATCGAAATGCTCCACGCCTGAGGCCAAGTCATGCTGCTAAATATTGCTGACCACTTTTTCTTTTATGGCTTTCATGTCACTTAGCTATTGAAAGTAAGATGGATTTGTACCATTTCTTCACCCTGCTCTGCTCTCCCCACACCCCAGGTCTGCCCGGAGAGGCCATTGGAGGAAGAGCGCCACGTGACAGAGGGGTGCCAATGTTATTCTCCAAGGGTGTCAAGACCCTGTCAGTTTGCGAAATAAATATTGGGAAACAACGAAATGCAAAAAGCGACCTACTACGACAGCTCTGCAATCTATGGTGCCTACCCCTACCAAGGAGCAAATGGTTTCACTTATAATGCGAGTCAGCAGCAATATCCTCCATCTTCATCACTTGTGGAAACTGAGTACCATCGCCCCGCGTGCTCCCTCCAGTCCCCTGGCAGCTCTGTGTCCCATCACAAGGCCAATGACATCAGTGAGAGTTGCATGAGGACCCTCCCCAACCAGACTCTCCAGCCCCCCAGCATCGCTGACCCACAGGCTCCACCGCAGCCGCCTCCAGCCCAGCAGTCACAACCTCCACCTCCGTCCTCCACTTCACCATCTCAAAATGCCAGCAGCAACCCTGCCCCGGCCAACCCCACCAAGAGCCCAGCTCTTAACTCACCCACCGTGTCCAAACAGATATTCCCATGGATGAAAGAGTCTCGGCAAAACACAAAGCAGAAAAACAGCAGTTCCAGTTCAGGTACGAAACATGCTCCCCCTCTCCCTGGGTATTCCTGGGCTGACTACGCATCCGGTGGGGAGGAGGGCTGTCGTGCCCACCTTCACTTCAGGGAGGGGAGGGTGGGGGCTTTTTTACCCTCTGGGTTGACCCCATGAAACTTTTGGAAAGGGCTTGCCATCACTCTGCTTATTCACTGAGGGGAGCTCAGTGAAAAAAATGCTCCATACAGAACTTTCCCAGCCTTACAGAAAGGGTCTGAACTGACTTTGCTTCCTAGTGGCAGGACCACTTGTGCCCTCCAACATCTATCACATTTCTTAGGTAATCCCCCCTTCAGTAAATCATGTCAGTGTGGAGCAGACCAGGCCTTAAGCCAGAGGCTTGTCCCGAGTACTTTGTTGGCATGGTGCTGTTAGATTAATAAGACAGTGACCTATCTCTGCTGAAGTGTAACGGGAATAAAATAGCTCATAATCATGTGCAGGCAGGATCAATGCCCTGCATGCAGTCAGAACCTCGTCCTATTTTAATAAGCTGATTGGCAAAGTTACAAGCCTGGTAAACAAAAATCATTCTGGAGTGCTATAAACTTCAGCCCATAAAACATTATTTGAGGGATGGAAGTGTATATCAATGCTTTTATTACTCAAGGAAACCCAAGCTGATAACACCAGTGCTAGTTCCAAAGCCCAGAAGTCAGGCTTACTCTAACTTTTTCCTCTTTTTTTGCTTAAATGTACCTTGGAAATACAGTTCCAAACTTTAGTAAATGTTTTGCCAGTCTGCTTTTTAAAGCTGTGGTAACACTGCTGTTTACAGCCTTCCATATAATGTATTTATTTTATTGCAAAACAGCAACATTTAAATATATCTCTATGCCTATATGCAAGCCTAGCTTGCATAGCTACTATATGATAATCTTTATATATATAATTATTATTTTATGTATATTTATATCTATTATACTTCCCAATCATTACCATATGTTCATGCTGTATACCAGACATGACAAAAAAATCCACTATACTGACAACTCTATATTTAAATGTAAAAATTTTGTATTGTAAATACCCAACTTTCCAGTATTTGTGTGTGTATATATATATATTTATATATATACACACATATATGTATGGGTTTTCAGAGAAGAGGGCTTTAGGTCTTTACAGCAATGGAGAAGAGCTAATTCTTGAAGACCCTGATCCCCACTACATCAGCAGAGACACAGGTTCACTTTCAGAGTTTGTAAACCTCACTGTGTTTCCTTGAACCTTCCTTGCTTCTCTTTACCAAACTCAAGACATGTTGCATGCTATCATTCTTAAGGGAAGCAAGTGTACTCGTACAGTGGCACTCATGAGGTGAAGGAACTCTTTTGAGGCTTGGAGCTTGGTGCAACTGAGCTCATGCCATGGGGGACCACTTGTACGCATGGGCGTCCATCTTGCCTTTGGGAGCTGAAGTCTCCAGGTGCTGGTGTTGTTGGCCATTTTCTCATGTTGCCATGTGTAGGTTCACCATGCTGATTGTGTTCTTTGTGTGATTTACATAGGTGAGAGTTGTGCTGGTGATAAAAGCCCTCCAGGGCAAGCCTCCTCTAAGCGAGCCCGTACAGCTTATACAAGTGCCCAGCTGGTAGAACTGGAAAAGGAGTTCCACTTCAATAGGTACCTTTGCAGGCCACGAAGGGTAGAAATGGCTAATTTGCTCAATCTCACAGAAAGACAGATCAAAATCTGGTTTCAAAACCGCAGAATGAAATACAAAAAGGATCAAAAGGGAAAGGGTATGATGACCTCTTCAGGAGGACAGTCCCCAAGCAGAAGCCCTGTCCCTCCAGCTGCTGGGGGATATCTAAACTCTATGCATTCTTTAGTAAACAGTGTCCCCTACGAGCCCCAGTCGCCTCCACCATTTAACAAGCCTCATCAAAACACCTATGGCATCCCTGCATCTTATACTGCTCCTCTTAACAATTGCCCACCGCCTCAAAAGAGATACACGGGGACAGCAGCTGTGACACCTGAATATGATACTCATCCTCTTCAAGGCAACGGTTATGGGAATCCACACATACAGGGAAGCCCCGTCTATGTAGGGGGCAACTACGTGGAGACCATGACCAATTCTGGGCCTTCCATCTTCGGTCTAACTCATCTCCCTCATCCTCCCTCTGCCAACATGGACTACAGTGGGGCTGGGCCAATGGCCAACAATCACCACCATGGACCTTGTGATCCACATCCAACATACACAGACCTTACCGCTCACCATCCTTCTCAGGGAAGAATTCAGGAAGCGCCCAAACTCACTCATCTGTAAGAGACAGGAGTCACTAAGAGGAACACCAAGCCCCCAAGTTTTGGAAAGTACTCATCCCTTCCCTTCTCTCTCCTCCTCCCAACATGTGCCCTCCCCTTCCCTTCTCGTTTCTTTTGTTCGTTTTGGTTTGTTTTGTTTCCTTTCGTAAAAGCGTTTTCTAGTTTATGTGACGTAGCAATATTTGTTGCTTGAATTGCTCTATAGTTTCACTAGTGGATATTTATCTTCTTGAACTGTAGCCTTGTGTCTCACTTTGGGAGTATGCAGAGGCTTTATACTTTACCTTCTACACTTTTATCAAAACAGGGTATATGAACAAATTTTCTATAAAAGGAATTCTTAAATGTGAATTTGTTCGTACATGATTGATCCCACGGGGAAGCAATTTTTTTTATTGCACTTCTTTTAAATAGCAAGAAAGACATCAAAAGCGCTTGGACAGGGACTTCCTGGACAATTATTGATACGTGTAAGTCTTTCAATGTGTGTATGCTGGTGAACATTCAGATTTATTTATATTTTTTTTTTCGCAAACATTGAATAATCTAAGTGTTTAAAATTTTATTTATCCCCATTTGTTCATATTTATATATATATAAAAAAATCTGTACCCTGAATATTCAGGAGGCCATATATTAGATGGCATATCGGCACGTGTTAGAAATATCATTTGAAAGGAAACTATTAACTCCTTTTATTAAAAATAGTGATAATAATGATGATGACGATGCAATAAAATCTGGGAAAAAAGATCGCGGTTTGAATATTTTATGCTTGTGACATCCAGCTAGGCAAAAAGTGTGTGAAACTGAAAAGGCTAGATTTGTTTTGAAAGTTATACATTCCTTGCTGCTCACGTTCTGGAAAAAAAAAAATAAAGTTTTTATTCTGAATAATAAAGAGTTAAGAACATGTTCTTCGCAGCGCAGGGGAATGGAGAGCCCTTCATGACGTGGGGAGCTAGGAAACTCGTCTGTAAAGTTACACGAGGATCTGCTCACCCGAAGGGCCCCGCGACGCCTTTTCAGCATTTCATAGGCAGGGAGACAGATTTTTCTTTCCCCCCCACCCCTCTTTTTCATTTTTTTTTTTTCTCCTTTCTTCCAGCAGGGTTTCAGGGCTCGCGGCCGCCGCCTCCTCCCGCGCCCACTGCGCGGTGCCCGGCGGGCGCTGATCGCCCCCTCCCCGCGGGCTGCGCTGGGGGATCGGCAGCGGGGCAGCGCCGGGAGGGCAGCCGGGCCTCTGGGTGTGGGTGTGGGTGTACAAGCGTGTGCGGGAAACACAGGCACTGGGGGTCAGGATAAAGCCCCGCGTGGGTGCGGGCGCGGAGGGGCCTGAGCCGGGCGGCCGAGGCTGCGGAGCCCCGCCAGCACCGGGAGCAGGCTCTGGCCGAACCGCGGACGCGCTGGGGGCTGGATGCGCGCACTGCTGCTCCTTCCTTCTCTGCCCCCGCCGTTTTTCCCTTTTCTTTTAAGAAGTGGATTTTACCTTTTCCTTTCCCTCTTTCCCACCCCCCCTCCCCGAATATACATATATATATATATTTTTTTTTTTTTTTTTTTTTTTTTTTACTGGGGTTGATTTCATTCTTGCTGAGCCGCCTTTCCTCCCTGAAGGTGTGGGGGAGGGGAGCCTTGTGCTCCATTTCTTCCCGCGGGGGGGTGTGGATGTGTGTGTGCGGATGTGTATTTCTGTGGGGGGGGCGGGGGGGAAGGACACACGGTTCTGTAGAAGGGCGACGGTCCCGGCCCCAAACGAGAACTCGGGGTGTCTCCGGTCCGAATCTGCTCGAGGTAGAAGGGAGAAACCCGCAAGCTTCTGCTTAAATCAGATTTTTCTTCCTTTCAGGCGAAATGTCCGTAATTTTTAGATTGAAACTTGAAAGATAAATCAAAACGGACCTTAATAGACTAGGTAAAATATACCCCTGCACGTTTATAAAGACATATTCCTATGCTGTGTAGATAATAACGCACGCTGTTCACCATCTGTATCTTTTAGAGCACAGAAAAAAAATGTCGCCATTTTGGTCTCATGCTGAAATATTATTAATCTTTGGGCTTTACCTTGTTCCCAGAACCATCCCTGCCTGATGCCGAAACATTGTCATGCATCCGTGAATCTATATAGAGCTTTTCTGCATAAATAGATAAAGCATGCCCAGTCAAAGAAAAGGACAGCAAATAGATTTATACCGTGCTGTTTATTGTATATATAGACATGTAACCGTGGAAGGAAAGGCTATGTAGGCTAATATTTTTCACTGAAACCTGATTATTACCCAATACAGACCAGCGACTGATTATTACTTTTGTAGGCAAAGGAAGGGTTTTTACAACATTGCAAGACAATGCTCGTTTCAAAGGAGAGCCCATATAAAATTCAAGCCGCCCCCCCTTTTCCTCCCTCCCCCCCCAGCTCTCGGATCAGCTAGGTTAGATACAACAAAAGGTAACGGTACAGCCACGATACTTACTGAGTGGTTCCTTTAGCACCACGAATTACATTTAGGAAAACGTTCAAATAGAAGGAAGTTGGCGTTTCACTCCCCTCCCACCCCGAAGAAAGAAAAATACAGGCGATTTTTTCCCTTCTTTCCATAAATCGTATTCAATCCTCTCTTCAGAGCCTGTAGGTTGCAAATAAGAATTTGTAATTTTGCATTTAAGATTCGTCCGATTAAAAGATCCCCCTGGAGGCAGCAGTAATTGATTTTCCCAAGAATTTCTCGTCCTCTCTGCAAAGGTTTTGTTCCAGGTGGTTTTTGTATTAGACTGACCACAAGAAACAAATGTGCAGAATGGAGACACCCACACAGGTTTTACTCACAAAGCCTGGTTAAAGTCCAAACCTCTCTCTTTATTATTTGTCATCCTGCTCTTAATCCCAGTATTTTCCAGAGGGGGAAAAAAATAGAAAAAAAAAAAAAAGGAAAAAAAAATCAGAGAAAAGAAAACGTAGGCACCAAAAAGCAAAATAAAACTGGACTTTTCCCACAAGCAGCCCAGTCCTCTGCCAGCATATTTTAAAAGCAGCTTTTTTCCTTGTTTACTTGCGTTTCTTGCTCTGCCTCTTTTCACGGCCACATTTGATCTTGGAAAGAGCAAGAAGCTTTAAATGTGTTCTTAAGGGCCAGTAGCTGTCAAACCTTTTGGCGGCCAAGATTGATCGCGGGCAGACACCACCAGAGCTTTGTTTGGACTAAAAGCAAGAAAATTAAACCCCTTGCATTTTCCAACAGCATCGATATTTGTAAGGCATCCCTTTTGAGGGATTAAATGACAAGTCTCGTTCTATATTTTATTTAAACAAGCAACCACCAAAAAGCCCATTTAAAGCCCCTCGGCCCCTCCCCTCCCCCTCTCTCCAATGCCTTCGCAGATATGCTATATCTTGTGGGTGCATTAACTTAAAACCGATTTTTTAAATGCACTTCGTGCAGACTGGACGCAGACTGATCCACTGAGTGCTTGGGGTCTTGATTTCTATTTTTCGCCCCCCGTTTTTTTTCTTTTTTTTTTTTAATTTTATTTTTTAATATAATTACGAAGACGGTTGCCGACCCATTCTTGGTGACTCTGAAAATAAAGTGAGACGGCACCTCATCGCGCTGGCTATGGTTTCTGGCTCCTGGAGGACGCGGAGAGCGGCTCGGAAGCGCCTTCCCCCCGGCCCGCGGCGCACCCCACCCTGCCTTGCACCCCGGGCTCCGCGGGCAAGCAAAACCCGTCCGGGCTGTCTAGGGTGCCTGTGACCATAGAATTCATCGGGTTGGTGATTGTGGCCATCATTGTCATCACTCCCTGTCGTCTTGGTATGGTTGGAAAATTATGTCCAAAGCATCCAAATTCGGGACTTGCCTCGACCTGGCAGGGGTGACTGGAGGCGGCGGCGGCAGGAGCCAAGCATCGGAGGCGAGTACCGTCTCTCAAGCCAGAACCCCGTAGAATTTTCGCTCTGTCTGGTCCCTTCAAAACAAACCCGCTACCAACCCATATATTTCCTGGTAATCGAAAATACTCACCAGACCCAGCCTACTACGGTTATTAAGCAAATTATGCCAGCAGACGGGAGTATCGTTTGCGAGCTAAGGCACGGGATATATACTTTTTTTTAAGAGGCAACAGCCAGACGCGTTTGCAGCCTTGCGATTTGGCTCGCCCAGAGAGGTTCTCCTAGGGTTATGTGCTACGGTCCAATCCCGGGAAGCCAACTGGAGAGGGAAGTCATGAAGCGCCAGGGCTCCTGCCTATGTGACTCTTCCCCTCGAAGCAAGGTTGCTGAGGAAGATCCTGATAAACAATGGCTCAGCACCGACGACCGATTGTTCTCCGTACTGTACACCCGATAGCCACCAAAAAAGAAGAGTTAAAAAAAAAAGACGAAGAGAGGAAAAAAAGGAAAAAAAGAAAGAAAAATCAAACAAGAACACAGAGCCTAACAAACAAATAAACAAAAATACAAAGGAGCAAAGGAGCCCATTGACGCTGAGTCGGGAAGGAGAAACTAGTTTTGGAGGAAGTACTATTCCTAGGAAAAAATCAAGACCCTCTGCTTCAGACTCCTGCCTGGGCGCAACTTCTTATGCGGGGGCCTGACGGTGTCAAAACTTTGAAGATTAATGGATTACTTTGTTAATGACTCAAGGCGTCAGATTGAGGTGCTTAAATGATTTGTGAGGTGCAAAGCGTTTTCCTGACAGTCCCAAACAATGAGAGAAGAGTGTGCGGGTGGATGCGAGGAAGGCAGCAGGCTGCAGGACAAGCAGCCACACACACACACACACTCACACACACACACACACACTCGCAGCCTCTCTCACAAGCATATCCACGCACACGCACTCTCCTCCCCACCCCCGATCATTTCAGATTAGGACGCCAAGGGGATAGATACTCGAGATATCATTTCCCCTTTTAAAAAAAAGTGTAAATAAAGCCTTTCTGGCCCCCAATGAGGCGTTCCTTCCCGACTTTTTTGGATCAATCAAACAGACAGTGGCTTCTTTTGATTAAAGCCCAAATTGTCATTGGGCAGAGGCAATCATGTGACAGCCAATTCGGTCCAATTTCAACCTTGTCTCCATGAATTCAATAGTTTAATAGTAGCACGGTCCCCATACGGCTGTAATCAGTGAATTAGAAAAAAAACACCCCACCAGCGATCTTCTATGCTATATTTTTTTTCTCCTCTCTCTCCTTTTTCCTGGGCCTTCCCCTCCCCCCGAGGCCCCTGAATCCGAGGGAACTTTTTCTCCGCGGGGGCTGCCAGTTGAAGGCCATGAATTTCGCATTTGAGCGAGAGATCGGTTTTATCAATAGCCAGCCATCGCTTGCTGAGTGCCTGACATCTTTTCCCCCTGTCGGTGATACATTTCAAAGTTCATCAATCAAGAACTCGACGCTTTCACACTCGACACTGATTCCTCCTCCTTTCGAGCAGACCATCCCCAGCCTGAACCCCGGCAGCCACCCTCGCCACAGCGGCGGCGGTCGCCCCAAGGCGAGCCCCCGCGGCCGCAGCGGCAGCCCGGGCCCCGCTGGAGCCCCGCCGCCCCCGGAGTACCCCTGGATGAAAGAGAAAAAGGCGTCCAAGCGATCCGCGCTGCCGCCCGCCTCGGCCTCCGCCTCAGCCGCTGGACCTGCCTGCCTCAGCCACAAAGGTCAGTCCAAAGACGTGCCGCCAGCCCCGCCGGGCCGCTATTTTGGCTCCCCGCATCCCCCCGGCTTCGCGGGGGGACGAGGCGGAGGGCGGGCGGGCGGGAAGGACGGAGCTGGCGGGGCTCGATGGAAACCCAAACTTTCCCCAAACTTGCCTAATGCGGGATGATTTATTTGAGTTGGAGCTGACCTCTCTTGTCTCGCCGTCCTAGAGTTAGGATATTTGACAGTAATGAAGAGTGATAGATTGCTCCCGCTCAGCTAAGCAGCTGATGCATTAATTATAAATTGCGGTATGGCTAATATAAAGTTTGCTGTGGTGTGGGGAGGTTGGGGAGCTGGAGGCAGCGGTTTGGCGGAGGTGGCCGAGGGGCACGCAACACCGGGCTCTCAGCAGTGCAACACAATGGGTTTACTGCATCCAAAGGCGGCCATTTTGTTGCAGTTGCTATTTTATGCTATATGGACATATAGATATAGACACATACATGCAGAGAGAGCACTCCCCCCCACCCCCCCGGGATGCGATGTGCTGGGGTGCTGAAATTCAATCCGTGCATTTATCTGTTTTGTATGTGTGTCCGTGTGTCTTTGCTTTCGCTGTTCTGGCGGTGATGCTTTGGGGTGCGTGTGGTGGTGGTGTTTTTCTTTTTTTTTTTTCTTTCTTTTTTAACAGACCCCCTTGAAATCCCCGATAGCGGTAGCGGTGGATCTAGGCGCCTGAGGACGGCTTACACCAACACCCAGCTTTTGGAGCTAGAGAAAGAATTTCATTTCAACAAGTATCTCTGTAGACCAAGGAGGGTTGAGATTGCAGCCTTGCTGGATCTGACTGAGAGACAAGTCAAAGTCTGGTTCCAGAACAGGAGGATGAAGCACAAGAGACAGACCCAGTGCAAGGAGAATCAAAACAGCGAGGGGAAATTTAAGAACCTAGAGGACCCCGAAAAAGCGGTGGACGAGGAAGAAGAGGAGGAGGAGGAGAAATCCCTCTTCGAGCAAGCCCTCAGCAATGTCTCCGGCGCTCTCCTGGAGCGGGAAGGCTACGCTTTCCAGCAGAATGCCCTCTCCCAGCAGCAGGCGCAGAATGCGCACAATGGCGAATCCCAAACTTTCCCCGTTTCGCCTTTAACGAGCAATGAGAAAAATCTGAAACATTTTCAACATCAGTCACCCACTGTTCAAAACTGCCTCTCAACAAT
Source organism: Catharus ustulatus (assembly GCF_009819885.2). Taxonomy (NCBI): domain Eukaryota; kingdom Metazoa; phylum Chordata; class Aves; order Passeriformes; family Turdidae; genus Catharus; species Catharus ustulatus. The sequence continues at coordinate 34,948,288 of NC_046221.1, read as the reverse complement.
GGCCCAGAACTGTGCAGCTGGCCTGAACAATGACAGTCCTGAGGCCCTAGATGTCCCTTCTTTACAGGACTTTAACGTTTTCTCCACAGATTCCTGCCTACAGCTTTCAGATGCAGTTTCCCCCAGTTTGCCAGGATCTCTGGACAGTCCCGTAGATATCTCTGCTGACAGTTTTGACTTTTTTACAGACACACTCACCACAATTGACTTGCAGCATCTGAATTACTAAGAAATTAAAGACGTTCTCTCCAAGGGTCCTGCTTTCTCCTCCTTATTCTACTTAATTTTTTTCCCCAGTGAATTAATTTTATTTTCCCCCTCCCTTTCCCTCCTCAGTATTTTCTGTTTGTTACCTCCCTCTGATATGCCATTTTGCCGTTTCTTATGAAGTTTTAGTTGTGTTCAATTTTAACCTAGCCACATTCTAGGTCCTTCTATGAAAGCAATATATGAGGTCTGTAAGAAAGTGATCATATAGGAATGTATCTTCACTTTCTTTTTATTTTTGTATTGCATTAGGATGAGTTGTCATAAGTATTTTTGGTAGAATAAATTCTTGTTTGCTACAAGGAGCTTTCTCTTTTTTCTTTCTCTTTCTCCTCTCTTTCTCTCTGCTTTCAAGATGGGTAACATGACGGATATCTCTCTCAATCCCTTCCACTATTAATTTATTAATAATCAAAATCCAGCGTTCTGACAACGAACTTTTCCCTTTTGGAAATTTAGGACATTCATTAGGGAGGAAAAATTAGTTCTTTTTTTTTTTTTCCCCTTTTTTTTATTATAAGGATTCTCACAAGGGAAGGAAACTCAAACTAAATAAATTAAAACCGTTCACAGGTTTGGTGGAGATTTGTTCCTTTTAATGTATAAATATCTCATCTTATCTCTGTGAGGATACAAAGCTTGAAAATCCTGAGCTGTAACAAAAGCATGAGCGAGGACTTTCTCTGTTACAGGCAGAATGTAAGAGAAAGAGAGACTGAGTAGGAGAAACGTCCCCTGCAGAAACCAGCCTGTTACATGAAGGAAAGGGGCTATTTTTTTTTAATCCTGTTTTTCTAGAAAGTAGTGCTTAGCAGCCAGCAAGATATTTCGTGAAACGTATCTTAAAAAATACCAGAGCTCACAAAGAATGTGGTTGGTTACTTCTCACGTGCTGAGTAATCCAAGAAATCCTAGGAGGAGAGGAAATGGAGAAGTTAGTGCCTTTGAAATCAAAAGGGTGGCAGAAACGCAGGGGGAAGAAAAAAGCATTTAGGGAGGAACCGGGCTCTCCACTCCATCCTTTTCGGGGGCGGTGTGGGGGCAGACCCGAAGATATTTTTCTGTGTAAGCCTTCTTGGGAGGTGAAAGACTGATAGCGAAAAGGGGAATCTCTGAGTTTAAAGTTAAAATTTCCTCGGGCTCCTTACTCTTCTGCTGAAGGCGGCAAAGACGGGCTTTTAGAAATCTCCACCAAATTTCCTACCACCCGGCGTTGCCGAACCCCAAAGGGGAGGGTGAGCCCCGTCCTTCGGGCTAAAAACGAGCAACAGATGCCGGCGGGGCTCTGCCGCTCCGGGGCCAGGGAATCCCGGGCGGGAGCGTTCGCGGCTCCTGGAGTGCGTGTGGGTGCGAGTGGTCGCATTACACAAGCGAGTGGGGCTTGGGTGGGGGTTTGTGAGCGGGGCTCTGCTGTCCGTCCATGCGAGCAGCGCTGTCTCCCAGCCCTGTAACACGTTGTGGAGCTGGGATGCGTGGGTTATAGCTAGAAGGGCTGAACGCAATTCTTCCGAAAGTCATAAATCAAACTCTTTCTATGAATGAGAATGTCATCAAAGAGATCAATTGCAGGAACACATTCACAAATAAAAATCCTCTTACGTATTTGCCGGGGCTGGGGATCCCCGTCTAAAACCATTAAGTGAGAAGGCGTTTAGTCATAATTCACTTTTATTGCTCTTTTAAAACAACAGCTTGGCTGAGCTGCGGGCGCGGTGAAACCTCGGCCTTGGTTCTCCTCCTTCCCTCTGCTCCAGCCATGTCCCTGCGGAAAGCGAGCAATCTTACCGACATTTTCACTCCTCTGCCACTGGGTTAGATTGGACCGCAACGTACATGTGAGGGTTGGGGTTTCTTTTGTGCCCAGATTTCCGGATGCTGACAACGTTTAAAGAAAGCCAAAGCAAAACGAACTAAAAAAATCCCCCAAACAGTGAAACAAAATCCCCCCAAACAAAAACCAGAAACATAACAATAAAAAAAAAAAAAAGGAAAAGGAAACGTGCTACGAGGTTTAAACTTCTCGCTAACTCAATTTAAATAAATGGGGGAATCCAACAAGAGGGAGCCGCCTCCAAGTCTCCGGGTGAACTCTGGGGCCACAGCGGGGGCACACTCCCACGGAAAATCCTGAAGAGCCGGGATCGCCCCCTCAGCCTCTGTTCCGCGGCAGGAAACGCGGAGCGAAGCCGCGGAGGGGCGCGGAGGGGCCGGGATGGCCGGAGGGCAGGGGGAAGGGGCAGCAGCTCCCCCTCGCCTGGACGCGAGGAGGGAGGGTGTGGTGTGTGTTCCTCCTCTGCTCCGACCCTTCTCATGATGTTGCCCCCACGCTTAGTGCGGGCAGCAAAACCCGAAAGCCCCGCCAGAGAAACAATGCAACAAGAGACAATGGCACCAAAAAGGCAGAGAAAAAGGGATTTCAGGATGCTGGAGTCTGTAAGAAAAGTGATTAATCGGAATTTAAGGGTAAAAGGGATCTACTTGTAGTAAAATATTTTCTTTCTTGGCTGAAGGAAAAAGCATTGAGAAGATGTCAGCCCTTTTATTAGTAAACAGTCCTAATCGCTGTCTTTTTTCTCTGCTTCATGCAGTATTTAACACAACTGGTTTACATGAATGAAATAAATGTGTTTACAGCTGTAACCATAGCCAAAATTGGCGCAGTATAACACCATAAATGCCTCTGGAGTGTTGTTGCTCTTGTCCTCCACTCCGCCCCCCTGCAGTTTAAGAAACTGAACCTTTCCAGAGGGCCCTTAACCATCCCTGCCTCTGCAGTAAATCAGAACAAATAGACATACGGAGGGCACCGGGATAGACGCGTGGTGGAGAGAGGCGCCCTTCGGTTTTGGCTGACGATAAAGAGAGGCCGTGCAGATGCCGTGGGATAAAGGGCTGACCTAAGAGCAGTAGGAGAGCTTTGCACCTAGGAGAGAGTGTTGTAGTTCATGTGAGAGGGAGGAGCTTCAGGGTGTGTATGTGGGTGGGTGTGTGTATTCGTGAGCGGGGAGTGGTGGCGGGGTAGAAGAGTCTTTTGGATTTCAAAACAAGCAAGAATCGAGCGTGGGAAGAGAGGGACGTAAGAGTCGGCACCTGCAGAAATAGACGGGGTAGCCCCTCCTGGGGCTGGTGTCAGGGGACATGACTTTCCACCCATCTCTCTCCGAGGTTGACGTTTTGCAGAACTTCTTTTGAAGACATTTGGTGCCGTCCTTTCTGCCTGCAGACGGCTGGGTGCGCTGGGACAGACGGATGCCCGGCCTTTATCTTCCCTTTCCCTTTCCGCACACGTAAACCGAATATGAGGTCGTAACCCACATCTCACCTCTATCCCTCCTTCTCTGGCCACGTACCCATGTTTTGACTCACCTCCCCACGGTGTTGGGGAGGGGTAGGTTGGAGTCGATGCTCAGCGCGGTTCCCAAGGGTTCTGGGGCCGCCTCTGCCACTGGCCATCTGCTACCTCTCCCCACCGCCGACCCGGGTGGCGGAGTGCAGGGACAAAGGGGCCGAGGCGGCGGGCCCTGCGCCTCCCGCAGCTCCTCTGCCCCTGTCCCGGGTCGCCTCCTCGGGCTGCGACCCGCGGCACCCCGGACAGCCGTGCCTCCACCCTGTCCCAGCGGCAGCGGCGCTGCGGGAGCACAGCAGATGGGCTGCGGAGCCCCCGGTACCCCGTCCAATCATTCGTCCTCCTGTCCCCGGCTCCTCCTTCCCTGCCCTAGCCCTGGGCTGGCGAGGGTGAGCCTGGCAGAGATGCGGGGGGAGCAGGGATGAGGGCCAGAGGGTGACCGGTGATCCTGGGAGAGCACAATGGTCGTCAGTCCCAAAAGCGCCTCATTTCCATGCTAATGTCCGCGGCCGCCTGGTGATGCGGCTGGACAAGCCCCTTTAATTCTTGGCGTGGCGACGCGTTGGGACTGCGGCGGGGCAGGACCAGCGAGATCCCCCGGCACCGGCACTATTACCGTCTCCATTTTCACACGCATCGCATCCACATCCGTATCCTCGGTCCCATGCCTATCTATTCTCTACCTTATCCTTACCTTCCTTCCGGTCCCTGTCTCAATTCTCATCCCCGTAGAAGTCCCCAGCCGTATCCACCGTCCCATTCTCACTCCCGTTCCATGGGATAATAGTCTCAGCACTGTCTCTGCCTCTCTCCGCCCCATCCCTCGCCCGGTGCCATGGATCCAGTCGCCTCCCCTCGCCATCCCCCCACGAAGCTGCCCCGGCGAGGGGTTGGCGGACACCAGAGGTGCCCCGTACAAGCTTGACAGCGCCGACAGCAGGGTGATGCTGGGGCACCCTGGCAGCAGCACTCACCCTGGAGAGGACGACCGGTGGGCTCCGCGGGCCGGGCACAGCCTCCGGGTCTCTCCTGCCTTCCTCTCTCAGCTGGCGGACGAGACCCAGGGGGCTGCCGCGGCGGGGGTGGGTGGGTGTGTGTGTGTGTGTGTGTGTGTGTGTGTGTGTGTGTGTGTGTGTGTGTGTGTGTGTGTGTGTGTGTACAGCCCGGCCCGCCCCCCACCCCCTGGGGGGCCACGGCCACCGCCTCCCTGCCCCGCGGTGCCGCGGGTCGGAGCGCTCGGCGTTTAAATGCCCCCGACGCGGCGCTGTATCAGCGACAGGAGCCGGGGAAGCCCCACGGGCGCCGCAGCCATTGGCTGCCGCCCCCCACGTGCCTGCCCGCTGCCGGCGCCTTCGTGTCATTTTCCTGCCGGCCCCATGGAGGAAGTGGGAAAGTTGGCGCGGCCCCGCCGGACGCTGAAGACCCGGTGGCGGCGTGACAGAGCGACGCGGCGAGGATGAGCTCCTTCCTCGAGTACCCTGTCCTCGGCGGCGAGGCGGGGGGCTGCGCCGCCCGCGCCTACCACCCCGACCACGGGATTACAACTTTCCAGCCCTGCGCCGTCAGCGCCGGCAGCTGCAGCGGAGAGGACCGCTTCCTGGCGGGCCGCGGGGTGTCCATCAGCCCCCACCGCCACCATCACCACACCCCGGCCCAGCCTGCCGCCTACCAGCACCACGGCGGGCTGGGGGTGTCCTACGCGCACCCCGGCTGCGGCCCGACCTACAGCGCGCAGGGCTTCGGAGCGCCGTACAGCCCCTACCCCCTGGGGCAGGACGCGGAGCTGGGCGGCGGCTTCCCTCCCTGTGCCCCCGCCGTGTACTCGGGGAGCATCTCCTCCTCCGCCGCTGCGCAGCACCCGCTCCAGCACCAGGGCTACGCGGGGGCCCCCGCTCAGTACGTGCCTCCCCCCTACGGGCAGGAGCAGCAGAGCCTGCCCCTGGGCACCTACAACCATGCCCTGTCTCCCCTCCACGCTGGCCACCGGGAAAACGCCCGCTCCCCCTCCACCGAGACCTCGCCGCCGGCGCAAACCTTCGACTGGATGAAAGTGAAAAGAAACCCACCCAAAACAGGTCAGTGGCAGGCGGGTGGGCCGGAGCTGGGGCCGCTCCGTTCTCTCCGCCGCGGATGTGGGGAAAGAGGCGCGGTATCCCGCGGGACACTGGGCAGGTAGGGAGGCCCGCAGCTCTGGGAACAGTCACGGCTGTCTGCCCGCGGAGCTGAAAGCCAGTGCTGCTTATTCCTCACTTATTCCTGACTCCCCCTTCTTCTCCTCTCCCGTGGTCGTATTTCTGGTAATTCATAAACCACTTATCAAGTTTGCTCTGACACTAGAGGCTGACTCCGGTTTAGCACCTCGCACTCCATCACTCACCCTGCCGGGGTTTCCCTCTTATCCTAGGAAGTTCTTGCTCCCTATCGCTTAGCCGGTGTGGACATATTGATTACATCGCCTATAAATCATTTGCGCTCTGTTACTTACCGCTGCATGTCCCCTCGCAGGCAAGGCTGGCGAGTACGGCTTCGTGGGGCAGCCCAACACCGTGAGAACCAACTTCACCACCAAGCAGCTCACCGAGCTGGAGAAGGAGTTTCATTTCAACAAATACCTGACCAGGGCTAGGCGGGTGGAGATCGCCGCCTCCCTCCAGCTCAACGAGACGCAGGTGAAGATCTGGTTCCAGAACCGGCGGATGAAGCAAAAGAAGCGTGAGAAAGAGGGGCTGCTGCCCATCTCCCCCGCCACTCCCACGGGCTGCGAGGAGAAGGCGGAGGACTCGTCGGAGAAGTCCTGCTCCTCGCCCTGCAGCGCCTCGCCCGCCTCCTCCGCCTCGGACACGCTCGCTACCTCCAACTGAGACCGGCCGCGCCCCGACGGCCGCCGGGCGCGACGTGTCCGTCCACCGCTGCTATGTCGGTCCCTCGGTCGGTCGGTATCCCGAGAGGTCCCGGCGAGCAGCCGCTCCCTCCCCTACTACCTCCGCCGCCCTCGTCGCTGTCCAGCCCTAGGGGTGCCGGTTCCGCCGGGTTCCGGCGCCGTGGTGCCAGGGGATTTTCATCCCGGCCCCCACTTCCTCTTCTGCTGGAGGAGATGTGTTGGCACAAGTGTAAGGGTCTCCCTCCTCCACTGCAAGGACGTTCCACCGAGTTTCCCTGAGTGAAAGACAGGTTATTTAGGGTACATAACCTCACAAAGAGATGCACTATTGCAAGTGTTTACACGACTTATAGGACTTTCATCCCCTTAATTTAATGTATTCTTTGTTCGTGTCAATGAGTTTGTTGCTTGTAAATACTTTGTCCGAGAGATTTATCTTTTTACAGATTTTTCTAGAATGATGTTTCGATTATCAGGTTAAGCAGGGTGAGTGCATTCGCCAAACTGGATCCATTTTTATATTGGTAAAGTAGATGACCGTATCAAGTAAACGTCTTAAGCTCAAGCAGATACCTCAAAAAAGTAGCGCTATTTCTTTAAATGTGACAAACAAGGCTTCAATTGCACTAGGTTTTTTAAACCTTGCCCGGTGTGCTTGCTCCCTCTCCTTTTCCCCCTGCCCCAAAAGCTGTGTTGGTTTATGCTCAGCTGAAGGGTACAACCATCCAAAAGACTTCGCCTCTTCCTATTTTCATATTAACCTTCCTTTAGACTCGATGTCTTTTCAAACTACTCGTGAATGTGACAAATGGCCAAATGAATGTATAATTTCTGTGGTTGGTGTCCAGACCTTTGCATGACGCACTGTGCTTTGCTGTACTGCGGGTACACTGAGTTCTATCAGTTGTCGTGTGTGAGCAAAATGTCCTCCTGATTTTTCTGTACAATCATGAAAGGCTCTGTGATTCCACCGGTGGTGGAATCCAGGGCAGGATTTACGGGTCCTTATAATGTCTGTAATAAATATATTCCACTTTCAGGTAGCCCTCGTCTGCCTACCTCTGCGTGACGTCAGAGCTGAGTCACAGGCTGGGCTCAGCAGTTTTGTTTCCCTTATTTTCTTCTACTGGGGTCTTTCCAAAGGGAAAATGGGGTAAGAGCCTCACAACCTTACTCCTTCTATGTTGTTCTGTCAGAGCCAGTGCTCTGTCTGACCAATCTGACTTCCTATACAAAACTTCTTCCACTCCTATGCTCAAATAATATTATTTTTAGACAATATAAGGCCCTTCTCTCCATTCTTGGTTACTGGGAGGAATTTATGATCCCAATCTAATTCTGAAGCACAAACAGGAGAACTTCCTGGGTCAAGTGCTAACCTTTTCACCTCGGGATGGATGCTGACACTTAAATAAACAGAGCACCCTTCAAAAGCAGAAACTCTCTTCAGCCAGTCTTTCCTCACACTGCAGGCCCCTCTTCAAGGACTGCACATTTAATTAGCCTGGGCACTAAGCTTGTCCGGCTTCTCTCTCCTACCCCAAGCTGCTATCCCCAGCGCTTTGACGGGATGCCGAAATGGGAGATGGCTCCCAGTGTGTTTTTTGCATTAGCCCCAGCCCACTTCACCGTCCCTTCCCTTCTATCTCGGTACCTCTCCACCCCCCCACTCCCCCGGGTGTACAAGAGAAAGCTTGCAGGTAAATATAATAACTATTTCAAGAAATATCAAGCGAACAGGTCGGGGAGGGAGAAGAGCCTCTGTGGGGAGAACCTGGGTGGCAGGACAGGACAGAGGCATGCTCAGCTGGACGGGGGATGTCCCAAGTCACTGATACCTCTTGAATTACAACGCAAACACGCCTAACATCTTCTTCACCCGGTCCAGCTGCGGGAAGTGCCAGCGGGTTTCTCCTGAGGCGGGTCTGCCCACGCAGGCTTTGCTTTGCGGGATCCGCAGAGAGTCAACGAAATTTTCTTCACTTCGGTGTCAAAAGAGACAAGCCCTGATTTGCAAGGCGCGGCGGCCATATCAAGAGCCGAGCTATCTACAAGGGAGAAGGGCTGTCTCCAAAGGCTCCCGCCGATGCCTCTATTTCTTTCATTTCCCCTCCTGCCATATACTTTACCTTTTGTTTATTAGTGTAAAGCCACAAAGCAAAACAGATGGCCTTCTTCCAGAGTCTTGGATGTGTTAAAGTGGCATTTACATGCCAATGAGGGCATTTCAATATCGAAATCTGGATCTAAACATCGCTGGAATCCGGATCTACAACTCGATTCCACCGGTGTTGACTTAATGTGTTAGAAAGAGCGGCCATAAATTAAAGCCTAAATTCGAGAGACAAGACACTTATCAGTGCATCAGTCTCCGATGAGAGATTGTTGGGCAAAGAATTCCATCTCCTTCCAAGCCCAAACCCTATATATATATCGGGATATATATGTATGTATATATCTCCCCGCAGTCATAATGTATTTCGAGCAAAGACGCTCCAAACCTCCCGATCCTGTCTCATTTTGTTAGCATTAATACTATTTCGATAACATCAGCTTTTGGGTTCAGGGGTGCGGCGAAGAGAAATGAAAATCTCTAGCTTATAGTTTCTACCACAAAAATATCGTTAAAAATCCCCCACAAAGTGCTTTCAATCAAGACACTAATTTACGCTTCGGGCTGTGAGGATTTTTTTTAAAAATACATTTTTAAATTAAAAAAAAAAATCTCTCTAGAATCTCGAGGGAAAAATGAAGAAAAAACCCCACATCTCATCAAAACCCGTCAACACAAATCGCATTCAAATGTCAAACGGAGTTTAGTATCTTCCTATCATACTTAAGGCCATTTCTGCTGTTCACCTTTAAAGTTTACTTTTGGAGGCTATTGAGATGCTTTGGTGTTTTCCTCTGGGGCAATCAGATTGAAACCGATCAATATTTACTCAGTCTGAAAGGGCTGTTGAAAAGGCAGCTAACAACAAACTGCTTAGCTGCTCTCCCCTCTTTAATCTCAGGTTCACCGAAAGTTCAAGCAGAAATGAATTCGGTGATGGGTCACTTTAGAATAAATCCCAGTAGTTAATCTCACAGCCTTGATAAAGGCAACAATTACAGAGTCATCCCTCTCCCTCTCTCTCTCTCGCTGTCTCCCCGGCAGCGGCAACTTTCCTCTCATTTTTGCCCAGCATGTTTTTACTAAATTTTAACAGCTTTCCGCTGTTTTGCGGAGACAGCAAAAACTCGGCATCTTTCCCGCGCTGCATCCGACGCTCAGGCGGGCATACCCCGGAGAGGTACCGGAGTGAGGGGAAAAAACCCATCCTGCAAAGGACCCGGCATTTTCAAGCGGGGGTCCAGGGGCAAAGGAGGGGGATACTTGGGGCTTTCTCCTCAGCAGTGATGAGGAAAGGGATGGCTGGAGAGGTACCCGGTAGCTGGAGGAGCTGATGGAGCCGTGCTCCCCTCTCCATCCTGCATGGGAAAGGAGCAGAAATCTGAGCAAAAACGCGATAGACGTCGTCGTTAATTGCTGGGACTCTGCAAAGGCCAAAGTTCACATAATCACTGCATAAATGCATGCTTAATAGGGATTTATTAGTAACTCTCTAATGGCAGCTCACGTTTGGACTATAGACCCGAGCGGCTTTCTACCGGCAAACTGCTTTTCCAGAGCGATGCCCCCTCCCACCCAGGAATTGCCGGGGGACCCTGGGCATGGAAGGCGATGAGCTCCCGGCCAGGCCCCGGGGATGCTCCGAGCGAGGCCGGAGCCCGCGGGAGAGCCCGGGCGGCAGCGCCGCGCTGGGGACGGCCCCGAGGGAGGCAGCTCCTGCCGGCGGCACGGCCGGGCCCGGACCCGGCGGGGACACGCGGCTGTCAATTTTTTTTTTTGAAGGGGGAAAGAGTAGCTTAGGGATGTTTTCCTCGTCAGCTTAGGAGCAAGATTGCTTTTTTTTGGTTTTCTTTAGTAATTAGCTCTCTGAGATCACAGAAAATTGGTAACCGCAAAAAAAGCATTATATAAATAATGAAGTTAATAATATATGAATAAACAGATATGTAATGCATTTTGAGAATTCTTTCTTTCTTTCTTTCTTTCTTTCTTTCTTTCTTTCTTTCTTTCTTTCTTTCTTTCTTTCTTTCTTTCTTTCTTTCTTTCTTTCTTTTTCTTTCTTTCTTTCTTTCTTTCTTTCTTTCTTTCTTTCTTTCTTTCTTTCTTTCTTTCTTTCTTTCTTTCTTTCTTTCTTTCTTTCTTTCTTTCTTTCTTTCTTTCTTTCTCTCTTTCTCTCTTTCTCTCTTTCTTCCTTCCTTCCTGCCTTTCTTCCTGCCTTCCTTCCTTCCTTTTTTTTTTTGGTCTGCCTTTCTCACTTTTTCTCCCTTTCTCTCCCTCTTCCTCTTTCCCTTTTGCCTTTCTCCTTTTCCAAGACAAACATTCCTTTTCTCCCTCAGGCACACTACTTGGCCGGCTCTCATTGTTAACATTATTCTTTTATGGTTTATGTGTCATAAAATATTACAGGTCACAGTTACTCCTGTTTCAGGCTCGGAAAGACCAATGACATCAATGGGCGCTGTAGGGAAAAAAAAGTCTTCTCTTGTGCCTAGGCATCCGGGAGCAAACTGTGTTGATTTTGATCATGCAAGGAGCTCTCTTTGCCATGTAACTTCAAAAGGATTACACATTTCACTAATACGAGTAGGAATGGGTCCGGAGAATGCTACTGTGCTACTTTTTATAGGGCAGAGACACAGTGTAAGCCTTTGCTTCACATGGAGAATGCTTCAACTATTACTTTTACCATTATTTTGTCTTTCCAATCTATTTTCCTTGAAAATGTATATCTCACAAATTGAAATCGGAACTACTGATTCTGATAATAATGATCAGTCTCGACTATGATGAAACCAGTAACCAGCTCATGAGTTCTCCGAATGCCCGTTTTATAAACACAAACTCAAAGTATTTCAAAACTTCTCCCGCTCAAGAAAGTAAAAGTAGCAAAAAGAAAAAAAAAATCAAATAACTCCAAATACAAGGTGGACAGCGGGAGGTACGAAGCCAATCTCAGCCACAACTCTCGTTCCTGTGTTCACATCGGTCTCAGATATGGTGCAGCCAGGGGCGGGCGGGGGGATCAGGAGTATACAAGGACTGATGGAGAGTTTTGCTCGCCAGAGTTGTTGACAGTGTCTGAGAGGTCGAGAGCCAGGGACGAGCGTGCCGTGCCCCGGTGCTTGCCCCTGTGCCCGTCTCGATGCCCGCCTGGTGTCTCGGCGCTGCGCAGCGGCTCCTGTTTGCATCCGATAAGCTTGGCTTTGCCAAGGTACTTATGCATACTCTACTTCTATCCCATGCGGGGCAAGGAAAAAAAAAAGGAAAGGGAAAAAAAAAAGGAAAGGAAAGGAAAGGAAAGGAAAGGAAAGGAAAGGAAAGGAAAGGAAAGGAAAGGAAAGGAAAGGAAAGGAAAGGAAAGGAAAGGAAAGGAAAGGAAAGGAAAGGAAAGGAAAGGAAAGGAAAGGAAAGGAAAGGAAAGAAAAAAAATATAGCGATATGCTATGGACTATTACAAATTAGAAAAAAAGAAAGAACAAGGAAATATCTACTTTGACTGAACACTTATCTAACGCATTTTGTAGGGATCGATTTCATTCGCAGCTGTCTTTGTATTTGATCTTCGTGAAATTACTAATAGGAGGAAAATTCGTTGTGTGGGTTGGAATAACAAGGGAGTGGGGCTGTGACCGCCGGGCCGCTCCGTTCGGTACGAGCCGGCCGCGCTCCTCCGAACCCTGCTCAGCTCCCAGTCCCTCTCTCCCTCGGGACCCGCCTGCGGGGACGGCAAAAGTCAGGCTCACCCCAGGGCTGCCCCGGCACCCACCCCATCTCTGCGGGCCGAATGGCAGAGCCTGAGGTGGCACCGCAGCGCTGAGGCGGGGATATCGCCTCTGATGTCCTTTGTCTATTACTACAGCCATCACCAAATCCCGGATAACCTCCCTTTCCCTCTGTCAACACCCCTCCGCTCCAGCCCGTGCTGGGGGAAGAGGGATGGGACCTGCCATCGGGGTCCCGTAGCAAGGGGGTGCCCCTTTTAGGGGTAACTTGGTGACAGATGTTGACGTTTCTAGGGAGCTCGGTAAACAGAAAGTTGGACTGGACTTTTTCATAGCCCATGTGTTTTTCATCATTCCCCGTCAGGCTCAGACCAAAGGCAGAAGCTTCCCTCTTCACACTCCTCATCCCCTCTCATCTTCAGCAGTCACTCAGCCCCGGTGACAAGCAATAAAGAGCAGAGAAAACACAGGAGACCAGCTTAGTTAAGCAATGAAAAGAGATGGGGGTGAGGATGAGGCTGGTGGTGGAAATGGGGGGCCTCCTCCACTGCACACCAGTGAACCTTCAGGTGCAAAGCACACCTGTATAAATCACAAACCCCTTCTGGTTAGAGTGGGGACATATTGGAGAGGTCTTGGAGAACAACCTCGTGCCCAAACTTCCCATCTCATAAGAAGGTGAAGGTCATGGAAGGGGCTAAGCCACAGAAGTGGAAATTTCTATACAATTGAAACTCTTCTGTTCCAATAAAACCAAGCTTTTTCTTTTTCAATGGATATATTACCTCAAATAACTCTACTGCAAAACATCAGCTGTAGTGGAAATGTCATCCAAACCTCAATTTATTTTCTTTGCATAGTTGTAAAATATTCCCACTAGCACCCAGCAAAGGTAGACACTTGGACCACATTACTCTGTTTTGGAAGAAATAAAAAATCCTTGCAGCACAGCTCTGCATTATCAGTGGATTTAACATCCTTGCATATTTCTGTGGACAGATGGGTCATAAAACAAAAGGCATTGGTGAGGTAGTGTTGTGTTCTTCATGCTGTGATGGGGAAAAAATGGGTAAAAAAATAACACTGTCTAGAAAACTGAAAGGTGATCCCATCTGAGCTGAGCCATCTGAGAGCCATGCATATTTCACTGCACAAAAATGTTATCTTGGAGAAACACTCCTACCAGCAAACAGTATTAACATGAACAATATGTTTAGACATAGAAGTGGGTATTGCAGACAGGCAGGACCCCATGGGGCTTTGCAGTTCATTACATCCCCCTGTATATTTTATTTTCTGTATTTCTGACAGTGCTATGAGTCAAGGCAGAGATCATGGAAATAGAAGGTGGGGCAAAAAGGCTCTGGGAAGACCTGTCTTCAGTGACAGGGCTCAAATCCCACTGCACAGGAAACATACAGTGTTTTTCTATATCTATAGGAACATGGATGTCCCAAAAAAACTTAGATTCACATAAAGGAGCATCACCCAAGCTTCTTTCAAGTCAGCTCACAAACAGAAAGATTTGAAAGATTTTGAGGCTTGTACTGGATACATATCTTGGTTTTGAGTGGGACCTACTGTGGCTCATTGCTCAGGGAGACTCAGCTCACCTGAGACCCACAAGTCTGCAAATCCAAAAATCAGCCTCACTGAGCCTAGTAATTCACCAGTAAAGATAAGTTTTTTCTCTTCAGATCACATCTTTCTTACCCTAGGGGTAGAACAGCATTTATACAGTAAAGTTTTTAAGGAATGCAGCCAAAACTACAGAAATTCTGCTGAGGACCCTCTAACTAGACAGTTTGATTGCATATCAGATGAGAGACTCTAGAAATCCAGATAATCTCTATGTAATCCCCTTTTTTGAACATCATGATGTATTTTGAGACTGGCCAACCATACAGGGTGACTCCCACTTTTGTTGGAGCTGGAAGAGAAGAAGACATAGGTATTACCTTGACTTTTGGATCAGGCCCTAACTGGAAATTCCATAGTCAACAACAGGCAAAAATTTCCCCTTTGCTTTTCACTGAGAAGACAGCAGGGCAGACTGTGCACTGAAAGCAGTGAACATCTAGCGACAAATCTTCTGATCCCAGGTTCAGGGATTTTTTTGGTATACTATATGTAACCACCCACAGATGAATTCTGTTTGTGGAAGGTGATGCATTTAAAGTATTTGTTGCAATCAGAAAGAACAATTATTCTCACCCTATTCTGTAGGTGAAATCAAAATAAACACAAATCTTTGAAGTTTAAATACAAATCTTACCTGCAGTCAGAACTAGGATATTGTTCAAAATATGGGAATGGATGAAGTCCTTTAGTAACCAGTCTTAACCAGGATAAAATACACAACACATAATGGGACCTTCTTCTACAGATCTTATTCATTAAAATCAGTGGAGTTTTGCCTTAGAAAATTCTCCACTCAGGATTTTTTAGCCAGTAAACATTTTTCAGTGTGACATTTTATAAATTATAAAAAGAAATGAAAATTAGTTACCACAAATGCAGCATTTAAAGAAACTGTGAGCCCATGTCAACATTGATTTCTCTCTCTGTGTCTCCTTCTCTTTTTCTTTATAAAACTTATGTACTCTGTCGATAAAATACCATCCTCTTTGATAATAAATCTGTTGTTTCAAGCTAGGATGCTACCGTTTCCTTTCCCATGTAATTTATAGTTGTATTGATTCTACAGCTGTGGTTCTCTATTTCCCGCCTGTTGTATTAAAAATGACTTCTAATTGCGAGGCAGATAATCTTTGGTCGAAGGACCTCACAGAGTATTTTAACTGTAGCTAAGGAGATTTAATTTGATTAATAGAGAAATGAAAGCCTTGAAATATTTAAAATGATAATTTTCAGTTTAGGAAAAAAGAGAGACAGACAAAGAAAGGAGGTTAATGGATCCAGGAAAAGCATTCATAGATCAGCATGAGCAGATGTTCTTTTACTTTTCTGTCAACGTTTCTGGTTTGTTGTGCATATAGAAAAACAAGCTTTTCAACTCTCACCATGATTTCAGCCTGTTGCCAGCTTTGCTTGCCTGCAGGATATCTGCTTATCTAGCATGGGAGCAGGATCAGGCCTCCTCCCCTTTGGTCTAGAAGCAAAGCAACCTTTCACATGGGCTACAAGGTTTGTCACACTCCCCACCCCCCACTCCTCTGCAAGCACATTTTCAGCCCTTAGATCTTTATTTCATAAAATTCCTTTCCTCTTAGAGACCGAAATACTGGCCAGGAGATGAATGGAAGAGCTGAACAATATTAACTGCATTCAGGTGTGTGCTGGCTAAGACAAACCTGGCCCCTTTCCTTGAGGGCAGGATGCATGTTCAGCCACGTGGGACAGCGATCCCCATGCAGCTGCACAGGGACCCCTGCACCCCTGGTGTCTGCATGGAACGTCAGAGTGAGAAGGATGCTGTTATTTCATATAGGAAATTCCAATAGCCATTTTCCTTGGTGAAGCACCTTTGAGAGCTGCTCCATGTGCTGACATGTCTGAAATGTCTGTGTTGAAGGAAAAGACTCATCTAAGGGTGCATAGGTGTGTCCTTTAGGATTCATGAGAATGAGGCACGTTATTTCATGTTTTTAATCCTTAAATCAGGTATTTTGTTTAGTGCAATTCCATAGTAGTTTGGAGCAGCAGCACTAAAAGTGATGGAGTCCAGCCTGAGCCTTAAAATTAGATTTGTCTCTAAATATTCTCCAGGGCAAGGAATATATATCAGCCTTTGTAAAAAACAATCTGCATTTAAGTGAATATTAAGTAATTTAAGATATATTGTTCACATCTCAGAGGGTGTTTTATTTTATTTTATTTTATTTTATTTTATTTTATTTTATTTTATTTTATTTTATTTTATTTTATTTTATTATTGTAGTAAAATATTTAGAGTAAAAAAATACCAGTAGTCATCAAATAGATTTCCTTTTATCACAAAAGGTTAACTCCTGCACTATTTGTGCTCTATGAAAAGGCCTAGTAGTTCCAGTGAGGAGTTTCCCAGAAAAAGGACTGTGAAAGTAGCTCTAAAAGTCGCACCACTCATGAAGTAACCACTATCTGAGCTCAAACAGAAGAGGGAGAAAGGAATGAAATCTTTCAGCAGCACTGTCTTGAGGCGTACCTGCTTAATGTGAGTTTGTCCGAAGGCAGGAACCATGCTCTGCTCCAGAGACCCTGCCAGCTGGATCTGAAGGACACGCCTTGAGCTGTCACATGAGAACATCCCTTTAATTGTGAGCAGGAGTATTGTGGGTTTAGTCAGAATGCCACTATTGAAAATATGGCTTTTTCTTGACCAGCAAAATGAATTCTAGATGTACTCAAAAGCTGAAGAACTGCAAAATTCTTTTAAGGAAAATGGAGGAAATTAATTCTTCCTTGCTCCTTCCTCCTGCTTAAAAGAATATTAAAAATAAAGCTTTATCTAGATGTTTTCCAGATGCTTACCCACAGCTATGAGACAAGGTCTTCAGCATCTGTTCACTGGTGATTCAAGCCTTTCCAGTTTTCCAGTCTTCATGAGTTTATGTTCTCCAGCCTTTGGTGCAGGTCTTCCATTGCTATAATCTAGGTTAGAATGAAGATGGTCAAAAGGGCTTGTGTGAGGAAGGAAGATGGACAGCAGTGCAGGGATTCTGTTGGACGTGGCTGTCACTGCCCCCAAGAATACTGGCTATAGATCTGTGGGGTAGCTGTAGGGAGAGGCTGCTGCCCAGCAGTAGGGGCAGGAGAGGGTGTACAGCATAGACAAGAGTCCCCACTGGTGGTATCTTCTCCTTTCCCAAGGACAGAATGAAATTCTGTATTACACAGAGATGCATTTCAAGTTGCAATTTATGTGACTGTCCAACAGGATTGCTATTATTCAATGCATTTTTAATTCCTCAAGGTTTATTCTTCCAGGTTTTTTGCACTCTTTAGTTCACCTGCCATCAGCTATGGTTTTATGCTTTTGATAGGATGTAAAAGCTTGCTTTTCTTTAAAAGGCATGTGGATCACAGGAGAGAAAATGAATGACTTGAAGATTTTTTAATATATTTTTTACAAAATTGGATCCCTTCCTTCCTTCCTTCCTTCCTTCCTTCCTTCCTTCCTTCCTTCCTTCCTTCCTTCCTTCCTTCCTTCCTTCCTTCCTTCCTTCCTTCCTTCCTTCCTTCCTTCCTTCCTTCCTTCCTTCCTTCCTTCCTTCCTTCCTTCCTTCCTTCCTTCCTTCCTTCCTTCCTTCCTTCCTTCCTTCCTTCCTTCCTTCCTTCCTTCCTTCCTTCCTTCCTTCCTTCCTTCCTTCCTTCCTTCCTTCCTTCCTTCCTTCCTTCCTTCCTTCCTTCCTTCCTTCCTTCCTTCCTTCCTTCCTTCCTTCCTTCCTTCCTTCCTTCCTTCCTTCCTTCCTTCCTTCCTTCCTTCCTTCCTTCCTTCCTTCCTTCCTTCCTTCCTTCCTTCCTTCCTTCCTTCCTTCCTTCCTTCCTTCCTTCCTTCCTTCCTTCCTTCCTTCCTTCCTTCCTTCCTTCCTTCCTTCCTTCCTTCCTTCCTTCCTTCCTTCCTTCCTTCCTTCCTTCCTTCCTTCCTTCCTTCCTTCCTTCCTTCCTTCCTTCCTTCCTTCCTTCCTTCCTTCCATTACCCTTGTCACCCAGATGTGACTGTAAGATATTTGTACCTCCATCTCCCTTCTGGAATGCCCTGCCAGGTTTATACTGGATTGTGTGGAAGGAAAGGAATATGTGTGGTTTCCTTCCCAGTGTGAGGTTTGAAAATGAGGCCTTGATCTGAGCCTTGATAATTCTGCTGAAGGTAAGGGTGATGTTTTATTGTCATTGGATGCTTGTTTGCTTTTTGCTGTTGATTTCACATCTTCCCCCAATTTCTTCCGCTGCAGGGAAAACATGAAAATTGTTTTTTCCCTTGTCACAACGTTTTCTCTAATAGTTGCCTCCTTTTCTGCTGTCTTTTCTTCTGCTTTAACATCTTTAATAAGTGTTACCATCTGCTTGGGTGCTGGGTACTACACATTGTGAACGAGACCAAGAGTTTTTGAGGAACTGGAACAGTGTTATTTACTATTAGACATAATGGAGATTGTTGTCTTTGCCTGGGGCAGGTGTGCTGTGGCTGGAACAGACATAGAAATGCAGAACATGTGCTGGGGTTCAGCTGTCTACAGTTTTCTTAAAAGGAGGTTTGGCTGCTGATCTGTTGGTATTTACTTGATATGCAGGGACTCTTTTTCTCCTGCTGTTCTCTGGCCCCTAACATGCTTAACTTAGAGAGAAAGATACAACACATCGTGATGCTACTAACTGGTCAAAAGGCACTATCAATTTTAGATGAGATAGGTACATGTCAGTGTCAGCATAATTAACTGGAATGACAATCCTGTTAAATGTGTTTATGCCATTGCACCAGTAATAAAGCATGTGTAAATTCACAATTAAGGCATGTCTTTCTTCTATACCTTGGAGACTAGTGACAAACATTAAGAAGTTGTATAGCTGCAGAAGCTGAAGAGAGGTATTTGTCACAATAAAAACATTAGGTGATGTATTTCCCAGATTATCTGTCCTTCTTATGCAAATACTCTTTTTGCTGGAAATTTCAGACCAAGTAATAATTATATTTCAGATCTGAAAGGTGATATTTCACCTTCTGAATTATTGTTTTCATCTGCAAGATGGATGAGAACAGTATTGTTAACTACCTTGCATAAAGGTATTTGAAATAGTTCCCATTTCACATTATACATCAAGCTGCACTTTTTTCGTATTGAGTGCACTGCACATTGCAGAACCACAGAGAAATTTTCAGGGATGCTGTAAGACATTTCCTCATATTGTACATAGATGCTACAGCTCCTGCTGCAGTGATGGCTGGAAAACATCAGCACAAGTAAGATAAAGGTGATTTAAAGTTCGTCTGTGAGTCAGGCAGAGAACTGACAGCCATCTTTAACCAGCCTGACCCTGGAATGACCCTGAGCTCAGCTGGTTGTGAGATAGTTGGGTCTATTATGGGACAAAGGATCATATGTCTGACAGGATGCAGAGAACACATTACAGGATCACAGCTGAGTAACAGTGCAAGACATAATGTACATTTATTTGACGAACAACACAAGCAAATCTTGCCAAGAAAATTTAATTTCAACTATTTTGTTTATTTCAAGTCAATCTCTTTCTGTTGCCTATTTCAAGAAATTAATATAGCTTTTTCTCTTCTAGAAATGAAATAGATGATCGTGCTAGTGAAATTTATAAAGCATGCAGACTGTACACTGATAAATTCTTATAATGGGGTTCCACATTTCTACTGTATTTCCCTCCCATGTGGGCTCAATCTGCATCTATCCAACATTAAATTTCAAATGTCTTTGCCTCCAACCCCATATAATTTGGTCAAGTGAGGCTGGAAATGTCAGAGCTAGTGCAGCAGTGGCTAGAGAGAGAGCTCTGGACTTGAAACTGCATATGGTCTCGTAAGTGAGTAGCTGCGCTCGTGTGAAAAGTGCCAGAACCCCAAAATTTTGGCATGACAGCCTTCTCAAGAAGGGGGAGAAATATTCAAGTACTTTGATAGGCAGAACTTCCTTCACTTCTAGTTTCAGAGACAATTCTGTGGCAAGGGGTTTGATATCTTCAATCTCAGCACTGGGAAAAGGACTGACAGAGATGTGGAAAACCTGTATAAACTTGCACAGTAAAAATTAGATCAGCTCTAGCCTCCCCACTGCAGAGCTCATCATATTCCGTGGAGGGGAATGATTGCTGGGCTGAAGATATGGAAGGCAAGGCTGGGCATTGCTGGGGATTTCCTGGTTGGTTGGTCAGGCATCATCCTGTTGCTGACCACACCAGGTCTCTGTTGTGGAAAAAAGGGACACTGGGTGTCTCATTGCTAGCGCATCAAGCAAGAGAGGTGGAGTGATGGGGAAGGAGGTCAGTACCTCTCTCATATGATAAGTCTCTTGTCCCCCTGTGAGGGAGGCAGGACCACATCTGCCACAACTCCTGGCAGTGCTGTGCCCCTGTCCCTCTGCTGCCCCAAAGCTGCCATCCGGCATCACCAGGCAGGAGGCAAAAGCTTCAATCAGCAGAAGGAAAACTGAGAGTTAACCCTCTGCCCTTCCCGCGACCCCCAGCACCGATGTGGAGGGGTGATGAGAGAGGGGGGATGAAGAGCTGCACCACAGGCAAAGCCGAGAGCAGCGCTTTACCTCAGCCAGCTTTCATGGGGACAGGGGGTTAATCTGCTTCCCAGGCCCTGATGTCAGTAGCCACACGTCCTATTGCTCCAGGCAGGCTCGGATCTGGCTCGGAGTCCTATACAAACAGCTCACTCTTTGCAGAGCTACTGCGCTGGGTGACCTCTTCTAATGTATTACTGGTTTATATTTGCGCTGATTGCTTCCAAAGGGGAAATGACATGAAGTGAATCAGTGTGACCTCATTAGCGTGGCTCACACTGGTAAATGGATGACCACCATTAGGAAGGCTCTGTTGTGGCAGTGCTTCCATCGTGTTACCTGTGGATAGTATCATCATCTTGCTATAACCTGCTGCAAAGATTTATGCACTATGCTAACTTGCGTGCTGCAGCTGCTTTCTGTCTTATAAATATTGACTTCTGTGCCAAAAACAACAACTTGGTACAACAGGAATTAATCTTCTGCTTGACTGATGCATCTTTACAGACCAGTTTGTCTTTAGAAAATAGAGCTCAAGAGAGTTTTATGATTTAGAAAAATACTTTATAAGTTGATTTAAAATATAGGCTGTGATAAGCTGAGGCATCATTAAAGTGACATGGGGGTTATATTTTGCCTTCTAGATTTTCCTAGCTGTGCCATCTGTTTGTCATCTCGACTTGTGTGAAATTTTAAAGAAATTGCCAGACTCTGGGTCCTGAATCTTTTCTTGCAGTTTCTCAGATAATTTATCTATCACACAATTCAAATGGTTTTAATTCACTTGATTTTTTTTAAATAAAAAAAAAAGAAAAAAGTAAAAATCTTTAGGCATTCTGATTTATCAGAAGACTTGCAGATGTCCTCAACTGACAGAGGACAACTTTTGTCCTCAGCAATAGCATTATAGTGCCAAGGAAGGCAGAGCACATCTCCAGTCTGAGGTTAGACACTAGGATGAGGTCACAATATTGCAGAATTCTGGAGCTGACAGTAAATAACAGCACACAGAGTCAGGGTTTTAAAAGACTGAAAAACAGGACATCAGCTTATCTTAACCAAGATCCTTCTAGGAAGACTTGTGCACTCTAATGCCTAAACAAATGTACTGTGCAAAGGAACCATGGAGGATATTTGATCTGAAAATGCACTTACAGTATTTTGACAGTTGCCCTCTGTTGAAGTTCAGGTGTTCATGGCTCCAATTACAGGCTTTTTTTGTAAGCTTGTCCATACTATGCATGACAGCGAGAGAAAGTGAGTACTCCCTACTGCGATGGAATTTCTGACTTGACTACGCTCTTATGGATCATGTGAAAATTAGAAAGGTGGTGTGGTTTAGAACAGTATTGACTCAGATATGTTACCATGTATTATGATATTATATTCCATAGGCCAGAACTGATGGACTTGCAACTGAATTTTTGTTCAGATGGAAACTTCAGTGCTGGTTCTCTAAGGGTTTTCATAAAGCTCATTGCCATGCATCCTTGAATAAGCAGGCTGGTGGCAGTAACTCAGATCCTGGAGTGAAATTTTTATCTCCAAAATGGGGGCAGTCACTGGGTTTTATCAGAGTCCCCACCCAGGCAGATGTTTGGTTTGTGTAGTGTCACAGTGATGCCTTCAGAGGCCCCAGCTTATGCTCTCCACACTGAAATACACTTTTAGTCAGTAAAATTTGTGGTAAAACACCAATAACCACTGTGGGTTGGAACAATGAATAGAAAGCTAATCTGGCTGAGGCTGTCACTGATATGAGATTTGGGAAATCCTTGACCACAACTCCTCTGAAGGCTGAAGTAATCTGAATGGCTCATGTTAGTTATTCCACACCCATGGTTATTTCTGCCATAAATATAAGATTTATACATCTCAGAAAAAAAGAACAATGAGAAACGCTACAGTGTATATAACATTTAAAAAAATAGTTTTTTAGAAAGCTTACTTGTTATGTAATGATATTAAGGATTTGGGTTTTACATTTGATAAACCAGAAGCTTTTTTCTTTTACAGCTGATTCCTGTGTTTGCTTAACAAGAATTTAAGAAAGTAGATGAAGAATTTAAGAATTCAAGCAGGTAGATATTTGTACTAGCTGAGTTGCTTGGCAGTCTCAGAAACGGACTTTTAAAATTTTTCTGATGTCTTATCTGTTGGAGATTGATATGCCCATGCATTTAAAATTATTGTGCTGAGTGTCTTCAAAAGAAGAGTTGTTTTTCCCTTCAAAGGAGACAGCTAGACAAAGTAAACCAACACCGAATTTTAAGCTTCATCCTTGTATGGCTCCTGGCAATGCAAATATTCTCATATGGGAAAAGAGTATTTATTTTGTGGTCAATCCTCTAAAAAAACCAACTGAACTGATTGAAATCACTTTCAATCAATAGGAATTGTAATCAGTATGAATTTTCATCAATAGAACTTTGGAATTGTTAACTGAGAATTCAATTTCTGTTGTGATTATAAGCTCCACATCTATTTAATTACTTCAGGTGCAATGCTGTTACTAGGAAAAGGTTCATTTGTGGTAAAAGACATGTAATTGAAGCACTTTGATATATAATTTCAAATTGGGGCGGTGATTTGTTTACAAAAAAAAATCTTCTGTAACTGATGAATCGTGCATCCAATTATAAATGTCCTGAAGTACAGATGGGTTCTTCAGTAAATACATGTTTATACCACACACTAAGGGATTTGTATTAAGGAAATGAACATATTTTGAGCTCTAGGAATGAATAATGTATGGAAAGTAACATGAAGGTGTAATTTATATCTATTGCAGACTTCAGAGTTCAATGGAGGAAACCTTATAATAGCTTAGTCTCAATTCCAAAGTCAAACTACAAAGCAAAGGGTCTTTAGTTCTTTTTTCAACACCTTCTACAAGTGGGATACTGATCAACAGCAGAGTGGTAATTGGTACTGATTCCTGTTTGCAGAAAGCAAACCCAGACACTGGCACTTGGGGAGCTCTCTGGATCTGTGGTGTGGGGCTCATCAGCAGGCGCTGTGACTGAAGGCCAGAACGGATCGAGATCATGTGAAACCTCATCTCTTCTGTTGCCTGCTCTGTCAGTGGAGCTGTCTGTGCTCCTGAGGGCTGGGTTTCCCAGACAATTTATATTATTTCAGGAAATTATGAATTTGTTACACACTGAGCTCAATGATATCTTTGTTTCTGAGAAGGTGAAGGTTTTGTGGAAAGGGCTTTCTTCCTTATCCAACTTTAATCTTGAGATCCTAATCAAACAAGCAGATCAGAGTCAGTGATATTTGGACAATGTTTGATGTTTTCATGGCTCTCTTGAGGCATAGTCCACCAATATTTCAATCCCTGACAGCACTGGTAGTTTTTGTTGTGCATGTTGCTTGTTATTACCGATTTCCTTAGGCTGTGATGTTGCCTGCACTTGTGATGCTGTCCCAGAGGTACAAAGCCAAATACAGCATTTCTCTGGATTTCTGGATAAAAAAAAAGCTAAGAACAGGTATCCTGTTGCTTTTATCACTGCTGAGTCCTCAGGTGGCAGCTGAGCCCAGCTCTGTGCCAGTAGAACTGCAAGACTTTAGGCAGACACTGTCTGTACAAGGTGTGCAACCCTCAAGTTGCCTGAAAAGTCCCCTTGGACTGTGAATTGTCCATCAGAGGGAATGAGGTGAGCATTTCTCTGTTGAATATTCAGTACAGTCATTCATTTGTACCTAGGAGAGGAAGGAGAGGTCTTTCCTATTCCCATGTCTCCCTCCTCACTTTCCTTCTGCTGTATTAAGGTGAACCTGGATGAAACTTCTAGCAGAAAGCCTAGTGGAAAAAAGTGAAGGGAAGATGTAGCCTTGAGCCCTACTCATGTTGCTCTGAAAAAGTTGAAATTTATTTTAACTGGAGGCCATGGCAGGAGGAGAGGCAAGAGCAGCATTTCTCTGGTGTCAGGGAAGTCACTCTTGGCATGAATTTTTCTCCGCCTCAATTTGAAATACTTGTAGATGTCTCCCAAACTTCTCTAAGGCTGGAAGACTTGATGCTTGATCTCAACTCACAAAACACCTTTTTTCCCGGCTGAAATGTTGAGAAAAATCCTTTGATCAAACTTTGAATCACTTAAGAGTGGGACAGTGAACCTTTTTACAGACAACAGCTGAAAAATAAGAAAGGAAACAAACAAGCAAGAAGTATCACAGAGAAAACAACACTTAATTTTGACATCTGAATGTACTTTTGTGAATGCTAATGTCCTAGCCCAGATGCACAAAATTCAATGCACAGAGAAATCCTATGTAAAATCTCAAGTTAGTAAAAGAGTGTTGAGAAATTTCTAAGGGTGCATGGCAGAACTATTCCTTTGAGAAACACAAACAAAGGAAAACCCTCTAGTGTGACAGCCTGGGAATTGGAGAAGCACTGCCCATTTGGCTGAATGCCACACTGGGACCAGACTGCTGTGGGGGATTTGGAAATGCCTTCTGATGGACCCATCTCAGCCTAGTGGGGAATTTCCCATCCTATGTAACTGATGGCCTTTTTGGAAACCAGATCAAGCACCGGATTTTAATAACTGCCTTACGCACTCAAAATGATCCAAGCAATGCATTTGCTACTAGTGTTTGTTGCATTTAAGCAGGAAGTTTATGGCAAATATCCTACTGTTGCATTTCGTATTTATTTTAAAATATCTTGATAACGGCTTTAAAATCAGTTTAAGTCTTCTAACAATTTAAAGTGATGGGGGAATAAGGAGATGGCTCAACGGCCAATATGGATCTATAAATTGGGCTTTGCACTGGTCATCACCTCTCTCTGATCCAGCAGTGAGTGTAGTTGCCTGCTTAACTGGATTATGGGATGTCCAAGCATACAGAGGTGCTGTTATCCACAATATTCCCTTGTGTGTTATTGGCTGCAGAAGTTCAGTGAGCTTTACCATTTTTTATCTGATATATCATCTAGATCTGGGCAGAAATTTATATGGCTACACAGATTCTATTTGAAATTCAAGTACTTTTCCTCCATAAAACACCATGTTGATTTTGGGTTGTTTTAAGCTATGATGTGCTAAGAAGGTTCTGATGGCCTGATTTAACATGAGGCCAAATAAAAGCTGGTAAAAGAGCTGATGCCGTGAAATAATACCAGCAGGAATATGTAATGAAAGCAAAGTAATAGTGTTTACAAAATTTATCACGCTGTGTAAAGCAAGGCTCTTATTTCAGCTGTATTCAAATCTGGCCTCTTCTCACTGGTTTTGTCTTAATAAAGAAACCACATCTCATACTGGCAAATAGAGCAATCCCTATTGAGAATAAAATGCCCATTATTGTCATAATGGATCTCCATTGACACATTTAACAGCTTGAATGTATACATTTCAGACACTATAACTTACACTAATTAATCTTTATTACATTGTTAGTGCCTTGTAAAAAAAAAACAAACCCAAACCAACAGAACCTCTGCAAGAAAATGTCATTGACATTAAAGGATAAGCCTGATGTTACTGAAGTTAAACTTCATTTTGAAACAGAGATGCTCTAAGAACCTTATGCAGTGAGTGGACAAACTCAGCCAGATGAAATGCTGTCCTCCATCACTTTAGAATATAAACGCAACATATTCTTATCTGATGATGAGTTACGGGTTTCTGTGTTTAGAATTCAGAGGATTACTAAAGAGATTATCTGATCTGTCAATCAAACTGATATCTTGATGACTTGGAATACTGCAACAGATTTAGCAAAATGTCTTTGCTCTAATGCTCATTCTGGATGTCACGGTTAACCAACATCTTAATTACATACAATGAATTATGTCTCCAATGGCCTGTTATACTAATACAAGTCTCAGGAGTGACATATAAGCATAGTACATAGCTCTGAGTCACTTAAAACTTCAGGGCCCCACAGAAGGACTGCTATAATAAAGAATTCAGTGAGCCTTACCCAGACTGAGTTGAATGACTTTGATTATGGCATGCTTTGCAAACCAAGCACCCTTCAGCCAGTCCAGGGGTGTCACAATGACCGTGCAGAAAGTCCAGGTACAGCAAGCACATGGCCAAATATTTGGCCACAGAGACTAGATAACTGAAGTTGAAATAATCCACTCATATCTACTGCTGCTGCTACACTGATGCATGTGGTGAAGACAAAAAGCCACAGCTGAAAGAAATTTTTCTCATTAAGTACTGGCCTGCATCCAGATGTCTAGTTGAACCTGGAGGCTTTGCAATAGCCTTTTGGCCTCTGGGCTAATAGACTAATGAATTGGCAAGCTCACCTGCCTTCTTTACCTCACCCTCTTTGCTTGCCTGGATCAACTTTTTGTTCTCGTCCCTCCATCTGTCTGCTATCTCATATAGGAGGAGGGACATTTTAATGAGGAAAAGAGGATTTCCTAGGTAGTGACGGACACATATCTGCATGCTACCTGAGCACTGATGGTGTGGAATAAATGGTATTTTGCACTCACAGATGTGGTGTAAAATTGTTTGAGAAAAGAGTGGGAGGGGAGGGGGCACAGGCACAAAATCATGCCATGCACGAGGAGGGATGTACAGATACTCCTCAAAATCCAGTGGAAAAAACCCTAGTAAGTCAGAACAGTTTCAGCACAGCACTTCTTAATTTACCTGCCTTAGACTTGTCAGGCATGTTATCTGTGCTATTTAGGCAGCCCTGGGTATAACTGCTGAATGATCTAACATGATTTAAACATGAAAGCTTATCCTGGCTGCAGCTGACAGGGCTGACTGCTCTCCATCACAGCCTAATATGGAATTGTAGAAGAATAGTGAGAGTGGGCTATCACTGTCCCCTCTGCAGAGCAAGGGAATGTTGCAAAAATAGCTGGATCCCTTAAAACAGGACATTGCTGAAGGAAGCTAGTTTCACTGAAAATTATTATAGAAAAGAGCTACACCTGTAAGCTTTTTCTTTACAGAAGGCCAGGGATTATTTTCAAAGAGATGCTCTAAAATGGCTGAGTGCTTATTCTCACAATCATGCAAGCTCATCTGTGCTGTGCAGTGCACCCTCATCTAAAATGCAGATTCCTAAAAATCAATGCAATTAATTCTCTGTCTGGGTAGTGAAAACAAACACAGTAGTTATGGTGGTTAATATATATGACATATTCCTCTGATTTGTATCGGATGTGTTTTCTGGGATGTTCTGCTATAGCTGAAAAACCAGATTCAAAAAGAACCAGATTCTCAAGTGATACAAGCTGATATGGTGCCCCAAAATCATAGCTAGGCTAGCTGATAGGAGATCAAACATTTCTGTCAAGTAGATCTAGGAAAAAAATGTTCAAAGAATGAACAAATACGATCATCCTGTTACATCCAGTTACATCCTGTAACTGGATTTTCTTTATCTGGCTCTATTTATAGCCGTTTTCTGTGGAAGTTCTTGTGTTCCTGTTTCTAGACAGAACTATCCCCATGAAGTACATTTGAGTATTTGCTTCAGGATTGCTCACATGCTTATACCAGTAGGAAATGGAAACCATCTGAAATGACCAGCTTCAACATAGCTGCATGGCCTAATGTGAGAACAGTCATAGGCAGGCAATGGAAAAGTTGGTCAACCATTAGCTGATTAAGATTTCGAATGAAATATGGTCAAAATGAATCAAATTAGTCACACTCAGCATTAAGTTAAAGTTTTGGTGTATTGTTATAGACTATCTTAATGTTTGTCTAGTTGAACTGTAGGCAGCTGTGCTCAGTATATGTAACAGGTCCTCTGCAACTAAGACACGAAGTAATGATCTGCAAATTCTATGTAGTATGTACTATGTGCTGTACCCTATAGCATTTACAACCTAAATAGATTGTAAGGTTAGTAATAGGTAGTGAGAAATAGATGAGAGAGCTACAAAGTTTCTTTTACCTCATTGATGCACCCCTGGCATAGGACACTGACTCGTAAAAGCTGCATGATCCTTATGCCAGAGTGGGCCACTTTGATTTACCTTCTGCATGTCAAGACAGATCTTTTGCTACCATAGGATCATTGATTTCTGCATGGCAATAGACACTGTGCAACTGGAGAGGAAAAAAATCCCCCATGTTTCTTACTTTGGGCTCAATAGTGTCAAACGAACAAATTGACCTTGCATAGACATTACCCAAAATGATGTACATGCCGTGTTGTTCCCAGCTCAAAGAAACAGCACACTGCTTCAAAAATAAAATGGTAGAAATTGGTAATTTAACGGCATGTAGCAAGCAGTTTTCAGCTTTCCCTGCTGTGAATCAAGTCCATGCCTTTCTGTCTTAATCAGAATTTTATTTAAATAAGTTTCATTGTACCACAAGACATAAAATTGTCAACTCATTCTCTTGCAGTGAGCCGAGTTGTCTGCAGGGCCAGCTCAAAGCTTTCAGCAGCGTTAGCAGGATTGAATTTTGCAGTCCCAAGGTTGGAGGACTGGGCTTGTCCTGCTGCTGGATGGGGAAGGACGGAAGAAGGGCTGGAATGGAGGCGAGTCCTGGAGAGCAAGGCTTGCTACTCCTGTGCCACTGGGGTGGGACATCTGCCACATCCCCTTACTTGACTTTCCAGGGCTCTGCTGGTAGGTAATGCAAAAGCCATCTTGCCTGTTTCTATCAGTCATCTGCTCGCGGTAACTGCTGACTTTGCCAGCGGCAGTGCCAGCTGTGGTTATTAGCTTGTCACATTGAATGCTCTGTGGAAGGCAGAGCAGATACTGGGGCCACTGAGCCGCAGTGGGAGAGAGGTTTCGATTGGCAATGCGCCTGTGAAACTGCCTTTTCCCCACTAAAGTCTGGCTGTTCTTGTTTACCACTTTATGCAGGTATTATTTCTATCTCCCACAGAACTGCTATGAAATGCATGTTTTGTCTTTGAACTCGAAGATCAGGATGAATTCTCCCCTTCACCAGAGTTTGACTTTGGTTGGACAGGATGAAAGGGGGAGAGGCAACATTAATTTGATCCTGGATGTAATTTAGATTTACCAAGAAACATTAAACCCTGCCTTCTCCTCAACAATCAGTATTCCTGCCAGCCCTGCCTTCATCATCTCTGCTTACCTGCAGGATTCTTTCTTGGAGGGAACTCCCCATTGTCCATTGTGCACTATAAAGGGTGTCACCTCAAGGGTGCAAAGAATTGGAATTCAGTTTTCTTGGCTTTTTTTTTTGTTTGTTTGTGGTTTTTTTTTTTTTTTTTTGTTTTGTTTTGTTTTGTTTTGTTGGAGTTTTCTTGGTCCTGAACTGTTTGAAGCGGCTTTATTAGGATAGGACTACATTGGCTTAACAAACAAGATGACCTAATCTTAAATCTAATTAAAAATTGCAAACAAATACAGAAATTGCAGTAACACAGCCAGATGTGCCTGTGCTACCAGAGAGGGCCAACATGACTCCCTTGGGGCCAACCTAGCCTGCATATCCAGGTGCTTTTGGGACATCCCCTCTGGGAGATGTTTTGAGTGCTTCAGGTTAGTGTCTCGGCTCCAGCCTTCCTATCAGCCCAGCCTGGAGTGATTAGGGCAAGAAAGATGAGTCAAGGATGGTCCTGCACATGGATCCTTCTTATCTCTGATACCACCTACAACCAGCACAGGCAAGATACAGGCTGCCTACTGCTTGTCTTGTGAGTGTCTGGTTGTGTCTTAGGAACAAACTGAGGGTCCCAACACTTTTTTGGAGCACCGTCTCTGGGATTGCTGCTGCTCTGGAGACACTCCATGAACACTTCTACTACTCATAAGGTATACTGTGATGAATATTTGAACAGTTATGGCCTTAAATACTTGGGTTAAAGCAGTAATTGTAGCTAATCACTGAAGGGAATAATGAGACACTTCTAGATATCAGATGACCTTACCACAGTAATACCTGTCTTGTCACGTTTTATTGTCTGGTGACATGATGAAGGTTTGGAAGATAATTAAATAGCAGGCATTCACAAGTGCAACAGTGATTAAAGGAGCAAATAGCCTAACAAGCATGGTCAGGTACTGCATGTGTTTCAGCTGTTCATTTTGCTGAAGGCCAACAATTCATCCTATGCCCAGTGGCTACCGACTCTCTTCAGGCTAGGTACATGCAATAAAAGTGGAATGTTAATTGGGGCAGAACGCAAGGCCTTAAAGGGACAGTGTTCTAGCAGACACTGGTGATACCTTATTCCAAGTTGTTTTGCTCTTAAATTTTAATTTAAACCATGATCATTGAAATGCTTATGGGAAGGAATTAATAAAGGAGGCAGCACGTTTTGACAAGTATTGGGCATCTTTATTTCAAAGTGAAATCCAGGGTTTATTTTTTTCCTGCAGATGAGAAGACAGAGCAAATATTTCCAAGTAATGCTAGTGGTGTATGAGAGGCACTGTACTAATAAACATGGAAAAATGCCAGCATTGTGGAATTATTGACAGGTCTGACATAAAATTCAGTTTCTCCAACACCATTCTGCCTAAACAGAATTAATGGTATATTGGACTCCCCGGGTCTGTGACTGTAGGTATTTCACTCACTAAACAGTTTCCCAGCTATGAAAGTAAGGGGAAAGGCCAATGTTGTGCTCAAAAGTAGAAGACTGTCAATACTTTTTGTACAGAAGGTATAGTTGTGTATAGCAAGTCTTGCTGCTTGCAGGATTACTGACTCACTGCGGAAATAGTTAAAAATCTGTTCCCCACACAGTCCAAGCTTTATAGCAGATGCAGGGATTCTTGAAACTTGGGAACAGCTTGAGAAAAAACTCCTCAGGAGATAGTTTAAATGTCAAGTGCTCAGGCTCAGCTTCACAAAGGTGTTTAAGGTTTAACCCTCCAGAGACTAAATTCCCACTAAGACCAAAAGGAAGCACCCCTGTAGGTTTTAGTTTTTCAGATATCATTGTGAATTTGACCTCTAGCATCTATAAAGCCTCCTGTTGAGTGGCATAAAATGTTTCCTCTCTCCAGAGATTAAGCATATTGGTTAGCTACACTAATCCCCATCTGTCATGGAAAAAAAAAAAAGAAGAAAAAGAAGTAACTGAGATACTGAGATCCATAGCTGGAAAGCAACTGTCTCTCGCATGCTATATTAACTTGCTGGCTTGCTGGACCATCAAAACAAGCTATGCTTGGAGACTTGCCACATCTTCTGTTTTCTCATGAATGGGACACTGACAGCAGTTGAGATCCTCATATTGCCCAAGCTCTCTGACATGAGAACTGTGCAGTGATTACAGATGAAGGGTGTTGGTTACATCTGTTTCAGGGCTGCTCCATTCTGCTAACAAGCTGAACTGCCTCAGGCCAGTTCCCTGTTGTTTGTGGCACTCCTACCTTTTCTCACACTTGCTCATGAGGCAATGCACTGATATTTGTTCTGTGTGGAGCTTGGCTGCCAAGCATGTCCTTATCAGCTCATGTCACCAGCTGGATCAGCTGGACAGCAGGCTAGAAGGGAGAGATGTGGTTGTGGTGCACTTCAAATGCTATTAAATGCACAAAGACTTAGGAGGTTTTATCTTTGCAGTTTCAAAGATCACATATCTTGTAAAGGTATAATGATTCCTTCTTAGGGAGTTTTTCACATATTTCCTCTTTGAAGCGCTCAGTATATTCTATCCTGTGGAAGTGCTATACCATGTTTAAATAGTTTTTGCTTAGATTTTTAGACTGTCTTGAACGTGATAAAGTCCTGTACATGACCTCCTTTTCAAATTTAAATCAACAAAGAAGGATCAAAAATCTACATCTCCAGTCTTATTGAATGAGGCCATGGATCAAAACCAGAACAATAAGTGAATGCTCTTTTGAAAAAAAATGAGAGCAGAAATAATATGTGAAAGTATGGAGAAAAACTCATCTATGGAACACAGTCATAAGCTTTTTGACTTATGTGATTCACTTTGTCTTTTAGATACTTTTTTTTTTTAATTTCAGGGTAGACAAAGTTTCATCTTGTGACACAGTGCAAATGATGGATGCTGAGCTGCTGGGACTTTTGCTTCTCATAAACGGCCAGTCTTGGGGCTCCAGTAAGGTCTTGTTTTCTCTGCTCTTTTCTGCCTCCTCTTGTTGTGTTTGGATGGCACAGCAGAGAGAGGGAAGCATGCTAGTCAGGGAGGTGGCCACCTCATGTGGCCTCAGTTCCTCAGAGTACATTGTCCTTGTGGGATGTTTGTCACCTACCCTTACATTTAGGATGAGAGAAATGAGCCATCTTTTCAACTCTTACTTTATTTCCAGCCATCACAGTCAGGCAATATTGAGTTCTACAGTCCAGAATGCAGTCTTCAGCAATCTCTGGTTTGGCAGCTGGGCCAGGGTGTCTCAGTTGGGTCTTAATTTTAATTTTTAGGACCTCACTAGATCCCATCTTATTTTATTCTTGTTTTCGTCTGCGTGGGATTAGAGTGCCTCTGCTGTCAAAATTACTAATAGACCCCTGAGGCAGAAAATGTTTCTTCTGTAATGATACGTACTGTGCTACTTCACATCTGGAGTGCTGCAGGGCCACTATTTTGGCTACCTCTCACTTTGTTGGGGAGTGAGATGGAAAAATGACTGTCTTTCCTGGTATACCTTTAACATACTTTAGTTTAGTTTACATTAAATACCCAGGAGTGAGGACAGAATGACAGCTACTGTACTGTGTGAGCTGCCCAAAGGTAGACTCTGTTAATACAGAAGTTAGACAGTGTGACAGATAGATGGGAGATAAGCAAAAGGCTATTATCCCAAGGTAAAGTTATTTCAACATACTGCCAATAACCCCTACTTATAATTTGGATGAGAGGTGGGAGAGGCGTGACTTCAGCTGAGATCCTTTGACTGCCATCTACACCTTTCAGTGAAGCTCTGACACTTTATCAAAGAAAAGGAAAAAAAAAGAAAGATCAGTCTTTATATTCTGGGCAGATGTCCAATAAGAAACTCCAGCAGAAGATTAAAGTCTTTAACATGAAAGGGAGATCTAGTGCAATGTGTAATATCCAGCAGTTCTAAAAATAAGCATGTTTGTCAAGTCTGCAACAATCAGGCTGATTGCTAGCCTTGACAGCATGACATACAGCTCACAATCTGGCACAGGGGAAAAATGTGATTCAAATATCTTCACAGACAAGCTGGCATTTGCATTTACAAGAGTGGGACTGCACACCAGCTCTGGCCCAGCATGCCTAGAGTCTCTCCCCAGCTGTGACACCCCATACCTGAGGAGCTCGGGAGGAGCTGGAATGTGGTTTCTGAGGGAGATTCAACAAAAACATCTGCCTGATGTTGCAGGTCTGACTAGACCCTTCTAATGGTCACTAGAGAGTGAGTCCTTGGTTTGTCTGCTGGAGTGCCACATGTTGATGTGTTGTTCAGACTGCCATCAGGAGATAGGGAAAGATAAGCCAAGAGAGGTGATGACTTTTCAGCAGCCGGTGGCTGAGCAGGGGGTAGGACCAATCTCCACCTCAAAGCACAGAACAGGTTACTGACCACAGAAAGGGCTGCACACAGCGCATGACTACTTGTGTGCTGATTGATTTCACAGTGTACTTCCTTTTGAAGGCCAAGTTCTCCCCTGGGAGCAGGAAAGGAGCATTACACCAGATCCAACAACAGGGGTGGATTTTGGGAGTGGAAAAGACATGTAACTTGACCAAAGCTTTAAGGGAAGTTGAAGTTCAGAGTAGGATTCACATATGGAATTGCTATCTTTCCACTTCCAAGCATACTGAAGGAGGATTAAATATATGTTCAGGATACGGACAAACTACTAGTCCATGCTCAGAAAGCTTCCTGATATTGACGGCTAGAAATGTAAAAAGTGGCACACAGAGGAATTCAATTTGCTTCCTGGGAAGGAGTTGCTGTCTTTGGGCTCCAAGTAGTACCTCTGTAGCAGTGCTCTGCTCCTGGGCTGACCTCTTCTTCTCTGGGGGAGGCGTCAATACACAGGCAGTCCTCTTGCAGGCACTGAGCTCCAGTCAGAACTGAACTGGGACCAAAAGCAAGCCATTTTCCCTGATAAAGAAGTCCTCAGGCAGTAAGTATTTGTTCTTTCTAAGAAGCATGATCAACCTGCTTTTCTCTTGAAAGGAAAAAGGTTTTAAAATTCACTTCAGCTTTCAGCTCTTCCTACATAGGAATGCAATAGGACCCTCAGTGCTTTCTGAGTCTGAGACCTGCAGTGAAGCCTCTGGATATGAAACTCTCCCTTGTCTTTCCTGGCTAGGTTTACTCATCACTCCATCAGTTCCACATTTACAAATCACTCCTTTAATTTCCAAGTGTCCTTCTGATCCCCTTTGAGGCATAGGATTTCTTTTATTTAATTTTACTTTCCAGTAAGCCGAACCCTAAAATCTAAACATGAACATAATGTTGACCTTTCTATGGTCTATTACTGGCCAAAAGAGCAGCCACATTAATTACATAGCTAATGTTCTTCAGAACCTCATTAAAATCCAGGACAGCTGAATGCAGATGCTCACATGACCAGAACTGCAGGCATTTGCAACCCTTCACATTAACAAAATTCCAGTGTACTTTATTAAACCATTGCAATTCCACCCACTCCCCAACACACCTCTGGGGTCTGTGAGCCTGAGGAAAGAAAGCATCAGGCAACAGAACTAGTTCTGGTTCTGGCAGGCATCCTCTGTTCCCAGATGAAGTCTTTGATTCCTGTAGCTTTTTTTCTCCTTTTAAAGGCAGAACTTATGACTTCATACTTTCTTCCCGGGGCTAACTAGTGCTGGTTCATACCCGTTACTGCATTTCACCTTCTAGAGTAAATAACTTCTCATGCTCTATTCCTGAGAAAATAAAATACAAGCCTCTGACTTCTGTTATCTGAGGCAGGTCCTGTGTTTATGGCAATTCACTGTTTTTGGAAAAATGCAAACATTTTAGGGAAATACAGCCACAAATAGCTGGATTAGTATCTCAGAGTTTGTCCCCAGGGTTGGACTGGATGGGGAACACCCAGTTTCTCTTACCAGAGGTCAAACCAGAGTTCATTGTTTCTTAACTGTTCCTATGCCAGTCCAGAAGGCTGTTATACATGCTGTTGAAAGCCTACTGCATCTCTGAGGGATCCTAGAGGAATTGTTCTATCCTTGCTGTAGAAACATTGAATGTATTGGGTCCATTAAATGATTTAAAATAGTTCAGAAAGTTTAAGTAATGAGGAATGACCTTCTGGCAGTGTTTTGAGTGAGGACTGGGAAAGTGTCCCCATATACAAACATGTCCAAACTGTTGCTGTTTTCTGGGAAAGCCTTGTCCAATTTATCTTAGTAAGGTAAGCAATTAGTTAAATACTATAATTTATGTGCTTACTCACCCATAAGTGTGAATTACAATTCCTTGCCTCCCTGACCTTAAAAAGATATGTCTGGGTTTAATGACTCTAATTCAGCTGGTATTTTACCCACAGACACTATTGGCAGCATCAGCATTTCTAGCATGACAGGGTAAGGGCTCATTACCCTGGGAAAGCAAATCCAAACCTCTTCCTAGGAACAGATCCAACGCTGCTCTAGCCATGCTCCAGGAACCTGTGTCTGAGCATCCAACAACCTGAGCACTGCTGATTGAATCCACCATCAGCACTGTGTTTTTCGAGACCCCAGCTGTTACCCCGGGCTCATTTGGAGGACTGGCATGCAAAGCTTTCAGGAGGTAAAGAAAGATCCTGTTTTCTGCTGGTTTCAACACTACTGTGTGATGTGTAGGAGGCAGCAAAGCATGTCCAGAAACCAGCTAAGCTGGAAGAACAGCCAAATCTTTCATGAGCGAGGTTCCCACTTTCAGCTGAGCAAAAGCGCTAATGTTTCCTGAATGCATTATTTCTGACATTTAAAAATGCCTGGCTTTAAAAAACATTCAGTAAAACTTGGCTCTATGACTGTTGATGTGAACTTTATCATTGATTTCAGCAGACTTAGAATTTTATATAGACCCACAAATAATTTGTAAAAATCCACCTATTTAAGCTTAGTCCAAAATGTTTTCATATTCAGGTTTATAATAGAGGATGGAAGACCACACTGCCAGTTTGAGTCAGATGCTGAAAGCTCTTTTACATTTAAGACATGATACTTGGGAATAGGATGACAGCCCGTACCCTTGCACTCTTTAGTAGCACATAATAGAGCAAGTGCCACCTGTTACGAAAGCTGTCAGCGCTCTCTTTGGCGGAAGGGTGATCGAACAATGAAATATGCTTCTCTGATCCAGACAGGATTTATGATTACATGCTGCTGAGCACATTTTGGGGTTCAACTGTAGGAAAACATACAAGCATGAATGCATCTGTCTATATCACTGACCTCTGCCCCTGAGCTGGCGAATTTATTTATTCCTTCTTTTGCCCGTGACATATTTTGATTGCAAATACTTTATTCCATATTTCCTAACAAAGTTTCCTCTTCCATGGAATTTCTTTTATTCACCTTTTCACACATCCCTTTATTGAGTTACCCCAAATCTACATGAAGCAAAATGTACCTGAACTCACCAGGATGAAGTCAGATTTTTCCCCAGTTATTCCTCTCTTCCCCTGTTGCTTAAGATTAGGAGAGCCAGTTTCCAACCAAGCTATGTGGGCAGGAGATCTGGTAGGGAACAGAGGCCATTTCTTTTTGCAGAAGTGCCTGGGAGGATCATGCTCTGTTTAAACAGGCCTTCTTGCCATCACAAAAAGGATGCATATGGCTGGCTTCTGTTATTCTACACTGCCTTAGCTTGAGGAGAATATTTTTTCTCTCTCACTGGTAAATAAATTTTGCAAGTCCCCTGAAGGCTTTGGGTGAGTTGTGCCAGATGAACCTTGTTTGTTAGGATACTTAGCACAATTACCATAGAACACCTGTTTTGTTATGACAACATTTTGCATACGTACAACCAATTCACTGTAGTCATCCAGAGCCTGAGGACTTCACTCTTTGCTTAAGGTTTGTTTCTGTTTGTTTAAACAAGCATTTAAGGCAAAGCAAAATGGAAATTCCAGCATTTGATCAGGTCCTGGCAAGTAACTCAGGGAGCTGTGTGGCAAACCAAGGAGGAGATTGCAAAGGTGCATTTCTATCCATCTCTGTCATGCTTGGAGAAATGAGAAGGGTTAAAATGAAGGTGACAGAAGAAACTACTGCTCAAGGACTTTGCCACAAGTGAGCCCTTAGAGTTATCTAGTCTCTCCACAATGTTGTTAGTTATCCCTGTGATTGCAGGAGTTGAGAGAATAAAGTCTTTTTGCAGGCTCAAGATGGAGCTCATGACAGCTTATCCATGTCTCTCTTGTATTAGGTGATCCAGGGTGGAACTTCACATGCCTGGGATGAAGACAGAAAACAATCAGAAACAATAATATCACCTGCATTGGGTTTTATTTTGTGCCTAATCACAAGTACAGGGAATTTTTGCCTCACTTCCACCTTTGTGAAAATGTCACAAAAAAAAATTTAAAGCAGGTTTTATTTGCTACTAACTTTTGGATTTTAGGAATACTAGATGTTATACAGAGTTAGGAACTGCATATATGTAGTATCAAAACACTTAAACCAGATAGAGCAGTGCTGCTACTTTGTAATATTTTCTTTTATATTAAATGAGTTTGCAATTTATAGGTCTACAAAATCAACCTCTTAAAAAATCAGAATACAAAAGCTTCAAAGTTCTTTTCAAGATGTATTTTTTTTTAAATGTTGTATCACTATGGAAAACTCTATCAAAATGCCAGATTTCATCACACAGTTATTTTTCCATTATAAAAAAACCTGCTTACATTAGAAGATGAGTCAGTTAAAAAGTTTACAAAGCTGAAGCAGTCTTTACATTCAAACTGAATTTTCTAAGGGGTGAATTCTTATTTGATAGAAACTGGCATGCCAACATGCCACCAACTGCAGCTGACAATCTCATTCTGAACACAATCTCCTAACTTGAAAGAATATAAAGGCATCCAAAAAACAATGAGAAAAAAATCTTGCATAAAAGACTGTCAAGAACAATTCCATTAAAAAAGATGTAAGTTCTTTGGGTATCTTTATAGCATGAATTTCTAGGTGCTAAGAGGTTTTGCTGAATAAAAATGTGCTTGTCCTCTTCTGATAATACTCTCTAATCATTAAGTGCCAGACACTGAGCAAGCCTGGACTGAGCTATGTGGATTCTTGGTCTGGCACAGTTCTGTCACTCTGATTTTATTTTACTTCTTCAAAACTAACAACACACCAGCTGTCATCAGTCACTCTGTTCTCCTTTACATAGTAGAGACTACTGTACTTCTCGGATTTTCAAATGGAGACATGTTTAACTTTATCTACATATATTTTGTGAAATACAAAATGTGTGGTGCAAAATATTTCTGTGCCTAATTTCTGTAAAATATCCATTTAAGATACCCAAACTGACTTCAGTCACTGAAAAAAATGCATTTAAAATGTCTATGCCTTGACTTGCTTTTGCGCAAGGAATCACATGCCACAGATGCACATTTTGTTTTCAGCTACAAATTTCAGCCTTTTTTTTCTCCCTGCGAGGCATACTGAACTACTACTGCTGAGTGGTGCAGAGGATTTAGCAGGCACAGTTAGAAAAGAACCCCCTGGAAATCCCATCAGTGTGTCAAGACTGATGTTATTGATGTATATGGGGAGACTTCTCATTCCAACCCCTGCTGCTCCTTTAGAAACCCAGAGGATTGTTAACATGGTTAGAGAGAGTTCATGAACTCTGGTCTGTATGAATGCAAAGTATCTGGAACATTGATATGGAAGTGAAGACTCTCCTGTCTTTGTTTCTATTCATGTTCCTTTACATAATATTTTAATGATTAAGAACCAGATTTAGCCCTCTGATATGCCTACTCATTCCTCTGAAGTCACCTGATTGTTACCAAATTCAGAATTTAGTCCCAAATTTTGCAAAAATTAAGTGATAAAATTCCCACCTCTTCCAACTTCATAGAACTTTCAAATAAAACCATCGCCTTTGGCTATTACCACCTATTGTTGATTCTACTGGAAAGAGAAAAGGAAGCTTAGAAGATACAGCATGACCCTGTGGATGTAACTTTTGTGCTGGAGGCATAAATATATGGTAAATTCCTTGCAGGGCATTTCTACCAGGCAGGTGAAAGGCCTGATCCCTTCTAGCATCCCCCAAGCACAATGTGTCCCACTGAGGTGGTACTGAGCTATAAAATGTGAAGCATGGAATTAATTACAGCAGCCCTTTATTAATCTGCACACCTAAGCCTCACTCAAGAAAAATTAAGGTTTTTGCTGGACTAGGTCAGGCTCCTTCCTGGATGCCAGTCTGCCGCCAGCTGCCTCCACTGCCTTCCCTCCCTCTCCTGCAGAGGGTCAGAAGATCTTGTTAGACCGGGTCCCGTTCTTCACCTGACACATGCTTTCACATCATGAGCCAGCACCAAGTAGTATCTCAGAGCTTCTGGAAGGGAGGAAGTTCTCTGCTAGAGCCTCACAGACATTTCTTGAACTACCTGTTTATCTACTTGCAAGCATAGCTGAGATGCCCCCAGCCTTTTTTTTTTTTTTTTTTTTAATATAGCTTTCCCTTTTTGACAGCTTGAACTCTTTTATATTCAGTGGGTCAAATTCTAAGGAGTATAAAATTGATTTGGCTTGCATACAAAAGGTCATCTTACACTGTGCTCTGAATTTCAATTTCTTGGTACTTCAGAGTTACAGGATGAGTTATGAAATGTACAATGGCTACTAAATAATTTTAAACACCTTTTAGCTATAACTAACACAATGTTTACAGCTAGCGTGCAATTAAGCAAACTGGTTGACACAGCTCTAGGCTGGTAGGTCACTTTGTGAGAGTAAATATATGCTGCATCAGGAGCCTATATTTTACCAGGGGTTTTTCAGACTAATAGCTGGGGCAGCCACTTAATTTTCACAGCTTTCATACTGATTAACTTCAGAAAGATGCTGAGATGGAGCTGACACTTGTAGAAAAGACACATTCTTGACTGTCCTCTCTACCATACCTTCTAATTTTGCTGGCTTGTTTCATGTATTTAGCTATGGGGAAGTTTAAATAAAAGGTTTTAGCCCAAGACTGTAACAAAATACAGTGATTTTAGATTTGATGGCTGGTAAACATGGCATTTGATGTAACCTGATACCACATTTTCTCTGTAGTAATGAAAATAAGTAAGAGATTTATTGACAGTGGCTTATGGACACAGTAATTTGTTCAAAACAAATGCTAAAACAACAAGAAGCCTTCTGCTGCCACCACTGAAGCCACGAGCAAACAGCTCTTATCTTGGAACTGAAGTCTAACTAAACACACTGCCTCTCTGCATTTAGAGGATGTGTGGTCAGAAGAATGCTGAGCAACATTGCCACTTCTGGTTGCCTTTGCCTAACGATAGCCACAACGCTTTTATGTTTTTATTCTTTTTATTTTTCTTTCAGTACGCATCCATCCAATGGCACACTCTCTTGCAGGGCAAACCTCAACAGAAATAAAACACATTTCAACCAGCTACATTTTGCCACTAAACATAACATTTCTCTGCTTAAACTGTCAATGCTCCTGTCATTTTTTTCCAGAGTGTTGTATGATATTGTGCTTCTGGGTCCTGCTATAACAAGTGAAGTTAGGAATTCCCTTCTCAGAGTGAAGCCTTCATTGCTGATGGCTATATTGACATGGAGATGATGGCTGAGGGTAATATGTATTGAAGGCACATCAGTCTGTTGAGACTGGTGATAGCCATTCCTGAAATGCTAAAAATAATCCTAAATTTTTCAACAATTTTCATGTTAGGACAGGTTTCATTGGAAGATAAAATAATTTAAAGAGTTCAGGTCTGAATCTAGCTTTGTTTTAGACATGAGAGCACACGTGCAGTTTGCTGAAATTTTTCCTTGTATCCTTGTCTTTTTACTTGGTGAAATAAGTGGAAAAGGCATTGGAGTCAGATATGACTGTAGGCTGTGCGGGATTTCTATTCTTAGCAGTGCCAGTACACTTGCATGTGAGCTCCTGGTATGCAACTCTGCAGCAAAGCCCAAGTCCAGCTTTCTAGTATTTAAAAGGCTTCATTAGTGTCCAAGAAGGAAGAACTTACCTACTTCTGGCTGCCCAGGTAGACAGCTGAAAAGGACAGATAAGGTATCATAAGAAGGATGCAGGTTCATTGAGGATGTGGTTTCATTATATGCTTGTCAGCAGGAGCATGAAACAGAAATCTCAATTGTGCAGAAGGTTGTGAGTGCAGAGAGACACTAGAAAGGACCTTGGGCTCTGTTTTTCCTTCACCCAAAGGTGAAAGGACCACTGAGATCAGTGGCTTTTGTTTGAGTATTGTCACTATCCTTTATCATTAAAAATGTGAGGTCTTCATTTATATACTATGATGTTCTTGGCTGTGGTGCAACTTTGGGGGCTGTATGCAAAGGAATAGCCCTTTGAAAGGACACTGTTGGAGATCTCGGGGAGCAAATCTCGCATTTTCTCATCAAGCAGGAATAAAAATGATAATTTCTGCTGCTGATGTGCAAAACAGAACAAATCCCAGTTGTTCATCCATTGTTCTAGAGCAGTTCTTATAAGTAGCAACAAGTGTTCACCCACATGCTCTTGGTTGCTGCCTGGACAGGAATCAACCCTTCAGTGCACTTGAGGTTGAATGTCCCAGATATTTGTCTTACCAGCTTCTGGCTATTTGGTGTTCAGCATACGAAGGGTTAAAAAAAAAGGGTTTAGCTGTTTTATTGATGAATATATGATTGTTAGCTTAGAAAATTAAATTGCATAGAGAAAGGTTCAGTGGTTTGGAACTTTGAAATACAACTTTAATGCAAGTCTTTATTTCAATTTCTGACCAATAATTCTCCGAAGATGGTTTCATTTTTATTGCCAAGAGACGTGTTTCTATGAAGAGTGTTTTCTTCAGAATAACCAGTGGTTCAGGTGGTTTAGATCTATTTTTAAACAGAAAGTCTTAGTATGCACCTTACCTTATTATGGAAGTCTGTCACTCATGCTTCAGTCCAGTGGAATTACTGGTGAAACTATGACTAATAAAATTGGTTGTGAACAAAAATTCAATACCAGCAAAGTTAATTACATGTTTACAGGAGTATAAACTTACAGTTTGATCAATATGTAAATTCTGACCTTCAATGGTCTTTTCAGCCTTCTTTTAAGCTTTTAGTCTTGCAAAGATTAACTTAACTGCCTAGAACTTCCTTTTATGAAGTTACCAGAATATGAGAGCAAAGAACTTAAAATGGGTACTTTATATTTTTCAAAAATTAAAAAAAACCCCAACAAACTATTGATGTTGTGAGCATTCATCTTACTAAATAGCAATGTTAAACTAATATGTATTTACCAACAAGAAGAGCTACTCAACATTTTTATATTTATTTTCATATAAATGGTACTATTAGCTATATTAACACAGCATTCTGGAAACACACTGTTTGAGACTCCTGTCAAAACTGAATAGTTTTGTATAAGGGATGGTTGTCGAATCAAAGCACTTTGGAAGTTATTTGTTTCCCAGGGTCTGCCAGGTCAGTCTTTATAAATTGATCATCTTTCCCTGATCAAATTACTATTTTTTATCTGTCTTTCCTGAAGAGCCCCTAAAGACACCAGTGCACTTGATTTTATACTGCTTCTTCTAGGGAACCCATCTCTCTTGCAGATTAAAGAGGCATATTATTCCCTATTTAACATTACTACGGATAATAATCTTGATGCATAGAAGCTTTATTCAGGCCAGTCAAGAAAATCTGTTTTTGGACAGATAACTTTCTGGTTAAGCTCTAATCTGACTTTGGAATGACACATTGTTGAACAATCTGGAGAATATTGCCAGCTGCAC
Source organism: Catharus ustulatus (assembly GCF_009819885.2). Taxonomy (NCBI): domain Eukaryota; kingdom Metazoa; phylum Chordata; class Aves; order Passeriformes; family Turdidae; genus Catharus; species Catharus ustulatus. The sequence continues at coordinate 34,904,908 of NC_046221.1, read as the reverse complement.
CACAAAAATTTTCTGAGAAGGACATTGTTTCTATCTAGACATTCATCATTTGTATGTTTGCTTGTCTGGTTTTGTGTATTACGTTCTGTCCTCAGAGCCAGCAGGGAATTGCAATGGGACAGAAACTGAAGGAAGTTCTAGCTCAGATGTGAATGTATCCTATTGTGTAATATGAAGCTGTTATTTTTCTGAAGGATTTGTGGTTACAAAGCAAACCACAAGACTGAAGCAATTAGAGGCTTTCCAGCATTCAGACTAAATGGCTTCTACAGCAGGACATGTTCTGGTTCAGCACTTAGGCAGCTCTTAGACAATGAAGTAGGTTCCTCGATGGACACAGAAAGGATTGACTTACTTTAAAATAACCTGCAGAATTTCATTCAATGTTTTAAAATGTTTGTTCTCTCAGGAAGATTATATCTCTGATTTGCAGTAAGAGAGAACTTTGGGAGATGTGAAATCTTATGGCTGCTTCTGCAGCTTCTCTCCATGTCCTACCATCCCACCATATTTAGACCTAGCAAAAGTCCTAAGTGTTCCTTCTCTCCTTTTTGGCAGGCTTTGGCAGTGTGTTAGAGCAGAAGTCCTGGCCCAGGAAGGTTTGCTACTTCATTTTAAATAACTATGAGAAACTGCTTCTTCTCCTGGGTTAAACTGATATCCTGTGACAGTGTCAGTGTTACCTCTGATAGTGTCAGTGTCACCTTAATGCCTCATGAAGTTAAATCCCTGATTTATTTCTTGTTAAGGTAACTGAATTACAGAAGAGAGTAAACCACTCAAACACTGTAATTTGCTTCAGTTTCAGCAATCATGACTTTTAGTCCTGACTAAAGGGGGAATAATGTTGCATGGGAATAGTGTTTTAAATGTACAAATTCAGAACATCATACATATCACAGGACTGTAGGTGGTCAGGCTGTAACAGCTAGCTATATACTGGCTTACTCTTTGGATACTCTAGTATCCAAAACAAGAAACGCTCTTTAGAAGAATGGGTAATTTTCATGATCTGGAGCACACTTTTTCCCCAGCACTGGGGACACAACTGGGTACCAGAGAACTCAAGCAGTTTGCATGAGGTATGTAATACCTTGCAGAACTCAAGCAGCACTTCTGTTGATGAAAAAGCCAGAGCTGTATTGTGACTCATTGCGGGACTATAAAATTTAGTGCATTTTGCATGGTGTTTGCGAGATAAGGCTAAAAAAGGTTTGGTAACATAGAACAAATGTATATTTTGTCCTTGTTACTGTGATCTAATTACAACGCTGAAACAAAAAAGGGAGTGCAAAGTATCAGGCAACACACAAGAAGTGAACCTAGTGAGAATTACTTGGTCATTGAAATCTAAAAGTCAGGAAGGTTTCGATCTTTGGGCTCACCTATAATTTGTGCACCATAAATGTAGGCTGAAGTCGTTAGGGACTTTGTAATGACAGTGCTGTCTATAACAGTATCATCAAGCAAGACATTGGCATAAATCATTGGCACTTTGCAAAGTGTCACTTCTGTCAACCTCCCAGTGATGTGATCTTTAGTCTTTCAAATCTATAGACTGGCATTTGGATCAGCTAAGCACCTAACATCCTGTCTTGCATATTAAAGCTGCTTTAGCCAATATCTAAGTGCTGAAATAATGCCTGCTTAAAAATAATTTTGAATTATTTGCATAATATAATCCCACTATTTTAAAGCTTTCCTTTAGGGCATAACTGTACAGTCTGTCCTCTGCTGATGGATTCACAACTACCTTAATCAATAATTAAAAAAATATGCTAATTGAGGCAAGCAGCCCTATAAAATGTGTAAATAGACATTAAGAAAAATTAGATACTAAAATAATCCCAGTCTATAGAATACTTTCAAATAAATTATACAGAAGTTAAAGTTTTTCAGTTTGAAATTGTTTCAGATGATATACAAGTTTTTATTATGGATATAAATTGTGCTTGTATGGGTTGAATATGTAGACTAAATAACACATGTAGATTTAATAACATCTTAAACAGCAAGCAAACTCTCTTTTGCCTCTCCAATGAACCTCAAACTAGAATTCAGTAATGCAGCACCTCACTGGACAACACTGAATTCCTATTGGAATTGTCTTGCTTTACCTCTGGGTGAGCTTTTAAAGATGATGTATTGCTAGATGTGTGAGCACTGCTGGGTATGTTCTCAGCCCTGGACATCTGTTAGTGTTACTGATAAATTGTTTCACAGTCCCTGGTATGGTCTTGCTCCCTGACTGTTGTCTCAAGAACATTGATTGGTACAGATGTTTTTGTAATGGCTGCCTGAAGCTACTAGAAAGCAAGTGCAGAATTTGAGGTGTCCTTACGACTACACTGGGAAGACAAACCGTAGTCACTCCATTATGCTCTTCTAATCCTTTCTCAAGCTATTACTGCTCAGGGTTGTGTTTTGTATGAGCTTTTTAGAAGGGTTTTCTCTTGGATTATGGGCGTATTTGTTGCATTTTAGGAGCCGTTGTAGTCTGCACCAAAGCCAATCTGATTGATACAACCTGCCACATAATTAAAAAGATGTTGCTGTTACATTTGCATGCCCAATTTCACTCAAAGGCATGAAATCATATTTGCCACAAATAAAATTACATGTAGCTCTATGAAAATCAACAATCTCAATGATTATCTATACCCAAGACTAAACCAGCATATTCACAGTCTAGAAGATATGTGAATATTACACTGTTTGGAAAAGGCTGCATTAGACAAGTGCATGTCATTCTCGTGTTCACTGGCCTCTGAACAGTTTTTAGACATTCTAAAATGTCTACACAAGGTGACTAAAACTAGACCTGTTTTCATGACGTATAGGTATTTACTGAAAAAATTGAAGAGGTTGAATTGAAGAGAATGAGGCATAGCAATTAGATTTACAGTAAGCATATTTCAAATTCAGGTTGAGTTTTAAGAAGGATACAGGTGTTTAGATTTTTACAAAGGCTTTTTAAAGTTCTGGTGTAAGTAGCTGTAAAATTTCATTTGTCAGCAAAAAGCAAATCTGAAAGTATTATTTAGAATATTGTGGTGCGTATGAGCTCTTTGATGAACTCAAGTCCTGTTGTCCTATATTCTTTGTCCAGGCATAACATAATTTTGGCTTATAGTTACCATCACAACAGAAGTAGACAGTAGAAGAATAGCAACAATCTCACAAAAACTTTGCAACAGTGAGAATCACAGATGGATGACCCTACAAATTGATTTTACTGTGTTTTTGATTGCCAAAGGTAATAAATGAGTAACTTAGCCGGGTTGTATCGATAAATTTGAAGCAAAATGGCTACAGTTGGACATGAATAAACAAGTATGCTCAGAGTTGAAAGATTTATACCTCTTTTAGCATAAAAGCTGCCATATCTTTCCAGATATGTTGAAGTCTGCAGTGTCTAGCTTAGAAAAAGCTCTTTTACAGGCAAGAGGAAAGAATAAGACTCCACATTAAAAACCTTTAACGATCAAAAGTACATGCAACAGAGGCAGTTCCTTATTTCAAAGACTAGAAGATCTTCTAAAATTAACTTGGAAATACAATAAGAGCATCATCCATCACCCACCTGAAACTCAAAGGAGAAGACCCAATTCCACCATTGTTGTTGGATGTTAATGTATTCATAGCATATATCCAAGATTTCTTTTTGTGTCTGTGTTTTTAAGCTGGGTGAAGTCTTAGCTTTCTGTAAATACCAGGAAGCAAAACTGAACTAATACTTGCATTTCTGCTTACCAATCTTGTTTTGTCTGTAAGCTCAAAAATACATATTTTCATGTTTACATAACTTTTTGTACTGTGCTATGTTAAGTGATGAGGAATGAGACAATATGTGTGTATCTAAAGGGATAAGAAGAAACAATTAAAAAAATTTCCATCAGGTGTTTGACTAGTAATTAGAAACAAAAGAAGAAACCATTAGCTGTGAAATGAATGACTGTCTTGCCACACGCTTTATGGGGTCAGAATTTTCTTCCCTAGTCTAGGGACAAAAATAAGATATGTAATTACACAAATCATGATGAATTCACGTTTAAGTCTGGAAAATAAAGAGCTGATATTCCAACCCCATTTCTAGTCGCTCCTTAGCTACATGTTTTATCTAACCAATCACTAGATTTCATACTGAATATTTCATTCCCCTGAATAAATTTATTACATCCAAGTCATGGGCAGAGAAAGAGTCTTGACAGGGAGAAAAAACACCAAACTCACCCTCCCCTGATACTCCAGCTCTTCCTTATAACAGACTGCATGAAAAAAGCAAAATTATTTCACCAGATACTGAGGTCAGTGAGCTAAATTCTCTGCTCTTATACAGTGCCATTACAGCACAACTGTTGAAGCCTTTTAAGTCAGACCAGCGGAAAACTATTCTAAATGAAATGGATTTGTCTCAGGAAGGAGGCAGGAAGCTCAGCAACCCAAGAAAATGCTGTATCTCCTATAGCATAGCTTCTTACCAGAAGGGAGAATAACATTCAGGGAAGTTCCACTTCCTTTCATGTGCTCTCCCACTTAACAGAGAATAAGATTTTCCCCCTGTGTATAAGCAGCAGTGGTTCAAATGAAGCACAGCACTTCAAGCATAATTGCTGCACACCTAGAAAAACCTAATTACATTAATTCAGTGCTGGGAGTGGTGGGGGTAGCCTTATAACACTACAGGTATAAATTTCTTCAAGACAGAGCCTGGATCTCTGTAGTGCTCAGATGGACAGGCCCTCTGTGGTATTTCATCTGTCTGCAGAGAATTTTACTGATGGGTGTGGGCAAACTGCTTGCTCTCTCTCTTTCTGCCCAGTTTGCCCCTCTTATGAGATTTATCTGCCTACAAAATACACTGAGGTTTCCTGCATCTTCCTTTCCATCTATTGTTCATGATATTTCTACTTTCTCAGTTGTCCTGATACAGACAATTCCTCTCTCCGCTCTTCTCTTTTGTTCCCAGGGCAAGAGTTTGAAGAAGCAGCAGCAGCAACTGGACCTTCCCAGCATCCAAGATTCAGCTGGCCTGGAAGAATGCAGTATTAGTAATTAGTAACTTCAGTAACTCTGGGCATAACTGTAGGTGATAAATGTTAAGAGGTCAACTACCACGGCAGCTAATTAAACAGGTTGCTGTGTTGGTTCCTCCTTCTGGGATCTTCATTGAGTTCTTGCTGATTTTCAGGAAATGGGGCTTGGCTTTCCCAAGATTTTTGAAAATAACTGTTATTATTTAATCAAGTCTTTAAATTCTTGTACCAGTTCTGATACAAGGTGTTATTGCTTCACTTATTTTACCAGGAAGGCTGACTACCTGGGATATGGTAGGCACTAATGATTCATCCTTTTAAGTGCCTGGTCCTAAGTGAGACATAGCTGTAGCAAAGTAATATCTTCTTATTTCCTTTCTTCCTGCCTCTGTCACTATCATATTCTCTCTCACTGCACTTCATAAGGGGCTTTCACCTGATACGAATTTTATTCCTGGTATTATATGTGTTGCTCTGTGCGTCCCAGTCCTTTTGTACATTTTGTCAATATAGCTGAAAATGCCTCAAGCCTGGATGTCACAATGTATTTGTAGAAAAACATAACCTGTGCTGGTCAGGACTGCAGGGTGCTACTGCTGTAGTTAATTGACTAGCTTGACTCTTTAGTAGTAAATTGGGTTTTGTACTAAGTCATTCTCAGGACTGACACATCTGAAGGAGTGGAAAATTTATTTGATCTAGCCATTATAATCAAAATAGTGCAGAACATATATTTAAAAATTTGTTACATAGTTTAAAATTGTAAATCATAATTGTAAACCCTTTATTTAAAATGCACTTCCTAAAGTTTAAGGAAATGGTTCTTCAGCTTTGCTTCAAGTATTACTTACCCTTTACAACTAGTATCTGGTAAAGGAGCTTTGAAAAGTGTTTGCATCCTCAATAACTTATCAGAAAACATGTGTAAAAATACTCAGAGACAATGCACACAACTGTTCCTTATGGACCTACGATGACAATATGTATCAAACACTCAGCACATATCTGGGCAGCAGCTAAAGTTCAGCTACTCAACTTTAACCTCCAAGAGCAGGTCAACAGGAAAAAGGAATGCATGTTAAAGCTCACACCGATGTTAAGTGAGATTCCTTCAATGGGGCTTGAACTCCTACTCGAGATATCAGCAGCAGGGCTGAGTGCCTTGGAATGCAAATCGAGCTTGTTACTCAGCATCACAGGAGTCATAAAAGTTCTACATCAAAGATGCAGATACAGGCTGAATTTTATCCAAGGGATATTTCACCACCTACCCAATGGCCAGCTTCCAGTCTGAGACAGTGGCAGGGAATACTTTGAACTACTACTGCTGATTAGACTCCCTCTGACTTCACAAATAGTTTATCATTGTTTGTTCCACTAAATTAACAACAGAAATGCAAGGTCTTGGAACACAGACCTCATAAAATGCTCTCAAAGATGAAAATCCCCACACCTTACAACCTGCATTGTTATTGAATGATCTTTCATTTTGAGTCTTTCATGTATAACTAAAAAAAAAAGGAATACAGTTTCTGAGTGTTGCCAGGCTAAATAATGAACTGTACAATTCTACTGATCATGAGATGACTCCAAACTATAGTGTTTAATTTAAAATATTTTAGCCACCCTGCTACATCTTCCAGCATAGCAAAAAACTCCCAGCCAACCAACCAACCAATCAAAAAACCCACCAAGGGGCACATGTATGAGAATGATACACATAACAAAATTGTCTCAGTTTTTGATGCTTGTTGTTCAAAGTTCAAAGCACATGAAAGGGTTCAGCAAAGAACCATAGAGTTCACATTTTATTCATCATTTAAATTAGGGGGAAGGATGTACCAAGGAAGTGAAGAAATTCAGATGAATTGAGGGGATATAAAGTGAAGCAATAAAATTCAAAATAGTGATCATTTGCATAAACTCAGGTGTATTACTGTTAGTAGATCAAGCAATTGAATGAAAGAGAAAATAAAACAATGCAACAAAATTCACACAAAGAATTAAAAGAAAGAGAATGGAACAATGATTTTTTTTTTTGTGTTACTGGCCACACAGGCTGTGAGTTATGAAATGACCAATGAAAACAAGACCCAGCAGTTTGGACTCTTTTTTTTTTAATTCCTGTGATAAAGATGAAAGAAGATATATACATCAATCAGTTTTCCTCTTAGAATTCTGGAAGGTTTTAAGGTATTGCAGAGCAGAATGAGGTACAAAACTGCAGACAACAGACAGGTGAACAGGAACATTCATGAGGAAAGAAGATCTGCATCTTTGGTCTTCTATTTCAACTTTTTTTTTTTTTAACTGCTTGTCTTTGTATTGTTTTTGCTGAGAGGACTTTACCTGCTGTTTCCTTCCATGCCATATTCCACATGTCTCCATCTAAGGTGTGAACTCTACCCTTTGTGCTGATCTCCCTTTGGTGAAGGGTGTCCTGCCATCATCCACACACAACAGTGAGCACCACTACACAGCTGGCCCTAATAGAGCAAATAAAACTATGGGGAGTCTGAACGTGTGTCAAGTCTGCCCTCACCCCAGGAAGATGTTTTATTCTGTGCAGTTCTTTCCTGGTGAATCTATGTGCTCTTCTTCTTCTGCAATATTCATTAACACAAGCCACTTGTACAGTAAATATTTATTTAACTTTAAGATTTATATAGTGTCTTTCCCTACAGCATCTAGGTGGTATTTGCAGAAATTAAAAACATAAGTTATATGAAGCTTTCAATAGTGTTTTGCATTAAATTGCTACTGTTGTCAGAAATAAATCAGCTATATTGTCATGAAATGAAATAAGCCTAACAAAACCCAAACAAGCAGAAGTACAAAATCAATCAACCAAAAGCTAACCAAATAAATGTGGCTTGCATAAATAAAAGCAAGAAAGATTGCCTATCAGCTACATCAATGAAATACCTAGACATGAATGAAAGCAGGCATCATTAATCTGCATTGATTGCACTTGTTTGCTGGGCCGTGCTTCCTATCTGACCTGAACACTCGCTGGAAGCCATACTGCTGCTGTTATTCGCAGGCAGATGCCTGTTTGCAGCAGAGCCAGTGTTAAAGGCGAGCACAAAGTTTAGGAATGTGAAGGGGAGCATTTTTCTCTGGCAGCAAAGGCAGTTTGAAGGGTTCCAGTCTTGTTGATAATTTTCTCCTTTGTCTCCCTGTTCATCACTGCAGTGGTTGCATAAGGGCAATCACTGGTGCAATTTTGCTATATGTTTAATCCGTGAGTTGTTTTAGATTAAATACCTCCAAAAGCACTATAAAGAAGAAAATCAGAGAGAACAGCAAGCTCCTTCAGTCTTTGCACTGACCCACTTTAGGACACCTAAAAAAAAAACCCCTAAATCAGCATCAATGAGAGACCAGTGACCTCTGGGAGGGGAGGAGAGGGAGGAAGCTGCAGAAAGCTCTTCAGCTGGCTCTCCTGCCAGGGAAAAGGTTTGTACAATTACACATCAAGTTAGGGAGCCGTGCCAGTCTCTGTGGTAGCTGTGGGAGAAAAAGGGACCTTTCATTTCCCAAGTCCCTCAGATGTCTCAAGCTGCCTCTGGTCAGTCCCAGAAGCAGTGGCCACATGTGAGCTGTTTTAAACACTCCCCGCACTATTGCTTCACTTTTGCTTTTTGCATTGAGCTACATCTCAGCCCAGGGTAGAATGACTCAGTCACTTAAGCCACTGACTTCACACTTCCAAGTTAGGAAGGCTGCAGTGAACAATGACTTTCTATTTGCATGCATTGTTGCCACAGGTTTCCTTTAATCATGGATTTCTCCCATAACAAATACACAAAGAGAGGGAGGAAGCCTGAATCTGCCACAGTGCTTCCCACTGAGCAGTTCCCATAGAAAAATGTCAAATTTACCGAGTGCCTACACGGAAAACCAAGCACTCTCAAAAACCAAATCCACTCTCAGAGCACCTTCTGCCCCATTATCTACACTTCCATTTTACCCTTTCACCATCTGGTTATTTAAGTTCTAAAGTGTGCTGGATTAAGTTTGGTTTTCATTTGTACTCAGTGAGAAATAACATTATGCATCTGTAGAAAAGAGCAAAAATGAATCCAGAGTGGTTTCCCTTGCGTGTAAGTCTTGCAGCCATGACTCTCTCTGCTTGCATTAGGTGGGATTATTTTTCCCTTTGTGAAGAATCAGTGGCTTGACTTATGGTATTACTTAGCATGATGATGGTAGTGCAGAGACCAGCTCTTATTACATCAATTTGGTAACAGATTCAGATATAAAAGGATATACCTTAAACCTGCCTTTTCCTATCTTTTTCCTTTTAGAACCATATTGTGCTTTTTAAAACATCCTTTACAAATCCTTGCTAAGGAAACCCATGTGCATAATTTGCCCCTTTAAAGACCATCTTTGGTAAAATAGATTTCATGGGCAATGTAGCAAGGGCTTAATAGGAAATTGGATTTTTTTCCTCACTTTGTTGTACAAAAGGTTAAAATTTATTTCCGTTTGATCGTGCTCACCTCAAAGATGTCCCCTGCAGGCTGTGTCTGTTGGCAGTTAACATGGGTTTAAAGAATGCTCTCTAGGCCATTCTGCAGCAAGAAAGTAGTAGGTCTTACATGGAAATGCAAACAAAACCTTTAAAGCTTTTGATCTTCTTGGGGACTTGATGAAATCTCTTAAGCAAATTGAAGGATTACATTCAACAGCAAATATGTACAAGTATAACAAATTAACTGTAAATGATATAACCAATCTAAAATGGAAGTATAAGATATTACTGTCTTATGGCAGTATTTGAACTTTGTTTCACTGAAACTCAAGGATATTTTAAAAGCAATGGTAAATGACTATTGACTACAAATATTCATTCAAATGCAAAAGAGAATTGCTCTGGGGTTTCTTTTCCTTTAATCTCCTTCTGATTTGATCTGAGCACATCCTTCTAACCTTAATGCAGAGGGGTGGGAGGGACTGGGGGGGACAAGCTGTGAAATTCATACTGCTAATCCCCTGAGGACTTTCTAATCAGACAAGAGCCACTAGGGAGACAGTTTCCTAAAGGTCTTTTGTTTCTCCTCATGTAAAGAACACAGAGAGCAGGTACTGCTGTGCATGGTACACTGAGACTTTTGCATGGTAAAACAATAATGCTTTGAAAGGCAGCAGGATTACCATATCTTCTTGTACTAATTGTCATTCAAAAAGGTGACCTATAAATTTCCCCCTGCTTTGAGCAGAGGTGGTGTGGTGACCTGGTCAACCCAGGTTCAAGTGTCATTGATTGGATGATGATGGACAAGGAAGAGTCCTTTGCCAGACATGAATCTACTTGACATTTCACTCATCAAGCACCTTGGGTTTATTTTCTAAATCAGCCTTTTCTCTTGCTTTGCTTACAGTTTAGCAACAGTGGCATGCACAGGCACATCATCATGTTTGCATCTGGTCACAGTTCTTGGGAGCAAGCACAAAGGAAGAAAAGCCTAGGGATAATTTTCAGCCCACATAACTTTTAAATGAATGGGGTGAGCAGCAGTCAGGACTGAAATACTGAGAAACTCACATCATTAGGAACTTCAAAAGAGTAGGGCTGCAAAGCCTCTCTTGCAGCATCATCAACTAATTTGTCTTTCCTTTGGGAATACTTCTGTTCAAAACCCTAGAAAATAATTCACTATCATGATAACAGTTTGAGAAAAAAGTCAAAGCGTTCACCTTAATCAGGCCCTTTTGAAGTTAAATGTACCTCACTTCAAGACATGTAAAGTATTCTTAATATCAGCAAACATTAAACAGATGATGTGTAGAAGTCTGCATCTTTCACTGTTCTTGTGTTTACAGACAGGATTACAAATCCATGTTTTCTATTGAAATCATGAAATCAAACCTTTCAAACTTGCAGTTTAATTACTACTGCTTCCTGAGATGTTTAACAGGTTGCAGACATTAAGACACAGTTTTAACATCTGCCTTTCCAGTTAAACAGGCATAACCTTTAAGTGTGAACTGAGTAGCAGAAGCATATTGTCACTGAACAAAGTGTTTTGGCCACACAGAAAATGTGTCACTTGAATCAAATTGGCACTGAAAATATGATACAGTCCCCCTTTCCTTCCCATGCCAACAGAGGTGTATTTTTATTATGAAAAAAGTGCTTCATTTTGATATGAATAACTGACAATCAATAAAGTGAATGTACTACAACACTGCTCCCACGTCAGGAGCAGGAAGCACATCAGCCTGGCCACTTCAACACAAAATATTGGCAGAATGAGCACCATTGTGTGATCAGGCCTGCTGGTTGCCCACCCCGGGGCCATGAGACACAAAATGTCCTGGGGGAGTCAAAGGGAGCAGAGCACTTCTGCTTATCAGGAGGCAGCTCTGTCCTATCAAGCAGACCGAGCCTCACGGAGTGCAAAGCCTTTTCAGCACTGATTTGCCCTGTCAGGATGACAGGCTTATCTGAGACCTCCCCATGGCTGGCTGGGAGAGATATCCAGGGTCTGGTGCATTGAGGCACCACTCCTCCCTTCACAAACTTACCACCAGGGTTGAGCTCCCATGTGCTATCGTTCCCAATAATGACAGAGAGTGGTTTGGCTTGCTATACTATGCCATCAATGCCCTGCACTCATACAAAATGAAGCTCTGAATACTGGTTCAAATTTGCAAAGAATATACTCATTCACTAAAAAATGCAGCTTGGGTTCAACTGAAAAAAATGGAAAAATTCATGCCATGTTTAATGTTTTTTTTCTTTTCCCAGAACAGTTAAAACATTTTATCTCTTGTTCAAGAACGTTTTAATTTTTCCAGGAAAGCGAAGGTCTAAACCCCTCTCCCCTGGATCCTGGTGTCTAAATGAAATACCTTCATTATACAAAGTTGATTTTTGTTTTTTCAGGATGAAGGATGTAACTTCACAGTGAAAACTGAGAGTACTTTTAGGTGATGCAATATTTCCATTCAGCAATACCTGCTCTTCTACTAATATGACATGACAAAAAAGATCTTGAAAGAAATGAACAATTCTGATATATGCAAGAATACAGAAATATGATGTTTGGCGCTTACTGTTGAGCAAGCAAAGACTGAATATTAGGTACGAGATGATGGAAGAGCAATCCAGGAGGCACTGGCACTGCTGATTTAGTTGCATAATTTAACATGTGAAAGAGAGGGAGTATCAGTTCCCTGGCTAGTTTTGCAGCTGTCTTTGGTAAAGTGTGCAGTGTTCACATAAACTAACAGTAATCCACAAAATACAGCTGGGTAGAAGTAAGCTGCAAGTCAAATACAGCATGATGCAGTGAGTTGGAAGCATCCAGGCTGAAGATAAGCACACCCTTGAATGTTTTGTATGAGGACAAGCCATGACTCCCCATCATGTGGATAACAGAAATTCCTTCCAGGACAGATGAGGTCTCCTGTTGCACAGCCTGGTGTCTGTCTGTTCTAGCAAGAACTCAGCATGGCCCTTCCTCATGCAGATGCAGTTAAAGGATATTCCTCCTTTACATGACAGATAATTTTCAGGATTACTTTAAGAACTTAATACATTTGACACCTTTATCCCTCTTTCAGAGCTGGGAAGCTCAGGGAAGAAGGAAGGACAGGCAAATGAGGGCTTGGCAAGTAAGTGGACAGACAGGAAACATGGGATCAGTGCCACATGTGACAACCAGCCACGTAGAGTGATCCCACCACTCATCCTAAAAGCCATGTGCTCTTTTCCGCTTGCCAGTAGGTCATGTGAGAAGCTTCCTCAGCTCCTCTTTTTGTTCACATGCTGGTTTACTGAAGAATACCGCTAATCTAAGCCCAAATCTAGCTCATGCTTCAGACCAAATTGGCTATTTTAAATCTCTACATCTTTGAAAAAAATGGCATGTCCTGAAGCATTGTGTAAGTATTGATCATAGCAAATAAAAACCAAAACAGCAGAGCAAACCTGGCTGAAGGCAAAACAGACATTGTAAGAAACAACACTGTCTCAGATTAAGCCTGCACCATTTTTCTTGAGACATATTTTTATTGATACATTTTAAAGAAATCTTCAAATGAACAGTCATAATTAGAAAATGAATAAAACTCAGCACACATGCTTTAAGGTATACAGCACCCCATAGACAGCTCTTTCTTTGCTCCAGTTCGTTCAAAGCCAGCTTGTGAAGTGGCATTGCAACCTGACTGCTCCTCTATGATTTTTTGTGAGTTCAGCCAATAAAAAGCTAGGAATTTCCCATCTTTGGTTATGGAAAGGAAGTTTTCAAGATTGGAGTAGCTGATAAACTGAATAACCCCTCTCAAAATTACCTTATTACTTCCTTCTCCTTCCCCAAGCTTTGAGCAGAATAAAATATTTATATGCATCCTGGCAGCAGCCCAACTCAAAAGTATTATACAGCTGGTCCTATTGATTTTGAGTCCTGTGGAATAAATGCCTGCCCATGTGAGTAATGGAGACAGAAATAACAGTCCAAATTACAATATTTAAAATGTGTGTTTTAAATATGCATAAGAATCCTCAAGTAATGAACTTTTATCTTTTTGTTTTAATCACAGTTGTAATACATGATCTTATCCTGATTTAAAATCTTCATAGAATAATACTGTTCTTGCTAAAGGATATGCCTTTCTGATGGCAGGAAGCAATCTTGTTCATACAATTTCTGCATGCATTTCCTTTATAACAACTATTACAATATTATGGATTTAAGATAGGCTATACAGCTTTCTTTCCCTTGATTTTATCCTTTAGATTTTAGCATAAATGCTGTGTAAAACATTCCACTGTCTAATTTTAGAGCAGAAACTATGTCTACATAAAAAGAGATTTTTTATAAACTGGTTGAGAAAATTAAAAAAAAAAAAAAATTAACGTCAACTAAACTACAAATGAAGCCCAGGGCACTTGCTGCATTTAGCTTGTTAAAAAGGCATATAAACAATAATCTTTCACAGAAAGGTTGCACTTAAATTCATGTTGGGAAAATGTATATGAATTCTCATGCACATGAAATGAAATGATGTTCAGGACTGGTTTGTCTGAGTAAGCAGCAGCTACATGAGCTTTGAAAGGGAAATTTATCTGGAGGAAAAATTATTTTTGCCAAAATGATTAAGCATTTGGAGAGATGACTGTCAAAAAAGAACTGCAAACTTTCTTGGTTAAAATCTCTATTGATTAAATTCCTGTAAAAATATTCATGGGACAAAGCCATAAACACATTTTCTATTCCACAATGCAATGAAAAAAATATCAAATATATCAAAATAACTTTATGGGTAACTGTAAATTTCCGTCAGATCTGATGATACAATTACGTGTGTAGGAGAAAAATGAGGGTATTATATTTAGGAAACATATACTTCCTAATGTTATATTTAGGAAGCATACATTTTAAAAAAAGTATTTATTCTCTGAAAGGATTCAAAAGCATTTTTTAGAAATGCAAATTAAGCACAAAATGGAGAAAGGTTTTTATTAAGACCTTTTTGAAGCAGTTGTGGGTTTGTCACAAGACATAAGACACGTGCTGTTTGCCATTAAGACTCAAAGCAGAACAAAGCATAGGACAGGAGGTGTAAAGGGAAGGAGATATATGAAAGATTTGTCTTTGCTCTTGCTATAAAATAACAAAGCTGGCTCTTTCATCAGATTTTTGCCACTGAGCAAAGGCACAAACTCCCCTCCTCCTGCAGCAGGACAGGGTCCTGATGTATAGCTCAACTGCACAAAAAGGCTGAAAAATCCAAGCAGCACATTTGTGTTACCTTTTAAGAATTATTGTGTAAATGAGCTATCAGGATTATTACAGAATGAAGGGTCATCATCTAGCCTGTAGGCAGCTACCAACTTACAGAGTCTTAGACTCTTAAGAGTTTGGATCCGACTCTCTGTGTATTCCTGAGATGTGCCACTGTGTTTGGATTTCCACTACAAATCACCTAGTTTTTATTTGATTGGAATCAATAAATTGAAAATATGTTATTCAACTGAGTTACTACTTAACATGCTATTTTTCAGCAGATTCAACAGTCTTATCAGTGTGTGTAAACACTCTGTGACTATCTTTTAAGCACTAGCAGAGACTGTGATAATGAAGTGCCTGCTATTTAGACATCATTTCCTTAATAACAAAGTTACATGGAGAAGACTACTCATAGCTTGGCAAGAGGTTCTTATTTTTTTATTACTAGTAAGGTTTTGTTTGATTTTCAGACTTTCTTAAAAAACACACCTTCCTAAGGAAGTCTGCTGAACAGCCACCTGGTCCTCAGCTGTTCTGATGTTAACACCCACCATGGCAGCCTGTGAAAAAGCTAATTCTTCTTTCATCTCAGGAAATTACTGAAGGTAGCAGGCTACCCATAATTTGAAGACTTGAGAAATTAACATTTGAGAATTTCTGATCTTGGGGGAAATAAGGTTAAGTACTTGATTCACATTTTAATCTGATTTAGAAAAGAACAATTGTGACATTAGGAGGTGGATTATTTATTTCAATCAAGTTTTATCTCATCTTGCTTTAATACTGGGGAATCCAGCACAGAGGAAAGACCATTTGTCTACATATTAACTAAGAAAAGGTTCACCTAGTCAACGCTAACTACTGTAATCACCCCCTATTTGTAAAATCAGCCTCAGTAGCTTTTGAATGAAAGGATTTTAAGGATTGAAAGTGGCACTTAGAAACAACGCCATTTCTCCAAAATCAAGAGCAGCCCTCCTGCTTGACTAGAAAACTGCTCCTTCTCTGGCACTGACACAATCCTTGACTTAAAAGCTGTTAAAGGTCTCACTCAATAGAGCACATAAATATAACCATATGGTACAAAGAAATGGAGTCACTGCAGAGAAAAAAGACTAACAGCCCTTTTTCAAACCCTCCCTGGTCAGAAACTGCTGAAAAGCAAGTGCAGCTTAATCCTCATCCAGAGCCATACGTCTCCAGGGAATCTGAGGCTCAGTTGCTTTCTGCCCACAGTACAACCATCTAAAGGGATGTCGTGACAAATGAGAGGTGAAATGAAGTCGACTGATATCCTGGCAGGCTGACAGCACATAGATTTGATCAATCATAGAAAAAAGAGATTGCACTGCTGCACACTATTTCAGCTCAGAGTAATTAGTTTCAGAGACAACCTTTCCAAAAAAAAAAAAAAAAAAAAAAAGAGGAAAATTTTGACTGCAGATGAAACCAGTTTGTAACTAGTGTGTTGATCACTTACAAGGCAATTGGGAAAAAAAAGCTCTAGTACAGTTTGTGACACCCCAGAAACAATAATTTTTTGAGTCTAAACATTCTTCAGGTAGAAAATATTAATGAAACAGCCATGCATGTTTACGTCCAGTTCACTGGAGACAGTGTTCAGAACTAGCTCGTTCTCAAACTTTTACCAAATTTAACTGGCAAAGATCACTGGAAACTTAGTTTATTTTCCTCAAGAGGTTAGGTAAGCAAACTGAAACCACTAGAAGCAGTATAAACCTCCAAGGCCAAGTTATTACAAGTTATAAATAGAACTTTTGCATCTCCTTTCAGGATATTTTAGTCTATAAATTGCACCATTCTGCTCCCATCATCCTGCAATGTCTGTCTGGATTGTGCAGTCTCTGATCAGACAAGTACATCTGACAGTAATTTGTATATTTAAGGAGACTACCATGTACCCTGGAAAGATGTGAATTAGCAGGACAGAAGACAGCTGCCCCAACAACCGTGTCACCCTCTTTATGAGCTTACTGCAATGCCTGTTTTCACTTCAGGAGCCATGGTAACTAGAGCATTATGTTTTTCCTCTTTTATGGTAAGCATTTGCTCTCCTGTTCCGTTTTCAATGGAGGAAAGAGCTCTCAGATAAAGGATGAAGTTTCTTCTGAAGTTCCTCTTGCCCGGTCATCTGCAGCAGAGTCACACAGGTGGAGAGTTCCAGCTTTTCAGGTCAGTTAATGTTATTCATGCTGCCTGTATGCCATCTCCAAAAGTGACCTCTAAGCAGGCTGTGCCCATATTATACCTCCAGAACACGAGCTCTCTACAACCACTTTCTCAACCACTCCCTCAGACATCATTGCTTAGGCTTGATCAGGATGAATGCATACATAAGCAGGTGTCCTAAGGAGACATTTCATTTGGAGGGGGAGACAGAAGTGAAAAGGACAGGTTTTCCTATAGAAGAGACAAACATGGTTCTTATTTGATAAGCTATCTTTGCTCTTATTATACACTTGTTTAGCTTCCTCTTCATGGCCTGTCAGGAAATCTGGAAAAACAAAAAGCTCCACAATACAAGTGTTTCTTCCTGTTGTTTCTCCTTCAGGGGTTGGCATAATAGGAACATAATAGGAGTGACCCCACCAGCTTACTGCTTTGGGAGAGGAAAGGTGCTGGAGCCACCCAGAGACTTCCCTCAAACTATGCTCCCCCTTTCTGTGTTGTCTTTTAATTGCTTGGGATTTCTCTGAAGAAACATGCAGAGTATTGCAAAATTCTCCAGTAAACCTTTCAGCCTTTTGCTGAAATATACTCTTTTCACAAACAGGACACGAACAGGTTTTGTTAAAAAAACCCCAAATTGTATATGAGGAAAATTTTCTCTTGGCTGATTGAAATTTCTGCAGGGAAGACAATTCCTTTTTTAATCTCTTTTTATGCCTATTGCCACCAAACACTTCATATTTTCTATCTCTTTAGTAGAAGATTCCTGTGAACAGGGAACAGCCACCCTCAAACAATTTGGTATTTCATCATAAAGTTTACCTGAGCAAATGGCTCCTTAGAAAAAAATCTCTGCAGAGCTTTCATTCTAAACAAAACAAAATGGGACTGCTCTCTCTTTTTAGATTTTAAAGCTGAAATAACTGAGCAGGTGGTAGAATTAAGCCTAATAACCCAGGATAATGAACGGCACTTTCACATTATGAAGAGGGGAGAAGAACCTAGTGAATCAGAGATTGAAAAATTTCTAAGAATCCACACCCTGTTCCTCTCAGACATAGTAATACTTAGGCAATTTCTGTTCTTCTTTTCTCCTGTTCTACTTTCATGTGTGAATATTTTTGAAGCAAGAGATACTCCAGTGCCCAATTGTTTTTACATTTTTTTTAAAAGACAAACTGAGTCCTGTCACCTAACAGTCAACATAAAAGTTAAGGTGATATTAAGAAAGAAAAAAATACTCAGCTATGTTTATAGACAAATCTTGCTCTGAGATTCTGTCAGTATCTTGCTAGATGCATCATGACTAAGTGCTACTTTAAGAAAATAAAAATTAAGAAATCATTAAAAATGTATTGTATCTGTTCAATTCAAGGCCCTAGTAATCAACTTCAGACCCCCAAGGTCACTTGGCCAGCTTGTGATTACAACAGCAACTTCAGCACTCGGTATTGTCCTATGGCTGTGGCAGGTCAATGGAAAAATGTTCTTTAAACACCATAAGCATCTGATTGTGCAATACCTAAATCAGTGTCATTGATTATTCACAGTGCTGGACCGCTCAAAGCTGGGGAAGTAATTAGGGCTTTTTGTGTGGATTATCCACTGAGAAAAGGTCAAATAACTACAAACAGTGTCAGAAAACAGGAGTCACCAAGGACCTCAGCCTCCGTGATCAGTTAAGAAATGCTAAAGCAGGGTTTGATAATGATGTGCTTATGCCAGGTTCTACAGGATTTGATCATTCTGTCATAGAAATCCAATGAAACATGAGTGATGGCTACTTTTTCCTTTGAAGCTTGCCTCAGGTCCCTGATGCCCGTCAAGCAAGTTTGTCAGTGAAACTTGACTGAGAAGAATTTAAAAGGCAGTTTTTGTTCCAAGGGGAAATGTACACATGTATATGTATATACGGGTGGGTGTGGAAGCAAATGACTGACCAGTCATTTTAGACACATAGTTTCTAATTTAGATCAATATACTTGTTTTGTTCTGTATTTTATCCTCCCTACAGAAAAACCTGCATTTGCCAAAGGGCCATGCTGCATCCTCTAACAGATCTTTTATCAGAATACACCTCCCAACTCTCCAAATGGGAAGTCTGTACAAAGAACAGCCCTCTGCTAATGACTTTCTCCCTACTGAAATGTGAGAAGCAATAAAAGAAGTCTCTAGTTTTGTAACAGCATTTCCAGCGTTTGCTGAGTTTACAGGGGTACTGCTACTTAGCAACACCTTGTAAATTTAATTGCTAAGCCAGGGTGTACAAAGCATTCCAGTTCCATATGGGAGCCATTCCTTGCAGACCTCCTTCCCTGGGAGTTCCCAATGCTGTAAATCTCTTCCCCTCCTCCCGTCTCTAAATTGCACTAACACTTTGGATGATTAGAGCTGCAGCAGCGATCAACGTTTTCCCCTAGTCATTCCTTTCCATTGATCATTTAAAATGAGGGATTATTCTGTTTTCCCATTTTAGCCCATGGATCAATTGTTTAAAACAATAGATGGAGGCTAGTTCAGAAAATTGGTGCATCAAGAGAAACAAACAAAGACTCTCTGTACAGGGAAAAGTCACTTTATAATAAAAACTAATGAAAGAGGACAAACAACAAAAGGAAACTTAAGCAAAAAAAGGGATAGTAGTAGCTAACAATATGTAGATTTGGCAGAGTAAAAGCCAGGATCTGGTAATGCCTGTAGTGAAAGCACTGGAAGGGAGAGTAGGATGGCACTACTCAGATGGAAGTTATAGAGGCAATTCACAACGATCTGGCTTCTACTTCATCATGGAAGAGTATTTCAAGTGTGCAATAAATGCTTGAGGGCTTTATTTTTAATGGAAATCTTATGCCACTGGAAAGAGAATTGGAAGACCGACAAATTTTTGACAGGCTGAGCAGTTGGGTCATCTTGTAGGACTTGATGGATAAAGAGTTTGGAAAGATGAATAGTTCCTCTCAGGCTCATCAAACATCTAAAGGTAGACACGTAGATATTTAGTGGGGTTCTAATCCTTGGACTTAGGGTTTTGGCAAAAGAAAATAACTTGTCCTGGTAGACACAACATGCTTAAAGCTAACAGGGTGGTCTATTTTCTATAAAATGTCTGCTTGAATATTGCTATCTGGAAAATTGGTGTGTCACTTTCCTCTTAGGACCCCCACTGAATTCAAATGTTAATGATGTGGAATAAACATTTCATGACCACAACTTAAGTTAGGCCCAGTGCTATCAGGCAGGACTGCAGCCAAATTAATATCTTTATATAATAAATTCCACAGGGTGAATAATTTACCTTCAGTCCTCTTAAATTTGTTATGGTTCTATATTTGTCACAATTTTAGATATCAGACCAAGGTGTTTTGCAGACCTCTGGAACATTTTTATTTGGTTTCTATTTTTTTTCCCCACCTCCCTTCTTTCTATTAAGACTAAAGAGGTAGCTCAGGTACAAAACAGGAGGAGTGATGAACAGGCAGAAAACCATAAAACACAGAGCCAGCTAAAGCTTCTCTTTGCCGATGTGATGTTCCAGATCTTCTGATACTCTGCAGGACAGTTTATAATTCAAATAACTGTTACTTAGAAATACATTTTTTTGAAAAATAGAAATTAAATAGGAGATATGAAGGGAGAGAAAGGGTATAAGCTAGCATTTATGTTATTCAAAAATTCAACCCCGACTAAAATGATGTAGACATCACTTAAGCCTCAGAAGAAAGCTCTACTGTAGAAATCATCTATTCATGACATCTTATTTCCCATCCCCAAAGTTCACGAAAGAGCAATTTGTCACCTCTGTTGAATTATCACAAAAGGGCACTACTGTATGCTGCAGAAGGGTGCTGGCACCAATTTTTTCAGATATCCAGCTCCAGAGAGTTACAAGAGGCCAAATGGATGCCGAGAAGGCCCTGATCCACACATTTCCATGGCTCTTGAGGCGTTCACAGTCAGTGGGAAGGTGCAGGGAGGCTGACAGGGCTGCATTGGGTTGAGCTGCAAGGCAGTCCTGTCTGCTGGGCACAGGCTGAACCAAGAGAGAGAGAATTGCATATCCCCTGGCTGCTCTTCACCTTGTCTGTACTGTGCCCAAATACCTGGGCAAGCAGCAAACATGGCTTAGAGCAGACTTTCCATTCCAGGGCAAATTTGGAAGCTGGTCTGTTCTGCAGTTAATCTTTACTGGGATTAGGAGCTTTATCACTATCTTCTCTGTAACTGTGACAGGGAGATTCCACTACGGCCTTTTTATCACCCATATACAACAGAGAGGATTTGAATTCTGGCACCTGCCTTTATTGCAGTCAGTAAAAATAAATATTGCTTAACTATTTTATCAGAATTTTATTTTATTTTCCACTATGACTTACACAGTAAAACTTTATTGTAACATATTGCAACTAAAGGTATACAGTTCTCCTATCAACAGCTGTATTCTGATTTGTAGTCCAATAAACTTTCTTGCTGGAGATTTCATGTGTACAGTTGTGTTGAGGTGCAATATATCACCACAGCATTTTTAAACTCAGAGCAATAATGTATTCAATTAGGTTGGAAATAAAACATCTAGTTTTCCTTACAATAAATCTTTTACTAAAACCTCTACATCACATGCTCAACAAGGAAATAATACATGTCATTCAGACTAAGGGTTATTGTAGACTGCTGAGGGAAACATGCAGTTCTGGAGGTTTCATCAGTCCTGTGAAATCCCGCAACATGGTAAGTGTACAAATTAGAAAAGGGTGTAATATGTTACTAATGACACCTCTTGGGATATTCTTTGAGCCCATATTTACTGTTATGATCAGCAGCCTCATTTAAGCTGCAGGAGTTGAAAAGTAATAGAAAAGTTGAGTGAAAAACACCTCTGAGCTCATTAGATGTGGTTGTAATTCAAACTCAGAAGGTATTTCTTTTCTTCTCTGTCATTCTTCATATTACTGGAAATATAGTGCTTGAGCTCCCAATAAAAGCATTATACATGATCACATATCTACAGTCCCTGTAAAACACGTTTACACCTCGACATCTGTAGCAGTGCCACAGCCTGAGCAGCACCCTAATTCACCCCAGATGTCTCTTTAAAGGAAATACTGTAGTAGGGCTACTGTTCATAATATTTTCTGAGCATTGACTTTATTACTTTGAAAGACTTTGATTTTTCAAGTGTCACAGACATTGGCAGTATTTTTTTTTCCTGTAGAGGAAAAAGCTATATCACATGTTTAAATGTGAATAAAGATTTTGGTAATATTCACCCCTGGAAATGTCAGTTGGTGAATATATATCTATCCCTATCTATCAGCTGTGTTATATAACAAGGATTTCATTATATGCAGTCTCTGTGCAGCAGAGCACACACACTCGAGCCAGTATAGCATCGGATATTGCTTTGAGTGCTCTCAGAGAGTGGCGTGCCAGAGCTCTTTACCCACACTTCAGTCAGAATTTTGCCGGCTCAGAAGTGTGCCAGATGGTCTGCAGTGTTTGGTGATGCTCACTTCACAGCCAGGACTGTGGTGAATGAGACTCCACGAGGATGGGTCCCCAAACAACTCCCTCCCTCCCTTTTGGATAGAGTGGTGCCAGTGAGGGACTCAACAGCCATCCCAGCACTGCTGCAAGGAGGGAACAAGCCAAACTGAACTGTAGGGATACACAGCACCAGAAGCACAGAGAAGAGCCAAAACCCGAGGTCTAGATTTCTACAGACATGCAGATTTCCTTGGTCAAAATTATACCCACACAATTTCTGACCCATGCTATCTGTACTTATCCCAGAGTCCATAATGATCATGATCAAACTCTGGCCACCACAGAATCACATGTTTGAGGTTGGCAGGAACCTCTGGAGATGATTTAATCCAACCTTCCTGCTCAGAGCAATGTCAGCTGGGGCAGCTTGCTAATTGAACATGCAAATTTGCCCGGTCTAGTACAAGTTATCTTCAGAGATGGAAGTTCTGTGATCTCTCCAGGTAACCTTGTTCTAGTGTTTGATCATCCTCATAGTTCTTAAAGCTGAGTAATCCTCCCTTTCAGCCTCTCCTTATGCATCAGATGTTCTTTTAATTGTCTTCATGGCCTTTTTCTGAACTTGCTCCAGTGTGCTAAAGTAAATTGTGTACAGGGGACCCCAGAACTGGACACAGCACTTCAGGTGAGGTATCATCAGTTCTGAGTAGAGGAAAAGAATTACCTTCCTCAGCCTGCTGGTTATCATCTTCCTAACACAACCCAGGATGCTGTTAGACTTGACTGGGACATTGCTGGCTCGAGTTCAGCATGGTGTCCACAGGGATTGAGCAGTCCTTTACTATCAAGCTGCTTTCTGGATGCTTGCTCCCAGCCTGTACCTGGTGCATGGAATTATTTCTCTTCAGCTGCAGAACTTTGCAGTGCCCCTTGCTGAAGTACAGGACTTGCAGTTCCTCTTAAGCTAGATCCCAAGGGTGTGGAGGCTGCTGAGTCTGGTAGTATGTGGACTCATTCAGTGGGACATATATCAGCAAAGGTGCACTGTTTTAGCAATATCAGCCCTGACTCTGGAGCTATTTAACTGTTGGAGATGTTGAAATGCTGGACATGCACCTGGTAGGGACCACATACTCCACTCATGAGAAGCCCTTCACCCTGGGCCCCAGGTTTCATTACTAATACACCGGTGCTTCAGGCTGCAGTGTTTAAAGATGTGAAAGTGCTAAATAAATATGGTCATACCTGTTGTGTGCATACAATCACAACTGAGCGACTTGAAGACCAGAATGAACATTCTAATTTCCTGTTTGTCCTCCCCTCCTCCCTGCCCAAATTCAACATTACATTAGGAAAGGATCCAGCCCTGAACACTTCCCAAAGAAAAATCACACTGATGTCAATTTGCTATCAGGTAAGGAAACAATAAGATCTCTTCCTTTTGTTTCCTTTCTTGTATAGTCTGTTTAGCTCCTGAGTCTTCCAAAATGTACCTGAGGTCATTCCACAGTAATGGAAGTGCTCACAAGCAAAATCAATATACACATAAAATTAGTCCTCATTTAAATATGAACACTGTGATCTCTTTGGGATAAAGAAAATGGAAATGTACAATATGTGTTTAAAGCATGTAACATATTTTTTAATAGTTCCAGCCTCATTTTCAACCCTCTCTTCCCAAAAAACCCAGTTAGGCAGCTATCCAGGACACTTGTAAAAGCACTGCACTGGATGACTTACTGAACAGCTTAAATTTTGTGGGAAAAAAATTCAGATCATTCTTCACAGTTCATTTTTTAATTTGAAGAAAATACATACATGAAAAAGAGATTTAATTTCCCATTAAGCTATACCAAATTAAAACTTGAGTGGATAAAACAGTGACCAAATATGAAAATTACTCTTATTTTTTTCTTTTGCACTTAGCATGTAGATATTTTTTTAAGTGAGGTAAGGGTCATGTTTTGAATTTCATGGAATGCATTTCAGTGGGGGGAAGACAGGGAGAAGAAACAATTAGGGAGAGAGGTTGAGCTGACAGTGCAGTTTCTTTGCAGTGACAACCACATGTATTCATAAATATTTTACAAGTGCAGGTTTCAGACTAGCAAATTTAACTGCCACATTAATGCAGCCTGCAAGTTTATAACCTGGACATTTGTGTGTTGTGAATGTCCAGTATTCTGTCCATGGTGACAGTAAAAATTTGTATTTTGAAGGCTTTTCTCCTGCAGAGTGATTTCCAGATGTTAGGCCCTTGTCTTATACTGCAGCTGTGCTTCTTGCATAATACTATAATGCATCAATTATTAAGTCTATTGAAAGATGTCACAAATATACTATTTACCACATATTCTGACCTGTCCACAAATGGAACAGAATTTTCTCATGTCCAGGAACAGAGTGGTCTCAGGAGCCCTGCACAAAAAGCTGTATGCGTTTTACATTCAGTGCATTTTATTATTAGCGCTACAGACGTTCTAAAATGAAACTGATGAAAATAAATGTTGTAATCAGAACCAATTATGAACAAAATTATTGTAGCTGACATTCAGAAATGTCATCAGTATCACAAATACCACTACTCAGCATTAACACTGTTTCCCATAAGTCAGTGTTAAAATTAGTGGTCACTTGAAGAGCTTAAATATCGTTCAGGAAATGGGGTGGAGCTTTCCACTTCTTTGGATAAAGCAGGGAAAAATTGTGTCCTAATGGAAAGATGACATTGTTAAAGGGCAGACTAGAACCCAAAAAAACTTAAGAGGATCTGGAAATGCACAAAGAGAAGAAGCTATCTAAACTGGACTTTGTGAGGGCAAATGCCATGAACAATCTAGAGAGCAGAGATATTTTATATTGAGTGTCTCCACCTAACTTCTGGATTCTGACATTATAATGACACAAATAAAGAAAGGTCAAAGCAATGCACAGTAAAAAGAAACTTTCTTCTGGAAATTTCTAACCTGTTGTGAAACCTGACTTGCCCTAATCCTGTACTGAAACTTATTTTAATCTTTCACAAGAATGATACTCTTGGCTGCAAAACCAGACCCACCCCACTAGCTGTCATGTCAAGGGAGCATTAAGCCCATGTCAGAGGATGTGGTTTGATCCAGCTTGTCTTCCCTACAGCTTCTGCTGATGGCAGCTCTGCAGAGCTTTTGATGAAAACTAAATCTTCTCATCTTTGGCATATTCCTCACGAAGAGACAGCAACAAACACTTCAAGCACAGAAAGTATGTGCTACATGCATTCTCCTCTACAAGCCAAGGTGAATTTATCCCTGTGGACAAATGCTTCAAAAAAGCTGTCTGCCAATAGAATTGATGTCTGGCTCCTTGACTGTTTCCTGCCAGAGTCCAGTCCTTTCAATATGCACCAATCTGATTAATCCTTCAGTGGGTAGCAAGATGGTGCTTATTAGAAGAAACTCTACTTGCAATGAAATGAGTCACACACTAAAAAATTATTCTATTTTACCCTTTGCATGCACACATCACAATAGTTTGCAGGCAGTTACAACCAAATCCACTCTGGATTATCTCGTCTAGACCACTTTGGTCTGAAGAATAAGACCCTGTAAACTGCAGATCCTATTTCTTTTTATTGTTTCTAACAAAAGGAGTAAGACCAGTCAAGTGTTTGTTACAGTAACTCATGAAAACTGCTTTAAAACTGATTGAATCAATTTCCCTCTATCTTGTTACTTCTGACCTGAGCAATTTTTAAGAATTCAAGCCTAGTAAGTGCAATCTATGACTGACATTATATCCATACATCTCCTTCTTTTCCTTTCCAGGAATTCTACTGTACATCCCAGAGGGCTAAGCCTTAAAAACAAGAGATGAGCCACATGGGAGGGTATCACATTTTGGAACACGAAATTCAACTGTTCTCTGTAATAATTCCCAAGATACTCCACTTTCTCACACCATTTCCATACTGCATGCATATGCGGTAGTTGTTTATCTTCTAGGTGTAACAACAAAGTATTGCTTCATTTATTTATTGTCTAGTGTCTTACAAGTCAATGGGATAAAGATACAAGGAGGCTATGAACTTCCTCTACGTTTTCCCTTTACACATAGGTATTTCAAATATTCCTGAAATGGATCTAAGAAAAATTATTTGTTCAAGAAACAAGATGGTCAAAATCCAGATAACCTATTCTAATGCACCTCATCATTTTACACGCAGAAACATTCAAAATGGAAACTTCTCAGTTATCCCAGCAAGGAAAAATTCATTCTGTTACTGAAATGAATATGATAATATTGCATCTGTATTACCATCAGCCTACTTTTCAGAGGTCTTATTTCTCTCAAATGTTCTAGGAGGTAGGAAGAAACGTTAGTTGTACTTATACTGGGACCAACCTTGCCCTGCTACAACTCTTAATTTTTTCTAAAACCTCTTTGAAAACCTTTCTGGATTTGATTTATTTTTCATCCCAGTCCCTGATAGATACAGGCAATAAGCAATATGCCCTCTGCTTGCTCCTTTCCAATCTTGTATGCACAGTTATTAATCTTCATAATGTTTCTCAGACAGGTCTTTGTTCCCTAATGACTCCAGGCACACCTTTGGGCATATTAGTAGGCAAAACCCCTGGTGTTTTTCAGGACAGATTTCCCATAGTTTAGTTTATGAACCAAGTTCTGAGTGTTTACTTAGGCACTCATTCAAATTTAGACTGAGATTTTTAAAAGTAGCAAGCAGTTGCTGCCCTCAGTGTTGCATGGGCTGAGACTCTTTCCAATGTATTTTCAGCACTTAAGAGCTTAACTTTTGTTGTAAGTTGATGTCATCAAAGTTGCCTAATACCATTTTTAAAGTGAACCTTCTCTGTGGCAATCATTTAAACCTAAAATGTGGAGTGAGTTAATGCATACATCCTTTTTAAAATACTACAGAAATTGCAAGGAATTTAGATTACGTGCCATGTTGCCAGTCATCAGAGTTCTAATATTTTTGTTTCAGAAAATTGAATAAAAGGAAAATATAATTTATATATTGTAGCATCAGCCTACCAAATGTGCATTACACCCCAAGTCACAAAATTTACAATAAGATGTGATGTTAAAAACCATATACCAGTAGAAAAAAGTCAGTGCAAAGTAATATTTGGAAATAATTTTATAATTTTCAGGCTAACTACCTTTACTCTCATTGTTGTCAGTGGTGCAATGCCCTCAACTGAAACAGCTGCTCCATTGACTTTATTTTAGAATTGATTAACTTTTTACCTTCCCCTTTCCAGAGGTGGAATAACACTTCACCTATTACTTCTCAGAGTTTATCTTACTGCTTAGGGACCTTACATTGAAAAGGCCATTCTCTTGTGACTGGGACACAGGTAGCTTTGCAGGATAGGCCAAGCCAGACTACATCTCATTCAACAAAAGATACTGCACCAGAGTAAATATATCATATTTCCTATTAATTTTTAACTATTTCCCATCTATTTATTAATTATTAGTTACACTATCATGTTCATTCCCTCTATCCTTTATTGCTCAATAGTATTCCTGCCTTCCAGTTTGTAAGGGAGAGGATTTACTCACGAAGAAGGCTTGTATATGGAAAAACAATATCAGCAATTCCTTGGGATGCAATCTTTGTTGCACTGACTGAAATGCCAAGCCTCCTACTGCCTCAATACTTTTTAGCAGTTCACTTTATTAGGCCCCACCTGTGAAGTGAAAAGGAATACTATTATTGAAGAAAGCTTGCTTTTACTTGACAGGTTTCAAGTACCAGATCTAATTATCATGCCATAAACTGACAATTTCAAAGGATAATGTTCTGATAAATACTGTGTTGAAGCCAACACATTAAATGCATTTTCTCATTATGCCAATTGGAATGGAAACAATATTTTCCTTGCCATGGGCACATTAGAACGTGGTCAGGCAGAAGCTGTAACAAAAACAGGTAACATTTTTATTATAATTAAGGAGAATATGTTCAGCTTCAAACATGGAACTGGACATCAACTCCTGCAGGCATCCACTATCCATAACAGGTAATTTTAACTGAGCCATCCAAGAATGTGGTGTTTTTGTTGCTATGCATTTATTTGTGTATGTTTATGTATGTACCCAATACTGTCTTGGAAACCTTTTGGTTTAGACCTCATTAGAAATGAGCAAATGTTTCTCAGATACTTAAATTTTTTAGGAGTTCATGAACATATGAAGATGAATAGGAGAGGATGTTCTACAAATTCTGTAGAGAGGCTGAAGTGTGAATTCAAAAGTTCTAAGACCTAAGAGAACCCACACTAAAAATAGCAGGATCTTTCGTGTATGCCAGAGTGCAAAAAACCTCCCTCAGAAATCAACCACAAGACAAAAACAGTTTTAGCAGATTCAGCGCTCAATTCATTTAGAAAGAAGGCAATATATTCTGTAAAAGAATAGATCAGAGGCCACTGCCTGTTTGTTCTTCTGTGCACTCACAGGATCCATGTGATCTGGAGTCCCTTACTTGACAGCCTCTCCTGTCCAGAGATGTTACTGGGCTAGTGGGGCTTCCCACATCCCTCAAAAGTCCCTGGTGTACTTTTGCAAGCAATACCCAAACGTACCCAGATATTTCTTACAGTGAAAACAAATCATCATCCATTTCTTCAAATTTCCTCTTTGATTTAGGAACATGTAGAAGTAAGGGTTGAGCTTGACACCATTACTTATTTTCTTTCATAGAAAACTGATAGATGTAGCTAGCAATCTGTGTGATAAAAGCACTATGCCCACTACTATGTCATCCCTACTCTTTTTAGATAAATATATGGTGTAAAATGTGACAAAAATGTGCAGATCACATCCTCCTTCTACAGTCCTGCTTTCAGATAAGCCATCTACAGAGTCCTTCACTTTGCTAGTGTCACAAAACAAAAGAAAAGGCAGTATGGAGGAGACAGAGACTGAGAGAAAAAGGACAATCTTTTGAGTAATACAGCACTCAGATCTATGTTCACAAAGCCACAACACAGGAGATTAACAAATCTTGCTGCAACCTTCCTGAGGTACAGGTGATACAGTCTGAATCTTCTCTAAGGTGCTACTGTTGTTACTGAATCTTTCAAAGAAAAATTAATGATGTTTTGAAGGACTACAAGTGAACAAGGTTTCTTCCACTTCATTTCTGCTCTCCAAGCGACATGATTTTGCTGAAAAAGGAGTGAAGAAACTGTCCACAGGACTTTCCACCCCAAGGTGTTTACTGTTATGTAGGACAGTGCTGGGAAGAATTGATGTGCTGCATTTATTTAAGACTGTGACACTACTCTAATACTGCTGTATCTTGGACTCTCACCACATTCACATCACTATTGGACTCATCTCTTGATGCATCTCTGAGAAAGAATATACATATCTGTGCGTTGGTGCTGTTAATACGTAACTCAAAAATATATCTTAGTTTAATCATATTGCTGGCCAGCAAAGATCTGTTGCATAATTTTGGCAAAGCATCAATACCTCTTTAACTACACTGCTCTCACATGTGTCAATTCTTATATTCAGAGCCATGTCCCATCAGGACAAGAATGTGAAAATTAATTCAGATGACATGCGGTTGGTATGGTGCAAATAAACAGCATTCTGACATATCTCAAAGGCATTTGCATGACTGCAAGGTGCAGGTGCTTCCAAGAATCTCTGGCATGGCTTATGACTGACAGAGTATTTAGCTTCAGGCTTCCCGGCCAAAATACATTCCAAACACTATGGAAATAAAAGAAACATACCAGCTCATACAATAATTTCTAAATATTACTGTATCAGATGTTGATGACTTTCTGAAGAAGCTACAGATAAGCTGGGGGGAGAAAGAAAAATCCCAAGAGAAGGCAACTGTATATATGGATAGGAACCGGCAATCTCAAAAACATGAGACATTCAAATCCTTTGGATTAAGTTTCTGCACTTAGTTGGCAATGCTTTGAGATATACAATTCTTTTCCTGTTGCTTGCGGCTGCCATGAATTTACTGGAAGCACTGACTCATGCCTAATTAGTGGTGCCTTGGGTTATTTTTACATTGTTTTTATGTGTTTATAGCATCTGCTATTTTTAAGGCATGTTATTATTCTTCAGAAGATTTCACTGGGATCTGGCACAATGCTTTTTACGTAAGATATTGAAACATGAAAAATACATATATTCAATATCTTTTTATGACTTAATTCCAAGCAGACAAATGTATGGATAATAAGCTTTCTTCATGTAAGTCAGTTAATCAAGTAATGGATTGGTTATTAGCTAATACATGGAGCTGGTTCCACACCTAAATTCCTCAGAGATAATGAAATTATACCTATTAGAATGATTGCACAGCTCTTTTTGTCTGCATAACAACACTCTTTTATCTGTAAGGAGAGCAGGAAAGTGTTAAAATTTTAAATCCCTGGCAAACCTCGGAGGAAAACATCTTTGCTGGCAGTGTTTGTTCACCACATGGTGCATGCTTCAGAAGGTGCTAAATCAGCAAAACTGCTGAATTTGAAATATCGGAAACATTCATCTGCCTCTGAATTCAGTTATGCTATATGTAAAGATCCTGAACAGAATCTGATAGTACAACAGCAGTGTGGAATTGCATATTAAACATACCTAACCTGTCATTAAAAACCTCTAATTACAGTCATCAGAAGAGTCCCTGTGCTGCTACTTGTCATGCTATATCTATATCTCATTTTAATGAGAGAAGATAGTATTTCTGATTATGTCGCTTAATGTACAATGTATGAAAGTTATGGGCCTGAACCTGTTCCCATGGAGGTCAATGGTAGTTTTGCCATTGTCTTCAATTAGAACAGGATGTCGTTTTACGACACTAGCGTTTCATTTGCATTAATTAATTTACTTAGCAGGTAATGAAAACTTGAAAAAACAGCCCTCGGGCTCATGAGTTTGGCATCCTACTTAATATTTTCATTAGGAATAATTGCATTGATAAACCTTTAAGCAGAAAAGGGTAAGATAGGGTAAGACAGTGTATTTGGCAAAACCAAGCAGTTGATTGGGAAGCCCTGAGACTGCCTTCCATACCCTGGTCTCGTTTTCTTTTATTTGTCAGTGACTAGGTCTAGGATGTTGAATCTTTAATGCTTAGCAGTGTTAGATTAAGGGACAACAGTTTCACACTTTATGGATGAATATGACTTATACATCATGGAGACATTTGCTCAGCAGACACTACAGAACTGGTAGCTGGTTTTTGGGTCAGTAGCCTCAATGGAAACAGCGAAGATAGATGAGAGATGAGGCTGAGGTGCTTCTTCACATCATGGTTGAAGCTGGGAGATACCCATCTGGGAAGATCCATACAGATGTCAGTGAAGGCAAACACAATCCTTTGGAAGCAGACTTTTATAAGTGCTTTGATTTCTTAAATTAAATGTAAACCAGATCAGTATCCATCTAATTTTTTTGACTTTTAAGTTGCTAACAGCATCTATAATGTTAGCATCAGGCTCATGCCTGGGAAAGATAAGAAGCAAAAACAGTGACGGAGGCAGCTCTGCCAAGTGAGAAGGATTGCACTGTGCCAGCTGCTGGGGATGCAGGGCAGCCCCCTAATGTACACTCTGGGACTGCAGAAATATAAGGACTCTATACATTAAACTTTTCATGGAAAGGACAGGAATTAAATGATCTTCCAGTGAGCCAGTGACAGCTGAAGGATTACAGTGGCCTGCAGGAGTGGTGGTATGGCCCAGCAGTGGATGTACTTGTTCAGGATTTCTGTGATCTGATCTCCACATGCTGCCACATACTTCCCCTGTCTAGAAAGACAGAAGTCTGGCAAAGCCACTTCTCCTTCTGGGCACTGTTTCTACAGCCTGGGGGTAATAACTCCTCTTTACCTCCTAAGGTTTCTGTTTTGGTTGCGTTTGTAAGGTGCTTAGTTACCCAAGTGTTGGGAGCTATAAAACATCAAGATCAATTGAAAACCCGTCAGTCAGAACTTGAAAACCCATCAGTCTCTGTATTCGGAGCTTTTTATTAAATTAAGAAGTAAAAAAAAAGTGAGACAATATTGGCTTGAAGTCTGCTTGTCCTCTTTAGCATATTGCTGTGATTGTCCTGGAATACTTTTAGCCAGGCACACTGTACTTTATGGACATTATTGTAGAAATACTTGCTGAGAAAAGCTATTCTATTAATTGGGTATTCTCACTGTAAGTCATGTGATATCCCAGAAGACACTTTATAAATAAAGTGTATTTGCATCAGGAGTTTTTCAAGGTTCTCTATTTCACAAAATCATAGTTCACACTGTAAACTAAATCCATCGAGGTGAAGCTTATCAGTTGAGCACTTAAATCAAATGAAATCAAATGCAATTTCTAGTGGAGACAACAAATGCTTCTTATTTGGCATGATATTTTACATATCTATGTATCACTTTAAAGAAGGTAATGAATGATGTTCATCTTGTAGAGAAAATGAATTTGCATGGCAAGAAATAAGCCTATATATCTGCCTCACTCAGACCAGTCCTTTCTGTAAGAAGCCTGAAGATTTTAATCTATGTTTCCCAGAAACAATGCTGAATTCAGACAATTAAAAATGTTTAATTTTAGATTTTTCAATACTTTTCAGATGTGTTACTTGTCGTGACAATCACAAGTGTAGGAAGAAAAAAAAAGCTAGGAGTGCTGCAAAGAAAAACACACTAGCACATTAAGACAAAAATTCATTTGAGTTGTTTTAAAAAGATAGAGAGCTAATGCCTATGCATATGTGGCAACATTTAGCTTTTCTTGTTAGTTAGACAATATTCTATCACGTATTCATTTTTTTAGGCTGATGGAAGCACTTTTCTAAAGTGCACTTTGACTTTTTAAAAATAAAAATAAAAATGACATTGCAGCTTCTTTTTTAACTGTTAGCTTACCACTTCACTAATTTAGTTGAAGGCTTGGTGTATGTCTGAGAAATGCCACTTGTTTATAAAGTTCTTTATTTCAAAGACTAGCAGTTTAGAGGCTGTGAGCCTGTAATCTGTAGCACAAATTTTATTCAGATTTTACTCTGATTCTGATTCAGTTCCACTTTAAAATTGACTGGTTTATTTTCCCTGTGAAGGGAAATGTAGCACTTTTTACACAGAAGAGCTTTGCAACTCTTGAAACCCCATTCTCCTCCCCCCTCTTCTTTTTTTTTGTTACTGTTCCTTCTACAATATACAGAAGAGAGAAATTTAAAAGGGGGATTGCCCTGACACTCACAAAACACAGGCACACTTAAGCTGCCTGTGCCTCAAGGCTTCTGCTAATTATTGTCAAATTTACCTCCATGTCTCCAAAGTAACAATTTTTGCTCAATTACACATGGACACCTGTCCACCTATTGATTTCCCCCTAAAATCTCATTGCTGTATCTGGTAGATACAGTCTTCAGATACTACCTTCTTAGCAGTTTCTTGAAAAGCAGCGGCTGGATGAAGGATGCAGAGCCAGGCTAACGACACCACTGCAGAAAAGAGTCACCGGGGCTCAGTGGGTACCTATTCTGTTTGGCTTGCAGGGTGGTCAATGAACAGAAGTTTCCTGACAGACTAAAATACAGCGCAATCCCTTCAAACTGGCAACAATAAAATCCTGCTCCTTTCTCAGTGATGGAGGAAGAGGTGTGGAGAAGATAATCAGGGCAATGGCTCAGATGATGGTGAGTGCCTTATGGCACAGGAGTAGAACTAAGCAGATAGAACCCATTCCATTGCAATAGTAAAAGAATATAGGCTCTTCATACAGAAATGCAAGGAAAAATGCTCTTCATTAATTCCATTATCTATTGTATAATTTGTTTAAAATAAGACTCAATGCATTACACCGTAGTTAATAAGAGGTAAAATGAACTAGAAAGAACACAAAATTTAGATAGTTCCTCATTACTTCATCTACCTCCCAAAGAGTGATGAGGTTTAGATGTTACTTCTGGAGAATGCCAGATGATGTTTTAGCATGTTTACTCACTGCAGTGTTATTAAGAATCTTCATGGTTCCAAAATATTCATTAGATATCAAGATTGTATAGGGGGTTAAGAAAAGTTTACATAAGATCTAATTACCAACTCCAGTCAAACAGAGCTTCCCTCCCCACTTCCTAAAACCATACTCATCTGCAGAAAGACCCACCAGCACATCTCCATACATCTTGAAGAGAAGAAAGGGGGAGAGGAAGAGTCTTCACTTCTTCAGCATTTTGGATGTTGAAGAACAAGCGGTGAGATACAAACAAGAACAAATGGAATTAGTATGAGCTGAAGTCTCACAGTCTTATTTATCTGGTTGTCTCCAGACTTCTTTGGCACTATTTGCATGTTAAGCAGTAGAAATCTTCTTCTGTAACACTTAGGGAGTTATCTTTGGCTCGCTTTCATAGATTTTTATGAGAAAAAATATTGACTGAAATCTCCTACCTGTGCCAAAACTAACTTTCAGGATGTTCCATTTGAATCAACCCAGCTGGAAAATCACCTCAAAACAGGATCTTATTGAAACTCTGAAGCCTTTATCTGATAGGAGCTTTCTTAATAATTTTTTTTTAAATAAGACACTGAACTTGATGAGACACAGAATATTTTTTGTCTAATAAAATACTGAATAATGCACAATCCTATATCATCTAATGGATGCTCAGGTAAAAAAATTCTTATGCAAAAATGTTTCTCACAACATGCAATGCTTAGAAAACATAAGTCGAAATTATATTAATTATGTTGATAACAGAAACACCAATGTTTCTTTGCAGAGGCAATTCTTAGGCAAAATTAGGCATTGCTGGAAAATAGTCAAGTACAAAAATGAAAAGCTGTGCTCTTGCTGCTCCATATTTGGAAAGCTGAAGACTTCAGCATCAAACTCAATAGCTCTGAAAGCTGAAAGGCTAGTCATGGTATGGCATATAGAAAATTATCTAGCGGACAATTCTTACAGTTTTGCAGTTCAGCACCTTTCTGTGGTTGTGTAGCTGGGAAAACATGAACATGGAAGGGAGTTCTTGTGTTTCTTGATATGTGTTTTTAAACCTGGGAGTCGGGAATTACTGAGGTCTTAAAATAATAACAGGTAACATTGAGAGCAAGACAGTACCGACCTGGGAGGTACTCCATAAATAGTAGATTACCTTCATGAAGCAAAGTGTATCAGTTTTATAACTGATTAGTTTTAGAACACTAAAGAGTGACACCAAAGCCTCCAAACTGCAGGAAAAAGGTCGCTGTAGCAATTTTTCAGCATACAAACTAATAAAGAAACACACCCCTGATGCTCAAAATTTTTAGTCTTGCCGAGTACACTTTAGTTCCATTTGTGATCATCCCATAAACTGAAGAGTGTGTTCAGCTCATGTTTGATGGGCTGAATTCCATAGGCTAAATTCTAAATGCAAGGGCATGTTTCCACATTCTTATGTAGTACAGTCAATGCAACCCAACTGTGCAAAACAGACTCGAATACCTCAAGGTTTTTGTTTCTCTATAAAATGCCCAGAAGAGGACAGCAAAATAGAAAGCTTTCATGGACATGGATTCTGAATAGAAGAAGATACACAAAATCATGAGTTGTAACATGAAGTATTAGCTCTTCTTTATGCTTCAAAGTTAATGTGTAAACTTATTCTCAAAGCAGCTGTTGTGATATCCTGAATGCATCTCTGCCAGTGAGGAAATAAGTTAAACTTGAATAGCAGTAGCAAAGCCTAAGAAAACATTAAAGATGCTTTGCCAGAGGAAAAAGGGTTTGAATCTGCTTTTCCACTGTTAGAGGCATCTCTGCTTTTCTTCAGTGCAGCAACCACAAAGAGGCATACAGGGTTGCCATGTTTAGGGCACTGTTATTCAATAAGATAATTTCCTGATTTTTTTTAAACACAGTTTTTGTGCGTATAAAGTAAGCAATTCTGTAAAGAAAGTCAGTGCTCCTTCCATTTAACAGCTCCATGTGCATACCAGAAATCTTTTCCAACTACTGTTCAATGTAATTAAATAATTAAAAAATATAAATATTCTGAGTATTGACTAGCTGTTTTGTTTGGAGTCCAGCAAAAGAAGACAGACAGCCAACAGGCCAACAGATGAGAACACAGAGTATCCCCAACGAGGCCGCTGCTGCCTGTGTGAAATAGTGCAGGGATCAGTGCAGGGAGCATGCACTGTAATCCAATTAATTTTCTATTAAAGGACATGTACAGAACAAGCAGCAGTTGCACACAGGTCCTCTTTCATTCATTGCCTAGAATCTAAATTTTAAAAGCATGGCTGCAGAAGCCATGGAAAAATGCTGGATTTCCCAGTAAACCAGATATGTCACATTTTTTTCAGGGAGGCAAGGCAGTAGTGATGCTGCTCCTGAATGGGAAAGTTTATTCTTCCCACAGCTGCATTGCTGTAGGCTCTCTGTGGATCCAGGTAGGCTACTCCCCCTGAACTCCCTGTTTTCATAGCTCTCCCCACACAGAAGGACAATAAACTTCTGTGTGTTCCCCGTTGTGTTGCTTCCCACACATCAAGAACCCCTGATCCATGGGCCTGATTAGGCAAAGTGGTGTGTCTGGTTTCGATGAGGCACAAGCTGTGGAATCCTCAGAAACCAGGCTGAAACAGCACTGAAGCCAGACTTGTTTCAGGAAGGAGTCTGTTTTGAATTATGCTTCCTATTAGTGGTAGATTTAAAAATTAGGGAACTATGAGTAAATCTGGAACTTAACAAGGCTTAAAATAGGCCTGGGTCACAAATCTTGACGACTGTGTGACGGGCTGGTCTTCACTGCAACAAGGAGGTCTTTAACAAAAAAAAAAGTAAGTAGAAAAAGCCAGAGTGACTGGAGTTTAGGGGATGGGAAATAATAAAGGTAAGTTATTTCTTCCCATCTTATGTTCTGAAACACAGGAAAAGTTTACACAAATGGTAAACATATGGAATAAATTATCAGGAGAGTGATCTCAAAACAAAGACTACAACAGAGTTCAGGTGACACATTTCTGGAACAGAAATGGATAGTGCCATAAAGTCAACACAAGAAAGTAGGATTATGATTAACCTGAAAAAGAGCAAGCAAATTAGACTACAAGCCATTTTCCTATTCCTTATGGCAGCTTCCCAAGACTGCACATCTGAAACGTGTAATTTAACATAAGCCCGA
Organism: Catharus ustulatus; assembly: GCF_009819885.2. Lineage (NCBI taxonomy): Eukaryota > Metazoa > Chordata > Aves > Passeriformes > Turdidae > Catharus > Catharus ustulatus. The sequence continues at coordinate 34,867,290 of NC_046221.1, read as the reverse complement.
TGAGCCTTCCTTGCCAACTACAGAAAAATTAATCAAACATATTCTTGTACCAGATGAGCAGTAGGTATTTAGACAAATAAAGAGGCATGATCTATTTATACACATATGCACCCAGATGCCTGTGCATGTTTATTATAGTTGAATTGAAATTAGATAACCAACATAAAAACCATTACACAACATTATACAGGTCAGTTAGTTCACTGCTTGAGTTTCAGCCAGGCTGGCCATAAAGTCAGGTAATAAAGCTGCAATGCTTTGAAAACACAGATGTATTTGAAATTAGTTGCTCCATGTGATTAAAAGAGATGTGAGAGGTCAGGAGAACAATATAATCTAACACCACATCTACACTGCAGACTTCAGCAGACACAGCCACACCAGGCAGAAGTAGGAAACTGTTTAATACTGACTGATACAGCCTACTGCCAGCTCTGCCACAAGTGTTAACATAATTACACTGGTATAAAGCTGAAATTTCATAAATGGAACTTCTTTTACTTGGTGTTTTTCCTATGCTGGTATGATATACAGATGTGCTAACATAACCACAGCTCTAACACAAACACTTTCTGCAGCAATAACATAGATACAGCCAAAACCATCCAGGGCACAGAAACACATGCTAAGAGTTTACTTTGACTATTTCTACACTAAATACATTACATCACCAATGCGCTCCAAATACATACAACTAGGGATTTGTGGGAAAAACATACAAAAAAAGCTGCCCCATAAACAACACTCCAGCAAAGTTGGTCCTTTTAGCAGCCCAGCTGTGTTGCGTAGCAACGGCATCTCTTTTTGCCGCTGCACACACACCTGTGCTAGCAGACACCAACACGGACGGGCCTGTTCTCACTGCTCCAATGATTTCCTCAAGTTCCACGGCTGGATTTCGGCAGCTGCAGCCAGTGGGACATTGGCAGCGGCTGGTTGGGCTCTAGTCCGCTCTCCTAGACCCCAGACAGCAAAAAGACAGAGACGAGGTCGGCACCCCGCTCTAAAAGAATGACGCCTGCAAGAAATTAAGTCCCTGAAGCACCACCCTCCACAGCTTTTCCCGCCCCTGGCGGGGGGGACGCCAGCCACTGGCTTAGTGGGCGGGACAATCAGTAGGTCAATCAGAGAGAGGCCTCGGGGCACTCTAATCCAATAGCCAACTTTTCCTGCCCTTCGGGGCGGAACGCGCAGAGAGAGCCAGCGCCGAGCGCCACGTTTGGTTCTGGCGCGGGGCGGGCCCGCGCGCTGCCCTCACGCAGGATGGCCGCCGGCAGCGGTCACGTGGCAGGCAGCGCCCGCACGCCGGGCTGGAAACGCGGGGAAAGAGGGGATGAGGCGCATGCGCAGCGCTGAGAACGAGCCCGCGGGAAGCCCCGCCCCCGCAGAGTGAAGCTCCGCCCAGTGCCGCTAAACCCGCCCCCACATTACATAGCTCCGCCTCCGTGGCTGGAAACCACGCCCCTGACATGCTAAGCCCCGCCCCCCGCGGCTCGCGGCCGTGCCGCTGCGGTCGGGGGGCGTGGCCTCCGCTTCCTCCCCGCCGGGGCCGGGACCGGACCGCTCTGAGCCGTCGAGCCCCGCCCGTCGGGTGTCCCCGGCCGCCCCCGGCAGCCCCCGCCGCCCGCACCATGTCCGACGCTCCCGGCATCCCCGCGGATGTCTGCAGCCTCTTGGCAGGTGAGGGTAGGAGGGAGGGCTTCCTTCCCGGTGGGCGGGCACAGGGAGAGCCGAGGGGGCGGGCCGCGGGGGTGTGACGGGCGGGGTGTGACGGGCCCGGGGGAGCCGGGGCGTGCGGGGTCAGCAGCCCCTGGAGCCGCGGCCGCGGCGGAGCGCTCCTCGGCGGGCGCTGGGCGATCACTTCCAGTGCGCGGCTTTGGGGGTTCTCTCCCTTCCCTCCCATCCCCCCAGTTCCTCCTCCCCGGCTACTTCCTTCCCCCGTGCCCGTCCGTGGGAACCGCAGCGCTCCGGCTCGCTCACCCGCAGGGAGGAAGGAGCGGGCCGGGCCCTCCCGGCGGGAGCCCACACCTCCCCCGGCAGGGTGCGCTCGGGGCTGCGGGCGCCAGCCGGGGGGAGTGTGTTCGGGGCATCCCACGGACACGCCTGCGGGGCGTGTGCCCCCCCGAGCCGTCCGGGGGAAGTCTGTGCCCTCGGGCTGTGCTGGCAGGGCCGGCTGCCCGCATCAGCTAAAAAAAATAATGAACTTCCCCAGTGAGCCGCTGGGGAGCGGACGAAAGGGCTGCTGGATTGTTGGGGTATTGGGACATCAGTCACGCACCTCTGACCTTGGCTGTCCACGCTCTCAGGATGCGTTGGAGTGTAGGAATGGGATGATTTCTCACTGTGAAAGGTCACGGTGTTAGTTCGGAATTCCGAATATGGGTGGCTATCTTTTACCTTCAAGAACTCGTATTTAATTTTTTTGTGTTGTTGTTAGTGGAAATAAATTGTATACTTAAAGGTTGTTTTTTCTGTTATCTTTATTGAAAAGTTTGCTATCCTGAAACCATTTTAATTTCAGTGGGATTCTTTTGAGAACTTCTGTTTCTGCCACAGGAACTTGTGTAACTCTGACTTTTCAAAAACCATGGGTAATTTGAATGGCAATCTTCCTTCTGAGGCCAAGCACTCGATTACATGGCTGGGCACCTGCTAGAGTCTAGTGCAGCTCATCACCTTCACAGATTATTCCTTTTTTTAACACTTTGATTACAAAGAACTGATGCTTGAAACATATTGCTCTCACCACATCTCATCTGCCAACAGTCTGAAGTGTTTTCTAACTGCAGTTTCTAACTATGTTACTTGCCTGTCATACCATCTGTAGTTAAAACTTGCATGGAAGGCCACCAGAATTAAAAAGGAAAGCTTCTCATGATTTCATATGATAGAACACATTATTAATTATTTAGAAAAAATAAATAGTACCCTTTGAGAGCCTTTCTAAATCTTGGTATTTTATGTGGCAGTACTGAATTCTGGAACTCATGGTCAGATGCAGAGTATATATGTTTGTTTTGTTGCTAGTTTCACTGAGTGAAGCTCATCATGAAACTCTTCAATCTTTTAAGTGTTTTAATTTTTTTTCTTGAGGGGAAGGATATGGTGTAGATGGGATCATTTGAGATTGTGATTTCTTTCTCAGTCATGGTACCTCATTTACACAACTTCTCCTTTCTTCCTTCTCCCCCTCTTTATCCAGTCTGCCATGGAAAGAGAGACACAAAAATTTGTATTTTGAAGTGAAACCAAGAACACCTATTTTTCCTCAAAAGGGTTGGGTGTATGTACTTTGAGTCGCTATGAATAGTAACCTAAGTTATATGCAGGTATCTCATGTATGTACAGCTTTAGATTTTCTGGTTTCTTTTTGTGTTATATAGAACTTTTTGTCTATAGAACTGAAGTTAAGAAGGCAATGGAATGATTTACCAATGATCTTTAAATACTTGTTTTATTGTTACTACTAGTAACTAACAGTTTGCAACTTTTGTTACCTTCAGTATGGTTATACAATATTAAAATTAAATAACATGCTTATTGTTGAAAAATAAATACGGCATTACTTTTTACTGTTTGTGTTAAATTCTCTTTTTAAAGGTTATCAGTCAAGTGCATGAAAGTTAGAAATGAGAGTAATCCAGGCTGTATGAGCAGTTCTTTCACTGATATGTGTAGGATCTCACAATCTTTTATGTAGGCTTCTTTTTTTTGCTCAAACTATTGCTGTAGTGAAGATGCATGGTAATGGAGGAAGGAAGGGAGCTCTGTAATATCTTCACTATTCATCAAGAAACTGTTACAGAATACAAAGACCACAGTTAGTAGATAGTTATTAATTTCTGCATGCTCTTCTTCGAGGGTGCTTCTTAATGTATTATTTTAATTGCTCACAGTTATTGATCCTGCACCTCTTTGAGATGAGGGAATATTGTTTTCCCATCGGTAAAATTAGTGTAATAAACAAGATGTGATTGGGGTCGCAAAAAATAATCAATGGTGGAACAGAATTAGAATTCAAATTCACCTGTCTCCATGCTGTGCTGGTTTCTCCAGATAATAATATTAGTTGGATGTCTATGTTTAGAGGCCATTACAAGTGCCAGGCACTTCTTCATATCAGGTTCAGTTGAGAACATGCAGCTAATGGGTAGCGACAAACACGGTGTTGTAGTCTGGTGTTCATATAGCAGAGAGGCCCTCACAGGTGCAGAATCTCATAAATACCGTGCTCTTCTGCTCTTCCTCCTTTTCTTGGCCTTTTTGCCTATGATTTTCAACTTGTGCAACAAGTGAAGGAGCGATCATATGGATTTCCTTATCCCTGCTTACCCTTGATTGATGGTTGGAGTATGTCCACCCACCATGCTGAACAAGTAGGGGTCCTACTGGAGAACGCACTAAGTGCTCCTGTAGTTAAACATGGTGATAATGGGAATAAACACACTAGGGGATGAATTAAAGTTGCACAGGAAATTTTCCGACTTGTGAGTGCTTTACTTTGAACCTAAACAATATTATATCTTTAACACAAAAACAAATTCTGTCACACATGCTGGCAGGGTCATTATAGTTGCATATCAGTGGCGCTGAAATGTTCCAGGCAGAAGCACAGCTTGAGCTCAGGGCTAACTGCATTAGTAGGAAACAGGAGGAAGCTGTTTCTGTAAAGTTGAAGGGGAAAGGTCAGTGTGGCAATAGACTTATTGCAGAGGATTATTGGGATTGCACAATTCCATCCTCTCTTCTCTGACTTGTTCAAGTGGTAGGAGGGAAACACTGGAGACAGAAACAGGGTCCTTTGGTCATGAGTTGAACTCCTGGTAGGAGGAGAAAGTGAGTTTGTTGCTCCCTTATCTTCTTCTTTACACCTTGGAGGTGTGTGGTAGTGTATGTAACTTCTTCATTCCCCACCCATGTCCCTGCACTTACAGATGATGCTCGAGACAGTGGAATTTAGTGAAGGAAGCCCAGCCCTGCTCTGCCTTTTCTTCTTTTGAAAAGGCATCCTCTGTTGTGTTTATGTGATATTTTTGTGGCTGTTTGGCAAAGTGGAATGTTACTCTTTTCCCCTCATATTGTTGCTGGTTACAAGATTGTTGGAGGCCTGCTCACATCTATTTTTCCTTACTAAGTTTTGGCTTGTTCATAGCTGAGAAGGAGTTTCAAGGCTTCTTCCTCCCCCAAAGGCTTATTATTTCTTCTGTAATGTAAACCAGACTGGTTGCTTTAGTAATCTTGACTGGAAAAAAATTCTTGAGATTGCTTCAGTAATAAACATTTTGTTGGAGGTAAGACTTCTTTATTTTTCCACAGTTTTGATGGTGTTATGATCATTACATATGTGCATAATTTATATTTTTTCACCTGTTCATGACACCTGTGACTGTAGTATGGGTGCTATTGCTTTGTCTTTTGTTTAATTTTCCTTTCACACTTGTTGCTTGAATCTTCTGTATTCTATTTTAGAAATTACAAATACTTTTGCTGTGAAAATAGGATAAAATTTTCTTTAGTTTATATGGAACCTTATATCCCATCTTAATACCATTTTCCTTGTTCTATTAAGCAAAATCCCAAACCTAAATAGAAAACAACGTTCTTGCCCTAAACATAATTTCTACCCGGATATTATTCGGTTTGTTTAAATGCTTAGTTATATTGTCCAAATCACTTTTTTCTGTGTGAATCCTCTTATTTTTTTCTTCAAATTAATAATGTTTGCCTACTTGTTTAGTTGCATCTTGGAAATAGTATGCAGTAAAGGGCGAGGCAAGAAAACTACAACACACTGGATCCAGTGGATGAGTTGCTTACCTTCTGTTTTTGGACTACACTGGTTATGTTTACCCAAATCACCAAAAACAAACTGTCCATTTTCATTTTCTATGTCAGTTGTTTCCAGACTTGCTCGCTTACATGGCTGTCCTAGAAAAAGCCTTCTGGGTACAATGTGGCTCTTCTTTATTGACTGGTTCAAATGTAAAAGCACATTGTTGTTTAAAACTTTACTCTTTTTAAAAAGTATTATTTCTGTTTCCAAGTCTTTAACAAATGCCAGTTCTTTCTGAAGAATCCGTCTGTACAAGATAAACCAGGGTGATTATTGTAGGCATCTTTTAAGTAGACATGTATTTACAGCTTTGGTAGTATGTATGTGTTTCAATAGTAATGGAGTAAGATTAGAAACAGTGAGGTGAAAAAATGCACAGAGGGATTCCTGGTAAGAAATAACCTCCAGTGATTTGAAACATAGTTCAATTGTCTGTGCCATAAATTTGGGAATAAGTGTCATATATGGGTGATAAAAATGGCATAGGCTATTTTTTATATACTCATTATTCACTTAGTTTGTCTTTTTCAATTAACGTGGAGTCTATCTTTCTCATCTGACTGGGTTTACGTTTCTTTCATAATCATATGTCAACAAACCACAATAGACACAGCATAATGTGGCATACAGTGTAAATCTTTAGGTTAATCCTTAACATTTTTTATTATAGTTCATTTGGAATCACTTTGTAACTTGATCATGATTTGTACTGGTGTGGTTTTTTTTCATTATATGCTTAATATGTTACAGCTTCATCTTTTCTCACCTCTTTAATAGAGAGAGAGGATGCTCAGCTACTCATCCAATGAGATAAGAGATAGATGTGTAGCTATATATATATATATATATACTTCTTGATTAAAATTTTTCTTTTTTAATCTTTTAAAAGACATGCCCTGCCGATTTACTTCATTTGAGGAGTCTTAACAGTTTATGTATACTTCTGCTTTTAAAATCACTAATAAAACTGTTGAGCGTCAACATTTTTCATGATACTCACTTTGTATGTGTCAACACAGCAACATAAAATTGCTTCTGGGGGTTTAAGGTACAGCAGTTTTTAAAAGCAGTCCTTTCCAAGACTTTGCACTAAAAGGAATGCTCACCTTCTTGTTAGGCTGGATAAATGTGGTATTTTTAGACATCTTGAAGTTCAGTCACTTATTTTACATCATGTGTTCTGTTTCTGATTAAGTGTATGTATATTTAAAAGGCAATTTAACAAACTCTGGAGAGAGTCTTTAAAACATAGTTGTGAAGTCAGGGTGAGAGCAAAAGCAAAATCCTGAAATATTTCTTTATTTAAGAAAACAGTCAGTGACAGATATTGCTTGGTTTGTCTTCAGGCTTGTTCCCTATTAATGAATCGCATGAAAACTTTGAAATCAAATTAATTAATTGCTTTCTGATGCCAAGCTGAAAGGTACATGGCAGTCTGTTTAATATTGGTCACCTTTGGATGGTATGCATGTAATAAATGTGCCTAGCTTGCAGCTATCTCCCAAAATTCTCTGGCCTGCTGTCCCAAATTCTCTGGCTGGCAGCTGGCTGCTGGCTCTCATCCTTGAGGTGAAGGAGAGAAAAGGCTGGTGGCTGCAGGAATTGCTGTGCTGAGAATTGCTCTGCTGAGCTGCTGTTGCCTTCTTGAGCAAGTGGCAGTACAACTGCCACGTTGCCCCTGTGATATGATGGATATGTGTCCAGCCTCCAAACCAACCTGCATTCTCCTTGGGCCATGGGCCCTGCCATGTGCACGGAAAAGCTCCTATCTCATCGCCACCTTCTGATTCTTGTCTTTTGAACGGTGTCAACTCATCAGTTGATGTGTCCGTGATGGAGTGATGAACTTCTTGATAATGTGATTGGATAATATTTTGGCTATCTGCTGGAGAAGGGGAGAAAGAGCGACCCAGCACACAGTCTGAGTCCCTCTGTGGGAATCTACTTAGCCCGCCATGACGAAAAATTGAGGTAGTTCTGTCCTAAGTATATTTGTTTATTAAGTGTGGCTTACATTTACAATATTAAATCCTGTAAACAACAAATGTGCTGTGATTTGTTATGCTTAGCACTCTTTAACACAGCACTTGCTTTGGGCTAGAAATTTACAATGTTCTTGAAAAATTCCATCTGTGTGGTTTCAGCCTTCATTAAAGAAAATAGCTCCAAAGACTTTAAAACAATTAAAATCTTGCAGTGTTGTCTGTTTATAATCCATTGAAGTAAAGAGAACCATAAACTGTTTTAACAATGACATGCAAAACAAATCTTAGCTTTTCTTTTTGAAAAAGGACCGTAGATGAAAATGAAATTAAAATGGCTTTTAGGTTTTGACTGTTCTGTGAACTGGCACTTAAGTTTTGAGCCGTATGTGCTGGTTGAAGTGGACTAGAGGTGGACTGAGGTGTGACTTCCTTTTTGGTCAGTCTGTGACCTGTATTGGCAGAACAATTTTTGAGTGAATTTTATCAATTGGATCTTTCAGTTTGGTAGCTTTTGTTCATTCCTGCAGGAAAATAATTTCTCTAGGGTATGGTGCAAACAAGTTTAGCATCACAAGCTTTAAGAAACAGAGCAATAAGTATGAGTATTTAAGCTATCAAGCAATCTAACACACAAACTTAAGAAAGGAGGTGTTAAGTAGGTTTCCACTTTGTATTTTTCTCTGTTTTGTTTTTATTTGTTTTAGTGGTTTTAAAATTATTTTTCTATTTTCGTGTTTTCAGTGGGAACAGCTAAATGTCTTCAATGTGTGATACTAAAAGCTCAGCTCATTAGGAGAAATTTATGGGAATATGCAATTTGCTTTTATTTTTTTGCTCTGGGGTAACTGATTAGTTAAAGTACTTTTAGACCAGAAATCTGTTCAAAGATGTTTTCTTTTTGGAATTTATCTTTTATTCCTTTTAAAATTTCTCAATGGATCAGCTGCTGCTGAAGCATGGAACAGCTCTACGCTGAAGTGCTTGTGAGTAGTAGTTTTCTTTTCTGAATAGCATTAATCTTATAGGGGAGAGACCAAGTTGTGGATCATCCTGGAGAGGGGACAGCAAGTAAGTGACTAGAACAGTGACGAGAAATGGGTAAATTTTCCTACTTCTCTTTGAAGTTTATGGTATGAAACTTGGATGCTGCCCCACTGAAGTCCCAAATTCTGTTCTAATTCCTACGTAAATCACTTTATGAAAGGTCACAGAAATTACAGGAACATTTCCTCATGTTAAGGCAGTCCATATTCCTCCACAGTATGGAAGCACAGGAAGTGATGATCATAACTTAGATGACTTGCTGGCTTCTTGTCCAGAGAAGCTTGTGCATCTGGTACATCCTGGATGGATTTACAACAGTAGATTAGAACAAGATACATAATATACTCTATGATACAGTAAAATGTAATTTTCAAGTGAACTGCTTCTTTAGCATCATGTGTATGTCAGGTCTGTCTTCATATTTTGGGGGTTGTGATGAATCAAGCCATATGGTATCTCTGGACATACGGAAGAAATAGTGTTCCATGATGGAAACAGTGCACCCTGACTGTGGGTACACCTAAGCTCAGAGAACTTGTTTCACATACTCATGTGAGAGGGAAGCCATCCCAGGGATGTCTTCTGTAACTGCTGTTCAGAAATGACAAACCTGTACATGCTTGCTCTTTCTGCCTCTCTCCTCCAACTCTCCTTGATACTGAGACTAAATGGAGCATCTACTTCTGCCCTGTCCCTATTATTTCTGCTTTTGAAGTCCAAGGTTTTCTGGAAAACAACAAAATCTGTCAGCAATATGGTTAGTCCTCAAATTTTTGTATCCACAGTGTATTTTAAGCCAGAAGCGGTAATGCTGTTTTATAATAATCAACTTGGTTTCTCTTCCCCACATACTCCTTAATTGTGTTGTTTTGATGTTTGTATTTGAATAAAGCTTTGACAGTCAGAATCTGAGATGGCAGAATTCTCACCTGGGTTGAGCTTTTCCAAGAAGTAAAGAAGTCCACTGAGTTTATATGAAGACTTCTGAATCCAAGTTTTGTGATTAGTGTTCAAAGGTTACTGTGCAAGTATTGCTCCTGATTTATAAGCATGACTAATTCCTCTAAAGTTTTGCATATTGGTGCCTAGGTAGAACTTTGAAGCTGCTATCTAATTTTTAAAATAAATACGTAAAAGTATGGAAAAATAAATATATAAAAGGATGGGAAAATAAATATTTAACCCCTCTCCAAGTGAAAGCTTGTTTTGTACTGGAAAATCCTGTTAGGTTTCATTGAGAGAAAAACTGTTGATTTGTTTTGATCTGTTTTGATTTTTGCTCTGAATAGTAAAAGTATCTGGTTTTTTTGATCTTAGTTTTGAAGTTGGTCAATGTAATTGGATTCTGTGGGTTCTCATCTGCCAGCTTGATTGGCAGTTCCAATCATTGGAATTTATGAAGATGTGTACTTTTTCCATGGGTTTGGAAAAAATCCTTGTAGGCATTCTTGGTGTACAGCATAGAGGCTGTTGGGGGTATGTCTGGAGGATTCATTAATACATGTTAAGTGCCTTTCCTTCTGTCCTTTTAAAGAAGGAATGCTACAGAACTGAGTGAAGGTCTCCCCCATTCAGGATTGCTTTGCAAAATGTAATGGAGAATATTCTCTGTCTTATGGAGAGAGGAGGATCAATATCATTCTTCAGAACTCTAAAATACTGTAAAAAATGAATATTTTTGCCACACTCTGTGAGGACAGTAATCTAAAAGTCTAAATAATAATCTAGTGAATTGTTTGCAAAGAAGAACATTTTTATAATAGCTGTGCTAGTGTTCTTAAAAGGTAACTTTTGATTTTTTTTCTCAAAACCTGTAATGCAAAGGGTGATACGTTTCTGTTTTATAAAGAAAAAAGCAGGCTATTAAGTTTTTAATTTAGGAAATCTGCAGTAAAACATAGCCACTTGTGTACTTAATTGGCAGTTATTTATGTTTCTGTATTAAAATGGAATGTCTCATCTGATTGGAAAAGTTAGAGGATTAAAATAATACTATTCATATGCATTTCCATCCATACAGAGGGAACCAAGATATATACATGTGTCTGTGTGTGTCTGGGGGTGGGCAGGCACTATGAGAGGGTGTTTTGTTACATACAAATGCTTGAGCAATTGTTACCCATACAGGTGAGACATTTAAACAAGCAGGATTTTTTGGCTGTATTTCTCCTTTTCTGTTTTTGGGATAATTGTATGTTGATTGGTAACTATAAGAAACTTTTAGTGGTGTTTTTTGCCATTGTTTTGTTAATCAGGAAAACATACTACTGGGGGGAGTTACACTCCCACAAATTCAATACACTGTATTCTTTTTATTCTATGGAATGGATATTTGCTGTATTAAAAGAATGGTGGTAACTTTTATGGAATGCTTTGTTTCTACCTAACTATATAAAAGTATCATCTGAGTAAGAATTAGTGCAGGCTAGAGCCTTAGTTTGTGATTTTATATGTGCTTAATTTAAAGTACACTGTTGAGCTTGACTCCTTTGATATGGTTATTGTGTCTACCTAATTGTTTTCAGGATTGCTTTGGATATGAGTCTTTAGTCAGTCAGTGATTTCAGAGGCATTGTGGGAACACTTGAAAATACTGTAACCAGTAAGTGAGCTATATTAGAATCTGGGTAAGTGTTACTGCTGAAATAATAAATAACACAACCATCTTCGGAGCTTGAACTTCTGAAATAACGTGGCAGTAATATATGCATAAAGGCTATTTCCATGTTTTAGCTTTGTCTTTTGCTTTAGGTGATGGAAAGTAATTGTTATAGGACTGCAATTTATTAGGACTTACGTAGCATAATTAAGTGAGCAAGAATCAAGTGTCACCATAGGATTTGCTGTGCTAAGCATAAGTAGATGGAGAACAAATGTATCTCATTTAGAATCGAAAATGTCTGTTAAGTGTGCTGTGAGTAGGGCTGAAAATAATTTTCTTAGTTTTTCACAGTAGTATCAGCACAAACTCATTACAGCAGTATTTTGTCCTTTTTTTTGATGTGTATTTATTTTTCTTCTTTATTTAGATGTTGAAACATTTGTTTCCCAAACACTAAAAGGAGAAAATCTACCCAAGAAAGCAAAAGAAAGAAGGGAAGTTCTTCTTAAGAAGATCAAGGATATTAAGGCAAGGTAGGTGAACTTCATGGCTTTAATATGTTATAAAGTCACTTATTAATAACTTACAGTTTTTTGCAATCTTTTAATAAACATTAGCCTTATTAACAATTTAAAAATATGTCTTGGTCCTGATTTTTTAAAAAATCTGTATGGGTTCAAGTCTTTTCTTCTTGAAACTGCTACAATTTACTAAGAAATGGGATCAGAATGATTTGTCCCATTTGAATCGCTTAATATTCTAAAACCTGATTGCAGGCTAGTTGGGCAGAGCTTGCCTTCACCTCTGCTTTGGTAAGATTCATTAAAACATGAGAAATACAAGGTACTGAGGATACAAATTAGCTTGCTATCACCATACTCGGTGTAAGACAACAATTCAGTGCTGACTTTGCTTTACTACATATTCTGTTGTTTAGCTCTGAAAACTGAAACATAACTGAAAACTAAGTCATGAGTTTGTTTAAGCAAACTGCTCTGACAGACAAAGTAGAGGGCTGTGGGTGTTTTTGTTTTAATATCAAGGGTAATTTGAGAGAGTTCTATGGTGTATTAATTTCAGTCAGCAATTTAGCTAAAAAGATTGAGCTATACTTTCATTTGCACTACAGAATTTTCTTTGACAAATGTCTTCACTTATAACTCTTATCAACTAGGATATAGCCTAGTACTTGCTGTTCTTTTCACATAGCTGTTTTCCTCCTGTGTGATATCTCCTAAGCATTCCATTGGTAGTATGCTTCTGCCCCTGTGGCAACTTTTTTATAATTTCAAGGACAGCACAGTCATCTGGTGAGGGTGCTGACTGGAGGGAGACATAAGACGTGTCCCAGAATCTTGTATTTGAAGATTTGTGTTCCTTTCCTTCAGGATGGAAAAACTTAGGTAACTAACTCTTTCTCATATTCTCTTTTAAGAAAATAGTATTTTATTTATTTATTTCTTCTTTTCTGTTTTCTATTTTGGGTTATTGGGCTGTGACTGTGCACGACTTGCACGTACAGTGCTACTGACTTTTTTCTTGACTGACTGATGCTTTTTAGGATGATGAAATACCAAAGGGAGGGAACCTGCATTTATGAGCATATTGACACTGAATCTTTTGCTATTCATTTATGTGACCCCATGGTTTCACATCTTATTTTAATTTCTAATGCCTTCCTTATTTCCTGTAGTATTATTCACTGTTAACAGCGTTTTGCTTTTCATGCAGGCTACAAAATACACGCACATTGTAGTCTTCTTTGATTTTAACATCCCACATGTTGGGCTGTGTCTATTACTGCCGCTTGCTACCCTGGATTTCTGAGAGCTGGCCTTTCATCTCTGTTTGCATTTCTCAGTTTCTTATCTCTAGGCCATTCCTTTCCCTTCTGCTCGTTTCTTGCCCGCGTTTCCTTATTGACTAACCCTTGCTACTGCTTATTGTTCATAAAGATGATCTTGGCAGCTGCTTTTTATTTGCCTGTTAGTTCATAACCCATGAATGCTTCTTGAATGCCATTCTACATAACTCTGTCCTGATAATTTGTCTGTATCATCAAACTGCATTCTGTGATTATTTTAGTTTCTGAAATACCAAGATTTAGCTCTGAAGAAACAGTATATAAAAGTATGTTTTCCCTCTGGGATGATAATATTTTTTTGGTTTTCTAGGCATTATATAAGTTGAGATCTCCTTATTTGAAAAGGAATTCTTATTTAGAATGCTTTAATTTTTATTTTTCTGGTTAATTCTTAATAAGTTTCCATTATTGTAGCTCTACCCATATTTTTGATTTTTTCTTTTGTTTCCTATTGAACTAGCAGTTAATTTCAAAATATGTTTAATGGTTTTACTTGCACACACAAATTTTTGAAATTTGTGAACCTTTAGAAGGTTTACTAAAAGATGCTTTTGTGTGTTTTTATACTTTAAGATATCTGAGCAGATGTATGTTCCTAGAAAAGGCTGCTCAGTCTGGATTTGGTTTTGTTCAAGTCTTCCTTGAAGTGACTGGGGATTCTGTGAGCTGCAAAGGCAAAAGGAAAGCTGAGTAAATAAGCCAAAGTTGAAAGACTTGAGAATTTTCAAGGAAATCTTGCAGCGCTGAGTGTCGACCCCAAAACTTGTCGAAAACCGGTTGCTGTTCTGTTCCATGTCCTCGTGCCGCGGGTTTGCAAGCGTGCGTTGCTTTATGATGTTTCTTCTTCTTCTTTTTCCGCAGTTATCCTCAAGAATTCCCGGAGAAAGGTGAGTCCGGAGCCCTTTCCCCGCCGTTCCCGCCGCGCTGCGTTCCCGGCGCCGCCCGAGGCCGAGGGGACTGGCGCCCCCTGCTGCGGCCGGCGGGGAACAGCAGCGCGGGGCGCGCGCATCCCCGCGGCCGCCTCGGCCGATGCAAAGGTCGGGCTGGAGATGTAGCTCAGGGTTTCATCTATAATGGAGCTCGTTATGGAGCTTATTTAGTATAAATTTAGTAGAAGTGGAGCTTTATTAGCCAGAGTGCAGCCATGTCATGTACAGGTTTTTTATTTCTTTTTTTTTTTTTTTTCCTAGAGTATGCAAAGTAGCCTGCTTAGGAAATAACATTTTAGAGGGATTACTTATTTCAGCCTTTTTTCTCAACGTTGCAAAAGTCTTCAATTCCATAGTGATGTTTCTTTAACCTTTTAATAGGATCATCTCGTGGCAATATGATATTGGCTTTCGATCCACACTGAATGAATGTTTTCACAGTGCAGCGGGAGCTCAGACCTTTAGCTGGAGAGGAGATGATTTAGTGTGCAAGTAATGAAAACTGAAGTGTGGGTTATCTATTGTCTTCTAGTGGAGTTTAAACAAAGCTGCAGAGTTCAGTTTAGAGAAGACTGAGGGGTTTGTTGCTACAGTGTTCTGTTCTGTAACTAAACCTGGAAGGGCTCTTATTTCCATGATGCTAATTCTTGAGGTCATGACCTATAGCCTGTGGATGCTGGTATGAGGGTCACAGTGCGAGGTCAAAAAAGCCCATGCAAAGCTTCACTTTTTGCAGTGGTTGAAGAACTGTCTGTTTCTGGACAAGGAGGTTCAAATGTGTAGGCTGCAGCATGCCTCCTGAGAAAGTGAAAATATGTAAGTCATATTAGGCAAGTAATGTTGTAACAAGGCACAACAAGTTCATACATTTCTTATGCCTGTTTAAATCAAGTTATGCAGCCATAACAGTTCAACTGAAAGGGACAGCGCAACTTGAAACTTCCCAAAGATTCAAGATTGCCAAGATTCTGTACACTCCAACTATGTGATTGTTTAAAAATTGTGTTACAATAATTTGCTGTATTTTTATATTTCACCTCAGCACTGCTACAGAGGACAAAATGTAGTTTTTCTCTTCTTCTCACAGTCCAGCAGAACTGAGTGTGGGAAAGTAAAATGTTATTTTATTAAGAAAATTACTAACATGAAATTAGGTGAGGTGGTTGTTTCATTGCAAACCTATCTTTGGGAGAGCATGTTTTTGAAGATTTAATAACTTCCTAAGGCTCTGACTCTGTAATAAGTATGAGAGTTGCCTACAAAAAGCAGAGTTTGCATTTACTGCTTTGTGTAATTTGAAGGTCAAGAAAATTCTGGTCTATTTACTTTCTTCATCGGTAATTTGATTCAGAATTCAAATTATTAACAAAAATGAGATTTCATTATCTCTAGCAAAATGGATGATTTGATTTGTATAGTCTGTAATTGTTACTGCATAACTTGCTGTGATTCTGTGAAAATTATATTCAGTCTTACTCTTTTTATTAGAGTACATTTGATTCTTAAGAATGATATATTGCCTTTTAAAAAATTACCAGGATGTATCTCTGGTTCAGGTCATAGAACTTAATGCTGAGGCTTGTGAACACTAACACCTTAGTTTTCAGTATTTTTCAATAAAATGGAAGTTATACCATTGTTTTCTGCAAGCAGGGATACATTTCTCTAAATTAATGAGCATTTGCTGCATGCAGAAATATAAAAAAAAATAGGAGAAATAGGAACCTGCACTTGCTTGAAAATTATTTGAGGGAATGTTATTTGGTGGTATGAGTTGTGGGTATAATGTCCAGAGTTCAAGAAGTGTGTGCTGAACTTTATTTGGTTGTGTCATTTTAACTTTAGGGTTGTACAAATTAGGCATGACTTTTGTAGGTGTAGAACAAAGGACTCACATGGAGATAAGCAGTGAGATTCTTGGCCAGCTCCTAGTGTAACAAAGCTCTGGCAGCAGCTGAGGGAGGTCAGCTGTTGTGCCCATTTTCATACCTCTGTGCACACCTAGACATTTGAAAAATGGAAAATTTGGAAAGTATTGAAAACTCAGAAGGCAGTGATGGTCAGTTCCACCCCCTCCAGAGAAAGAAGAAAAACATATATGATAAAAAACATATAAGGTAAAAAAAGGATAATGTCTTTCTGGAAGAAAGGAGTGGTGGGAGCAGAAATTTGGAAACTACACTGAAACAAGCCAGGAAGAATAAAAACTACTGTGTGTATTTAAGCTCCATATTTACTGTTCTTGGTTTTGTGGTAGCAGTCACTCCATTTTTAGAATGTAAATAAAATAATCTCTGTTCTAGCTGAAAGATGTTATGTTATCATGGTCTAGTAGTTGTACTTCTTCAGCTGTTTTCAAGAATCTTGTGAGTTGTGACCTGTCATCCCTTCGGAGGCATCCAGAAGTATTTTTGGAGACTGAAAAAAGTGGACTAACACTTTCAAAATTCATGTATTTCCTGTAGGACATAATGATACTTGACTCTGCTCTCTCAAACAGCAGCTCCTTCAGCTTGTGAGTTGTTCCACAAGGATGTGTTGTGGGCATACTTTCCACGCCACTCTGTTTCATCACTGAGTGTTTTTGAAATTCCTCTGACTTTGCACGTAGTGACTAGCTGGTTTGACTAAATTATTTGTAAACTCTTGTTTTATGGGCTTTCTCCAATAGCATACAGAATCCTTCCTATCCATAAAGATAAAGCAAGGAGGTTTGAAAGAATAATAATAATAAAAAAATGAAGAGCATGTGTGCAAATAGAACCACGCTCTTTAAAACTACAATCACCCCTGTGCATCTCTCTCAGAAAGCATACATATTTCTTTGCGGCCCGATTGATGAATTTGAGGGCTTTGTTGAATCCTCCTTGAAAGAAGCCTTCTGATGTTGTCTGTCAGTTCAGTAAATACACTGACAAAAGCATCTTTTGTGTCTCTATAGACTGAAAAAAATGAAGCTTTTTAGGAGAAGTGGATACACATGCAAGTGAAAGGCACAAAATTAATTGTATGGGAAAATATTTAATTCTCATGTGTGATGTGTTACCTGATTGAATGTTTTTACAGTTGTGTTAATTTATGGATAAAGTTGAAAATGTATTTTATGACCAAAAATGTACAATTGCATTTATATCCAATCCACTGATCTTTCAAATTTTATTTTTTAAAGTTTTTAGGCATTTATTGTATCTTTTTTATTCTTAAATTGAAGAACCCTGTAGAAATTACTTTCTCTTAGACACTGCTACCTTTTTTCCTTTTAATATGAAATATTTGACTGTTTATATAAGCACTTTAAGCAAAACTGAAAAACTGTAGTCACACTCAGCAACTTGTTCTAGATCTTACAAAGTTTCAAGAAGAAACTTGAAAACAAAGGTAATTTGCATACAAATTGGATTAATTTTTTATAAGACTAATATTCCACTAAGGGTATAAAAGTCTGAACTTTGTCAAAGATTTTGACTTAATACAGTTTTTGGCATTTCTCTGTTTTGAGATTAATTGAATCAATACTGTGACTGCCAAAATGTTTAGTTAAAAGAACCTTGTTTTCAGTTTATGCTAAATATAGCACTAAAGTTGGCAGAAGCACCCTAAGCTCTAGAAACTGTATTTGTGTTTGAAGTTCACTTGCCATCTGTTCTATGCATTTATTTTAGTAAAATATATATTTTTAATCACTTTTCACAAAATATTTTGGCTCAATGTTGAAAGTGAGACACCAAAAGTACTAACCAAATCGAGTCATACTGTGGGAATTAGCAGAACCAGTTCCCCCTAAAGCACTCATTGCACCTCATATCTGATCTGCAGCACTAAATTATGCAGAAAAGTATGACAATACATTTTCTAACTAACATTTTTCATTCTGATAAAAACCAATGATGGTCCACTTTTTTTTTTTATTTCACTATAACATAATAGAAGGTAAATCTGTGTCTCTAGAGCATTGGTGTTATTCACTATATAATTATTGGGAGCACCTGTAGGAAACCTTTCGATGACTCAGATGCTTCTGGCTCTTGGCAGAGCAGAATGTGTCTGGAGCCCTTTGCTTCCTGGAGATAGTCAAGCTGTTAGAGTAGCACTATATGCAAAGGATTTATATTTTGTATTTTTTTCTCTTCTGTTTTTGTACAGAGGTCATATTTCCTTTTTATTTTTTCCCCATCTGTACAATCTTTTTCAAGAAATGGCAGCAAGTAGAAGTCTTTTTGGACTTGAGAAAGGGAGTCAGTATCTTGTGGTCGCCAGAGTCGCATGTGCACGCAAGTTCTATGTTTTGAACTTTTTACTCAAGACCATAAATACATCGTTAGTATTTAACCATAAATGGGAAAAATATGACTTGGTTGTTACCCAGTTCTTTGAGGATCATCATGATGTATTTCTGGAGAGACCATCAAATGCGTTATAAGTGTGCCAAGTACCACTCTATCCCAAAAGTCTGGGAGGTTTCATTATAGGCAAGTCACTATGTTGTCCCTTTCAGCTACACACAGCTGTTATCTGTGAAGTGTCCGTGCCAAGTGCAATTTCAAGTAACATGAGATACATCCACCAGTGCAGCACAAAATGGTTTTGTCCTGATATGCATCATAAGAACGAGAGGCAACTCAGCAAGCAAAAGTTGCTGTTGGTTTTCTTGCTTGAAGCATATTTGCTTGCAAACTTAATGTTGTTTCAGTATTAAGAAGTAGCTGCTAAAGAGTTTCTACTTGACCTTTAAAAACCAAGCCATTAAAAATCATCATGTTAATAGGGGACCCTAGAAGGCCCTTCAGGAATGAGTGTGTTGGCACAGACTACATGGCAAAGCATGCATTGAAAAATTGATTGTTAGAAGAATCCAGTTTTGCTGGGTGACTGGTGGATTGGGTCAGCAGCATCTTAAAAATACAGGATGCCCCTATCAAGGGGGCTAAAGTATACCCCTGCCAGCTTGAAAGCAGCTTTGTCTACTTGTTCTTATGAAAAACTGTGTAGTGAGAACCTTGCTTGGTCTCCTTGATGGCTTCATCCAGTCCTTTGTTTCATGGGTTCGTACTGCAGAGGAGATTGGACAGGAGGAACAGATTTCAAACTGCTGTGACTTGGGACCTTCTGAAATGGCAAGAAGCAGGGTGGTTTGACCTACATGTCTTTTTGTTTTCCTGAGTTGTTTTATTTCTCTTATACTTGAGCAGTTTTAATGCATCATTCTGTCTAGACATTTTTAGAAATAAATTGAAAGTGTTTACTGAGGATGCGAGCTAGCAAGCCTCTTTCAGAGGTATGGGCTGAAACATCTTGCTTGCTTTTTTTTAGAGTAAGTGGTGGAAGCAATATATTTAACGCTTAGGAATTCATTATTATAATCTCAGTGTTGCAGAAGAAAATGAATTCTTGGGGCAATAAAGTCTGGATTTTTTTAAAGCTGGATTCTTACAATGTGATATGGTCCTATTCATTAGATTGGGCTTGTACCAACTAAATGTGTTTGAAGTATTCAGAACAAGGGGTAGGAACTGAAGTACACCACTTGTTACAATGAAGAGAGTATGGTTTATGCTCCATTCCTAATGTGGTAAACTTACCCTTTGGTATGCATTATTTCCTGAATCAATAAATAAACTGTAATGGAAAAGGTAGCATTTAATAAGGAATGACATTGTATGGGGTTTTCTTTTCTTTACAGACATCATAAAATATTGATTCTGCTATCAAACATGTAGGAGATTAGTTTAAGTTGCAGAAACTGGAGAATAGGGTCAGTTCATGTACATATTTTTGTTATTGTGACTGTAAAATACCTACCTTTAATTAATCTATTTTTTCCCCAGCTTCCAGATAAATCATGTTATTCTGGGGAAACAAGAAACTATATTAATGAGCATCAACTCCATAATTATACTTGTGGCTGCATAACAGGGACACATTCATGTCATTTCTTTAGGCAATAACTTCTGTAAAGAAGTATTTTTAAACTGGTCATTAATTTTATGACCATAGAAATGAGATGCAAAATTTATGCTGTTGTCATTGGCATGGGTTCAAGGCACTACTGACATTATGTGTGATTGTAATGGAATGGCTGCCAACTAATGAGTCTATAGACATTTTGTTTGAGCAGGCTTTGCTTTTAGATGTTTGATTAGGCAGCAATGCTTTCAATTATGCCTGCAAATTGTATTGAATACATTTACCTGATGCCCATTGTTGCTTTGTAGTTCGGTTTTCTATTACATAAGTGCAAGTTGAATGCTTTTCTTTAATTTATTGATGCTTTTTGCGTGTATTTTTAGACACTTGGCACCTGAAGAGAGTAGTGGTTTGTGCTGCTCAACACTGACTCCTCTGACTGTTCAAGGAGTAACACACGGTGTTTCAAATGCAATTCTGACTGCTCTTACACCATAGCTGGAGTATAAACTTAAATGCAACACATTGATGGAGGAACATGT
The DNA here is from genome assembly GCF_009819885.2 of Catharus ustulatus. Classification (NCBI taxonomy): domain Eukaryota; kingdom Metazoa; phylum Chordata; class Aves; order Passeriformes; family Turdidae; genus Catharus; species Catharus ustulatus. The sequence goes on along the minus strand of NC_046221.1, from coordinate 34,846,587 downwards.
AAAGAGAAAGGGCAGAGATTGCTCTGAGTGGGAATGTAGGAAGCCTCTTTGTGAGCTGTCAGGAGCAATATCTTTATATATTAACAGCATACAGTCCTAAGATATCTTTTAACCCTGACAATACTAGGAGACAAAAACCCCCAAAGTTGATACCAGAAAGTAGTCCTTCTTTTATACCAGTATATAAACACATAGTGAAATGTTGCCTATTAAAACTCCAGAGCACAATGAGTCAGCTTTCTTATTGAAATGTCTGCAGTTCTTCTGTACAAATTAGATTATTTAAGAATTGTGTTTTTCAGTGTATAATATAAATTGATGAAAACTATTATTTATTTGCTACTATTTTTCTTTAGTCTAAAATAAAAGGAGGACTTTTTTGTTTAATCTAGTCCTGCATAAGTGGAGGTTGCTTGTACCTCTATCGAGAGTCTGTCACCTATTTTCCACATTTTTCATGTAAAGTAAAGTATGGGTACCTAAATGTAGTATTGTGTGACATAGGATATATATATTTGTTCTGAGTGTCTTTCTCAGTGAGGACTTTTTTCATGGAAGTTTTCAAGCCTTCTTTAGAATTTAACATCTGGAGAATGCTTTGACTGATGTAAAGCACTAAGTGTGTAATTTCTTCATAATACTCTCAACACTTTTCTTTTTTTGGTTGATTTGTTTTGAGAGCATTTTGAATTTGGATATTCTAGGCATAAAACAGAAACTTGTTTTATTATGAATCTACCTTTAGTGTTGCCATGATTTTTTGTTGTTTCAAATACAGTATATAACTGTGTCATGATTTTCATGGCAGTTGGCAACTAAAGCCCACATAGTCCCTCACTCATTTGTCCCTGTTGGGAGAGAGGAGATAATCAGAAGGCTGAAATTGAGAAAACTCATGGGTTGATAAGAAGTTGGCAGAATAGGTAAAGCAAAAGCTGTACACGCAATAAAGACATAACAAGGAATTAATTCATCTACTGCTGCTTAGGCAGGTGTTCAGCCATTTCTGGGAGAGCAGGACTTCATCACAAGTAACAGTGACTTAGAAAGATAATCATCAGTCTAAGTGTCCCCTACTCCTTCTTTTTCCCCCAGCTTTATATGCTGAGCTTGGCATCATATGGTGTGGAGTATCTTCTTGATCAGTTGGGGTCAGCTGTCCTAGCTGTGTCCCGTCACAACTTCTCGTGCACCCCAGCCCACTCAGTGGTGTGGTGGTGTGAGAAGAAAAGGTCTTGACTCTGTAAGCACTGCTCAGCAGTAACTAAAACATGCCTGTTTCATCAACACTGTTTTTAGCACAAATCCAAAACACAGCCTGATACCAGCTACTGTGAAAAAAATTAACTCTATCCAAGCCAAACCAGCACAATCTGCGATAGGTATATGGTAAGCCCTAAATATATATGTGTATGTGTTAAGAAATCCCTTGTTTCTAGGTCATCTGGCTTTTATATGAAAGTAAAGCACACAGGTTTACTGAAGCTGAAATCCTAAGTTTAATTGGAAAATGAATATGGTGGCTTAGTGGAAGAGCAAGGTGACAGTGCAGCTATGCAAACTTACATAAGAGCTTATGTGTTGCTGAGTGGGACAGAATCCTCTGGAGGTGTTCTTTCTACATATGTACTCACCTACTTGTCATCCACAAGTCTTACTCATTCAGATATACTAAGGTTTGCCATTCGGCCCATGAATTGTATGTGCTGGAGCGTGGTGTTTGTGGAATTGTTTTCTTCTAGAAATACAGCCTAATATTTTAAATTTATGCTGGCACTTCCATGAAGGTTAAATGATAACATGTTTATGCATAGCAGGTAAGAGGACACTTTTGATTGACAGCAGGGCTTACATATACACATATATTCTATGCGTTCTAGTACTAGTAAAATTTTAGGGTAGGAAAACAGTGGAACAATTTTGCCATCGTATAGGTTGTGAATATCATGTTTGCTCTTTTATATGGAGTGTATCATCTAATGAAGATATATATAGGCAAAGAGAGACAGGCAACTGGTCTCTGGAACCTAAGTGTGAAAGATGATCATGCTGGTTATAAATAAGGCATAATATTTTCTGTTCATGTGCTATCTGCTCTATGTTTTTCTGTTTGGAGGAAGAGGTGAATTCTGGAGAGAAATAATTTACTTTTGATTGGTTTGACAGGTGTGATGAAGTGCAAATATTTTGATCAGATTAACACGATGACTGGCGTGCTACTGGGAGAAGACTATGTCAAAAATAGGTTGGAGTCGGGTTCAGATTCACAACAGTTGTTAGATGGCATGGGAGCTTGGAGGAAGCTTCCCAATAAAAGCATACTAAATTAATGAAGGCAAAGCCTAGCTAGTGTTTGACAAGCTTTGGATTTAAAAGAACTCCAGCAAAGCAACTTTCAGGTTTTCTTGTTTTAACTCCATGGAAAACTTGCTGTTCTTTACAACCAGCTATGGTACTTTCTGGACATAGTTGCTGAATTTTCTATGTATTTCCATTATTAAATGGGAGAGGGTAAAAATCAACCATCATTAGGCAGTCCTAGTGATATCCAGTTTCTGTGTCTGTGAAGAAGAATATTTTCTCTATACATAGGTTTATTTTGGATTCTTAGAAATTAGTTTTCCGATCCAGCACTCCAAAAGGGAACACGTAAATAGAGAAGGATATTTGAATGTCTTTTTGTGTTTGTATATACCAAAAGGCAATGCTTGGACAATTTAGTGTTACATGATTTTCAAGAAATTTGAGGACCATTTAATCTACTGCGGCATCAACTTTATGATTCTGGTCTGATGATTTTTGTCATATTTAGTTTTTTCTCCTTCACCAAGATTTTATTTATTTTTTTTTAGGAGCAATGTAATTTTTTATTTCCCCCCTCTTCTTTGCCTAGATGTGTTAAACATATCTGAGAAAATATAATGAGTTTCAGGAAGAAGAAGTTAAATTTTGCCTAATTAGGTGAAAGCCTCAACTAATATTGATCTCACTATATCTTTCCCAGACCTTTGTGCTTATGCATGACACTGATCAGAGTGCATCAGATTAACTGATAATGTAGATTTTGTATCTATTTTAGCGGGACTCTCAGTTGGGCAAGGAATATTGACAGAATGCTGCATTAAGCCACAGGTTCATACCAGGTGTGCCAGACGGCAATTCCACTTCTAGTTTCATGGGAGGAATACACACACAGTTATGCAAAGCCGTGCCTAATTACTAAGAAAAGTAAAAGAGGGCAGAGGTCACTGCTGCCAACAGTAGTTTGGCTTTTCCTGGGAGGGAAGTTGCTGCAGCTCCATCCTGCACTAGGACAGGCAGAACTTCGGAGCCTGGTGCTCTCCTTTTTTCCTTCTGCCAGTATTTTCTCTTTCCCACCTCTTTGCTGTGGTGTTTCTTTCCTCCCTTGTGAGAAACTGCCAGCTGTGCAATGCTGGGAGCAGGTTCATTATATGACTGTGTTTAGGGAAACTGCTCCAGCAGCATTCGTGCATCAGGTCAGAAGGGAGCCTGACGGTGTCCGTGAGAAATAGGATTTTTTCAGTTCCAGATAGGAATTAATATCCTCCTTACTATCAGAAATAGTTTTATTCTGTGTGTTTGTGTGATAGACTATTTAACTAGCAATGTGTGTTGACTTTTACAGAGCTGGAAGATGAGGAAGAGTCTGAGAGCTCTCTTTCTTCACCTCCTGATAGCGCCTCAATAGCATCTGACCGATATGATAAAGAGGACGAAGCACCTTCTGATGGTATGTGACACTGTTTACCTTAGAAAGTACTAGATTTGCCAGTTTGCTATGAACTGATGTAATTGGATCCTTGTGATGCAAATGTTAGTGTTGGAAAACAGATAAACAGATAAGCAGCACAGCTGGACACTTTTCTTACCTTTACAAGAACCTTTAAAGGAACGGAAGAGCTCTCTCTAGTGGTCCTAGAGCATAGTGAAGCTCTCTCAAATTTACGCAGTTTCTCAACTCACGTTTTTTGATAACAAAGCATCTTCTGTAGATACGTATGTCTTTAAAGATAGATCAGTGGCTAAACCAGTATGAATATTTGTAGTAACAAATTGTTTGTTAATTCAACATTATCAGATTCTTGCTTAATTTTATTGTGCTACTTAATGGCTTACTGTATTATTTATCTAATAAATAATGAAACAGTTTATGTGATTGATATTTTTCTGCAAACTCCATGCAGAATAGGTTCATAAAATATTAAATTAATTATTCCTACAGTGCTTCCTTTCATTAAGACAGTCTTTTGTACAATGTTTTTGTTATATAAATTTTAAGTTTGGGTTTGCATTTAAAAAAAGTCTATGCTTTGTAGATGCTTTCCATGTTGTTTTATTTTGTATTCATTAAGTTTAATGCTTAATGCGACTGTTCTGAAGGCATGAACAATTGAATATTTCAACAGTTAACAAGCTTGCTTTAGCACAGTGTCCATATTTTTGAGATTAGTTTATTGTATACATAATATAAACACCTTCTATGGATAATATATGGCAGTAAATTAAGTACATGTACAAATAAATTAACGATGTATATTAATTTGTGGCACTGGAAGTTAGATAGACTTACTAGTGAATGATGTTTTCTGACATGATATGATGATCAAACTGTGCAGCTCCATCTCGAAATACAATTGCTGAATGAAAATATGCTTCCTGCAATGTAGCACTCCACATTTTATATTATCCAGATTATTCCCTTTGGAAACATAAATTGCTTTTATGAGGTATAAAATTATGTCTATTGCAGAACAGGGATAAGTCAAGTACATGCATAAGTGATAAACCTTCTAACCATTGATTCAGAATAATGCATTTTTTTTAATGTCCAGAACTCTGTAAAATGTATAACAATAATAATCACACTTTTTTTTTTTTTTAATATCGAGCTTATTGCATGTTGGCAGTGTGACCTTCTACTAAAAAAAGTAAAACCAGGACTTTTTGCTCTCTGGTTGAAATGTAATTATCAGTCAAATTGAGTATGGCTTTTAGAAAAACCAAGCTAATTTTCAAAACTACAGATGAATGCAACTTTCTATGTATTTATTTTTGCTTACAAACATAATCTTATCATTATTTCTAATTATAACTTAATAGCATGGTACTGATTGCATAAAGGCTAAGTGACAAAATTATATGACTATTTAATAGGAGATATGATTATAGAATTGTTTCAAAACAGTTAATCAAGAGAAAAGTGGTAATGTTCATAACCTAAATAATGAATGGCTGGAGAATGCTGATGCAAGAGTATGTGAAATGCTGTATGAGTTGGTACAGAGGGGTGATTAATTTTTAGCCTGTTTTGGAAGGTACGAGGGTAGGGTGTAATAGCTGCTCAGCAATATCTTGACTAATTCATACCAGTTTAGGTGCAATTCTTTTATATTTAAGGTGATTTTACCTTGCTGATCTTTCTGTATTTTATGACAAATCCTCTTTAATTACCTAGTGGGAATTTAGTACAAAGAAAATTTGAGAGAAGGTGGTAAATTCTGATTTGTAAATGCTTCATTTCTTGGAGTAAACAGTGTTCCTCTTTTTCTCTTTGAATGTCTAATGTGTCATTCTAAGACCATTTTGATTTTAGCATATATAATCCATCATTCCAGTCTAGCCACCTAGCCTGTGTATGAAAACGTATGTTGGGAAAATCTTATAAGAGGTGGACTGATCCCCAGAGGTGCCATTTGTTTCAGTTCTAATAGGCATAAATGGGTTTGTTGAAGCTCGATACTGTATTTTAGTTTTTTAGCAGTCTGTTAATGTTCAATATTTAAATCCTGCTGAAGAAACTGGGTCTGTAAGGTAGATGTCTGGTCCTGTATAATTACCAGCTCTCTTCCAGCAGGGCTCTGTACTATCTAAAACCTGGTTTGTGTAGGATCAAGACTCAGCGTTAACAGAGGGCCCTATCTGTAGGTAACCAAATTGAGGTGGTTTTTATTTATGCTTGAGTCCATTTCTATTTTTATGTAAAACCTTGTACATATATTTTCTGCTAAAAAGCCCCAAGGCATTTCTCTTTATATACTTGAGTTAGGCTGCAAGGTTTGTATGACTTGTGAAAGTGTCGCAATTTGACTTTGCGGCATTACTGTCAAAACATAATTTGTGAAGGCACACGCTTGGTAACAGATAAAGAATTAGTGTATTATGTGTACGTTACAGTCATTGTAAAATCCTGGAGTTTTTGTGTGACCTTTGTCTAATGGTGTATTAATTACAAGAGAGATAATCCATTTAACAATAAGTATGGGATAACTAAATTAGCACAGGTCACCTAAAGGCCTTTTGTCAAATCTGATTGTTATGTTGTCCTTTTGACTTTTACCTTATGGTAGGCACTAACAAAGTATCTAAACTTTGATGGATTATAAACTCTAAACATGATATGTATTTTTCATAATGCTAATGTAATTTTCTAGGTACTGAAAAGGTCAAACCCCCACGTCTCTGTGTGCATTCTAAGTCTGTCTTTCCTTTTAATATTTCTTTTTCTCTGTTCCTCTGGTTCAAAAGTTCACTCAGTTCCCAAATGGCCACCTAATTTTCCAGTTATTCCCTCAAGCCATATGTGTTTTGGTTTCTTTATGGTTTATTAGGTACTGTAGGAAAGTAGCATAAGTTATATCATCTAATGAAATTCAAGCACACTTCAGTGATGCTTTGACTTGATTGCTGGCAGCAATTAAATCACAATGAAAGAGAATGATGCATGGGCTTACACATCCAGACACCCTACAGAAATTGCAAGAGGGATAAAACACAACAAAACCCCCAAATAAAATAACAAACTGAAAAACAAGACGGACCAAACGAAACAGCACAGCCAGGCACTCTGGTCTTAACTTGATTTTTTTTTTTTATTGGCTAACAGCCTGATTGATAGCAAAATCATAACTTGCTGTATGCTAACAGGCAGAGTTCACTTGTAGGTTATTGTGAGCTGATAAAGGGTTAGATGGAGTTTTGATTTTCGCATTGGTCCTTGGTGCACCAGATTAATGGAATTTCAATGAGAGACTGGAGTAGTCACAGCTTTGTCAGAAAAACAGATGGAGATTCTATAGCCATGTCTGCTCATTAATACCAGTTGCCTGAAAGGTGTACTACTTCTCTATACAAAAGACTCAACATAATTGATTTTTGAGCGAGGTATTTTTTCACTTATTGATGACTAGGTTTCTTGCAACTTAAATGACAGGTTTTTGTATAGTACATTGTATAACAATGTTATGTCTTGTAATTTCTTATTCCCCTTCTATCTGCGTATTGAAGAATAGATATAGTGGGAAATAGATATGTCTTGATTAGTTAAAATCCAAAGCATACCAAAATACTTTAAAATTGAAATACCAATATTTTCTTTCAAGTTGGAAACAAACTTACTTTTGGTTGAGAAGTAAATGGGAAAAAAGTTACTATTTTTCATTTAATTTTCAGGTTTCCTAGGTATTAAATACAGGTTCAAATAACACTGTAATCTTTTATGATCTATAGGGATTTTTTTCTTTTTTTGGTTTATGGTATGGTGACTTGATTTTATAGTAAGAAATGTCACTAGTATTAAAGGACCAAACTCTCTGGCTTTGTAAGTGGACCTCTGAAGAAGACATGTCACTTTGGCTCTGCAGGGAGTATGTAATTGGATAATTACTGGATCTAAAAGATCACAGTGAATGGTGTGATGAAATAATTTAGATCATCACCATTTCTATGGAAGGTCTAGAAATGTTGCCTTGACAAGGTAAGGATGAAAGAAGTACTCAAAATGCATCTGGGGACTTTTATGCTCTTCAGATTATCATATTTGATTATATCTTATGAATAAAATATGCTCTTTAGTAGAAAATTTTTTAACAGTCTAAGAGTCTCTTATTAAATTTCCCCATCATTTTTTATGTGGAAGAAGGTAGGACTGGAGCAAGCAAAACAGGGCACAAATGAAAGGGTTGTGTTTTAACTGTCATCAAAGTGCAGTCTTGAAAATGAGCAAAATTTATTGCTCCTGCAACATGATTTTCTTGCTATAATTTTTGGATGAAGCAACAGGCTTCAGTGCTTTTTTTTCATTAGTTGCTTTGGAAAAGTTCTATACAAGTCTTTGCAGGCTGGAGTCAACTATTTTACATGATCTATAGTATTGACTTCATATGAGGATCACATTTTGCAGTTTGATTGATCAAGTGAGAATGAAAAATTGTGTGACTGAATTTTGCTGTTTCTTTTCACGTGTTATTCTCAAATACAAATACTGATTAAGCTTTTCCCCCCCCTTATTTTTCCTATTTGTTTGGCCTAGTTGTTTGAATAATGTCACTGAAGATGGCAGGTAGAGTTCAGTTTAAGGTTTTATCTTTGTGTATATATATATATTTCCCACTTTCTGCAACTACATTCCTACTGAGTTTATTTTTTAGGCTCTGTGTTAAAGCAAAAACTGTTCTTCGCTGAGGCAGTTAAGCATTGTTAACAGCTGAGGTATCAAAGGTTGGAGAATAGAAAATGCAACTAGGAATTTCTATCCTTTCTCATTTTTCCTTTCTTATCCCTCTAGTCTTGTCTTGTTGTACCACATTTTAGCAACATAATGATGTATATGGAGAGGATGTTTGGTTGTCTTGGGGATGACAGCATTGGAAGTTTATCTGAGTTATTGTAGGAGATCAGTTATTAACTTTCAGTGTTGGGGAGAGAGGTACAAACTGAAGTGCATGACAACCATTCAAAGGAATAAGAAATTTCTTTTTTTGTCTTGTTTTTCTCATAGGTAGGTCTAATTGAAGGTACTTTATTATTCCTTATATTTCTTTTAATATTCAAGATTGAATTAAAAAGGTCATATTGAGGGGAAGTAAGATCTAAGTTTACTTGGACAGCTGATCTTCAGCGAGAAAATGTGGCTTTACTTTATGCTCTTACCAGGCACTGGCAGGAGGGCAGTAGCCCATCATATGGAAAATTGGTAAAGGGTGGACTTTGGCATGCTAAATTTATTTTGAAGGCATGCTAGTTCTTTTCAGAATTTTGAAGAGGATTATGATTCTGCCTTTCTTGCTGAGAAGGTAATATGATGATCAGAAATGTTGCTTTCAAAAACTTTTAATTAGCAGCACAGTCTTAAGCAGAAGATCGAAGTCTAAAATTCCTGGTGTGCTGAGGTTGTCAGAGAAGGATGAATCACTACAAGTTTGGGCTGAGTCACTTATGGACTCAGCTGTCACCCAGAATACAATCTTTTACAAGATGATGGAACACAGTGAAAAGTAAAACATACTGAAGAGGAGCTTAAAATACAAAGCTTTTTTCTGTAAGTTCAGTTTTTTAAGGATATTGGTACATGTGGGATCAGCCATATGAGTGTAATTTCCCAGATGTAAATCTGTTTATTTAACACATGAGAAGAGGGTGCTAACTTGGTTGAAATTGTCAAAAGCTGTAAAGAAGGTCAACTACTTGTTGAATAGGAGAGGCCTTAAGAGTGAAATCAATGTGTCACCCATAGGCTGCCTGAGATGTTTCTTAGTGGGCACCTGTCTCGTCTTTCCTGAAAATCTCTACTGGTGCATATGCACTGTCCCTCGGACAACTTGTCCCAGTGCTGCACTCTGCTTGCTAGGGGAGAATACATACCCTAAACTCTGTCAATCTGTTGACATTTCACTCTCTTTTGTCCATAAAAGCCATGGCAGTAGTATATATTTTTCCTTCTGTAATGAACATTTTTGAAGACTGAACAGAATATTTATAACTTTCCACATGTAGCTGCTTTTGAAACCTTATGAAAAGAACAAGCAACTGAACTGCTTGGTTGCTTGCTGATTTGTTTGTAGGATCCATACCAGTGCATATAGCAGCAATGACTTAGATGGAGAAGCAAGATGTTTAAAAAAGGGTGTGTGTGAAATATGCAAAACAAATCTAATTAAATTTGATTTAAACCATTTGTACAGAACATAAGGGAATAATTTCTGATAGGAAGCAGAAGTTTTAAGTGAAATTTTGGCCCTAATAAAGTCAACAATAAAGTTAAAAATGGCATAGTGTAGGTTAACGGTGTGTACAAATTGATGATACGAAAATGTTTGAACTTCTAATTATCATGATGAAAAACTTCCCATCAAACAATAAACCCCTGTGTTCTTTTAACATTTACCTTTCTCCCATGGGAGAAATGACATGGTTTGCTGCTCATTTTATTTCATCTATGTTGCTTCAGTGACTGAACAATAACAAAACAGTCATGTATACTCCACCACTAGATAGGATAATATCCACAATAAAAACTAAATAATGACCTACTTAACCTATTTCTTTTTCATATTAGATCATAATTTTATTCCAGATATGTAACAATACTATGGTTAAAAAAAGCCCAGAAATTTGAAGTGAATAGATTTTTCTATTTATGTTGTATTACTTGTTGCCCTAATATTCTTCTGGTTTGGTTCTTATACATCACAAATAGCTGACATGAAAAGGAAGAGGAAAGGTTTTCCTTCTGCCTCCTGGATATACAAAAAACTTCTCAAGTAGGTTTTGGAGTCAGTTAATTTGATTTTAGGACCTTCTGTGTGCTTTATCTCAACTGAGTGAATTTCTACCTTCTGATTTCCCTGCAATTCCTCTTTCTTTCTGCCAAGCAGTAGTGGCAAGGCAGCTTCCATTCTGCTCCTTACTCCTGTCCTCCTAGAACCAGAAAGATGCATCAGTCATAGATGATACCATGGCTTCACACTACTCCAGTGGCATCTTGAGGTGGGTTCCAGAGAAGAGCAAGTCCAACAGTTTGATGTTGCTTGGCATTCAAGGCAAGAGGCACCTTTTCCTTCCTGAGATCTACCATGTGTCTGCCTTCAACATATGCTATGTAGTAGCCACAAACATCTTGGGGAGAAAAAGCTCTAGAGAACCATAGTGGGTTTTTTTTTTTGTTTTAGATTAGATCAGAACTATTTAAAACAATGGTCTGTGTGGTAATATTTTGTCTCAAGGATGAGGCTTTAGAGGTCCCTGGATAACAGAACCGACTGCGAAAAAAGGTATAACCTTGCAGTGTAAGCTAAGTTTGGCATTTCTTTCTCTGAATTGGTGATTAAGAATTTGTGTCCATATTTAATTTATTGCATGCATGAAGTGTGTATCAATCCTAATGAACAGAAAAAGATGTTTCCCATGGTCCTGTTTTTGTGTATTAATTGATTAGTACTTTCTGTAGAGGTGCAAAGTGAATCTGTAGATCTTAAGCAAGAACAAAACAGGCCTGTTTTCTATCAGGCATCATGCAGCTCAGACATTAATTTTAGTGAATTTGGGTTTGTTTCCTTTTAAATAAAAGCAAGCTTGCAGTGGATTAATATTTGTGAATTTTGAGATTAAATTTGAGTGAAAAAGTAAAAATTGTGTCATGAAAAGGTTTATTGAATAGTTTTGCAAACCATGTAGTAGATCAAATATTTATGATATCCACTTAATGGCATTAGTGGCTTCTCAAGATGTTGCAGATAATTGTTTGCTGCTCAAAAATTTTCAGCAGAAAACCATACTTTTTTGGACATCTGTCACTAGGCAGTATAAGTATGATACTTTCCTCAGTAATTTTTATAGATGTTTACTTGGATTGCGTACAACAGTAGGATTTAAGAGTAGAGTAGCAGACTAAAACTACTGAATGCCATATTTTCTCCAAACTAAAATTACTACTACAGTTTCTTAACTAATATTAGGCACAGCCTATTCACCACTTACTATCACTATAATGACAGGTTATCCTGTGAGCATCTTGTTCTTGTATTCTCTATTGCTGGTAGTCAGAAAGAGTTTTGAGCCCCTTTTGGGCAAAGAGTTATGAATGAACCTACACTACATAATGGAGGAAGACCTCTTCTGCTCTGAATGAGATTTTCCTGTCCTTCTGAATACTGAATACTTCCTCTATGCATTCCTTAATGCAAGGTACATCAGAGCCTGATAATACGTTTTCTGGGATATCCTGTTCTTCACATAAAACAATTTTTGCTTGGTCCTGAACAATCAAATTTTGCATTTCTCTGCATCAGAGAATGGTTTAGGATGACAGGGACCTTAAAGATCATCTAGTTCTAATCCCCCTGCTGCGGGCAGGGACATCTTCCATTAGACCAAATTCTTAAAGCCCCATTCAACCTGGCCTTGAACACTGCAGGGATGGGTTCATTCACAGCTTGGACATGGGTGACTCACAATACATATTCAAAGGTGCAATTAGATTATGATGTCCTCCACACATCTGCACTAGTGCATCACTGCTTTACATGGAAGAGGTAAGGATAAAGGATTAGTGTTGAAATAATATGAATGGGAGGAGAAGGATGTTTAGACTTTGTACATGGCTGTGCAATAAAAATGAAAATGGGTTATAGGCAAGTGAAGTGAAGGTGGTCCAACTCTTTTTGGTAGGTAATAGGATGTGTTCTTTTGCAAGGATGTGTACAGGAAACAGGCCTTTGTATTACAGTTTCTTGGAAAAGAAGTTAATGCAAGCGTTGTCATTGACTTCCAGTAAAAAAAATATTAACCTTGCCTGTTTTCATGGGGAGAGTCTAACATGTTCTTATAATTCTGTCTATTTTGTGTTTAGTAATTTGAATATTATGCATGTGAAGGTAGTGGGGGAAAAACTTGTCTTTCAGTTTTCTAGAACTACTTTCCTTCTAGTAGGAGTGGACTGATTTTTCTCTAACAGCTTCTTCAGAATTTATCTTTAATACTGTATTTTATCAGAAAAATAATTGGTGAGACTACCACAAACTTGTTTGATTGAAGATTTTTGAAATATTTTAGCAAAATGGTTGCTTGGTACTTGTATATGTAAAATAACTGCATGTTAGGAGTTGAAAATACACAAAAGAATGTAGTCATATTGAAAAGTGCAGAGATGTTTTTGTGTGTAATCTTTGTAGATAACGTTTGGAATTTTAGGTCAAAAGTAAAACTGCAAAACAAAAACTTTGTTTTTACTTGTTAGCGACAATATATCTGCAAATTTCGTTTGGAAATATGGACTGTCTAATGCAACTGACAGAGGTACATTTAAGTACATATTGCTTTTTCAATGTATGGCACACCTTTTTTCCTGCCTCAGATTGCTGTAATCTTCCAGTGCTCTCATTCACTCGAGTGATATTTAGAATGTGGTATAAAAATAATGTGAAAATGCCGTAGTGAGCTGGTGATAATTGATTTACTCCATCACACTGAAATACCTCTTGTTTTCCTCTTCCTCCTCCCTTGGGCAATAATCATGGGATCAAGCTGCCAGTCTGTAGATATAATTTTTCCAGCAGTGCCATCTGGCTCCTTGGCACTGGAAGTTGTATTGGCTTCTTTGCTGTTTCCGCTGATTTTTGTCAAATGTTAGTCCCTTGATGAGACGTCTTTTGCAAGTGGGTGCTGATTTTTTCCTCCTCCCAAATGAATGTTGTTTTTTATTGGTATTGTAAGGGACCACTTTTTTTTTTTTTAATGGAATTTAGGACTTAATATTTTGAGGAAAAAATAAGATTTATGTATAAATTAGCTTCTTTCATCCATGTTGAAAATTGTTTCTCAGGATTTTGTATGTTTTGAATAGTTCTAGCTTCATGCCCTCCCACAGATTTTTAAACACCTTCAACATTAATGTAGAATTATTTCCTTTTTATTTTTGGAAACTGACTTTTTAAAGGCATTATGAATGAATGGTAAGAAGTGTGGGGTCTGTGTTACAGATATAACAAGCTTTATGTTTTTTGAACAAATAACCAACAAAACTCTCTTTTTTTCTCACAGGACTACAGCTTTATTTTTGCTGTCAACTTTTCTTAAAAAAAAAATTAAAAAATGTAAAAATGGTGGTTTAATAGAACAAATACATCTGAGTTGCTTTATTCTGTTCAAGCCTCAGATGCATTTCACTGCCATACAACATATTATGATGGTGTTTATAAAGTGTTAGAAAGGAGTGTTCTGGAAATAGTATTTTAATGGGGGTGGGAAGTAGGAAAATCCTGTTGATCTAAACTATTTTTGTAATTATTATTAATATTCTTACTAATTTCATTTAAAAAAACCCATATCCTATACTGGTCAGAGACATTCAGTTAGAGGAGATAAAAGCCTGAGGAGCTGAGGATTCCAACCACATAAGAGGAACAGAATTTCAGATTACACATTTGTATCCTATGTTGTTAAAAAAACAAACGAAAACAAAAAACAAAAACCAAAAAAAATCCACCAAAAACCAAAAAATCCCAAACCCCAAAAAACAAAACACAAAACAAAACAACAAAAAAATAAGAAAGAAAGCTTTTACTATTGTATGTGAATTAAAAAAAATATCCAAAGCCTGTTCTGTTGTTAGGTAAGCGAACTCCTATTAATCAGGCAAGGTGAACTAATTTGTACTTTATGTATTTTAAAATTTATATTTCAACTTGCATTTTCAAGTGCTGTGTCTCAGATGAATGAATTATACTCATTCCTGGGTGTAAATATAAATTTTCTTTTGTGTTGAAAATATTTACTTTAAGTTATTCAAAGTAACCTGGGAAATCCTCAAACATGAACAGCTGTATTTAGTTGGCCTATTTGAATATTTTTATATTATTATCCCTAAATGTAGAAAATAATAAGGACTATTTCTTTATCATAGCCAGAGTACTATCCTAGTGTAATGCCTTTGTTAAGAAAATGCTATTAGACTGGTATTTAAATCAATATTTACATGTTTTCCCAGCACTGGAGAAATTGTCCAATACTGGAAATGATAAGATTAAAAATCTTGTGTGGGACAAGGAGGGCCTTGATGGGATTTTTGTAGCAGTTGTTTTGAATCCAATTTCAAGTATCTTCTGGAGTCTCTTTATAGTAGCTTTTTAAAGAAAACAGCTACAACAGACGGGGTGTCTGAATGCAGGTCTCATCAGTAACTTGACTCGGATACAAAGTGGGTATTTTTAACATACGAGTTCAGTTGTAAGAATCTATAGAAAGGGCTATAATATCAAAGTAAGGCAAGCATAGCTAAATATGCATGATCTATTGTTAATAGCAAAAGTGTAAGTCTTTAGTCTCACAGAATATATTCTCTCATGAAAGATTTTAAGGGCATGGGTATATCATGATTTTCTAAAATAGCATCAAATCTTTTTGTTCGTAAGTAAATGCAAAGATAGAACGTTGCTGCTAATCAATTGTCTGGGATGCCACCTCATTAAGATTTACACGATCATCAAAAATGCCCAGAATTGTTTGTTGGCTATATCCTAACTCAAATATATAAAGGGGATACCACAGCATTTTTCTTTAGAATCGCAGGGAGTTCAGTGACCTTTTGTGGCAAATTATGTAGAAAGAAAATATTTATATTCATTTAAAATAACCTCCATGAAGAAATAGTCTCATTACCCTGTTTGATCAATTCCTTGCAGCCTGAGCTGTAGCATGCTGCTATTGCCATTGGTTGATGGAATACACTGAGAAGTGGCTAATGGTGATGGTGCTCATCAGGACAGGGTTCAGCCAGCGGTCAGCAACAAATAATTCAAGACTGTTTCTAAGTTTGTGGCTGGTGGAATTTGCTTCTTGCCCCAAGCCAGCAGCATTGCTGAGCTGGGCTATTTGATTAGAGGAGAAGCATATTTGCTTCTTAGCAACTGCACATTTGCACAACACACAGACCTATACTGCCTCCAAAGGTTTGCCTTTTGTGATGGTGGAATAATACTTTTCTGTTGATTGACAGACAAAAGAGATCTTTGCAATGCAGAGGAGTTTACAACCAATTTTTTCTTTGTCTTTTGTAAACTTATCAGAGGTGCTTTTTAATTTAGCACTGCCTGGTGCAGATTTGTAGATGCAGCAAGACTGGCCATGATTTGAACTGCATTTAAGCTATTACTGCTATGCATATTTAAAGGACAGATGCACACTTACGCTTAATCATTGGTGTGTGCAGCTTTTCCCCCAGCAGGTGTGCTTAATGGAAATTATTTTCTACTGTATTTTGAAATAATTTTTTATATGTATATTGCTATTTCCTATGCAAGAGTGATATTCCTTTTGCAGACGATAATGATAAACTGAAAGCTGCTCTATTCTTAGTGCTTTTTAAAATACATGAACAGAACTGCGGCAGTGATCACAATTCTGTGTGTATAGTTTTGGATGTAACGTTTCCCACAGGAAGTAAGTTTACAGGAGAAAATGTGTCTAGTCAGTAGAAGGCAAAGGTATTTATAACACTGGTAATCCTTGAAAGAAGACAATTTAGGAAAAAGAAAGCGTAAGATTTACAGTCCTAGGAGGCCAGGACAAGAAAAAAGCAAACTTTTTTTTTATGGTTTTACAGCTCTTTTTCACTCCTGGTCTTTATTTTATTGTTGAAGTTTCCGTACTGCCATAACAATAAATAACAATAAATTGCTGATGTGGTTACTGAAATATTTCATGAAATAGTAAGTACAGTTAGTGTTAATGTGAATTTTTGCAGATATCTGCATGCATATTTTCCTAAATAAAACGTATCTTTTAACTTTCACAACTCAAACCAGTGAGTACCTTTCTAAGTGGATTTTATAGTCAATTAAAACTGTATCTTTTAAGGGATAGGGCGATTTAAAGGAGGAGTGAACAATAAAAGGTCTGTGGGCTAATGTAAGCATTCAGGGGTTTACTTATTATTAACCTTTTCAGTGGCAGTTCAGACCCAAAAGGAGAGAGCAAGAAAACACTCTGATATGGTGAAACAATAAAAAGCCCCAAATGTTCCTCTTTAAATCAACATTAATTAAACCTACAAAACTTTTAAATCCTTTTTTAATTAGGATTTTTTAAAGTCAGATCAACATTTTAAAATTAATTGTAATAAAACATTTAGGGTTTAAAGAGAATTTTGGAGATTATGGAATGAGGCAAAATGAAAGCATTGGGGGGAATTGGTGGCTGTTTTGGGGAACGGGTATTCAAGGTGTGCACACTGCTGAGCGGGAAGCAAAGTCTAGGAATAGATACAGCTATGGTTTTGGAGGCCCTGGAAGGGCTGGTTGATGACTGACTTAATTCTCTCCCTTGTTATATTTGATGTGTGTATACATACGAATTTTTAGAAGGGTATTTCAGCGTACTGGTACAATTTCACAGTCATTTGTGAGAGATTTTAGCTTTGGCTTAATTTCTGAGACATTCAGAATTGTGATAGTGTGGTAAGATGGCTGCTTGTTACGCTGCAAAGAGATTCTTATGCCTGACTGACTTATTTTTATACCTCAGTACCTGTTAGCATGTTCCCTGATTTCTGCACAGATTTTATACTTCTGTTATTAGTAGATGTACAACAAATTAGTTCTGGGGTTTTCTTTTAGTTGGTTGATTCTTTTTCTGACTGCGGATGGCCTTTTGCAAAACTAAGGTGTTTGAATGAAGTAACTAAAAGTAGGAGTTGCCACATTATTACTATCAAAATGCAGCTGTACCCAGGGTAGAATGCAGCAGCTCTTACAATGGCACTATAAACAATACCAGCAATTTAAGAGCAGGATGTGAGGAATATTTTACCTAATTGAAATGACAGGGGGGATTTTGCATAGGTAGAAGCAATTATTCATACTGGAGGTGGGCCAGAACGCTGGGGTTATTCCCCTCATCTTGCTAATTAGGCTTTCAGTTTCATTAACAGTCATTGAGATATTGAGTGACTGACTTGTGTATGAACATAGCCCTAATGCATATAAAGAATATTTTTTTAAAATTATTGCGGCTAATTTTTGTTTTTATAGCTCAAGAGGAGTAGAAATAAGGAGTGTTTTAAGATATGCAGAACATTGAATAGTATGAAGGCTGAGGATGGCATGGCTATGTCTATTTTTGGGTAGACTAAGGCCATAACTAAGACACTGCCACATTTATATTAGCAACATTTTATTACCTTTTTTAAGATGGAGTTTACAAGGGTTTCTACCCTTACTAATGTGCATATTGAGAAGAGAAATTAATCCAGCTTTGTTGTGCTTCCAGGATGTTTTCAACCTGGGATAAATTCAACTTTGAACAGGTCTGAGGAATCTACAGTTCTTGTTGCCTTTAAGCCTTAATTTAGGAAATATAACCTAATGCATATGGCATATTTAAATTCCCCTGTCACTCTAATACACTGTCATTGGTTTTTTGTGTGGTTTTTTTTTCACCTGCCCCTGTTAATTGCCTTTGTCCTTCAGAAACAGACATTTTGAGGGAGGTTTGTTTTCAAGGATTGATAATGAGGTGCAGTGATTCATAACGCAGAGTTGATATCAACTAGCTGCTTGTTGTATTTTAGAAAGGGCCTTGAGGAGTATCTGAGCCTTTATTAAATCTTTAGGTTAGTATTTTTTTCAACTGACTTCTCCTTTCCCAAGTTCTATGATTAAGAATGTCAGGCAGAGAATTTTTTCATGCTATTTGCAATTAGAGATGATTCAGTTCTTCAATTAAAAATAGCTTCTAATGAATAACATTTCCAAATAGACACCAAGAAGGTGAAAATATTGTACAAAAAGCAGATCCGTTGAGTCAAAATGTTTAAAAATCTGAAATCTATGAAACGGAACAAGCTAAATGGATGAAAATCATCTTAAAACTGAGAAAAAAATTATTTCATTCAGAACTGGAGTGGTTTAGGTTGTTGCTTGGGTTCCCCTTGCCTTCTAACAAGCAAAACCGAACAATGCTATTATAAGGTAAAATTATAATAAGGAAAAGTGTGGTTATAACACAACTACCTATTCTGGTTTCTACAGTTGTGTAGCTGTGGCCATAATTTGTCCTTTTGTTTTAATAATTACATTAATGATCCTTGTGGAATTATTAATGAATTCTTTGTGACTGAGAGTCAATTGTCTAGTTCTGATGGCTTTTTCATGTTAGGTTGTTCATCTGTAAGGTTGTTCTAAGTAATATAGCAGGGATTTGTAAATATTTTGAACCAAGTTATCCTTATGTGGGGTATTTCCCTTGCATATCCAGAGGTAAATTTGCTTGTCAGTATGTTTTATAGGCTAACACATGTACTATTGAATAAAATAATGCTAACAAATAGAACAGCAGCTAGTAATTTTATTTGTTCACTATACTTCTGATCTTGCATAGAAATGGGCTTTGGTAGCAATATAAGACACATAATGGTATAGATAATTCATGAAAAGTTGATTCAAGAGTCTTGTCCATTAGTACTTGTCCTACTGACTCTTTCTGTATGGTGTTCTGTGGTACCATTTTGTCAGGTGTTTTTGAGAATTTGTTGTCAAAGTATGTTATTTTTAGAGGATTTCAAGTTTATGTGGTGATCTGAGAGTGTCTTAGCCTATTACAGATGCAAACACTTTTGTGGAAAACAATATAAAAATGAATCTTTACAATGACTAGATTTTTATTTTGATCCAGTTTTGTTGGTAATCATAGACTGATTGTTTTTGGGAGTTCAGTTCATGGACAAACTGAAGCAGAAGAAAAAAGCCATGAAAACTGGCTAAGTGCCAGTAAATGAGGTAATGTATTTTGCATATGTCACCTTACTTTCATTGGATCAAGGCAGTTTTAGAATCCTCTGCTGTCTGTATGAATTTGAATAATTTCATGCTCCAGAAAACCTAATCAGGATAAGACCAAAAACTGGGGGAGAAAAAGTTTGGAGATGTACCGGTGGAGGATCTAGGTTGTACAGAAGATGTGCAACAGGAAGTGGAATTAAATCTCTTGTGGCTGTTGAACTCCACAGAAATCTCCTCTTCCTTTACTAGAAATATAACTGTCAACTAAGAAAATGCCCAGGTGGTTAGGAATACAAGAGTATAACTTTGTGCAATGCCACTTTCTTATTATTTTTTTCATATCACTATATTCAGGCTTTAATAGTCAGTATTCTTTTGATGTGCTACTTGTTCGCCACTTCAGGATACACGTGTTCTGTATGTGGGGAAAGATGTTGAGTGTCAAAAGTTAAGCCCTTATAGTAAAATAATTTGAATTTTATAGTTGCTCCTTAGCTTTTTGAGTGACAGTGAAAGTTGAAAAAGTATACATCCAAACTGAGGAAATTTTGACTTGAGTTGGTGGAACTCCATCCATTTTCAGTGACCTATAAGTATGTGTTATAAAACAGCATTTTCACCTGAAATATTTTATATTTAAAAAGGAAGAAAGAAGAAGGCAACATTATTAGAATTTTAAAAATGGGATTTTTTGGAAGACCATTTAATTTATAAAATCAGAGTCATCTTACCATTTACCATAAGGATACTCTTTCATCGTGTTCTCCTCACTTTTCCTCTGTCTATTTAAGGTATGCTATAGCAGTCACAGAAGAAAGTGTGTAGTTTTCTGAAATGCAGGGATCAGTACTTATGTGACATCCCAGTCTTACACATGCTGGAACCTTCCCTCCGCCCCTTCTCTCTCCCTCCCTCCAACCGCTTACATTACTTTGAAAAAGTGCGTGGGTGCAGCAGGGGAAAATCAGTGGCACAGCAGGTCTGAAAATGAAATGGTTTCCCCCCAAATACTTTTTTAAAAGACAAGCATAATGAAACCAACAACATTTCACAGCATTTCTAGAAAAGATGTGGGTCCTGTTTCTCTGTTACGAAGAGGAACAGTGGAGGCAAAGTAGCTGAGACTTGCCCAAGATTGCGAAAGGAGTCTGGTTAAGAGCCAGGACTAATTCTGCGTTTTCCAGCTCCTGCTTACATGGTAAGATCTCTTCGTTATGTCTCACACGTTCCAGCTTTCTGAAGTTTTTGACAATTTGAAATGGATATTAAGGGGATATAAGGTAAACTTTTTTCCCCCTGTCCTCAGAACCACATCATTTATTAAGAGATGTCATCCTAATGTGTATACAACTTCCATGGCTTTGAGTGTTATTGTAAATGGTAAAAAGAACTCTTTGGTTGGGTTTAGACTGATGCTGCCTTCTGAAGTACAAGAGGTGTTTGTAGTTTTGTATAATGTCTTAGTTTTAATAATATTATTTTAATATGAAAATGTTGGTGTTTCTTTAGCTGTTTAAAAATAGCATATCCTGCTCTGATTTTTCAATATCAG